>NC_136059.1:1460357131-1461607131 GCF_964261635.1 Lissotriton helveticus
CAGCCAGCAAGATGGGCACTACACACTCTTCCCTCAAACTTTTAACTAAAGTCCATGTGGAGTTGAAAGTAAACGTTCACTCTGTATTCTAAAAACAACCTACAAGCTCACAATTTAAACTTTCCACCCTGTCCATTCAGCACACCATAAACAAACTGCAATACCCAATTAAATTGTAACGTTCATAAACGTGCTAACCAGTACATATACAACCAATAATGTGTAAATGTCACA
Source organism: Lissotriton helveticus (assembly GCF_964261635.1). Taxonomy (NCBI): domain Eukaryota; kingdom Metazoa; phylum Chordata; class Amphibia; order Caudata; family Salamandridae; genus Lissotriton; species Lissotriton helveticus. The sequence goes on from NC_136059.1 coordinate 1,460,357,366, forward strand.
AGGCAATATTAATCGCCCATTGTTTCCTAAACTAATTAACATCACTTGGAAAACAAGGCACATTTTGTAACAGAAGCACGTAAAATAATACCCCATGAAAGCCACACAACCCTGTTGATTAATTTACTGAATGTCAAATTTTAACTGACACTGGACAAATTACCGGGCAGGCGATGTTTTGTTTTCTTAAGTTGCCAGGACATAGTACACTCTCAAACAATACACTCATTTCTATCGCCAATGCCCTACTTCTTTTTCTAAATTAACAAAAAGACATTGGACAGTCTTTCTTCAATGTTTCCGGACTTATCCCTATCAAACATTAGCTTACTATTCTCCTTCGTGAATTCGAAGTCTATGTAGCCAGTGCCACCACTCTAACACCCATAATATTGGAAAGTCTCTCTTAAGAGCAAGTTGCACTGATGAAGCCCAAACATCACACCCTCTTCCAGTGCCGACTGCCTCGAGCTGGAGAGGAAAGTTCACATTTACTGGGTGCTGCGCATTAATACAAGAACTTTGGTCCAAAGACTTAAGCATACAGCTAGCACGAACCACGTTATCTCCTATGGTCACTGTGTAAGGCACCACAAAATATGCAGAATGCACACTGGACCCTTAAAAGCGATGGACTAAGCTGTACGTTTGTCATCTTAAATGAGGAATCATACTTCGCGCTCACCAACGCTGCTCCTTATGTTGCATGTGTTTTTACCTGAAGTTTCATGTGTCATTTCAAATGGAAAAAGAAATGTAAACGAAATATCTATCTTGCCTCTTTCCTACTGTCCTTATAACACTGTATCCTTAGCATTGGCCTTGAGCTTAGAACTATTCACTGGGACACATCGCCTTGTTTTACAACTTAATCAACTATGCTCATTGTCCTTGTCAGGGCTTGCCTAATATACTGACTGGACTCCTGCTCAGCAACTTGAGCCAACAACACTTGCCAGTAGATGTGAGTGTAAGCACCTCCAAACCAGACGTTCATTGTCACATGGCCATCTTACTACACACAACATACCCTCTCCTCCACCAAACCGCCATCTGAGTATTGCTGCATTTTCATGCAGCTCCTTTAAGAACTTGTTGCCAAAATGTTGTAGTTAAGAGGACAGGATCTACACACAAGAGTCAGGTGCCACTTAGGTAGGAAGTACGTTCTTTATTTAATTTAGGTCCATAAGTTACATGAACATGTCAAGGATCCATTCCCCCTCAACATTCCAGGCATCAGCGCGGAGGGAATGAGGACAAACATAATACTACATAAAATAACCCCACTAACCTGCCCTAAAAAAGGTGATCACAAGCACCAGAAAGCAACAGTAGTAAAACAGAGGGCCGCAGAGGGCCGGCAGGGGTGATTAATGAAGTCCCTGGACAATTGGCAGCTGTTGGTAAAGTTAGCAAAAGGTTCCAAGTGACACTTAGTTTTGTTTTTGAGGGGTGATTTAGGTTAATCCACTTGCGCTCTGGCTAAGTACCACAATCGTATAATTCTAATAAAAAAATAATAAAAAAGTATAAATTCCAGAATGTAGAGAGCGGTGTTTGGCTGAAAAGCCAAGACTTAACAGAAGGGAACATTCCGAACGTATTAATTCAACAACTTTGCAGTCCTCCCCGTTGCCCACCATTTACAATGTTGTTTTGCACAACTTTAACGTGCACATGGTGCAGCAGTTCAATGCCCGTTCCATACACTGAGGGGCCTTTACGTCCACGTAGATAGATAGACCCGTTAACACACAGTAACATTTGGCGACGGTGGTGTGATTTTGAAAAACATAACTGAGTGGGAGGTGTTTTCACACTGGCGAAGACTGTAGTGAGTTCAACTTTAACCGCGACAAGGCTAAATGAAAACCATTTGATGTTTTCAAAACACGAGTACCCCGCCTGGATCGGGTCTGGTCAGCATGTATGATCTCGGAGTCCTACGTTATGTACGTCACTCCCACCCCAATGGAGCTCGATGGAAATCGCTAGGGTGGATGGCGGGTTCCGGGGGAAGTTGAATTATTTTTTACTAGCAAAGAGATCAACTTCCACATCCGGTACGGGCCAGAGAGGCACAGAGCGCCGACACTGACCTGGAAAAGCTTGGGGTCTACGTCCCGACTCTTGTCGTGCTGCCAGCAGAAGGTCTGCCAGGCGTGTAACGGCAGTTCCAGCGCTGACCCTTAGAGTAAAGCAAGCAGATTTTCCGAAAATGCCGTCCGATGGGCGCCTAAAATCTTAGAGTATAGTCCCATATGCCGAACGCAGGGGAAGAGAGGAGGGAAAAAAAAACCAAAACAAATCAAATCGACTCACCTGCACCTTGCGACGGCGGCACTTCTCCGGTCTCCCTCTTCGGCATGGGAGACCGGCAACGTCGACAATCTCTCTGGCACTTCTCCGGTCTCCCTCTTCGGCATGGGAGACCGGCAACGTCCTCCGCATCTCCCGGGGTTCCCTCCAGGCCACGGGAGCCCCGCGGGCGCCGCCATAGTGCTTGCCGTCTTCCTCTCCTTCTTCCCCGGGCTGCGGGGGGCGGGCACTTCCGGCCGGCCGCGCTAGGATTGGCCGGCCGGCCAGTCACGGGGTTAGGAGAGACGCAGAAGTGCCGGCAATGCCGGACCAGACACGGGGGCGTTCCCGGCGTCGCGTGACGTCGGCAAAAGGAAAAGAATGTCAGGAACGCCCCCGTGTCTGGTCCGGCATTGACGGACAGGCCCCTCGTCCAATGGCAAGGCTCCGTTTACGGAGCCAGCCAATCAATGACGAGGGCCGAACCAAAGCCACACTACAGTTCTCAACAGGATTTCGCCTGCGCGAAAAGCTGCGCAGAGCGCAGCTTTCGCTAGGCAAAACCTAAAAAGGGATCCGTATAAAAGTTTTCAATTGCTCTTCTAAGCACCGAGCAGTGCTTTATATTGCTCCAGAGCAGATTTCGGGGGACATTTTTGAAAGCCACGTTGCTCTTTATAGCATAGATAGCCTGGTTGTTTAGTTGTTTTTGAGGCATCAAGCAGAAGGGTCAGTGCCATGATGTTTGTCAGAGTCCCATTTTTTGTGTGAACCCCGTCTAATTGGTCGGGATGATTGAGGTTGCGTTAGCCCAGCTGAGGAGACATTCTACTAATATGCACACTTAATATTTTACCTAGTTACAATGAGGGCTATTAATCTGTCGTTTTTGAGTTTGACTTGTTGCCACCCTTACAGATAGGTGAGATGATGAACCCATTCCAGGAGGCTGGGATTGTTTACCTGAGAGTGCATTGGTCAATAATAGAACCATGTACCCTGGCCATCTGACTGGGTTGGTTTTATAATTGCCTGGGGGTTCCCATTCGGGCCAGGTGCACCTGTGATTCTGCCTTTATCTGCCATTTCACTGTGGCTTCAACTAAAATGTGGTATTCCTCTGAGATGCTGGGTGGTGAATCTGATGGTCTGTGCTCGTCAGCCAAGACTTTGCTCGAATATAAGGATTTTGTTTTGAGAGAACTCTCGTACTTCTTGCAAAGCTCTACTGATCTTCCTCGTCAGTATTTGGATTTCTCTGCTCGTGCATTTGCTTCGACCATGTGCTGTGTGTCCTTTTGATGATTGAACTGTGTAGGGCTTGTCTTTTGAGGAGGCGAGTTGTTGAAAGATTTTGTGAATGTTTTCCAGTTACTTTTCGGATAATTCCTGTTACTGTAAGCCCGCTTGAAATGTTTTTCAGCATTGTGTTCCAAGGAATCTGTGCTGATTACAGTCCATTTTACTCTCCTTAGGTCAGGCACATAGGTTAATCCTGCTTAGTCTATGGCGTGTGTGTTCTCGGTCATAGCAATGGCGAGTTCCTGCTCCTGGGGCAAGTGGTCACTCTCCATTGTTTCCCCCATTTTGAAAAAGCAAACTTGTAGTAAGGGCAGGGATTCAAATGTATATTCAATCAGGGAGTTGCAGTTGGTGGACTGAAAAGACACGGTGGGTTGAAGTTTGCCTTGGTACCCGCTGTTTAGGGCCCCTAGACAAAGGTGTTCTAGTTCAGCAAAGCATGTTAAAGCCCTTTTGATTCCTCCTTTCCATCTCTGTGTTTGCCTGTATTGGAATATTCCATTGCCTCTCTTGTGCCTCGGTGATCGCCTGTGGCTATGATCAAGGACTACGGGTGGGATACACCACTCTAAGGAGGCTATCACACAGCTACTTCAAAGTGTCTGCATGATTTTTTCCATTTGGTGGTGCCTAGATGGTTACTATTGTCATTGTGAGGCCTGTCTTAGCTCCTCGCCCTTTCAGCATTGTTAAGTGCAGTACTTAGGTGTTGTCCGAGTGTGTTGTTTGCTCCATTTTACTAATTGTGATTGGTGTAGAGAAGGTAAATTGCGAGGCCCACTCTGCTGCATCCAAATTTAGTTTTATTTGGTCACCGGGGTTGCATGCTGTGAGAAGGCTGGGATAGCAGTAGGTTCTTGGGCCCAGGTCCCCTGTAGGGCAACCAATGAAAAGGTTTGGAGATAGGAAAATAAGTTCTGATTTTCAAGCTTGCTAGCTAGACCGTGTATGTTCCATGAGCCGTCAGAGAACAGGTGTTACAGGTTCTGTGGAGTCTATTTGAGCTGCCCCGGTCACATTGCTGGTTGTGGCTTCTTTATTCATCTTAAAATTCACCCCCCCCCCCCTCGTGTGTTGCTGACTCTCTCCTATAATGGATCATGGAGTGGGATGCAGGGTCTTATTCACTCCCCTTTTCCTTGCTGGGTGGGCTTGCACCTAGGGCATTTTTCGTCACTGAAAACAGTTTTGATGGATGTTAACTTTTCCTGGCACACTGCCTTCTTTCCTCCTATGTGAGTGTGGTTAACCTGCCCCATTTTAGACTGCTACATTCTGTTTTTTGACTCTGATAGTGCACCGGGACCTACTAACCAGACCCCAGTGCTCGTGCTCTTTCCCCTAAAAGTGATGTGGATTGGTACACCCAATTGGCAAGGTACTTTGCTCCCTTATAAATCCCTAGTAAATGACACCAGGAGTACCCAGGGATAGGGGGGTGAAGGGGTCAACAAAGCTACAGCACTGTATTGTGCTACCCTGTATGACCCAAGTAAACGTATGTCTGCAGGTGTGCTATTGTAGCCCTGCACGAGCAGCACGTCAGCTCAAGAGTGACTGCAGATACCAAGTTCTGCAGAGCCATACCACTCCCTTACTATAAGTAAGTCACTCTTAAGGTTGTCCTCCTAAGCCCAGGAGGAAGAGAGTGCATTATATTAAAGGAATGGATATATATGTCTATACATATATCCCTACAGTTACCCTGTAAAACAAAGTTTTACAGTAAGTGACTGGCCCTCAACAGAGTAGCATGGGCTGACTACCATTCAAACTCAAGATAGCCAGCTCCATTATGGAACAACCAAATTGTGTTGTTTTTGGTGTAAAACACAGTGTTTTTTCACCCCCAACGTGAGTCTTGCGTCGAAGGTGACTTAGCGTATTCTGGGTAGAAAAATGACCACAGGATGTTGTCACCACAGGGGCGGGTAAGCCATTAGCCACTGTCCTTTATGCCCTTAACACCCCCTAAACTAGTTGTTGTAACCTCTCTTCTCTTTTCCCTGACACCTTCCTCTGTTTGTTTCCTTCCTCTCCTCCCTCTTGGTACCTTCCCCTGCCTAGTGTTTAAGGGACTCCCCTGATGGCAAAACCTCAGTTCTGACATTGAATCTGAGAAGAGGAACAAAGAAGACTCTGTCACTGAAAACAGGACCTTGGACTCTGCCACAGTGCAAAGATAGGACGCTTAAGTGCCCCGAAGAGACCATATACTGGAACCATGTGTTTGACGCGTGTCTGCAGGGAAAGATCATTGCTTCCAGAAAGAGGAACTCCAGTGGACACCAGAAATCGAAGCAGACACCCAAGTATTGCCAGGTCCAGTCCCCTGCAAGCTGCAGGAATTTCGGCATGCAGCGTGTCAATAATTGCAACCTGCTGGGTCTGTCAAGATTGGGCCCAAAGAGATGTGGTGACCTGCAAGTCCGAAGTGGTAGCCAAGTTCTCACCAAGTTTCAAGCCGCTACTCCACTCCTGTTGCCCTCCAGCTGCTGAAGCAACCGTAGATTACATTTGCTGCAGCCAAGGCTTGGTGATAAAACATCCGTTGATCGACTTTGCCATCGACATCTCCAGCCCGAGAGAACCTCACAGCGACTGATGACATCAACGAACCTCACTGCTGTGTTCCTGCATCCTGAAGTTGGAGTTGTAGAGTATGCAGCAGAGCATCTTTGGCGCGACCTGCCCCAGTGATTGACAGCTGCCAGCTACCTCTGCGCCCAGAGCCACCAAGCAAGGTAGAAGAAATCCAGCTGTGGAACCTAGGTCCTGGGACCCCAAAGACCTCTACTCTGCCTAGATAGAGTGGAACGCCATCTGCAAGTGTGGTTTTGTCAAGTGCTGCATGTTTGGCAGCTCCTACGGATCTCTTTCAGTACCCACGACAGCCAAGTCACCTCTGCAACCTGAGTCCCTGTGCAAGGTAACAAAGTAACAACTGTTGAGTCTTGGTCTAGGGGCTCACAGAACCTTAACCACAAGAGGGTTCTTTTGAACGCGCCATGCAGGTGACCGAGTGTCATCTGTGTTTTCCCCCATTCATTTCAATGGGATTAGTTTGATAGCTTGAAGTGCATTGATTTTTAAACACTTTAAAAATCCACAACTTCGATTATATGTCTGATACAAAGTTTTTCCTGGTGTCTATATATAAAAATACACTTTATTTTTTTTAATTGATGTCTTCTCTCGATTTCTTTTGAGCTGTCTCAATTGCTTATGAAACATTATGGCACTGTAAAATGCTTAACACATGTTCCTCCAGTAATGCCTGCCTGGTTTTTGTCACACTACCGGGATTGAGCATCGAACTGTTGTTGTTGAATCCAAGGATCATCCACTGTGTATTGTGAGAATATTACATGGTAAGGCCCCAACCATACCATGCAATATTCCACCTTGCAACAACAGTAAAATGGGTTGAAAAGGGCTGTTTGGTGGTCTCTTACTTTGGAGATCTCACAGGGTGTGCTCTTGGGTGGGGGATGGAGGTTGCTTGAGGCAGCAGGTCCTTTGCCCCTTTGTGCCCTTTGTGATGGTTCTCCTCAGGATCAAGCTGTTGTTGTTAGGTATTATGCCGGAGTAGATGCCGAGTGTCATTATTTCTGGAGAGGGTGACCCACCGCTATCTTTTCCTGGATTTCTTCGACTGAATTAGCTGGAGGTCATTTATGGATAGGGGGTGTCCCTCTTCTTGGGTTCTGGGCCGCTGAAGATGGTGTGTTGTAGTTGTGGATAACAGGCCACAGGTGTTCCCATTTACATTTCCTTTGACTTAGTTAGCTTGCAGTTGGGATGATGGTGTCCCTTCCACTGCCTCTGGGCCCCTGAAGTGTGAGGAGTGCTGTAGTACGCAAACACTGATCTGGGTCCTGAGATTCTGGATCCCAGCCTTCTACAGCTAATGCTATTTGCGTTGAAAGAGGTTTATCCTTGATTGTGTGAGTCGCTCCCCCCCATTCTCGTCGGGAGAGTTGGCTGCATACCTTCCTGGCATTGGAGTGATGTTTCCAAAGATGGCATATTTCCTCAGGCAGTTGGTTTGAGTGAAATGTTGTTCCTTGACTTCCTTTTCTGTCGTCTTTTGGACCTTGAGCCTACATCTGCTTTGATTGAGCTAGCCATAGATATGTTTTGGTGCTTCTTTTGCAGCCGGGCTGACTTGAGTCTGCACCGCTGCTGGAATCAATGTTGGTGATGTCTCCCTTTATTTTCTGGTTGTCAGCTGCCCCAGGTTCTGTTGCTGTGGTTCCTTGGGCGAGATTTAGAAAAGTTGGGGGGCTGGGGAAAGATTGGGCTGCTGGGGGTAGACTGAGCATATTGGAGCTAGTTAATGTTTCAGGTTACATCATCACTTGGTTTCCCCCTCTATCTGTCTCACCTGGTGTGGGGGCAATCCATTTCTCTGTTTGGGGTCTTTAAATCATGGAAGTTGCTAACGAGGTGGCTGGAAGTGTACTCAGGGGCAGATTTACAAGCCCTTACGCCACTTTTGCGCCGCCGTTGCCTCCCTTCTGTGACGCAGCAGCGGCGTAAAGCCAGCGCCATGCGGTGGCGTATTTACAACGCGACGCATCTAGGGAGATGCATCACATTTTAAAGCTCTGCGCCACATGAAACCTGTGTCAGGCTCAGGAATGCCTCGGGGATAGTGGCTGAGTGAAATCTACAAGATTTCACTCAGTCACTTTTCTGACCTCGTGGCGTCAAAACCTTGCGCCTGCTTGAAGCAGGTGTAAGGCTTGACGCACCATGTTAGACATAGGCAGGGTTGGGACAGTGCTGGAGTTGCGTCGTGCCCGCGACACAACTCCAGCACTGTGCCAATGTTATGACAGCAGATGCGACATGCATCTGCATTTCCCTGCGCCATGATGCGCCGCATTGTAAATGCGGCGCATCGTGGTGGCGCAAGGATTGAGATGTGTGTCGCAAGTTTTCTGGCGCATCCCTGCTTATTTGCAGAGTTGCGTCAGGAAACGTAAATCTGCCCCTCGTTTTTCTAGTATTGGAGAGCATTTACACCTTGGGGTTAGCTCTCCAATGTCGATTTGGGCCCTTCTGATGAGATTATTTAAGTCTGAAATCTTGTCATGAATACCGGTCATATACCTGGGTATTGTGTTCAATATCTCTATTTGGATGTCCTTTTTACTGAATGATAGTCTATAGGATGGCCATGGATTGAATGGTCTTCAACATGGAAGGTCAGACGCCTATGCCTGGGGGTGGGGGGGGGGGAGGGTGGGGGGCTTGCTGCTTTTTCCAGAAGTCTCAGAGTTGAGGGACCTGCTGTGGAATTCAACTTGTCTGAGGAGGCTGCCTGCTCGATGTCAGTGGCATAGGAGGCTAGCATTTCATCCCACTATTCCTGTGTCAAGTAAGAGGTCTTCATGCACTCTTTGAGTGACTGTGGTGCCACATGGAGTCTGCCTTTTTGTCTTGGGTTATTTCCACATGTTTCTCTTGACACCTGATTGCTAACTCTGTCCAGCTGGGGTGTGGGCCTAAAAAATATGTGATGGCCTTTCGTTCCTTTGGAGCAGCTAGTGTCATAGGTGCCATCATAGGTGTCACTAGAGCTTTAGGGAAGATTGCATGATGGGAGAGTAAAAAACACACTCCAGTTCTCCACTGCTGAAGTTCTTGTTGTCATGGAGGTATAGTTTGTTTGGCTAAATTGGTTCGCACCCTGGCTTTTCGGGCTGATGGTGAGATCACTAGGCATCTCCAGATCCAGTGCCCTAAATCTTTGATGTCTTCCAGATCAAGTGTCCTGCTTTCTGGGATTCCTGGGCCTGCTGGGTGCTCTCCTTTGACTTTGTTTGATTACCATGGAGTGCCAAGGGTAGAAGTTGGGAGTTAAAAGTGTTTTTTTATTGTAATTGAGGCTGACGCCAGGACAGTGGTTGGACTTGAGTATTGGTCCTTGTGTGCACTACTATTATTGACATTAGAAGGGTTGGTAGGCCTTTGCTGTTGAAGGTATTTGAGAGAATGGCCAGGGTTGCATCTCTCAGGACCTAACGTGTGGAGGTGATGTCGGGTGGTTGCGGACCATTGGGTGAGCTTCCTCCGCTTGCTTCTTCACAGCGGTTAGCTTCTAGCCTTTCCTGACCTTATGGTGTTGAAGCTGCATTGTATTTGAGCTCTTTGTTGCTGCCAATAGCTGAACTTGCCTGGGTTACGGGGGTTAGCCTGAACAGGCTAGCTGTGCTGTGGCGCGGCTAGGGACAGTCAGAGTCAAGGTCTTACATAGCACCACCATGCCCCCCTATGAAGTGTTTCCTTGCCAGGCGGGGAGTGGGGCACGTGCATGCTGTGAAGGCAGAGACACAAGAAGAAAGTACTCCAAAGTCCTAAATCCTGGCCTGTTATAGTGCTGGGGCGCTGGACTGAAGTTGATGAGTTACCCTGTGGATACAAAGAGTATCAACCTTCTTAGTCCCTTTCTGGGCTGGTCAATGCCAGGTCAACTATGGGTTTCTGTTGTGAATAGTGAAATATTTGCAAGGCATAGGCGCACACCCGCCCCACAAGCCACACCGAACCTGGTGGGGCAGCTTCCATGCCCCCCGGCTTGACCTGAGTACTGCGGGGGCCTCCCCTGCAGCTGCCTCACAGAAAGCTGCCTCACTGCCCCTCTCTTAACTAGATCACCAGGCTTCTGCATTCACATGTTCTTTTGGCCACCACTGTGCCTTTGGCTGCAGGGGTTGGAAGTTGTGGCCTTCTCTGGCCTTCTGTGAGACCGGTGAATTGGATAGCAGGGGGAAAAAGAAAGAGCATCTCTTGCTGCTCAGCATGTGGTGTGTGCTGTATGGCAGGGGCTCTGTGGCTCTGCGGCTCCACAGCCATAATGGCTCAGAGTGCTCTCTGGTTTCGATGATAATTTCAGTACCCCCCAGCCTGGATCAGCACAGAAGCAACAGTAGCAGCGGCTCTAATGGTTCCGATCTTGCCAACAGCTCAGCAGCTCCTCCTCCTCACATTACCCCCCCATGGGTCCGCCCCGTTCCAGTCCTTACTACGTGAGGCAGTCCTGCCTCCACCCAGCCAATCACAATGCCAGTATGTTTAAACTACATAAGCCCCACCCATCTACCACCATGCCTGTGTTTTTTTCTGCTCCGACGGCGGTCGGAATGCTGGTGCTCCCGGTTCCTGTTTCCTGGTCTGGATTTTCTTTAGGACGGTGCAGTGAGTGTTTACAATTGCAGTTTTATGTTTCTGCATTGTTTTCCTTGTTGTTTTCTTGGCACGGCCTCTCCGGTATTCTGATCGACCGTGCTCCTGTTCTGGGGTCAGGGATACTCCCCGTTCATGTGCTGGGCTGGGGCGGGAAGTTTTTCATTTCCTGGCCCCGGGTCGTTCAGGCGCTGGGGCTCCCGTGCAGCGTCCGGCCCCTGCGGCCATTATCTTTTCATCTATGGCTGTGGGTGGAGACTACAGGGCTGCCCTTTTTTTATTTCCTTCGCCTGTCTCACCTTTGCATGAATGGGTGATTGAGAGCAGTATTTATTGGAGGTTGCTGGGCACTTCCTTTGGTTGTCTGGTGAGTTCCTGTTAGTCTGTCACTGGATTTCTCGCCATGACTGAAGGGGCTTCTTTACTTGTGCCTGCTAAGGCAATTTCAAAGCAGAATAATGTTCAGGATCTGCCGTAGGATGACATCTTGTAGATTTCTAGGGCGGATTTGCAGGACTTTATTAATTCTGCGGTCCAGTCTGCGCTGCTGGAGCCTGCAGCTAAGCGGGCTAAGGATGATGAGGAAGACATGGACAATTCCCCTAAGGGAAAGTACGTCCAGGGCAACATTTTTTCAACATGCTGGTTCATATTCGAGAGGTCCTTGGGTTTGACCCTAAATCCCGGGCTGAGGAGGGATTTTACGCTCACTATAGTTCCTCTGTGGTGGATGACCTCCCCTTCCATGATGTCCTGAAGGATATCCTCACAAAGGAGTGGCTTGAGGTGGATATGCAGGGAATTCCACGATTCCTGGGGAAGCAGTATCGCCTGGTGGACTTTGATTCCCAGTTTCCAGCAATTTCAAAGGTTAATTCTCTTTTGTCCTCTAGGGCTTCCGCCTCTTCTTCCCCTTTGTCCTCGGAGGAGGCTTTCCTGTCTGATCCGGTGGAGCATAAGGTGGAGTCTGCTCTCAAGCGTTCCTACGCCGCTTCTCACTTTGGGGTGCGTGCTAACACTTATGCGGCCTATGCTTCGCAGGTCCTGCTTAAGGATTTCGAGAAACTGTTTGACTGTCTTCAGGATCAGGGGGCCCTACTCCTGTGTTGGCTCAAATGGACGTCTTGGCGCAATTCCTCTTGGATGTCACTTTTGATTCCTTGTGGGCTTTTTCCTCGGCTGCTGGGGCAGTGGTGGCTAGAAGGAGGTCTCTCTGGACAAAACCTTGGCGTCTTGAGGCTGCACAGAAGGCCTTAGTCCATAAACTGCCTTTTGAGGGACCCCGTCTTTTTGGGGATGCTTTAAAAACAATGGTGCAGCACTCTGCGGAGGAGGAGAAGTTGTTAAAGCCTTTTCAGCCTGCTCCTATGAAAAGGTCTTTCTTCCAGAAGCAGGGGTTTCAAGGGGTTTTGTCATCTCAGCCCTTTCGTGGTCGGGCCCGTGGTTGGGCGGCCGCGTTCCATTATAAATCCCGGCCTCAGCAACAGCAGCAGCAGCAACAGCCTTCCTCTGGTCCAGGAAAGAAGTGACTATGCCGCTGTGTGGGGCTCATCTCTGTTTATTTCTGGACCGTTGGTCTGCTCTGATTTCTGACCAGTGGGTCTTGTCTGTCATCAGGTTGGGTTATCAGATTCCCTTCAGGGGCCCTTCCCCTCTGGATTGTTTTCTGGTTACCCCGTTGTCAAGAGACCCCGTGCGGCGATATGCCATGTTGTCCAGCGTCGCCATGTTGTTACGGAAAGGGGCTGTGGTGCCGGTTTCAGTGGAGGAAGTGGGCCTGGGGCTCTATTCCCATCAGTTTCTGGTTCAAAAACCTGATGGTTGCTTCCGCCCCATACTGAATCTCCGTTCCCTGAACAAATTGGTGCGGTTGGATCATTTTCGAATGGTCACATTACAGTCCGTCATTCCCCTCATCCAGGAGGGCGATTTTTTGGCTTCCCTGGACTTAGAGGACGCTTATTTTCATGTTCCGGTCCATCCTGCCAGTCAGCGGTTCCTGAGGTTTGCTGTCCAGGGGAGGCATTTCCAGTTTCAGGTTCTGCTATTCGGCCTCTCCACTGCTCCCAGGACATTTACCAAGGTATTGGCTCTTGCTGTGGGGGTTTTGCAACATCAGGGTTTCTCCGTGTTTCCCTATATTGATGATTGTTTGGTCTCTGCTTCCTATTTTTCTCAGGCTCTTCTGGCGGTGGAGGCTATGTTGTCCCTGTTCCAGGAGCTGGGGTTCAAGGTGAATCTGGCCAAGTTTTATCTGCATCCTGTTCAGAGACTTCAGTTCATCAGGGGTCTGTTCGACACCTCTCTGGGGGCGGTGTTTCTCCCTTCTGCTCAGATCCTTTCCCTGCAGACTCTGTTGCAGGATCTGTTGAGTTGTCCCTCTGCACCGGCTTGTGTTTGGTTGTGAGTCCAGGGTTTGATGGCTGCGACCACTGCTGTGGTTCCTTAGGCTTGCCTCCATCTCAAGCCCTTGGTGACTCATCTGTTGGCTTGGTGGGACCCTTCTCGGCGGATTCCGATTCTCTGGTTCCTCCCTCTCCTGTTCTGGTTTGGGACTTGGTCTGGTGGCTTTGCACTCCCAATCTGGAGAAGGGGGTGCGGTTTTGTCTTCCTCCTCTCTTTTTGTTGACGACGGATGACAGTTTTTGGGGTTGGGGGGCCACTTTGGGGACCTTGTAAGTAGAGGGTCGTGGTCTTGTTGGGATGGCGCCCGTTCCTCGAACAGGCGGTAGTTGGGGACCATCTGGGAGGTGGTGCAGTTCTTTCAGGTTCATCTCCTCGGGACGAATCTGTTGGTTCACACCGACAACCAGGTGGCTCATTGTTGCCTGAACCGTTAGGTGGGGACCAGGTGCGCATCTCTGAACATGTTGGCCTCCATGATTTGTGCTTGGGCGCAATCTCATCTGTTAGCCTTGAGGACGGTGTACATTCCAGGACAGTTGAATTTTCATGTGGACGCTCTGAGCTGCAACCTTCCATCTTCTGTGCTGTACCATCTCTCTTTTCCTCTGTTCCAGTCCCTTTGCCTTCAGTTCGGGACTCCATGGATCGATCTTTTTGTGTCTCCTTTAAGCTCTCTCCTTCCTCGGTTTTGTTCGGAAGTACTGTGTCCTTGGGCGGTGGATGCTCTTTCGATTCCCTGGCCTTCGGGTCTTCTGTATGCATTCCCTCTAATTCCCCTCCTCCCAAGGGTGCTGCAGAAGATTCGGGGGAGAAGGTTTTGGTCCTATTGATTGCTCCTTTCTGGCCTCGTCGCCTTTGGTTTCCTCTCCTGTTGCGGCTGGTGGAGGGTCGGTTTGTCCGGCTTCCTTTGTGTCCGTCTCCTCTTCAGTTTCCGCTCCTGTCTTTGCCTTGTCTTCGTCGTTTGCAACTGACGGCTTGGCTCTTGAGCGGTTGACTTTGGAGTCTTTGGGCTGTTCATCTGTGGTGGCTCGTGACATCCAGTTGTCTCGCCGTCCTTCTACCCTTAAGTGCTATGGTCGTCATTGGGGTTCTTTTGTTTCTTGGTGTTCTTCTCATGGGGTGAATCCTGTACTGGGGGTTCCTACTTCTGTGTTGGACTTTCTCCGAGATGGTTTTTTGAAAGGAGGTGATTTTAACTCTCACTACGAACCCCTCCCTGGACTACGTGATGGTCCCTCCCATGAGGAAGACTCATGTTGGCTCATCCCAGAGACGGCGGCACCACCTCCGAGGGCTTGGACCCCCCTGGCCTTGCAGATAACTGCCCTTACCCTCAATCTAGGTCTAAGGGCGTGCAATGGCCGTTGTAAATCAGATATACCCAGCCTTCATACCTACAATAAAACTGGCAGTGAATCTAGACTGTACTACATAATGATCAAGCTATTTATGTGGCCAGCAATAGTCGATTTCAAAGTCACTGAAAGAATGGACAGTGACCATAACGCCTTAGAATTGACTCTTTCCCTGCCCGGAGGTGAGGTTACACCCCACGGATCAGGTAAAGACAAGGAGGGCCTCCTACTTGAAAACAATCGGAGGAAAGTCAAGTGGGAGAATTTGGCCAACAGTCTAGACAGGATACCCCGGCTATATGAAAGGATCATCCCATTCTTGGAGAATGCCTTTCAGGTAGGGAATGAGGTCCAAGACAATGCTAGCAGAGATAAGCTTGCACAAATACATGCCAATATGATTAACACCTTAGAAGAGGATTTGTTTTTATCCTCAGGGAAAAGGAAAGGCCCCGCGCCCAAGACGTCTTGGTACAACGCCACTTGTAGGGAAGCAAAAACCCACCTGCTACATGCCATAAAAGAACGCCTTAACAGAGAAGAAATCCGTGCCAGGAGAAAAGCGTATAAAACTCTCCTGGAGAACGCCCGGGCTGAATGGGACCATGACTATTGGGAAAATCTCGCTAAAGCACTATCAACAAGAGATTCCCGCAAATTTTGGCGCATAGTCGCGAATGGCACGGAGGACTTATCCTCCGCAATAGAGCCCAATATATCCCCTTTGGTATGGCATAGTCATTTTGAGGCATTGTATGCGGAGGGAGGGGGGGATCAATACACTGATGGAACCACATGTACATCCAGCGCCACTGGGGTTCCCTTTAACGAAAAAGAAGTGAGGGATGCCATAAAAGGCTTAGCCGCAGGGAAAGCCCCGGGACTAGACGGGGTGCCAGGGGACCTGTTCAAACAGGAACCTGGGATATGGGCACCTTACCTTACATTGATATTCAATGCCATCTTGGGGGGAATGGAGGTGCCCGATACTTGGAGGTGAGCTGAGGTGGTTCCAATTTATAAAAAGGGATCCCCTCTGCTTCCCTCCAACTATCGACCTATTAGTCTCATCGACATATCCCAGAAACTCTTTGGTAGACTGATCTTGAATCGATTACAGGCCTGGATAGAAGCGATGGACATCCTGTCCCCCTACCAGGCAGGATTTAGGCAGGGTGTCTCGACCATAGACCAAATCTTCAGGTTAAACCTACTCTACTGGAGAACAGCTGTAATCGAGGGCGGCACTCTATATACCATCTTTGTAGACTTACGCGCCGCCTTCGATCTGGTGCCTAGAGCGAGGCTGTGGAGAGTCATGGAAGAGCTAAACGTCCCTGGGGATATTTTGGCAATCCTGATGAGACTTCACTGCAACAACTACGCCCGCGTAAGGTGTGGCAAAGGTGGCAAGTTAACCAAAAGGTTCCCCGTTCGCAGAGGGGTGAGACAGGGCTGCGTTCTTGCACCGACCCTGTTTTGCCTCTTTGTGAACCGGGTTGTTGCCCACCTAAACAGGATTGCCAATACCGATGCCCCAAAGTTGACAGGCAGCAGGGTGCCTGCAATCATGTTTGCAGATGACACCCTGCTGCTGTCCAAATCCCCCATGGGAATCCAACGCATTTTAGATGGCTTTCTAGAGTTTTGCTCCGAACGTGGATTGGAGATCAACCCACAAAAAACTAAATTTATGATCTTGAATCCTAACCCCCATAATCGAGCCCCACCCAGGCTAGGCACTGTCCAATTAGAACGCGTGCATAATATTGAATACCTGGGGATTACTCTAAACGAATATCTAACTTGGACGACCCACCAGACCAAAGTGACCATCAAACTGGCTCAGTTGGCGGGTGGCACGATGCGTCTGGCGAATAAATCTTCTTATCGCCCACTAACCCCAATTATTCATATTTACAAAACCCAAGCCCGGGCGGGTGTCACATATGGGGGTGAATTGTGGGGGCATTCCAAACTCCCAAAATTACAGGTAATCGAAAACAAATTCTTGAGACAGGTTGTCGCTCTACCTCAGAGTACCCCCCTACTTCCCCTCAGACTAGACCTGGGAATTCGATCAATAACAGAGGAGCTGGGACTCAAACCGCTAACTTTTTGGAGGCGCTTGTGGTGTAGCCCAGACCTTATAAGCTACAGAGAGGAATTACAGGAATTTCTAGAGCTAAGGAACGCTAAAAGAATTCCGTGGATGATTTATGTCAAGGCAATGCTAGAGGAGATGGGTTTTTCGGAACTATGGACGGATCCCTTAAACTTTTGTGTAAAGACTCCAAAGAAGGTACTCGTGAGAGCATATTATGAATTGATGCTCACAAACGCCATTGATGCCACGAGAGAAGGATCCTTGACACACCTGTTCCTCAAAGCGAAAGACTCTTATCATCTCGAAAGTGCTCTAGATTCAATCTCCCCCACATTAACAAGAAAATTATTTTTACAGTGGAGGTATGGATGCCTCCCTCTAGCATCATTCACAGCGTCATGGCAATCCCGCTCCACCGCAGAACTCTGCCCAGTGTGTGCTCATCCGAAAGAAGATGATGCACATGCCGTCTTCTTCTGCAAGGGCTACGAGAGGAGCAGGAAATACTGGCTAGTCCCGTTACTTAAGAACTTGGGCTTTAGATCTTTTCAACCTGCCTACAGAATCTTAAAGACAGATCTCTCTCCCATTGTGGTTTTTGCCCTTTCAAAATTTTTAACCTCCATGTGGTTCACTCGGAGTCGAGTGTTGAAAAGACTTGTATAACAGTACCCCTGAATTTCCTATTGCTTTTACTGCACCCTATGTTCTTCTTTTTAATATTTTCTTAACTATCGGATCACACTATGTTTAATCACTTTTATTGTGTACAAATACTATGCATCTTTTATGATCTGTGATCGAAATAAAGATTATTTGAAATGAAATGAAAGGCATTTCCCCCTCCACGTTGTCTGCTCAGTGGGCGGCGGTTCGTGCTTGTCGGGGTCCTGGGGTCTCCTTGGAGGGTGTTGCCCCTTTGGTTGGTCGGCTTCTTCGGCGCTCTCGCCTTCGTTGGCCGGTTTCTCCTGTTCTCGTTCCTTCTTGGGATTTACCTACTGTTTTGCGGGGTCTACAGTTTCCCCCTTTTGAGCCTTTGATGGAGGCTGATTTGTTGTTGCTGTCCGCTAAGGTGGCTTTCTTGTTGGCCATTACCTCCACTCGCCGGTTGGGTGAGTTGGGTGCCTTTGCCCATTTTGTTTCCTTATTTTCTGTTCCTTCCGGATCGGGTTGTTTTACGGCTTGATCCGGCCTTCCTGCCTAAGGTTTCTTCGAGTTTTCATTTGCAGCAGGAGGTGATTCTTCCTGATTTGCCTGCTGAGGGGGATTCCCTTGTTCCATCTACCTTGGATGTTCGCAGGGCTTTCCAGATTTATCTCCAACGTTCCCTGGGGTTACAAATTTCTCCTTTCTCCCTCCCTGTTTGTCTCCTGTGGGGGTGTGGCTAAAGGGAAGAAGGTTTCCACTTCCTCGATTAGTCGGAGGGTGCATTTGGCGGGCTGCCAATTACAAGTCTTTGGCTTTGCCTCCTCCGTCTCATGTGCAGGGTCGTTCGACGCGTTCTGTGTCTGCTTCCTGGGCTGAGGAGGCGGGGTCTGTATCCAGGAGATTTGTAGGGCAGCCACTTGGCAGTCTCATCACACATTTGTGCAGCATTATAGGCTTGATGTTTTACGTGACAGTTTTTCTGTTGGCGTCTTGAACTCTGTTGTTAGTTGATCTTTTATTGATTAAAGTTTTGTACTCTGCACGGATCCCTGGTGTCCTGCGTTTTTTGTATTGGTTCTCTGCTTGTGAGTTCCTCACGTAGTAAGGACTGGGACGGGGAGGACCCATGAGGGGGTAATGTCTTGTTACTTACTGGTAATCTTCATTACCCTAATTAGGGTCCTCCCCATCCCAGTCCTTGACTCTCCCTCCCTCCTGCTGTGTTTGTCTCAGAGTCTTGTTGATAACAGGCCTGGTGGTAGGTGGGCTGGGCTTATGTAGTTTAAACATACTGGCGTTGTGATTGGCTGGGTGGAGGCAGGACTGCCTCACGTACTAAGGACTGAGACGGGGAGGATTACCAGTACTAACAAGACATTCCTTATGCTACTTACGCTCCACAACTCCGTAGCTCACACTCCCTGAAGGTGTTGAAACATGTAGTGTTCTTGCACTTGCTTTTTATTTATTTATTTATTCATTTTACATATTAGGCACTGGAGGTGGGGAAGCCCAACAATTTGCATGGAGAACTAGGCAGAGCTGAAAATATGAGTTATATAAATCATACCACAAACAACATAAAAAATGATAAAGTGTCTTCAAAGTTGCAGAAAATAATTTCTTTAACATTTGGAAGTTTTGTCATTAAATATGCACAATATAGCTCTGCACTGAGAAGTACTTATTAAAAGTGATAATTTTGTAAGATTGGTAGTCTGAACTCACATGTGATAATGAAGAAAAAAGAGTTTTTGGTAAAATAAAATATTTGCCTTAGATCAGACAATTTAAGTGTGGATCAGTGATTTATCCAGGTTTTCTGGTTTCACCCTGTAGAACCAGACAGTAAATGGGTATCTATTTGTCTTTCCTGTTAACGCTTTGTTTATACAGCTTAGTGCATTCTTTTGCAGATTTTAAAATACAGGATTAACTCTACCTGAAGGTACTGGAGCACTTTATAAGCACAACGTGTATTACACAAGGTCACATACATTGTTTATAGGCACTGGAGGCATTCAGGGATTTGCCCAGAATCACAGCCCGTTCCGTCGACAATGATATTGAATCTGGTTCCTGAGTTCCACATTCAGCAGCTCTGGCTGTAAGGCCAAATGATGTTTAGGTTTCCGGGTGGCAGGCAGATCCACATGAAAGCACAGCTCGTTATTGGCTCAAGTTTGCAACAGGACCTTGAGCTGAGCCAGAGCCAGGCTTCAGACTCAAGCCTGGCTTGAGCTTTCAGAGGCTCGCCCACCTCTATTAAATACAGGGTATGCCCATGTGCAATGAGTTGTCTACAAAATATGTTCACTTAAAAAGAAATGCAATGTCTGCTGTGCACTAAAGTAGGAAATTTCTTGCACGGTTGCCCCCACTTTTTCCAGGTGTCATTGTGTTTAGACCGGTAGTACACTGGAATTCTACTAACCATGACCCCAGTGTTGGTGCTCGCTCCCCTAATTTGACTTTGTGAGTACTTTCTACACCACACAATTAGCATACTGGTGTACCCCTGTAAGTCCCTAATAGATGGTACTAAGGTACCCAGGGCATTGGCACATCAGAGGTCTCCCTTGGGCTGCAGCAATTATTATGCCACCCATGGGCGTCCATGCAAACTGTGTCTACAGGCCTGCCACTACAGCCTGTGTGAAATGGTGCATGCACCTTTCACCGCAGATATAAGGTTTACCTTATATCCCAGACACTGTACTTGGACCCTAAAAGTCACCCATAAGATCGGGGTGTGTGGCCTGATCAAGCACCAAGATGGTGGCTTGATCACAAAGCTCCCGATCAGTCTCACTGAACAAGCTGCCTTGCGATGCATTCTCGCAGCAATCCACGCTCGTGTGGGCGGTTGCTGCAGTCTGAGCCTCCCGGGTGGTAGCTCTGTGCAGCAAAACTGATGAGGGTGCTCTGTGCCTCCCGGTGCGGCGGCATGATGGTGGCGGCCTGACGCTGTCCTCGGAGGCCCCACAGCATCAGGGGCCACGAGCAGGCTTGAGGGCAGGGCCACTGCCGCTAGGTGCAGCCGCTGAGCAAAATCGAGCACAGGGCTTTGCGGCCTACATCGATAGAGCAGTGGAGCGCAGACCCCTGGATGGCCTGAACCTGGAGGCAGCAGTAAGTCCTGTGGCCAACTGCTGTACTCCCTTGAGGGTGTAAGACCCCCCCATGTGCCGAGTGCAGCAGTACCGCGTATGAGACTGGTGTGATGAATGGAACCTTTCATATGCCGTTCCCTCGCGTCTTGCAACAATGACGCTGCGGGGGAGGAGTTGTTGATCGTTTCCCCCTCTCTGCCCCATTTGTGAGTGATGGGGCTATGTGGTGCCTGGAGCCACGACCGGAGTGGAATACGGGCAATCCGACAGGGCTGCTATTGATGCTAGGGTGACCAACCGTCCGTAAATTTCACGGACAGTCCGTAATTTTGGCCGTCTGTCCGTTGTCCGTGAAGGATTCTTTAACGGACGCCATTTGTCCGTCATTTTAGCCAGGCACCGGTCGCCCCACCCTAACGCCGGCACAGCTTGCACCCACCTCCCTTCTTGACTCCGATGCTGCATCAAAGCTCCTCAGATACCCTGCAGCATTGGAGCGTCACAGCGGGATGGCAGCCCTGACACCTCCAGCCCTTGATGACCTGTTAAGAGGTGCTTCGAAGGTGACTGAGAGGGAGGGGCTGCAGGTTCAGGAGCAGGGACATCCATTCAGATGCAAACAGCCCTGAATGGCCACGTCTTTGCAATTTAGAGGGGGCCTCACACATTCCCCTCAGCCCAGGGCCCCAAACATCCTAGACTCTGCCAGATTACACCGAAGCAGCACGTGGTTTTCTTCACAGAGTTTAATTACTGTCACTAAATTGTAAGCAAACCTCGGTTCTTTGAACATGCAGTCTATAATGTAATAAAATTAAGAAATGGCACAATCGCGCCCACACTGATGAACAAAGTATGGAGGACAATCAGTTCAATCAGTTCTCTTAGAGTATCTCCTGTAAGTACTGTACATCACAGTGGGGGATGGCATTTTGGACAGAGAGCCTGTCTTCCTTGTCTTGTGCAGGAGGGGGCTAGGAGCCCAAGATGATACTAGAATACTGCATTTCCACACCTGTGCCCACCCTGGTGGATCCTGTTCCCTCTCCTGTGATGGCACCTGTCCCCCCTCCTCCCGCGTAAATGGATGAATGAAAGAGTAAATAAATGGATAATGAGAAAGGATGGATGGATTGATGAGTGAGGGGAAGGATGGATGAGAGAAAATGTAAATAGCTGGATGTATGGGTGGAAGGGTAGCTGGATGATGGATGAGGGGAAGGATGGATGGATGAGGGGAAGGATGGATGGAGGGAAGGATGGGTGGATGAGGGGAAGGATGGAAGATGGATGGATGAAAGGAAAAATGGATGAGGGGAAGGATGGATGTATGAGGGGAAGGATGGATGGATGAGGGGATGGATGGAGGGGATGGATGGATGGGTGGGTGGGTGAAAGGATGGATGGATGATGAGGGTAAGGATGGATGGATGGATGATGAGGGGAAGGATGGATGGATGATGAGGGGAAGGATGGATGGATGATGAGGGAAGGATGGATGGATGATGAGGGGAAGGATAGATGGATGGATGGATGGATGATGAGGGGATGGATGGATGATGAGGGGAAGGATGGATGGATGGATGATGAGGGGAAGGATGGATGGATGATGAGGGGAAGGATGGATGGATGATGAGGGAAGGATGGATGGATGATGAGGGGAAGGATAGATGGATGGATGGATGATGAGGGGATGGATGGATGATGAGGGGAAGGATGGATGGATGGATGGATGATGAGGGGAAGGATGGATGAATGATGAGGGAAAGGATGGATGGATGATGAGGGGAAGGATGGATGGATGGATGATGAGGGGGAGGATGGAGGTGTGGGTAAAAGGATGGATGGATGATGAGGGGAAGGATGGATGATGGATTAAAAGAAGGATGGATGAGGGGAAGGATGGATGGATGAAGGGAAGGATGGATGGATGAGGGGATGGATGGAGGGGAAGGATGGATGGATGGATGGATGGAGGGGATGGATGGATGGAGGGGAAGGATGGGTGGATGGATGATGAGGGGAAGGATGGCTGGATGATGAGGGGAAGGATGGATGGATGATGAGTGGGTGGGTGAAAGGATGGATGGATGGAGAGTGGGTGGGTGAAAGGATGGATGGATGGAGAGTGGGTGGGTGAAAGGATGGATGGATGGTTGAGAAGTGGGTGGGTGAACGGATGGATGGATGTTGAGTGGGTGGGTGGGTGAAAGGATGGATGGATGGATGAGTGGATGGGTGAATATTGGGTGGGTGAAAGGATGGATGGGTGGGTGGGTGGGTGGTGGGTGGGTGAAAGGATGGATGAGTGAATGGGTGGGTGGATGGTGGGTGGGTGGATGATGGGTGGATGGGTGGGTGGATGAGTGAAATGATGGATGGATTGATAAGTGCAAGGGTGAATAAATGGACGTATGAGTGAAAGGGTGGATGTAAGGATGGATGAGTCAGTGAAAGGGAGGGTAGATGGACAAAAGGATGAATAGATGTGTGAAGGAGTGAAATGATAGATGGATGAGTAATAGGGTCAATGGATGGATTCATGAGTGGATGAGTAGATGGATGGATGGGTGGGTGGATGGATGATGGAAGGAAGGTTGGCTAAGTGAAAAGGTCGATGGAGAGAGAAAGGGAGGATGGATGACTAAAAGAGTGGATGGGTGGAAGGATTAGTAAGTAAAAGGATGGCTGGATTGGTGAAAGGGTAAATGGCTGGATGGATGAGTGAATGGATGGATGGGATGAAGAGTGGATGGATAAGTGTACGGATGGATAGGGTGAAAGGGTGGATGGATGGATAATGGATGGATGAAAGGATGGATGAAGGGATGGATGAGTGAAATGATAGATGGAAGGATACATGATGGATAGGTTTGCAAATGGTTGAATGTGTTTGGAAATGGCTGGGCTTACTTATATACTATTGCGCGACCTCTGATGTGTCTGTAAAACTTACCTATTGTCCTGAAGTTTTGTCCTGAATTTTGACCTCCTGTCCTGAATTTTGTC
Organism: Lissotriton helveticus; assembly: GCF_964261635.1. Lineage (NCBI taxonomy): Eukaryota > Metazoa > Chordata > Amphibia > Caudata > Salamandridae > Lissotriton > Lissotriton helveticus. The sequence continues at coordinate 1,460,380,801 of NC_136059.1, forward strand.
CTGAATTTTGACCCTTTGTCCTGAATTTTTACACTCACCGTCCTGAATTTGCAGCAATGCCAGTTGGTCACCCTAATTGACGCAGCCGAAAATACAAACCAGCCCATCTCCTTATCGTCTTCTGGTCTCTCTGCCGGTGTGGCAGGGAGGCCTCTCCTGCTTTGCTCCCTGGCTGAATGGGAATTCCGAACCTTCGATACACCTTGTCATCCTGCTCCTTAAAATGAGTCAGGGGATCCCAAACAGCTGCAGGCATACCTTTGAGGCCACTAAAACACCTAGGAGGGAAAGGGGAGATGATGCCCCTCATGGTGAGCCTCCAGACCGCACCGACCCCCTTAGACTCTGGCTGTCTGACGCTGGATGGCACTGCTGCCATAATGGCGGAACTACGGGCTGGCTTTAAGACCATAGATGCGCGCTTCGAAGAACTGGGTGCACGGAGGGACACCATGCATGGCCAGCTGGAGCAGCACAAGGCCTGCATAGACACTGCTGAGAGTCGCATTTCGGACTTCGAGGATGCAGAGGCTCTATTGTCAAGAGGCTAGATCACACCGAGTGCCTTCTACAAACAACAGCGGCGAAGGCGGAAGATTTAGAGGCACGATCACGCAACAATGACCGCGGGTATTGCTTAGACTACCAATACACGGCCTATGGAGATATATGTGGAGCAGTTACTGACTGAACTATTCGACAGAGATAGTTTCTCTACAACATTTGCAGTGGAGCGGGCTCACAGGTCCCTCGCCCCAAGATCGGTCCCTGGTGCACCGCCGCACCTTAACATAGCGCGATTACCTAACTATCGCGACAGGGATGTCGCCTTGCATAGGGCCAGAGAGATAGAAATCTGCAGTTTGTCACTATCGCTCTACCCGGACTTTATGCCAGTGTGCAGGAGGCCTGGCGCAAATGTCAAGATATCAAGAGAACTCTGAGAAACGAAAATGTCTGCTACGCCATGTTGGACCCGGAACACCTTCGTATTCAGATTAATGGTAAAATTACAGTTTTTGGTACGCAGGCAGAGGCTGCGCAATACTGGAAGCACCACAAATCTAACACAGGCTCCTCCCCTGTCAAATGATGCTTTGCTGCTTGAGGTTTCACAGCTGTTGATGGGTTTATTTTCAGATGTGTAGAGGTGATAACCTGGGCACTGATCCACGAAACGCATGGAGGGCGGTGTGATAAGATAACTTGATCCTCTTTTTTTCTAATTTTGGTGATGCATTTGTCCTAACTCAATACGAGCGTAGCTACATGTTTATTATGGGTTATTGTTTTCAGATTAAGCGGTCTGCTTAGGGCGTTGTTGCCTTCCAAGGAGATCTCCTATGTTTTATAATCTGCTTGGTGGTTGGCGTTCTTTTTTCTTTTAAGATAAGATGGGTTGGGATTCACCAGATACAAGTTGGGTGGATATCCGATATCGGAGGAGGGACGGGGTTGGGATTCTTTGTTGAGAGTCTTTATTTTGGATTTTTTTCTGCAGGTCACAAATGTGCACTCCGGTTGGCTATCTAAATCCGAATACACAGACAATCTAGGCTACATACGGTTGCATTTACTGTAGTCGGGTCGGGAGGATGGGCGAGGGGACTTTAGTTACTCTGTATAGCATGGAATGTGAGGGGACTGTCGAACCCTTGTACAGGGTGACAGGTGCTTGCCTATTTAGCAAGACACAAAATACATGTTGCACTATTGGGGGAGATCCACTATGCCCCAAAGGCGCACAACCGATTCGCTGCGGCCTGTGGTGGTAGCCGGTTCTTCGCTAGCTACAGTACCTACTACAGGGGAGTTGGAACTTTAGTCCTAAATCGCACCTCTTTGTGACTCAAACTATGGTTGGGGCTCCCAAGGGGCGCTACTTATTAGTAGCAGGGAGCTTGGGCGCACAGCAAATACTTTTTATTAATATTTACGCTCCTAATGTGGACGCCCTGAGCTTCTTTGCTAACATATCAACGCATATTACTTGTAAACAGATTGATTCTATCATATTTGGGGGAGGTTTTAACCTCACCCTACACCCCAGGACAGATACCACAGGCACTGGGCACAACACCAAGCCTTGCTCCACAAGAGAACTCAAGACCCTTTTGCACACACACGTTTTGGCCGATGCTTGGCGACATCAACACCCGACGGCTAAGGGGTATTCATTTTATTCGGCGCCGCATGGCACCTGGTCCTGCATAGATAGATGGTATATAACCTAGGACCTTTTGATCACCGTACAGGAAACGGATCACTTCTACGCACCTGGTCAGATCACTCACCAGTGTTATTGGTACTGGCCCTGCCCAGTGTTGAGCACCTTTCTAGGTCTTGGGCCTTCCCGTCTGATGCAGTATTAGAGGACGTTTTTAAGAGTGAAGTGCAAGACGCAATCACAGAGTGTTTTCAGATAAACACTAGCTCTGTGTACCACTACGCTACTTTATGGGAGGCTTTTAAAGTGTACATTAGGGCCATCTGCATAGCTAAGCAGGTGGGGTGCTAAGCACAATTCACCGGGACCTGGATGCTACTGAACGGGAGCTGCAAGACTTAGATGCTGCGACGCTAGCGGGCGCCTCCCCCTCTCCGTTGCATCAAAGTGTGAAGCTCTTGGGAGAGTTTCAGGATTTAGCCTTGTGTGAGACCACTTATCTGGGGAAATATGCGCGTGCACATGTGTATGGGAAGGGAGAGAGGTCGGGACACACTTTGGCCCGTCTGCTAGCCCCTCAACACCGTATCACTTATCACTTATATAACCCAGCTCCAGACAGCAGACGCCACCTGTGTTACAGGCGGAGCTGATATTCACTCTACCTTCTTGACCTACTACACTCGGTTATACACCACGTGTTCCCTACCGACTGGGAATGCTCTTTCCGGTCATCTAAATGAGGTAGCGATGGTGTGGATGGAAAAAGGACAGCAGCAATTCTTGGCAGCGTCCATTGGTGCGAACAAGATTATTGAAACCATTGACAGCCTGGATGGCTTGCTTGCTCCTGGCACAGATGGGCTCACAGGGGTATATTCTTTAAAACATATAAAACGCAATTAGTCCCGCATCTTCTAGAGGTCCATGTAGAGGCGCTTGACTCAGGTGCATTTCCCCCCACCATGCGGGAGGCGATTGTAACATTGCTTCTCAAAATGGGCAAGACGCCTGATAGGTGTGCCTCATATAGGCCTCTATTGCTCTCAAACCACGATTATAAAATATTAGCGAAGGTCCTGGCTACGCGGATATCACTGTTAATCAGCCAACTTATTTACCCCTCCATTCGGACTTTATGCTGAATCGCTCGACCTCAGTAAATATACGCACTTTATTTTCAGTCATCTATCAAATAAACCCAGCTCTCCCCAATGCAGGGAGCATTCAACACTTTGGAGTGGGAGTTTCTTCAGGCAGCATTCAGTAAATTGGGTTCCCCCAAAATTTCTGCTCTCCACCCGCCTTCTATATATAAACCCAGTTGCGCAGCTTAGAATGGGGCAATGTCAAATAAATGTGCATTATCACATGGCACTAGGCAGGGCTGCACGCTTTCACCTCTGCTTTTTATCATGGCGATGGACCCATTAGTGCGGCATCTTCAGGAACGGCATCTTCAGCAAGGAATAGAGTTCAATCAGGGACGCCTCCTGGCGTCCTTATATGCAGACAATATTCTTCCATTTGTTTGAGAATGTGCTACAAATCTCTTATGTGGGAGGTAGTGCGGTTCGGTGCCTTTTCTGGACTGGTCATCAACTGGAATAAATCTGAACTTTTTTCCTTGATAGAGACCACTATTCCATGTACGATGGACTTTTCCCTGAGTTGGTGCGATGACCCCCCCCCCCAGATACCTTAGGGTAATTCGTCACCGCACGGCCTCGGAGTCTCTCCAGGTCAATTATGGCCCAGCCATAGAATGCCTCTCTGGACAGATAGACCGCTGGATAGCATTCCTACTGTAGATGGCAGGCCGTATTGCGATTATTAAGATGGTGGTTCTGCCCAGGTTTCTATATTTGTTTTTAAATATCCCAATTCCACTCAGTCTCCTTTTCTGGTACCCTTCGGAGCATTCTGACGCAGTTGGTTTGGGTGGGTGGACAGGCATGGGTGGGCTGGCAGACACTCACTTAAGTGCCTGACATTAGCTTGTATAACCTGGTTGGCTCAGGCACATTATGCCTATTTTTGGTAGATGTGCAATTACAATTCCTGAAGCCTGAATGCACCCAGGTCCGCCCTTACCCACTCTCTACTGTTCTCCCGCTCGGACTCAGGAGGACACCGGCCGAGATTCATACACTGCAGACCACAAGCTGGGTTAGGGGATGTTTGCGTAGGTACCTAAGGGTGGACCACTTATACTCCCCACGTTTGCTGATTTTGAATAATCCATGGATACCCCTACAGCTGAAGTTTTAACGCAGCAAGCTCTCACTCATTGTCAGCTAAAACCTTAGAGGACATGTTTAAAGATGGACAATTACTTTCAGTAATGGACTTGACAGACGACTGGTATATAACTGCATTAGACCATTTTCCAGTGCACAGAACGCGAGTGTCACAGATCACTGGACTGCGCCCTGAGATGGATGAGCCTCCTGAGTTCCCTCTGCTCACCATAATTATTACGACACATGACAGCGCACACCTGGTTTCTAGAATGTATCATGTAGCACAAACACTTCGACCAATGGTGGGTGGTGGGGCTTTTGCGGCCTGGGAAATGAGACATGGCACAGCCTGTAACAGACAAGATGTGGACCTATTGCTGTGAGCAAACTTGCCTGGTGTCAAATAATTATAAACATAAGCTCTTACATTTTAAATATTTACATCAAACCTATATAACCCCTGTGTTGCTTGCAAAAATGGATTGCACAAAGTAACTGTCAGAGATGCATGATGGTACATGATGACTTTATTTGTTTGGCATGGAACTGCCCCTCTGGGAAGCGGTATTGGGACATTTGGAACTGATGGTTGAGACAGAGCTGCCCCATACCCCCCTACTGGTATTGCTGGGGTACATACTCCCCCTGAGTCCCTGGGATCAGGTGATTCACTGCAATTGCACTATTACTTGCCAGGAGACAGGTTTTCCTGAACTGGGGTGGAGCTGTGCCACCGGTGCTGAAGTGTTGGCTGAAAGACTTAATACAGTATGACACTACCAGTGACATTTATGCATCGTTATTGCCCCTTGCTTCCTGCCCCAAAAATATTTGGCACCACTCCGCTCTTATTTGATACTCCATCCTGAACTTACTGACTAACATTGCATTCACTGTAGCATATTTGCTGGGTCAGCCAGCCAGTAAACACTAATCAGATTCATTAAATCTTATTATTGTATGGGTCTGTATTGTTGTTTTGATGTTGATGTTCTTGTAATTACTACCATTATAGCTGGCAATGGTTGTTCAACATATCTGACATTGTATGTGCAGTGATTTCTTTGAATTTTCTTTTGAAAAGTTGCAATAAAAACAAGTTAAAAAAAAGTCACCCCTAAGGTGTCCCTTCTGTCCAAGGGCAGGGTGAATGGTGGTAGGAGTGAGGACGCACCTACATGATTAGAGGCACCTCTACAAACCCCGGACTCCCTTCTCTGGGCTTTGTAACTGGAGAAAGCCATCTTAAGGTATGTAGTGAACACTGGTCAACACAGGATGTCCAACTACAAAATGACTTTACTGATCCTAGCCATGTTTTGTGTCATAAATGTTGGAATCATGCCACTAAACAGATTTTAGTGCTAGCTACCTGATACCACATTCTGGGTAGCCTTGCAGAGTTTGCATGCATGCCAGTACTGCTGCAGACAGAAAACACGGTTATGCCCTCCTACTGCTGAGCCTAACTTGGGCAGGGGTAGGTAGAAGCATGGATTTCTTGTAGGAATAGAGGTGTTACCACCTCTTCCTTAGAATTAAGTGTCCCTGGGCTATGGTGGGGGTCGTACTCTGGTGCGAAACCACTCAAAGGACCAAGGTGTGACACACCGCGTGTCCAGCTCCTTCCCTAGAGAGGTGCCCAGAGCTGTAATAGGTTTCCACTTGATTCTGCCATCTTGAAAATAAGATAAAAAGAGGCCCCATGGGAGCATCTGACTTGTCAGTCTATGAGAGTAGCGTCCCTGACCCCCACTAATAGGGGGGTCACTGAACTTCCTTCCTGGGTTACTTAACAGCTCCCCTGAGGGTGAGACCTTAGATTCATTTGGACAATGATTCCTTTTGGAAGATTCTTCCACAAAACTCGTCTACTGCTGAACTTTGGATTCTGCTGCTGGACTTCACCGGGACCCAAGACAAGACTGCATCTAGTAGTATTCCTATTGCTACTCTGCCCCGTACTTTACAAAGACCCTGTAACCTCTGTGGCAATGTATCCTCCAGAGTGGCAAGAACTCTGGGTACATCAAGGACATCAAAAAGGAATCTCCCTTGGAGTGAAGAAGTCACTCTCCGGTAACCACAAGCACCTCAATCACAACAAACGGCTTGTGGACTATCCACGGATCTGAAACACAGGTGGTGTTTTTGTAGCTCTCCAGAGGGAAGATCTGTCTTCTTTGGAATTTGGAAGACTGCAATCCCTTGTTAGAGCTTCTGGCTCTGAGCCCCTGAGCATCGCATCTGTTTGCTGTTGCCAAGGCTTGTTGGCTCCCCAGTCTGGAGGTCTTTAAGCTCCCAGAAGCCCCAGCCTCAAGCATCACCTGGCTGCTAAAACAATGTACTCACCACATCTCTAGCGACATGGGCCTCCATCTTTGGTGTGCTTCTGATGCCCCCCTGTGACTCCCTGTGCCCGCTGCCTAAGGGTCTCTCTGGGGTTTTGGTCAACTCCTGCTGGTTCTCCTGCTTGCAGAGGGCTGGCCCTAACTTACCTGTAGTGGGTAAGTTCTGTAAACCGTCCTGTTACCCATTTTTGCATTTCACCCTGCAATATGTCTGTTGCCTTTGCCAAGGCTTGTTGGGGAGCCTGCTGCCCACTGACACTCCTGCCATTCACCATCCCGCAGGGGACAGCTAGTGGATGTCTCCTGAGATCCTGCAGCATCACATGGACTCTAGAGCTGCAACTCCAAGGCCTCGATCCCACAGTGTAGTACCTCAGAGAAGGGTTGACATTGTGCCCATGCGAATCCTGTACAACTCTGGGGGTTTTTTTCTTTTCTTTTTTTAGTCCTCATTCAACAAAAAATTCTCTGATTTCAAGAACATAGGGCCCAGTCAGACCAGTAAGAGGCAAGAGAGAACCCGGTCACTCCGCACCGTAGGATGGGTAAGTTTTACCACGGGGTCTGTTGTGGAAATGAACCACCTAGGTTGACCGCTATTTTTCTACAGGCCAGTGCGTTAGAATAACTGAGCCACCATCATAACAGCCTGTAGAGCAAGTTGGTAATCATTGGACCATTGAGTGCACAACTTAAAATTCTTACTTAAATAGAGAGGAAAGAGTAAACCTCACAAAATCGTGGAAGTAAAAAGGATTTGTGAAAATGATGTTATGTGAGAGAAAGTACAAACCTATGTTGTAAACCAAGTATCCCAGAGATCCCAAAATTTAGTTTTCTTAACCCGCTTATTTGCACGATCAAGTTGTGCAATTCTCTGTATTGAGCCAATACATTCAGTTTTAGTGGGGGAAGAAGGAAGGATCCATTTTACACATAACTCCCTAACTCTGGGTGGTTTGGACTCTGTCTCCTCTCTCCCTTGGTTCTCCTCATCCAAAATCCATGCCAGGGGTCCACGGGTCACTGTAGCAGCTGGACAGCTGAGGTCCCCCATTGACTATAACGTGCAGTTTCGACGCTACTTCACACCTATACACCTGGACTCCCTGGTGTCAGTATCCTGCTCCTCTGGGTACCCACCGGTGGGAGTTCTCACCAACATCCTTTGTGCCAAAGGGCTCCTTCGGAATCCTCTGGGAACAGTTCCGAACCCTCCTAAATCGAACTGTGACTTCCCCATATTATCCTATGGACACTGACCTGAGGTATCACCTCTGCACTCTGGCAACTATGGAATCCTAGCAACCTACCTTTGGTTGTTCTGTGCTTCCACTGTCCTATATATCCTTAAGTGGTAGTCTTGATTAGGCACTCTTTTCGCAGTCCATTTTTATAGCATGTGGGTTTGACGCCTCCACAGCGGTCCATGTGGTTTATGTGCTTACTCACCTGTTTACATGGTATATTTGTTGTGGATTCATATCTCTGGGTAGGAGATATACAAAAGTAGTTTAGTGATAAGTGTTATAATAAATATGCATTATTTTCCTGACACTGGTGTGATTCTTTCCTGTGTGAACTGGCTGACTTATGTAGTGTATGCATCTGCTTTACACCCTCCTGGATAAGCCTTTGCTGCTCTCCAAAACTACCCCTTGAGAGCTTTGGTTATCAGGGGCCACTTTCACCATCAGTAAGGGTTGCCTGAACTCAGTGCAGGGTGTATTACCAATAGGTGTGCACCAAATACCGAGCCTGCCTCCTACATGCTGTACGAGATGAAATGGAGAACTGGTAATCATCCTAGGCTATGATGCTATGTATATGTTGAATGCGTAATGTTTTTATTTGCTCATCAGTGCTCTGTATGCACGTCTGTGTATGTATGTGTGTCTGTATATGTCTTGAAGTGAGAATGTTTTTGTATATTATTTGCATTTAGAATCACTCTTATGAAGGTTTGTCAGCAGGTTAAGTCTCAGTTATATGTGTTATATAGTGCACATAAAAGCTTTTTACCAAATGAAGATTAACTTAAAATGATGCATGATTGTATTTCCTGCAGCCCGAAGAAGCGGAAGATTATCTGCATAACATGTGTCAGCATTTGTAGGATTGTTCTTGCGATCGATATTTCTCAAGTTTTTTTTAATGAGAGATAACTATAACTTGGCGAGTTTGAGTGGTTTTATTTTGTTTGAAATGTTAGGTTGTCACTGAAATGTACACCTAACTATAACATCACTTTAACCTTTGTTTTTGTCATTGAATGTATATATATATATATATATGTTGGACCCGGCCTCATGGCGTGGTCCTACCCCTTCCGCATGGTGGGTCCAGGACGACATCGGCCCTCCACCCAGCATCGGGCAGCCCTTTTGCCCGACACTGCACGCCCCAACATTGCTGGTCCGGCCACCATCCCGGACCCCCACTACCGACCTGGCTCCAGCGTGGGCCCCTCACGACCTAAGCACGAGGCTGCGCCCGACTCCATCTTGGGCCCACCACGTCACGACCACGTGGCCTCGGCCCCGGCCCAGGCCTCAGCACAGCCCAGACATTGAGGCACCAAGATCCACCCAGGTGGTCGAGTGGCCACTCGACAGATCCCGGAGAGAAGGGTGTTTGATGGCCCTCCAGCCGTCCCCGGACGCCTGGTTTCGATCGCCCTCCGGCCTCCCTGGGCGCTGGCTCCAGCCCCCTGCTGGGTGTCTGGACACCATCATCCCGGCCCCTCTGACCCCCAGGCGCGAGGGTCCGGACATCAAAGGACTCCAGTCCTATATCTGGGCCAGCCCCGGAGTAGGACGGCAGTTGTATCCTGGACTGGAAAGCCCTGCTGACGCTGTCACGGCCGACCCCAGAAGAACTCATTTTTCCTGGAACCTCATGAGAACTTGAGGGCCTGCTGGCGCGGCCCACCTTTGCCGAACCATCTTGAGAGCCTGCTGGCGCTGCCGCGGCCCACCTTTGCCGAACCCTCTTGAGAGCCTGCTGGCGCTGCCGCGGCCCACCTTTGCCGAACCATCTTGGGAGCCTGCTGGCGCTGCCGCGGCCCACCTTTGCCGAACCCTCTTGAGAGCCTGCTGGCGCTGCCGCGGCCCCCCCCCTTTGCCGAATCATCTTGGGAGCCTGCTGGCGCTGCCACGGCCCACCTCTGCCGAACCATCTTGGGAGCCTGCTGGCGCTGCCGCGGCCCACCTTTGCCGAACCATCTTGAGAGCCTGCTGGCGCTGCCGCGGCCCACCTTTGCCGAACCATCTTGAGAGCCTGCTGGCGCTGCCGCGGCTCAACCTCTCGGAACCCCCGGCTCGAGGATTGAGAGCTGTGCGCAAGGTATCCCTTCCTACACCCCAACCGAGACTGTCCCGCTACCCTGATCCCCTCTTGCGAGACTTTACGGACCCCTCGGTCTGCTTGTACATATCGCTGAGAACCAGCAACCTTTATTTCCTGATAAAGCTTACTAACTCGACCTCTGGTGTGGTGTCCATTTGTAGTGTGTGGTTACTCTGCTGTGCGATCCTAGGAGAGGGCCCTCACCCAGGAGGCCTCTCAGTAACGCTCGGCTACTTCTTGACGGAGAGGTGGACCTAGGGGTGGTCAGTCAGACATCTTCTGCCTCCCCCGGGGTCGCCTTTCTAACAATATATATATATATATATATATATATATATATATATATATATATATATCACTTCTCGTCACTTTCAAACACAGCGCGCTCTCGGGAAGGAAAGACCCAGCGTCATCAGGATTACTGCTGTTTAATCACAGCGCGTTTCACCTATCCAAAGGCTTGATCACGTCAAAAGAACAACCAATACCGGCAACATAAATAGTGTGTGAGGTATTAAGCAGCAAAAGAAGACTCACACGGATCTTAATGGCAGACATATTGGAACAGAAAAACAAGAAAAAACAGGTAAATTAATCCAATATCTAAGCGTGCAGTTTAGAATCAGCAATGCCTGAAGACATGATATTGCAGCATGACGCTTAACATATATTCGAAACAATGCAAACGTAATATCTTGTCAATGTTCGGGATAACTGTAAATCATCCTGCAAATGGGATCATAACATTCTGATTACCATACTGTTTAAAACACATAATGTGATTGCATAGATGTCTAATAGTTCCCACACCGTCATTCGCTCCCCCCCAGCATTTTTACACTTGCCCATATAAAGATTACACTGGACACATTGTTATGGCAAAGAGCTGCTGCAGGTTTATTTTCATACAACAGGAAGTATGACGTTTTAGTGGGTTATCTTACGGACGATCCAGGGCAGGCAGCCCCTTGCTGCCCTGCCCGCCTTAAGAGCCAGCCGGCACGGTGGGTCGATGCCCGGAAAGTGCAGCCTTCGCTGATCCCCTTACAGATCATGTGATCATGACTTCCACTCCCGCCCCCCCTTTCAGGGCGGAGCGTTGTCTGGCACACCCCCGGTTGGTAAGGCCCCCCAACCGCCCGAAGGACTAACGGGGCGCCGTCGTGGTTTCCGTGGAACCTCCCTGCGGCTCCAGGTCTTTGGCTCAGGCACCCTTACTGTGCCAGGCAGAGGTACCCTTACTGTACCCGTCTGCCGCAGAGGTACCCTTACTGTACCAGTCTGCCTCCAGATCGCCCTGTAACTCCGCCACAGCTCTGGCGGAGGCTACCGTCGATGACAGAGCCCCCCACCCAGAGTTCCCCACTTACATCTCGCAGCTTCTAGTGCCGGCACGTCAAGGAAAACCTGACTTCGCCACCTTGACCAGGCACTTTCCTAGATATGTTCCCGCTATCCTTGGTGTCCGTCGCAATGGGGTCGCACCGGAATGGGGAATAATGCAAGGTGTCCCGTTGCCCGTTTCGTGGGGTGCCAACCCACAGATGGCCAGGCCCCATTACCTGGATACCTATACCAGTACTGGTGTCGACTACTCGATAGTAGTTCACATGACTGGCTATTGCCCTTCCATGGTGGGTTCACTGGGGCCCGTCATGTCCCTTCCAAGGCGATTCACTCACTTCTGTCCTATCAACCCTGGCTCGCCCCATAAAGGCATCTAACTGAGTGTTTCTCCTGCTTGCAAACCACCCTGTCTATGTAACATCCTTATCGCCAGCCATGCTGTCTCCCTATATATATGCGAGGTTGCTCTTTTGGGGTCTATTAGGCCAACTATATGCTTACTGCGTGCTTCATGGTTGCATCAAATCAATACGCCACACAGTAGTGCACACTCCCCCTGATCAGAGTGCTTCACTATCGCCCCAGTCGCGTCCAGAGGCATGCATACCTTCTTGCTTATGAGGCTTACAACAACTTGAACCTGGGTCCTCAGCCTCAGGTTAGGCCGCCCTCGCCGTTAGCTACCCTCGAAGAATCGATAGCTACATTGCATCGCCAGCAGGGCTCTAGCCGCGCCCATACTTGTCCGCCCAGGTCTCAACTGCCCTGTAGCGTTCCCATCCATTTGGTGCATTATGGGTGACATTTCAGGCTAAGGGACTTCTTAACTGACATTTAAGACAATGAGGCTGCAGGGGACCCCTCGCATAATCACTCCTGTTTGACCAGCCAGCGCTCCAGGAGGCCGCGGTTCGAAGCAGCCTTGTGAAGTAACCCACTCCTGGCGTGTCCTCCCTGCAACTCTTCACCCGTGCTCTGTGTCCCACCCATCCTGGAGGGATTCTTTAGATCAAGGCAAAACTCCTATATGCTAGTTGGTAGGGTCACTTACTAATTTCAGTACTATTAGTGAACTGCTGTAAACTCTTGCCAGCTTGGGCATGAGAGAGCTGGCCTGCTCACCAAAGCCGCTCCACTAAGTTTTTTCAAGGGAAACTGATGGTCACTTTGACTGTGCTGCGATGTGCGAGAATGCCTTTATCCCTAATATTCGACACATCCCGAAAGTGACAGTGCGCTATGTTGTCTACTGTTTTGCAGGTGTTTTAAAAGTGTTCGTTACGTGCAATCGTTTTCTAGCAAGGAATTCCCTGTGCTTGATTACGCATTCAAAAGTTCCATCATTGGCTACTTCATTCGGTGGTTCGTTTGAAGGTGATTCTTAAACGGCTTCCTGACATTAACATTTAAGCTGGCATTCATAGTGCTAAGTAATTTACTTTCCAGCGTGAATCTCTTAGACTATTCCAGCTGCAACGGGGCATCTGCCGAGAATACCTCCTAGGTACTTCCCATATTTCGGGAACCGCTATCAAAAGGCTCAGCTTCCAAGCCAGGCCATGAGGTAACATCAGCTGGTGAAGATGCGCTAACGCAGTTGATTTAAAGTCGACCTGTGGTGGTTTCCAAGATGCAAGCGCTCAGGACATACACACATTTACACCGTAGCAACCACATCATTGCAAATGAACATGTAAAGTATACGAGACAGTTAATGAACCAAGACTGACACCTGGACCTGGAGACACACTCGAACAGTTTTAATGTTCGACAGCGTCAACGTGGACGCCCTTTAGCTATACTTTATGCTGCATCATCAGATGCTGCTGAGCAGAACTACCAGTGGAAGAAAAAGACATCACTATTTCGTTTTACTTCAGCAAAGTATATATACTAACTGCCAGTGACTTTTTCCCCCCCTTGCCGTTTACGTGCATATATAAATAGAGAAAATGTTAAAATTTAGCAGTTTACATATGATAACTGAAAATAGATCTGGGGAAGAAGCGTTGGAAAGATAGGTTCACATGGCACTTCTGTTGGGACTTAATTACACACGCATTCTCAATGGAATCGGGATCGCATTTGGGGCCTCATAAGTATTTAACGATGCAGACCACAGCACCTAAACTGTAAATTGGAGGGTTCAAGGGTAGGCAGAGTAGCTGGTCCACCTTGGCCCTGGTTGATCGCCTTTAGGGCCTCATAAGTATTTTATGATGCAGACCCCAGCGTCTAGACTGTCAAGTGGAGGGTTCCACAGTAGGCAGAGTAGCTGGTCCACCTTGGCCCTGGTTTTCCCCACCTCCTAGATCTAAGGTAAGGGACTCTAGCCGAGCCAGGCTGATACAGTGGTGTTATGATGTACCCGGACTGCTCCTTGGCGTTAGGCTGCTCCTTCGAGAGGTAGTATCACTCTTCCGATCTCTTACGATAAAACAAGGGAGAGGTAGTATCACTCTTATGATATCTTATGATGAAACCAGGATTAACTGCCAATGCCGCTGGTGGAGCTTAAAGTCAACTCTGCAATGTTTTCACTGTACAACAAGCATAACCTTCTTAAGCCTATTGGGGTTCTTTTTCATTTGGTCTGGGGTTGCGTTTGATCAATAGTAGCTATTTTATGGATATTTGGAGACATAGGGGCCGATTCACAGAACTAACTTAAGACAAAATCCTAAACTTACTACTTTTGGTATTCATAGAAGTTAGGATTTTGTCTTAAGACAAACTTAAGACAGACTTAAGACAAACTTAAGACAAAATCCTAACTTCTGTGAATACCAAAAGTAGTAAGTTTAGGATTTTGTCTTAAGTTAGTTCTGTGAATCAGGCCCATTGAGTTAATCTGCATCCTTAGTAACACTCTGACTTGTCCGCATATGATGCGCGTCTCAGACCCACTTTGAGGATACTAACTATGCATCAAGGTAGACATTTAGACATGCAAATTCCGCATTGTACCCTCTAATAAAGTGAAAGGGGAAAGTAGAAATTCGACCTAGCACAACCAATTTAATGAGAAGGCCCTCGGATATAGCATGTCAAAATTCCGCATTGTAACCATAAAAGTGAAAAGGCAAGGGAGAAAATCGACCTAGCACAACCAAAATTAATTGAGAAAGCCCTCGGGTATAGCATGTGTTAATATTCCTAAGGCCAGTTCGGTCCGTGGGCAACCCATGGCCCTTGCCCTGCCAATTATTTCAGATGATGTTCGACGAGATGCAACACTCAATCGCTGTGTGCTTATCGTTCACGTCTGCCCCTATGCAGTTACTTTGTGCTGGGCTGATCTGCTAGCCATGAAGAACAAAACATTCTATTCTGCGAATCATTGTATTAAATTTGCGGAAAGAGGGATCTCACTACTAGTGGCTTTATTTGTGAAACTCCACGAGTATTCTATTTCATATCAACGCGGTTCCCCCACCCTTTCTTCTCCAGCCAGCGGTATCAACTCACTTCGGCCACAATACATTTTTGTGTACATTACCAATATAGCTATTTAATGGTGAAGGTTTCAAGGTTTCTCAATTAATGGTTACATCAATGCAACCGCACAGACCTGGCAAGTAGTAGAGTAACAGCTTTTGTACTTCTGACCGCAATTCCACTGCACGCATTCTGCTCGACTGTTGAATCACTTAACAGTGCAGTGGTAGGCATGACTGGTGTGAAGAATCCCACTTCCAGATTAACTGCATTCAACTCCTAGTCTATGACTGCAAGCCTGTGCCATGCCCCCCCTTACCTGTTATGCTTTCAAGCCTATTAGAATTTATGAACCGCGACAAATAGCTTCACTGTTCGCTTATGCTTAAACTGGTTTTAGACTTTGATGTTGCACCTTCATAGTTCAAAACCCAGTGAAAACGGTTTTCAAACGGTGGTTACATACGCAACAACACATTTTGAAAACCTGTGGGCAATTTTAAACGCTGCACGCGAGAAATGCTTGGTAGACTTTTGGGAGCCGAGGTGCTCCTTCCATCAAAGCTGCACATTTGATTCTGTACGAAGCCAACCAACCTCAGTTAAT
This sequence comes from Lissotriton helveticus, assembly GCF_964261635.1. Classification (NCBI taxonomy): domain Eukaryota; kingdom Metazoa; phylum Chordata; class Amphibia; order Caudata; family Salamandridae; genus Lissotriton; species Lissotriton helveticus. Next base: position 1,460,396,302 of record NC_136059.1, read on the forward strand.
CTCGTTAAACACTACTGGTTAACATGTGCAAGGATAAACCGCTGCAGGTCAGGGGTCAATGCGATATCCAGCAGGGTGAAAGGAATGGCAAAGGGGCTTACAGAATACATAAATCATTAAATGATTTACATAAAGTGATTTCCAAAGTATGTTTCCGAAATTGCTAAACGTGAAAAGTATAAACAATGCAACTAAAAGCACGCGGTTGGAGATTATTCAACACCGTGCTAGTGAATGTATATATGTTACACCTATAAATCAAATTTCAAAATTATGGAGTCAGCAACAAAGGGTAATTGAAATAAATACTTACTAAAATAAAGTTGCCTTAGCTCCCGACATGACAATACATGAGCGTTGCTGAGGAAACCCGCATGGAAGTACATAGAAGTGTTTTTTATGCAGCACAACGGTGATATTTGAATTAAAACATCATCATGACAAAATCCGACCTAAGTAACAACTAGGCGATTCTCTAACATGTTGGCAAGACATTCCTTATTTATCTTACTAGAAATCATCCACACTATTGTTGCCTCCTTGCCCACTGCAGAGCCCCTCAACGATCCTGCAGATATGTCCATATAACTGTCGACAGTGGAAGCTCTTTTCCCTGTCCTACGGTGTCCCTCACGCCGCACTGTTGCAGAATGCCAAGCATGTGGAACATCTCCTGCTTTACGACTTTTTCGCACTTTATTACATGGGAGGGGGGCCTGAGCTGAAAGTGTAGTTTTTGAAATGTGGTGCTACACATCCGAGCATGAAGCCGGGCCAATTTGAATGAGCCCGCAGCGCCCCCACCTCCTGCTCGCTGTATGAAAAACACTCAATGTGTTGTGTCGTTCAGACACGCTGGACCAACTCAGCTAATCGGCACTAGGCCTGACACGTGGCCCTAGGAATAAAGGATGCAGACACGGGAAATAACTTGTTGGCTCTCCGTGCGCCCGTCTCAGAATGGCGTACGTGCGTGCGGAGCCTTTCTTTATTATAGGCGGTCACATGACTTCCACACTACACGCCCCTTACGCCAGGGGCGTATTATGAGCCCAAAACATAACATTCCTCCTAAAACAAGAAAAACTCAAAACAATAATTCTCAGACAGCTGCACCCTTCCGTCTTGAGGGGTAGTCTATTGTACTAATCTTCATAGACTTCACATTCACTTACGAAAACTGCTCCCAACCCGTAGGACACATTACGGAACATTATATTTAACTCTGATACATAGAACAGTCTTACGTGAGATAATCGCGTAGTCGACAGGAAGGCGTCGGGTTACGTCTCAGCCTTTGATCCACGCCCCTCTGGCTTGAACAGTCTGTCTCTGGGGCGGAGCCGGTCTCAGGCGCCTCCAAGTCGGGCTCCTCCGGATCTGACACCCCTTCCTGGGCCTCCGCACCGCCTTCTGTTTCCTTGATCACCACCCTCGGAGTGTTACTTTGTGTGATCTCGAGACTGGGCGTCGGCTCCCTGCCTGGCAAGTCCTGGGCAGTTTCAGTTTCGATTACCAGAGGTGGTGAATCCGAGGCGCTCAAACCCCCATGGAAATGTTTAAAGTGCGACACATTCCTGGTTACAGTCTCCCTTCCGCGGACCACAGTGAGGCGTGTTCCTTTAACACCAACCACTCGCCAGGGTCTTCTCTCATAATTCAAACGAAACTTTCCGCTCGTCACCCTGTTACGGAGAAGCACCACATCTCCTCTGCTGAATTGTGTCACCCTGGCTCTTCTCTTGTGGCTGATTTTAGCAAATGCAGTCTCCCGCTTGCGGGCAATTATTTCTTCATTCACGGGGGCAGGGGCCCATTGAGGGTGGTGAGGAATGGAGTCGGGTACAATCCGTCCCATCAGGAGATGCGCCGGGGCTATCCCAGTAGTTGAATGGGGGGTTTGTCGGTAGCTGCGAAGAAACGTGAAAATGGCCATCTCCACGGACTGTCCTTTGTCATGAGCAATGCGAATCACTTTATTAAGAGTCCTCATGAAGCGTTCCGCTTCCCCATTCGCTTGTGGCCATCGAGGAGTGATGCGTCGATGCCGAATGCCCAGAGATGACAGGTAGGTGGCCAGTTCCTGTCCTTGAAATGGGGGTCCATTGTCTGTGCGGATTTCGCACATAGCTCCATGGGTGGCAATAATCTTCTCTATCTTCGGGATCACACACTCTGCGCTGGTGCTGGCTATTATTTCCACTTCCGGATACTTGGAATGGTCATCAATCATGACCAGCGTGTAGTTCCCATCCGGGAGGCTGCCAAAGTCCATGCTGACCTTGTCCCATGGCTGTTGTGGACGAGGTTCCACGGCAATCGGGGCTTCCCGAGGGGCTTCCCCCGTCACCTGACACGCAGCGCATGCCCTCACCACCTGCTCCACCATGTCATCCATCAGAGGAAACCACACCTTTGTCCGTAAGCGTGCCTTGGTTTTAACCATGCCTTGGTGACCTACGTGCGCTAACTGTATGACTTGATCAGTGAGGGCTGAGGGTATCACCAAGCGATGCCCCCGGAGAAGACATCCGGCCTCATCTTCATTGAGCTCCTCTCGGACATGGTACAGACTCTCCATTATTTTCTGAGCTTCGGGCGTGAGCATCTTCCACCCCTCCTTGGCCCGATTCCAGTTAGTCGTGTGAACAAGTTCTTTGGCCCTCTGGAGGCAGGCGTCCTGCGCTGTGACACTCACAATGTCGCTGAGAGAGATGGGACGAGGGCAAGATCGCGCCACCACCCACCTGACATAGGCCTCTGTTTCTTCAGCTTCCTCCATCTCCTCAGCCGTGGCGGGTCTGGGATGTCGGGACAGATAATCTGCCGGGTTCTTGGCTCCGGGCTGATACTCGATTGTACAGTTGTACTCCTGCAGTTGAAGCAGCCACTTTTCTATGCGAGGCGGGGGTTTGGATGAGGTTCCCGCAAACAATGACAGCAAGGGTTTGTGATCGGTCACCACAGTGAATGGCTTGCCATATATGTAGAGGTGAAAATGTCGGCACCCCCAATGAATGGCAATCGCTTCCTTCTCAATCTGCGAGTACCTCTGTTCCGTGTCCGTGAGAGATCTGCTCGCAAAAGCAACAGGCGTCCAGTCGATGTCGTCTCTCTTCCTTTGCAGGAGAACCGCTCCCAGTCCAGCAGGCCCCGCGTCCACAGCAATGAGCGTGAAGTTGCGGGGATCAAAGAAAGCGAGAGTGGTGTTGTTGGACAGAGACTCTTTGATGTCTCGGAAAGCTTTCTCTTGCTCAGGTCCCCAGTGCCAGGGAGTGGAGTCTTTGGTGAGGTCCCTCAGGGGGAGCGTGAGGTTAGCCAAGTCTCTGATGAACCGGCCACAATAGTTGACCATGCCCAGGAAACTCCGGACTTCAGTAACGGTCTGCGGGGGTGGCGCATCTTTAATGTCCTTCACCTTATCCGGGTCCGGGTTGACACCCTCGGCTGAGAAGACGTAACCAAAAAACCCTAGCCGGTCCCGCAGGAATTCACACTTTTCTCGGTGGAGCGTTAGTCCTGCGTCTTTGATTCTCCGAAACACTTGGGCCAGCCTTTGATTGTGCTCCGGGATGGTGCGGGCATGTATCATTATGTCATCACTGACATTTATCACTCCAGGTATTCCAGCGATTAGCTCCTGGATGACATTCTGGAACACCTCCGCTGCACTGGAGATTCCGAAGCTGAGGCGAGTGTACCTTCGAAGGCCGATGTGAGTGGAGAAAGTAGTGATGTTGCGCGACTCCATGTCCAACACCAACTGGTGGTACCCTGACCGCAAGTCCAGCTTGGAAAACCAACGGGCACCTGCCATTTCCCCGATGAGGTCATCTATGGTGGGCGTGATGTGGCGCTCCCGTTTTATGGCAGCATTCGGGAGGCGCATGTCCACGCATATCCTGACCGCTCCGGGTTGCTTCGGTTTCCGGGTGACCACGATGGGCGAAACCCATGGGGTGGGACCCGAAACTTTTTCGATTATGCCTGCCGCTTCCAGTTTGTGCAGTTCTTCTTCCACCAGCGGCCGTAGATGGAACGCTATTCGGCGGTGTCGCAGAGCCACCGGCTGCACCGTTGGGTCAATGTGCAGATGAATTTCTCGGCCTTTGAACTTGCCAATGCCCTCGAAAAGGTCCGGGTACTCCATGAGGAGATGTTGGACCGATTCCTCATGGACCCCGAAGGCGAATGTCACCACTCCCAGGTCTTCCGCCGCTCTGCAACTCAGCAGCATGCCTTGGCCTTCTTCTGACACGAAGACATTGGTTTTGATCGTCTTGTTCCCATGGCGGATTACCGCTTTGAACTTTCCTCTAATCTCGAGAGGGGTGTCTTGCCCATACGCGAAGACAGTGATGGGGGTGGGACGCAGTGTTGGAGGCGTGGTCATGGTCCTGTAGAGGGAAACACTCATCAAGTTTATGGATGCGCCCGTGTCCACCACGGCTATAAGATCTTGGTCCGCTACCTGTATGGCGCATTGGGGCAGGGGCCTGGTGCGGCGGGCAGCGGTGCCAATCATGTGCACCTTGTGCACCGACCGTTCTTCTTCTTCGTCATCATCCATGTCACTGTGGCTCTGTTCCCCCTCCACTATGGCCTGCACAGCGGGGCGTGGTTTACGGAAGTTCCTCGATCGGCACACCTTTTCAAAGTGATTCTGCCGGCCACATCCCGAACACCGCTTGCCCCGTGCTGGGCATTCTGCCATCTGGTGTCGCGGGCCTCCACAATACCCACATGACTGTCCCGACGCTCCACCCTGAATGGGCGGTCTCTTGGGCCACTTGGTGGGCGTGTGTGTCTGTATCTTGTTGACCGGTTCCACTTTGACCGATGCCTGCAACGCAGCTTCCATGTGCGCAGCCCTAGCTTTGGAGAGTTCTTTCGTGCGGCCAAGAGTTAGGATGTCCGTCAGCGGCTTGCCAGACTCCTCCAGAATCCGTTCCCTTAATTTGGCCGACGCACATCCCTGTATGATTTGCCCCCGAATTTCCTCAGTGGTATCTTGAAACCCACACGTGAGCGCCAACCTCTTGAGCCTGGTGTGATATGTGTCCAGCGATTCCTCGGGCAGCTGGCGCGCTTGTCTAAACACAAATCGCTCATAATCCTGATTGGCCATGGGCTCAAAATGGGCATTGAGGGCATGAATCAGCGTGTGATGAGTTCTGGGGGTCGCCTCCGGGAGGGTCCGAGCAATGGAGTGTATGTCCTTGCCGCCGAGATGTAACACCATGGCCCGTTTCTGTTCCTTGTGCGTCTTCGTAGCTTCAAAGAACACTAGTAATCTATCCACCCACTCCTTCCATTTGGGAGCGAGCGCTGAGGGCGCACCCTCCACCACAAAGGGTTCGATGGGCGGAATCGTCGCCATCCTCCCAGGCGCGCTTGCGCGGAGGTGGAGTACGCCGCACGGCACGAGCACCACGAGCCGAGGGACAGGCTCGCGGCCGCCACACGGGGCAGGAGGCAGGTACTCTCACCCAGCGAGGATCCAGCAGCCACCCTCGTCGCCAATTGTTGTGTCGTTCAGACACGCTGGACCAACTCAGCTAATCGGCACTAGGCCTGACACGTGGCCCTAGGAATAAAGGATGCAGACACGGGAAATAACTTGTTGGCTCTCCGTGCGCCCGTCTCAGAATGGCGTACGTGCGTGCGGAGCCTTTCTTTATTATAGGCGGTCACATGACTTCCACACTACACGCCCCTTACGCCAGGGGCGTATTATGAGCCCAAAACATAACACAATGCTCCAAGCGTGACACACCTGTGGCTCAGTTCCTGCTTCACCACATTCCGGCACTGCACCCTATATTTCGTACCTTGTTATGGACTGATGTTTACTGGTCTTTTACTTATCGGCACTAAGGCACTGCCCTGCAGACTCACGGTAACTGAGATCTGTGTTTCTGTACATGAGGTAAAATTGACCGCATCCAGCTGGCTCATTCCACTTTCAGTAAAGTTATGTTAAAATAGCGGAGCGTTTTTGCCATTAGTCTGAGAATTAATAATTGTCGCATGTGGGATGCAGTGGATGTTCACCTGACCCACGTGCATGATTATAAATGTATTGCTCCAACGAGCATCGTTATGCGTTATGGTAGGTGCACTGCCTTGAAGGAAATGTAATTGTATACCGTAGCTATTGTCGCATGTGGGATGCAGTGGATGTTCACCTGACCCACTTGCATGATTATAAATGTATTGCTCCAACGAGCATCGTTATGCGTTATGGTAGGTGCACCTGCCTTGAAGGAAATGTAATTGTATACCGTAGCTATTGTCGCATGTGGGATGCAGTGGATGTTCACATGACCCACGGTCATGATTATAAATGTATTGCTCCAACGAGCATCGTTATGCGTTATGGTAGGTGCACTGCCATGAAGGAAATGTAATTGTATATAGTAGCTAAGTGGCTAGCTCTTAAGTACAATTGCTAGACAGTTGCTTAAATGTTCCCTTTTATGTCAACGGACTGACACATCACAAACGCGATAAAATCCTAACTTTCCTAAATACGAATCATCAGGGGCTAGCATTGAATCAGGAAACTCACTTCTCTCCAAAGGATTGCAAAACTCCAAAGATTGGGTGGGCAGGGACCACGCAGCCCCACTTTCCGGGTGATTATTTACCCTCGGACAGATAATACCGCAAAGGGAAAATGGTGATTCCGATCTGAAAAGGGGGGTGTAGCAATTGGGAACCGAACTTTCCCATCATTACATAAATTGCTTATAATAAATCACAGAGGCGTCAGTGTGGCAACCACTCGTGAGGGTCTAAAATAAATGCGTCAGTGCGGCAGACCACTCGTGAGGGTCTTAAGACATTCACTATGTTGAACTGTGGGCAATGGGATATCACGAGACATGCCCCCCATCACATACTTAAACCTCTTACTCATTGGCTCTGAAGTCAGCCGCTCAAGTCGTTAGGCTACACCCTCTTCCAATCTCGAGCATCACATGTTTTCATGTTCCTGGTTGCTCAAATAAATAGGCATATTCCAACACCTCTTCAAATATCACTCATATCTTCATCGGTGATATTACATGGGCCTGCTCTGTACAGCAGTGCAGGTTATTCTATAGCCGCACAAGGGGTGTTGTGGGTGGCTTGGTTAACATTAGTGGGTACTGCACGGGCACCCAACATCCTAAGTTATTAGACAAATCACCATCCCCCAGTGCCTGAAACACCTTCTAAATGCGTGTCCCTTTGCAAGAGCAGCCGCCTCCATAAATGCCGGAGGCCCTGCGGCACCATGGCTCATGTAAGAGGCCACTCCTCCGCCTGCCCAATACTGCGAGGCTGGAGGAGCTCCCCAGTCCTGGACACCGGAGGCCAATTTGCCGAACAAAGGCGGGAGCCCAACCAACTCGACGTCCCGAAGCAGACCTCGGCTGTGGGGCCGATCATGCAAACAACCAGGCCAAGGCACTCGCAACGCGCGCCCGGGCAAGCCATGCAAGAACACCCGTGTCTTGCAACCACCGGTTGCCACGTGGCAACAGGGTCGGGCCCTATGGTAATCCACTTCAATTATCTTTTCGTTCAACTATCGACGGATATGGGCAAAAACCGTGGTCTGGAAAGGGATATAATCCGCACAATACCAGGTGAACCACTCGACTGCATCTGCCAGAGTTTAGGCTACGGCAGCCCTAGCATTGCGCTAATCCACTTCAATTGTCTTTTTGTTCAACTATCGACTGATATACGGCAGCCCTAGCATCACGCTACCCGCTACTCCTGCATCCGCCGGAGTTTAGCTTCAGTGGCCCAGGCATCGCGCTACACACTACTTTGGGTGACGCGCTGGGCCGCGAACTGATAGCCGAGAGGGCGGGTGGGGGGCGCCAAACGCGGTGGGAGCAAACCCCCCCAGATCCCTCGCACCCGCTCCTGTTGCCCCGCCTGCCCGCGACTAGGACCCCGAAGAATATGCCACTTTTTCCCCCCCCTCCATGGCATCGAGCCACAGGGCCCCTGTGCAACCTGGCTTAAACCAGGGACGGGGCTGGGAGGGGGGCGAGAGCGTAGGCCCTTACCCGGAAGACGCAGCGAGGCAGGCAGTCGCAGGATGACCGATAAAACGCCGGACAGGTGCAACCGGGAGGGCAATCGTCCGGCAAAGAGGACGCATGCTGGGCTGCAGGGGCCTAAGTACCCGGCCCGCCCCCAGCGCGCCCTCCCCCGGATGCGCGTCACTGGCGCACCTGGCCAGGGGAGGGGCAGGGGAACTGCCAGAGCCTCCCCCTCCGCGTGGACTGCTGAAAGGAGGGGGGCTCTGACTAGTGGAACTAGGGAGCTGCCCTGCTGATGTCCCCCTGTGGGTGACGCGGGCGGCGGCAGTCTGCATGTGACCCAGTGTTGCCCTAGTGTCTAACTAATGCAAGTGCATATCATAAGTGGAACTCAATGCCGCTTGACCGTAGTCACGTGTACGTGCTGCGATGTGTGTGCGGATAGACAGTATATTTGCAAGATGCATATCATAAAAAGTAAATCAGCTAATGGTGGCTCGGTGTACCCCCCCAAAAAAAATAAAAGTCACCAAGAAACAATACACAAGTACTAGCGCTCTTCCGGAGGTCAATCTGGTGCTATTGACCCCAATGCCCCGGCGGACTAGTGACCACGCAAAAATGTGGTGTGCCTATTGTCAATAAATCAATAAACCACAGTAAAAGTCCTGATGCTCTCAAGGTTCATGGTAAAACTTAATTGGTAAAGTGACCATTCCTTGACAAGTGTCTGCTACGAACAGAACGACCAGTGTTGGCAAGTGCCTACTATCCAAAGTGCTTGTCTTGGTGTGTATCAGGTGTGCATCTGCACATCCAAAGTGCTGCTGTCCTGACTAGTTTGTACACATGGCGAATTAATGAACGCAGTGTCGACTACAAATGTCTATCCAAAATCGATGTACACTACCATCCTGACACTGAAGGTTGCTAGAGTGACCCAGAATATTCCCGTGCTCGTGGAAAGAGAGAAAGGGTAGGAAGCCCGTGCTGGTGAGTGCTGGTGATTGGGCCCCTTTCTTTCCTCCTGTGAGTAAAAACAAAAGAGAAAACAGTGATTCAAAACAGGATCACACGACCCTGTAACAACATATTGCATGTAATATATATTCTCACAAGTCAAATCTAGGGCACTAATTTACAGAATATGTGAGGATGAAGATCACAGCTGAGGGAAAGGAGTTACTCTTTCAAATGTACAGACAGTTCTTCCTCCTGGTTCAATCCTCCCGGGGTTTTAGTCTGAAAATCAATGATCAGTTTGGACTCCCTCTGTCTAAGCTTTAAACCCCTGTTGCCGCCCCTGGGATTCTTGTCCACTTGTTCCAGGATAATGAAACACATCTCCCTAGTGTTGGAGAAATGTTTCTCCCTGTAATGGCATGCCTCAGGATACTTGGGGTCATAGTTAATGATGGCTCTGCTATGTTCCAAAATGCGCTTTTTAGCCATACAGCTGGTACTGCCCATATACCACAGTTTGCAGGTGCATTCTATGGCATATATCACGAATGTGGAGCTGCATGTCAGGAATTGAGTGATAACTTTACTCACTCCATTGTGGCTCACCTACTTATGGAATTTGCTATTGCTGCATGCTTTACAATGGCTGCAGGGGTCAAAACCCTCGAGGGCCTGTAAATTACTGGTGGGATATGTGGTGATGTCACTGTGGATGAGCATGTCCCGAATATTCCTACCCCTCCGGTATGTTATGCTGGGTTTGTCTGGGACGGTCCCTCCGATGACATTGTCACTTTTTAAGATGTCACAGTTTTTGGTGACAATACATTTCTTCCTGAGAGCGCGCTGTGTTTGAAAGTGACGAGAAGTGATTAAATAGCCGGACTACTCTGTCGGCATGCGCGCCACTCTCCGTGGGTCCTCAGGAGGCCAGAAGGAGTATGTTGTTGTGTGGATATATATATATATATATATATATATATATATATATATATATATATATATATATATATATATATATATATATGCTACCACTATTTGACTGCCTTATGGTATATACGTATGGTATATACATATATATATATATATATATATACAAATTCACACAAAAAACAAAGTTTACAATGATGTTATAGTTAGCATATCGAATTTAAAAACCTTGAAAATTCAGTAAAAAAACAACGTTTACCGAGACGTTATGGTAATGGTCAGATTTTACTCATACCAAACCATAGAAATTCAGCTGTAATAGTTAGCTGAGCTAACTATTACTCGCGCCCCCACAATACACTACTGATGTCACATCTTACAACACTGAGGACATGGTCAGTGATATCACTGATGACATCACCCATTACATCCCAAATGACATCACTGATGACACCACAGATGACATCATCCACATAATCTCTAATGCACCTACTCACATCCCAATATAACCTTTCATACACCCACTCCAAATTTCAGACTACCATTCTTGAAACCATTGACACACCAATTCCATGTATGTACATACCCACTCATAGATTCATAGGTCTACATACACATCCACTCACTCGCCCGTACAGGCACTCATACACCCAGTCACTCATCAAGACAGCCACTTATATATTCACTCATACACCCATGCAGCCACTAATACACTGTCAGCTACCCATAGAGCTGCTCCCACACCCAGTCACTCACCCAAAAAGTCAGTCACATTGCCACGTATTTACTTATACAGTTATACACACACCACCTCACCTTTTCACACAGATACTAACACATACTTACTCTCCTATACAGTCCCTGACACAAGCACACACTCACCATATAGCTACTCTAACAATCGCTCACTCACACATACAGTCACTTAGATACTCCAACACTCATATATACTGCCTTTCACATATGCAGTTACTCACCCATATATCACTGAGACATTCATTCACTCACGGACACAGCCATATGCATACTCACTCACCCATACAGCCTCTTGCAGACGCACTCATGTACCCATACACCCAGGATTTCACCCACTCACTCATTCGTGCAGGGAGTCATACACCCCCTCATGTACCCACACATACACTCAGGCACCCTTACAGGTACTTGGACAACTAATCAATAACCCCTATAGACACTCATGTCCCTAATCACCAACCTATGCAGTCACTTATACACCAACTGACAGACTGATACAGACATTCACACAGATTAGTCACTCATCCATACATTCACTGAGACATGTATAATCACTCACTTATACAGTCAGTCATGCACCTACTAAATCATCCATACAGACACTCATATACCCACTGATTACAATACCCGTTGGTGTATATATATAAATATGTAAATACATATAAAATTCTTAAACTTTTTAGAAACACTCACAGTAACTGGATGATGTCATGAGTGATGTCATCAGTGATGTAATTTGAGATGTCATCAGTGATGTAACTGTATTGAATTGCCAATGTCAGGGCTATCCAAAATAGGTGGAGTCTTTAACTCTCCCCCAATAGCCACACATTGCTCCACATTAAGCCAATCTAGCCCATCCAGGTTTGAAATACTCTCAAAGCAATAGAAGCTGATATGGCATTGTTTAGATTAGTCAGTGGCCTCAAATTGCTTGGTATCTGCGGTCTGGTGAGATCGGATAAGTTAGTAGTTTGATAAAAATAGCCTAAATGAAGACAGGAAATAGTATTTTGAGGCCTAGCCCTGCTAAAGACAACATCCACCAGCTGTGAAGTTTTAAGGAGAACACAACACAATCACCTGGCAAAGTTTTCTGGGCCTTGCCCACCCATTTAACTCTCCTTACCATCTTTCTATCATCAAGGAGGTGCTCGGTTAGGCCTGTTCTAACACCTAACCAGTTTAGGGACTTATTTCTCAGCAAAGTCCATGATTCCTTACTTTGTAGGGGTAAGGTGTGAACATTTGCCAAAACAATTACATATGGTGTGGCAGCCAGGGAAGATCAAGGAAATCGGTTGTCTGGGTCAGGGATTCTCCTAGTCCGTCAACAACTGCCAGATTAACCCTATACGGAAAAATTCCACCCTTCCCTGGTCAGAGCTCTCCAACCTCCGCCCCATTTCCCTTCTCCCTTTTATTAGCAAGCTGGCTGAGAAACACGCTAATACCATCCTTTCCAACTTTATCGAGGCGACAGGGGGCCTGGACCAATCTCAATCTGGGTTCAGGCCCAACCACAGCACTGAATCGGCCCTCCTATCTGTGACTGATAAGATCAAAATGTCACAGGACAGAGGAGGGTCTATGATATTAGTGCTGTTGGACCTGTCTGCGGCCTTTGATACCGTGTCTCACAACATCCTTCTCAGCCGCTTGCAGGGAGTGGGAATTGGAGGCTTAGCTCTATCTTGGCTGGAGAGCTTTCTCTCAGGGAGATCACAATCTGTCAGCCTGGGCCCCTATCGCTCCACCTCGAAGGCGCTCACGAAGGGGGTGCCACAAGGCTCATGCCTTAGTCCTACATTATTTAATGTATATGTGGCCCCCCTTGCTGAGATTGTGCGGAAGTATGGGTTCATACCAGTCTCCTACGCTGATGACACCCAGCTCCTCTACCCTTTCAGCTCCCTTGGCCCTACAGTCAAGGAAAATTTTGCTGAGGGTATGAGGGCAGTGTCACATTGGATGGCCGCCAACTGCCTCCAATGTAACGTTGCAAAAACCGAGGTTATGCTCTTTGGCAGGGCGAGTCTTCTATGGTCTCCTGAATGGTGGCCGCTGGACCTTGGCCCAGTTCCCACTTCAAAGCCCCATGTAAAAAATCTAGGGGTCAAGATTGACCAAAAGCTGACCCTCAAGGAGCATGTCAATCATATTGCAGGAATGTGCTTCTTTACCATTGGTCTTCTACGGCGAGTGTTTCCGTATCTTCCTGACACCTATAGGAAGACACTCGTGCAGACTTTGGTTACTAGCCGCCTAGACTACTGCAACGGCCTGCTGACGCTAGCAAACGCTGATGCAGTAGGTCGTTTGCAGGTGGTCCAGAATACGGCGGCTAGATTGGTCATGGGTGTGCAGGCCAGGACCCCCTCTAAGCCTTTGTTGATGGAGTTACACTGGCTCCCGATACGACAGCGTATCAATTTTAAAATATGCTGCACGGTTCACAAATGTTTATATGGGAACAGCCCCAAATATCTGTCCCAATCTGTTGAACTGTACCAACCAAGCCGCTCGCTTCGATCAAGCAACCAAGCTCTTTTGAAACCTCCTGCAACAAAAAGAGCTAGGCAGGGAGACCGAGCTTTTTCATCAGTTGGTCCTGCCATGTGGAATAAACTCCCCACTGAACTGAGGATGAACACCAATTATCTGGCCTTCAGAAAGGCGCTGAAAACACTCCTCTTTCAGGAAGCATTTCAGTCCCTTTAAAGCATCTCAGTCCCCCTAACACATGCTGGCAGACAAAGCGCGGAGATACCCCATGGGATTGATTCCAGCGCGATATAAGAAATTAAAATAAATAAATAAATAAATAAATAGTTATAGTTTGGAAGGGATTTTTTCCTCTGTTGGTTAATATGTTAGGCACATCAAGGCACATAGTCTCTTTAGAGTTTTGAAAGCACATATGATTCAGTGTACCCTGAGTACTTCCTATGCAATTATTATTGGATTCAGCCTTAGTAGAGTAATTATGTGGGAGAGGACAAGTTAGTATGTCTGAAATGTTATTTGGGTTTGCCCTATTACAAAGATCTTCAAGAAGTCCAAGCAAGTGGCGGAGTTCATTTCCACTTGCTTTAAGCGCGTTTTTATAGAGTCTGATGTGTTTTTTAAATATTGTTGTAGAGATTTAACCACCTCGCATAGTGTGCCAGATTTTCAATTATTTCAACATTGGGTAATACTGGTTGATTCGAACACTCATTTAGGACATTTGTCCTCTTACTCTGGATTACCTTATTTATTATAACACTAATCACTGAACTACTTTTGTATATCTCCTACCCAGAGATATGAATCCACAACAAATATACCCCCTTGTCGTGTGCTGGAGCTATAGCCATAGCTTCACTGCAACTTGTGACATTTTCTGGGTCATTTAAAAGGGAATGAATTAATGATGTGGGGCCCACTAAACAGTCAAGTTAATAATGTTTATTGAACACAGGAAAGGTTCTTATCAATAGCTCCCATAGCTCCTGAGATGTATTTTAATAAGGATGACTGAGATGGGTTAGTAAATGGGTATGTGAGTGGCTGTATGCATGATTGAGTGGTTGTCTGAGGACCTTGGGTGTATGAGTATCTGTGTGGGTGGGTGAGGGTGTGTGTGCCTGCCTGCATGTATGAGTGAGTGGGTGTGTAAGTGAAGGGCTGTATAAGTGACTGAGTATGTAAATGGCTGTGTTGGTGATTGAGTGGATGTGCCAATGATATATGGGTGAGTAACTGGATATGTGAGAGGCAGTATAGCTGAGTGTTGGAGTATATGAGTGACTGTATGTTGGAGTGAGGGATTGTGATAATGGCTGTATGGGTTAATGAGTATGTGTATGAGGGGTTGTATGGGTGAGTATGTGTTAGTATCTGTATGAGTAAGTGAGTGTGTGTGTATCTGCATCGGTATGGGTAAGGAAGTGGCTGTGTGATTTACTGTTTTGATGAATGACTAGGTGTGTGAGTTGCTCTATGGGTATCTGACTGTGTGAGTGGCTGTACAGATGTATCAGTAGATATGGCAGTGGCTGTATGAGTGAGCAGGTATATGAGTGGCTGTATGGGTGAGTGAGTGGTATTGATCAGTGAATCCGTGAATGGGTGTGTAAGTACTGGTATGGGTCAATGAATGGGTTTGTGAATGGAAATGTAGGAGTGGGTGTATGAAAGGTTCTATTGGGGTATGAGTGGGTAAGTCAGTGATTCTTTGGATGATGTCAAGAGTGATGTCATTTTAAATGTCATGAGTGATGTCACTGACCATGTCATTAGTGATGTAATATGTGTATTGCGACGCATGAGTTATAGTTAGCTCAGCTAAATATAACTGCTGAATTTCATTACTTTTGTGCGAGTGAAACCTGAGCCTAAATACAATGTCCCACCACCCGCATAATTAATAAACATGGCCCCCCCGGATTTGACTCACCCAGGGGCTTCATAAAAAAGAGGCACAGGAATCTGTGCATCTTTTTTTAAAATGTTTCCATGGATCAGCGGGTCCACCCGGGAATTCACTGCAAAATTGAATCGAAAAAAATGCTTTTAACCCCTGGTCGGTCCCTGTGGGAACCGCCACCTCCCACCATATGTGGGGGCCTCAGTGAATTCCTACCCTGCCTCCTTATATTTATTTTTTACTTTTTCTGTAGGACCCAGTTTCAAGCTGAGTCCCAAGATGGCTGTCAACATTTCCTGGTTGGAGTATTGACAGCCAATCAAATTGTAGTAGGATCCGCAAGTGCACTGAAAGGACTCTCCTCATGAGAAAGCTATGTTTTTTTGAAACTTAAATATCTCTGAAACTGCTGAATGGATCTACACAAAATCACAAAACTCATGATTTCTGGACCAACGCCTAGCTTTCTGCCAAATTTGGTGTAATTACGTTCAGTGATTTGAGCTGCAGTTGTGCTCCAAAAATGAAAAATCTCCATATGCATTATGGGGAATTTTTAGGAAAATTTCATGAAGATTCGTTAGGCAGTGCCAAAGTTATTGGCAAAACAAAAAAAAATTCCTATTGAAACTTTGGTCCAGCAGCTAATGTGTGTATATATGTAACTCAGCCCTCCTAAAGATTTCTGCAAGGTTAAAAAAACAGTTAACAATATATTTGCATTCCTTTGCATATCAATCTTGTGTGGATTAAACGTTCCTTTGTCATCAAATAATACTCCCAAGTATCTATATGTTTCAGTTTATTTTATTATGATTTGGAATTCCGGGGAATTCCACATAAGATCCAAAATAAAACATAATTTCACACAGGTCAATATGTAAAACTCAAAAATTACAACTTCAATTTTGCTAAAATACATCCACTCAAAAGTAAGAAATCTTTTTTCTTCATTAGTCTTATCACTACAATGGTCGACATAATTCAAATGGGGTGCGCTTGCTGCCAATAACAGTCATTTTACAGTTTGAACACACTATTAGCTATCACCCTGGGTTCACACATTAAACTACATTTAGAAGGCACACAGATGAAATAATATACGGTTGTCATCCAATATACAAATATCAATAAACAAAAACAGTTAAAGGATTCTTTTTGGGAGATGATCATGGAATAGTATTAGCAGCAAATATTTTTATAAAGTGCGTAATAAAGTGCTAATGCATTAAATAAAGTGCTAATGCATTAAATACCCTCTTCCAGGACATTTTTTACCAATAACTAATTATCAGCTATATATCTAAGGAGATGCACGTGGTAAATTATGTGTCATACGGGCGTGCTAGTACTCAATACGATTTTATGAAAGACTATAATACTAGCGGCGGATAATTTTTATAAAGTACTTAAAAAAAGTGCTAATGCATCAGATATTCTCTTCAAGGCATTTATAATCGAGAATTAAAATAAATGACTAGCAGCAATGGATCTCAAGAGATGCACGTGGAAATTCATTTATCAAAAAAGAGGAAGAAAGTGCCAGTACTCTGTGCAATTTTTGAAGGATGTTTTCCAACCTCCCCTAACAACAATATGGTTGGTCTAACATGGGAATGTTAACTGCTTAAGGCAACTAACATGGCATACGCAAGTAAAGAATACTCTTTGCGATTATTATGCTGCTGTATGTATAGTTGCACATAATACTATTAAAAACCTGCAGGTCACCATAACCCATTATTTTTAAAAGACATTTAAAAATTCTTTAAAAAAAATATACATTTTAAAACACATCAGTTCGGATGGGGGAAACAGAAGAAAATAGCGGGCCTGTTCTGCTGTTAAGATGTTATACTGTAAAAAACCATGCCTTAAGTATTTGCGTCGTATTGAGTAGAGTGCAGAGCACACAATCAGAACATGATTCAGATCTTGTATACCGCTATTACATAAATGACAATATCTTTCATTTTTGGGGATACCCTCCCAGGATCCTGTTACAATTCTCAAAGGAAGTAAGTTCATTCTTAATAACAAAATCACTCTACGAACTCCATGATTCAAGTTCCATAGAACGTACGGCTGAGTATTTTTAACAATAGAGCTCCCCGCAATATCGTCCATCCTTCCGTTCGAGTGGCATAATTTCTGGTCTCTTTCACGTGAAATCACATATATCGTTTTTTTTAATTATGTGCTTTAATGCTGTTTTATCTAAAACTGCTCCCCCTTCGAAATATAACCCAAAAATGCTTAAAGCCTTTAAATAATTTCTAAAAATAGCACTTTTCCACAACATGTTTACAAAAATATCCCTGCACAATGCTACCCTTAGTACGTTGTCATGTCCATTTATCAGAGCATTACACCACCTTAAGCAAGCAGCCATTGATAACACATAGGTTTAGAGAATGCCAAATTCGAGCCTGAGTGCCGCGATAGGCGCAGCATGACTCAAATTACATATTTGGCGCCAGATCTTTTCTTCCACTCTCTTGAACTTTGCCCACTCACACTCATCTATTGTTTCGCTTGCATAATTCAAAGTCGGAGGGATCTTTATTTTATAAACTGCAATAGTATGCGAAAAATTTCTTTTCCCGCATTGCAAGTACAGGCGGTTAATTGAAGATGCTTGTGAGATAGCTTTACTTTTGCAGTGGTCCATATGTCTAGTAGCAGAACACCTGTTTGTAAAAAAAATTCCTAAGTAAGGGTAAAATTTTACTACTTCCATTTTTTCATCTCCCAAAAACCATTTCAAATTTGTTCTAACCTTACAACCATTGTAACGAAAAATCATCACTTTACTCTTTGAAATATTTATTTTTAAAAAGTATTCCTCAGTGTACCTAACCAATTCCGTCAGTCGTCTCTGTAACCCAATTGGGGTTAAGCCCATTACTATTGCGTCATCTGCATACAACAAACAACTTATTTTTAGGTTACCCACTTGAGGTGGGTCCCCTTTACTCTCCCCTATCCGACTCGGTAGGTCATTTATGTAGATTGAGAAGAGTAAAGGGGCAAGCAGGCACCCCTGCTTCGACCCGTTGTGAGTGAATATTTTCTTTGAGAGGCCTTGAGTTCCCCCTAACAAAACTTGAGTCCATGTTGCAGAGTGGAGAGCAATTATTAATCTTAAAAGGTTCCCTGGGATCCCCATAATGACCAATTTCCTCCACAGCGTCCCCCGATCTACCCTGTCGAACGCTGTGGAGAAATCAATAAATGCTGTATACAACAGTATCCTCCGACCTACGGGATATTTATCGATTAGAGTTTGCAGAACAGAAATGTTATCTAGAGTGCCACTATTCCTCCGGAACCCTGATTGTTCTAGGGGGATTAAATTATTTCCAAACACCCACTCTTGCAAGTGGCCAAGGATACTTTTTGCAAACAGTTTCCCAGTTGCATCTAAAAGGGAAATTTGCCTAAAACTTGCCGGAGAGTTTTTTGGGCCCTTCTTGTATAACGGGACTATTATACTTCCCTCCCAGGAGTAAGGGATGTCCCCGATATTATAACAATGGACAAACAAAGGATGTAATAATTTTGCCCAAGCACCACAGTCCTGTTTTATTATGGCTACAGGGACATCATCCGGCCCCATTGCCCCTGAGTATCTTGCCCCCTTAATGTATCCTTCAATTTCCCTCCCTGATGGTGCTTCTACATCACCCGCCAATACTGAGGTATTATTAACCCCCTCAAACGCATCACCTAGTTGATTGGGGGCATACAGTTGGGATATATAAATAAACCATTCGGTTTCTGGGATCAGCATGGGTTGTGATTTTTCTCTACCATCACAATATTTAGCTGTCAATGCCCAATACTTTCTAGTATCCCCCGATAGAGCCACTTCCCGTAGGTTAACCCATTTTTCATCTTCGGCGGCCCTACAATCAGCTGCTATTTTCCTTTTCCGAACCTGTTTTAATCTGTATATCTCTTTTTGTCTTAGTGAACTAGGATCTCTAAATTGGGATCTAATCAGCCCATTTATCTCCTTATTAAGTTTTTTAATTTCGCAGGA
Source organism: Lissotriton helveticus (assembly GCF_964261635.1). Classification (NCBI taxonomy): domain Eukaryota; kingdom Metazoa; phylum Chordata; class Amphibia; order Caudata; family Salamandridae; genus Lissotriton; species Lissotriton helveticus. The sequence continues at coordinate 1,460,415,452 of NC_136059.1, forward strand.
AATTATTACCATGGGAGCTCCTCTTATACCTTGCTTCTTTCTTCCCAATTTTATAATAGCAGTCAAAACTCTTTCATATCTCTCAACCGGGCTCTCCCGATTTAAACTAAACGCGATATTCTTAAATACCCACTGAAAGTTCGGAAGTGACTTATATGACCAACAAGTACGGCCATTGTTTCGAGAATAAGTTAAATTTTTGTTCCTCTGATTCCAGAGTTCAGGCTTCTCGATGTTTATAACTAAGTTTACCGCCAGAATGTTATGGTCACTCATCTTAGTGGGGAGCACCTTAAACTGTGAACACGCCCCAAACAATTGAAAAGATACTGCCATATAATCAAGTAGGGAGTGGCCATATGTCCCATGAAAGGTAAAGGCTGCAGGTGAGTCCTCTGGGAATCTACCGTTTAATAATACGAGGTCAAGATTCCTAAGATTTTGCAAAAGGGAAAGGCCACGTTTCTCAGATTTTAAATTGGCCGGAAGTACTGACTCTGGAATGGACCAAACCTCCTCCAAATCCAAATTGGAGAAAGACGAGATAGTGCTGTTACTTATCTTAGTGTTAAAATCCCCTACTATCATTATACATGCTCTTTCTTCATTAATACATAAGCTTTGCACAAAAGTGCAAATGGAGTCAACCAATAGGTTAGACGCCTTCCCTGGTGGTATGTACACGTTTAGCAAGAACAGAAATGTTGCATGTCCCAAGTTATCTTTTTCTATTTTTAACTTTGCGTGGATACAGCAATTTGAAGGGTGTATATATATCACGGGGTCCCATGCTATATCACAACTTAGCAAAATGGCTAAACCTCCACTTGCATGCCCCTTTATAGATGTTTTTGCTGCACTATAGTACACATAGTAGTTCTCTAACTTGAACTCTTCCCTTGCCCACGTCTCTTGAAGAAAAATTATCTTGTGTTCTAGGTCTACTAAGGAATTAAGCTTGTGATTCGCTTTTCCTAGCCCCGCCATATTCCACGACACAATGTTTCCCAGTTGGCTACCCCTGCTCTATGGGTTTTGTATTAGTTGTTTTTACCCCATTCAAAGTACTTGCGATCCAACTCCATTTTGACACCTCATCTCTTCCGTCTATTCTAAGGATCTCTTGAACTTCGGGAGCTGAAAACTTAATTTCTCTTACGCCCGATTCCCTTCCTACTGTTATTTCCATGTCCTCAAATTTTGTATGTGTATTTTCACCCCCATACTCAGTGAGTCCCTTCCCTTGCCAATGATAAGGTATTTCTAGGCTTTTGGGCAGCGCACCATGAGGAACAGCACTAATAAGAACATCTATTCCTCTTTTTCTAAAGCCGTCAACATTTGCTAAAACGAGTGATGACACTACCCCCGATGTAAAAGTGGCTTTAGCTACATATGGTTTGTATCTCCAATCTAAGTGTACCAGTTCAATGTCTTTACTGGTAATTAACTTTAGATCATCTATTTCAGATATAATTCTAAGGAGGGCACTTCTATTCAATGTCATTGAGTCAGAATCGAAGAGAGGAATACAAATTAAAAACTTATTCACTTGCCCAGCACCTATGCCAGAATACCTAGTAATATTAATATCTTGCAGGCCTCTAGGAAGATCATCATTTAGATTCCCCCCTTTATTATTATTAACGGCCATAGTCATTCTCTAACTATCTCCCCCACTGTTACTTAGTTCAGGATTGATTGATGACAAAACAGGACCAGTTGATTCATATGCAGCACCTCTTGGTTCTACATTCGGGAATATGACGGAGCTTTTTATATTGGCCACTTTGATTCCTGTGCTGCAGTGCCTATTAGGGCCCCTACTTATCCTGCCTTCATCCTCCCCGTCTTTATTCAGAGTGGTGTTCAACATAAGAATTGAACTATTTGGCTGAAGAACAAGTTCCTGCACTTGATTTAGCTTCTCATACATTTTAGGTTGCACCACAGGCGTTGTATTCTTCTCATCAGCGGGAGATATGTAAGTGTTTTCCTTTTCATTTGCGGGTTGGAACCGCAGTTTTCTCTGCTTATGTTTCGGGAACTGGCGGTTTTTCATCTTCTTTTTCCTCCTATGGCCATTTTTAGCAATTCCCTTACTCACTGATGAGTCCTCCCCCACAAACGAACTCTCTAAGATGTTAATTATTTTATCGGGTTGTTGAAGTTTAGTTTTTTTTTACTTAATCTTATTGAAAATTGGGAAACACGCAATGAGTCTATGACTGGGGAAACCTTTATATTTACCTTTTCCCCTGAAGTGGTGACCTTTACAGACTCATTAAGGTTGACTTGAGACGGGCTTAAAGTTAAAATTCTATCAGGCGACGAACTTTCAAAGCCTACCAACAGTTCTTTTGGTTCCCCCACCACAGAAGCTATATCGAAGTTATGCATTGCAATCTGCGTTTGACATGCTTTACTGGATGCTGGGGAAGCACTTTTCGCACACACTGGGGCTTGTCTATGATGTTTAAGATCTAAAACCCCTCCTAGTATAGGTGTGAGGACTTCGAGAATATGATCAGAGTTAGAAGTACTTTTCTCCAACAGACGTAAAATTGCAGAGAGGATTTTTTCCAATTTAAAAAATATGTTCATTAACCCCTCTGCCTCTCCATTCTCATTTACAATCAATGAATACAGGGAGTTCCCTGCCCTTTTATCACAAGTCACTGATATCTCTTCGACCAATACATCTTGTAAGTCAGAAGCCAAAGATAAATTTATAGGTGTGCTACTGTACATGATTGGCATGTGTTTTTGAACTCCTACTCGTGATGAATATACTTCTTTATCCGGGTTAGACTCTAGGTCCAACCCTGGAGCACCGGATTTTTCTAACTGCTTCATAAGTTCAGCATTCTTTTCTAATTGAATGGCAATGTCCGGTAGAGTAAAGTCCTCTGTTTTCGCCTGCCCATAGGGCAAGCTGCGTTCTATCTGCCGTTCTATCTTAAGAGAGAGATCACTTACTTTTATTAATGAACAGTCAGGCATGAGCCTCTGAGACTCTTTTATGTTGTCTTTTGCATTTTCAAAGAGGGTTATCAGATCTGCTAGTGGAGATAGTGGAGTGATTTCCTTTTTTTCACTGACCTTGCCCTGAGCAAAACCTACTCCCTGGACCCTGGATGGAGCTATTTCCATCTACATTTCCGAGTTATTATCCTCCCCTTCCACTTTCTGCATATCCGTTCTTCTTTCTATTACGGGGGGTACAACATTGCATTCACCCCCATAGTTCTTGAGTATATTGTGGAAAAGTAAATTTTGCCATGTTCTGTGTCCCTACGTGTCATCCATCATATGTTATGTGTGCATGATTAAATATGCATATGCATTCCCCATGTCTGATTAATGACGCAATTACAGTTGTGTCCCCCTCTAGTATGTCAGTTTCCAGTCCTCGTGAATACTACGAATATCAGGCCTATGTGAAGCTACGTTGCCACGTTTCTCAGTGTGCACGTTATTCCATTGAAAGTCCCCGTTTCTAGGCCTCAAAAGGGCCTGGACACCAGATTCAGCTCCTGTCTCCTGAAGCCTCGCTGAGGAGCGATACAGCCCCCACCTGTATCCTCGACCCTTCACTTACTTCCTGCCTCGCAGTGCCCGATCCAGCCTGGCTCAGCCTCTGAGTCTGCCAAGAATATGTTATGATTCCAGTTATCAGTTCAGTCCTCCTTCTCTGCATTCCTAAGCTACTGAACTGCATCAATAGTTTCCGTCATTGTCTAGCCTTCACGTCTCCACGTTAGAGAAATACTGCATTTAATGGTCATTTCATATTCTTCATATTCTTCATCACGCACTACATGTAGAATAATGCATGCTCCAGTCTTAGAATCAAGTTAGCCTTTCCCCTCCTGACTTCTAGTTTATATCAACATGTTCTCTAAACATCAGATACTAGATACTGTTTAGGTACATGTCGCTCCGACCCTCCAGACTTCAGTCTCTGCTCCTAGCACAGAGTTCATAGCCCCCAGCTTCTCCTAGTAATACGTCATTGCCAGTTTGCGCGCACCACTAGGTTAGAGGTCCCGGCTCCTCAGGTAGCCCCCTCCATGGTTTCCGCCCCATTCATGACATATCCTGTTACGTCTGCACCACATGTCTATGTATACGCCCAGTTACACCTACTTTCGCCCTTATCTTTCGCGACTGCTACGCGTCACGCCTTCTGTTCCACCCACTGCTACGCCTACTGCAATGTAATGCTATGTGTTTGCGTTATGTATATATGCTCATGTATTGTTATTAAAAGCCAGCGCGCTCATCCCAGATCCAGCCCCAGCAGCTGCTGGGCCCTGTCATCCTATTCCTATGCAGGTTGTCCTGTTCCTGTCCTTATGCTGTAATAAACCTGCAGAACTCCTACTACCTCGAATCTTGACTCTTATTTTATTGAGCTATCTGTTATGATATACGTCTAGTCAAAAAGAGAGGTATTATTTATTTATTTACCACATATTGGCGCCCGAACAGGGACTTGCCCTTTCCCCACGCGTCGGTGAAGCCACGCCGACCCCCTGACCCTCTGCAGTCGTGACGGAACTCTTCTGCGCAGTGGCAGATATTTCTGCTCAAGTATCCCTCAGGCCCACGGAGGAGACGGAGGAGGTGGTCCAGCATCCAGACGAGACGGTGGAGGAACGCGGCGAGTCCCGACCAGAGCCCAAGCCAAGAGTCCAAGGTCCGAGGTATCCGGAGGTCCACCCGTAACTAAAGTCCGAAGTCCGAAGTTCGTCGTCCGTCATCGTAGCAGTCCAGTCCAGTCTGAGGCCTTCCGTTCTTGCTGCCCGGTGAGTACCGTTACTGGGGTGGTATCTAGACAGGGTCAATTTAAATTGACTCTGGTCTGTGGGTTGGTGGTACACAGTCCCACAAACGAAGTGTCCACTTCGGTGGATGCGGGTCCTGACGTGTCTCTTTATGAGACTGGTAAGTTTCGTACTGTTTCAGCAGTGCATCTAGTTTCTGTTCTAGTCAGTTCTGTTCTCGAGAAAATTTATGTGTCTGTTCTCAGTATTTCCAGGTAGTATTCTGCTCGAACTGTTATTTTTAAATGTTTTTCATGTATTTTAATGTCGTGGTATGAATGGGGAATAAGTATCGTGTTCATTGTGTATTGTATTGTGTCTAGATTACAGTTCAGTCATGCCCATATTTTCCAAGTTACGTCAGTTAAAAACTAGAAAGGGTCTGCTGGAAGCAGCAGTTCCCGTCCCGCCCAGGGACAGTCCAGGTCACTTTATGTATCAGAAACATGGCATAAGCGCCATATTGTATCTAGACTTATGGGTGGAGTACACCAAACAGTTAGAAGAAAAGTATAGATGGCCCGTATCGGGTACATGGGATGCCGAATGCATCATGCGAGTAGAAGAAGCATTATGGAAAAAGAAAGCCAGACAGTCACAGAAAGATGCCATCGAGTTATGGCGCAAAGAAGCTCATAAAAGAACTGAAAAAGAAATCAGAAAATCAGAATTAAGTAGAGAATCCTTAGAGAGAGCCCAAGAAAAAGAATTAATCGAGATAGGTGAACAAGTCAAAGCCGAACAGTCAGACAGACAGAGGAATGCCCTTATTAAGGGTATGTACCCTCTTCTTGCCGAGGGCTTGCCAAAAGCGACCCCAGAGGCATCCAGTAATTTCCCGCCACCACTAGTTCCGACCAAGCTACGTCACAAACCGACCGCAGCTGATATTTTTATTTCGTCCTATCTGGACGACACAGTCCCTGAATATGCAAATCCTGTTCGCGCTCCGCCAGTCCCTGTAAATCAGGCACATCCTGCTCCTCCAGACACCGGGGCACCCCATGCAGTACCTGCTATGGTACCCCCGGTCCAACCAGCATTTCAATTTCCCGCTCCACCACGAAGAATATCAGTCGATGATTCTAGTCTAGGGGCCGCAGGAGGAGGTCCTCCTCAAACCCCGCCGCCACGCAAGCGTTTATCAGCACTCGAATTACATGCTCAAGCATCACAGCGTACTCCCAAGAGTAATAAGTCTGTTGCAGAAATCAGGCAAGCCCTTGGCGAATGTGCCTATGACCCAGTCCCAGGCGAGAATAATATGGTTTTATATTCAGTACGCGTAAGGAGGGTGACCGAGTATCTAGTCACCCTACCAAACATGAAAGAAGATCTAGACAGAATATATCGTTTCATCCGTACAGGGGATGATCCAGAAAGTATTAGTGATGCCATGTCTCAAAGGAAAGCTGAGATCCAGCGTATGATATTAAAGTTTTTAATTAACTGTCTAATAAGAGAACAAGATTACCCGTCTAAAGATCAGGCCGAAATGAAAATCCTGACAAAGTGGAGTGATAATATAGCCGAGGGTAAGCACAATACCATTAGTGCCATGGAGAGTATGTACAAGAAAATCCGTAGAGAAATAATAAAGATACACGAACAACGTAAAGCAGCACAAGTAAGCGAGAAAGAAAGTAACTCTGATACTGAAGAGGTAGAGGACGAGAATCCTGCCAGAATAGCGTATGTAGGAAAATCTAGATTTCCAGATCGCCATTTACGCCTAGAACACAAGTCAATTTTCCATCATTCAGCACCAGAACAAGGTTCCCTAGAACAAGTGTTCCAAGCTACCGATCACATTCTGAAATCACGAATCGGTTACAGTGAGTTAAGTACCATGCATGAACAAGAACTAGCCCGATCAGCAGTCCGATGGATTACTGATTCTACCACTTTTCCAGACGAAATAGTGGCACAAATGTTTCTGAAATTGCCCCCAGCCGAGCAGCGACTGGTGGGTATGTATATGATCCAGCACCTCATTACTCTGTATGAGGGTCAGCACTCTGATCCAGGTCCGCTACACGATGTCCTGAACGAGTTACTCCAGTATAGATGGAAAGGTCTAGGTACCGATTTAATTAGTGTCATTCTAGAACAGCGCCACAAATATAGAACGTTTCTGAACCCGCATTTTGTTCATGTCTCACCCCCAGAAAGTAAACCCTTTTACATAGAAAGACAGAACCCGTTACGAGAAGTGCATCCAGTTAAGACAGAGGACGGTGAAATGCAACGAGTGTTTGTTTACACCCCGATTACAAAGATGGAACTCCTCGAAATGAAGAAATTAATTCCCTGTCATGACAAAGATCCAGCAGGGTTCCATAGAGAATTAAAAGACATGCTCCGTATGGGAGAATACACTTACCCAGATATCATTAAAATGTTAAAGGTCCTGTTGCCCGCAGGGGTGTATGAAAAGCTAAAGGAAAAAGAATGGGAGGTGGGAGAGAAAAAGATCGATTGGGCAGTTCTAGAAGCTGAAGACAAGGCACGAGTACCAGGTACCGGTCTAGGAGAGAAATGTAAAGAATTACCAGAATTATTGATTCAAGTTTTACCCAGATTATTGACAACTAGAAAAGAAGACTGGGATGCAATCTCAGCCTGTAAACAGAAACAAGAGGAAGATATTAGTGATTTTTATTCTAGGTTTGAAAAATGTTTTAGCATCAATAGTGGCCTCAAGACAAGTAGTGAGTCATACCCTCACCTTTTTGTTACTAAATTAGTCGAGAATTCAAGCCCACAAGTTAAAAATCGAGTTTTGAAAGTCGAAAGCACCTGGCAAGCTAATACTCCGTCCCAGATGCTCCAGATGCTCCAGTACCACCAGAATAGAATCAGGGAAGAGCAAGAACACGAGAGAAAACGTATGAAAGACACGAAAATGAAAGTACTAGTTGCACAATCTGTTCCTCAAGACAGTCAGAAGAGGGGTCCGAATCAAGCCAGTCATCCTGCAGCTCCCGTTAAAGGGAACTGCAATTATTGTAAACAGCCAGGTCATTTTATAAACGAGTGTGCAGTTCTGAAACACAACATAGCTACTGGTAAGACTAAAGAAAGACCACGTCCGCCTAGACAAGAGCAAGTTTCACAGACTCCTCAGCCACAGAATGCACCACAGACAGTTACAGCACCGCAGCCTATTGCTGCAACCCAGCATGTTACACAGCAGATGTACCAGTATGCACAGTCAGAGTATCCAGAGTACCAGCAGTATTCATGAAACAGCCTAGAGAGGGAGGTAGGCTTGCCTCTCATCGAGATACCTGTAGATCAAGAAGGTCCCTATGTTCACAGTCAAGTATTAGGGAAAGACAGAAAGTTTTTGATTGATACAGGGGCAAGTAGGACCACAATTAGTCACGCCGAAGTTCCAGGGGCTCCGCTCTCAGGCTCAAGAAATGTTTCCCTTGGATTTTCAGGAAAACCTATCGTAAATGAGATTTCAAAGCCAGTTACTCTAGAAGTAGGTCCATTGTCCCGTACTACTGATCTGTTACTTACTAAGTCATGTCCAGAAAATCTATTGGGCATTAAGACACTGAAAGAGTTAGGTGCAGTTATATGCTGTTCCCCAGAGGGAATACGATTGTTCCTACGTGACTTCAAGGGTCACTATGTTTTACGTGATTTTGATCCAAGATTGTCTAATGTTCCACAGCATCTATGGGCGCAAGGTCCAACTGATGTAGGGTACATGCAAATCACACCCCATCGTGTGACTCTCAAACCAGGTGTAGTGTTACCACGAATCAGACAGTACAGATTGCCACCCGAGGCTGTAGCAGCCTTATCCAAAATTATTGGCGAGCTCATCGCTCAAGGAGTGGTTGTAGAAACTGACTCCAACGTATGCAATTCTCCGATCATTCCAGTTATGAAACGTACTGATCCAAATGCACCCCCAGTATATCGATTAGTGATCGACCTACGAGAACTTAATAAATGTATTATTCCGCAGTACCCAGTTGTCCCAGATATCTCTTCCCTATTGACAGCCATTGATTCCGAAGCCATGTTCTTTACAGTAATCGACCTCAAGAACGCATTTTTTAGTGTTCCAATTCATCCAGACAGCCAGTTCCTTTTCGGATTCTGTTTAAATGGAAGGAGCTATATGTTCACACGCGCTCCTCAAGGTTTCACAGAAAGTCCTAGTATTTACAGTCAAGCACTCAAGAGACAACTAGACAACATTCACATGCCAACTGACACTGCCCTGCTCCAGTATGTCGATGATCTACTGATCACAGCCCGTTCTGAACGTGCTTGCGAACGAGCATCCCTCACAGTTCTGTATTTCCTAGCCGAGATGGGGCACAAGGTGTCCCCTTCTAAGCTTCAATTCTGTGTCCAGCAAGTGGTCTACTTAGGACACTTACTGTCCAAGAGGGGTAGGCAGTTGACACCAGACCGTATCCAGTTAATAGCGAGTCTTCCTCAGCCCAAGACCCAGAAGGAGGTACGTGCTTTTATCGGCCTTACTTCTTACTGCAGACAATGGATTCCTCAGTATGCATTTCTAGCCAAGCCACTGATACAGTTAACGACACAGGAGGCAGCCGTATCGACTGTTCTCCCTTGGACATCTGAACATACACTTAGTTTCAATGAGTTAAAGAAAGCCCTATGCCAAGCTCCAGTTCTAGCAACACCGAACTACAGTAAGCCTTTTACACTTTTCGTCACTGAACGTGAAGGTACAGCATTATCTGTTCTCACACAAGATCAAGCAGGACAAAACAAGCCCTGTGCTTATTTTTCGAGCACACTAGATCCTGTAGCCCAGGCTCTGCCTGCGTGCCTCAAGTCAGTTGCAGCCACAGCACTAGCTATCAGACAAAGTGATTCCATAGTTTTAGGACACTCTCTGACAGTACAAGTTCCACATTCTGTGGAAGTTCTTCTGAACCGAACACAAACTCAGCACTTGACAATTGCACGTTTAACAGGTTATGAATTGACACTGTTCCAGCCACACATAGAAATCAGACGCTGCAACATCCTGAACCCTGCTACATTGTTACCATCAGCTAATTCGAATTCTGCCACACATGACTGTGTGGAAGTAGTTAACATTACGACAAAGCCAAGACAAGATCTGACAGATATTCCGTTACCAGACCCTGACCTGACACTTTATGTGGATGGTTCATGTATGAGAACTAGTACAGGAGAACTAGTCGCCGCGTATGCAGTGACTACTGACACTGAAGTTATTGAAACACACCGTATTGATACTCTGTCCGCTCAAGCAGCAGAGCTAGTTGCTCTGACACAAGCCTGCATACACGCCAAGAACTTGAAAGTTAATGTTTACACAGATTCACGCTACGCATTTGGAGTCGTACACGACTTCGGAGTGCTCTGGCAGGAGAGAGGTTTCATGACTTCTCATGGAACCAAGATTCAGCATGGTCTCCTTATCCAAGCTCTATTAGATGCAATACATTTACCGACATCCATTGCTATCATGAAGTGCAAAGCACATACGAAAGTCACTGACATTATTTCCCAGGGTAACGATCTAGCAGATCGCACAGCCAAGCTTACAGCACAGACTCTAGACATTCCAGTTAACATGACACACACTCCAGATCCGATTACATGTATGACAGTTAAGGACCCTACACAAGATGTCATAGATATCCAGTTACATGCTACTCCCGATGAAATCAAGAAATGGTCCGAACAAGGAGGGGTCCAGACAGATCAAGGATGGTTAACAAAGGGTAGAACCGCATGGTTTCTCCCCGACTCTATGGTTCAAGTCATTATCAATACCGCACATAGTCCAGCACATTTAGGAGAAAAAGCTATGTTAGACAGTATCCAGAACATTTGGTTCAACAAGCATTTACGAGCTGCAGCTAAGCAGAAAGTCTGTACCTGTATGATATGTTGTCAGTTCAATCCAGGTAAAAGTGTCCCGGTGGAACAAGGTGGTTTCCAGCCCCCTGACCACCCTTTTGAAGTCCTCCAGATGGATTATATTCAGATGGAGCGATGTCGAGGTTTCAAGTATGTCCTTGTAGTTGTATGCGCTTTGTCCAGGTGGACAGAGGCATATCCAGTCCCAGATTACACAGCCGCGACCACTGCCAAGCAGTTGGTTCGTGAGTTCTTCCCTCGTTATGGACTCCCTAGAGTCGTATATTCTGATAACGGCCAGCCATTCTCATCCGAACTCATGAAGCATGTTTCCCTTTTGCTAGGGTACCAGTGGAAGTTCCATTGTGTACGCCATCCTGAAGCAGCCGGTCTCGTTGAGAGACATAACCAGACTCTGAAAATCCGTATTGCAAAAGTGTGTAAAGAGAAGGGTGTGGACTGGCTAGTAGCTCTGCCAGTCGCTTTATTTTATATGCGCATGGTCGCACATTCCAGATCAGGTCTGTCCCCGTATGAGGTCGTTTTCGGCCGCCCCCCTAATATGTGGGGTACTCCTAGACCCCGAAGTATTACCGATGTTTCAAGTAATATGCTGACAGATTACCTAGCTTCCTTGATGTCTGCCCTCAACTCATGTCGTTCACAGGTTGCCGCCGCATTTCCAGACAATACCGAGGTGGCACCGCATGAAATCGTTCCAGGATCCATGGTGATGGTCCGCAACTTTGACAGATCAAGTCCGCTGGAGCCTCGTTGGAAAGAGCCCCGACAGGTCCTCCTCACCACCCGTACAGCCGTGAAGTTGGAAGGACGCAAAGGCTGGGTGCACCTTTCTCATATTAAACTTTTTAATGGACTGAAACCCGTCTTTAAGAACATTTCCCAGGATTTGAAGGATTGCCAGAATATTGTTCTCAAGGACTGTCCCGCAAATGACATTGATTCAAAACCCCCCCTGTTAGAGAAAACTCCGCAGCAGGAGTATAAGTTAAAACTACGGTCTAGTAAATTAAGTCAGTCAGTTTGATTGTCTAAGTCCTCCCCTAGGTGAAACGGTTAGACTGTTTCTGACATGTATAAAATAGACCCCCATAGTGAGAGAGTTAGTCAAAACTCAATCCGATGTATCATTTTTCTATGTTTTATATTGTTTTCCAGCCTTATGATTTCCTGCACCAGTTATGCATTTTACCTATGTTTCCCAGTTTCACATGTAAATAAGTCTGCTAATGCTACAGTAGAGCACACGTTTAGTGATCTGCCCCCTCATGAACTGTCCTACCGCCTCGCTATGCGAAACAACTCATTTATCCGCATGTTACATTACTCACACCAGACCAGCAATACCACTAATTGTTGGGTGTGTGGTCGACTCCCCCCTTTCCAGATGCCGAAGGGAGTTCTGCCACTCTTTCCTTATCCTTTTTCACATAATGGTTCGTGTGGAGCATGGTCCACGTTAACGTCATCCTCAACAGATATGTCTTTTCTTAACAGTACATGTTTTCCAGACAAGCAAGGTCTCCCCCACAGAACCGGGTTAGATCTAGAAAATGAAGTTTATAATTTAGGTAATTATTCGTCGAATTTTATGGTCCTGAATGTTCAGTCTGATACTACTCCAGACTTACCTGCTATTTCAGTACTACCAGTCAAAGGCGAATTATGTGTCCGAAATAATGGTTCCATACATGTAGGACATAGTGATTGTACTACTATTGTCAAGTATAGTGACAGTGGGAAATCTATTTTCAAAGCTTCACGTCATTCATATTTTATTTGTGGTCAAACCGCATATGTTCGTCTGCCCCTCGATTGGGAGGGAACCTGTTACATTGCCTTCCTACTGCCACCAGTTTTCCTAGCCCCACCTGATTATCATAGAAATACACATCTAGTACACGTTAGACATAGAAGGGAGTCCCCAATTGTCGATTATACTGAAACTGCTCTAGAACAGTATACAGATTTCAATAGAGGTTTCTTCTTCTTTATAGGACCTATCCAGAATAGTAAGTTAATCCGTAGACTAACCAGAACCCTTGAAGCTGTAGTAAATGAGACTGCCTCTGCTCTAGGTAACCTAACCGAAGAGCAATCTGCTATGAGATTTGTCGTTTTACAGAATCGTCTCGTCCTTGACGTCATACTGGCCGATAGGGGCGGGGCCTGTAGAGTCATCGGATCTAGTTGCTGCATTTTCATTCCAAATAACGCGCCGTCTGTTTATTCAGCTATAACCAGACTCCATAAAATTGCCCATCTGTTACACCAAGATCCAGGCACCTGGACATGGTCCGGTTGGTTCTGGAATATAATTTCCGCATGGGGATGGAAAGTCTTGTCCTTTCTAGGTATAGCAGTAGCGATCACATTCAGCTGCTGCCTCTGTATACAATGTGGCCCTGCGATTTGCGGCATTTGTGCTACCTCTTGTATTCCTAGTCCCAAGCCCCGTTCTAAATCCCGTTCCAGGATAATTCGAGACGAGCAAATGATACTGTATGAAATGATAGATGGTATCATGAATATTGATGTTTCCTGATGGAAACGTAGTGACAAGGAGGGAATGTGGAAAAGTAAATTTTGCCATGTTCTGTGTCCCTACGTGTCATCCATCATATGTTATGTGTGCATGATTAAATATGCATATGCATTCCCCATGTCTGATTAATGACGCAATTACAGTTGTGTCCCCCTCTAGTATGTCAGTTTCCAGTCCTCGTGAATACTACGAATATCAGGCCTATGTGAAGCTACGTTGCCACGTTTCTCAGTGTGCACGTTATTCCATTGAAAGTCCCCGTTTCTAGGCCTCAAAAGGGCCTGGACACCAGATTCAGCTCCTGTCTCCTGAAGCCTCGCTGAGGAGCGATACAGCCCCCACCTGTATCCTCGACCCTTCACTTACTTCCTGCCTCGCAGTGCCCGATCCAGCCTGGCTCAGCCTCTGAGTCTGCCAAGAATATGTTATGATTCCAGTTATCAGTTCAGTCCTCCTTCTCTGCATTCCTAAGCTACTGAACTGCATCAATAGTTTCCGTCATTGTCTAGCCTTCACGTCTCCACGTTAGAGAAATACTGCATTTAATGGTCATTTCATATTCTTCATATTCTTCATCACGCACTACATGTAGAATAATGCATGCTCCAGTCTTAGAATCAAGTTAGCCTTTCCCCTCCTGACTTCTAGTTTATATCAACATGTTCTCTAAACATCAGATACTAGATACTGTTTAGGTACATGTCGCTCCGACCCTCCAGACTTCAGTCTCTGCTCCTAGCACAGAGTTCATAGCCCCCAGCTTCTCCTAGTAATACGTCATTGCCAGTTTGCGCGCACCACTAGGTTAGAGGTCCCGGCTCCTCAGGTAGCCCCCTCCATGGTTTCCGCCCCATTCATGACATATCCTGTTACGTCTGCACCACATGTCTATGTATACGCCCAGTTCCACCTACTTTCGCCCTTATCTTTCGCGACTGCTACGCGTCACGCCTTCTGTTCCACCCACTGCTACGCCTACTGCAATGTAATGCTATGTGTTTGCGTTATGTATATATGCTCATGTATTGTTATTAAAAGCCAGCGCGCTCATCCCAGATCCAGCCCCAGCAGCTGCTGGGCCCTGTCATCCTATTCCTATGCAGGTTGTCCTGTTCCTGTCCTTATGCTGTAATAAACCTGCAGAACTCCTACTACCTCGAATCTTGACTCTTATTTTATTGAGCTATCTGTTATGATATACGTCTAGTCAAAAAGAGAGGTATTATTTATTTATTTACCACAATATTTACAACAGGGTAAAGGGCCTCTGGTCTTATTGTCTGACTCTCCACTCTGTTCTCAGCTATTACTTCGGAGACCATTGATTCCTCAACTGAATTCCCCTTTTTTTCTTCTTCTCCATTTTTTAGTCCTGTTCCGCACTTAGAGCTTCTTCCCCCTTTAGAAAACATTGACTTTACTGATGGATAAGCCTTCAAAAGTGTAAGATGGTCACTGTTTCTCCGACGATGGATAGTTTTCTGTGGTTTTTGGGGACTCAAGGAGCTCTTATCACACTGAATGTTGTTTACAAGAGTTTCTGCAGATTTTACTTTTGACTGTGAGCGCAGTCGCCTAACTGACATTACCATTGCCTAAGAAACTTAGACACCACTTGGTCTTGGTGCCCCTCCGGTTGTGATGAGAAAAAGTTGGAAGATGGTGACAATAAAGATGATGATAAGAGAATGAAAAACGCAGCCGTAGATGAGGTGGGAGGGTTGACTCCTCCTTCACGGATACTCACATACCACCTTGCCTGAGGCCTGGGGGATTCAGCAGTGACCCCGCCAGAGCCGCACGCCGACCCCCGTCTGGCAACTGGAGGTATGGTAGCCGTAGCAGTATCTGCGGATTGATGGTACAGACAAAGGTAAGGGCAAAAGGGAACGGCAGCAAGTCCAGGTACTGCCCACTTGCCTGCTTAGCTGTAACTGTTCTCTACTGCTCTCCAATGACCAGTCTGAAACTCAGACCAAGGATGTTGCTGTTAGCTATTAAAATCACCGACCACTTTGAAGTATGGACTTTAAGAAAAAAAAATGAGGCTCCTACTGCTTTTCCTAATTTATAGTTGGTGACTCCTAGCTCCTAGCTCCTGGTGCCTAGCGCCTGGTTCCTGGCGCGTACAGCTCATATGCCCAGTTCAAATAACTGCCAGTGCTTGCAGCAATAACAATGCCAGTTCGCTATGTTCTAGTATAAACTAGTTATACTCCAGCCTCCTGTATCCACAGAGTATGGCCGAGTACGGCAAACGACCACGAGACTGGGGACCATAAACTGCCATGAAACCCACAGCAGGAGAACCACAGAGGTGTACCTGGGGGCTGAAGCGAATCGGGTTCAGCACAAATACACGGCAGCACTCGGGGAGTGAAGGCGAGCAGCTCCTCCTGACACCGCCTCGCTCACCTCGCTCACTCGCTCACCTGCTGGCGCCGCCGCCTCTCGATGACATTCTTGGCCGCTTGACTGCACGAACGCCGTAAACAGTGCAGAACACTCCGCAACACAGCCCCAGACTCAGGCTCAGGTTCCGCTCTCCGAACTCTCCCGGACACCTCCGGCGTCTCCCCCGGTCTCTCCCGGTTTCTCCGGGTTCCTCAGGGCTCCTCACCTCCTTGCCTCCTTCGGACGGGCTTCTTCGGGCTTTCTTCTACCCGCCGGGCTCCGAACTCCGTAAACGGGTGACGGGTTAGTCGCACGCCTCCTTTGCTTCTTCAGGATTTCTTCTGCCCGCCGGGCTCTGGGCTCCGGGCTACAAGCTCCTGAAACGGGTTACGGGCTACGGATCACTCCGATTACTCCCGCGGGACTTTTCGCACGCCTGCGAGCACGCCACACGCCACACAGCTGCTGCCACAGCTGCTGCTGCTCAATCCTAATCGTTCTAGTATCTATATGTTCTTACTTGCTCTAGTTTCAAGTTGTCCAGGATCCATTCATAATTAAGTATTGACCTTACATGTTTTTTAACCTCCATGATTTTTGTCCTTGTTTCATTGATAACCATTTTGTTTTCTTTAGAATACCTTGATATCCTGTTTATCAGGCGTTGCAGCCCGACCTTCATTTGGCTAAGTAAGATAACATCATCTGCATATAGCAGGTTTGATATCGGAGTATTAACTAATTATGGCGTATAGGCGTTCACCTCGTCCAGTGCTTGCGTTAGATCTGGTAAGAACACATTGAAAAGTAGTGGGGCCAGTACACATCTTTGCTTTAGGCCTGAAATAGTTTGAATGTCTTTTGTTACAGACGATCCATCTCCCATATGGACTCTGACCCAAGTGTCGGAGTAGAGGAGTTGGATTGGTGTTAAAAGGATGAGTGGTATACTGTGTTCCTTCAGCTTTTGCCACAAGAGACTTCTATGAACACAATCGAAAGCCGACTTAAAATCGACAAAACACAAATACAGTGGTTGTTTCTTTGTGATATATTTATCCATTAACACTCATAGCACAAGCATATTTGTTGTAGTGTCTAAGCCCTAGACAAATCCTGTTTGATTTTGGGGGATTATCCTTTACTTATTCCATTACATCTGATAGCAGTACACTCGCAAATAGTTTAGCATCAGTATCTTGAAGCCTGATCAGTCGGCAATTTTCCGGTTGGGCCCAATCTCCTTTTTATATATTGGGGCTATCAATGAACGCTTCTAGATTTCAGGTATTGTAGATGTCCTAACAATTCCCTTAAATACTTTTGTAAGGTATCCTGACCATAGACCGGGATCTTCCTCAAAGAGTGCGAACGGTATACCGTTAGGACCAAGTGCACCATTATTTTGTTTCCGTATTAATTCACATAATTGTTTGTTATTTTGATTTCTTGAGTCAAGTCATTCCTTGGTGTATCAGTCATAGTCCCTCTACCATTCAGGTCAACCGGTATTTAGATGTGTTAACAGGAACCTGATCCAATCTTTCTCACTTAAAGTAGATGTTACAGCTGATTTATTAGGTTGTGCTAAACCATTTACCAATTTCCAAAATTCCCTGGAGTTCAATTGATTGCTACAAAAAAGTACTTTGGTCCAGAGGTCATGTTTTACTAGATTCCTTTCATTCAACAATAACTTCTGCAGGTTGTGGTTAATACGTTTTAAGTTATAACACAAGTCCATATCTTTAGGGTGCTTTTTTATCTGTCTCCTAAGACGGTTGTGTGTACTTCTCATCTTTGTTGTGAACAATAAATTAATTTTATTCCTTCTTCCAAGTTGTGTCTTTTGATTTTCCTTATGGTAAGGTTTTAACTCATAGGTTTTGACCAGTTTTTGTATAAAATCCACTCATTTTTCCATTGTAGATAAAGTTTTATCTTCAAAACATTATCGTACCAAACTATGGGCCAATTTGTTAGTATCTTCTTCAGAGTGTTCTTTCCATATTAGTTTCCTGTAATTTACTGATCCCGTCTGGCCAGGTATAGTTACAAATGCAGTATGCTTATTAACATATAGATTTGTAAAGAGTATTTGCTTACTGTGATCACTCTCAAACACCCTTCCAATGAAAAAAGAAGTTACATTGCTAAAGATATTCAAAGATACTTTCGTGTCATTGATTCTTGATTTATGATTTTGTGATTGAAATGTCCATGCTGGTGGTGAATCCTGGGATATCCTCCCATTTAAAATTCTTAATCTCATTGCTTCTTATCTCTACTGACGCTTTTACCTAATAGACTTTGAATTGGATCAATGCAACACACGGCCATAAGGTGGGATTGCCCAAAGATAGTCCTATTGTTGGATTAAGTCATCTCTTAAATAGGGCATGAGCAAGTTTAAATTAAAATCCCCTGAGATAATATATTCTGTAAATGGGTCCGCCATCATTTGCTGTGATAAAAAAGTAATGAGGGTGGTACACATATTACTTCTTGAGCTTGCAGTAGGCTGTATGTATACATTTATTATTAATAGGATTTTTGTTTGATTATTTTCCTAATACCGTAGCTTTACTATTAGTAAGTTTGCATTATTCATACAAACTTGTTAATGGTCCACTCTCAATTCTATAGCAATAAATGTGCCCAGACCCCCACTGGGGTGTCCGCATTTGTTCTGTTTAATTGTTCGCTCAAAATATCCTTTATATCCTTTGAGCATTAAGGGGTTAATGGACCAAGTTTCCTGTAAAAGAATAACCTGATAGTTGTTTGACGTTGAGTTTAAGTGAGCATTGTTTATTTTTTTACGTACCCCATTTATATTCCATGAACACAGTTTTAAAGTTTCACTATCTTTATTTATTTTTCCTGTTGGGTTTCTTGTTTTATTCTGTCATTGCGTATTTGTACCATGTACAGCCAAATTAATCCCTTTTTCATTTAATCTAGTTGGCTTTTTTATTTTAATTGGTTTAACTGTGAAATCTACTGCTTTACCTGTTTTTACAATGGGATTTTTTAATACTGAAAAAACCCGAGGCTTGTTTTATTTTCTTGCTGGTGTTTCGAGTATGCTGTTATGTCAAATGGTCTTGGATAAATTCTTGGCTGTAGCATATTAATTTTTATTCCCCAGCTGAGAAAGGTTTCCTATGCGTTTATTATTAGTTCAGTTACAAGAGCGGAATCCAAAGTTACCAATGTCATTTCTTGTCTACTCTCTGGATTTGAAAGGAATTCAATATATTCTATGTTTTCACTGGAAACTTTTTCTAATGATTGGATACATTTAAAGAGGTGGAGGATATTTTCTTCTATTTAGTATATCATGGCTACCTCTAGGGCAATATTCAGGTGTAAAGATCAGTTGTGGTTTATCACACGTTGCCGTTGTGTCGCTTTCCACCCGTATAGTGGGTACGTAATCATAATTTATATGCTGCCGAAACTCCTTGGTGTGTTCTATTATTTCTTTTTGGGCCATATTTGTTTGTCTTTGAGGGTACTGGGGATTTTCTTGCATACTTTTGTTTTTATTTTGGTATGCCTGGATTGGGCTTTGTGTTGTTGTAACATGTCCTTTCACACCCTCATTCCACAATTCCTTAGCTTTAGCAGTTATTGGTAGGGTCTTTGGTATTTCCCCCTCTTCCCATACCATTTGGTTTTAATTTTGTTTAACCTGTATTGTTCTTTGTATTGTTGGTGGAGTATGTCTTTCTACCTCATCATTTCATGCCTCCTTACCTTTTACATCTGTTGTAGGGATCTTTAGTGTCTCAATTTGTTCTACCTGTACCTGTATTGTTCTTTGTGTTGTTGGTAGGGAATGTCTTTCTACTTTCTCATTTCACACCTCCTTAGCTTTTGCATTTGTAGGAAGGATTTTTACTTTTTCCATTTTATCTAGTTGTACAGGTTTTTTATCAGTTATAATCTTCTCTATTACTCCATGTTTTCTAGGAGACCCCCTATATATCCCATCTATCTCTAACTCGTAAGAATTTCTTCCACTGAAGTTTTTTGCCCTGTGTTTACCATTTTGAATTTGTGATCCATTTCTTTGTTCATTAAGATTTTTGTTCCTATTACCTTTCTTGAATAAGGCAAACTACTTAATACTTTTTCCATTAGTTATAGAGGTCTGTTTCCCATATAATTCTTTAACTTGGCTTCACATTATGTCTTTGTTTTGTTTTGTGTCATCATCCCATCTTACATTAGGCTGCGTTTCGTGAACTTGTATTGAATTTACTAAACTACGTTTGGCCTTATTTCTTGCTTTGCGCATTTTTTCTTATGTTTTTTTGACAAACAGAACATTGGTAATTCCACTTCCATGATCTCCTGATCTTTGATGGTTTCTTCTGTCATTAGATCTATGGAATTTTCTGCAACATTTGATATTTTTCCTTCTTGTTGTTGGTTATGGCCTACTATCGTTATTCTGTTATCCATGGTAGCCATTACTAAACTAGGTTTGGCCTTATTTTTTGCTTTACGCGGTTTAAAAAAAAAATCTTTGTCAAACTGAACGATGGTGATTCAACTTCCTTAATATCCTGATCTTTGGTGGATTCTTCTATGCATAGGTCGACCAATTTTGTTTGCATCATTTGGCATCCTTTCTTCTTGTTGGTTTTGGCCTGCTATCGTTGTTAAATTATCAGTGGTAGTCATTTCCCTTGGAACAATTACTTGGACTACATAACTTTGCTGTTTTGTTTGTTAATTGGGCCGGTGTTGTTGGTTTTTCTGTTTACCCCTTGTACCTTGTGCTTTCCCTTTTGCAAACTTAATTTTACATCCTCAAGTATTGTAGTCATTGCACCTGGTATTTCTATAAGTTTGCTTATTATTGGGGCACATGTACAATCAATGTATGTCGCGGAAGACTGCGATTGTGCTCCTATTATCAGGCTTTTCAACTGGGACAATTTCTGATCTATCCTAGCTACCGCGTTTGCCATCACATTGAGTAAATCAATTTGGATATCAACTTTATTGCATTGAAATGTGGGAGCTTCTAATGTCATTGTAGATGTTCGATAAAAGATGTCCCATATTGACCCTAGATCCTGAGTGCCTATGGTTGTAAACTTCTGATTTTGCTGGCATTCATAATCAGATTTGGTTATACTATCAGTATCAACGTGAGGGTTTCTTTGAATTTCCTCTACTTTTTTCGTATTGCAGAAGGATTTTTTCTTATTACAGGTAATCCTGTTGCTCGGAGTACTACAATGCTGTATGCCACCCTCTTTTATTCCTAATTCTTCTTTGTTTCCTCCATAGTCATCAGGCTCATCCATTTTATGACAATAGAGTATACTATTCTCCATATCTGGTCTTATTTCTGGGTCTATACCCAGGATGGCATTACTACTAGTTACTCTGGGCTGCACTACCTGTGTTCTAGCTACTAATAGTTCTTGAGTGACTGGATTAACCAAAGTCAGTGGTGAGTTAGACTCCGTCTCAATCTCACTTTTATTCTTCTTAATTACTACTTTAACCTCCAGGGGTGGTGGGACCCTGGCAATACAGATTTGCTGAGATTCTTCTAGTGCATCCATATAGTTTTGGACCCTTGTATTGTAGGTGCTATGCTAAGCATTTCGAGATCTGTGAACTGCCCCTCTATCATATCTAAATTTTCCATTTCCAAAGGATGCATACACTAATGTAGCTTTGTTGAGTCTAAAACTTCACTGGTTACTTGTATCTTGTTATTTGGTTTGATCGGAGTTTGAAGGTTGGCTGTTTCTGTTACTGTTTGCATTGTCATGATAGCTTCAAGTGGATCCTTCCTAAAATCAAACATGTGGAATTTTATTTATTTATTGGAAGAGTTTTATATAGTGCTGGCTAGACCCGGAGGTATCAGAGCGCTTTACATGAGGTTAAGGTTAAAAATAAATAAAAACAGAGTTACATAATTACATCAGTTACTAGAGCATGGCATAACACATGAATTTTCATGGACTTTTCGAACATCAGTGCAATTGGTGAAATTAACGATTGATTCCCTCCAGCAGCATTTACTTTTACTTTTTTCAGTGCTTTGATGCCTGCACTTTATTAATTCTTCTTATGGGGGGGCCGGAGGCTGTATCTTTACATGAGCACATACTGCCACTACTAAGCTCCTCTGCTTTCCAACTATTTTAACTTTGCTTGTTGATTCATTTCAGTCCTTCGAGGTTTCAATATAAAATACTTCTGCAAGTAGAAGAGTTCTTCCTTCTCAGAGAGGGGAATCCTGAGACTGTAAATATATATATATATGTTTTTGGGCGTAGCACAGTACAGCAGTGATTGAAATAGTATGAATCATATGGAGGAACCGCTCCTGCGGTTCTCTAGCCAATTAGATGGTTAAATAATGTAGAGACTTTACTCCACGGTCTTGAAAAAGATAAAGGACCCGATATAGGATCAAATAAAAATCATTGCGTTGTTCGCGGTTGCTGCCGAGCAACGTGCTGTCAAGAAATGAAAAGATACCACTCCTGCAGTCTAATTGGGGGCATTGCGTTGCTCACGGCAGCTACCGGGCACTGAGAAGGCAAAGAAAAGAAAGGTACAACTCCTGCAGTTTATTTGTGAGCATTGCTGTGCTCGCGGAAGCAGCAGGCACCTAGAAGGCCAGGAAAAGAAAGGAACCGCCCCTGCAGTTTTAATGTGGGGGTGGCGGTGCTCGCGGCAGCCGCCAGCCACTGAGAAGACCAGGAAAAGAAAGGAACCGCTCCTGTGGATTAGTTGTGGGCGTTGCTATGCTTGGGGCAGCCGCCTGGCACCGAGATGGCAAGGAAAGGAACCGCTCCTGTGGTCCTTTGCTGAGTGTAGTAGTAGTAGCAGCTGCCAGGTGCCCAGGTACTGGAGTAAAGTAAACCGGAACTGCTCCAGCAGTACAGGACGTGGCGGTGAATGACGGCAACCTCTGACGGGCGATCAATATGTATCACAACAATGCTATGATCCTGGAAATTATTGATTTTTGTTTATGCAAGAACTATTTCTTATTCAATACGGATGTTTACCAGCAACTCAGAGGAATGGCCATAGGAGCCTGCTTCTCTCCCAGCTACGCATTTACCGTGGGACACTGGGAGGAGCAGGTTCTCGGGGTAGTCCACAAAAATGATTGGGATACTCATGTCAAAAGTTGGATGAGATTTATAGATGACATATTTATTGTATGGATAGGTTCACATGAGAGTGCCACTGTTTTCATCAATAACATCAGTGACAATATTCTCAATCTATAGTTCAATGCACATCTGGAAGCACTCAACTGGCTACCCTACGAAGCCCGAATCCACCTAAAAATGGCCTGCATCATACACAAGGCGCTACACCACAACACCCCTCGGTACCTAGCCCAAAAACTCAGCTTATCCGGAGGAAACAGACATTCAAGGAGTGCTAATACTCTACTTCTGAAACCTTCACGTTTCAAAAAGTCTAAAACTTCAAACAGCGCATTCTCCGGAGCAGCTCCAAGAATTTGGAACTCCCTTCCACCACACATCAGAAAAATTTCCTCTATCCCTATCTTCAAAAAGGAAACAAAATTATTCCTGATGAACAAATTCCTACCTTAAAGCATTTCCACCACATCGACAAACTCCTACCTACCGTACTCTTTGGTACCTTATATTTATGACCTTTGTGAACCTATTCTGTGCTGTTCGGGACCAGAACACTCTTCTTATTGCTGCCACGAGAACTGTTGACACACACGAACATGAATGGTCTCTTACTGGTTTTTTGGGGGGGGGTTTTCAGAACAAGGCCTCTCAAGGTTATTACCCCTTGTTACTCATAAACTTTGATTCTTAGTATGCAATGTTTCCCCTTTGAATGTTTCACCCTACGCATCATGTAAAGCGCTCTGATACCCTAGCCTGGGTCTCGTGCGCGCTCTATTAAACTCTAACAATAAATAAAATAAATAAATGTACACATTCAGGTAGTTAAAAAAACCTCTAGAAACGAATTTACACTGAGAGTACTGCTGGTAACTCGACGTTGCCACCATCGATCTTCCACCTGCACCATCTCCTAAAAAGTATTCCCTATGGCGAATTTTTAAGATTACGTAGGATCTGCAGCACAGTTCATAAGTTCCAGAGCTTTGTGAATGTAGCCGAATGAAGATTCACAGAGAGGGGCTACAGTCCCCAAATTGTACAGTAAACTTTAGACAAAGTTACCAAAGTCACTAGATACAGCCTATTGATCCAGAAAGCTTCTAGATCTTCAGATTCGTCTACAATAGTCAAAGGGGTAGACAGTGCTAACCAAGGGACACACCTCATAACCACCTACAGTAAACAACACAAAGAAAAAAGAGCAATCATCAATAATCGGTGGCAAATAGTTAAAAGAGATATGATCTTGGGCAACATGTTACCACCTAAACCTACATTAAAATTCAGACGAGCTAAATCAATAAATAGTGCATTGCTCAACAGTAGTACTGAGATAGTATCTGGTAACACAAAGTCCAAGACTCTTAAAAATGGTTTTTATAAGTGCAGCTCTTGCAGCGCATGCAACTTTGATATTAACACATTACAATACATTTCTGTTTTTGTACCTAAAACGAACCAACTTAAGGGGATTAACAACGGCAGAACAGAATTTGCAGTTTACGTATTGTCATGCACATGTGATAATTTACAAGTGCATGTTAGAATTCTCCATCATTTGAGGGCGATAGCCAACTCTGACCCCACATAGCCCGCAGCTAGGCACTTCAAATCAGTCCATAACAATGACCTTAGTTGCCTTAAATATTATGTAATTGGGACTGTGCGTCCCTTGAGAAAAGGGGGCAACAGGGAAAAAATACTTCTACGTTTGGAGTCCGATTTTATAATGGAATTAGTCTCTAGAGCACCCAATGGTCTCAACAATGGAGAAGATCTTCATAATTTTCTCTGAGCATTTTTTTCCAAATGATTCCTATTGCACTGCTTTTATAGTCTGCTGTGGATAATCTCCATTCTGCCCACATTTCTTCAGATATATATATTTTTTTTGACACATTTTTGGTCCCTTACTATCATCATTATCAGTAGTTTTATAGTTTTTACTTGGAGGATTTTTTACTATATCACTCGCTGCATTAAGATTGGTATCAATGCAAGACACTTAAGATATAGTTTTTTCCCTATTAGTGTTGATAGAGTTGATATAGTTATTTCCCTATTATTGTTGCAATTGTTCCACAGAAGTGTTGTAATTGTTCGACAGAAGGGAGGAACAACTGAGGGATTTTTCCTCCATAGTATCTTTCTATGACACAATGCATTCCTTCTACCTTAACAGGAGATAGGGATTTATAATAATTGTTTTTTTGGCACCTAGCACTTTACACTATGTCACCTTACATGTATGTGCACTTGCTGCACCTCTTTTTCAGCCAATGTAAGTATCAATGGATAACTAGACAAACAATACTTCTATTTTCATGTTGGCTGCAGTTTAACTATCAATTAACTAAAGTTTGGATCTGATTTTCCTTACAAATATGAGCATAGTATGTAGAAAGTAGCAACGCAGCAATAGTCCAGGCAGTGGCACCTTGACCAAGGGTATATATGCATTATGCACTTTAGTAATGCCAAGGGAAGATGACACTTTACAATTATGGGTAAACAGTGTATACGTTTACAAGTATTGAGGCTCTTAAAACTAGATATGTACTGGGGATTATATTTTATGCATTGTAAGCATTGGTACTTTTTAACATCATATTGCTAACACATTTGCTCAATTCATGCATTGGAGCTTATCATTATTACTATCAGAATATTTGCACCATGTCTGTGTTCAACGATTTTCAAATTTTCATTTTTTAAATTTTACATCTTGTTAAAATCTTTAAATATCAGATGTTGGCATTGAATGTCATGCGATAACAATACATTTGTATTTATAGCATATATCATCTGGACGACAATATTTTTTTTACAACGTTTTTGTCAAATCTAAATGCAGTAGTCTGTTTTCCATGACTGTACTTACTAGGCATCATATGGTGTTGTTAAAGATTAAAATGTGTTTTTCGCTGTGCATCCGTGTTAGAAAGGGGGGTCTCTAGTTGGCAATGGTTTGCACTTTGTCCAAGTAGGGACCCTTTCTTCTAGTCAGGATAAGGGAGTTACACTGCTAAAATAACCCCTGCTAGCCCACTTGGTAGCTTGGCATGAGCAGTCAGGCATATCTTAGAGGCACTGTGTAAAGCATTTGCACATAACCAACAGTAATACAGTGTAAGCACTACAAAAGGACACCACACCAGTTTAGAAAAATATCCAATATTTTGATATACTTAAGACAAGACCCAAAATTATAAAAATCCACAATACAGTACTTAGAAAACTTCAGTTATCAAAATAACCATGCAATATAGTTCCTTGAAGTTGATAGCTCCGTCTAGGTCTATCAAGGCGGTTTGAACAGTGTCAGAAAGACTCGCAAAACAGCAGTACATTTAGAAATGCAGGGCGTTGGCGGCCTCTCGTTGAGCTCTGAAAGCACGGCATCTGCTGGCGTTAGTTCTGGAGGTCGGTGGAGGAGTCGTCGTGCCCTTATAGTCACAGGCGTTGCAGATCGAACTCCTTGCGGTTGAAGTCAGGAGTGTTGGGGTCGACAGGCATCGGGTGCTGTGGTGCGAAGTGCAGCGGTACGACGTGCAATGCCCTCAGTTCACATGTGAGCAGCGGCTCAGTGGAGGCATCAGATGGCATAGTCAGTGAGACCAGGGTCTCGGTGCGAAGTGATGCGGTGCTCGTCGCGGTGCAGGCAGCTGCATCGTCGTTGTTGAAGTGATGTTGTCGGCTGATGAACTGGACTAGATAGCGCCGACGTCGTTCGGTCAAGGCTGCGGTGCAGGATGAGGATGGTGCCTCATGTAACTTATGAGCGGTGCCCTCAAACCATGATGGAGGTAGCGGCTTTGATTACGGCGTAGAGCAGCGTCATCGGGGATACCAGGGCTATGGCGTGAAGTGAGGAGGTGCGAAGTGCAGTACCCACAAGTCGCGGTGTGAGCAGCAGATCGGTGGCAGCATCGGATGACATCATCGGTGAGACCAGGGTCACAGTGCGGCGTTGGAGCAGTGCCCTGTGCAGTGCCTTCAGGACATGGAGTCGGCAGCAGTGTGGGAGATGGCGTTGGGTTGCTTTTAATACTGTTGTAGCACAAAACACACAGTCCCCAGTTTTGATGGCAGAAGAACTTGAAGTCTTTGCTGTTCCTGGGATTTCTTGAACAGGGGGGAAGGTCTACCTCAAGCCATTGGAGATACTCAAAGAAAAACATTGCAGAAAGTTCAGTCCAGTCCTTTCACTGCCCAAAACAGAAGCAGCCACTGCAGGCCAACAAAGCAAAGCACCCAGCAAAGTAGTAGTTCCTCCTCACAACTTCTCTAGCTCTTCTTCTTGGAAGTTTTCTTGGTCCAAAAGAGTTCTAAAGTTCTAGGGTCTGAGCCCTAATATTTATACCCCAAATCCTTTGTCCTTTCAAACAGAGAGTGTCTGTGCTTAGTCCACACCAGTTCTATCTTCTCCAGCCCAGCTTCCTGGCAGGGGGTGGAGACAGCATTGTCCAAGGCAGACAGGGCCTATTCAGGTACAAGGGAAATCTTCTTCCACCACTCTAAATAAAGACTGGGCCTATTCAGGTACTAGTAAAAACTCCTCCCACTACTCTAAATGCAGCCAAGGTCTATTCAGCCCAGCCCTGACTCATTCAGGAAAAACAGGAAACACATCAACCCCCCGGTGGCCGACTGAGAGAATGCACCTCCCCAACCCCTGTCACTCCAAAGGCAGACAGTCAATACACATGCTAGCAAAGGGACACAGGATGGCTAAGCAAGAAAATACCTACTTTCGAAAAGTGGTATTTTCAAACCCAAATGTAAAAATCACCTTTACTAAAAGATGCATATTTAGATTCTGAGTTCAGGCATACTAAACTTTATTTCTCTACTTTATTCTGAGGGCCAGTTATGTTTATAAGATGTTATAAACAAACTCTCCATTATGTGCTAAGGGAACAGGTAGCCATGTAATAGTAAAAAAACAAAATTGGCAGTAATTCACTATTAGGCCATGCCACACACACTAGGGCATGTCCTACCTTTCACATACACTGTGTCCTGCCCACAGGGGTACCTTGGGCCTACCTTAGTGGTGACTGACATGTAAGAAAAGGAAAGGTTAGGGCCTGACAAGTGGGCACACTTGCCAAGTCGACATTGCAGTCCCAGACTGCACCCAGGCTCTGCAATGGCAGGCCAGTTATATTTACAGCGGTACAAAAGGGGGTGGTGATGGACGGAGCATCTGAACCAATCAAACACTCACACCCAGTCAAAAGATCTGGGTTTGATCCATCACCGTTCTTTAGCCCACTCTGCCACCCCAGTTCAGACATGGCTATATGCAAATCAGTCTGACCCTGTGCCTCATGGGAACAGTCCAGCCCGAACTGCCAAGCCATGCCTTCCCTGGACCGGAAACAAGCTTCCGAGGACCGGTTTCTGGCATGCCAGCCGTCTTCAGCCCGGCTTGCTTGAATCCAGTGGCAAAGTGAGCAAGGGACTCACGTCTGAGCATACCCTGCCACACTTATGGTGGCCAAAGCGGTACAAAAGGGGGTGGTGATGGACGGAGCATCTGAACCAATGAAACACTCACACCCAGTCAAAAGATCTGGCTTTGATCCGTCACCGTTCTTTAGCCCACTCTGCCACCCCAGTTCAGACATGGCTATATGCAAATCAGTCTGACCCTGTGCCTCATGGGAACAGTCCAGCCCGAACTGCCAAGCCATGCCTTCCCTGCACCGGAAACAAGCTTCCGAGGACCGGTTTCTGGCATTCCAGCCGTCTTCAGCCCGGCTTGCTTGAATCCCGTGGTAAAGTGAGCAAGGGACTCACGTCTGAGCATACCCTGCCACACTTATGGCGGCCAAAAGTGGTACAAAAGGGGGTGGTGATGGACGGAGCATCTGAACCAATCAAACACTCACACCCAGTCAAAAGATCTGGGTTTGATCCATCACCGTTCTTTAGCCCACTCTGCCACCCCAGTTCAGACATGGCTATATGCAAATCAGTCTGACCCTGTTCCTATGAGGCACAGGGTCAGACTGATTTGCATATTGGCATAATACGTAGCGGAGGTTAAAGGTCAACATGGACGTAGCGCCCGCACTCGTTCTGTTAGTCGAGTGGACAATGGATTGATTCCGGTTCTTTTGCAAGTAAGTAGGCGCCTGAGAAATTCTGTATTTGAGGACTTTTACATCCTAAAAGTCTATTGTGAGTCTATTCTTAAATTTGTAGTGTGTAAACGGTATTTATGGTATTTCATGTTTAGGCCAAAACTTTTTAATAACCCATACAGCTTATCAGTAAGTACCATGTCATCAAAGACGAAGTGGTATTGAAGCATGTGCGACACAATGAGTGTGTCATAGCGAATAATTACATGTGTTTGGTTTCTTGATTTGGCAGTAACTTATGTAAAAGGTAAGAGAAGGTCCCCGTTTGTGGTAGAGCATTTGCATGTATTCTGAGGATTAGTCAAGTAGTCTTACGGGCTTGTTGCCGATTTTAGATTTTTTGAAAAAGGTTCCAGACTATCAAGATATATCTTGGGGATTTTCCATCAAGTAAGATCCCCTGCTATACGGTGGTATGGTTTTGGTCACTATTAGTTACTGACGGATTTGTTATGATTAGTGGCCTGGTTGTGTATGTCCACGCACATTATTATTTGCAGTTTGGTGTGGTTTTGAGTTAGGCACATTTGTTGCATGTGTTGTGCACAAAGGGTGAATTTAACTCCATTATCAAATTGAGTTATGAGCAGACGATCCTGTTGAACTCAGGGTTTTTCTAAATGTTTATTATGATTGTTTTTATTGCATTAGATGCATGGTGCAAAGTTACCGTCCTGAAGATGGTCTCATGGATCTTGTGGACCTTTAAAGAGACCGAAACGTCGACCCAATTACACCTTTTTGTTTTTATTTGTCTGTTGATGCACAATGAAATTAATGTGAATAACTAATTAATTGCAATGTATGGTTGATTTTATGCACTGCCCATACTCTAGTTTCCAAACAAAAGGTGTTTGCCATAACGGAGTCCTCTGGGAACAGTTCCGAGCCCTCCTAAATCTAACTGTGACTTCCCCATATTATCCTATGGACACTGACCTGAGGTATCACCTCTGCACTCAGGCGGCTATGAAATCTTAGTAACCTACCTTTGGTGGTTCTGTGCTTCCACTGTCCTATATATCCTTAAGTGGTAGTCTTGATTAGGCACTCTTTTCACAGTCCATTTTAATAGCATATGGGTAGGATGCCTCCATAGCGGTCCATGTGGTTTATGTGCTTACTCACCTGTTTTCATGGTATATTTGTTGTGGATTCATATCTCTGGGTACGAGATATACAAAAGTAGTTTAGTGATTAGTGTTATAATAAATATGCATTATTTTACTGACACTAGTGTGATTCTTTCTTGTGTGAACTGGCTGACTTATGTAGTGTATGCATCTGCTTTACACCCTCCTGGATAAGCCTTTGCTGCTCTCCAAAACTACCCCTCGAGAGCTTTGGTTATCAGGGGCCACTTTCACCATCAGTAAGGGTTGCCTGGACTCAGTGCAGGGTATATTACCAATAGGAATATTCTGGGTCACTCTGGCAACCTTCAGTGTGAGGATGGTAGTGTACATCGATTTTGTATAGACATTTGTAGTCGGCTCTGCGTTCATTAATTCTCCATGTGTACAAACTAGTCAGGACAGCAGCACTTTGGATGTGCTGATGCACACCTGATACACACCAAGACAAGCACTTTGGATAGTAGGCACTTGCCAACACTGGTCGTTCAGTTTGTAACAGACACTTGTCTAGGAATGGTCACTTTACCATTTAATTTTTACCATGACCAGAGAAATTACTCCCTCTGTCTAAGCTTTAAATTCTGTTGCCGCCCCTGGGATTCTTGTCCACTTGTTCCAGGATAATGAAACACATTTGCCTAGTGTTGGAGAAATGTTTCTCCCTGTAATGGCATGCTACAGGATACTTGGGGTCATAGTTAATGATGGCTCTGCTATGTTCCAAAATGCGCTTTTTAGCCATACAGGTGGTACTGCCTATATACCACAGTTTGCAGGTGCATTCTATGGCATATATCACGAATGTGGAGCTGCATGTCAGGAATTGAGTGACAACTTTACTCACTCCATTGTGGCTCACCTACTTATGGAATTTGCTATTGCTGCATGCTTTACAATGGCCGCAGGGGTAAAAACCCTCGAGGCCCTGTAAATTACTGGTGGGATATGTGGTGATGTCACTGTGGATGATCATGTCCCTAATATTCCTACCCCTCCGGTATGTTATGCTGGGTCTGTCTGGGACGGTCCCCCCAATGGCATTGTCACTTTTTAAGATGTCACAGTTTTTGGTGACAATACATTTCTTCATGAGAGCGCGCTGTGTTTGAAAGTGACGAGAAGTGATTGAATAGCCGGACTACTCCTTCGGCATGCGCGCCACTCTCCGTGGGTCCTCAGGAGCCCAGAAGGAGTATGTTGTTGTGTGGATATATATATATATATTCACTGAAAAAACCATAGGTTATAGACCATATATAGTTTGGAATTAGCATTTAAAAAACCTTTTTTTACTCACACAAAACCATTGAAATTCCATATATAGTTAGTTGTACTAACTATATATCGCGCACCCGCAATCCACTGCTGATCATGTCACATATTACATCATTCATGACATGGTCAGTGACATCACTGATAACATCACTGATGACATCTCAAATGACATCACTGATGACATCACTGATGACATCTCAAATGACATCACTGATGACATCTCAAATGACATCACTGATGACATCACTGATGACATCTCATTTGACATTACTGATCACATCACTGATGACTACATCCAGTGACTGTATGTTTCTGTAAAGTTAAAATATGTCTTACAAATTGAAGAATGAGTGGAGGTATAAGTGTCTGGATGAAGGATTTATTAGGTGCATGATTGACTGTATGAAGAAGAGTAAGTATAAGGGAAGTAAACAGAGAGTAATGTTAAAAGAAAGACAGCTATAGGGACTAAACCAGAGATACTGTTTAATAGATTTATTTACCGAAGAAAAGATGGAAGAGGATATAATTGTGAAAAACAAAATAGATAAGGAAATGAAAGAAAAAAAGGAGAGTAGAAGAATAACACAGAAGAGTTTCTTAGAGAATGTGAGTGAATGTTCAAAATAAGATTAAAACATGTGGAATAACAGAGAGAAAAAACAGAAAGCAGAAAAGAAGAAGTAACAGAAAGCAGAAAAGAAGAAGTAACAGAAAAAGAATAATTGAAACAGCAAAGAAATGTAAATAACATAGGCCCATATTATCAACATAGGCAATAAAAGTTTTGCAGCTTTTATCGGCAGAAATGTGTCGCTAAAGCCGCTTTTGCGGCAGTAAACTGCAGCTAAAACCGCTTTTGCAGCAGTTTTCTGCCGATAAAAACAGCAATAATTTTATTGGCTCTGTTCATAATATGCCCCTTAGTGTGCTTCAACTACACAGAGAAAGCATAATGAACAAGTAGTGAAAGAGTGATCAGTCAAAGACACTAAGAGTAATAGAGACGGAGTGAGTGAACAAGAGTGAGGAACTATGAGAAGAGAGGGACTGAGAAAAGGAGTGGAAGGAGTAGAGTAAGTAAGTAATAGAGAAAGGAATGAGGGAAGTAGCAAAGGCAGGAAAGTGAGGGTTAAAGAAATGAAGCAGTGGAACTAATAGTAGTTAAATGTGATAGAAATGTAATGAAAAGAGTACAAAACATTTACCTTATAATTGTCGTTAACTTAGTCACTTGTTATTTTTATACTTTCAATCTGTGAAAGAGAGAACAAACATTTGAAAAATATTAAAACATGTATTTAAAAATTAGAAAAGACAAGGGAAAAGATTGAAGGACAAACAGTTTTTCAACAACTTTGACACTTACAGAAGCTTCTGCTTCTCCAGTCCCCCCTACACAGTCCTAAAGATATACATTTTAAACTAACAGTATCTTGATGCAGATGAAGTGAGGCCTATCTTGGAACATGGTGCATCTTTTGCACTGCTGTTGTCTCACAAAAGTGACGCAATGGCAGCGCAAAAGAGGTGCACAATCATCATAAAACTGTTCCTAACATTTTAAATGATTGTTTCAGGATGGCAATAAGGTGTGTCCTATCCAGACGTTTGTTTCGGGTGAGGCCTACTCAGGATTGCAGATCAAATTTAGCCTTGTTGAAGAGTACAGAGGAGATAATACATGTGCAGGCCAACAAATAAAGTTCAGACTACCTCTGTTTCCCTGGACAGGCCTAAACTTCATCTGCACAATTTGATTCGTAATGTTACGAAACACAGGTAATGTATTTGAAAAATGTGCAATTTCTTTTGCTCATTTCACAATCACATCACTTGTGTTTCCTTTGGTTAGGTATCTCATTGTGCAGATGTAGTCCAGCATATGAAAGAGTAAGCACTGCATGCAACAACTTTGACACTTACTGAAGCCTCAGCTTCTCCATACCCCCTACACAGTCCTAATTATATACATTTTAAACTGACGGTATCTTGCTGGAAAAGAACTGAGGCCTATCTTGCAACATGGTGCATCTTTTACACAAAAGTGACGGAACAGCGGCGTAAAAGAGGCACACAGCCTTCCTAAAACTGCCCTTAACATTTTAAATGATTGTTTCTAGATGCTGATAAGGTGTAACCTATCCACAGATTTGTTTCAGGTAAGTCCTACTCAGGGTTGCAGATTAAATTTAGGCTTGTTGAAGAGTATAGAGGAGATAATACATGTGCAGGCCTACTAACGAAGTGAGTCATGCCCACTGCACTCTTGAACAAATGTCAGACCTCCTCTGTCTCCTGGAACAGGCCTAAACCTCATCTACACAATGTGATGTGTAATGTTAGGAAACACAGGTAATATAATTGAAAAACGTGCAATTTTTTTTGCTCATTCCACAATCACATCACCTGTGTTTCCTTAGCTTAGGTATCTCATTGTGGAAATGTAGTCATTCATATGAAAGTCTATGTAGAATGTGAGCACTGTATGCAACAACTTTCACACTTACAGAAGCCTCAGCTTCTCCATGTCTACTACACATTTCTAAATGTAGATCATAAGTACAAAAAGTACAGAATTAATTATACATGTTAAATGGTTTATTTTTGCTGTTCTCAGAATTTATCAAATTTCACTAAAAACAGTGACTTGAAGGTATTCATCATATAACAGCGGGGGAAAAAAACACAATCAAAATGATTGTGTTTAAAAAACCCATATAACATAACCAATCAGAAATCAGAACTCCTCAAAAGTAACTTACTTTCCATGACGTCGAAGGATGTCCTATGAACAGCTTACACTCGGTTGTGCTGTTTTTATTTTCAGCCCGCCACTTTCTGAAAGAAAACCTCCATCGTTTAGAAAAATATGTTACATACAATAAATGACTTCTCGCTCTCTACCACATGTTTCCACAAGGCCAAATCATGTAAGAGCCATTTATAACTCTTGGAATTCTTGTAAGCAAATCCCGTCATTTTGTATTTCCGCAACTTTCAGAAAGAAAACGTTCAAGATCACTTTCACAATCCTGGACTAGTAATATCTTACCCTTCTTGCTCACTCATGTTCTACATTTCCTATGACACTGATACTGCTTACTATGAAGCAGACTTACACTACCTCTATGACTACTACAATTATTTAATTGTCTACATCACTTTTAATCACAAAGCAATATAAAACAGTAGATAAAATTATATCAACCCCTAGAATCATTATACGCCAGTTACCTACCCTAAATTCTCTTTTCTGAAAACAGAAAGTAAGAATATTTTTAAATAAAAAGGCAACATTGTATCGTAGTCAAATGGGAATAATTTCCGAAACAGCAAATTTTTTTACATTTTAAGCTGTGTAATAAGCGGATCTGTCAAATGACCATCATGCCAATAGCTGCAGTTACAAATTTTCTTCCTAAAATCAACGACTGTGTAGCCACAACATTTGTAATTAAAGTTGAAGACTTACTTTCATCAGGTTTATATAGTTGGATTTTCAAAATGACATTATAATCAAAAGTTTGGACCAATAATCTAGACAGCATTGCAGACTTACATTCCCTCTACTCCATGTTTTGATTGGCTGCTTGAATTAGCTTATAAAAAGAAACAGTTTTTCTGAGCTCATACAAAGTGCAGTTATTTTTCCATGACGTCAAGTGTTATGGTAAGAACACCGTTTGCTTTGGGAAATACTCTGTTGTCCTTCAACTAATCTCTGCCCACCACTTTCTGTAAGAAAATCTTCTTTTTTTCCAGGAACTATATAAAACTCAAAAATAACTTTTGACTCTGTACTACACTTATCCTCAAGGCCAAATCGTGTAGGAGCCATTAGAACCTCTTGAAATTCCTCAGAGCAAATCCTGAGATTCCTTCCCTAAAATTTTGGTTTTAAAAACACCAGGTAAGAATTTTTGAGGTCAAAAGGCAATTTTTTTTTTAAAGTTAAAACAGAATCATTGCAGAATGACCAGCCATTTCTAGACTTTAAATAAGCTGTGTAATGTCCTGATGTTATTGAAGGACCGTCATGATATATAATTGCTGCAGTTACAAAAGTCCTTCCTGATATTGACAACTGTGAAGCCACAAAATTTTTAATTAAAGTTGTCAATTTTGTTCCATCAGGCCTACATCGTTGGAACATTAAAATGACATACTGGCCATATGTTCGTATAAATAATGTTGACAACATTGCAGACTTACATTGGCTACACTCCATGTTGTGATCAGCTGCTTTTACTAGCTTATTAAAGGACACTGATTTACTCTCTGGCAAAGTTAAATATATAAATCTTTCTGAGTCTACACTAGTAGTACTTGATACCCTACAGTTCTCGCAGTCATGCTGCCATTGATAAGAAAGCCCAAACAGGTGATCTACATCTACACCTTCAGCATGCAATACATCAAGCATATACAATAAAAACTCCTGACAATCTTGCTGAATATTTTGAGAGAATTGTGTTTGACCTGAACATCTGTCTAACAGATTTCTAATTTCAGACACACTTTCTATTTTTGTTCTATCAGTGCTACATTTCTCTAACACAGAATTTAACAAACTGCAAAATCTTTGATCAGAATTGACCACAATCTCTTCTTTTACATTTTCTAGAGAAAACAAAACATTAACCACTACATTAGCATAGCAGTTGACACCAGAACTGTTTTCAAATTGAAAACCAACAACATCTTCAACAGAATCCTTTTTCTTTCTGCTTATAATTTCAGGTTCATCGACTTTTCGTCTTTTTGCTACAACCTCCCTACTATTGGTCACATTTCTTCGTTTCCGGCCTACCACACGTTTCTCAAACAAAGGATATTGAGGCAAATGTGGCGCATACTCTCTTCTTAACCTATTGTATTCCTTAACACAATCTAGATCCGCACAAATGTTTGTGACATCACACTCAATCAAGTACAATCCCGATAAAGTTCTAACTCGTGACAATGCCACATATGCCATACCCTCCTTGAACACAGAACTGCCAATATTCACCAATGCACTGTCTACACTTAAACCTTGCGATTTATGGATTGTCACCGCATAAGCCAAGCAAACAGGAAACTGCTTACGGCGAACATATAAGTCTTTTACAAGCAAAAATCTAGCAGAACAACGACCAATTAGCTGTACTTCCTCAATGCCATCAAATTTAATTTTTAAAAATTCAATTCCATCTCTATTTCTGTATTTCACAAAATCAACAACATTACCCATTGATCAATTTACCAGACCTCTTTCAACATGTAAATTCCATCTTAAAATTATACGGCAATTTAAGCACACATTCAGAGTCTTTTCAAAACCCGCTGTTTTAGATATAGTCTTCTCTAATGAATCCAATTTTGTTTTCAAATTCTCAGACAAAATAATTGTTGATCCCATATGCTCTTCTCTGTCAATAGCTTCCAGTTTCACAATCTCTTGGTTTTCTAAATGCAACATTTTGTTGTTGAAGATGGCACATTCTGCAAGAGTTGGCATCAAACATATTCCAGATTTCTTCTCAGTAATTTTCTGAAAAATATTCTCAGGCACAACGTCTTGTTCTGGATATAAATTTGACAGTAATCGTGCATGTAAAGCTTCTTTCCCATGCTCGGTCACTTTTCCAATTCTAACATCTTGTAGAATATTCTTGTAAACTTCATCCTTCGCCTGACGCATATTTTCATGCAGTTCAGCATAATTGAAGTTTAACCATATATTGACGTTGCCAATGCTCCCTAGGCACTTCCTGGTATCTTCATGCGTGAGCATTTTGAACAGAGGTTGTCCTTTCACTGGTGTCAGCTGCAGAAGATCTCCGAAAACAATGATGTGTTTGCCACCAAATAACACATCATACTCTGTTTTAAGAACTTCTTGCATTCTCAAATGCACAAAGGCAAGCATGACATTAGAAACCATGCTTACTTCGTCAATGATAAGAAGTTTCATTTTCCTCAAGACTCTTGAAACTTCACAACAAGCATCTCCAGATAACTTGTGGTATTGTAATTTGTTATCATGCTCCACTGGCAGCATCAATAGACGATGCAAAGTAATACCTTTAATGTTATGTGCTGCCAGTCCAATTGGAGCAGTGACAACACAAGACAGCGATGACTCAGTCCTTTCCTGCAAATAACATGAAATTGCTTTAATGAGGAAACTTTTTCCAGTTCCCGCTTCTCCACTCACGTACAGTCGGACAGGCTTCAACGACGTACATGAGCACTCTTTCTTCTCATGACTTAATCCATGATCAATTTGCTTGGTAACTTCGTCATATATTTTCCTCTGCTCAACGTTGAGTTGTCTTTCCAAGTCTTCTAAGTTAACCACATCCTCCTGAGCATGTGCCATGGCTCTTTCCACTTCATTCATGGCAGTGGCAGCTTCATTTTCGATAACAGGTCCTCCTAGTGGATCCTGACTCAATGAAACAGAACTCTGACTGTCCTGAGAACTGTCTCTGGCAATCTCGGCTGCAATCGTTGCTTCCTGCTCGGTTTCCGCATTCAACATTTCAAGATATTTGGGAAAAGCAGGACATTCTATGGTCTCCTTGGCGGCAGTGAAAGAGTCTTCGTAACAGAGGAAATCTCCAAGCAGTTCCTCTTCTGCACGCCAAGGCTTAAAAAGTTGCAAAAGTGCTAAATAGAAAAACTCCTTTTTTTCAGGAGATTCGCCACTCAATTTTCGATGCTTTACCAAGTGGCATTTTCTTTGCTTGACCAGACATCCCTCACTTCCAATTACAGCATACACTCCTTTATCAATATCTTCATTGATGTTCCTCTTGAATATGTAATTTTGTAGA
Organism: Lissotriton helveticus; assembly: GCF_964261635.1. NCBI lineage: Eukaryota > Metazoa > Chordata > Amphibia > Caudata > Salamandridae > Lissotriton > Lissotriton helveticus. The sequence continues at coordinate 1,460,453,695 of NC_136059.1, forward strand.
ACCTCATACAGACAAACATTCTCGAGGTGACTGCTTCGATTTGGATAATATGTATCCAACATGTTGGTCTTCAAAATATCGGTACTGTTTGGCTCCTTTTCCGCCAAATACTCAATTTCCCGCACAGGTTTCAGAACTCGATTACGCGTTGCAGCAAGACCAAGACTCGCCCAAACGATACTCCTAGATTTGGCATAGAGACTTGCTGAAGACAACCGGTCAGAACATTCGTAAGCTCCCATTTCTCGATGCGACAACATCTTCAGACTGAAACTGTACAACTTCTTACTGAGGCTCTTTTCATGGGAAATGTCCTCCCACATATCCTTCAATTCTGTCTTTTCTTTTTTGGTGATGTAAGATGTCACATACCGAGCCACAGCCATACAGTTATCAGCCACAAACTGTATATCCATGTTAGCATTCCACATGGACAAAATCACTGGGTTGTAGTCGTTGATGTACTTGGAGTCTTCGTTCCTTTTCAAATTGTAGGTGTTTTTAGGTGATTTCTTCATCACATTATGTCGCAGCGAAGACATCAAACTGTTTACTCTTCCTTTAGAAATCACCGGTCGTGGAAAGGCGAAACGACATTTGGTGTAGAACTTGTCCTTGTTTCTGAATTTACGACGACAGTACTTTCCGCAACGATGGCTTTGGAAGCGTAGAACTTGTTCTCTTAGGATTTTGTCCTCCTTTGCATTTGGAACAGCACATGTAGAATACTGTTCTATGAAACTCATCACTAAGTCTTCTGGATCCGTTCCAAATTTAGGTGCATCCTTGATCCACAGCAGCATATGTATATGAGGAGCACCTCTTGCTTGGTACTCCTTTCTCCAGAAGAAATCCAACACCTCTCCAAGAGGTGGATTTCTCTTGTTCATGATGAAAGACATCATAGCTTCAAATCTATGATTGAAGTACCTGCATACATTCACTGGATCCAAAGAGCACAGTTCTCCGGGTGTCTTGAATTCGATATTTTCAATGTTTCCATTTGCCTCTCGTAGAAATTCAAGTAAGTCTTCCCAGCCATACTCGGCACAGCTCAGAGTGAGGAACCATGTGGGAGTTCCTAAGTTCCTCAGCATACATTTTAAATCACCATGACGACGGTACCAGTACTCATTAGTACCACGCTGACACGCCATGAGATTAATCAGGTGACAATCCAAAATACTGTCTTGCACATTGACTTTATCCATAAAGTCACTTGCAGAGATGTTTTGCATCTGTATACCACTTTTCAAGATGTGGTTCACTGCATATGACAATCCAGACAGATCGCTTTCAAACAGGAGATGAAACAAATAGGGAATGCATAGTCGAAACCTAGCATCTTCTGCATACAATCGTAAAGTCCGGTATTCAGAAGCAGGAATTTGATGAGGTCGCTCATCATATCTTCCTCCTTGACCTGTTGGAAATAGCTGTGGGAAACACCGAGCTTCCAAACTTTCCTCCCAAACACTAATGGGACTCCCTTTGGCTTGTTTCATTTGAAACAACTCAATAGCATTCCCCATGACTTCCTTGGAATGCAAAGGATGAACACTATAATGTTCATATATTTCTTCACTTTTAGAGGGTTCTACTTTCTCAATTTGACCAGCACACAAATCGCTATCCTCTTCCTCACTTACTTCCTCTTCTGCAACATATACATTCTTATAGTACTTATTATTTTTTTTCAAATACAATGTTGCCTTTTTGACTTTCCTAACATCCACTAAATCTTGCCATATTTTCTTATTCTTTGTCGGAACCCCATTAACTAAGATAACCAGAGGTTCCTCTTCCACTTTTTCTACTCCAATTGTGTTAATGTTTTTCTTCAAATCTAGAGGCAAATAAACAACTCTTCCCTTTAATCCTCTCTGTAAATCTGATGGAGGCAATTTCCCTGTCTTTGGCTCCATTCTTACAATAGCCTGAAAGGGATGGATACTTTGAATCAAAATAGATTCATAAGTATTTAAATCCTTCAATTCAGAAGGAATCTCAACCAATTCCAGATTATTATGAACCGCTCTAGCAGGCATCTGGTTTTGATTTAATTTATTACAACAATAAGTACACACACGTTGATCCAATCCCAAATCAAAACAATTTTCTACCATCAAGTATGTTGCAAAATCCTTCCATTCACTATTATTTTCCCTTTCACTTTTTGCATATAAATCCACTAACTTAGTCTGATTCTTATAATAAGTGCGTCGACAACACACACAAGTGAAATTAGGCCTCTCACTTGATTTCACCTGAAACGTGGCAATTTCCTTCTGAAAATTATCTGTACTGGAAACCTGTACACTATCTTCCACATTACCCTCTTCTTGTGGGTCAATTTCAACATTCTCCTCTTCCAAAGTAACAAAACTCAATTTCTTCACACATATTCTTCACATCTATTTCAGAACCATGCAAAAGAGCAGCGCATAATTGTTTAAGCATAACTGCTGGACTCTTAGCATAATACAACATTCTAACTAATTTCCTCACTTTATTATGATGCACTGCTAGCATCCTGAAATGAGGAAAAACACTCTGGCATACTCTCCTGGAAAGACAAGCCAGTGAATGACCATGCAAACCTGTCACTTCTCTCACTCTGCAAGGATCTAATTCTTGCAACAACTTCATTTTCTGCTTCAAACTTTTCTTATTAAATGACTGTACAAAATCACAAAGCAAATTGATGGAATCCTGTCGCACACTGCAAATACTACTACACTTCCAGGTGTACACAGGACCCTTAGGACGTCTTCCTAAAACCTCATTACCTAACACCTCTTCTGTCTCTGTTGTCACAAGTTTTTCTTTTTCAACTGGACAACCATCTTTCACCTCATAAGCTCGACCATTGGTGTCAACTGCATGCACCAAATCATTATCCTGGAAATAACTCCCCTCATTAAAAAATGCCTCACAACTTGAACTATGCATCCATTCTCCGGAAAAAACTTCACAAAAATTACTACGATTAACTATTCTCTTCCATCTACTATTTCTTTTGAAATCATAAATTGCCTTGTTTAGCTTACTAATTCTATTGATTATCAAAATAAATAACTTTCGTTTTATTTCAAATGCCTGATCAATAACTTTCTCAACTTTTTTTTTTCTCTTATAAAAAACCACTTTCTGTTGACCTTTCTTAATATTTTTTAACAAATTGCCAATTATCCTGTTGCGGAACATTCGTTTACGAATGTCCCTAAACTGTTGTTTCCTTCTACTATCATGCACAGAGTTATCTCTTGCTCTAGCAGTAACATTTTGGATTGGCCTTTCCTTTCCGTTTAAATTGCTTCTCTTTTTCTGGACTAAAACGTTTTCTGTAGTACTACTTTTTTTTTTACAAATGTTTCTTATGAATGATTTCGTGGTCTTACCCGGTGCTTTCTTGGTGACTTGACGATTTTTTATTGAAGAGGACTGCTGCATTAATTGATGAACCTGCTGTCTTTGACGTTTTGTAGCCTTTCTGATTCTATCCTTAGACGGCATTCTCAAAATTTGAAATGATCTGCTGTTGAATCTGTGGTAAAATATAATAAAAAATGTTATTAACCACTATTACCAAACAGTAAATCAATAACAGTCATCAAAAACTTAACACACTACTTGACATTTTTACATAGAATATTTTTTAGTGCTTTGGCAAATTTAGAATACACAAATAGCAGAAAAGAAATGGAATTCTTCTTCATTTTACCTGTCCTGTTTTATATGTGAATCTGATCTAATTTTATGAGCATATTTTAATATTTTATTGAAGACACTACACATAACCTGTTTTTGAAGGTGTGTTTAATTTTAAATGAAACGGTTTACATTTTTACTTTTCATTTATTGTAAATTTTAAAAATAAATGTTTATAGTTCCATAGGCTCAAGCAGGTCAGCTTCCCACCCTATGTCATACAATTCTGACAAATCGGCATCCTCATCATGTTCTTCATCATCCTCAGGATTTAAATCATCCAAGGGATCTACTTCCACTGACGTTTCAATTACAAGTTCAATGATAAGGTTGAGATCAACTGATTGCTGATTGTCACTCATGGTTGATGTTGTCGTTATCTTTAAAGAAAGAGAACAACAATGAGATGTTGCAGAGTAAGAGACAAATCTCAGAGATTATAATAGTAAAATTGTTTAACAAGAGTAACATTTTGCAGCTATTATTTAGCCATGTCCAGCGATGCTGAGGAGGTGAGGCCTATGTCCAAGTTTTCAGTGAACAGGACTCATCTCTTCTTAACCTTGGATAAGCCTCACCGACTCTGTGTCCCCTGCTCATACTTAAATGTACAGGGGCAGATTTATGCTAAGTGGCGCATCCCCACGGATGCACCAGTTAATGTGCACCGCTGCTCTGCCACCCATAGTGTGCCGCATTTACAATGTGGAGCACCATTGAGCAAAAACAGCACAGATGCGTCACGCATCTGTGCCGCAAAAGCAGCACATTGCAGGAATCACGTCATAAGCCCCACATGTCTACTGCAATGCACAGGAGGAAGCCTCACATTGCATGGTGCATCACTTCTTATGCCTGTTTCAAACAGGCCTGAGGATTTGATTCAGCAATGCTATAAAGCTGACTCAGTGAAATCTTCTAAATTTCACTGTGTTAATTTTACAGGGCTTTCATGCAAATTAATGCATACCTTGCAACAAAACACCTATATGAAAACTGACGCAGGTTTCATGTGGCACAGGACTTTACAGCATGACACATCTGCCTAGATGCATCAAGTTGTAAATATGTCGCCACATAGCAAATCTTTTGCACCGCCGCTGCGTCACAAAAGTGACGCACAGTGACGCAAAAGAGACATACACCTATCATAAATCTGTCCCTAACATTTTAAATGATTGATTCAAGATTACGATAAAGTGTGGCCTATCCAGAGGTTTGTTTGAGGTGAGGCCTACTCAGGGTTGCAGATGAAATTTACGCTTGTTGAAGAGTACAGAGGAGATAATACATGTGAAAGCCTACCAATGAAGTAAGTCATATCCACTTCACTCTTGAACAAAGGCCAGACCTTTTTTGTGTCCGTGGACAGACCTAAACTTCATCTGCACAATGTCATTCGTAAACTTAGGAAACACAGGTGATGTAATTGAAAAATGTGGAGTTTCTTTTCCTCATTTCACAATCACATCACCTGTGTTTCCTTTGCTTAGGTATCTCATAGTGCAGATGGACTCTAGCATATCCAAGAGTACACATAAGTTGAGCAGTGTATACAACAATTTTGACATTTACAGAAGATTCAGCTTCTTATCTTGTTGGAGATGAAATGAGGCCTGTCTTGCAACATGGTGCATCTTTTGCATCACTGCTGCATCGGTTTCATGTGGCACGGGACTTTACAGCATGACACATCTGCCTAGATGCATCAAGTTGTAAATATGTCACCACATAGCAAATCTTTTGCACCGCCGCTGCGTCACAAAAGTCACGCACAGTGACGCAAAAGAGGCATACACCTATCATAAATCTGTCCCTAACATTTTAAATGATTGATTCAGGATGACGATAAGGTGTGGCCTATCCAGAGGTTTGTTTAAGGTGAGGCCTACTTAGGGTTGCAGAAGAAATTTACGCTTGTTGAAGAGTACAGAGGAGATAATACATGTGAAAGCCTACCAATGAAGTAAGTCATGTCCACTTCACTCTTGAACAAAGGCCAGACCTCTTCTGTGTCTGTGGACAGGCCTAAACCTCATCTGCACAATGTCATTCGTAAACTTAGGAAACACAGGTGATGTAATTGAAAAATGTGGAGTTTCTTTTCCTCATTTCACAATCACATCACCTGTGTTTCCTTTGCTTAGGTATCTCATAGTGCAGATGGACTCTAGCATATCAAAGAGTACACATAAGTTGAGCAGTGTATACAACAATTTTGACATTTACAGAAGATTCAGCTTCTTATCTTGTTGGAGATGAAATGAGGCCTGTCTTGCAACATGGTGCATCTTTTGCATCCCTGCTGCATCGGTTTCATGTGGCACGGGACTTTACAGCATGACACATCTGCCTAGATGCATCAAGTTGTAAATATGTCACCACATAGCAAATCTTTTGCACCGCCGCTGCGTCACAAAAGTGACGCACAGTGACGCAAAAGAGGCATACACCTATCATAAATTTGTCCCTAACATTTTAAATGATTGATTCAGGATGACGATAAGGTGTGGCCTATCCAGAGGTTTGTTTAAGGTGAGGCCTACTCAGGGTTGCAGATGAAATTTACGCTTGTTGAAGAGTACAGAGGAGATAATACATGTGAAAGCCTACCAATGAATTAAGTCATGTCCACTTCACTCTTGAACAAAGGCCAGACCTCTTCTGTGTCCGTGGACAGGCCTAAACCTCATCTGCACAATGTCATTCGTAAACTTAGGAAACACAGGTGATGTAATTGAAAAATGTGGAGTTTCTTTTCCTCATTTCACAATCACATCACCTGTGTTTCCTTTGCTTAGGTATCTCATAGTGCAGATGGACTCTAGCTTATCAAAGAGTACACATAAGTTGAGCAGTGTATACAACAATTTTCACATTTACAGAAGATTCAGCTTCTTATCTTGTTGGAGATGAAATGAGGCCTGTCTTGCAACATGGTGCATGTTTTGCATCACTGCTGCATCGGTTTCATGTGGCACGGGACTTTACAGCATGACACATCTGCCTAGATGCATCAAGTTGTAAATATGTCGCCACATAGCAAATCTTTTGCACCGCCGCTGCGTCACAAAAGTCACGCACAGTGACGCAAAATAAGCTTACACCTATCATAAATCTGTCCCTAACATTTTAAATGATTGATTCAGGATGACGATAACGTGTGGCCTATCCAGAGGTTTGTTTGAGGTGAGGCCTACTCAGGGTTGCAGATGAAATTTACGCTTGTTGAAGAGTACAGAGGAGATAATACATGTGAAGGCCTACCAATGAAGTAAGTCATGTCCACTTCACTCTTGAACAAAGGCCAGACCTTTTCTGTGTCCGTGGACAGACCTAAACTTCATCTGCACAATGTCATTCGTAAACTTAGGAAACACAGGTGATGTAATTGAAAAATGTGGAGTTTCTTTTCCTCATTTCACAATCACATCACCTGTGTTTCCTTTGCTTAGGTATCTCATAGTGTTCTAGCATATCAAAGAGTACACATACGTTGAGCAGTGTATACAACAATTTTGACATTTACAGAAGATTCAGCTTCTTATCTTGTTGGAGATGAAATGAGGCCTGTCTTGCAACATGGTGCATCTTTTGCATCACTGCTGCATCGGTTTCATGTGGCACGGGACTTTACAGCATGACACATCTGCCTAGATGCATCAAGTTGTAAATATGTCACCACATAGCAAATCTTTTGCACCGCCGCTGCGTCACAAAAGTGACGCACAGTGACGCAAAAGAGGCATACACCTATCATAAATCTGTCCCTAACATTTTAAATGATTGATTCAGGATGACGATAAGGTGTGGCCTATCCAGAGGTTTGTTTAAGGTGAGGCCTACTCAGGGTTGCAGATGAAATTTACACTTGTTGAAGAGTACAGAGGAGATAATACATGTGAAAGCCTACCAATGAAGTAAGTCATGTCCACTTCACTCTTGAACAAAGGCCAGACCTCTTCTGTGTCCGTGGACAGGCCTAAACCTCATCTGCACAATGTCATTCGTAAACTTAGGAAACACAGGTGATGTAATTGAAAAATGTGGAGTTTCTTTTCCTCATTTCACAATCACATCACCTGTGTTTCCTTTGCTTAGGTATCTCATAGTGCAGATGGACTCTAGCATATCAAAGAGTACACATAAGTTGAGCAGTGTATACAACAATTTTCACATTTACAGAAGATTCAGCTTCTTATCTTGTTGGAGATGAAATGAGGCCTGTCTTGCAACATGGTGCATGTTTTGCATCACTGCTGCATCGGTTTCATGTGGCACAGGACTTTACAGCATGACACATCTGCCTAGATGCATCAAGTTGTAAATATGTCGCCACATAGCAAATCTTTTGCACCGCCGCTGCGTCACAAAAGTCACGCACAGTGGCGCAAAATAAGCTTACACCTATCATAAATCTGTCCCTAACATTTTAAATGATTGATTCAGGATGACGATAAAGTGTGGCCTATCCAGAGGTTTGTTTGAGGTGAGGCCTACTCAGGGTTGCAGATGAAATTTACGCTTTTTGAAGAGTACAGAGGAGATAATACATGTGAAGGCCTACCAATGAAGTAAGTCATGTCCACTTCACTCTTGAACAAAGGCCAGACCTTTTCTGTGTCCGTGGACAGACCTAAACCTCATCTGCACAATGTCATTCGTAAACTTAGGAAACACATGTGATGTAATTGAAAAATGTGTAGTTTCTTTTCCTCATTTCACAATCACATCACCTGTGTTTCCTTTGCTTAGGTATCTCATAGTGCAGATGGAGTCTAGCATATCAAAGACTACGCAGAAGGTTAGAACTGTATGGAACATGGCTATGTAAGTCAAATAATCAAAATCTAAATTTGCCAAGCACACATGGGGGCGTATTTACAAGGACCTTGCACCACAGGGAAAGGTCTTAAATTAAAATGGGACAAATAACATCAGAGAGACTTAAAGGCCTTATAAATATGCCCCAAGCAACCTATGAAGCTCTAGCATTACATATCAAGAAACCTAATTGATTTCAAAAATCGTTTTTTAAACACATCATCTAAATAAATTATATACCTACATTCATCGGGAAGTGACTTAAAATGCCCTAAGACACATGAAAGCGTTTTTTTTTTTAAGCCCTTGCTCCATTTTTAGATCACTTTTAACATGGCTATGTAAGTCAAATAATCAAGATCTAAATTTGCCAAGCACAGATATGGGCGTATTTACAAGGACCTTGCACCACAGGGAAAGGTCTTAAATTAAAATGGGAAAAATAACATCAGAGAGACTCAAAGGCCTTATAAATATGCCCCAAGCAACCTATGAACCTCTAGCATTACATATCAAGAAACCTAATTGATTTCAAAAAACGTTTTTAAACACAACTTGTAAAGCAATTATATTCATACATTCATGGGGAAGTTACTTAAAATACCCTAAGACACATGAAAGCGTTTTTTTAAGCCCTTGCTCCATTCTTAGATCACTTTTAACATGGCTATGTAAGTCAAATAATCAAGATCTAAATTTGCCAAGCACAGATGGGGGCGTATTTACAAGGATCTTGCACCACAGGGAAAGGTCTTAAATTAAAATGGGAAAAATAACATCAGAGAGACACAAAGGCCTTATAAATATGCCCCAAGCAACCTATGAAGCTCTAGCAGTACATATCAAGAAACCTAAATGATTTCAAAAATCGTTTTTAAACACATCATCTAAATAAATTATATACCTACATTCAAGGGGAAGTGACTTGAAATGCCCTAAGACACATGAAATCGTTTTTTTTTAAGCCCTTGCTCCATTTTTAGATCACTTTTAACATGGCTATGTAAGTCAAATAATCAAGATCTAAATTTGCCAAGCACAGATGGGGGTGTATTTACAAGGACCTTGCACCACAGGGAAAGGTCTTAAATTAAAATGGGAAAAATAACATCAGAGAGACACAAAGGCCTTATAAATATGCCCCAAGCAACCTATGAAGCTCTAGCAGTACATATCAAGAAACCTAATTGATTTCAAAAAACGTTTTTAAACACAACTTGTAAAGCAATTATATTCATACATTCATGGGGAAGTGAGTTAAAATACCCTAAGACACATGAAAGCATTTTTGTAAGACCCTTGCACTATTTTAGTGTCACTTTTAACATGGCTATGTAACACAAAGAAACAAAATCTATTTGTAAAACACTTGACACAAATCAAAATTTTAAATACACAACTTTCCTCATAATGTTCTCCCTAAACCATACTATTCTCTATCTAAATTAAATGAATCTTTTCTCACCTTAGCAAATACTTTATGAGTTTCAAAACAGTCTCAGAAACACACCAAATTGTCTTTAGCAGAGCAAAAGGTATGCACTCCAGAGTCTGCAGCCATAAAAAGCACAGAAAACCTGTAATTCATCACACATATCTCTCATGTCACCCAATCAAAACTCTTCCCTCACTTTTTTCAAATCAACACCCTTCCCCCCTCTGCCCTTTCTGCCTTTTTTGCATAGCAACCACCTCCTGAAAGACCTCTCATGTTTGCAAGTTCACACAACAATGTTTCAATTGAACTCTGAACTCTCAGTACACCTGCGTATCCAGTGCAATCTTTCATAAAATGATTTTTTTTTACCATTCACATTACATCTTTCAAAGAACTCATCCATGCACCCTATCTTTCTGTTTTCAGCAATCAAAATCCACCAATCACTGCTACTGCTTCATTAACACACAAACTCCACAGTTTTTTTCATTTTAAACTCTTATTTTTTCAACTCCCATTTCATTGCCACACTTCATCTGACTGCAGCAGAACCTCCTCTCACCATGTTTTCTGTCTGGATTGTTGGACATAGTTACATCTACTGGGCTCAGAGGTATGCTGATAACAGAAATTTACCTAACCTCAATTTACAAGATGTGGAAATTAAGTGGTTTGGCCACAGAGGATTAAAATGTCACCAATTGATACCATTGGTGAAAACCTTTATGCATTTGCCTAAACCTGACCTGTTAATTGTGCACTGTGGAGGAAATGACTTGGGCACTTTGACTGGGGTAGGTCTGGAAATGCTTTTAAAGGACACCTTTGAGCAATTGATGGCACTTTTTCCTCAAACTGCCTTGGTATATTCAAATATATGCCAAAGACAGAAATGGAGGTGGTCGAACCAATTTTGTCCACAAATTGAGAAATCGAGGAAGCATGTAAACAAATCTGTTTCAGCTTACATGAGAGACCATGGAATGGGCTCCATCTACAACAATAACTTACGTTACTACATGCAAGATATCTACAGAGGAGATGGAGTTCACTTCTCAGATGAAGGGAACAGAGTTTTCATTCTGAATTTAAAAATGTGCATTGGTACCTACTTATAAGTACCTAAATGTACCATAAACCCAAAAGCTCTTCTCAGAGCTACCCTACATCTGATCACTCACAATTATTATTTTACTCTAACTTTTTTCACTAATTTTCAACAAAGTACACTCCCCGGAGCGCTACCCGGTACGCGAACCGGAAGCTAACCGCGCGAATTATTTTTTAAAAATGATTTTTTTTTCACACATATGGGCCTCCTCAGCCACCCTCAGAAAACCTAGGGGGTCAAAATACGTCTACCGTGCCCCCTTCTACCCATTCTGAACATTATTTGCCCTCCATCTTGTATCTTTATTCGACCGAAACACAAAATGGTGGACTCCCGTAACGCTGCCGGTTCGCGTACCGGGGCGCTCACCGGGAAGCGCTCCATTAAAAAAGGTGGGAAAGTAATTTACAGAAGAAACCCTGGAGACACTTTCACCAAATATAGATTAGCTCATACTACATATCAATCCCTACCATTTTCACACATTTGGTTGGAATTCCATTTAGCCATTTAGCCTGTAGACCTCTCTAAATACCCTGAGGTAAATTACTTCACAAAACACATCTGAAGTGTTGGAATTGACAACCAATTAAAATGTTACTTTCATTTTCTACTTTTTTTTACCTGACATTTGATTGGTTATGTACCTGAATATATATAAAAAAAGAGAGAGAAACACAGCCATTTTGACTACTACTTCCTGAACTACATTGCAAGATCATTCTCACTCACAACTTAAACTTGTTTTTAAAAGGTAAGATATTATTTTATAAATTTGAAAAAATGTTCAGATAGTTATATACTATCCCTCTGTAAGAGTTAGACATTGAGAAAGGCTTGTTTATTATAATTATGGATTGATTTAGGTTTCTGTGGTATTATTATGAATTTACATAGGCTTTCTCACAGGCACTTTTTAATAGTACTACTTCATGCCTCAAAACTACCTGTCTGAACTTAAACCCAACAGTGCCCTATCTCTACTGATATATTTATTTTTTATTCAAATTTCAGCACAAAAATGCAAGGAGAACAGAACGTTTCCTTTGAAATTGTCCTAGACATGAATAATGAGGAAATAATTGAACCCATTGACTTGGAATTCATGGATGAATCACGAGACCATGAACTTCTACAATGTGTAGAATCTGTGGATCATTTACTTCATTATGATGACGGTCAAATGTGGGAAGTTATGTTCACTCAACAAGAGGACATATCGGACAGTCAAATGTTAGACGTTCTATTAAATTTTGAAAAAGAATCAGAAAAATAAAATTATATTTAATATTTAAAAATTGTTTGAGTCTTTAATCATTTTTATATGTAATTCATAAACTAGTACCAAATTGATTATAAAGTAAAGTCAGACTTATAGTATACTGTGCACAATTTCAAAAATACATTTATATTTAATAATCATTAATACTGCTACTTAAATAAAAAAAAAACAACAAAAAGAACAATCAATAAACATACAATATTTCAAAATATCAGTCTATCATTCTTTTTTCCTTATAGTACGCTCCCCGGACCGCTTCCCGGTGCGCGTACCGGGCGCTACCCACGCAAAAAAACAAAAAAAAACATTTATTTTTTTTGCCCCGCGGGGCCCTTTTAAAGCCTCCACATCAAACCAAGGGGTCAGGGAGGATCTACTATGCCCCCTTATGGTCATTTCCCCCTTTCTTTTGGCCTCCTCTTGTCTCTCGATCCTACCGAGAGACAAGATGGCGGCCGCTCCGGACTGTTTAGAATGTTGACAGACACCGGAGAGCCAATCAGCTTCGCTTCGCGAAGTTCCATTACGCGTCAAGTACGCGAACCGGGGCGCTGCCCGGAGCGCGCTTACAGATATATATATTTTTTTGAACGTTAATTTCTCAAAATCCACTGGAGCACATATCTTGAGACCTAGCAAAGGCACATCGGGCTAACAGTCCCTACAATTTTGCCAAGTTTCGTGCAAATCCATTCAGCCATTCGGGCTAAAAGTGAGGCCAACCGCCCTATGGAAATTAACATGGGAAAAACGCGTTTTGGGACCCCCCTTTTTTCTCGGCCCCCCCTTGACGAACCCCCCCCAAATTTTCAGTGGCTGCTCAGAAACAAAATGTTCCATTTTCCTGAAAATTTCAGCCAATTCCGTCCACAAACGTTAAAGTTATTAGACATAGAATTCTCAAAAATCCCATAGAGAAAAAATCCTAACTATATATACCTACTGGCGACCGCCAGTAGGTAATATATATATATATATATATATATATGCTACCACTATTTGACTGCCTTATGGTATATACGTATGGTATATACATATATATATATATATATACAAATTCACAAAAAAACAACGTTTACAATGATGTTATAGTTAGCATATCGAATTTTAAAAACCTTGGCGACGTTATGGTAATGGTCAGATTTTACTCATACAAAACCATAGAAATTCAGCTGTAATAGTTAGCTGAGCTAACTATTACTTGCGCCCCCACAATGCACTAGTGATGTCACATCTTACAACACTGAGGACATGGTCAGTGACATCACTGATGACATCACCCATGACATCCCAAATTACATCACTGATGACATCACAGATGATATCATCCACATAATCTCTGATGCACCTACTCACACCCCAATATAACCTTTCATACACCCATTCCAAATTTCCTGCCTACCATTCTTGAAACCATTGACACACCAATTCCATGTATGTACATACCCACTCACAGATTCATAGGTCTACATAGACATCCACTCACCCGCCCATACAGGCACTCATACACCCTGTCACTCATCAAGACAGCCACTTATATATTCACTCATACACCCATGCAGCCACTAATACACTGTCAGTTACCCATAGAGCTGCTTCCACACCCAGTCACTCACCCCAAAAATCAGTCACATTGCCACTTATTCACCTATACAGTTATACACACACCACCTCACTTTTTCACACAGATACTAACACATACTTATTCTCCTATATAGTCCCTGACACAAGCACACACTCGCCATACAGCTACTCTAACAATCACTCACTCACACATACAGTCACTTAGATACTCCAACACTCATATATACAGCCTTTCACATATGCAGTTATTCACCCATATATCACTGAGACATTCATTCACTCACGGACACAGCCATATGCATACTCACTCACCCATACAGCCTCTCGCAGACGCACTCATGTACCCATACACCCAGGGATTCACCCACTCACTCATTCGTGCAGGGAGTCATACACCCCCTCATGTACCCACACATACACTCAGGCACCCTTACAGGTACTTGGACAACTAATCAATAACCCATATAGACGCTCATGTTCCTACTCACCAACCTATGCAGTCACTTATACACCAACTGACAGACTGATACAGACATTCACACAGATTAGTCACTCATCCATACATTCACTGAGACATGTATAATCACTCACTTATACAGTCAGTCATGCACCTACTAAATCACCCATACAGACACTCATATACCCACTGATTCATCAATACCCATTGGTGTATATATATAAATATGTAAATACATATAAAACTCTTAAACCTTTTAGAAACACTCACAGTAACTGGATAATGTCATGAGTGATGTCATCAGTGATGTAATTTGAGATGTCATCAGTGATGTAACTGTATGAAATTGCCAATGTCAGGGCTATCCAAAATAGGTGGCGTCTTTAACTCTCCCCCAATAGCCACACATTGCTCCACATTAAGCCAATCTAGCCCATCAGGTTTGAAATACTCTGAAAGCAATAGAAGCTGATATGGCATTGTTTAGATTAGTCAGTGGCTTCAAATTGCTTGGTATCTGCTACTAAACAGTCAAGTTAATAATGTTTATTGAACACAGGAAATGTTCTTATCAATAGCTCCCATAGCTCCTGAGATGTATTTTAATAAGGATGACTGAGATGGGTTAGTAAATGGGTATGTGAGTGGCTGTATGCATGATTGAGTGGTTGTCTGAGGACCTTGGGTGTATGAGTATCTGTGTGGGTGGGTGAGGGTGTGTGTGCCTGCCTGCATGTATGAGTGAGTGGGTGTGTAAGTGAAGGGCTGTATAAGTGACTGAGTATGTGAATGGCTGTGTTGGTGAGTGAGTGGATGTGCCAATGGTATATGGGTGAGTAACTGGATATGTGAAAGGCAGTATAGCTGAGTGTTGGAGTATATGAGTGACTGTATATAGGAGTGAGGGATTGTGATAATTGCTGTATGGGTTAATGAGTATGTGTATGAGGGGTTGTATGGGTGAGTATGTTTTAGTATCTGTATGAGTAAGTGAGTGTGTGTGTGTCTGCATCTGTATGGGTAAGGAAGTGGCTGTGTGATGTACTGTTTTGGTGATTGACTAGGTATGTGAGTTGCTCTATGGGTATCTGACTGTGTGAGTGGCTGTACAGATGTATCAGTAGATATGGCAGTGACTGTATGAGTGAGCAGGTATATGAGTGGCTGTATGGGTGAGTGAGTGGTATTGATCAGTGAATCCGTGAATGGGTGTGTAAGTACTGGTATGGGTCTATGAATGGGTTTGTGAATGGAAATGTAGGAGTGGGTATATGAAAGGTTCTATTGGGGTATGAGTGGGTAAGTCAGGGATTCTGTGGATGATGTCAAGAGTGATGTCATTTTAGATGTCATGATTGATGTCACTGACCATGTCATGAGTGATGTAATATGTGTATTGCGACGCATGAGTTATAGTTAGCTCAGCTAAATATAACTGCTGAATTTCATTACTTTTTTGCGAGTGAAACCTGAGCCTAAATACAATGTCCCACCACCCGCATAATTAACAAACATGGCCCCCCCGGATTTGACTCACCCAGGGGCTTCATAAAAAAGATGCACAGGAATCTGTGCATCTTTTTTTTAAATGTTTCCATGGATCAGCGTGTCCACCCGTGAATTCACTGCAAAATTAAATAGAAAAAAAGACTTTTAACCCCTGGTGGGTCCCTGTGGGGACCCCCCCCCACCATATGTGGGTGGCTCAGGGAATTCCTACCCTGCCTTCTTATATTTATTTTTTACTTTTTCTGTAGGACCCAGTTTCAAGCTGAGTCCCAAGATGCATGTCAACATTTCCTGGTTGAAGTATTGACAGCCAATCAAATTTTAGTAGGATCCGCAAGTGCACTGAAAGGACTCTCCTCATCAGATATCTATGTTTTTTTAAACTTAAATATCTCTGAAACTACTGAATGGATCTACACAAAATCACAAAACTCATTATTTCTGGACCAACACCTAGCTTTCTGCAAAATTTTGTGTAATTCCGTTCAGCAATTTGAGCTGTAGGTGTGTTCCAAAAATGAAAAATTCCCATAAGCATTATGGGGAATATTTAGGAAAATTTCATGAAGATTCATTAGGCAGTGCCAAAGTTATTGGCAAAACAAAAAAAAAACTCCTATTGAAACTTTGGTCCAGTAGCTAATGTGTGTATATATGTAACTCAGCCCTCCTAAAGATTTCTGCAAGGTTAAAAAAACAGTTAACAATATATTTGCATTCCTTTGCATATCAATCTTGTGCGGATGAAACGTTCCTTTGTCATCAAATAATACTTCCAAGTATCTATATGTTCTTACTTGCTCTAGTTTCGAGTTGTCCAGGATCCATTCATAATTAAGTATTGACCTTACATTTTTTTAACCTCCATGATTTTTGTCCTTGTTTCATTGATAACCATTTCATTTTCTTTAGAATACCTTGATATCCTGTTTATCAGGCGTTACAGCCCGACCGTCATTTGGCTAAGTAAGATAATATCATCTGCATATAGCAGGTTTGATATCGGAGTATTAACTAATTATGGCGTATATGCGTTCACCTTGTCCAGTGCTTGCGTTAGATCTGCTAAGAACAAATTGAAAAGTAGTGGGGCCAGTACACACCCTTGCTTTAGGCCTGAAATAGTTTGAATGTCTTTTGTTACAGACGATCCATCTCCCATATGGACTCTGACCCAAGTGTCGGAGTAGAGGAGTTGGATTGGTGTTAAAAGGGAGAGTTGTATACTGTGTTCCTTCAGCTTTTGCCACAAGAGACTTCTATGAACACAATCGAAAGCCGACTTAAAATCGACAAAACACAAATACAGTGGTTGTTTCTTTGTGATATATTTATCCATTAAAACTCATAGCACAAGCATATTTGTTGTAGTGTCTAACCCCTGTATAAATCCTGTTTGATTTGGGGGGATTATCTGATTATCCTTTACCTATTCCATTACATCTGATAACAGTACACTCGCAAATAGTTTAGCATCAGTATCTTGAAACCTGATCAGTCGGCAATTTTCCGGTTGGGCCCAATCTCCTTTTTTATATTTTGGGGCTATCAATGAACGCTTCCAGGTTTCATGTATTGTAGATGTCCTAACAATTCCCTTAAATACTTTTGTAAGGTATCCTGACCATAGACCGGGATCTTCCTCAAAGAGTGCGAACGGTATACCGTTAGGACCAGGTGCACCATTATTTTGGTTCCGTATTAATTCACATAATTATTTGTTATTTTGATTTCTTGAGTCAAGACATTCCTTGGTGTATCAGTCATATTCCCTCTACCATTCAGTTGATTTGTTTACCATTGTTTACATTGCTAAAGATATTCAAAGATACTCTTGTGTCATTGATTCTTGATTCATGATTTTGTGATTGAAATGTCCATGCTGGTGGTGAATCTTGGGGTATTCTCCCATTTAAAATTCTTAATCTCATTGCTTCTATATCTCTACTGAAGCTTTTATCTAATAGCCTTTGAATTGGATCACTGCTACAGACGGCCATGGGGTGGGATTGCCCAAAGATAGTCCTGTTGTTGGATTAAGTCATCTCTTAAATAGGGCATGAGCAAGTTTAAATTAAAATCCCCTGAGATAATATATTCTGTAAATGGGACCTTGCTGTCACTCATTAAGGCCATGCAAAGGACCTACTCGCAATACCCACTGGTTATCTCTGGGGACTTTAAAAACGCCCTTATTGACCAAAAAAAGGCAAAGGTGAAGAAGAACGCAAATAGTGGCGGAAAAAAAATAGCATCCAACCTAATCGAATATGGACTGTCAATCTTAAACGGCAACACAAAGGGGGATAGGCCGGCAGCCGCCACATATTTGAGTGGCAGGGTCCATTCAATAATTGACTGCTCTATAGTAAGTGATGAGTTAATTTCCAGCATCGAATCATTTGGTATAAACCATTGAGTAGAAAGCGACCACTTCCCTCAAATAATAAGTCTGACTTTTGACCAAGCACGGCGCCAACAACGACCTCCCTTCTGCATCACGCATCAAAATTCAACCTGAGAAAATTAAAATGGTGTGGAGAGGGGTTGGGCAAAATTACGGTGACAGTTAAAGCCTATATGGCTAACCTTGGTACTCAAAGGAGGAGAACCGAGTACACAACTGGGAGCAAATGATTCAGTCCCTGCAAAAGTTCTCAGCAAGGTCAGGGAACCACAGAAATTTTAACAACAAGAAGGAGCCTTGGTTTAACACGGACCTAAGAGCTAAAAAAAGAAAGGTCGCCAAGGAGGTCCGAGCCCTCGCAAGCCAAAAAACATCAGGGTCAGGGGCAAACAAATCCAATTTGAGGGCGAGCCAGGAGCATCTATAGGAAGGCATTGAGAGCCGCAAAGTACTCATATAAAGAGACCATCTGGAATAAACTTCTAATCGCGGGTAAACACCCTAACAGCCTGGACTTCTGGGGCATCATAAATGAGCTTAATCAAGGGGTAAGACTCCAACAAGAAGCCAGGGTTGACGCAGAAACCTGGACCAGACACGTGCAAACTCTATATAACAATACATATTCAGACCACGTTAACGGCTCAGGGGCAGCCTAGGACAACACCGAGGAACTAAAAGGGGTGAACAACAAGGAATATAGGGAATCCAAGCGGGAAAAACGTCAGAAGGGGCCAACAGAGCCAGATAACCTAACCACCAAAAATGAACTGAAGAAGATAATTTCAAGATTAAAGTCAGAGGGTGCAGCAGGACCCAATGGGCTGCCAAACGCGATCTTTAAGCATGACCCAGACCTGTGGTCAGAGACTCTAATGCCTCTGTTCAACTTAATATACAAACAAGCAGAGTTACCCGCCTCCTGGAAAGGTAGCATCATTCATCCCATATTTAAACATGGCGACCACTGCAATCCAACAAACTTCAGACTGATATCCTTGTTAGACGTAGAGGCCAAACTCTACGCCTACTGTATTCTACTCGAACTACAAGCCTGGATATCAGAAATAAAGTTGCCAAAATGCCAAAATTTCAAACAGGATTCAGGCAAGGAATGGGAACAATAACCAACCTAACTTGCCTGTCCATCCTAACGGACCTAGCGGTAGCAAAGGGCACCCGCTTGTATGCCTGTTTTATAGACATCAAGTCAGCTTTCGACCGGGTGAATGGAGAGCGATTGTGGAGAAAACTAGAGAGCTGGGGGTTGCCACATCAACTCTTAATAGCTATTAAAGCCCTGCATCACCACACATAGGCAAGAGTGAAACTGAGAAATGGAGGCAGTACAACCAGGAGCATCCAAACGCACCAAGGCCTAAAACAAGGCTGCGTATTAGCCCCCACCCTCTTTAATATTTTTCTCTCCGACCTCACAAGTGCGATCGAATCAGCAGATAGCCGCCCTCCATCCTTGGCAAATAACCCAATTCACTACCTACAATATGCCGATGACATTGTACTGTTGAGTAAAACACCAATCGGCCTACAAAGAGCCATCAATAAACTAACATCGTACCTAGAAGGGGAAAACCTAGAACTAAACAAAGAAAAAACCAAAGTGGTCCACCTAGTAGACCCGCAAAAGTTAAAGTACAAATGGATGGCTCAAGGAACAATAGTAAAAGAACAAGAGCATTATAAGTACTTGGGAATAAAAATAACAAAAGGAGTAAATCACAAGGATCACAAAACCGCACTAAAAGCAAAAGCACAATCTTTAATTTTTGCACACCACTCCCTAAAAGAAAAAATGGATTGCCCCAACTATAACCATCCATTAAAAGTAATGGCAGCGCAGATTATGCCCACCCTATCTTATGGTCTAGTTACATGGTGTGGCAAGGAGGCCGATCTTTTAAACGACCTACAGATCAAAATTTACAAAGCTGTCTTCAATCTGCCAAAATCCACCTCAGCCTCACAAGTCAGGCTTTAATTTGGACGGCAAAACCAGAAGTACCGGAGCATGAGCGGCTTCGTGAAATTCTGTTATAAACTTCGAGCTGCAGACCCAGATACACTGGACTGGCTAAGCTGGGAGGAAATAAAAAAAGGGGGGGAAACTGAATCCCTGAACATCTAGGGAAAGTATCTGAAATTTGGTGTGGAAAAGTTGGAGCTGGAAGCAGCCTGGAAATCTGGGACAGACAAAGCAACCCTAAGTAAATTAGCCAACGCGGCAGCAAAAAGGAAATCCTTTATGGAGGATAAAGAGTCATTGGCAAAACGTCGGCACGGCTGGACCATTATGAACTCCTTTTCAACCCCAAAACCACTTGCATATCTAGTATCCAACTTCAGCGGCTATCTCAAAAAGGCTTTTATAGCCTATCGGATGGGGATGCACGTCTCAAAGGACCTCCTACTGTCCTGGAAACCGTCCCACCAGACGAAACAATGTCGCCTCTGCAGGTATAAAACTGAAACCCTTGTCCACCTTTTCTGTATATGTCCGGCCCTGATAAGTCAGAGACGAGCCTTATTGAAACCCATCTTTAACGCACTAAACATTCGTTCTTGCAGACACGCAGTCACAAGCTGGCTTGGAGGCTCCTCAATAATTCTGGCATGCCGTGGAGTCAAATTCCTGGCAGAAGCAAGAAAATGCTTAGAACTAACGGAACAGGAGGACTACCCAGTTGGCGGGCCTTCAGCGACATCCTAACTCTTTGGATCTTA
Source organism: Lissotriton helveticus (assembly GCF_964261635.1). Classification (NCBI taxonomy): domain Eukaryota; kingdom Metazoa; phylum Chordata; class Amphibia; order Caudata; family Salamandridae; genus Lissotriton; species Lissotriton helveticus. Next base: position 1,460,474,760 of record NC_136059.1, read on the forward strand.
CACGCATTATTCCAAACAAAAAAACAAAGGCCGAGAGACAATATCTTTAGTATTTTTAATACATTTTGCACTGTTATTTTATCATGTGAATTTTTGTAACAATTTTAACTAATTATGCAAATAAAACTTTTTGAACTTTTGGGTCCTCCATAATTTGCTGTGATAAAAAAGTAATGAGGGTGGTACACATATTACTTCTTGAGCTTGCAGTAGGGTGTATGTATACATTTATTATTAATAGGATTTTTGATTGATTATTTTCCTAATACCGTAGCTTTACTATTAGTAAGTTTGCATTATTCATACAAACTTGTTAATGGTCCACTCTCAATTCTATAGCAATAAATGTGCCCAGACCCCCACTGGGGTGTCCGCATTTGTTCTGTTTAATTGTTGGCTCAAAATATCCTTTATATCCTTCGAGCATTACGGGGTTAATGGACCAAGTTTCCTGTAAAAGAATAACCTGATAGTTGTTTGACGTTGAGTTTAAGTGAGCATTGTTTATTTTTTTACGTACCCCATTTATATTCCATGAACAATGTTTTAAAGTTTCACTATCTTTATTTATTTTTCCTGTTGGGTTTCTTGTTTTATTCTGTCATTGCGTATTTGTACCATGTACAGCCGAAGGAATCTCTTTTTCATTTAATCTAGTTGACTTTTTTATTTTAATTGGTTTAACTGTGAAATCTAATGCTTTATCTGTTTTTACAATGGGATTTTTTAATACTGAAAACCCCGATGGATTGTTTTATTTTCTTGCTGGTGATTTGAGGATGCTGTTATGTCAAATGGTCTTGGATAAACTCTTGGCTGTAGCATATTCATTTTTATGCCCCAGCTGAGAAAGGTTTCCTATGCATTTATTATTAGTTCAGTTACAAGAGCGGAATCGAAAGTTACCAATGTCATTTCTTGGCTACTCTCTGGATTTGAAAGGAATTCAATATATTCTATGTTTTCACTGGAAACTTTTTCTAATGATTGGATACATTTAAAGAGGTGGAGGATATTTTCTTCTATTTAGTATATCATGGCTACCTCTAGGGCAATATTCAGGTGTAAAGATCAGTTGTGGTTTATCACACATTGCCGTTTTGTCGCTTTCCACCCGTATAGTGGGTACGTAGTCATAATTTATACGCTGCTGAAACTCCTTGGTGTGTTCCAATATGTCTTTTTGGGCCATATTTGTTTGTCTTTGAGGGTATTGGGGATTTTGTTGCACACTTTGGTTTTCATTTTGGTATGCCTGGATTGGGCTTTGTGTTGTTGTAACATGTCCTTTCACACCCTCATTTCACAATTCCTTAGCTTTAGCAGTTATTGGTAGGGTCTTTGATATTTCCCTCTCTTCCCATACCATTTGGTTAAAATTTTGTTGAACCTGTATTGTTCTTTGTATTGTTGGTGGAGTATGTCTTTCTACCTCATCATTTCATGCCTCCTTACCTTTTACATTTGTTGTAGGGATCTTTAGTGTTTCAATTTGTTCTACCTGTATCTGTATTGTTCTTTGTATTGTTGGTAGGAATGTCTTTCTACTTTCTCATTCCACACCTCCTTAGCTTTTGCATTTGTAGGAAGGATTTTTACTTTTTCCGTTTTATCTAGTTGTACAGGTTTTTTATCAGTTATAATCTTCTCTATTACTCCATGTTTTCCAGGGGACCCCCTATATATCCCATTTATCTCTAACTCGTAAGAATTTCCTCCACTGAAGTTTTTTGCCCTGTGTTTACCATTTTGAATTTGTGAATCATTTCTTTGTTCATTAAGATTTTTGTTCCTATTACCTTTGTTGAATAAGGCAAACTACTTCATACTTTTTCCATTAGTTATAGAGGTCTGTTTCCCATATAATTCTTTAACTTGACTTCCCATTATGTCTTTGTTTTGTTTTGTGTCATCATCGCATCTTACATTAGGCTGCGTTTCGTGAACTTGTATTGAATTTACTAAACTACGTTTGGCCTTATTTCTTGCTTTACGCAATTTTCTCTTATGTTTCTTTGACAAACAGAACATTGGTAATTCCACTTCCATGGTCTCCTGATCTTTGATGGTTCCTTCTGTGATTAGACCCATGGAATTTTCTGCAACATTTGATATTTTTCCTTCTTGTTGTTGGTTATGGCTTACTATCGTTATTCTGTTATCCATAGTAGCCATTACTAAACTAAGTTTGGCCTTATTTTTTGCTTTACGCGATTTAAAAAAAAATATATTTGTCAAACTGAATGTTGGTGATTCAGCTTCCTTAATCTCCTGATCTTTGGTGGATTCTTCTATGCATAGGTCGACCAATTTTGTTTGCATCATTTGGCATCCTTTCTTCTTGTTGGTTTTGACCTGCTATCGTTGTTAAATTATCAGTGGTAGTCATTTCCCTTGGAACAATTACTTGGACAACATAACTTTGCTGTTTTGTTCGTTAATTTGGCCGGTGTTGTTGGTTTTCTGTTCACCCCTTGTACCTTGTACTTTCCCTTTTGCAAACTTACTTTTACATCATCAAGTATTGTAGTCATTGCACCTGGTATTGTTATTAGTTTGCTTATTATTGGGGCACATGTACAATCAATGTATGTCATGGAAGACTGCGATTGTGCTCCCATTATCAGGCTTTTCAACTGGGACAATTTCTGATCTATCCTAGCTACCACGTTTGCCATCACATTGAGTAAATCAATTTGGATCTCAACTTTATTGCATTGAAATGTCGGAGCTTCCAATGTCATTGTAGATGTTAGATCAAAGATGTCCCATATTGACCCTAGATCCTGATTGCCTTTGGTTGTAAACTTCTGATTTTGCTGGCATTCATAATCAGATTGGGTTATACTATCAGTATCAACTTGAGGGTTTCTTTGAATTTCCTCTACTTTTTTCGTATTGCAGAAGGATTTTTTCTTATTACAGGTAATCCTGTTGCTCGGAGTACTACAATGCTGTATGTCACCCTCTTTTATTCCTAATTCTCCTTTGTTTCCTCCATAGCCATCAGGCTCATCCATTTTATGACAATAGAGTATACTATTCTCCATATCTGGTCTTATTTCTGGGTCTATACCCAGGATGGCATTACTACTAGTTACGCTGGGCTGCACTACCTGTGTTCTAGCTACTAATAGTTCTTGAGTGACTGGGTTAACCAAAGTCAGTGGTGAGTTAGACTCCGTCTCAATCTCACTTTTATTCTTCTTAATTACTACTTTAACCTCCAGGGGTGGTGGGACCTTGGCAATTCAGATTTGCTGAGATTCTTCTAGTGCATCCATATTGTTTTGGATCCCTTGTATTGTAGGCGCTATGCTAAGCATTTCGAGATCTGTGATATGCCCCTCTATCATTTCTAAATTTTCCGTTTCCAAAGGATGCATACACTTATGTAGCCTTGTTGAGTCTAAAACTTGACTGGCAACTTGTATCTTTTTATTTGGTTTGATCGGAGTTTGAAGGTTGGCTGTTTCTGTTACTGTTTGCATTGTCATGATAGCTTCAAGTGCATCCTTCCTAAAATCAAACTTGTGGAATTGTATTTATTTATTGGAAGAGTTTTATATAGTGGTGGCTAGACCCGTTGGTACCAGAGCGCTTTACATGAGGTTAAGGTTAAAAAAAATAAAAACAGAGTTACATATTTACATCAGTTACTAGAGCATAGCATAACACATGAATTTTCATGGACTTTTCAAACATCAGTGCAATTGGTGAAATTAACGATTGATTCCCTCCAGCAGCATTTACTTTTACTTTTTTCAGTGCTTTTGACGCCTGCACTTTCCTAATTCTTCTTATGGGGGGGGGGCCAGAGGCTGTATCTTTACATGAGCACATATTGCCACTACTAAGCTTCTCTGCTTTCCAACTATTTTAACTTTGCTTGTTGATTCATTTCAGGCCTTCCAGCTTTCAATATAAAATACTTCTGCAAGTAGAAGAGTTCTTCCTTCTGAGAGAGGGGAATCCTGAGACTGTAAATATATATTTATATATTTTTGGGCGTAGCACAGTACCGCAGTGATTGAAACAGTATGAAGCATATGGAGGAACCGCTCCTGCGGTTCTCTAGCCAATTAGATGGTTAAATAATGTAGAGACTTAACTCCACGGTCTTAAAAAAGATAAAGGACCTGCTATAGGATCAAAATAAAAATCATTGCGGTGTTTGCGTTTGCTGCTGAGCAACATGCTGTCAAGAAATGAAAAGATACCACTCCTGCAGTCTAATTGGTGGAGAAGTGTGGCTCACTGGTTAGAGGCGGCAGACCCGTAAGCAGAGAATGGCCTGGGACCAGGGTTCGATTCCCGACGCGGCAGGGTCGTGGACCAGGGTCAGCGGACTCGATAATTCTCGCCTCGGTGCCTACTCTAGTCAGAAACCACACTCGGCAACTCTGGGCATCAGCTTGCCTCATCTTCACAACGGCCCCCCCAGACCGCCGGGGATGCTTGGTCGCACCTTAGAGATACCCATCAGGGACCATCTCTCAGGGTGAGCCAGGACGGGTTCCCCAGCGGTCGAAGCGTGGAGATACTCTTCCGGGAGTTGATTCCTAGCGCTATATAAACCCGCAATTAAATTAAATTAAATTAAATTGGGGGCATTGCGGGGCTCGCGGCAGCTACCGGGCACCGAGAAGGTGAAGAAAAGAAAGGTACAACTCCTGCAGCTTATTTGTGAGCATTGCTGTGCTCGCGGAAGCAGCAGGCACCTAGAAGGCCAGGAAAAGAAAGGAACCTCCCCTGCAGTTTTAATGTGGGTGTGGCGGTGCTCGCGGCAGCCGCCGGCCACTGAGAAGACCAGGAAAAGAAAGGAACCGCTCCTGCGGTTTAGTTGTGGGCATTGCTATGCTTGGGACAGTCGCCTGGCACCGAGATGGCAAGGAAAGGAACCGCTCCTCGGTCCTTTGCTGAGTGTAGTAGTAGTAGCAGCTGCCAGGCGCCCAGGTACTGGAGTAAAGTAAACCGGAACTGCTCCAGCAGTACAGGACGTGGCGGTGAATGAAGGCAACCTCTGACGGGCTATCAATATGTATCGCAACAATGCTATGATCCTGGAAATTATTGATTTGTGTTTACGCAATAACTATTTCTTATTCAATACGGATGTTTACCAGCAACTCAGAGGAATATCCATGGGAGCCTGCTTCTCTCCCAGCGACGCATTTCCCGTGGGGCACTGGGAGGAGCAGGTTCTCAGGGTAGTCCACAAAAATGATTGGGATACTCATGTGAAAAGTTGGATGAGATTTATAGATGACATATTTATTGTATGGAAAGGTTCACATGAGAGTGCCACTTTTTTCTTCAATAACATCAGTGGCAATATTCTCAATCTATAGTTCAATGCACATCTGGATAGTAATGCCATTGAGTTCTTAAATGTACACATTCAGGTAGTTAAAAAAACCTCTAGAAACGACTTTACACTGAGAGTACTGCTGGTAACTCGACGTTGCCACCATCGAGCTTCCACCTCTACCATCTCCTAAAAAGTATTCCCTATGGCGAATTTTTAAGATTACGTAGGATCTGCAGCACATTTCATGAGTTCCAGACCTTTGTGAATGTAGCCAAATGAAGATTCACAGAGAGGGGCTACAGTCCCCAAATTGTACAGTAAACTTTAGACAAAGTTACCAAAGTCACTAGATACAGCCTATTGATCCAGAAGGCTTCTAGATCTTCAGACTCGTCTACAATAGTCAAAGGGGTAGACAGTGCTAACCAAGGGACACACCTCATAACCACCTACAGTAAACAACACAAAGATAAAAGAGCAATCATCAATAATCAGTGGCTAATAGTTAAAACAGATATGATCTTGGGCAAGATATTACCACCTAAACCTACATTAACCTTCAGACGAGCTAAATCAATAAATAGTGCATTGGTCAACAGTAGCCCTGAGATAGTATCTGGTAACACAAAGTCCAAGACCACGTGGTTGGCTCTTAAAAATGTGGGAGACGGCATTGGGTTGCTTTTACTTCCGTTGTAGCACAAAACACACAGTACCCAGTTTTGATGGCAGAAGAACTTGAAGTCTTTGCTGTTCCTGGGATTTCTTGAACATGGGGGAAGCACTACCTCAAGCCCTTGGAGATACTCAAAGAAAAACATTGCAGAAAGTTCAGTCCAGTCCTTTCACTGCCCAAAACAGAAGCAGCCACTGCAGGCCAACAAAGCAAAGCACCCAGCAAAGTGGTAGTTCCTCCTCACAACTTCTCCAGCTCTTCTTCTTGGAAGTCTTCTTGGTCCAAAAGAGTTCTAAAGTTCTAGGGTCTGGGCCCTAATATTTATACCCCAAATCCTTTGTCCTTTCAGACAGAGAGTGTTTGTGCTTAGTGCACACCAGTTCTATCCTCTGCAGCCCAGCTTCATGGCAGGGGGTGGAGACAGCATTCACTATCCAACGCCCCCCAACGCAAGTCGTTGTATCGACTTGCATTGTAAAACTTGCGTCGTAAAGGCATGCATTGTAATAGCATGCATTGTAACGTCATACATCCGCTTTTCGTCTCGAGTGTAGCTCAGGTCTTGAATACACCTTTCTCAAGAAGATCAGGAACAACGGGTCTAAGTCATCCTTGTGGCTCAGGACTGGGTGCAAAGAGTCTGGTATCCTGAGCATCTACAAAGGAGCATCAATCTTATGTCAGGCTGGCCTTTTGAGAGGATCTTCTGTTGCAGCAGCATGGGAGGGTACTTCACCCGAACATGTCAATTCTACATATTCTTGCGTGGAGATTGAGAGGTGGCAGTAAATAGGTTTTGACCTTTCTCTCGAAGTTTGTAATGATATTTTGGTATGTGCCTGCTGTTGGAAGAAATTGTGATTTATTGGGCAGAAAAGTCGATTTACCCTCTTTCTGCATCCCTTTATTTTGTTTTGGTTTTTATTTTGACCCTTGTCCAGCACATACAAAGCAAATCACAGTATACACGTAAAAACAGCAAACAAAGCAAGAACTTACAATGTACAGAGAACACGAGGGGTTTCCATACAATTTATTATGATATCTGTCCAACAGCACTGACCCCTATAAACATACTCATGAAGCAATGTGCAAAATCTGCCCTGACACGTGATCAGCGGTTATTTAACTGAACTGCACTTCTATTAATTACACATAGTTTCACTGGACCATGTTAGAAGCATTAGGCATTGCAGTCATTAACAGCAAAGAAAAAGGTTTAAAAGGTGACAAAAAAAACCCAAGAATAATGAACGTTGTCTAGCTGGATTTTGGCATAGGCTGGAAACAAAGTGGAGAACATCTAAGTTCACTGCAGCTACATCTTAGAATTGGCATCTATTAGTGTATATTGATTTAAACTAGTATTTAACCAGAACAAATCCCCTTCTTAATTACATACATTCTTTATTTTACACATTTTGTATTTATCATATGTGCAATTAAACACAATAAACAACTGATAGGATGCAAATGGATCCAGTTTCAACCACTTCATACCAGCTCAAGGATATCCATTTAAAATTGTTCAAGTAGAATATTCACCACAGTCAGACACCTGACCACAAACTAACTATTTAAAGCTTAACAAAGGTTGTTTTTAAACAAGTTCTGATGATTCACAAAACTACTGTATGAAATATTAATGTATTTATTTACCGTGGTGAACACTCTGGCATTCCAGTACAAAGGTATATACCCAGGCGAAAAATTGTAAAAAACCAAAGGCTATTCAGGGAACAGAGTATATATATGCCAACACACAAAATACTAGACTTTCATGATATGTAAAAATTTAATTATATTGATAAAACAGTCAATCAAATACATGTAGGCATACACAAATAATGCATTCAGATACACATGATACAATAAAAATTATTGCCTCTTATTTTTTTGGATCAATTTCTAAAAGGAACATTTGTTCTGATAAAAAACAGGATTACAAAATATGATTATAAATGTGATCATCCCAGGTTCTATTGGGAGGGCTGTTTGTCAAACAGCCCTCCCAATAGAACCTGGGAGAACCTGGGATGAATAGCCTTTGGTTTTTTACAATTTTTCGCCTGGGTATATACCTTTGTACTGAACTTGTTCCCTGACCCAGGATTCTTATCCTTACCAGGGGGTCCCTGATACACTACACTCTGGCATTCCATACAGCACACAAGGTCTGACCCTTGCTGCCCCAGGAAACCCACACAAAGTAGTGAGCCATCAGCCACATATAGTGTGAATTACAAGTGTCTTTCAAGCCTAACCTACAAAGCAACTCAGTCATTCCCGTCTACCTCGCCCAATGGGTAGTGGCTTTGAACCCCCCTATTCGTTCCATGAGATCAGCTAACCATCATCCTCTCATCGCGAGAAGCCCTGTCTTGCCCTTCAATGTGCTGCCTCAAATTTCTAACTCTTTCGACTACTCTGAACTCTTCCATGGAAATAAATGTCTTCCAAATCACATCAGGGGCACACTCTTCCTTACGTAATTCAATAAATAAATAACTTGGCACAAGCTTCTCCTATATCTTAGAGGTATGTCGATCCTTATAGCCTTTCGAAAAGCTTTAAAAACCTGGATGTTTACTGATTAGCATGACACTGGTTCGATCCTCAGGCAAGATTTCACATAGCGCCAGGACACCTACGGGTAACAGTAGCGCTCAACAAATGTTATAATAATAATAATAATAATATTAATAATAATAATAATAATAATAATAACTCACCTCATTCAAGCGAGGCCTAACTCGACCTTCAACCTCCCACCACTAGCCTAGGCCTAAAATATAAGTATGTATATATAGTATATAACAGTAAGTGCATTATCATTATTAGTATAGAATGGATGTGCAATGCTGCAACGCCTCCCAAATTTTTTTTACTACTGTGAGCTACGCAAATAACTATCCTTAGCTTTAAAACTAAATAAAGTGAAAGCGCAATGCAAAAATAAACACGCGGCCGGCATTGCCAAAGCCGGCTGGGGGAGCGCAAAACAGCGACTATCTTCGAAGCTGGCATCCCACAAGTGTATTTAAAGTAAACAGCAGGCATTATTAAAGCGAAAGCACACATGGCGAGCTGCTGCAAATACAAACAGTTAGGGTGCAGTTTCTATGCGCTCTGACGTGCCTGCTTCAGCAAGACTGGAATTAAGTAAATAGAGCATCCAACCTCTTAATGAAAGGTAGAGAGCAGGAACACATGTAAGAGGGGCAGTCCTGATGGGAGGTAACAACAAGAGACAGAGAGGGACTAATAAGCCTATTAACAAACCAAAGCCCAAAATTTACAAAGGACAGTCACAAAAGTGAATACAAAATTTGGGGGGAGAGTGGATGCAGCTTCAAATCTATACCTCAATACAGCATGTCTCGGAGAGACAGCACAAGCGATGCCTAGGCAAAACCTAAAAATAACTGTAGAAAACATTTGATGTCTTATCAGCTGTTTTCCTTATTTTATTTTATAAAATGGGTAATGCTGCTCTGTCTGTGTTCAGGGATGCGGTCTTCTTAAAACTACTGTTTACCTTTTTTAAGGATATGAAATAAAAAGCAGCCCTAGGTGTCTAGTTCTGTGACACCCAACCACCAGAGCCACTTGTGTACCCCATCCAAGGTGGGACTGTGAAAACAAATAGACCCAGGCACCAAGGCAGGACTGGCGTAATGGGCATCAGTGGAAGGCAGGAGGCTGGAGGGGTGAGAGACTGGTTTTGATACTGGGGGCTGAAAAACCGGCCCTCAGTAACAAAACTTGCAGCAATGTCCAGCAGAATGTCTCACTTCTCACTCTCACAAATTAAGTCATATCCAGGTGCTTATAACTGGGCGCAATTGGGTTGTAGCTGAAGGCAGTGCAAGTTTATCTCAGTGGGGCAAAAGGCGTTCGGGGTGAGGGGGGAGATGTGGCACTATGGCCAGAGCTACCGAATCTGAAACTGGGAAACTAGGATCAGGCTTCGTGACCAGACCAGTCTCCTGAGGGAGCACATTCCCCTACTAGACCATAGAAGGCCTGGCCTCTTAGCACTAGCAGGTGGACCCTACCGGTGACCAGGGCGGGTTAACCTTGAAGCCCTGTCCACCACAATTCATACTGAAGTTCACCTCCAATTTAGCAGGCAGGCCTGCGAAGCAGCACACCCTAGATAAACAGAGGCTTTGTCACTGAGGTCACAGGACCCTTGAGGCCAGTCCGCCTCACCCATTGGTACCTCCATTTGCCTTGTTCCAGCAGTAGTAGTGCAACTCACTAGGGATCGACAATGCAGGATTTGCACGCACACCAAACTAAGGGACCTATTTATGAGGACCTTGCATCATGTTTGCAACACGGAACGTGATAAATGCACAACGCAAATCTCCAAGTCATATTTATGAAGCCACTCATAGCCACTTTGCATAGCTTTGAATAGTTTCATAAATATGGAGTAATGCAACACAGCGCAAATCGCCGCTTTGCCTTCCTCTGCACAAGGCACACTTTGTGGTGGGTGTTCCCATGCACCTCCCATGGTTTTTGATGCATTCCTAGATTTACAAGGACTTGTAAACATGGGAATGTATGGAAATCTTACTCCTCCCCAAGGGAGGTACAACGAGGAGAAATATCTTTATTTCTCCCTGTTTTTTTCTCTTTCTATATGTGCAGCTCATATAGAAAGAGGAAAAAGCCTCTCAGCATTGTTTTTGTGCAGGAAGGTGCCCCTTTCTGCACAAAAACAATCCTGTATGCAACAGGGAGCCTGCATTGGCGCTAGGCTGACGAAACAGCGCCAGTGCAGGGGGAAAAGACAGAAAGGGACCGTATTGGAAAAATACGGTGCAATCCTGCCTTTTCCCAGTGACGTAGGGCAGCACAGCAAAAAAACGTGCTGCTCTGCCCTGCGCCACCATTCCCGTATATATGCCTCTAAATTCGCCAACTTCACGGTCTCTCTGCTTCTTGCACAGGCACTTTTAACTTGTGCTGCCTGCTTCGGGCCACTGCAATTATGCAGCAGTAGAGTACAAAATTATGTTGCAGTGTCGACTTAATTTTGCAGCAAAGAAAGGCTGAGGTGTAATGTGTGGTACATTTTTGGATTCTTTATTATTTTGACTTTTTTACACATACTAACAGTCTCTGCAAAACATTTGCCTCATTAATACCAGTTTAACATACAAGTGCAGCAGTGACAACGGTGACCAGTCAACCTTTGTAAAGGGCCTTCTACTTGACAGCAACACAAGTCACGTGTTTTGATCCGTTTGAGCTACAAACATTTTTTTACTTAGAACCATCAGATTATGCAACGTAAGATGTATTATGTGGAAAATATGGCAGAGCTATAATTATGTGTGAAACATTTGCAAACTAGGACATTTTGCCATTCATGTGCAGTCTCTGTTGGGTGGTATTTCTAGACACCTACAGTGCGTGCTTGTGGAGAGACAAAGGATGAAGTTGTCTAATAGTAATTGCAGAGAATATTAGTCTGAAGGGGAGAAAATAACTGATTGAGATAATCCAAGGTCCACTACCTATTTTTAACTCTACCACTGTTTGAGTCTCATAATGTCAGAATTGATACATTTGAAAAACTCATTGCTAACTAACTTGAGTAGTAATGTTCCAAACTTCTGATATAATAATTGTTTCTCATTCATCTGATATTGCTAAAAGCATCTGCAAAACCAACATTTTTGGGTTGTTAAGGTGTATATATTCATTTTGAGGGCTATTTCTAGTTACAATAACAGGAAACCAGGAGACATCTAAAGCTGTCTTCATGGCATGTTGTTGGAAGCACATAAAAAATGTCAGACTATAATTTTGCATTGACCGAGAGGCACAGAATGATGTAATCAACAGTGCTCCCAAACACTTCGGGTTTCTTGTCATAGGATTTAAACCCAAATTTTATGTTCAGAAATGATTAGAAAAAGTGAGAAGTGCTGATGAAAGAAACTGCATGGCTCGGAGACAAATGGCGTCTGGTTCCACTTATAAGTGTCCTTGGGACATTCTGTGATTGAAAACATATCCCACATTGTAAATGAATTTTAATGTCATTAACTCATATATTAAACCTCAAATAAACGTGTATCCATTGGTTGTATTAAATAATGTTATAAGCTGTAACTGGTCAGTGAAATGCCAAACATACTAAAAATTGGTATATTTTGCCCTTTTTAGCCACATCTCTTGACTCCGCCCACTAACCCAATCCTCTGTTATTCCCGCCTCCTGATACTCCGCCCACACTTCCCCTACTTTTTTTCCCCCACTTCGACCACTGATGTAGGTAAGAGAGCAGACTTCTGTGGGCGCGACTCTGCAGGAACATTCAGTGAACGTTTCATTTTACACTGCAGTTGAATGTTTTCCATCAATCTGATCATTAAAAGAGGCTACATTTAAAGAAACAGTGTGTCACGAAACAGGGGACTAGCTCATGCTTTTTCCATGTCCCCATTGAATTATTAGTAAAGCCCACATAGCAAACAAGCAGAGTAATCTTGATGTCTTTGTTTAATCCCATTTAGATGCGCAAGCCGCAGGATATATGACGGGGGACAGGATGCGACGCCGTAGCCCCAGAGAGAGGAGACACTTCGTATTTCCTGGGGACCAGAGCCAGTCGACTCAAGACGATCGGGTTGTGCAATGCTTGGCGTCACCTGCTGTAAGGGAAGGAGTTTTCGAGGCGTTTGAAATCCCCATAGGCGAGCCTTCACCCTGGGGCGGACGATCACCGCGTGCCGACAGGTACTATGACCCGCTCTTAAGAAGCGTTGAACGGAGAAGGCGACAAGGGGACCTCCGCGAGGATGAAGACATGTTCGAAAGGCTGAGACAAGTGAGTGACATGTTTCATAGCACACAGGCAGCCCTCTGAAAGGTCTGCACAGAAGAGGCTTCAAATGAAAGAGCAAATGGATGTGTGCTGTTGAGTGGAAGAAGATGACAAAAGTTCATGACAGCATTAAAAATCATGTATGTGTAGTATTTTAGCAACTAAACTAGAGGGCCTCGAACACGATTACTACCCTGAATTATTATCCCGAAGGAAGCCTTAACATCTTGTACCTTCACATCTATTTTTGATTGTCAAAGAAAGTGGGGGAATGATACTTCAATCGCTCCGTTTTTTTTGCTTAGAATGTTTTACTGAATGCCCGAAAATGGAAGTATCTGTTCAAAGCAGAGTCTGACTAGGAGCTGGCAGCTCCAGGCTCTACAATTGGCCGTGTCGATGGTAGCAAGAAACCCGATTATGGAGCTGGTTTGGGAGCACGAGAGTCATTTTGATCGCATTGCAGGATGTTTCCACACTGCTGGAATGCTCTGCTTGTATTCTTCTCCCTATTTTGACCTTTGTTCTTGCTTTAACTCCGAGGTGATGAGTACATTTTTGGTATAAAACTAAAAACACAAGTTACTCGAGGCAATACGGTTCTTATATTTTTGTTGTTTGCTTTCAGTACTTTGCTGTTTTAGGTGGACAACGGCCGGTGCAGTTCATTGATGTTATTTTCTCCTTCCATGTTACCATAGGCGCTGAAAGTAGGGGCGGGGTGGAATGATAAATAAAGATGCCTTTACATTTAGTTTTTATCTTGTCACATTTGCTGAGTGTGCTCAAAAACAAGTCAAATGTCAGTCTATTTCTTCTGACAAATAGCTCCTTCTTTTTAACCATGGAAATTGGTGTTTACGCTTGTTTTTCTAACAGCAGTGTGATAGAATTTAATAAAATGAACTATTTGACAATCTTGCTGGTGTAAAAGGAAAGCCTGCAAGATGACATTTTTTAGCACACATAAACAATGAAATATCTATATATGAACTGTACAAATATTTCAAAATATATCAGCAGTTGGGAAATCCCAAATCTCTCTCAATTCTTCAGCAACCAAGTCTACTACAAGTTACAGCAACTTCAAAACGTAACCAAAGATGTCAGACCTTGCCAAACATCTCCCGGTCTTATCCAAAGAACTAATGTTAACCAAATAGCCCGCCATCTCCTCAGAAGAAAAATACTCCCACCACTATAAACTCCATCCACTCTGGGGCACCGTCAAACCATTGCCCCGGTGCACCCACTCAAGCGGACTGCAATCCACCAGCACTATACTCACACCTATTCTGAATTACTCCATCTCTTCCATAACCTTCTCAGATGTTTAGAAACATGCAATTGTCCTCCAGTTGCTCAAGTAACCCTCCTTGGACCCTTCAATGATGGGAAATTACAGACTGGTCTCTATGCCACCATTCCAAGCCAAGGTCTTAGAGAAAGTTATCAACAGATGCCTCACCAAATATTTCAACAACCATCAACTCCTTAACACCACTTAGTCTGGCTTCAGACCCAAACACAGCATGGAAACTGCACTCATCACTATCATAGATGACATCTGCATGAATCTGGATAGAGGAGACAAAGCAGCCCTTATCCTCCTGAACCTCTCCGTAGTGTTTGGCACAGTCTCCCACCAAATACTCATCTAATGCCTAAATTATATTGGAATCCAAGGAGTCACAATTCAATGGATTGGTTCCTTCCTGACTGGAAAGACCCAGTCAGCCTGGGGGAACAGCGTTTACAACGCAACTTTTACAACGCAGTACCTTTACCACGCAACTTTTACAACGCAAGTCGTTACAACGACTTGCGCTGGGGGGGCACTCTAGGATAGGGAATAGTTAATTTACTATCCAAAACCTTCCCTACTATCCACGGGGACTGGAGTTGGAATAGTAAATTAAACTATTCACTATCCAGCACCCCCCAACGCAAGTCGTTGTAACGGCTTGCGTTGTGAAAGTTGCGTGGTAAAGGTATGCGTTGTAAAAGCATGCGTGGTAATGACATACATCCGCCAGCCTGGCACCATACACCTCAGAATCCCGCAGTCTTATCTGCAGAGTTCTAAAAGGGCCCTTCCGGAACCCAACCCTCTTCAATGAATGAATGATCCCTCTAGCTAGCATCATCCGCTCTCTTGACATTAACATTCTCTACTACACCTTTGAGACACAGTTTGTTCTCTTCCACGTGGACAAGATGACCAGTACCCAGATCAAGTTTAATGCCTGCATGTTAGAAGCCGGCGTTCCCGCGCGCACCGTTGTTGTCAAGTGCGCGACCCGGACCCCCCGCTCCCAAGTTAGGCCAAGAAAGGACACTGTCCTTGAAAGCCCTGCTTCACCCCCTTAGTAGCTTGGCACGAGCAGCCAGGCTTATCTCCAAGACACAAGTGTTTAGTATGTGCAAACACACCCACAGCAATCCCAATGATGTCACCACAAATGGACTCCACATGAGTTTGTATAAAACAAGTGTACTTTGTATAAAAAGATATACGAAATGACCACACAATACAATTCCCACATATATACACTGGGTAACATTGTTTCCGGTGGGTTGGGAGGTCCTAATCCCCAACCACGCTTCTAACCAACAGTTACGCTGACTTTTAACCATTCTCAACAGGTTAGGCACATCGTATCACTAGATTCACACACGTTGCAAAATACACAGAATACTGCACTACTTAACGATGGGTTCCTGTACAGTGCCACAGTGAAACAATGCAATGCGTAGCGTCAAGATCATGTGCTGAGTCAACACAAAATAATGCAACTCGGTTCGCTACCAGAATGCCCTGTTCAATGAAGAAATACAGCAATGCGTCACGCTGCAATTACATACAGTGCGATAGGAAGACAATGCAATGCATATCACCACCAGCCTGCCCTGTGCAAGGAAGGAATAAGGTAATTCATCACGGTGCAATTCAGTACAGTGCAGTAAACCACCAATGCAAAGGGCTACGCTATGATCCTGTATCCTGCAAGAGAAACATAACATAGTGCGTACCGCACTAACCCCTGAGTTCGATAAGCACCTCTAGTGCCAGACGTCCAAGAGTTCGATAGTTCGTTAGCAGCAAATATGCAAAGTGTTATACGACTGTTTTTAGAAGGTGTGCGACAGGTTGCCCCCAACACGGATCAACAATGACACCCAAGTTCCACTCCAGGCCCTGGCCCCTGTACTGTCCCGTCCAGGACCAGTACAGACCGAAATCTGGGCCGAAGCAACAGGCGCACACAGCTGCCAGCAGTGAGAGGCAGAGAGAGTGTCCCTCCGGGCCCGCACCCTGCCACAGGCGATGATCCACTTTACCTGGGGGGGGGGTGACCCCACTCTCCTCTCCTGCAGCAGTGGCTTGGCCTCACTCCAGAACCTTGTCACCACGGCAAGGCACCCTTGGGCCAGTAGTTCAGCTCATGCAGGGCTGCTGGTCCGGGCCACCAATGTTCAGCAAAAACTCCTTCCATGAAGCCTTCCACACGACGCTGGTGCTACCTCATGTTGCCTTCGAGGGCCCGATCACTTGGCCCTCCTCTCCGGCGCTGTTAGAACTTCTTAGCTCCCAGGTGCTCACCACTCCCTGGTACTCCTCACCAGCACCTCCAGTGGCACCTTCGACACGCCGCCCTGGCGCAACCGAGACTCACTCCGTCTCCTGGTGCGCACGGTCTTCAGGCACTCTCCACTAATGCCCGGGACGCACCACGGCATGCCCACTCCACATCTGAGTCTCACCTCTCCTCCTGGTGCACGCGAGGTACCAGGCGCTCTCCACTAACACCCTGGCTGCACCACCACACGCCGACCCGCATGTCTGAGACTCACTCCTTCTTAGTGGCCACGATGTCCCGGCACTCTTCACTAGTGCCTGGACTGCACTGCGACACGTGCCCCCTGCCCGTTCCGAATCTCGACTCTCTTCCACAATGCCCACAATCCACAGGTGCTCCAACACCTGTAGTTGCATATAGACACGCACCATGCGCGTCAGAGTCTTGATTTGCTCTGGGTGCCCACGATCACCTTCGGCACCCCTTCGGAGGTCTCAGGCTGCCACGACATGGTCCCACCACCGTGTCACTTGAGACTTCCTGGAAACTTTTATGTTCCTGTGATTCTGAACAGGGAGGCAGCTCACCTTGGACCCTTGGGGTACAGGGTGCAGCACACAACAAAGTCCTGCTCAGGAAGAAAGAAGGGGGAACACAACCCACTGCAGCGCCCCTTCAGTCTCTCCTCGGTGTAGAGCCACAAACTGCCCACAAGCCCCAGATCACGAAGCAAGGGTCAAGTGTCTCCCGCAGCCTATTCAGCAACTCTTCCTGAGGCAGAGGTTTTCTTCCCAATCGCGGACATCTCTAAGCCACCAGAGACTCGACCAGTCCACGGCATCTTCAAAGCACTCCCACCACTTCGAAAGATACCAAGACCGTTCTCGACGACATTGTCAACACAATGTAACCAAAAACTTGGGGTTACAGTTCCTCCAATTATACCCCTCATTGTCTTTGAAGTTTCCTTGTGCTCAGGGGTCCCGGACCCCTTCCTAAATCAGTCTTGCATAGCTACCCCCAGTGTCACCATCCTCTCTTTGATACTGGGGGCCTGAATCTTTAATTACTCAGAGGGACATGGGTCTATTGTTGTATGGCTCTGAGCCAGGCCTCTTCACCTCGCAAAGCCTCTCCTTCTCCCCGCTCCAGGTGAAGGACAGCCTGGCGCCCTCTCCACCCCTCTCCCGGGGCACGACCTCCCTCACCCTTTCTTACCTCTTCCAGATCCAGGCAGGCAATTCACATTCTGCTGAAACACACAAAAACGTCTCAAGCAAAAACTGCAATTTTCTCAAACAGCAGTTTCTGGACACACAGCGACAAAACCATCTACCCAGAAAGATGCGTTGTGACGCTGTGAGTTCAGACATACCAAACTTCACTGTTCCATTTCCAATTCTTGGAAACTAGGCTAACAATACTACACCCAGCATCCCCAAATCTGTTTTATGGGCAGGATGGCCTTTCACCAGGGAAAATGAAATGGAGTATTTTCCACTGACAGGGCCTAGCACCCACACTGGCACCGGTCCTGCCGTTACCTACACTGCACCCTCCCTAGGGGTTATCCAGGACTTCCTACAGGGGTGCGCCATGTGTATGCGAAAGGGAAAGTGAGGCCTGACAAGTGGTAGCACTTGTCAGGACAACATGTTAATTTAGCATAATGCACGCAGGCCCTACTCTGAAGACCTGTGTTCCCTCTCTGCGAATTTCTTTAGTACTAGCTCTGGCACACACAGTGCACATCACTTAGGGATCTTGCTAGCAAGGCAGACATTCAAATCAGAGACAACCAATCACCACTACAATTTATTCAGGGAACATCTTTTCTTGCACACTAATTAGCAGTGGCAAGTACCTACAGCATCTAACTTCACAACTATCTGTCAGGAAAACGGTCTAGGGTAAAAGCAAACATTTTAAGTGAGCTTTAGCCAACAAGGCCAAGTCCAACACTGCATGACTTAAATCGGTCACTAGATGAAGACCAGCCATCTGAAGCTGAGCACCGACAAGGCTGAAATCATGATCTTCATGAAGAACGCTTCACCATGGGACTACACCTGGTGGCCTATAGAGCTGAGACGGACACCCATCCCAACCACCCATGCCCAAAACCTCAAGATCATCATCAACAGTAAACTTAACATGACTGCCCAAGTAAATGCAGTCCCTGTCTAATGCTTCCATCCACTGTAGATGCTCAGGAAGGTCTTTAAATGGCTCAAATCAACACACACAAAAATGTCACACATGCCCTTGTCGTAAGCAAACTGGATTAACACCCTCTATGCCAGGATCAACAACATTCTCACCCGAAGACTGTAGACCGTTCAGAACTCGGTGGATGGAATCACTTTCCACCTCCTACGCCACACTCACATCACAACACACCTGAAAAAGGCCCACTGGCTCCACATACTCTAAACAAACCTTCAAACTCCTCACCAACACTTTCAAGGTATTATGTAACACTGACCCAGCATACCTCAACAATTGCCTCTGCTTTCACAAACCTTCCAGACACCTCTGCTCGTCCATACTCCTACTTGAACGCATTGAACGCATGTGGAAATCCAGATGCAGCAGTTGAGCGTCTCCTACATCACTCTTAAAGTGTGGAACGACCTCCCTCTACACATCAGAGCCTCCACACTTTTAAAATCCTTCAAGAAGTTAATGACCTGGGGGCATATTTTCAAGGGGTCCGATAGGGAATTATCGCCGCTTTAGCGGCCGTTTTCGGCCACTAAGCGGCGATAATTCCATCGCCCTATTAGCAAGCTGTCGCTAACAGCAGTTAGCGACAGCTTGTAGACGATAGCGAGCAGTTTGGGGCCCGCTCTGCATGTCAGCGATATTTATCGCTAATGACATGCAAAGTGGGAGTACCCAACCAGTTAGCGACTAAAAGTAGTCTCTAACATCGCCTATTACCAACACAGGCGTAGCGATGGAAATATTTGCGATAAGCGCGAATGTCTCCAAAAACTAACGCCTGCTCAGACCAGTTCTTAGCCATTATATCCAATGGGAGGTGGATATAATGGCTAAGACCCTGTTTGCGATAATGCGTGAATATCACTGTATTCTCAGCGATATTCACGAATTTTGCCGCTATGGCCGGGAATTTTATCACTTTTGAGATAAGCGTTGCTAATAACACGCTATCTCAGCAATAAAATCCGGTGATGCGCGGCGATAAAAAAATTACCGCTAAGCCTACTTAGCGATATTTGTTGATAATATGCCCCCTGGCTTTTTGAGTAGCCTCACTAGTCTCGAGGTTTGGCTACGCTGACACCTGCTCAGCACCAGGATGCCCTCTCAGGTGATACTACACGCTATACATCTGAATAATATATCATAACATAGCATAAACATAACATAACATATCATAACATAAAATATCAACATAACATAATGCAAATGAAGCACTTTTTTCATAATTCTGGAGTGTGAAGTAAACAATGGTTTTAACTGGTCAAAAGAAATCAAGACACTACCTGGTTACGCGCAAATGCAACCATTCACTGATACCCAATTTCTACGCATTATTGTTTGTGCACTATGTTATGTTATTAGTAAAACTCTGCCTTTGCCATTTTCGGGGCATAGCAGTGGAGGATGTGCTGTCTTTAAATGAGTGCACTACCACACCATGTTTTAGTTATATATTTGCAACCGTGCACTTCAAAATGCACCACTGGCTACATACCACAGACTTACCACTCTCCTGCTGAATGGGCATGGCTCATTAGCTTCTCTTGTTCTTCGTGTGACGCTTAGATATTTTCGGACCTTATGTGTTCATGCACTACTGGTGGCAGCACTCGCACTCTGAAATTTGTTCCACTACGCCTGCACGTCATTACACAGGCAGCCCAGGATGCCAGCTGGGAGCAGTAGCTGCTCATCAATGGAACATTTGAGTCCCCCAATTTGCCAATTCAGACACAAACCCCCTTTTGCATTCGCCCGTACGCCTTATTCGCATCTGAGCTTTCATTGAATCCAAGCCTTTTTGCAGCTCAATATCTTTGCATTTTTTCAATTCGTTAGGCTTTCTCCGTAGGAAAGCCCTCAAATGTACTAATTTTGCCTTGTACATATAGTTGATTGCTCCACAGCTGAAAGTTTCCCTCAACAGCTCGCTCCTGCTGCAACTTGTTCTACCCTTTTGGGTATACCTCTCAAATTAATTCATTGTGCACATAACTGCACTCTTTAAACTGTTTCTCAATGGAAATATTTGATCCGTATTTGAAAATTCATGATCAGTGGCATAGGACAAAATTATGGAGTCTCCTGCAGAATTTGGTGAGGGGCCTCTAAGACTTTCATTTCCCGAAGATATTCATGAGCCTTCTGCTGAATAGGGATCCTAGTTAAGGGTCGCTAACCCCCTCCGCTTCTGAGGCGGCAGGGGGCTGTTTCGCACCTGATTCAGACCCATTCTTTTGCACCCAACTTACCCCTCCTTCTTATCATGGACTTAGCTACACTCTAGTATTCTAGGTGCGTTTTTCTGTATGGCAAGGGACTACCTAAAACCTCCCGCCCTCCTTTATCAAACATTATTAAAATTACATGAGAGGGGTTTCTTTGGAAGCGGGGGTCGTACAACCCCCGGCCGTATTTGTTAAACATTAAAATAAAACAAAATTGAAATAAACAATATTTACATGATTACGCAGAAAACTTTTCATGACATTGATTACAATTGATAAATACAGATGTCAGATGGCTAACCTTAACATAATTCTAGTACAAGGTATTTCCTATCAGAATCTAACATATTAACCATTATCATACAGTAATTACTTTTCTGCGTATCCTATTTGGGCCTACGGCAAGGTCACTAACTGGTGTCAGATCCTTATCAATTAACACCGCCCTCCAGATGGAGTGCGCATGCGCAGAGGGCCCGTTTACCGTGAGGGTACTCCCCCCCCCGGTTACCCCCGTACGCTCTAAGAACTCCATTAAAGGGGGCCCTTGCATCTCTGCACCGTTTACTGGCGTCATTGTGCATGTGCGGGGAGGCCAACCAGCCTAGAGAAAGCGTGACTCCCCCACACCCATCTAGCCAACCGGCTGTAACTGACCCTGGAAATCTAGGAGAGACCACTTGTCCCTCCCCTTGGGCGACACCCCATTCAAGAACGGCGCCGCCCTCTAAGGACCTTAAATTTACTGCTCACCAATCATGACCTTACTGCCTGACCAAGGAATAGCACTAAATACGACGATTGATGACCTGTAAATGGGATAAAGTTCTAAGGAACAAAACATATTAGAACGACACACCTGTAATCCATTACATGTGCAACAAACCTGTGAAAAAACCTTCATAAATCACAAGACCAATAATCTGCTTCAGGGGACGGTGGGTAGGGAAAAACAATTACAGCCTCTCTAGAGGCTGGAGGGGCAGACCGTGGAGCGCAGAGTCAAAGAGGCAGGCTCTCGCGCTCCCCGGCCTTTTAACCCCTTACCTGCCAGGCTGGTTCTATCCGGCCTGGCCTTTGCTCCCAGGTTACCCGGAAGTGATTCTATCACTTCTAGGTCACTGGGAGGCCCGGGGTCCAATCAGCTTCAAGGTGCTCCTGTCACGTCATTGTAGCGCGACAGGCTTGCCACAACTTTAGAGAGAGGGGGGATGAGCCCGTCATACTTGTGGCGTGGCCGATGCCGGCCCCGCCTTTCTCTATGGCCAGGGACTACCTAACCCCCCCTCCTTTATCAAACAATATTAAAATTACATGAGAGGGGTTTCTTTGGAAGTGGGGGTCATTCAACCCCCGGCCGTATTTATTAAACATAAAAATAAACCAAAATTGAAATAAACAATATTTACATGATTACGCAGAAAACTTTTCATGACATTGAGTACAATTGATAAATACAGATGTCAGATGGCTAACCTTAACACAATTCTAGTACAAGGTATTTCCTATCCTAATCTAACATATCAACCATAATCATACAGGGCCCGATTAACAGAACTAACTTAAGACAAAATCCTAAACTTACTACTTTTGGTATTCACAGAAGTTAGGATTTTGTCTTAAGACAGACTTAAGACAGACTTAAGATAGACTTAAGTTAGGATTTTGTCTTAAGTCTGTCTTTAGTCTGTCTTAAGACAAACTTAAGACAAAATCCTAACTTCTGTGAATACCAAAAGTAGTAAGTTTAGGATTTTGTCTTAAGTTAGTTCTGTGAATCGTGCCCACAGTAGTTACTTTTCTGCGTATCCTATTTGAACCTACGGCAAGGTCACTAACTGGTGTCAGATCCTTATCAATTAACCACTCCCTCAAGACGGAGTGCGCACGGGCAGAGGGACCATTTACCGTGAGGGTACTCCCCCCCCCGGTTACCCCCCTACGCTCTATTAACTCCATTTAAGGGGGCCCTTGCATCTCTGCGCCATTTACTGGCATCATTGTGCACGTGTGGGGTGGCCAAAGAGCCTAGAGAAAGCGTGACTCCCCCCTCCCTCGCACCCATCTAGCCAACAGGCTCTAACTGCCTCTGGAGTTCTAGGAGAGACCACTTGTCCCACCACTTGGGCGACTCCATTCAAGAATGGAGCGCCCTCTAAGGACCTTAAATTTACTGCTCACCAATCATGACCTTACTGCCACAGGCCAGCGTGGTTGACCGACTATCTGGCCCCCCCTACACTCCTACACTGAAAGGTCATGCCCTGTCCTTAAAACTCACAAGCCAAGCCACTATATTCTCTAACAGGATTTCATTCCCTACCCTAGACAGGTGGACCCCGTCTTTTAAGAAGCAAAGCTCCTCCCTGATACACCCTTGTGCGATCGCCTGTAGCTAAGGAGACCGGAACAATTTCCCTATTTTATTGTTGATCTTCCTTACCGAGTTAATCAACGCTTTCACAGAATATCCCCCCTCTATTTAAATCTGGGTACCATCTAAGACCATACTATGCTGCACCCCTGGCATGTCTTAGCCAACCAGCCCACTTCTAAGATTATGTCTTCCATTAAGCCTCTTCTTCCCAGATTTACCAGATCGTTCCCACCCAAGTGTAGGATAACTATGCTGGGTGGAGTCCCATGTTTACTCAAAAGACCTGTAACGAAACCCCTGAACTGACTAAGAGACCCCCTTTTCCATGAAATGACACTCTAAAACCGGCCTGCTCAACTCTGTGTCTGTAATTTCCAGAAAGAAAAACTGCATTCAAACGTCTTACATAAGAGTGGCCAATGACCCAAACAACATGTGATCCTGCTTCCTGTGGATGTGCCTGTCCTCGTATTGTATCTTGCTGCTGGTGCGCCGACGCCAGTTTCCCCCCTGCGTGACAGGTTTGAGAAACTGAAATGTAAGCAGAGATGGAACATGCATCAGTACAAATGAGAAATGCCACACTCACAGCGCTCACACCATGTGTAGCCGCAAATAGCACTTATAATAATTGGAGGACCACCTCCCAATCCTTTTCACACTGTTGCTGTGCAAACCTCTAGCTGTTGCTTCAGTGGCAGCTCCTATTCTGAACGAGTGTGTTCCGAAGCACCTAGGATCCAAACCTGCCCTGTTTAATGCCATGTCCAGGACCCTTTTAAACTGGAACCTGGTGAGCAGGGTCCCATTTGCATGTATCAGTAACGCCCCCCCCCCCCCATTGCACTATTCCTCTGTCGTAGGAATGTTTCTAGCTGAGTCACAGGGCAGCAAGGATTATCATGTTGGCGGTGGAGTACTATCCCTTCGCCCTGGGCTTCCTGATCAGTCTTAGATTTTCTAACATATATTAGTGAAGTGTCGCCCATTACTTTTGCATGTTCAATCTGCAGCCCTCCTTGGACATCCTGTTTATTCTGCGCCACCAACTCCCCTACCCTAAAGGCTCCATGAAAGGCCAATTAAAAGGCTGCTCTGAATAACATTGCCTCCCCTGAATTGCTGAAAATGCCATCAAGAGCTGCTAGTAGAGATGTCAGCAGTTCTATCCCAATTGGGCGTCTTGTGTCTGGTGCTGACCCCTGGAGGTGCCGCCACCCCTTCAGGGCCTTTCTAACAGTGACACTATTGGTAGGATCACTGCTGCCTTTAATTTCTGCGAAGAAGGAGATTGCTGCCACATGTCGTCTGGCTGCCGCTGCAGATCGCCCTTCCTTATTCAAAGTATCTAAATACCGCAGGAATGCTCCTGTCTCATGCCAGCTTTCTACCCAATCCTTCCTCAAAAAAGCGCAGTAGGCCCAAAACGCCCCTTCATAAGCTTTCCTGGTCTCTGGAGCTAGGCTAGCTGCCACAAGGTTCTGTAGTTGGGGGCACCAATCTGCCAAAGTACGTCCGGGAAGAATGTTGGTGTTGCCTCCGCAGAGGGTAGATGTTCCCTGAAAACCTGCATCTTGAAGCGAGAGAGTGCGCCAGCAGCATTATTCAAGACCCCCAGTACATGTTTAGCCTTAAACTGTATGTTCAGTTTCATACATAACAACACTATATCCTTCAACAAACGGAGTAGCATTTTATACCGTGCCGCCTGTTGGTTGCTGCACTCTACCACAGTCATGTTATCCGACCAAAAAAACACAGATTGATTATGCAGATGCTCAGGCCATACAGTGAGTGCCACCCAGATGGGAAAGAGTTCCAGGAAACCAATGTTGGCTGTCTCCCCAGTCTCCACCCACCATGCGGGCCAATGTTGCGCCACCCACTTGTTACCGAGTATGGCACCAAAACCTCCCTGCCTGCAGCGTCCGTTCATAAACCTAACTCCGCAGAAATAGTTGGAGGACCAGGCCACACCACCCTGCCGTTGAAATCCCCCAAGAATGCCATCCAAATACGCATGTCCTCTCGAACCTCAGACGACAGTCTTGTGTGGTGGTGCTTTTCTTTGAGACCCACCATAGCCTGTGAGATGGAGCAGGAGAATGGTCGTGCCATAGGTATGACTCTCAGGGCAAAGTTCAACTGACACACTGTCTGTTGCAACTGATGTAAGGTTACCTTATCCTTTGCCAGGCATTGTTGTAATGCTGTTCTAATTTTCTTAAGTTTGTCTATAGGTAACTGGAAACACCCCTGTACTGAGTCTAATTCGATGCCCAGGAATTCAATTGTAGTTGCTGGACCCACTGTCTTCCCAGGCGCCAGAAGAATTCCGAAAGCCCGCATGAGTGCGCAAAATTTCTACAACGCCCAAGTACATTCCCGGAAACCCGCCGACCCCAGAAAAAGAAAATCATCCAGATAATGCATGACAATTGATGCTCCGTTGCCTGTCTAAAAACCCATTCCAAAAAAAACTGAATTTTTCACAGCGCAGGAGATGGAGCACCCCATGGGCATGCAAAAATCCATGTAGTATTTGTCTTGAAATTTAAAACCCTGAAGGTGATAATCCAGTGGATGGAGTGGAAGCAAACGGAAGGCAGACTCAATATTTGGCTAGAAAGGCCCCAGGGCCCAAACCCCTTAGCATTTCAACTGCTAGGTCAAAAGACTGACCCAAATGGTAGAGAAGGTAAATCTTTAGTATTCAACTTTCTCAATATTTTGTCTTATATCAAGCATTAGTTATGCTGTCCAAACGACAAGTAAACATATACAGTGCAATACAACGTGGTTTGTGAAGAACTAGTGCAGATTAAAAAACATACATATATGAATACATGAAGATTAAATTACTCAAGATTGTCAACTGTGAACACAATAGTCATTAGGCAAAATGGTTTCTTTTGTTCCTATCAGACTTTGTACAGTCAGATATCTAGCATGGTGCGTCGACGTTTCGACCCTAGTAGTGATGCGCTGACTGCGTGCATCAGGGGCGGGTCTTCATCAGGACTGGGACAAGGGTGGACAGCCTTGTAAGTATTTGTTTGTAGGAGTATCTTCAGGTGTCTGTCAGATGACTAGACACTCTGGATGCCGTAGGTTCGCTGGTCCTTGAGAATTTCTTCGAAGGCACAAGGTGGATATTTACTGGTAACGGGACGTCTCGGCTATTGCACGAGCGCTGAAAACTGGGCGAACGTCTCATTTGGATTCTTGTCCGTGAAGAGGGTATTCACGCGCAAGAATCCAAAGGAGATGTTCGCCCAGTTTTCAGCGCTCGAGCAATAGCCGAGACATCCCGTTACCAGTAAATATCCACCTTGTGCCTTCGAAGAAATTCTCAAGGACCAGCGAACCTACGGCATCCAGGGTGTCTAGTCGGCTAAAAGACACCTGAAGATAGTCTTACCAAGAAATACTTACAAGGCTGTCCACCCTTGTCCCAGTCCTGATGAAGACCCGCCCCTAATGCAAGTAGTCAGCGCATCACTACTAGGGTCGAAACGTCGACGCACGGTGCTAGAGATCTAACCTTACAAAGTCTGATAGGAACAAAAGAAACCATTTTGCCTAATGACTATTGTGTTCACAGTTGACAATCTTGAGTAATTTAATCTTCATGTATTCATGTATGTATGTTTTTTAATCTGCACTAGTTCTTCACAAACCACGTTGTATTGCACTGTATATGTTTACTTGTCGTTTGGACAGCATAACTAATGCTTGATATAAGTCAAAATGTTGAGAAAGTTGAATACTAAAGATTTACCTTCTCTACCATTTGGGTCAGTGTTCAATGATTTGTGCTACCACGTATGTACCCCAGCAGGGACATATTATTGAATTTACAGATTGGAATACCGTGGTGAATTGTATTTCCTTCCGACAGAACCATTATTGTTTGTTTAATTACCCACCCAGGTTCTGAGGGTTACAGGGTCACCCCATTATACTTAATGGCTTGGTCAAAAGAAGCATATTTAATACTACAGATCTCACGAAGGGCGTCATTTAATGAACTGCCTCTAGGGGCTGACAGATTGTCAATCAACTTGAACTCTCCTTAATCTTTCTTGGGGACCACTCCCAGGGGTGAGCAAACAAAGTTGTGTACAGGGATGTGATCAAAAGGCCTAGTTATTCTGCCCAAGCGTAGTTCCTTTGCACTTTTTGTTGCTGCCACCCCAGGATTGATCCTTACAGAAATCTGATTTTTGCAATCTGGTGTCCCTATGTAATCAAATGCGGGAACTCTAAAGCCATACAGAAAACCTTCTTGTAATGTCCTTGCCGTGGCATGATCTGGGTATTCGTTTAACCAAGGAGCCATAGCTGTAACGTCAATGGGTGAGTGTGTTACAAGTTGTGTCCTCACCTCACTCCTGTTTCTTCTTCCCCCTATATCCTGATTTTTTTAGGCATTTTCATTCTGGGTGAGATGGGCTAGCGCAGATAGAGCATGCGTGCCTGAAATTATAGGTACCTTGGGCCCTGGTGCATATCCGCCTATTAAAATCCCAACATGTCCCTTTCGGTCCCCCACCACTCCCTGGACTAGTGGCCGTGCCCGTGGTTTGGGGTGGCACAATGGGCTGAGAAGATTGAAATGTGTGACCCCTGTTGAAGTTTTGCACTGGGTTAGCAGGCTGCCCTGGCCCAAACTGATCCAACCATGCAATCGTGTCGACTCGGTCCCAGGAAAGTGATGGGTCAGCTGCCCTAGCCTTCCTGAAATTTCTGTCATATTCCTTCCACACCATGCCCCCATATTTATCATGAGACATAATAATCCTGCTCTGGTAACAAGCCATTTCTTCCTGTATGTTAGGAGAACGTTCAGCTGTTATTGCCATAAATACTGAAAAAGCCCTAATCCAGTTGCTCAAATTCTCCTCTACCCTGAATTTCAAAAATTCACTACGCCATTCACTAGGAAGCATCCAATCTTTCTGTTTCCTTGAATACTCCATTTCCCTTTCGTCCATGAGCAGAGAGAACATATTAATGTAAGCACCAGACCAAACCAATTCTTTCACTTCCCGCGTTACATGCCTGGCCAAATCTTCCCTCCTGGTGCGTGACTTACCCACGCCCAGTAATGGTAATGTCACCTCCTTACCTATTGAAACAACTCCAGCTGGCTCCGTCAGTTTGTCCTTCCCATGGCTGCTCACTGGCATATCTTTGTTGTTTCCTACTAAAGGAACCCCCCAGTTGGTTGCAGAGGAGATGTAATACCTGGCCCCTCGCCTGGCGTCCCACCTTGTGTTGCAATAATCCTTGCCTCCATTTTTTTACCTCAGCCAAAGGGTCCTCCCCTACCTCCTTTGCCCCCACTGAAGTTGTCAACATCCCTCCCCTCCCTAACCAAAACCGCCGCTATCTGTGCCACTAATTCCTGCGGGACCCGCTTGAGGTTTCCAGGTGCATCTGATGGGACACCACCCTGCGGGACCACCCCCACAGGGACCGTTGGGACAGGTGTAGGGACCACTGGAATAGGTGTGGGCACCACTGGGATAGGTGTGGGAACCACTGGGGTAATTGTGGGGACCACTGGGATAGGTGTGGGGACCACCGGGACTGGTGTGAATGGAACACTGGAGGAACCCCCGCCCAAAGGAACCTCTCCCAGATGGGGGACTGGCACGGGGGCTTTTTCTTCGTTCTTCTCCTTCTAGGGTCTAGCCCACCTGGGGAGTGGATCCAATTCACCCCTGGGTTTTGCGGGCACTATAGTTCGCTTAGGCCTCCCAACCGCCTCACTCTGCCCTTCAACTCTTTCCCTGAGTTCTGCAAGGCTCTGCCCTATTTTTCAACCTTTCCCCATCTTCTATCCATAGTCACCCTCCTGTGCATCATGGACTCCATCATGTGCTCCATGCGGGAACACTTTGCGCGATGCTTACTGGCCATAACTCCTAGTTCAAAATTGCAGGGTCACCTATAAATTGATAAACAATAACACCGCGAAAACAATGTTATCTGCACCTAACTGTTTTCTCTCACTGAGAGTCTCCCCACAATATTTGCCTGGCCTGGAAACCTGTCCAGGTCCTTGCCTGCGTACTGTTGGAGGTACACAAACTGGCCGTAAGCACCATGCAACTGGAGCAGCGCCACACCAGCTAACCTGGGTGTTGGGTGAGTAATCTCAAGCCTGTGCAGCCCACAGAAGCAGTGAAATGCAGGCCTGTCTGTAAACTCTGTGAGTGAATCCCCCATGCCACCTTCGATGCGCCACTGTGGAGAGTCTATTTGAACTTGGATTCTGTAATTATAATAAGGAAAATGTTATGTCACTGATAACAGCTGTCTGCAGCTGTATTCATTTGTACTGTATCCTTATGCAAACTTGCTAGCCACCAGGACGGTAGTTATCCAAAGTGAGTAGGTACATATAGCACCCCCACAGTAGTGCACAATGTTGCTCAATGCTTGTTCCCTTATCAAAAATGATTTAAATGAAGGTCACCCTTTATATGCACACAGTGCTCCAAACACATGCACTCTTAAATGCCACCACAGTTCCCCCTGATAGCCTATTAAGCAAGATGCACCGCCCCACTGCCAAATTAATGGTGCCTTTTATTGTCAAATTGATTGTTCCTTTGTAGTATGCACACAGTAATGCTACCTCTTTTCTTTAAATTGCCACAACGAATACCCCTGTCAGGCTGCACCTAAACCGACTCCGTTTGTTCGTGTTAAAATCTTTACGATTTCAATGCCCACTATTCTTTTAAAACATTGGAAAAAGCTCTGCAGTAGCAGAGTTCCGTGTGGGCCTGTGCCTGCCCCCGGTACCTCAGAGAAGCGCCGTGCGCGCTTCCCGATACACACAACTTCTCCTTGCTGTGATGTAGATGACTCGCCGTGCACCCGGAGGAAACAGACAAAGAAACGACCCCGCCGCCGATTCCCTATGCGTTGCTGCACCGCACCGTGCACCTGGAGGAAAGAAACAAAGAAAAACGACCCCACCGCCAATTTCCTCTGTGCCGCTGCACCTCTCCTCACGCCGTGATGTCCGCTGGTGCTCTTTAAATTCCAGCACTGCCGTCCCGCATATACCGCCGCCTAAAACTTCGAGCTGACCTAAAATGCAAAGGAGACAAAAGAAAAGACAATTACAGCCTCTCTAGAGGTTAGAGGGGCAGGCCGTGGAGCGCAGAGTTAAAGAGGCAGACTCTAGCGCTCCCCAGCCTTTTATCCCCTCACCTGCCAGGCCGGTTCTAACCGGCCTTGCCTTTGCTCCCTGGTGACCCGGAAGTGATTCTACCACTTCCGGGTCACGGGGAGGCCCGGGGTCCAATCAGCTTCAAGGCGCGCCTGACCCGTCATTGTAGCGCGACAGGCTTGCCACAACTATAGAGAGGGGCGGCAGGTGTGCCCCCCATACTTGTGGCGTGGCCAATGCCGGCCCCGCCTTTATCTATTGTAAGGATCGGCCATAAATACCGAAGCCAACAGAAGACATTCCCTACAGCTATTTCTTTACACTGTATGTTGGGGAAAATATGGACTCGTTCGCCTCATGCATGGGACCCGTGGGTACACGTTTTCAGGAGCCACGCACTCGGTTGCAGCTAGGCGTGCGTGAAAACATTCACAAAAAATTGCTGAACTACCTGGGAACCCCAAACTACTTAGAACTCTTAATTTTTCGGTGGCTAGTCACAGTGGTCAACTCACAGTTTGGCGCCTTTTCCTTGTGATAGCCGGATGTTGCTCTGGCGAAGTGCAGAGATGCATGGTATAATTAACACTTGTGTCTTGCCTGGAAAGAAAACATGGGTCTAGTCCTTGTTGGAGCTCCATATACTCTTTTCCCGCCTTCTCATGCACTCTTGTGGGACTTCCAAAAATATACGCAGTATGCCTTTCATGTGTCTTAAGGCGAGTGCCCGACAGTTGAAAGCTTTTACTCAGCAGATCTCGGCCGATGCAGATTGGTCCATATTTCTGGGGAATGCCTCCCTTGTACGTGCAACCAAAAAAAAAGAAACCACTTAGCACGTGTTTGCACTCACTTGCTGTTTCCCAATTAAACCTTTGGGTCTTCATTTGCCAAGCCGGACAAAGACCTCCATGCGCATTCGCCTCCCTTTTGTTGAGAACATAGATGTATCTTTTTCATTACACCCACAATCTCCCTTGAAGAGCGCTACAGGGCGGCTCGACAAAGATGAGATTTGTTAAAAAAATTACGGAACAGACGACCTGACCAAGGTTCAGCACAACCATAACATAAATATAATGAGTGTAAGTCCAGTGCACCACACTTCCCGTGCCCGTCGCCACAAGGCACAAAAAAGGTCAACAGGTTTCTTCAGATGGTGGAAGGCGCACTCATTCAAATATAAGCAAAATGTCTTCTTTAGTCCAAAATATTTAATTCTTTATTGTAGCAATTATGCCAAACAAGTTGCACAGCCAACGCGTTTCGTTCCTGGGCGGAAGTTCGTCAGGGCTGAAACATAACCCAAAGAAGTATACGTATTAAACACAATACATTATAAAAAACATACATGTATAAGATACAGACATATAACCATGGATGGGATTAAAAACACAGTCTCACAAACAGACAATTAAAAAAAATTGAGCTGGCACGGTGAATGTCCTATACACAATTATTCACATCAAATATATATACATTTAAAAACAGACATAGAAATACATGCATATGAAACATAAATATATATACAAGTTTCTCACTACACGAACATCTAAGTGAAAAAATAAAAAGCGTATATCCTAACATAATCAATGGGCTGCTCTTAATTCAGCATTAGATATTGGAGACCACCAAGGCTAAAAGAACCCAAGTGAGCACCACAAAGGTTATCCCACAATTAATGACTTAAAGTTATGGGTGGACATAACCACATTCCAGGTGGCAAAAGCTAAAACAGGAGAGAAGAAGAAGAAAACAGAGACAAGAAAGAAATATGAACCTTAATGCAGCAGAACTGATATGAAAAAATGAGACAACAACCTGAACAATCAGGATAAGTGAAGGGAAAGTGAACAAAGCTTTAGGAAATATATATGTCAAAGGACTAATAGCAAATGTAATATATGGCAGTGGGAAAACTTAAAAAGGACACAACGTGCCCATGATGGGCACTAGTTCGACAGGATCCCATCTATTCAAAATGGTCCAACTAAAATCAATAGTGAAAAGTCAGAGGCACTGGGAAGACCTTGCTGGGTCCCCCCTGCTCCAAATTTTGCCTAGGCAGCTGTCCACGTTCGTGCGGTGCTATTGCGGGCCACCAGTTGCCAAAAATGCCCTAGGACACGATGTGGGTACACCCACACCGCAAACCAAGTACAAAGACCTGCCTCGGCCTCCGGCCTGTCACTGTGGGCGAAGGGCTGTCGGTTGTGACATTCTCACCTTGCCGGTCAGCTCCTGCCTTGTTTGTTCTGGGATACCTTGTGGGCAGGGAAAGACATGCAGGACATCGATGGAGACTTCCCCAAGCGCCGGGTCAACTCTCTTGGCTCAGGGGAAGCTCTGCGCAGCCAAGGGTGGCAGGCTTCGGCAGTGGGGCCAGTGTCACTGGATATAGCCCTCCTGGTGTGGCTCTAATGACGCTGCTGTGGACCCGCCTCCCTGGCCACAGTTGGATTTGCAAGGGTGCGGGTGCCTAAACTTGGTCCTCCCAACTCCAGTACCTGCTCGTTCAAAACAGGGGAGTGTTCCACACACACACAGAAGCAGTCCACCCGCTCTAGCGTACTCCAGTTCAGACAGGCACTACAGCACAGTGCCTTGGGTTGCCGCAGCAGGTGACAGAGGCAGGCCCAGGTGAGTCGGAGAAAAGTGCATTCCAAAGGCTTCCTTTTAAACAACCAAAAAGGGGTGAAGAACAGCGCTCACTATGTGCTGTTCCAAATCACACAGGGCAAGCCACAAATCCCTGGGAGATCACTGGGGGCCAAGCAGGAAGCAGGCTCAGCCTAGCCTAGCACACAGGCAAAGGCCCGATGGCTGTTCTCTGGCAGCACAACAATCCTCTGGGTGCCAGTCCCACATAGTGTCTTCATTCATGGGGTCCCAGCCCTTGTACTTATAGTGAGAAAGTCTTTGTTCTGGGGGGCACTTCAAACACTGTTTAAAAGTGCACAACACCCCCATCTTAAGCCCTGACCCTAGACACACTACAGGGGGCAGAGACAGTATTGTAAAAGGCAGGCACAGCCCCCTTCTAGTGCAGGTGCAACGCCACGCACCACTCTAAGTGCAGATCAGGCCTATTCAGGTGCAAGGGAAACTCCTCCCGCCACTCTAAATGCAACCAAGGTCTATTCAGCCTAGTGTTGAGTCACCCAGGAAAGGAAGGACACACCTCAACCCCCCCTTGTGACTTTCTAGAATGAATGCACATACCCTCTCTCCTGACAGTCTTAACCAGATAGTGAATACACATCCAGGCAGGGCACAAAGACTCATAAGCACACAGAAATGCCCATTTCTCTTTCGTCCACGAGCAGAGAGAACATATTAATGTAAGCACCAGACCAAACCAATTCTTTCACTTCCCGCGTTACATGCCTGGCCAAATGTTCCCTCCTGGTGCGTGACTTACCCACGCCCAGTAATGGTAATGTCGCCTCCTTACCTATTGAAACAACTCCAGCTGGCTCCGTCAGTTTGTCCTTCCCATGGCTGCTCACTGGCACATCTTTGTTGTTTCCTACTAAAGGAACCCCCCCAGTTGGTTGCGGAGGAGATGGAATACCTGGCCCCTTGCCTGGCGTCCCACCTTGTGTTGCAATAATCCTTGCCACCATTTTTTTTTACCTCAGCCAAAGGGTCCTCCCATACCTCCTTTGCCCCCACTGAAGTTGTCAACATCCCTCCCCTCCCTAACCAAAACTGCCGCTATCTGTGCCACTAATTCCTGCGGGACCCGCTTGAGGCTTCCAGGTGCATCTGATGGGACACCACCCTGTGGGGCCACCCTCACAGGGACCGTTGGGACAGGTGTAGGGACCACTGGAATAGGTGTGGGCACCACTGGGCTAAGTGTGGGGACTACTGTGGTAGGTGTGGGGGCCATTGGAATTGGTGTAGGCAACACTGGGATAGGTGTGGGAACCACTGGGGTAATTGTGGGGACCACTGGGATAGGTGTGGGGACCACCGGGAATGGTGTGAATGGAACACCAGAGGAACCCCCGCCCAAAGGAACCTCACCCAGATGGGGGACTGGCACGGGGGCTTTTTCTTCGTTCTTCTCCTTCCTGGGTCTAGCCCGCCTGGGGAGTGGACCCAATTCACCCCTGGGTTTTGCAGGCACTATAGTTCACTTAGGCCTCCCAACTGCCTCACTCTGCCCTTCAACTCTTTCCCTGAGTTCTGCAAGGCTCTGCCCTGTTTTTTCAACCTTTCCCCATCTCCTATCCATAGTCACCATCCTGTGCATCATGGACTCCATCATGTGCTCCATGCGGGAACGCTTTGCGCGACGCTTACTGGCCATAACTCCTCAGCTCAAAATTGCAGGGTCACTTATAAATTGATAAACAATAACACCGCGAAAACAATGTTATCTGCACCTAGGTGTTTTCTCTCACTGAGAGTCTCCCCACAATATTTGCCTGGCCTGGAAACCTGTCCAGGTCCATACCTGCGTACTGTTGGAGGTGCACAAACTGGCCGTAAGCACCACGCAACTGGAGACGCGCCACACCAGCTAACTTGGGTGTTCGGGGAGTAATCTCAAGCCTGTGCAGCCCACAGAAGCAGTGAAATGCAGGCCTGTCTGTGACCTCTGTGAGTGAATCCCCATGCCACCTCCGATGCGCCACTGCGGAGAGTCTATTTGAACTTGGATTCTGTAATTATAATAAGGAAAATGTTATATCACTGATAACAGCTCAGTCTGCAGCTGTATTCCTTTGTACTGTACCCTTATCCAAACTTGCTAGCCACCAGGACAGTAGTTATCCAAAGTGAGTAGGTACATATAGCACCCCCACAGTAGTGCACAATGTTGCTCAATGCTTGTTCCCTTATCAAAAATGATTTAAATCAAGGTCACCCTTTATATGCACACAGTGCTCCAAACACATGCACTCTTAAATGCCACCACAGTTCCCCCTGATAGCCTATTAAGCACGATGCACCGCCCCACTGCCAAATTAATTGTGCCTTTTATTGTCAAATTGATTGTTCTTTTGTAGTATGCACACAGTAATGCTAGCTCTTTTCTTTAAATTGCCACGACAAATGCCCCTGTCAGGCTGCACCTAAACCGACTCCGTGTGTTCGTGTTAAATTTTTTTCAATTTCAATGCCCACTATTCTTTTAAAACATTGGAAAAAGTTCTGCAGCAGCAGAGTTCCGTGTGGGTCTGGGCCTGCCCCCGGTACGTCAGAGAAGCGCCGTGCCCGCTTCCCTATACACACAACTTCTCCTTGCTGTGATGTAGATGACTCGCCGTGCACCCGGATGAAACAGACAAAGAAACGACCCCACCGCCGATTCCCTATGCGTCGCTGCGCCGCACCGTGCACCTGGTGGAAACAAACAAAGAAAAACGACCCCACCGCCAATTTCCTCTGCGCCACTGCACCTCTCCTCGCGCCGCGATCTCCGCTGGTGCTCTTTGAATTCCGGCAATGCCGTCCCGCATATACCGCCGCCTAAAACCTGGAGCTGACCTAAAAAGCAAAGGAGACAAAAGAAAAAACAATTACAGCCTCTCTAGAGGTTAGAGGGGCAGGCCGTGGAGCGCAGAGTCAAAGAGGCAGACTCTCGCGCTCCACGGCCTTTTAACCCCTTACCTGCCAGGCCGGTTCTAACCGGCCTTGCCTTTGCTCCCTGGTGACCCGGAAGTGATTCTACCACTTCCGGGTCACTGGGAGGCCCGGGGTCCAATCAGCTTCAAGGCGCGCCTGACCCGTCATTGTAGCGCGACAGGCTTGCCACAACTATAGAGAGGGTCGGCAGGTGTGCCCCTCATACTTGTGGCATGGCCGATGCCGGCCCGCCTTTATCTATTGTAAGGATCAGCCATAATTACCGAAGCCAACAGAAGACATTCCCTACAGCTATTTCTTTACACTATATGTTGGGGAAAATATGGACTCGTTCGCCTCATGCATGGGACCCGTGGGTACACGTTTTCAGGAGCCACGCACTCGGCTGCAGCTAGGCGTGCGTGAAAACATTCACAAAATATTGCTGAACTACCTGGGAACCCCAAACTACTTAGAACTCTTCATTTTTCGGTGGCTAGTCACAGTGGTCAACTCACAGTTTGGCGCCTTTTCCTTGTGATAGCCGGATGTTGCTCTGGCGAAGTGCAGAGATGCATGGTATAATTAACACTTGTGTCTTGCCTGGAAAGAAAACATGGGTCTAGTCCTTGTTGGAGCTCCATATACTATTTTCCTGCCTTCTCATGCACTCTTGTGGGACTTCCAAAAATATACGCAGTATGCCTTTCATGTGTCTTAAGGCGAGTGCCCGACAGTTCAAAGATTTTACTCAGCAGCTCTCGGCCGATGCAGATTGGTCCATATTTCTGGGGAATGCCTCCCTTGTATGTGCAACCAAAAAAAAGAAACCACTTAGCACGTGTTTGCACTCACTTGCTGTTTCCCAATTAAACCTTTGGGTCTGCATTTGCCAAGCCGGACTAAGACCTCCTTGCGCATTCGCCTCCCTTTTGTCGAGAACATAGATGTATCTTTTTCATTACACCCACAATCTCCCTTGAAGAGCGCTACAGGGTGGCTCGACAAAGATGAGATTTGTTACAAAAATTACGGAACAGACGACCTGACCAAGGTTCAGCACAACCATAACATAAATATAATGAGTGTAAGTCCGGTGCAGCACACTTCCCGTGCCCGTCGCCACAAGGCACAAAAAAGGTCAACAGGTTTCTTCAGATGGTGGAAGGCGCACTCATTCAAATATAAGCAAAAAGTCTTCTTTAGTCCAAAATATTTAATTCTTTATTGTAGCAATTATGCCAAACAAGTTGCACAGCCAACGCGTTTCGTTCCTGGGCGGAAGTTCGTCAGGGCTGAAACATAACCCAAAGAAGTATACGTATTACACACAATACATTATAAAAAACATACATGTATAAGATACAAACGTATAACCATGGATGGGATTAAAAACACAGCCTCAGAAACAGACAATTAAAAATTGAGCTGGCACGGTGAATGTCCTATACACAATTATTCACATCAAATATATATACATTTAAAAACAGACATAGAAATACATGCATATGAAACATAAATATATATACAAGTTTCTCACTACACGAATATCTAAGTGCAAAAATAAAAAGCGTATATCCTAACATAATCAATGGGCTGCTCTTAATTCAGCATTAGATGTTCGTGACCACCAAGGCTAAAAGAACCCAACTGAGCACCACAAAGGTTATCCCACAATTAATGAGTTAAAGTTATGGGTGGACATAACCACAATCCAGGTGGCAAAAGCTAAAACAGGAGAGAAGAAGGAGAAAAGAGAGACAAGAAAGAAAGATGAACCTTAATGCAGCAGAACTGATATGAAATAATGAGACAACAACCTGAACAATCAGGATAAGTGAAGGGAAAACGAACAAAGCTTTAGGAAATATATATGTCAAAGGACTAATAGCAAATGTAATATATGGCAATGGGAAAACTTAAAAAGGACACAACGTGCCCATGATGGGCGCTAGTTCGGCAGGATCCCATCTATTCAAAATGGTCCAACTAAAATCAATAATGAAAAGTCAGAGGCACTGGGAAGACCTTGCTGGGTCCCCCCTGCTCCAAATTTTGCCTAGGCAGCTGTCCACGTTAATGCGGTGCTACTGCGGGCCACCAGTTGCCAAAAATGCCCTAGGACACAATGTGGTTACACCCACACCGCAAACCAAGTACAAAGACCTGCCTCGGTCTCCCGCCTGTCACTGTGGGCGAAAGGATGTCGGTTGCGACACTCTCACCTTGCCGGTCAGCTCCTGCCTTGTTCGTTTCTCGGATTCCTTGTGGGCAGGGAAAGACATGCGTGACATCGATGGAGACTTCTCCAAGCGCCGGGTCAACTCTCTTGGCTCAGGGTAAGCTCTGCGCAGCCAAGGGTGGCAGGCTTCGGCAGTGGGGCCAGTGTCTCTGGATTTAGCCCTCCTGGTGTGGCTCTCATGACGCTGCTGTGGCCCCGCCTCCCTGGCCACAGTTGGATTTGCAAGGGTGCGGGTGCCTCAACATGGTCCTCCCAACTCCAGTACCTGCTCGTTCAAAACGGGGGAGTGTTCCACACACACACAGATGCACTCCACCCGCTCCAGCGTACTCCAGTTCAGACAGGCACTACAGCACAGTGCCTTGGGTTGCCGCAGCAGGTGACAGAGGCAGGCCCAGGTGAGTAGGAGAAAAGTGCATTCCCCACGCTTCCTTTTAAACAACCGAAAAGAGGTGAAGAACAGCGCTCACTACATGCTGTTCCAAATCACACAGGGCACGCCACAAATCCCTGGGAGATCACTGGGGGCCCGAGCAGGAAGCAGGCTCAGCCTAGCACACAGGCAAAGGCCTGATGGTTGTTCCCTGGCAGAATAACAATCCTCTGTGTGCCATTCCCTCATACTGTCTTCATTAATGGGGTTCCAGCCCCTGTACTTATAGTCAGAAAGTCTTTGTTCTTGGGGGCACTTCAAACACTGTTTAAAAGTGCACAACACCCCCATCTTAAGCCCTGACCCCAGACACACTACAGGGGGGCAGAGACAGTATTGTAAAAGGCAGGCACAGCCCCCTTCAAGTGCAGGTGCAACTCCACGCACCACTCTAAGTGCAGATGAGGCCTATTCAGGTGCAAGGGAAACTCCTCCCGCCACTCTAAATGCAACCGAGTTCTATTCAGCCTAGTGTTGAGTCACCCAGGAAAGGAAGGACACACCTCAACCCCCCCTTGTGAATTTCTAGAATGAATGCACATACCCTCTCTCCTGACAGTCTTAACCAGATGGTGAATACACATCCAGGCACGGCACAATGACTCATAAGCACACAGAAATGCCCACTTCTAAAAGTGGCATTTCGAAAATAGTAATAAGCAGGATTTATTACTAAAATTACAAACATACCAAACCTGGTCACGCTACCCCTTTAATGTCAGAAATTACCACCTAAGCAAATATCAGGGAATCCCCAATGCAAAACTATGAGAGGGCAGCCTCACAGCAGTGAGAAACCAAATAGGCGATTTGTCACTACCAGGACATGCCACACAGTCAAGATACAAGTCCTACCTTTTACCTACACAGCACCCTGCCCATAGGGCTAGCTGGGCCTACCGTAGGGGTGACTAATTTGTAGCAAAAGGGGAGTTTCAGAGGTGGCAACCACTTCACATTTTGTGTAATACAGCAAGCGCCCCATGTGCCGCCAGAAAATTGTTTTGACTCACTTGGAGATAATAGCATCATTCCAGCAGATGCTAACACATTTGCTTTGCCCACCATTTGTGGCAAACGATTGATATATAACACAGCACAGCAGTACCATTTGCTAAAACAATAGACTGCATTTCAGGTTTGCAGGAAGGGGGATGGAAAGATGACGGTGAGGGAGGACCAGAATACACCAAAAAGGCTGAGTCAAGTTGCAGCAGCATAAGGAAAATACAGCAATCCAGAAACCCCAGATCATCAATGGCAAAAAAGAAAGATGTAATTTACTAATGGGACTGCAAGACTCGCCATTGAATTTACCAACCATCAGGACAACCTATTTGACTACTCAAAATGCCTCTGGTTTCTCTACAAACCAGAAAATGCCACCTGTAATAAAAGATACTTTTCCTCCATACAGGCTGCATAGACTGAAAGGCCAGGGCAAAGCAGACCAGGAGGCACAGACAGCCCAGTTACGCAATGCAACAATATAGTACGACAATTTGTTTCTAAACGTTTTCATGATCACACACCACAATGTATTCGCCTGTCCTTATCCAATTGCCTACATTCCCACATGCAGTATCCATTTCTTCCAAATATAATATCAAGCCTCTGTATTGGACACATATGACTGTAAAATAGATTGCTTACTCGCCTTGAATATACTGGTCATACTTATATGTAATGTAACATACTGTGAGGGTGTTGAGGGCAGGGGAAAATGTGCACTCGAAAGACTACTTTTCCCTAACACCTATGCATAGCCATAGCCACTAGAAGATTATCAGATGCAGGTTCTATTCAGGATCAAAAGCGGCAAACAATATGTTAACCCCCCGCATCCCAGTTCAGTTCACCCTCAGCTTGTTTTGTAGTGTAGTTCCTATTATCCCAATAGGCTCTGCGCATTGGAATAATACCTTCAATAGTATAGGCCTAGACCAGACGTTAACTAGGTCTACTACTGTCGATATTAGACTTAAAGTTTTGGGTTTGCCAGCTAGCTCAGAGTTCACTAGAAACTTTCTCGAATGTTCAGGAAGGAATTAACTTCCCTGATTAGACAAGAAGGGATTTAGTTTCTGACAACCATAGAACATGACAACTTTGCTCTCCCCTAATCAAGAGTGTATCTCGAGAGTCGTGTGAACAAAAGGCAATTTATTTTACTCAGTCAGTACGTGCATTCTTAGTCTCATCAGAATGTAGAGAAAAGGAAGAGACGGGCGTGTTCAATAAAAGATGTTATTTATTGATCAGTCTCTTTTCTCGTACAAGAGAAATGGATCGATATTATTGCAATACTTATAGTTAAGTAAAGTGCATACATTAGAAGCAGAAGTATAAAATAATACTGTAAAAACATTGATATGGTTTCTAAGCCATATGAAGGTTTAAAATGAATAAAATATATTACATACACATATACATTTGACTAAACGTACTCAACTGGTGTTTCTAGATACGCCTACCCCGTGTACCTGACCTAAGCCTAATACGTGGGCGGGAATAGAAAGTTACAGTTTAAGTTAAGTTTGTTTTTGCCAAGTGACTGACTAAAGAATTCTCTGCGAGGGGTTATTCAGTTCTGTACCTGGAATTTAGGATGAATGAGGGATGGTATCTCTCCTCTCTGGTCTCGATATTCCAGGCTGCCTGCGAGGGCTACCCGGAAACGCCGGAGCTGGATTTCTCGGCAGGAGAAATAGGCAGCTGCTCGATTTCAGCGCGTCAAGAAGGCGGGGCTGTGCCAGCGGGGTCTGCTCTGCTCTGGGTTTCGGCAAGTCTGGCTGCTCCGTCCTCGTCACCACCGCGTGTGTTTGCATAGGGCAATATCGGTAATATTTATACCTTTAAGGTGCCGAGATTGACGTAAGGATGGACATAGATACGTCAATAAAGATGTCATACGACCAGGTCGTTAGCACAGTCTTTTGCTGAAGTTCTCGGTGAAATCAAAACAATGGCCGCAGGGTTTTTCCCAGGTTGTCATAGGTTTGATTTGTTATGAGAACTCTGTATGCCTTATCAGGGGCTGGAGGAATATCGCTTGTCTAATTAGATGGCAAGCGTTATGACCTAATCAGATAATACGTTCCTGTGCCGTAGTGTGGCTTTATCAGATAACGGTTCCTGCATCATGGGGGTTTTCTGCCTCATGGGCTGACTGCTAGTTAACTTGTTAGTTTGCTAACCAGAATAGGGTCAGGAATAGGGGGATCGATACAGAACCTATAGGAATACATCACACCCACTCCACGCTAACTATGGTCATATTTACTAATCTATGCATAGTACAACATACTGTAGAGTATTGTGTATACCTTACCACCCCAAAATACATAAATGCATTTTGAAATTATCAAATATACGGAAAAAAGCAGTTATATGTATTGTATGCACTCAAGCTGTAGAATAATGCTAAAGTAATCACGCATTTTTATACATTATTGCTATTTGGTATGTGTAAATTTACACATGAAATGGCTCTTAATACAGAAAAAAAGGTTCGAGACCATTTCATCACAGAATAATAATAACTATGAACATGCCAGCGGGCAGCTAACGTCTATAAGCTATCTAAATTTAGAAATCTTAGTTCTCTAAGAATAGTTCTTACTTTAAGCAGAAAATAGTGTCCCGAACAATATGCAAAAATATTTTGGGGCTGCTGGAAAAAATTGCTGTCCGTGAACTGAGAGAAAATTGTTCATGTGACTTTATTATTAAAGTTGAAGGCCAAATTCAGGGAACGCCGTGTACGAGTTCGTTCAAAAAGTCTCTATTTCTGCTCTGGTGAGAACATCATATCATTTAGGCTTTCGAAAAAGTTGTCAACAGCTTCCTGGGAGAGTTCCACTAACTCGGAAATAGGTGTAACCATGCATTCGTGCGCATGATTGTCTCCATTGACATTCTGATTTGGATTGCTGACAGAAGGTCGTACCTGATCGATGCTGCTTTCATCTTCACTACCCCTTAATCGTAGTGGTGAAGC
This sequence comes from Lissotriton helveticus, assembly GCF_964261635.1. Taxonomy (NCBI): domain Eukaryota; kingdom Metazoa; phylum Chordata; class Amphibia; order Caudata; family Salamandridae; genus Lissotriton; species Lissotriton helveticus. The sequence goes on from NC_136059.1 coordinate 1,460,517,459, forward strand.
TTCCACGAATGCCGTCATCAGGATTGGTAGACTTTGAGGGCAGCACAAAGCGTGAGCCTTGATTGGACTCAACAATGTTTCTGCATCCATTGGCGCATCCAATTGTAGCGTCAGACAGGTGTCTAACACGCATTCTTCTCCGCATAGCAGGCACCTTAATACAGGTAAAACACATCGTTGCCACATTGGTCGAAATGATAGAAACCAAGTCATGTTCAGGTCTCTAAGCCGGGATAGTCCCAGGATTTTTGATATCCGGTCCCGGTATCCAATGGCTAGGATTGTTTCTTCCCTTGTCGCAGGTGTTCTGTCTGTGACATGGTTTGCCATAACGAAATATAAGGACTAGGAATAGGATTCCTGCAATCAGTCCTAAAATGAGGGGAAGTCCGCCAAAAATCGAATGGACGAAATCTGGAAAAATACCCAGTATGGCCTTGAATGGTGTTAATGCCATCGAAAATACTGTCTTAAATACTTTTGAGACTCCACTGGTATCAGAAATATTTAAGATTTCATTCAGGATTTCTGCGAAATGTATGGGGGAATTAGTTGATAATAATGAATGTATCTCTGCAGTCGTCCTTGCGACTTGGAGATCATACGTTTCTTTTGATGACGTGAGCCTTGTCGGCGTCTGAAGAAGCACTGTTTTCATTCTGCTTAAAGTATCTATTCGAATAGAAGTAATTTTCAAGTTGGGCCATGCCCTTGCCTCCCTGTCTAGAAAGGAGCTGGGGAACAATGAGTGTCCACAGCACTTGACCTTCGCAGTCGTAGTTACGAGATAAGGAGTCCCGGGCATAAGACTACAACATCTGCGATCTACAATTAGAATGTAACTCCCATTATAGAGTCTTTGAAAGAATGGTTCAATCTCTGTTGCAGGTGCGCCTTGCTGGTGACATGAAAGGTTATTTGAGTTCCCTTCACAGGCTCCATGCAAACTAATTCCGTTACACAGAAGTGTACCGCTTAGTGACATTGCACAATTATTGCCACTAAGAAACACTTTCTGTCCTTTATTACTGACACATGCATGTGAATAGGGCAGGTTCCATGATGTTTTTATGTACCCTTTTCCCAATTTTTCGTACATGCCAGCCTGTATATATTTTTGGCAGTATTGAAACCTGAAGGTTGATATTGGAATATTTATTATTCCATGTATTATCCATTCACTGACAGGTCGTTCTGACATTGTCACTGGTAATCTCTCAAGTTTCTCAATGCTCAGGATTGTATAATCAGCTCCCTTTTGGGCCATACTGATTTGTCTATCAGTAAGGTTAAGGATATAGAATAGTGACGTTGTGTTGATTAAACGCCAAGGCACATAGCCTGAACGCAGATTTTGTAACGTCCAGCCAAGCTGTACAATAGAACGCAATTGTGACTGACCGTGTTGTAACAATAGTAAGTCTTGCGATAATATGTCGATTGCTGAAGACACAATGCTGTCCAAAGAAAAAATTCTGGAGGACAGAGTCATTAACCCATTGTCCACTACAGAAAGTGATTTTTCCAAATTAATACGGTCAATTTCCCGTATTCTCTCTGCTGTTTCAATTTGAGTAACCTTCCAGGCCTCATTGTATGCTGCATATACAGAGGCTGCTATGAAACGCTTTTGACGCCGTTTGCGTGGTCCCATAGTGAAATCACGCAAGTCAGCACCATCAGTAAGTAAAGTTAGGTGTTGCTTAATTTCTGCCAGTGTGGAAGTTTGTAGCCACTGAAGGCATAATTTGCCCACACTGTAGGTGGTTATTATCCCTGGGTGATGTCTTTGAGGATATCTAGGGTCTGGCCTGGTCATTTTGAACCCCTGTGTTTTGTTCAGGAATCTGTCTTGACAGTTATTAGTATCTGTGGGCCAGATCAACCACTGTTTCCAATCTGGATGTGTTCTGTTTTGGTTTAATACATAATTTACGTCTATCTCTTCTTCTGTAGAACTATTGCTGTTCAGGTTTATTTAAGTCTTTGATTTTGGCTAGGCCAAGACAGGTGGTTTGTTGAACAGTGTCATTTAAAAATATAATTTGTTCTGGGATCATGCAGGCTCTAAACAAAGATTCTATACCCTGTACTTGCCACTCTTTTGTACCCCAAACACTTTTCAATTCAACATTTTTGTCCCAATAATCAAAACCAAAAGTATTCATTTGTTCAAAGAATGCGTCTGAATATATAAATTTTGTGTTGGTTATCATGGTCTTCATCCCTGTCTTATTTGACAATTTGAAATAAAATGTTTCAGCATTACTTATCTTAAAACCTGAAAAGTATGAATATTTGTCGTAAACGGTTCTTGAGCTTCCTTTTGGAGGGGTTGCACAATGTTCCCATTGATTATAATTTAAAACATTTCTAGGTTGTGCAGATCTATGTAGAAAATGGTTACCATAGTGGTTATAGCAATACATACTATCATAATTTGTAGAACCCTGCAAATAATCATGTTTGGTAAATTTAGCAGACATTACTAAGTCAGACATCATATTATTAATGCTTTCGAAGTCCCAATCATCAGCAAATGAGCTCGGTTTTACAAAGTCACTCAAAGAGATCTTAATTTGGTGTGGATATTTCAGGATTTCAACCGGACCATAAATTTCGTAGTCAGTGTTGTCCCATGCTACCCCACCCGGTATAGGATTGGCTGTGAAGTTGACTGAAGAAAGTTCTCTTTTCTCGACGTGTGAAGATGTGTGTGGTTTGAGGATCAAGTTGATTTTCTGACTTGCTGTGTCCATTTTAGCATATTTTCCCTCAATGAAGCGTCCCAATGTTAGTACCATGATGAGCCAAAGTATGAGGATAAATGCACCAAAACCCACCCAAAATTCGATCCATGGAGAAATCAGATATGTTTCTTTCAGTTGTTTCAAAAGTTCTTTCGCTTTATCTTTAAAGGTTTTTGATGATGGCTGTGTCTTTGATTCAGTGAAGCCTTCAGAGGAATCATCGAAGTTTATGAAGTAGCCGGATGCAGTTCTGTCAATAGTTCTATTTGCTTCAGGATTAATGTTTCTTGCATTATCATTTGGTACTTCATTGTAGATTGGTGTGTCTCTGCTAAATGTTTTTATTTGGGTTTTCAGAGGTCTAAGTTCCATTGCATTGTTGCATAGTCCTTGTTGTTCTTCTGTAGGCGTTTCGAAAGGGATTAACCTCTTTGTTAGAACCTCTGTACTGGTAGCAAACCTTGGTGTTCTGCTACTTATTGGGAGTCCACTTGGCCTACAATTTGTTATCGGCCACATGATTGTGGTTTTACCAGGTCGATGGATACAACTCGGTTCTCCTTTTTACCAGCAAGTGGCGGTAGTACAACTGATCTTGTCCCGTTGACAGACAAGACAGGAACTGCTTTTCTGTAAGAAGGCCCAAATTCCTTCTTTACCGCGATCTTTTCTCTGACTAGATCCCCGACTTTTGGAATCCAGACAGGTCTTGCTGGGACAGGTGGTGGTTCTTCAGTGGTTGTTGGCTGCTGTTTCAACTTTATGTTGCTCAGGTCTTTTCTTGTTTCATTTAAGTCCTGCAAAATAGCCAAACGGTCTTTGATATCAAAGCTTTTTTCCTTCACCACTGAAGTTTGACTGTCAAGGTCAGAGATCAACATCCTAGTTCCAAATAATAATTCGTACGGACTGAATCCCTTCTGAGAATTTCTTGGCAAGTTATTTAGACTACGTTGGACACTTATTAGATGTTTGACCCACCCAGCTCCCGAACCTAATATCTTTTCCGTTATAGATTGCTTTCTGCCTTGGTTTTTTCTTTACACCATCCCGTATCCCTCAGGAAGGAAGTGAGAAGATTCCCGCTGTGCTATGCTCATTTGGTCATGTTTCCCCTCAGGCTGGAGGGCTAGAATGAAAACAATGATCAAACGTAGCAAGCTCTTAGCGTATATGCCATTTAGACTCGCAAATCTTTGTATAACAGTCCAGACGTCAGCCGAGTGCTGGTGATCTACATTATAAGTGGAAACTAGCCTGTATATGTTAATCGCAAGCCTTGCTTTTTACTTTCGATTTTTTCTGGAGTGAAACGACGAGGTATTACACTGTTTCTCTCCCCACTCCGATTTCTTTTGCAGTTTGGGCAGTTTTTCACAAACATGGTGTGATGCAGGCTCATGCCTGGCCACCAGTACCTTGATTGTAATTCTTCCAGAGAATCTTTTAGTTTGAGGTGTCTGAGACCCTCGCCCATATGTGCGTCTGCGATTAACAAGTTTCTCCTGTCCATGTTTGGAATCACTCTATCCCCCACTCCAGGGATTCGAGCAAAAGGGACGGAGTTTGCATCGATTATGTATGTATAATTGAGTGGATAGTTGAGCGGTAGCGCTGAGCAGTCGCCTTTTAATGACGTTTTCACCGCCAGCACTGTTTCACCGTCAATGTATTTTAATGTACGCTTTTTTCGAACTACGGAAGCCGATTTAGTTGCTACCGCTGTGGCTGTGTCAGCCAATGAATTCCCTGCAACGTGAACGCCATCACGCTGATGACTCAGTGAGTGTGTCACGTGAGTCTTTGGTAGCTCTTTTTGTAAAAGAGCTATTTGTTCCCAGAGCAGTTTCTGCTTTATTGTTGCATATGTGTCATCTTTGTAACCGTTTTGAATCCATGTCTGCAAATCGTTGTTATATGATTTGACGCAGTAATATGAATCTGACACTATAAGTGTCGGGAATTCGCGATCCGCATTATCTAGCGCCATTTTCAATGCCATTATTTCAGTCTGTTGTTCTGAATTAGTTTCTACTGAGTGTGTTTTTGTTAATAGAGGTCTTAGTTTACCTCCGCGCCACACTTCCTTTGTAATCTCACATGTGGGGTTGTATGCTTGTTCTCCCCAAACGGAGGGTTGAGCATGTCCGTCTGTATAGATTACACAAGCGTATTGTCGTAAGGGCAGAATGTCGATTGGCAGAGGGAATGTTCTTTCATATTCTAGATTTTTTAATTCTTCTAGTTCTGGATCAAAGTAGTAGTATACTTTGTCCGTCGTGATTGAATTCACCCATTGTATCCATTCTGGATTCAATGTTGTTGTTGGTAAATTACACGGTGTTGTTAATGCCTCAAAGGCTGATTCAGCTGTTCTGACTGTGATATGTCTACCGTCAGCTTGATCTTTTTCTCTAGCTATTGCGGTTTGAACTGCATGAACAATTTTTTCTTTGTTGCTGAATTTCTGTTCAGCTTCTGTGTACAAGTGTGATTTGAATGCAATTGGTACCTTTTCTCCCTCATTAGAGGTCAGGTATGTGAATCCGCATCTCCCTGGGATGACTCGAATCACAAGACTGCGTGTGTTATCACGTGTTTCTAATTTTGTTTTAATTAGCATGTCTGTTTGTAAGGATCTCAAAGTTTCTGTGTGTATTTGAGTCCAATTGGTTCTTTTATAATCAGGTTTTATTAGATCATAAAGGGGTTTGACCCTTTCTGCGTAATTTGCAATGTATGTTCTTCCGAAATTTAGGAAGCCTAGAATTGACTGTAGGTTTTTTAGTGTTCTAGGTGCTTGGAGTACGGCACATTTCTCTAGAAAATTGTCAGCCAGGCTTTTGCCTTCACTTGATAATTCATATCCTAAGAACAGGACTGTCAGATGGGCAATTCTGGATTTTTTAAAGTTGAATTTGTAACCCTCTGCTGCGAACCCAAGTATTATGGTGTTCACTCTCTTCAAGTGAGTCTCCAAGTCATCATCTGTTAAGTATATGTCGTCGACATACGATAATGCTTCGTCGTCATATGTTTGTAGTAATTCTGTTACTCTCGCTGAGAATACTCCCGGGCTGTTCTTGTACCCCTGGGCTAACCGACAGAATTGTTTTTGAGTGCCATTTATTGAGAATGCAGACAAATATCTGCTCTCTGGTGCTATGTTTTGACAAAAGAATCCATTAGAGATGTCTAATGTTGTTTTGTATTTTTTGCGCACTATGTTATTCATTAGTGCAGCACTATGCGAATTTTGCACTGCAAAAGTTTTGCAACATGAGTTAAGGTGTCGGTAATCCAAAACTAGACGGTATGAATTGTCTGGTTTGGAGACCGGAAACAAAGGGTTGTTCATTTGTGAGGTGCAAGTTTCAATCACCCCCTGGTATTCTAGCTGATCTTGAATTTCTTTTACCTGTTTTTTAGCTTCTTGCTTAATTGGGTACTGCCTTTGTGCAGTAGGTTGTGATTTTAACTGGATTTTGTGAGGAGGAGAGTCCTCATCCCATCCTACGTGATTTTTATATAAAGCAGGAGCTAGAGCTACTGCCCACTTTCTGGCAAGTGTGTATTTTTTATGAATTGGGATATGTTTTGAGAAGGCAGGCATAATTATTTCTTCGCCATGAGGGCACTCCCTGACAAACTCTGGTGGCCAGTCTTTCTCAGCTAGAAGGATGTCATAGCCCTTGGAGAGATTATCCCAAAATAGTCCCCTTATTTTTCTAGTCTTATCCCCCTCTATACGTAATGTTATTTCATATATTTTGTGAGGTTTGCTAATTCTGGTGTCTGCAGTTTCCACTTGAAGATATTCATTCGTGTCCACTGTCTCCAGATGATTCATAAGGACTTTGCGAGCTATGCTCACTTCTGCTGCGCTGTCTAGCATTGTCTGAGCCCATTCTCCGTTTTTCAGTTGTGTCCTCAGTATTCTCGGCATTGTTAACTACCTTGATACTGGCTACCTTCTTTTTTGGAAATTGTAATTTCTTTTTTAGCTGAGCAGGTTCCTTGTCTTTGGACTTGGCGTGCTCTTCTCTTTGTTCTGATCGTCCTCTTCTTTCCGATTTCTGCGAGGAAGTCTGAAAAGATTGAGAGGGACGTGTATCAATGTCTTGATATCTATCAGGCTTTTTTATATTATCCCTATTTCTAAGGTTATATCTTTTCCCAGAGGGGTCACTCTGGGGTGACCTGTGTCTTTGGTTCGGAGATTTTTCTCTTCGCCTAGGAGACCTTCCTCTGGACTGGAATTTCTTTTCTTTAGGATTGGATTGTTTGTTTCCATCCCAGCTCTTTTTCTGTGATGTTGAATTATTATTAAAAAATATTTTTTCAGGACTTTCAATCAGTTGTGGTTTTACTGGTATTCCACCTAAACTATCTCTACCTAGTTCCTCATAGGATTTTTCGATGATTCTGGCAATTTCAGCTGGTTGGTCTGCTATATCTGTCTCTTTTAACCTCTGGCGGATCGCCACGTTTGCTGCTTCACCCTTTATGTTGGCTAATAATATAGCCGAGACCTGCTTGAAATCTTTTAGTAATTTCATACCAAGAGTTAAAGCGGGTTCTGGACCATATTCGTCTTGAATTTGTTTTAGCACATCTGGTATTACCGAAATGGATGGAACACCGTGCGTTTTTGTGTAGATGGAAGCAAAGACTGTACCCCAATTGTCACAGTCCTCAATGTGTGGTGCAATTCCCATTGGAAGACAGATAGTCAGAATCCTGTGTTTTTCTAATGGGGTGGTGTCAGGAAACACCGCCTCTATTTGGGTGATTTTCTGTGCCAACCAGAATGGTATTTGTTCCCGTTTAGCCGGTACTTTACCTAGGCAGGATTGTATGTTCTGTGGTGTAATTTTATTTGTGTTCCCCTGGTGAGGGGTCAGCTGTGGAATTTTAATTGCTGGCTGAATTGTTGAAGTCCGCATCACATCCTGGACTAATTGTCTATGTATTTTTATTAATTGTTTTAGCTGTGTTAACAGCTCTGCTGCAGACATCCCATTGATGTCTGGATGTGGTGTGTATCCGGCTAGGACCGGCCACGTTGCTCCTGGTCTACCTAAAGGACCGAGCCTGGTGATGTGATTATTATGTTTTAGGGCGCCATTAAATAAGAGCAGATGCTCTTGAAATTTAAGTGGTACTTCCACCTCCTCGAAAGGAGTGTACATTTCAGGAGGTTCCTCTATTTTGTAATAGTGGAAGTACTTTGTTACAGCATTTGCTGCTGGAAAATGTATCCATGAATAGTATACCTCTGTCTGCCGATATTCGTGTGCCTCAATTACGAATATGACTGTACCACCTCTAGGTGTCAGTCCATTTTCTATAAGTTTTAAGGTTATAGATTTCCTTTTGATGACCGGGATGAGTATTATCTCCGGGTCTGCATTTTGTAGTGCAGTATCAGCTTCTGCTATGTCAGCTGCTAATCTAACTGCCTCTCTTTCTTCATCACTGTCTGCCATTTTACCAACAGGATGGTTACTTTGTTTGTTTGCAGATCAGGTTTCTTATGGAAACAAAGATTAGATGCACAATATTTTGGAACGGTGTATCCTCCAACGTTGACTAAACCAAGTACCATACATAGGAGTTTCCTCCTGCGAGGTTTGGCGGATATTTACCTTTCACCCACTCCAGACATCTTTGGAGTATTATGGGGAAAAGGGGTCTGAGTGAGAAAGCACGACTGAGTTACTCTAAATGTCTTACGTTAGTTTTATCGCCCTTCCAAACACGTTGGGCGCCATGTAGTGTAGTTCCTATTATCCCAATAGGCTCTGCGCATTGGAATAATACCTTCAATAGTATAGGCCTAGACCAGACGTTAACTAGGTCTACTACTGTCGATATTAGACTTAAAGTTTTGGGTTTGCCAGCTAGCTCAGAGTTCACTAGAAACTTTCTCGAATGTTCAGGAAGGAATTAACTTCCCTGATTAGACAAGAAGGGATTTAGTTTCTGACAACCATAGAACATGACAACTTTGCTCTCCCCTAATCAAGAGTGTATCTCGAGAGTCGTGTGAACAAAAGGCAATTTATTTTACTCAGTCAGTACGTGCATTCTTAGTCTCATCAGAATGTAGAGAAAAGGAAGAGACGGGCGTGTTCAATAAAAGATGTTATTTATTGATCAGTCTCTTTTCTCGTACAAGAGAAATGGATCGATATTATTGCAATACTTATAGTTAAGTAAAGTGCATACATTAGAAGCAGAAGTATAAAATAATACAGTAAAAACATTGATATGGTTTCTAAGCCATATGAAGGTTTAAAATGAATAAAATATATTACATACACATATACATTTGACTAAACGTACTCAACTGGTGTTTCTAGATACGCCTACCCCGTGTACCTGACCTAAGCCTAATACGTGGGCGGGAATAGAAAGTTACAGTTTAAGTTAAGTTTGTTTTTGCCAAGTGACTGACTAAAGAATTCTCTGCGAGGGGTTATTCAGTTCTGTACCTGGAATTTAGGATGAATGAGGGATGGTATCTCTCGTCTCTGGTCTCGATATTCCAGGCTGCCTGCGAGGGCTACCCGGAAACGCCGGAGCTGGATTTCTCGGCAGGAGAAATAGGCAGCTGCTCGATTTCAGCGCGTCAAGAAGGCGGGGCTGTGCCAGCGGGGTCTGCTCTGCTCTGGGCTTCGGCAAGTCTGGCTGCTCCGTCCTCGTCACCACCGCGTGTGTTTGCATAGGGCAATATCGGTAATATTTATACATTTAAGGTGCCGAGATTGACGTAAGGATGGACATAGATACGTCAATAAAGATGTCATACGACCAGGTCGTTAGCACATTCTTTTGCTGAAGTTCTCGGTGAAATCAAAACAATGGCCGCAGGGTTTTTCCCAGGTTGTCATAGGTTTGATTTGTTATGAGAACTCCGTATGCCTTATCAGGGGCTGGAGGAATATCGCTTGTCTAATTAGATGGCAAGCGTTATGACCTAATCAGATAACACGTTCCTGTGCCGTAGTGTGGCTTTATCAGATAACGGTTCCTGCATCATGGGGGTTTTCTGCCTCATGGGCTGACTGCTAGTTAACTTGTTAGTTTGCTAACCAGAATAGGGTCAGGAATAGGGGGATCGATACAGAACCTATAGGAATACATCACAGTTTGACCCTTCACCTTTGTTGTTTTCTCCCTTATTCCCCTCTCTGCTGTCCTCTGGTTTCCTTAGCCTTTGTTGACGATTCCTGTCTGCTTCATGTCAGTTTTTCTCCTTGTCTAGGCCTCCTCTCTCCTGGTACTTCGTGGGTTTCTATGTTTGTATCCTGTGCAGGATCTGCAATATGTCTGAAGCTAGTTTAAACTTTCCCTCTGCTTGCACCAGATAAGTCTTGCACCTTTTTACCCTTGTGCATAATGGGTATTGCATGTTGTCTTCCTTTCAGTAATTATGTTCTCTCACTCTTGGTTGAAGAATTGAGGCATATTATCAAGGACCGGTCTTAAAATTACCGCCGTTTTATCGGCAGGAAACTGCCGATAAAACGGCGATAATGGGCTTGATAATACGCCCTTGTTAATTCCCATAGAATCCCATGTTAACATCAGAACATGGGCTTCTATCGGAATTAACAAGGGCGTATTATCAAGTCCATTATTGCCGTTTTATCGGCAGTTTCCTGCAGATAAAACGGCGATAATTTTAACACCGGTCCTTGATATTATGCCCCCATTATCCTTAACTTTGTCCTTAGACGCAGTGCCTCGGAAATAAACTCCAGTTGTTCTGAATGGCAGCCTACAGGAGTGTGTTTCTCTCTGTTGGGATGGCAATGTCCCTTGCATTATGTGCTGTATTGTTGTCTGTTGTGTGTGCACAAACTGAATACCTGTGATCCAGTATTCTTTATTTTTGGTCAGGCTACTCACTAATTCTATGCACCCCCATTGATCTAAGCCCTGTATTTTGACAATTACAGGTTCTGGTTTTAGTACTGATCAGAGAGGGGGCACACCAAGTGCACCCTCATAGTGATGAGACTACAGTCCCTGTCACAGGTCTCATGCAGGGAGCGCAGTGGTGGCAGCTTACATGGTTGGTGATTTTTAGTGACATCCTTTTACCTGGGAAACATGAATGTACACTTACAGGCCTATTCATATAAGTAAGGTATGCTGCTCACAATGAATCTGAAATCCTAAGTGCGACTTGTGCATTGAACATGTGCGTATATGCTAAACATGATAGTGTGCCATGCACGAGTGATACACACCGCCAGGTTCCATTTTTAAAGCCCACAGCCTGGACCAGCATACAAGATTGAACAGAGGTTGCCTTCTCAAGACATCATTGGTTTATTGCTGGTACCTCCTTGATCAAGTGGGGGGAAGCCCAGACATTATGATGAGAAAAGAACAGACAGTCTTCATTTAGAAGTGCCAGGACCCTTCCTGATACATGGGGCTGTAAATTACTCTGACTAAAGCTTGCAGAGGGTATAGAGTGAGTCCTGCAGTATCTGTTGTGAGGGAAAGCAGCCCTTTGAACGGGCACAGATTCTTGTTTCTTTTTCTGATCTCTGTGAAGAGGAGTCATAAATAGTTGGGTGTGGCCTGCTCTCACCTCTTTGTGCTTCTGTAGTGAGCACTCCACCTGCAGTCTGTTCTGCTGGGCAGAGCATCTTTGCATACCTGGAAGAATGCCTGGCCAGGACACATGACAGCGGAACTGACCCAAACCAGTTCCAAGGAATCAGACCTTGAACACCCAGCTTCCTTTTACAAGACAACTACAAAGACAGGAGTTCAAGACCCATATTTGTTTATTGTTCTGGTCTCTTCTACTGAGGAAGGGGTACTCCACAGAGTACACAGCCACTACTACTCAGCCAAGGGTAAGTGCCACACTGACAGTCAACTACTCAGAGGTGGTGAGGAATCATCGCCTGGAGTATGCTCTGAAGGAGGAATTACTGGATTGTCCTGGGTTCCAATATATCCTATCTGGATGAGACAGAAGGCTGTAGAGCAAGATGGAGGGATTGATCTTAACATTGACACCCTTGAAACACTGTGTTGCTGACAAGATGACCTATCAAAGAGTAATTGCAAAAGGGCTATCTTTTGTGTGTTACAAGATTTTAATTCATGCAGATACTTCTTTTGTTTTGCTGCTGTGATTGCACTTCTTGCAAAGGCAGTAGCTTGTTACTCTTAACATGTGATATGAGAAATAAAATTACCCTGAAGTTCCATGTTAGCCAAAAGATTTGCACAATGTTCCTTGGTCTGAATTGCTGCTGCCTCAGATTAATAATCCTTAACCGATGAGCAAGAGGTGTGAACTGGGTATAAGTTTAGCCTAATGGACAAATTCAGACCTGCATGATTCTTCGTGAGAGCCACATCCACATCCCAACGACAGGGCTATTCCCAGAAATGTCTTCTGTAACCACTTCTGATTTCCCAACCATACTGGAAACATAAGATTATGCTTGAGTGCAGCAGAAAGATCCAGTTCACTCTTAGCCAAAAGACAGAGTTCCCGTGAGAAATCTAGGCAAAGTCCACTTATCGAGAAGCAAGTTTCAAGAACCTCTCTGTTTCCTGGAAGTCTGGGTGGAGGGCAAATCTGAAATTAATGGGACATGCCTATATTGGTACTCTCTAACTCGTGTTCCGTTTCAGGATGTTATTCTTTTCACCACAGCCGCCTTGTTAAAATATTGTATGACTTTGCCTCTAACCTCTGGTTTAGGATGAGATTCCTCATGTTCCTCATATTCTGAAGAAGGCCAGGAAGTCTTTGAGGAAGGGAAGAAAACTCCCCTGTAGAAACTGAAGATGCAGGGGACAAAAATGACTTCTTACAAGCCTGGGCGTAGTTCGCGTAGTTTTGCTATGGGGAATTCCACGAAGTGACAAAACAACTCTGCGGAGTTCCGTAAGTGGCGGAGTGCAGTGCAAACTGCTGTATGCGCTGGTATTTCCGCCCCTCGGGTAGAAATTCTACCCGAGTGGCAGCTTGCACTCGCAAGCTTACTGTTCACGAGTGCGAGTGGTGAAAAAACTCCACTGTACTACGCGAAGCAGAGTGTTCTGCACACCGCAGAACATGGAGTGCAGAAAACGCTGCAAATTCACTGACCGGAGCGGAGTTCACTGTCTAGGCCTACTTCTTAACCAAATGTTTCTCCAACACTGTGGCAGTTCTGTATCTCTGTAACACTTCTGTTAAGAGATGTAATCAAAATCAGAATGTGGCTTTCAGACAAGGCAGGAGAGAGTTCCAGATCAAACTTTCACCATCATTGGACACCTGGACAAGAGTGGCTTCTGCTTCCTGGCTCCTGCTAGCTCATCTTGCGGCTCCATTTATATAGCCTTCCAGTACTGGGTGACCCATCTCTGGCCACGGTCACATTTTTTGTAACACTATCTCTCTGTGCACCTTTTTGTTGAGAAGATGGTTGCATCTCTCAATAACTCAGCATGCTGGGGTATTCAAATAATTGTGATGGTCAACAATAAGTAGATTTTTTAAGTTATGTGTTGGATGAGGCTCTATTTCACTGTGAAGTTCCAGTCATTTAGAGAGTGGAGTAGCATTCCCTCTGACGTATATAAACAACACCGATTTTTGGCAATTCAACCCTGATATTACATGGCCGACACTATGCTTCCTTCATGTGTGTGAATCACAAGGGGTGTGCAATTGAACAGTGTTCTTGTCTCTCAGGTTGACTTCTGATACTCTATAACCTTTTCCCCTTGAGAATTCTGCAGATTTCTTTACTTGTGTCTACATTTTGCAATACTGAAATGCTCTTAGGTGGTTCTGACTATCGCAATTTCAGTTCAATGGACACTGAACTTTGAATCTCTGTTGGTTGCTTCCATAGTCTCCAAAAAGCTTGCAAAAAGTTTGGAAAATGTGAAGAGCATTGCTCTACAAACTATTTTTTAACTTCATACTTCAATCGCTCACTATTTCACCAGTCTGCCGGGGTGGGGGTATTATTGAGGGCTACGCACTGTAAACAAGGCTTCCCTTACATCATTACTATTATGAAATCTACCTGGGTTACCAGAGGAATTCTCGACTAATCATTCAGGAAAACAGGAAAGTAATGATTGGAATTAAGTGACCCATAGGAGCCTGCCACCAAAAACCTCAATGCAGCATCTATTAGGACTGACATAAGAGGTTTAGCGTGTGGTGGTTTTTGTAAGCTCTCATTAATATGGAATCCTTTGTAGTGTTCTGAACTATTTAATCCAGAGATGGGCAACACATCTTATCTCTAAGTGGTTATTTGGTGTCAACTATTCATCATAGGCACGAATGTACAATTTCATTGTTTTGCTATCCCCTGTTCCTGTGTATGGTAATGTTATCCTCACAGACCTGCTAACTTACACAGTGCAACCATGTGACACACAATATCTGCTCCCTTCAAACTGTCACCCGGCGAGGAGCCAGTATCATACAGTGGCAGGGAAACAAGTTGAAAGCCACAGTCAACAGTGGACTTTCAGCTTGTTTTTGGAGGCTTTGAACTGCTGAAGGCCATGAAGGGGTGTGTATGTCAACTCCTCAAGACATCGGCACCAGCCGCAGTAAGCTTTTCTTTTTTTGGAGTAGAAGTATGTTTGGGGGCGGGGTGGGGGCAGGAAAAGTGCCTCATAGACAGCTCTCGGCACAAGACCCTCTTCCTACAAGGTCCCACTGCCTTGTCATGTGGTGAAATCTTTGTTTTAGTTAGCAGGTCGGAACCACTCTAGTAGTCATCAGTGAAAGCTCTTCTCTGGCTTGTTTCATCTAACTCACTTTTGTGTCAAAACAATTAGGACATATGACATTTGTATGTGTATGACATTATCTTGCAGATATCCCCCCCAGCTGTGCAAGCTACTTACGGGCCCTCCCGTTGTTCTCTTTCTCCCATCAATCATGGACACCAAGACCTTTGTGATGTGAAAACGGCCACAGTTTATTATTATTATAAGCCGGTACATATGTTATCACAATAGCATAATTATTAACTTGGTCACTCTTTGTATCTTATCCCATTGTTTGCCATCCAGAGTCCCTGTTGTGAGGCATTCTAAGGACATTGTCTATGTATTTGTCTTTTTCTGTCCTAGTGTTATGATATTATTCTTAAATCCGTATTGCTCCCTCACACCTCTCCCTCCTTGCACTGTTAGTGGGTGGGATGACTTTCTCCTGTGCCAGTGCTGGGGACTGCTAGTCCTGGTTGCATTTTGGCTGCGTATGTGGGCACGCCTCATTGGGGCATGTAATCAAAGCTGGTGTTTGGTGGGCTTCCATGATATATATATGTGTGTGTGTATTACCTACTGGCGGTCGCCAGTAGGTATATATAGTTAGGATTTTTTCCCTATGGGATTTTTGAAAATTCTATGTCTAATAACTTTGGCGTTTGAGGACGGAATTGGCTGAAATTTTCTGGAAAATGGAACATTTTGTTTCTGAGCAGCCCCTAAAAATTTGGGGGGGGTTCGTCCAGGGGGGGCCGAGAAAAAAGGGGGGTCCCAAAACGTGTTTTTAACATTGAGTTTTCCATAGGGCGGTTGGCCTCACTTTTAGCCCGAACGGCTGAATGGATTTGCACGAAACTTGGCAAAATTGTAGGGACTGGTAGCCCGATGTGCCTTTTCTCGGTCTCAATATATGTGCTCCAGTGGATTTTGAGAAATTAACGTTTAAAAAAAGATATATATCTGTAAGCGCGCTCCGGGCAGCGCTCCGGTCCGCGGACCTGACGCGTAACGGAACTTTGCGTAGCGAAGCTGATTGGCTCTCCGGTGTCTGTCAACATTCTAAACAGTCCGGAGCGGCCGCCATCTTGTCTCTCGGTAGGATTGAGAGACAAGAGGAGGCCAAAACAAAGGCGAAAATTACAATAAGGGGGCATACTAGATCCTCCCTGACCCCCTAGGTTTAATGTGGAGGTTTTAAAAGGGCCCCGCGGGGCAAAAAAAACAAAAAAAAAATTTATTTTTTTTTGCGTGGGGAGCGCCCGGTCCGCGAACCGGGAAGCGTTCTGGGCAGCGTACTGCAATGAAAAATGAATGATAGACTTTTCAAATGCTGTATGTTAATTGATTGTTGTTTTTGTTGATTATTTTTTATTTTCTTTATTTTTTAAGCATTTTTTTTTAATGTGATTGTGTTTCATAATTTATTAAACTTTCTAACATTTCATTGTCAGAAATTTCATAATTATCATGGAATATACATTGTAGTCTTTGAGGGTGTAAAATGTCCTCATTTGCAAGGAGGTTATCTACTGCTTGTACACATTGAAGTAGTTCATTGTCCCAAGTTTCATCGAAAAATTCAATGTCAATTTGATCAATTGTATCAATCAATTCTTGGCTGCTGTCTTGCAGGTCCATTTCAAAAGAAACTTGGTTTTCGCCTTCCATTTTGCCTGAAATTTGAATTAAAAAAATATATATTAGTAGAGATAGGGCAATGTTGGGAATAATTTTAGATAGGCATTTTTTATCAGTGAATTTATCTTTGGGCAGTGTATAGTATCAGAGTGGAAGTAGGAATATAAAAATGTGTATGTGATTTAACGTAAGTAAATTCATAATTATACAAGAGAAGCCTAACTCCATCCTTAACTATAACAGAGAAGTCTCTCTAAATCTATAACTACTACAGAGGGATAGTATATATCTATCAGAAAAAGTTTACCATATTAACTTATAGTGCACAATATACTTCAGTTTTAAAAATAAAAACTTACCTTTAGAAAGAAGTTGAAGGAATTAGTGAAAATACTATTGAAATGTACAGCAAGAAGTAGTAGTCAAAATGGCTGTGTTTTCTTCTCTTCCTTTATATATATTCAGGTATATAACCAATGAAATGTCAGGTAAAAAAAATAGAAAATGAAAGTAACATTTTCATTGGTTGTCAATTCCAACACTTCAGATGTATTTTGTGAAGTAATTTACCTCAGGGTATTTAGAGAGGTCTACAGGCTAAATGACTAAATGGAATTCCAATCAAATTTGTGAAAATGGTAGGGATTGGTATGTAGTATGAGCTAATCTATATTTGGTGAAATTGTCTCCAGTGGCTTTTCTGTGAACTACTTTCCCACCTTTTTTGATGGTGCGCTTCCCAGGGAGCGACCCGGTACGCGAACCGTTGAACGCCCCGGTTCGCGAACCTTAAGCGTTCCGGGAGTCCACCATTTTGTGTTTCGGTCGAATTTAGATACAAGATGGAGGGCAAATAATGTTCAGAATGGGTAGAAGGGGGCACGGTAGACTTATCTTGACCCCCTAGGTTTTGTGAGGGTGGCTGAGGAGGCCCATATGTGCGAAAAAAAACCATTTTTTTAAAAAATTTCGCGAGGTTAGCTCCCGGTTCGCGTACCGGGTAGCGCCCCGGGGAGCGTACTTTGTTGAAAATTAGTGAAAATGTTAGAGTAAAATAATAATTGTGAGTGATTAGATGTAGGGTAGCTCTGAGAAGAGCTTTTGGGTTTATGGTACATTTAGGTACTTATAAGTAGGTACCAATGCACATTCTTAAATTCAGAGTGAAAACTCTGTTGCCCTCATCTGAGAAGTGAACTCCATCTCCTCTGTAGATATCTTGCATGTAGTATCGCAAGTTATTGTTGTACAGGGAGCCCATTCCATGGTCTCTCATGTAAGCTGAAACAGATTTGTTTACATGCTTCCTCGACTTCTCAATTTGTGGACAAAATTGGTTTGACCACCTCCATTTCTGTCTTTGGCATATATTTGAATATACCAAGGCAGTCTGAGGAAAAAGTGCCATTAATTGCTCAAAGGTGTCCTTTAAAAGCATTTCCAGACCTACACCAGTCAAAGTGCCCAAGTCATTACCTCCACAGTGCACAATTAACAGGTCAGGTTTGGGCAAATGCATAAAGGTTTTCACCAATGGTATCAATTGGTGACATTTTAATCCTCTGTGGCCAAACCACTTAATTTCCACATCTTGTAAATTGAGGTTAGGTAATTTCCTGTTTTCAACGTACCTTTGAGCCCAGTGAATATAACTATGTCCAACAATCCAGACAGAAAACATGGTGAGAGAAGGTTCTCCTGCAGTCAGATGAAGTGTGGCAATGAAATGGCAGTTGAAAAAATGAGAGTTTAAAATGAAAAAAACTGTGGAGTTTCTGTGTTCATGAAGCAGTAACAGTGATTGGTGGATTTTGATTGCTGAAAACAGAAAGTTAGGGTGCACGGATGTGTTCTTTGAAAGATGTATTTTGAATGGTCAATAAAAAAGTCATTAAATGAAAGAATGCACTGGATATGCAGGTGCA
This sequence comes from Lissotriton helveticus, assembly GCF_964261635.1. Lineage (NCBI taxonomy): Eukaryota > Metazoa > Chordata > Amphibia > Caudata > Salamandridae > Lissotriton > Lissotriton helveticus. The sequence continues at coordinate 1,460,535,547 of NC_136059.1, forward strand.
CTGAGAGTTCAGAGTTCAATTGCAACAAAGTTGTGTGAACTTGCAAACACCAGAAGTCTTCCAATGAGGTGGTTGCCATGCAGAAAAGACAGAAAGGGCAGAGGGGGGAAGGGTTTTCATTTGAAAAAAAGTGAGGGAAGAGTTTTGATTGGGTGACATGAGAAATATGTGTGAAGAATTACAGCATTTCTGTGCTTTTGATAGCTGCAGACTCTGGAGTGCATACCTTTTGCTCTGCTGAAGACAAATTGGTGTGTTTCTGAGACTGTTTTCAAACTCAAAGTATTTGCTAAGGTGAGAAAATATTTCTTTAACTTAGAGAATAGTGTGCTTTAAGGAGAAAATTATGAATTATGTGGCGCAAATTGCTTGTAAATATGCTCCCACCTGTGCATGGAAAATTTAGATTTTGAATGTTTGTGTTACATAGCCATGTTAAAAGTGACCCAACCATGCAGGAAAGGCAATCAAAAAACGCTTTTATGTGTCTTAAGGACATTTTAAGTAATTTTCCCATGTGCAGTGTTTTGAAATTATGAATTGAAAATCGTTTTTGAGGTAAAGGAATTGTTTTTAAATTTATGACAAGAACATAATGGTGTATGCTTCTTTATAAGGCAATTGACTGTCCCTGATGTTATTTTTCCCATTTTAATGTAAGACCTTTCTCTGTGGCGCAAATTGCTTGTAAATATGCTCCCACCTGTGCATGGTAATTTTAAATTTTAAATGTTTGTGTTACATAGCCATGTTAAAAGTGACCCAACCATGCTGGAAAGGCAATCAAAAAACGCTTTCATGTGTCTTAATGACATTTTAAGTCATTTTCCCATGTGCAGTGTTTTGAAATTATGATTTGAAAATCGTTTTTGGGGTAAAGGAATTGTTTTTAAATTCATGACAAGGACATAATGGTGTATGCTTCTTTATAAGGCAATTGACTGTCCCTGATGTTATTTTTCTCATTTTAGTGTAAGACCTTTCTCTGTGGCGCAAATTGCTTGTAAATATGCTCCCACATGTGCATGGAAAATTTAGATTTTGAATGTTTGTGTTACATAGCCATGTTAAAAGTGACCCAACCATGCAGGAAAGGCAATCAAAAAACGCTTTTATGTGTCTTAAGGACATTTTAAGTAATTTTCCCATGTGTAGTGTTTTGAAATTATGATTTGAAAATCGTTTTTGAGGTAAAGGAATGTTGTTAAAATTTATGTGCGCCATATGCCCCCAAATTTCTTTTTCAGGGGTGCAGCAGGGTGTTATTGAGACACCCCTGCAGCTTTGGAAAAATTCCTAATTTGTGATGAGCACATTGTTAATCGCAAATTGCACCTTCATTTATATGAGCCTCCTAGCCCATGGAAATGAATGGGTAATTTGCAATTAGCAATTTTCTCATTGCAAATTTGGAATGGTAAAGAATCGCTATTTATTCCTTAAAATTCGCTTTTTTGGAAATGCAATATAGTTATATGATACATATGGCGGTTGATGTCTAACAAGATAAGAAGCTTAGGCATACATTTATGATGACTGGCGCAATGAAGTAGAAATCACTTACTTCATTGGTAGAGCTTTACATGTATTATCTCCTCTGTATTCTTCATCAAGCGTAACTTTAATCTGCAATCCTGAGTAGGCCTCACTTTAAACAAACCTCTGGATAGGCCACATCTTATTGTTATCTTGATTTAATCATTTAAAATGCTAGGGACAGATTTATGATAGGTGTATGCCTCTTTTGCGCCACTTAGAAAACATTGTCCATGGGGAAATGACTTAAAATGTCCTTAAGACACATGAATGTGTTTTTTTAAAACGTTTGCAATTTTTTTGGGTCACTTTTAACATGGCTATGTGACTCAAACAGTCAAAATCTAAATTCGCCATGCACAGGTGGGAGCATATTTACAAGGACTGTGCTCCATGGGGAAAGGTCTTATAATGTAATATGGGAAAAATGACATCAGAGACACTGAAATGCCTTATAGAGAAGCATACACCATTATGTCCTTGTCATAAATTTGCAAACCATTACTTTTCCCCAAAAACGATTTTCAAATCATAATTTGAAAACACTGCACATGTGGAAATGACTTAAAATGTCCTTAATTCAAAATGTGCGATTCCTTAAATGCAATGTATCAAACAAAAAATATGTAAAAAATGATATTAAGGATTTGGAAACTACCACCAACTTCTAGTTTGTGGTAATTTGCGAATTCTTTTCAAAAAGCATTTTTTTCCAAAAAACAAAAGGTCCCATATGACGCCCATACATGCCCTTAGGGCATGTAGGTGTGCCATATGCCCCCAAATTTATTTTTCAGGGGTGCAGCAGGGTGTTCTTGAGACACCCCTGCACGCTTGAAAAAATTCCTATTTTGTGATGAGCTAATTGCTAATCGCAAATTGCAACCTTCATTCCTATGAGCCTCCTAGCCCATGGAAATGAATGGGTAATTTGCAATTAGCAATTTGCTCATTGCAAATTAGGAATAGTAAAGAATTCCTATTTATTCCTTAAAATTTGCTATTTAGGAAATGCAAAATAGTTTGATGGTAGATATGGTGGTTGATCTGTAACAAGATAAGAAGCTTAGGGATACATTTATGATGACTGGCGCAATAAAGTGCACATTACTTACTTCATTGGTAGGCCTTTACATGTATTATCTCCTCTGTATTCTTCATCAAGCGTAACTTTAATCTGCAATCCTGAGTAGGCCTCACCTTAAACAAACCTCTGGATAGGCCACACTTTATCGTCATCCTGGATTAATCATTTAAAATGCTAGGGACAGATTTATGATAGGTGTATGCCTCTTTTGTGCCACTGTGCGTCACTTTTATGATGCAGCGGTGGTGCAAAAGATTTGCTATGAGGCGACAACATTACAAATTGATGCATTTAGGCAGATATGTCATGGTGTAAAAAAAACGTACCACATGAAACCGATGCAGCAGTGATGCAAAAGATGCACCATGTCGTAAGACAGGCCTCACTTGGGGCCATATGTATCAAGCTAATTAGCATTCGCAAAGATCAAAATTCTACGAATTTTGGCCTTTGCGAATGTTAATTAGACAAATGGTATGTATCAAACAAGTTTGATGCAAAATAAGGAGTAGCAAAATTTGCTATTCCTTATTTTGCAATTGCACTGAAGGATTTGCAAATTTTGTGACTACTTAAATGCAATGTATCAAACAAAAAATATGTAAAAAATGACATTAAGGATTTGGAAACTATTGTGGTAAATTGGTGGTAATTTGTGAATTCTTTTCAAAAAGCTTTTTTTTAAAAAAACAAAAGGTCCCATATGACGCCAACACATGCCCTTAGGGCATGTATGTGTGCCATATGCCCCCAAATTTCTTTTTCAGGGGTGCAGCAGGGTGTTCTTGAGACACCCCTGCACCCTTGGAAAAATTCCTAATTTGTGATGAGCAAATTGCTAATCGCAAATTAAACCTTCATTCCTATGAGCCTCCTAGCCCATGGAAATGAATGGGTAACTTGCAATTAGCAATTTGCTCATCGCAAATTAGGAATGGTAAAGAATCGCTATTTATTCCTTAAAATTCGCTATTTAGGAAATGCAAAATATTTTGATGATACATATGGCAGTTCATCTCTAACAAGATAAGAAGCTTAGGGATAGATTTATGATGACTGGTGCATCACCAGGGATGTGCCAGTCATCTTGCGCCGCTGTTCCGCCACCCATGGTGTGCTGCATGGTGCACCCCAGCAAGGCTCAGGGGTGCACCATCTCCACAATGTTGCGTCAAGACCTATGCCTGCTTCAAGCAGGCGCAGGGTTTTGACACAGGTTTCTCCTATCTGATTGTAAATGCGGCACACCATGGGTGGCAGAGCAGTGGTGCACGTTAACTGGTGCATGCCTGGGGATGTGCCATTTAACATAAATCTGCCCCTTTACATTTAAGTATGTGCAGGGGACACAGAGTCGGTGAGGCTTATCCAAGGTTAAGAACAGATGAGTCCTGTTCAGTGAAAAATTAGACATAGGCTTCACCTGCTCAGCATCGCTGGACATGGCTAAATAATAGCTGCAAAATGTTACTCTTGTTAAACAATTTTACTATTATAATCTGTGAGATTTGTCTCTTACTCTGCAACATCTCATTGTTGTTATCTTTCTTTAAAGATAAAGACAACCTCAACATGAGCGACAATCTGCAATCAGTTGATTTTGACCTCATCATTGAACTTGTAATTGAAACATCAGTGGATGTTGATCCATTGGATGATTTAAATCCTGAGGATGGAGAAGAGCGTGATGAGGATGCAGATTTGTCCGAATTATATGATATAGGATGGGAAGCTGACCTGCTTGAGCCTTTGGAACTATAAACATTTATTTTTAAAATTTATAATTAATAAAAAGTAAAAAGGTAAACCGTTTAATTTAAAAATAAAGACACATTCAACAGCAGGTTATGTGTAGTGTCTTCAATAAAATATTAAAATATGCTCATAAAATTAGATCAGATTCACATATAAAATAGCATAGGTAACATAAATATAAATGTCATTTCTTTTCTGGTATTTCTGTATTGTAAATTTGCCAACGACTAAAAAATCTTCTAATTAAAATGTCAAGTAGTGTGTTAAGTTTTTTATCACTGTTACTGATTTACTGTTTGGTAATAATGGTTAATAACATTATTTATTATATTTTTCCACAGATTCAACTGCAGATCATTTCAAGATTTCACCATGCCTACAATAGAAAGACAGAGAAAGGCTGCAAAACGTCAAAGACAGCAGGTGAAAAATAATACGCAGCAGTCCTCTAACAAAAAGATTTGTCAAGTCACGAAGAAAGCACCGGGTAAGAGCACAAAACACTTTATAAGAAATATGTGTAATAAAAAAAATATTACTACAGAAAATGTTTCAGTCCATAAAACGAGAAGGAAATCAAATGGAAAAGAAAGGCCAATGAAAAATGTTACTGCTAGAGCAAGAGATAACTCTGTGCATGATAGTAGAAGGAAACAACAGTTTAGGGAGATTCGTAAACGAATGTTCCGGAACAGGATAATTGGCAATTTGTTAAAAAATATTAAGAAAGGTCAACATAAACTAGTTTTTTATAAAAAAAAAAAATAAGTTGAGAAAGTTATTGATCAGGCATTTGAAATTAAACGTAAGTTATTTATTTTGATAATCAATAGAATTAGGAAGCTAAACAAGGCAATTTTTGATTTCAAAAGAAATAGTAGATGGAAGAGAATAGTTAATCGTAGTAATTTTTGTGAAGTTTTTTCTGGAGAATGGATGCATAGTTCAAGCTGTGAGGCATTTTTTAATGAGGAGAGTTATTTCCAGGATAATGATTTGGTGCATGCAGTTGACACCAGTGGTCGTGCTTATGAAGTGAAAGATGGTTGTCCAGTTGAAAAAGAAAAACTTGTGACAACAGAGGCAGAAGTGGTGTTAGGTAATGAGGTTTTAGGAAGACGTGCTAAGGGTCCTGTGTACACCTGGAAGTGTAGTAGTATTTGCAGTGTGCGACAGGATTCCATCAATTTGCTTTGTGATTTTGTACGGTCATTTAATAAGAAAAGTTTGAAGCAGAAAATGATGTTGTTGCAAGAATTAGATCCTTGCAGAGTAAGAGAAGTGACAAGTTTGCATGGACATTCACTGGCTTGTCTTTCCAGGAGAGTATGCCAGAGTGTTTTTCATCATTTGAGGATGCTAGCAGTGCATCATAACAAAGTGAGGAAATTAGTTAGAATGTTGTATTATGCTAAGAGTCCAGCAATTATGCTTAAACAATTATGCGCTGCTCTTTTGCATGGTTCTGAAATAGATGTGAAGAATATATGTGAAGAAATTGAGTTTTGTTACTTTGGAAGTAAAGAGGAGAATGTTGAAATTGAGCAAGAAGAAGAGGGTCTTGTGGAAGATAGTGTACAGGTTTCCAGTACAGATAATTTCCAGAGGGAAATTGCGACGTTTGAGGTGAAATCAAGTGAGAGGCCGAATTTCACTTGTGTGTGTTGTCGACGCACTTATTATAAGAATCAGACTAAGTTAGTGGATTTATATGCAAAAAGTGAAAGGGAAAATAATAGTGAATGGAAGGATTTTGCAACATACTTGATGGTAGAAAATTGTTTTGATTTGGGATTGGATCAACGTGTGTGTACTTATTGTTCTTGCAAATTAAATCAAAACCAGATGCCTGCTAGAGCAGTTCATAATAATCTGGAATTGGTTGAGATTCCTTCTGAATTGAAGGATTTAAATACTTATGAATCTATTTTGATTCAAAGTATCCATCCCTTTCAGGCTATTGTAAGAATGGAGCCAAAGACAGGGAAATTGCCTCCATCAGATTTACAGAGAGGATTAAAGGGAAGAGTTGTTTATTTGCCTCTAGATTTGAAGAAAAACATTAACACAATTGGAGTAGAAAAAGTGGAAGAGGAACCTCTGGTTATCTTAGTTAATGGGGTTCCGACAAAGAATAAGAAAATATGGCAAGATTTAGTAGATGTTAGGAAAGTTAAAAAGGCAACATTGTATTTGAAAAAAAATAATAAATACTATAAGAATGTATATGTTGCAGAAGAGGAAGTAAGTGAGGAAGAGGATAGCGATTTGTGTGCTAGTCAAATTGAGAAAGTAGAACCCTCTACTAGTGAAGAAATATATGAACATTATAGTGTTCATCCTTTGCATTCCAAGGAAGTCATGGGGAATGCTATTGAGTTGTTTAAAATGAAACAAGCCAAAGGGAGTCCCATTAGTGTTTGGGAGGAAAGTTTGGAAGCTCGGTGTTTCCCACAGCTTTTTCCAACAGGTCAGGGAGGAAGATATGATGAGCGACCTCATCAAATTCCTGCTTCTGAATACCGGACTTTGCGATTGTATGCAGGAGATGCTAGGTTTCGACAATGCATTCCTTATTTGTTTCATCTCCTGTTTGAAAGCGATCTGTCTGGACTGTCATATGCAGTGAACCACATCTTGAAAAGTGGTATACACATGCAAAACATCTCGGCAAGTGACTTTATGGATAAAGTCAATGTCCAAGATAGTATTTTGGATTCTCACCTGATTAATCTCATGGCGTGTCAGCGTGGTACTAATGAGTACTGGTACCGTCGTCATGGTGATTTAAAATGTATGCTGAGGAACTTAGGTACTCCCACATGGTTCCTCACTCTGAGCTGTGCCGAGTATGGCTGGGAAGACTTACTTGAATTTCTACGAGAGGCAAATGCTAACGTAGATAACATCGAATTCAAGACACCCGGAGAACTGTGCTCTTTGGATCCAGTCAATGTATGTAGGTACTTCAATCATAGATTTGAAGCTATGATGTCTTTCATCATGAATAAGAAGAATCCACCTCTTGGAGAGGTGTTGGATTTCTTCTGGAGAAAAGAGTACCAAGCAAGAGGTGCTCCTCATATACATATGTTGCTGTGGATCAAGGATGCACCTAAATTTGGAACGGATCCAGAAGACTCAGTGATGAGTTTCATCCAACAGTATTCTACGTGTGCTGTTCCAAACGCAAAGGAGAAGAAAAGCCTAAGAGAAAAAGTTCTGCGTTTCCAAAGCCATCGATGTGGAAAGTACTGCCGTCGTAAATTCCGAAACAAGGACAAGTTCTACACTAAATGTCGTTTCGGCTTTCCACGACCGGTGATTTATAAAGGAAGAGTAAACAGTTTGATGTCTTCGCTGCGACACAATGTCATGAAGAAATCACCTAAAAACACTTACAATTTGAAGAGGAACGAAGAGTCCAAGTACATCAACGACTACAACCCGGTGATTTTGTCCATGTGGAATGCTAACATGGATATACAGTTTGTGGCTGATAACTGTATGGCTGTGGCTCGGTATGTGACGTCTTACATCACCAAAAAAGAGAAGACAGAATTGAAGGATATGTGGGAGGACATTTCCCATGAAAAGAGCCTCAGCAAGAAGTTGTACAGTTTCAGTCTGAAGATGTTGTCGCATCGAGAAATCGGAGCGTACGAATGTTCTGACCGGTTGTCTTCAGCAAGTCTCTATGCCAAGTCCAGGAGTATCGTTTGGGCGAGTCTTAGTCTTGCTGCAACGCGTAATCGAGTTCTCAAACCTGTGCGGGAAATTGAGTATTTGGCGGAAAAGGAGCCAAACAGTACCGACATTTTGAAGACAAACATGTTGGATACATATTATCCAAATCGAAGCAGTCACCTCGAGAATGTTTGTCTGTATGAGGTTCTGCAAAATTACATATTCAAGAGGAACATCAAAGAAGATACTGAGAAAGGAGTGTATGCTGTAATAGGAAGTGAGGGATGTCTGGTCAAGCAAAGAAAATGCCACTTGGTAAACCATCGAAAATTGAGTGGCGAATCTCCTGAAAAAAAGGAGTTTTTCTATTTAGCACTTTTGCAACTTTTCAAGCCTTGGCGTGCAGAAGAGGAACTGCTTGGAGATTTCCTCTGTTACGAAGACTCTTTCAATGCCGCCAAGGAGACCATAGAATGTCCTGCTTTTCCCAAATATGTAGAAATGTTGAATGCGGAAATTGAGCAGGAAGCAACGATTGCAGCCGAGATTGCCAGAGACAGTTCTCAGGACAGTCAGAGTTCTGCTTCATTGAGTCAGGATCCACTAGGAGGACCTGTTATCGAAAATGAAGCTGCCACTGCCATGAATGAAGTGGAAAGAGCCATGGCACATGCTCAGGAGGATGCGGTTAACTTAGAAGAGTTGGAAAGACAACTCAACGTTGAGCAGAGGAAAATATATGACGAAGTTACCCTGCAAATTGATCATGGATTAAGTCATGACAAGAAAGAGTGCTCATGTACGTCGTTGAAGCCTGTCCGACTGTACGTGAGTGGAGAAGCGGGAACTGGAAAAAGTTTCCTCATTAAAGCAATTTCATGCTATTTGCAGGAAAGGACAGAGTCATCGCTGTCTTGTGTTGTCACTGCTCCAACTGGACTGGCAGCACATAATATTAAAGGGATTACTTTACATCGTTTACTGATGCTGCCAGTGGAGCATGACAACAAATTACAATATCACAAGCTATCTGGAGATGCTTGTTTTGAAGTTTCAAGAATCTTGAGGAAAATTAAACTTCTTATCATTGACGAAGTAAGCATGGTTTCCAATGTCATGCTTGCCTTTGTGCATTTGAGGATGCAAGAAGTTCTCAAAACAGAGTATGATGTGTTATTTGGTGGCAAACACATCATTGTTTTCGGAGATCTTCTGCAGCTGACACCAGTGAAAGGGCAACCTGTGTTCAAAATGCTCACGCATGAAGATACCAGGAAGTGCCTAGGCAGCATTGGCAACGTCAATATATGGTTAAACTTCAATTATGCTGAACTGCATGAAAATATGCGTCAGGCGAAGGATGAAGTTTACAAGACTATTCTACAAGATGTTAGAATTGGAAAAGTGACCGAGCATGGGAAAGAAGCTTTACATGCACGATTACTGTCAAATTTATATCCAGAACAAAATGTTGTGCCTGAGAATATTTTTCAGAAAATTACTGAGAAGAAATCTGGAATATGTTGGATGCCAACTCTTGCAGAATGTGCCAAATTTAACAACAAATTGTTGCATTTAGAAAAGCAAGAGATTGTGAAACTGGAAGCTATTGATAGAGTAGAGCATATGGGAACAACAATTATTTTGTCTGAGAATCTGAAAACAAAATTGGATTCATTAGAGAAGAGTATATCTAAAACTGCAGGTTTTGAAAAGACTCTGAATGTGTGCTTGAACTGCCGTATAATTTTAAGAAGGAATTTACATGTTGAAAGAGGTCTGGTAAATGGATCAATGGGTAATGTTGTTGATTTTGTGAAATACAGAAATAGAGATGGAATTGAATTTTTAAAAATTAAATTTGATGGCATTGAGGAAGTACAGCTAATTGGTCGTTGTTCTGCTAGATTTTTGCTTGTAAAAGACTTATATGTTCGCCGTAAGCAGTTTCCTGTTTGCTTGGCATATGCGGTGACAATTCATAAATCGCAAGGTTTAAGCGTAGACAGTGCATTGGTGAATATTGGCAGTTCTGTGTTCAAGGAGGGTATGGCATATGTGGCATTGTCACGAGTTAGAACTTTATCGGGATTGTACTTGATTGAGTGTGATGTCACAAACATTTGTGCAGATCTAGATTGTGTTAAGGAATACAATAGGTTAAGAAGAGAGTATGCGCCACATTTGCCTCAGTATCCTTTGTTTGAGAAACGTGTGGTAGGCCGGAAACGAAGAAATGAGAACAATACTGGGGAGGTTGTAGCAAAAAGACAAAAAGTCAATGAACCTAAAATTACAAGCAGAAACAAAAAGGATTCTGTTGAAGATGTTGTTGGTTTTCAGTTTGAAAACAGTTCTGGTGTCAACTGCTATGCTAATGTAGTAGTTAATGTTTTATTTTCTCTAAAAAATGTAAAAGAAGAGATTGTGGTCAATTCTGATCAAAGATTTTGCAGTTTGTTAAATTCTGTGTTAGAGAAATGTACCACTGATAGAAGAAACATAGAAAGTGTGTCTGAAATTCGAAATCTGTTAGACAGATGTTCAGGCCAAACACAATTCTCTCAAAATATTCAGCAAGATTGTCAGGAGTTTTTAATGTATATGCTTGATGTATTACATGCTGAAGGTGTAGATGTAGATCAGCTGTTTGGGCTTTCTTATCAATGGCAGCATGACTGCGAGAACTGTATGGTATCAAGTACTACTAGTGTAGACTCAGAAAGATTTATATATTTAACTTTGCCAGACAGTAAATCAGTCTCCTTTAATAAGCTAGTAAAAGCAGCTGATCACAACATGGAGTGTAGCCAATGTAAATCTGAAATGATGTCCACATTATTTATACGAACATATGGCCAGTATGTCATTTTAATGTTCCAACGATGTAGGCCTGATGGAACAAAATTGACAACTTTAATTAAAAATTTTGTAGCTTCGCAGTTGTCAATATCAGGAAGGACTTTTGTAACTGCAGCAATTATATATCATGACGGCCCTTCAATAACATCAGGACATTACACAGCTTATTTAAAGTCTAGAAATGGCTGGTAATTCTGCAATGATTCTGTTTTAATTTTCAAAAAAAAATTGCCGTATGACCTTAAAAACTCTTACCTGGTGTTTTTAAAACCAAAATTTTAGGGAAAGAATCTCGGGATGTGCTCTGTGGAATTTCAAGAAGTTCTAATGGCTCCTACACAATTTGGCCTTGAGGATAAGTGTAGTTCAGAGACATAACTTCTAACCATAGGACTGGACATTATGGAGAAATACGTGCACTTTGAATGAGTTCAGAAAAACTGTATCTTTTTATAAACTAATTGAAGCAGCCAATCAAAACATGGAGTAGAGGGAATGTAAGTCTGCAATGCTGTCTACTGTTTTACATTGCTTTGTGATTAAAAGTGATGTAGAGAATTAAATAATTGTAGTAGTCATAGAGGTAGTGTAAGTCTGCTTGTATCAGTGTCATAGGAAAAGTAGAACATGACTGAGCAAGAAGGGGAAGATATTACTATTCCAGGATTGTGAAAATGATCTTCAACATTTTAATTCTGAAAGTTGCGGAAATGCCAAATGACGGGATTGGCTTACAAGAAATCCAAGAGTTATAAATGGCTCTGACAAGATTTGGCCTTGTGGAAAATTGTGGTAGAGAGCAAGAAGTCATTTATTGCATGTAACGTGTTTTTAAAAACGATGGAGATTTTCTTTCAGAAAGTGGCGGGCTGAAAGTAATAACAGCACAAAAGAGTGTAAGCTGTTAATAGGACATCCTTGGACGTCATGGAAAGTAAGTTAACTTTAAGGAGTTCTGAATTTTGATTTCTGATGTTGTATGGGTTTTTTAAACACAATCATTTTGATTGTGTTTTTTTTTCCCCGCTGTTACATGATGAATACCTTCAAGTCACTGTTTTTAGTGAATTTTGATACATTCTGAGAACAGCAAAAATAAACCATTTAACATGTATAATTAATTCTGTACTGTTTGCATTTATGATGTATATGTAGAACTGTGTAGGAGGCATGGAGAAGGTGAGGCTTCTGTAAGTGTCAAAGTTGTTGCATGCAGTGCTGCACTTCTGCGTATTCTTTCATATGCTAGACTACATCTGCACAATGAGATACCTAAGCAAAGGAAACGCAAGTGATGTGATTGAGAAATGAGCAAAATAAATTGCATGTATTTCAATTAGATCACCTGTGTTTCCTATCATTACGAATCACATTGTGCAGATCAAGTTTAGGTCTGTCCAGGGAAACATAGGAGGTTTGGACTTTGTTGAAGAGTACAGTGGACATGACTCACTTCATTGGTAGACCTTCACATGTATTATGTCCTCTATTCTCTTCAACAACTCGAAATTTCATCTGCAACCCTGAGTAGGCCTCACCTGAAACAAAACTCTGGATAGTAGACATCTTATTGGCATCCTGAAGCAATTATTTAAAATTTTAGTGTCTTGCGACACTTTTCTGAAACAACAGCAATGCAAAATATGCACCATGTTTTAAGATAGGCCTCACTTCATCTGCATCAAGATACTGTTAGTTTAAAATGTATATCTTTAGGACTGTGTAGGGGGCCTGGAGAAGCAGAAGCTTCTGTAAGTGTCAAAGTTGTTGAAAAACTGTTTGTCCTTCAATCTTTGCCCTTGTCTTTTGTAATTTTTAAATACATGTTTTAATATTTTTCAAATGTTTGTTCTCTCTTTCACAGATTGAAAGTATAAAAACAAAAAGTGAGTAATTTAACAACAATTATAAGGTAAATATTCTGTACTCTTTTCGTTACATTTCTATCACATTGAACTTCTATTAGTTCCACTGCTTCATTTCTTTAACCCTCAGTTTCCTGCCTTTGCTACTTCCCTCATTCCTTTTTCTATTATCTACTTACTCAACTCCTTCCACTCTTTTTCTCAGTCCCTCTCTTCTCATAGTTCCTCACTCTTGTTCACTCACTCCGTCTCTATTACTCTTAGTGTCTTTGACTGATCACTCTATCACTACTTGTTCATAATGCTTTCTCTGTGTAGTTGAAGCACACTAAGGGGAATATTATGAACACAGCCAATAAAATTATTGCTCTTTTTATTGGCAGAAAACTGGTTAAAAAGTGGTTTTAGCGGCAGTTTTCTGCCGCAAAAGCGGCTTTAGCGACACATTTCTGCCAATAAAAGCTGCAAAACTTTTATTGCCTATGTTGATGATATGGCTCTATGTTACTTACATTTCTTTGCTGTTTCAATTAATCTTTTTCTGTTATTTTTTGTTTTCTGTTTTCTATTTTTTCTCTCTGTTATTCCCCATATTTTAATCTTATTTTGAACATTCACTCACATTCTCCAAGAAACTCTTCTTTGTTAATGTTATACTCTCTTTTTTTTTCTTTCACTTCGTTATCTATTTTGTTTTTCACAATTATACCCTCTTCTGTCTTTTCTTCGGTAAATAGATCTATTAAACAGTATCTCTTCTTTACTCCCTATAGCTGTCTTTCTTTTAACATCACTCTCTGTTTACTTTCCTAATACTTACACTTTTTTAAAAAAAAAAAATTTTTTTGGTTAGCTCCCGGTCCGCGTACCGGGAAGCTAACCCGGGAGCGAACCAAAAGAAATAGAGCTTGCCAGAGTGCTAAACATTGTAGCAATTTTTTTTGAAAGGGAAAGTAGTTCTGAAAAGAACTTTTTTTTTAATATTTTTGTTGTTTTATATTTTTTTTTTTATTTTTTGAACATTTTTTGTTTTTTTTGTATTTTTTGAACGATTTTATATTTTTTTTGGTTTTTTGGGGGGGGGGAAACAACAAAAAACAGGCGTTGAAAAGGGCTCAACAGGAGCAAAAAAAAATTACTGGGGGCGGTTAGGGCAATCATGGTGTTCATATGAAAGGTTGAGTGCATTGATGCTCATGTTGCCACAAGCTAATAATGCACGACAGTGCATACATAAATGTATCATATGCCCAAAATTTTCTTGGATATTTGGCACAGTTTCCCGTGCCTCCTCTGGTGTTAAAGAAACCGGTATTGTTGGTCTGGCCACAGGAGTTGGTCTAGGATTGTCCAGCATATCCCTTAATTCCGCCCGGCTGTAATTTAGGGGATGTTTCCTCGTCATGTGCCTATGCATGGTGTGATTACCATAACTGTATTTTTTATCCGTCCCTCTGGACAATTGTTCCTTGCATATGAGGCAGGTGACATACCTCGCGTTGACTTTTTTTTGTCCACGAGGCATCGAAAAAAACTGCCAGATGAAACTGGCTTTCTTTCTGGAAACCCGGGGCAACTCTTCCAGGAATTGTGGTTCTTCTCCCTCCTCATCCATTTCTTCATCTTCCTCCTCAGTGTTGGTAATCACCTGGGGAGGTGGTCCTCTCTTCCCATGAGGAGGTGGAGGTGGTGGTGGGGGTCCACCAGCTGAAGCAACCAATGAAGCCATTTTCACACAAGCAAAATAGGTCTTCCAACAAGCAAAATAGGTCTTCCTCTCACAATGATGAAAGTCAGAGTGAGGAAAGAAGGAGGGGTTTTCATCATTTGGAAAAAACAATACTTCTCAACCAATGAAAAGTGTTATTTTTAGGTCACCTGACCTAGCCTTCCATAATTATGAAACTAAAAGTGAAATGAACCAATGAAAAGTTTTATTAACAAGTCACATGACCTCTCACGCTCATGTTACGCGCTGCGGAACGCGCCCCGGTTAGCTTCCGGGTCGCTAAGCTTCGCTCCCCGGTCCGCGCCCCGGGACACTTCCGGGTGCGCTAACGCGATACGTCACAAGACGCATTTCGCGGCAACGCGATACGTCGCGCTTTCGCGCCGCGGATCGCTTCCGGGGAGCTGCGTTTCGCGCCTCGGTCCGCGCCCCGGGGCACTTCCGGGTGCGCTAACGCAGTACGTCATAAGACGCATTACGCGGCAACGCGATACCGTCACTATGTTGATTTCTTACCGGTTCGCGGACCGGATCGCGGAATCAAATTGAGCTAACGGGAAGCTTCCCGGTTCGCGGACCGGGAGCGAAACAAAAAAAATATTTAAAAAAAATTATTAATAAACATATAAAATATATTTTTGGATTTAAAGAAGAATAAATTTTACAGCTATAGATATTAGCTTTTAAAAAACCAATGAAATTCATTGAAAAAACCATAGGTTATAGACCATATATAGTTAGGAATTAGCATTTACAAAACCTTGAAAATTCACTGAAAAAACCATAGGTTATAGACCATATATAGTTAGGAATTAGCATTTAAAAAACCTTATTTTACTCACACAAAACCAATGAAATTCCATATATAGTTAGTTGTACTAACTATATATCGCGCACCCGCAATCCACTGCTGATCATGTCACATATTACATCATTCATGACATGGTCAGTGACATCACTGATGACATCACTGATGACATCTCAAATGACATCACTGATGACATCACTGATGACATCTCAAATGACATCACTGATGACATTACTGATGACATCTCAAATGACATCACTGATGACATCACTGATGACATCTCATTTGACATTACTGATCACATCACTGATGACATCATTCATGTGATAATACGATCAACCTCTTCAGACTCTAATATAACCTTAGATACACTCAGTGTAAACCCAGACTCGCAGATTGTCACTCATCCATGAAGTTACACACACACCCAGTCAGTCATGCAAAGAAACAATCTCACCTCCATTTCTTCAACTATACAGTTAAACACACCTTACTTATTCAAACATATACTAACACATATTTACTCTCTTATACAATCCCTGATACAAGTTCACAATGATCCATACAGCCACTCACACATTCACTGGCTCTTATGCACAGTTATTTATATATGTCAACTCTCACATGTACTGTGTTTTACATATGTACTTACTTTGACATGTAGCACTGAGATATCCATTCACTCACCAATACAGTCATGCACACAGTCAACCACCCATACAGCTGTTTCCACATGCACTTTTGAACCCATACATTATGCACAGAGTCATACACCTTCCCAGCCACCCACACACACTCCCAGTTTCCCATACAAATGCTTGGGCAACCAATCAATAACCCATATAGTTACTCATATAGCTACTGATCAACACATGCAGCAGTTTACAGAACAACAGACATAATGATGCACAAATTAAGACAGTTTAGTCACTAACCCATGCACTCAATGAGACACATTTAACCACTCACTCATACAGTCAGTCAGTCATGCACCTACTAAATCCTTCATCCAGACACTTATACATCCACTCATTCTTCAATATGTAAGACATATTTTAACTTTACAGAAAAATACAGTCACTGGATGTTGTCATCAGTGATGTCATCAGTGATGTCATTTGAGATGTCATCAGTGATGTCATTTGAGATGTCATCAGTGATGTCATCAGTGATGTCACTGACCATGTCATGAATGATGTAATATGTGACATGATCAGCAGTGGATTGCGGGTGCGCGATATATAGTTAGTACAACTAACTATATATGGAATTTCATTGGTTTTGTGTGAGTAAAATAAGGTTTTTTAAATGCTAATTCCTAACTATATATGGTCTATAACCTATGGTTTTTTCAGTGAATTTTCAAGGTTTTGTAAATGCTAATTCCTAACTATATATGGTCTATAACCTATGGTTTTTTCAATGAATATATATATATATATATCACAGACCAGCATATTTGACTATGCACAATAAAATGCTCATTAGTATGGTTAAGACTTGTTTAGAGCAGAATTTTTTCACCTTTAACAACATCTACCAGCAGATTAGGGGTGTTGCGATGGGGGCCTGCTTCTCCCCCAGCTATACTTGTTTGCATATGGGACTGTGGGGGGAGCAGGTACTCAGGGGGCAACTCAAGGACATTGTAGAAAAACATGTACCCCTATGGCTAAGGTATATTGACAACCTTTTTTTCATCTGGAAGGGTTCGGAAACCTCTGCAAAAGTTTTGCTGATCAACTAAACAATAATCATCTTAACCTTGAATTTACAGCATATATGAGCAAGGAAAGTGTGGTTTTCTTGATGTGGAAGTATTTATTGAAAATAATGCAATTTCCACTAAGGTATATCGAAAGCCCACAGCAGGCAATTCACTTTTGCATGCGTCCAGTCACCACCCGCAGCATCTTATCCAGAGCATTCCTTATGGGGAGATGCTGCGGGTCAAACGTATTTGCAGTAATGATGTTGATTGCCTTGCAGCTCAGGATATCATTAGAAAAGGTTCTTAGCACAAGGTTATTCAGTAGCTGTTGTTGTTGATAAGGCGATTAACAAAACTAAATTGCTCACAAGGGACCAGGCACTTATTCCCGGAAGAACGGCTGGGATACCCATGAAAAATGCAAACTCTAAAACTAGGGTCATCCTTACATACAGTAAACAACATAAGGCTATCAGGGGTATTTTCAAACGCAATTGGAACCTGGTACTTAAAGACCCGGTAATAGGTGCTGATCTGGCACTGGAAGGTCGGGTTCCCCAACAGACTTTCAGAAACCGGTCCTTGGATGCTTGATTCCGGTCTGGGAAAGACATGGCTTGGTAGTTCGGACTGGACTGTTCCCATGAGGCACAGGGTCAGAGCTGATTTGCATATAGCCAGTGTCTAACCCAGGGTGGTGTGGAGTGCAAATAAATTATGGATTTAGGCTCAGATCCTTGTACTGGGGTGAATGTATGACATTGTTCTACATTCTGTCCATCACCTGTGTTTTTTGCAATTTTCACCCCGAGTGGGCTGGGTATGCTCAGACGTGAGTCCCAGGCTCTCCACACCACTGGAGTCAAGCTATCCAGGCTGATGAAGGCTGATAACCAGAAACCGGTCCTTGGATGCTTGATTACGGTCTGGGAAAGACATGGCTTGGTAGTTCGGACTGGACTGTTCCCATGAGGCACAGGGTCAGAGCTGATTTGCATATAGCCAGTGACTAACCCAGGGTGGTGTGGAGTGCAAAAAAATGATGGATTTAGGCCCAGATCCTTGTACTGGGGTGAATGTATGACATTGTTCTACATTCTGTCCATCAACTGTGTTTTTTGTGAATTTCAGAAAGGGCAGATCGATGGGTAATTGCTTGGTGAAAAACAATCCTGAAATGAAATCACCATCTAATTGGCTATTTACACAGAAGGAATTTTTTTAAATGTGCTACGTGTAAGGCATGTAAGTTTGCCAAAAACAAAAAAGAGTACACTACTCCCTTTTTGCCTCAACCTAAGAGTATCACCAAGAGAATCAGTTGTAAGACTGATTATGTGGTGTAAGTGTTGGAATGTTCATGTGCACTCAGGTACATAGGCAGCACGAAGCTGCCGGTGCACAAAAGAATTCTCCAGCACTTACGCACGATCTCCAACAAAGATCAAGCCGACCCGGTGGCAAGGCACTTTGAAACAGTACATGCAAGTAACCCAACACATCTAAGTTACTATGCAATTGACTGTGTGCCCCCACTACGGAGGGGTGGCAATTGGGAGGGTGCCCTTCGCCTTTTGGAGACACAATATATTCTAGAATTAAATAATAAGTCCCCGTCAGGATTGAACAAAACTGAGGACTTATATACATGTCTCTAAAATGGTACTTTTACTTTGATGGTTATTGTATATATTGTCCTGGGTTCATGCATTACCGACTTTAACACAGACCAACAAAATGAGCTTTTTCTAATATCCATACAGTATTCACTTTTCCTATTGATTAGGTGATGGTTTCTAAACAATCATGTGTGCCATAATTATTTTTATCTTTGGGGTTTGTTTCACTTTCACTTTTATGCACATTTTTTGATATTCACTATTCTCTTTTCCGGATGGTTAAGAGTTGATAGTATGAATTCGGCTTTTCTTGAATAGATCAATAGCTAATGATGTCTGTACTGCCCACTGGGGCTCTAGTTTTTTAGGATGAATTAACATTCACCTTCTGTATTAGACAGCATTTTCATTTTTGTACTTTATGCTCTCTTTTTGCACAACATGACTGTGTATTCAGGACCTGGTGGATGAACATAATCAGATACTTAGTACTATTTTTGTATCTTACAGGGTAATTTTTTAAGCATGTTTACATTTTAAATTTTGTACTCATGATTTTTTATAGAAATATATCCATTAATTTGACTGCCCTTTATTAGATGGCGTCTTTTACTGTATGAAAGAAATGATGTATTCATATGGTTTATTTAATGAATGTGTTAACATACTTTTATATATATACATATTTATATATATTTATTTGTATATGATCCATGTCCGTTTCGCAAATTAATTCGACTTGCATTTATGCAGTAAGTTATACCACAGTCTGTCGCATTTAAGTATATGTGTATGGTATGATAGTCTGTCTTCGCTACCTATTAATGTACAGATCAGCTGACTTTGGTTTTAATTTGCACTTGCACTTTAAAAAGGTCTTTTCTCTTACGCAACGCGTCATGTGATCAAGGCCCAGGTGGGGCTGAAACGCGTCATGGCGGCGATGCAGGGTGTTCTTTAATAAACTTATTGGCACAAAGAACTTTTTGGGTCCGCGAAATTCATCTTTCCGACTGCATTGGATTGCTTTTGGATGAAATACTGTGATATATATAAACCACCCTCAACCTTTTGCCCACTCATGCCCCGCGATGCTATAGATGTATTTCATGAGAACATGACCAGTGACCTCAAAGAACTATACAGTAAGAGATATAAATTTGATTCATTGACATTTGAATATGAGACCTTGATGACCAGGTTTAAGGAAGACAACAAGATTGTTGTACGCCCTAGTGACAAAGGGGGCACTGTGGTACTTCAAAACAAAACTAATTACGATAAGGAGGCGCTCCACCAGCTAAATCAATGTGACCATTATGAAAGACTAAAAGGTGATGAAATAAAAAACATGCGGAGTGAATACCATCTCTAATTACAAAAATGGAAGTCTATGAAATTATTGGCGGACTCTGAATATAAATATCTAAAAACTGATTTCCCAGTGACTCCAGCCATATATTTCATCCCCAAGGTCCATAAGGACAAAAACAACCCTCCGGGTAGACCTATCATTATGACCAGAGGCAGTCTGCTTGAAAGAACATCTATCTACATCGATTATTTCTTACAGTACCACGTAAGATCTTTGGACTCATACATCCAGGATACAGGGAATTTCCTGGTCAAACTTGTAAACATCCAATGGCAGGAGGGTGATTGGATGTTAGCCCTGGATGTTACGTCCTTGTACACTAGTATCCGCCATACAGATGGCATTGCAGCAGTGCAATACTATCTGGATAGGAGGGAGGCTAAGTACAAATTACACAGTGATATGCTTATTCAAATGCTCACATTCTGTTTACACCATAATGTATTTATGTTTAACAATCTCTTATAAAGGCAGCTTCAAGGTGTAGCAATGGGGGCCAGTTTTTCCTCAAGCTTCGCGTGTCTTCACATGGGGGCTTGAAAGGAACTGGTCCTCCAGACTTGCTTTCAGCATGAAATGACGAATCGGGTCATCACATGGCACCGATTCATAGATGACCTGTTCATCATCTGGAGGGGGAGCAAAGATGAGACGATGGAGTTTGTTGACCGTCTTAATGACAACTCAATATTCACTTCACAGTGACAATGAGTCAACAACAGGTCCCATTCCTTGACACAGAAATATATGTACAGAACAAAAGGTTAGAGACTAGGCTGTTTCGCAAAAGCACAGCCGGGAATACTACCTTGCATGCTCGAAGCACACATCCTTCCCATCTCATTATGAGTATTCCGTATGGTGAGATGTTACGCCTTCGACAGCTTTGCAGTAATGAGCGAGAGTTAAAGGAGGCTCAAGCTGTTAGTTCTGAAAGATTCCTGGAAAGGGGGTATACACAGAAAACAATTGACAAAGCCATTCACAAGTTTTCAGGTTTTACCCGTCAATCCCTCTTATCTAGATATGTTGCAGCTACGGAGGTACCTTCAGGCAATGTGGCAATTGAGTCCAGTAGCACTGATAGCACTGACACATTCAGGTTCATTACGGGCTACTCGTCTCAGCACAAAGACGTACGGAAAATGATCAATAAGAATTGGCACATATGACTTAAAGACCCGGTTATTGGGCATCACCTACCCAAACGGGCATCCATTACGTACAGCAAAGCCCCACATATGAGAGACAGGCTGGTGGACACTGGCCCTGAGGTTTTAACTAAAACCTTGTGGTTGCACAACAGGGGAGGCTTTTACAAATGTAAGTCATGCAAAGCCTGTACACACGGGGTGAACCACACTAGCTACAAGGATGACTTTGGGGATAAGGAACATATGATCACAAAGACCCTAACCTGCAAGACTGATTTTGCAGTATACATATTGGAATGTCCGTGCCCACTACGTTATGTGGGGAGCACTAAATTGCCTGTGCACAAACGCATCTTACAGCACCTACGTGCCATAACATCGCAAGATAACACTTATCCTGTTGCTAGGCATTTCAAACAACATCATCAGAACAACAATAGGGATCTCAGATATTACGTAGTTGATGCAGTCCTAGCTAGTAGACGTGGGGGCAATAGAGAAGCAAAATTACGCAAATTAGAAACTAGGTATATTTTACAGTTTAACAGTAAGCAGCCGGGGGGACTGAACGTGACGGAGGATCTCTATACCTGTTTACATTAGAAGTACTTAAGAGAGTTACACCGCCCCCCTTGGATCATCCAGTACACAATAGTGTTTTAACTATATGAATATTTATAATAACTTTTCAGAGAGTGATTTTTATGCAACTATTATCTATTGCCTTATTTATTTATTTATTGTTGTTTTAACTTTACACTGCTTTGAACAATTAATGCATTGAAATTGATGGCTGAATGTATGATATTGTTCATATTTAGTCATGATTTCAGTTGTACTGTTGACTGCCTATCTATAACTGAAATTGCGCTACCTGGTTATGCACCTCATTAACTCTTAGTTCTTTACCAAATTTGGAAGTAGACTAGATTTGCTGGCATTCCCCTACAAGAATCATTGATAATTGTTGTTAATTTTGGAAACTGTATGTATGTATTGAGTATCTACTTTCGATTTCTCTATATTCTAATCATTTTCTCCGGGAAAGCAATGGATCATTGAGCATATATCTTAATTGATTTTTATCTACTTAATATGATTATGTAAGTGACCCTACTACTATTGGACTGGACTCAGTTTCCTTTAGGGGGTCAGATGTCTGATCAATCATGTGTGGTAACTACTGATATTTTCAACTATCTTTGCACTTTTTGCACTTTGCACTTTCACTTATTTTATCTTTTTAATGGGCCCTACTCTGAACTGATATATACATGGTTTGGTGATTTATCCCAATATTGCACAATGTCTATATCTAGTGACTTTTACATATCATGATATATTTTATGTAATCTTGTCCTTGATCATGTGTGAACACAGACATTATTTGTACACTATTAATGAATTGCTAGGTATTTTACCAGTATTATTTTTAGTGTTTTACTGCTTATATTTATTGTACAGATTCTGTGTATTTTACATTAAATGTACCGGCAGTCTTTTTACCATGTTAATTTATTGTGGCCCAATTGGATTATAGCACTGGCACTTTAAATTTTCACCCCCCACACAATTTTGCTGTCATGTGAGCAAGGCTCAAGGGAGCCGAAACGTTATGAAGCCGACAAGCAAAATAAATACCTAAGGAAGAACCGAATTTTGGTCCGTGCTTTGATTTTCATCGCGTCTGCTAATGCAACTGCTGCACGTTGGGAACTGAGGTTAAGGCATATATATATATATATATATATATATATATATATATATATATATATATATATATATTATATATATACATACATACATATATATTCACTTAAAACAAAAAAGTAAAGGTTACAGGGATGTTAAAGCTAGACTCAGATTTCACTTATACAAAACCAGTGAAATTCAGCAGTTATAGTTTCCTAGGCTAACAATAACCTATACCCCCCAAAATGCACTGCTTATGACTTCACATACTACATCACTTATGACATGGTCAGTGACATCACTCATGACATCTCAAATGACATAACTCATGACATCATCCTGTGAGTGTAAATGTTTCATAGACGTTTGTGAGACTTACAATGATATACTAAGGTACAGCTTAAGTTTGATTACTATTCTTTCTGTACTAGTAATTAATCATACTATTTCTAACATACCTCATCTCAGTGGCTGTGTGTATCTGTGTTGAGTGAGTGTGTGAGTGGCTGCATGGATGTGTTTGTGGGCATGTGAGTAGCTGTGTGGGTGAGTGGCTGGTGTTAGTGGCTGTATTGGAAAGTTAATGTCTGTGTGAGTGGCTGTAAGGGTGATTGAGTGGATGCGTGAGTGGTTGTGCGGATGTGTGAAGGGGTATGTAAGTGGTTCTGTAGGTGATTGTGTGCTTGATTGGGTGGGTGAGTGGTTGTTTAATTGGGTATATGGTTAAGTGAGTGGTGGCAAGTAGCTGTGTTGGTGAGTGGCAGTGCAAGTGGCTGTATGGGTGAGTGTCTGTGGGTGTGACTACCCATATGGGTGAGTAAGTGGCTCCATGCGTTTTTGTATGGGTTATTAAATGGGTACGTGAGTGGCTGTAAGGGTATATAAGTGGGTGTGTAAGTATCTGTATGTCTGTATAACTGAATGTGTGAGTGCCTGTTTTGATGAGTGAATTAATGTGTGAGTAGCCATATGGGTGAGTTAGTGGGTGTGTGAGTGGCTGTGTGAGTGAGTGGATGTGTTAGTGGCTCTATGGATGAGTGTTTATGTGAATAATGTGATGGGTGTGTGAATGGGTATTTGAGGGATAGTGTGGGAGTGGGTAAATGAGAGGTTGTATGGGGTGCATGTGGATATGGAAGTAGATCTGTGTGGGAGGGATGGGCGGAAATAGAAACTAGGAGGCTTTAGTAGGTTATCAATTGTGGGATTTATTTCAGAACAGCACTATCCAGGGAATGTTATAGGTAGAATTCAAAGTTCTTGGCGTCTTCTTTGGAGCCAATGTTATTCTGGTACGTCCTTCAACCCCCAGGATGCTCGGAAGAAAAGAGAACAAAGAGGACGGTAAGTGTTTTGGTCTCCTAGATAGGTTCTACTCTTTAGAAAGGGGAAACCACCACCACACCCGGTGTAGCAGAACGTTTTAAAGCATTAGGGTGAGTAAGGGGAATAGACGTTAAACCGACAGTAGTGCACGGGTTCCTATGATATAGTCAGGTGGTAGTGCTCAGGTTCCTATTCAAAAGGTCGTGCTCAGGTACCTAGTCAATACCTTTAAAGGTCCTGCTCTGGTTACTATCCGATACTTTCAAAAGCGTCAGAGGATATTCAGGTGGGGAGAATGTGACTGTTGGCAGGCAAGAGGGGTCGTGCTTTCAGAGGGGATTTCACTGTGTGGTGCTTAGGTCAGTACCTCACTCCTCTCCCGGCCTCCTCGCTCCCACTCGGTCCTCCCGCCTCCCCAGACTAACCGGTTCTACCCCATGTGCAAGGCCACTCACCGTCCGGGTCGTAATTTTCCTGAGTTACGGCGGCAGTTGCGCCCTCCTGGGGGGAGGATGGTATCCACCACTCCTTGGACCACTCCTCGGCTTCTCTGCTTTCATCTGCGAAGTCCTCTGGTTCCGCCTCTCGCTCTGATGCTTCCTCGGCTCCTGTCTCCTCGCGTCCTCGCGTCCTCGCGCTGCCCCTCCTTCCTCTTCTCTTCCGGTTCTCCCTGTAACCTTTGTTTTTTTTAAGTGAAATTGTGAGGTTTTTTTAAATTGTATTTTCTTATTTTCTTAAATGTAACCACCAACCTTTGACACTGAGTGAGTGAGTGCATGAGTGTCTCAGTGGGTGTATGAGTGTTTTGGAAGGTGTGTCAGTGGGTGTTAGAGAGTATGAGCCGGGCTGTAAGTGTAATGCCACTCACCTGGAGCACATGTTCACGGAGACGATGCTGGAACCCCAGCACTCCCCTAATGCAGTGTATGAACAAGAATGAAACCTTGCGTCAACTACTGTCACAGGGTGGAAAAAGGAGATCAGAAGAGTTCAAGAGATGATAGAGTGGTGAGCGTCTCTACCTTCTGCAGATGTGATGATGACTCTGCCTCCACTCTGTGTGATTTGTTCTTATAAAGCATGTCTTGAGGATTGTACAGTTAACTAAGAGTACAGAAAAGGAACAAAATATAATTATGATTCTGTGATATGATTTGTCATGACAAATAATAACCTTTTAAAAGTTTCTTATTCTATAAAAATTTTCTTATTCCATTATACACTTTCTCTATATTCCCTAACCATCTTTTATGGTGTATATACATATGGGTAAATAAGTTTAGATATTCTTTGCACTAATTGTATCACTCACTTTGAACTCTTCCCTCATAGATGGTCCTTAATGTTCCTCTCATGAGATGAAGTCCAATACCATCCGTTGTAATTGTGATCACTATTGGCGGTATTAACACAAACAACCAGTGTAATTTTCAAGAAAAAATAATAATAATAATAATAACCATAAGGGTCCAGTTCCCATGTTATCCTTTACTGTTAAGCACAGCCTGTTTTCTCATACTAGAAATTAAACCTTTTTAAGGTAATCCGTTTCTTTAATAATTCGAGAAGAGAACCACTAACCTTGTGTCTTGTTTTTTTTATAACTACGGAAAGTAACAGTGCACACTAGAATAATGAGAGGGAATTAATTTGCCAAACACATAGTCCATTTAAATATAGAAATTACCGGATGCAGAACAGGAAAGGTTACAAAAGAAAGTCCAACAACAAAATAAACAATTCTCTCACAGACTACATAGACACAAACATTAATAGATACGGTGAGAATATAAGGTTGTGAAACATAAAGATGCCTCTAACACTTGGGTTCTAGGTTCCATGAAGTGTGGACATGATTGATGACCCTACCTGCTGTAGTACAAATGAAACAGGGCTCGAAATCAGAACCTGTGGTGATGACAGTAAGTTTGTATATATCAATGGGTGTGTGAGTCTCTGAGAGGGTCTTTGAGATGGTGCGTGAGTCTCTGAATAGATTTGTGGAAGGGTGAGGGACAGTGCTAGCAGTGCTTAATTTGTAAAAGAAAAGGTGCTGGTGCTCAAAACTCAGCTTAGATGCCCAAGGGTAGTGCAATTAAATATTGGCATGCCAAATTACAAGGCTGGTGGTCTTTAAACCACCTCATGTCTTTTTAATTCACTATCAGCCACTCCCTGCCCCCTTATCTCATTCTTCAAGGCCCCTGCTTTCTCCCTTTGTGAATGTATTGCTGTCTCTCTATCTCCGACATCTTTCTCTTCCTTAGTCTTTCAAAGCTCTGTGTTTTTCCCTATCTTTTGGTCTGTAAATATCTGATGGGACAAAATAAGCACAGGTCCCACTAACAAGTGCTGGTAGTCCCCACCAGCAACCACCGCCTCAAATTAGATCCTGCCTTAACACCCCTGGCTGTGGAGCCACAGTACCTTGGCACCAATGAAACAAAACACATGATTTACAGTTCTTATTCCCCATTGAAGTGAAAGTGACGATAACTATCATTGGCCATACATTGAGCAGAGAAAGGCCTCCAGTGGACAGTGTATTGGAAAAGTGTCCAAGGAGTCCCAGCTACAAAAGACTGCTAAGCGTTGCATCAGCCTTTGTGTACTCTACGCAGTGGTCAAACAGGAACGCTTTCCTGCCCCCGCCCCGGGTCCCGATTAAGTACCAAAAAGCAGCTACATAATTTTGATGAGGGGGGCCTCATACTCCTGGGTCCTGGTTTCAATGCACCTACTGCTCCATTGGAAGTTACCACCCTGACTCTACTGCATGTTGTGCTCGTTGGTGTTGCGTCCTGCTCCAGCTGCACCAGAACACAGACCTCGAAAGGAATTACTCTTCACTTACTGTGAGGTGCATAATATATAGAAATAAATAGAAATATTATTTCACTCTCTCCTGTGGCGTCCGATGAGATGCACTAACCAAGGGCTGCAGAGATTACATGTCCAAAACCTGGAAAAGCATATATGGAAAAAGATCGCAATGATGCCTAAACCATCTGGTCAGCACCTATCAATCAGTTTAGATTATAAAACTTGATTTTCAGCTCAGGCTTCCACAATACTTCCACCTGGCAGGCCCAACGGGTTTAGTGGAAACAAAGAGGCCTCTACTGCCAGGCCAGGTGTGTGGGGAGTGAGAGCTCCAAGACCTCGAAGTCCAAACAGTTAGGAATGTGAGCGGTGAGCAGGAAGTGGGTGTCAGTGACATTCTT
Organism: Lissotriton helveticus; assembly: GCF_964261635.1. Taxonomy (NCBI): domain Eukaryota; kingdom Metazoa; phylum Chordata; class Amphibia; order Caudata; family Salamandridae; genus Lissotriton; species Lissotriton helveticus. The sequence goes on from NC_136059.1 coordinate 1,460,562,977, forward strand.
GAGGTGCATGTCAAAAGCCTTCAGTATGTTGATAAAAGCCTGTGCCTGTCCTGAACACTCCCAGCCTGACTCAACCTAGGTCATTCACAAGCCTGCCCTCAGCCATGACCATCCAATGGAAACCACGTGTTCTTTCGAGATATGCATGTGTGCTTCACTGACATCACCAACATGATGATGATGATGATGATGATAATGATGCACATTCAATATGCCTGGACCAGTGTGCGTCAGCCCGTGAAGACCCATAAGGCAGACATCAAAGGACAGGCACATCTATCCTTAATAATTACCAGGTCCACCGCAAAGTATAGAAGCATCACATAGACCCGGTCCTGTGAAATAAGTGCAGGTGCTGCACAACAGAAATAAGAACTTAAACATGTAGGCAGCTACACACCATGAGCCTGATCTTAAGGGCAGTAAGGTGCTCAGTGTGTGGCACCAAAAAAGAGGGAGCAATCAAGCAAGGCCTAGTAATCCGACCACATGGCACCATGAGCCAAGCAGAGATGGTGTGAATATGCAAATCATTTTTCATACCGCCACATTAACTCAAGTGGTATTTCTTGCTCTAAACCACCCTTAGTATTCAAAGGGGCTTAATCCCCTAATCCAGAAAACGCCAGGAAGCGTGTTTGCACAGTGGTGCAGGGAGGGGGCGGGCCTCCAGCGAGATGCTGTTTTTTTTATTTGCTTTTTGGAAGGGGGGCTGTGTGGTCCCCCTTCCCTTTATTATTTCCTGTCCCTAGGGACTCCATCCCCAGGGCCTGAGCATTTTTTTTTAATGGGAAGGGGTCTGCGCTGCTCCCCTCCCATGGCAGTGTTTGCAATGGCAGGGCGGGAGCTGTGCTCCCGCCCTGCAATAGAAAACTATACAAAAGGGGATGATGGACAGAGCGTTTGAGCAAATCAATCACTCCCCCCAGTCAATTGATCTGATTTTAATCCACCACCATTCTTTAGCTCACTCCGCCACCCCAGTTCAGACATGGCCATATGCAAATCAGTCTGACCCTGTGCCTCATGGGAACAGTCCAGCCCAAACTGCCAAGCCATGTCTTCCCTGGACCGGAAACAAGCATCCTGGGACCGGTTTCGGGATCATAACCCTCATCAACCAGGCTTTCTTGAATCCAGTGGCAAAGTGAGCACTGGACTCCTGTCTGAGCATACCCTGCCAACTGAGGGCGAACAAAGCAATACAAAAGGGGATGATGGACGGAGCATTTGAGCAAATCAAACACTCTCCCTAGTCAACTAATCTGGGTTTAATCCATTGCCATTCTGCAATAGAAAACAGCAATGTCCTTGGGTGGGCACCCGAGGACATTACTGGAGCCGGCCCTGGAGGTTAGGAGTCCCCAGGGCTATCTAGTGCTCCAGGAGGGGGGCCACACGGGCCCCCCTCCTAAATGATTTAAGCCCCAGGGAGGAGTTGACACCCGGATTTGAATCAACAGTGCCCCGGGAAGTTGGTGGTGGTTCCCAAGGCAGTGTGGGGGGGCTCCACAATTAAATCATGTAGCCCCCGTGAGATGGTGTTCCCTGGGGCTTGGGGGGCCCTGGGAGGTGGCGGTGCCCGGGGCTGCGGGCGCCGCATGCCCCCAGCATACGATAAACTAAGCCCCGGGGAGGTTGCGGCCCCTGGGGCTGCGGGGCCCCCGCATATAATTTCCTCATCATCCCCGGGACCAAGCCCACCTGGGGCTCAAAGAAACGAAGTGCGGAAGCCCGTGCTTTGTTTTTTAAAAATGTTCCCAAGCCACTAATGCCATAATGTGGCCATTCTACCATGCCCCTCAGAGCCCTCGTCGCGTTGAGTACAGTAAGACACTTTAAAGGCATGCAAGGTGTATATGGGTGTGGGGTATGGGTGTGCTGCAGGTAGCGCTTCCAACAGCATCGGACAGTGTGCAAGTCAGCAGTGCTACCCAAAACAGGGAACTTGGGGGTCAGAAGAATACCAAGCAGGTTGTGCAGATCCGGAATCCCAGCCGGGGCACTTCCTTCAGGGTCCATTCGGGCATGCAACCACTGATTAAACCATTAGATTTGTGCTGATATGTAGTACGTTCCCCAATCAGGCGCGGCCAAGACCCCATCCGATGTAGGTCTACACAGTTTTGACATGGATACTTGACGTCTACTAGAGCTAATGGTAAGCTCAACTAATAAGGAGTCCAACTCCTTTCAATTATGAGATTAAGATTGGTAAAAAATAAAGTAAATGAAGCAGAGCCACAATTTTAACAATCGCTATGCGGCCCGCCACAGACCGGGGGAAGGTCCTCCAAAAAGCCACATTGGCATGAAGTGCCCTCATGGCCAGGGCTGTCTTAACAGCATTATAGGACTCTAGGCAAAGCAGTGCACAGGGCCCTGCCTACACACGCACTCATAGGAATAAAAATGTTTAACAGAAAATTTGTGTTAAATTCTGGTCTGCATGTGGCCCCTAGGCTTGTTGGGCCAGATCAACTGCCCAGCATACCCAAGCGTTAAGGCTGCACTGCTCACAGCTGCTCCTACATTAGCGTTCAAGATAACTTTGTGGCTTTGATATACTTTAACCACAAGATTTTTCATTCAGCTACCCTCCCATTTGAGGCCATTGTGAGTTCTGGACGGGTGTCCTCTGCAAGTGAGGGGGAAGAGAAGGGACTTCTGCAAGGTAATACAAAGTCCTAAACAGTCACCAAATGGCTCTAATAATGTTATTGCTCCAGGTAGCCCCTCCCCTGCTCTTGCAATGAAGAGCAGCATCTTATCAGCGTAAAGTGCTATTGTAAGTGTCAGGTCTCCCCTGCTCAGTCTCTGTCAGCCCCAGTCGTGCTCTGCTAACCAATGGTTCAACTGCAATAGCAAGCAAAAGCGGGGAAAGAGGGCAGCCCTTCCTTGTACCCCTTCCCACCATATAGGAGCTAGAGATCATCTTGTCTGTGCGGACCCATGAAGTCGGGGTGGAGAGCTGGGTCAATTTTTAGAAAGTCTAATCCTAGTCCCATTCATCCCATTACTTCATATTAATAATCCTATTGCAAGCTGTCAAGTGCTTTTTTTAAGTCAATAAACATAACCACTGCATCATTGTCCACAGGACCAGCTGTGTCCATGATGGAAAGGAGAGTGCTAATATGTATCACTGTGTTCCTCCACTGGATAAATCTGGTCTGGTCTAGTCAGGATGAATAAACCTGGGGATGTAGGAGAGAATTAACAATTGTGAGGCTAGAGGGCCTCTAGTCTCATCCCTTGATAGGCACTCGCATTCTTGATGTTTCTTTGGTAAAGAAAACAACTTCCATTCAATGTTCATTTGTAATTCATTCCATTTATTTTAGTGTTATTTTTGTAGAATTCATTCAACTTTCTTGATGATCAAAAATTCAACTTAAAAATCAGGCACTGTCATTTTTCACATGTCCAATGCATTTCGAGCATTGATAGCATGCTCTTCATCAGGGAATAGACACTAGGAGCAATCATATAAACAACTATTAATAAAAAATTAATGAAAAAATAGTAAACAATTTATGACATAACTATTCAACGTCGACTGGCTATCGTGCAGTTAAAGAATATAAAATACAAGATGCAAGTGCAGAATCATGCGTTGCTATCGAGCAGTGGCGTGTTAAAAAAATCTCAACGTGTGTGGTGTGTATTAGGATCAAACACAGGGGGTTGGAGTATAATAATTTGCTTACATGCCCTTCGTTATCTTTTTGTCCAGGAATCTAAGGGAAATGAGTAAACAAAAAAAAGGTTTCTGTCAATGCCTGTGGGCAAAGCGACAATCCGTGATACTTTTACGTATCGGTGTTCGTAAACACTAACCTGGTGGGTAACGAATAGACGAGAGCTGTCCGGGACTCATCTCCGAGAAACGCCGGTGAAGCAATGGCTTCCCGCGTTTACTAAATTCAAAAGTTTGGGTGTCACGTGGTGTGTCCCGTGAGATGGGAGTAGAAAAAAGACTAAGTGAATCGTCTATGGGGACCGGAGTGGAGTTCTAAATCTTAGGTGTTGTCTGTACTCGATATCACTTCGTGTTAATCAACTTGAAAGGATGGTAGGGATTGGGCATTTAAGTGTTTAAAAAAAGTGAAAAGTAAAAAATGATGAAAAATTATGTCTGTGAGTCATAGGATTGAACTGGACTGGTGGCGGTTATGGGATACATCGTGCTTGATTCATATGGCTATGATAGAAATGAAACTAAAGCAGGTGAATTTGAGAACTATAGTGTCATGGTCATAGGGACATACACAATAACATCAAGATCAGTACACAGAGCAAATTGTTCACAGATAACAAGAAAACTCAATTCTCTCGTTAATCCCCATCGGATTTTGGGTGGATAATTTATAAATCCAGTAATTCTCACGCCTTAGGTGAAATTTGTTGTTGTCTCTCCCTTCTTCTTTTAGTACCGTCTCGAGAACAATAAACTTCATTTGATAGACATTATGTTGTTTTTCTGTGAAGTGTGCTGAAAGAGCTGACTTCATGTTTTTAAGTCTGATATTGGACTTGTGTTCGGTTAGACGTATTTTGATACGTCGCTCAGTTTTTCCAATATACATCTTCCCGCATGGGCACTTTATCCCATATATCAGGTTGCTGCTGTCACATGTTGCGTTCACTCTGAGTTTGATGGTATTACCTTGACTTGGGTGATTCACAGTGGAGCCCCTGATGATATTGTTGCAATGCCCACAATTTAGGCAAGGTCTAGTTCCCATGTATGTGGTGCTTTCCTTTGGTTTACTTTGTAGGATTTCTCCCAGGTTTTTCGCTCTGGTGTATGCAAATAAAGGTGGTTGACTGAATGCATTTTTGAAATCTGGTTCGAGGTTCAGGATTGTCCAATGTTTCATTATGGTTTGTTTGAATTTTTTACTGCTGGTAGAATACTTTGAGACCACTACTATCCGTGGTTGTTCAGGCTTTACCGTTGGTGTCAGCAGTTTAGATCTGTCTGAATCCTCAATTCTCTTTTTGGTTTCTTGCACTAGGGTTTTTGGGTAACCTCTCTTCAGGAATTTGTTGGACATCTCATTGAGTCTTAGGTTAAGAATGGTTTTGTCTGAAGCAATTCTTTTGACTCTTGCCATCTGGGAGTATGGTAAATTGCGTATCAAATTGGGTTCGTGAAAACTAGAGTGTAGTAACATGTTATTCCTGTCGGTGGGTTTAAACGTACAGGTCAGTGATGAATCCATTTGGGGTTACAGTAATTTTTACATCCAAAAAATTAACCGATGTATCCGAGATATCCCAAGTTAATTGGATCCGTTGGTCGATGGAATTGAATTTATTGAGTGCCATTCTCAATGTCTCTTCGGTATCTGTCCATATGATGAAAAAATCATCTATGTAGCGTAATATCATTCTCAAGTGATTAGTCCATCCAATATCTTTCAGTATGTGTTGTGTTTCATACCAGTGCATAAAGGTGTTGGCATACACAGGTGCAGCCGAATTGCCCATAGCCATCCCGGTAAGTTGTTGATACCATTCGTCATTCACTCGGAAGTAACTATGATAAAGGGTAAAATACATGAGCTCCATAAGAAACAGTTGAAATTCTTGGTCTAAATCCGTGTTCAACAAGGCTGATTCCATAGCTTCGATACCCATATCATGGGGTATGCTTGTGTATAAACTGCAAACGTCTGCAGTACATAGGATCACTTTCTCTGTTGGATTGAACGTAATCTGTTGTAGTTTTAGCAGAAATTGTGATGTGTCTTTAACGTACGTTTGAGTGGATTGTACTGATGGTTGGAGATATCTGTCAATCAATTGTCCTATCGGTTGGTGTATGCTTCCCCTAGTAGAAACTATCGGCCGCATAGGTGGATCATTGAGGTTTTTGTGGATTTTAGGTACCATTTTTAAAGTCGGACTTCTAGGATTGGTGGTTATCAGAAAGTTTTTGGTCCTTTCCGTGATGGTTCCCTGTTTACATGCTTGGTCAATGATATGCCTCAAAGTTTTTGAGTATTCCTGAGTTGGATTAGATTCCAATTTGTTGTACGTTGTCTTGTCCTTGACATGTTCCGTCACTTTGTCTTTATACATTGAAGTATTCATAATGACGATTGCTCCCCCTTTATCAGCTTTAGTAAGGGTTATGAGGTCGTTTCCTGCTATTCTGTTCAATGTATGCAAATCCTTTTGTGTGATGTTTTTGGTTTTAGGTTTAATATGTTTGATTTTGTTGAGATCCTGTTTTACTAAGTTCTCGAAAAGATCCAAAGTCTTATGGCTTGTCGGTGCTTGGAATGAGCTCTGTGGACGTAGTCCCAATAATTGGTCTTTTTCCTGTTGTGGACGCTCCGGTAATACATTGTCAAAAAAATGTCGGAGTTTGAGCTTTCTCATTAGCTTAAAGAAGCTGACTTCATGTTCCAGGTGATCCGTGGAAGTAGTAAGTACAAATGAGGTACCTTTCTCAAGTAGTCCTAATTCATATGTATTAAGGTTTTGGTCACTAATGTTAATCACTAGGTGGTCTGTGATTAGTTTTCTTGGGTTTCTTTTCCTTGGTTGTAGTTGCTGTGCTCCGAGTATTCGGAGGATCTCTTTCTTTCTCCTTTTCTTTGCCCTCTCCTGGGTCTCCTTTTTGGGCTTGGCCCTGGTCTAAAAAAGGACTGCTGTCACGTGTTTGACTGGTGGTAGGTTCCTCTGTGGATGGTTGTTCTTGTGGTGTTCTTGTGGGTTGTCCTTTACGCAATCTTTGTCCTGGGTCACTATCCGTAGAGGAAGTGTCCGTGTTCGAGTTGTAAGGGCGATTTCTTCTTTTTTGTGCGTAGACGTCGGCCCATGTATAGACCTCCCCCAGTCTATAATCCAAGGTATCTCGTTTGAATTTACAAATTTTTCTTTCATTAATCTCTCTGGTATGTCGATCTATTTGAGTTTTGATATCTTCCAAGGTGGTTGTGAGTTCATCTTCTGTCATCAATTTAGATAATTCAGTGGAAGTTTCTTGAATTTCAGCTGAAATTTCCTCCAAGATAGTGGATAATTCTTGAATGATTAAAAGAATTAAGTCCAATGAACACTTATTGAGGATCTCATACCAGCGTTCCTGAAATTTTTTTGAATGCTTACATAAGGATGGTTTGAGTGCAATACGTAGCCCACGGGGTATGCGTTGATTCCTATGGTACTTGATGAGGGTACTGGCGTGAAGTTGTTGGTTTGTTCTCCTTTTGGACAAGTATAGTAATTGTTTTATATTTTGCTCTTTAGACCTACTTGGTGTTTCTTGCGCAAGTTCCTCCCTGATAAGTGAATAGATTTGATCCACATCTTTTTCCTCGAATGCAAAAGTAGAGGCTCTGGCCTCTGTGCTCTTAGATATCTCTTCATAGTTACTCATAATGAGAATGTTTTTTAGTGAAATGCGTGCTATCCGTCCAGTGGACACCTTAAAGGTAAATGAAACAATGGTTTGGGTAGATGCACAGCAAGCTTAATAGTTTTTTTCTTAGGGTTAACCAATTCTGTTAAATTTAGCGGTGCTCAACACGGTGGCGTCGAGGGTCCTACGACGTCGTATTTAATATTAACAATTGTGAGGCTAGAGGGCCTCTAGTCTCATCCCTTGATAGGCACTCGCATTCTTGATGTTTCTTTGGTAAAGAAAACAACTTCCATTCAATGTTCATTTGTAATTCATTCCATTTATTTTAGTGTTATTTTTGTAGAATTCATTCAACTTTCTTCATGATCAAAAATTCAACTTAAAAATCAGGCACTGTCATTTTTCACATATCCAATGCATTTCGAGCATTGATAGCATGCTCTTCATCAGGGAATAGACACTAGGAGCAAACATATAAACAACTATTAATAATTTATGACATAACTATTCAACGTCGACTGGCTATCGTGCAGTTAAAGAATATAAAATACAAGATGCAAGTGCAGAATCATGCGTTGCTATCGAGCAGTGGCGTGTTAAAAAAATCTCAACGTGTGTGGTGTGTATTAGGATCAAACACAGGGGGTTGGAAAAAGTATAATAATTTGCTTACATGCCCTTCGTTATCTTTTTGTCCAGGAATCTAAGGGAAACGAGTAAACAAAAAAAAGGTTTCTGTCAATGCCTGTGGGCAAAGCGACAATCCGTGATACTTTTACGTATCGGTGTTCGTAAACACTAACCTGGTGGGTAACGAATAGACGAGAGCTGTCCGGGACTCATCTCCGAGAAACGCCGGTGAAGCAATGGCTTCCCGCGTTTACTAAATTCAAAAGTTTGGGTGTCACGTGGTGTGTCCCGTGAGATGGGAGTAGAAAAAAGACTAAGTGAATCGTCTATGGGGACCGGAGTGGAGTTCTAAATCTTAGGTGTTGTCTGTACTCGATATCACTTCGTGTTAATCAACTTGAAAGGATGGTAGGGATTGGGCATTTAAGTGTTTAAAAAAAGTGAAAAGTAAAAAATGATGAAAAATTATGTCTGTGAGTCATAGGATCGAACTGGACTGGTGGCGGTTATGGGATACATCGTGCTTGATTCATATGGCTATGATAGAAATGAAACTAAAGCAGGTGAATTTGAGAACTATAGTGTCATGGTCATAGGGACATACACAATAACATCAAGATCAGTACACAGAGCAAATTGTTCACAGATAACAAGAAAACTCAATTCTCTCGTTAATCCCCATCGGATTTTGGGTGGATAATTTATAAATCCAGTAATTCTCACGCCTTAGGAGAAATTTGTTGTTGTCTCTCCCTTCTTCTTTTAGTACCGTCTCGAGAACAATAAACTTCATTTGAGAGACATTATGTTGTTTTTCTGTGAAGTGTGCTGAAAGAGCTGACTTCATGTTTTTAAGTCTGATATTGGACTTGTGTTCGGTTAGACGTATTTTGATACGTCGCTCAGTTTTTCCAATATACATCTTCCCGCATGGGCACTTTATCCCATATATCAGGTTGCTGCTGTCACATGTTGCGTTCACTCTGAGTTTAATGGGATTAACTTGACTTGGGTGATTCACAGTGGAGCCCCTGATGATATTGTTGCAATGCCCACAATTTAGGCAAGGTCTAGTTCCCGTGTATATGGTGCTTTCCTTTGGTTTACTTTGTAGGATTTCTCCCAGGTTTTTCGCTCTGGTGTATGCAAATAAAGGTGGTTGACTGAATGCATTTTTGAAATCTGTTTCGAGGTTCAGGATTGTCCAATGTTTCATTATGGTTTGTTTGAATTTTTTACTGCTGGTAGAATACTTTGAGACCACTACTATCCGTGGTTGTTCAGGCTTTACCGTTGGTGTCAGCAGTTTAGATCTGTCTGAATCCTCAATTCTCTTTTTGGTTTCTTGCACTAGGGTTTTTGGGTAACCTCTCTTCAGGAATTTGTTGGACATCTCATTGAGTCTTAGGTTAAGAATGGTTTTGTCTGAAGCAATTCTTTTGACTCTTGCCATCTGGGAGTATGGTAAATTGCGTATCAAATTGGGTTCGTGAAAACTAGAGTGTAGTAACATGTTATTCCTGTCGGTGGGTTTAACGTACAGGTCAGTGATGAATCCATTTGGGGCTCCACTGTGAATCACCCAAGTCAAGGTAATCCAATTAAACTCAGAGTGAACGCAACATGTGACAGCAGCAACCTGATATATGGGATAAAGTGCCCATGCGGGAAGATGTATATTGGAAAAACTGAGCGACGTATCAAAATACGTCTAACCGAACACAAGTCCAATATCAGACTTAAAAACATGAAGTCAGCTCTTTCAGCACACTTCACAGAAAAACAACATAATGTCTCTCAAATGAAGTTTATTGTTCTCGAGACGGTACTAAAAGAAGAAGGGAGAGACAACAACAAATTTCTCCTAAGGCGTGAGAATTACTGGATTTATAAATTATCCACCCAAAATCCGATGGGGATTAACGAGAGAATTGAGTTTTCTTGTTATCTGTGAACAATTTGCTCTGTGTACTGATCTTGATGTTATTGTGTATGTCCCTATGACCATGACACTATAGTTCTCAAATTCACCTGCTTTAGTTTCATTTCTATCATAGCCATATGAATCAAGCACGATGTATCCCATAACCGCCACCAGTCCAGTTCGATCCTATGACTCACAGACATAATTATTCATCATTTTTTACTTTTCACTTTTTTTAAACACTTAAATGCCCAATCCCTACCATCCTTTCAAGTTGATTAACACGAAGTGATATCGAGTACAGACAACACCTAAGATTTAGAACTCCACTCCGGTCCCCATAGACGATTCACTTAGTCTTTTTTCTACTCCCATCTCACGGGACACACCACGTGACACCCAAACTTTTGAATTTAGTAAACGCGGGAAGCCATTGCTTCACCGGCGTTTCTCGGAGATGAGTCCCGGACAGCTCTCGTCTATTCGTTACCCACCAGGTTAGTGTTTACGAACACCGATACGTAAAAGTATCACAGATTGTCGCTTTGCCCACAGGCATTGACAGAAACCTTTTTTTTGTTTACTCGTTTCCCTTAGATTCCTGGACAAAAAGATAACGAAGGGCATGTAAGCAAATTATTATACTTTTTCCAACCCCCTGTGTGTTTGATCCTAATACACACCACACACGTTGAGATTTTTTTAACACGCCACTGCTCGATAGCAACGCATGATTCTGCACTTGCATCTTGTATTTTATATTCTTTAACTGCACGATAGCCAGTCGACGTTGAATAGTTATGTCATAAATTGTTTACTATTTTTTCATTTATTTTTTATTAATAGTTGTTTATATGATTGCTCCTAGTGTCTATTCCCTGATGAAGAGCATGCTATCAATGCTCGAAATGCATTGGATATGTGAAAAATGACAGTGCCTGATTTTTAAGTTGAATTTTTGATCATGAAGAAAGTTGAATGAATTCTACAAAAATAACACTAAAATAAATGGAATGAATTACAAATGAACATTGAATGGAAGTTGTTTTCTTTACCAAAGAAACATCAAGAATGCGAGTGCCTATCAAGGGATGAGACTAGAGGCCCTCTAGCCTCACAATTGTTAATATTAAATACGACGTCGTAGGACCCTCGACGCCACCGTGTTGAGCACCGCTAAATTTAACAGAATTGGTTAACCCAAAGAAAAAAACTATTAAGCTTGCTGTGCATCTACCCAAACCATTGTTTCATTTACCTTTAAGGTGTCCACTGGACGGATAGCACGCATTTCACTAAAAAACATTCTTATTATGAGTAACTATGAAGAGATATCTAAGAGCACAGAGGCCAGAGCCTCTACTTTTGCATTCGAGGAAAAAGATGTGGATCAAATCTATTCACTTATCAGGGAGGAACTTGCGCAAGAAACACCAAGTAGGTCTAAAGAGCAAAATATAAAACAATTACTATACTTGTCCAAAAGGAGAACAAACCAACAACTTCACGCCAGTACCCTCATCAAGTACCATAGGAATCAACGCATACCCCGTGGGCTACGTATTGCACTCAAACCATCCTTATGTAAGCATTCAAAAAAAATTCAGGAACGCTGGTATGAGATCCTCAATAAGTGTTCATTGGACTTAATTCTTTTAATCATTCAAGAATTATCCACTATCTTGGAGGAAATTTCAGCTGAAATTCAAGAAACTTCCACTGAATTATCTAAATTGATGACAGAAGATGAACTCAAAACCACCTTGGAAGATATCAAAACTCAAATAGATCGACATACCAGAGAGATTAATGAAAGAAAAATTCGTAAATTCAAACGAGATACCTTGGATTATAGACTGGGGGAGGTCTATACATGGGCCGACGTCTACGCACAAAAAAGAAGAAATCGCCCTTACAACTCGAACACGGACACTTCCTCTACGGATAGTGACCCAGGACAAAGATTGCGTAAAGGACAACCCACAAGAACACCACAAGAACAACCATCCACAGAGGAACCTACCACCAGTCAAACACGTGACAGCAGTCCTTTTTTAGACCAGGGCCAAGCCCAAAAAGGAGACCCAGGAGAGGGCAAAGAAAAGGAGAAAGAAAGAGATCCTCCGAATACTCGGAGCACAGCAACTACAACCAAGGAAAAGAAACCCAAGAAAAACTAATCACAGACCACCTAGTGATTAACATTAGTGACCAAAACCTTAATACATATGAATTAGGACTACTTGAGAAAGGTACCTCATTTGTACCTACTACTTCCACGGATCACCTGGAACATGAAGTCAGCTTCTTTAAGCTAATGAGAAAGCTCAAACTCCGACATTTTTTTGACAATGTATTACCGGAGCGTCCACAACAGGAAAAAGACCAATTATTGGGACTACGTCCACAGAGCTCATTCCAAGCACCGACAAGCCATAAGACTTTGGATCTTTTCGAGAACTTAGTAAAACAGGATCTCAACAAAATCAAACATATTAAACCTAAAACCAAAAACATCACACAAAAGGATTTGCATACATTGAACAGAATAGCAGGAAACGACCTCACAACCCTTACTAAAGCTGATAAAGGGGGAGCAATCGTCATTATGAATACTTCAATGTATAAAGACAAAGTGACGGAACATGTCAAGGACAAGACAACGTACAACAAATTGGAATCTAATCCAACTCAGGAATACTCAAAAACTTTGAGGCATATCATTGACCAAGCATGTAAACAGGGAACCATCACGGAAAGGACCAAAAACTTTCTGATAACCACCAATCCTAGAAGTCCGACTTTAAAAATGGTACCTAAAATCCACAAAAACCTCAATGATCCACCTATGCGGCCGATAGTTTCTACTAGGGGAAGCATACACCAACCGATAGGACAATTGATTGACAGATATCTCCAACCATCAGTACAAACCACTCAAACGTACGTTAAAGACACATCACAATTTCTGCTAAAACTACAACAGATTACGTTCAATCCAACAGAGAAAGTGATCCTATGTACTGCAGACGTTTGCAGTTTATACACAAGCATACCCCATGATATGGGTATCGAAGCTATGGAATCAGCCTTGTTGAACACGGATTTAGACCAAGAGTTTCAACTGTTTCTTATGGAGCTCATGTATTTTACCCTTTATCATAGTTACTTCCGAGTGAATGACGAATGGTATCAACAACTTACCGGGATGGCTATGGGCAATTCGGCTGCACCTGTGTATGCCAACACCTTTATGCACTGGTATGAAACACAACACATACTGAAAGATATTGGATGGACTAATCACTTGAGAATGATATTACGCTACATAGATGATTTTTTCATCATATGGACAGATACCGAAGAGACATTGAGAATGGCACTCAATAAATTCAATTCCATCGACCAACGGATCCAATTAACTTGGGATATCTCGGATACATCGGTTAATTTTTTAGATGTAAAAATTACTGTAACCCCAAATGGATTCATCACTGACCTGTACGTTAAACCCACCGACAGGAATAACATGTTACTACACTCTAGTTTTCACGAACCCAATTTGATACGCAATTTACCATACTCCCAGATGGCAAGAGTCAAAAGAATTGCTTCAGACAAAACCATTCTTAACCTAAGACTCAATGAGATGTCCAACAAATTCCTGAAGAGAGGTTACCCAAAAACCCTAGTGCAAGAAACCAAAAAGAGAATTGAGGATTCAGACAGATCTAAACTGCTGACACCAACGGTAAAGCCTGAACAACCACGGATAGTAGTGGTCTCAAAGTATTCTACCAGCAGTAAAAAATTCAAACAAACCATAATGAAACATTGGACAATCCTGAACCTCGAACCAGATTTCAAAAATGCATTCAGTCAACCACCTTTATTTGCATACACCAGAGCGAAAAACCTGGGAGAAATCCTACAAAGTAAACCAAAGGAAAGCACCACATACACGGGAACTAGACCTTGCCTAAATTGTGGGCATTGCAACAATATCATCAGGGGCTCCACTGTGAATCACCCAAGTCAAGGTAATCCCATTAAACTCAGAGTGAACGCAACATGTGACAGCAGCAACCTGATATATGGGATAAAGTGCCCATGCGGGAAGATGTATATTGGAAAAACTGAGCGACGTATCAAAATACGTCTAACCGAACACAAGTCCAATATCAGACTTAAAAACATGAAGTCAGCTCTTTCAGCAGACTTCACAGAAAAACAACATAATGTCTCTCAAATGAAGTTTATTGTTCTCGAGACGGTACTAAAAGAAGAAGGGAGAGACAACAACAAATTTCTCCTAAGGCATGAGAATTACTGGATTTATAAATTATCCACCCAAAATCCAATGGGGATTAACGAGAGAATTGAGTTTTCTTGTTATCTGTGAACAATTTGCTCTGTGTACTGATCTTGATGTTATTGTGTATGTCCCTATGACATGACACTATAGTTCTCAAATTCACCTGCTTTAGTTTCATTTCTATCATAGCCATATGAATCAAGCACGATGTATCCCATAACCGCCACCAGTCCAGTTCGATCCTATGACTCACAGACATAATTTTTCATCATTTTTTACTTTTCACTTTTTTTAAACACTTAAATGCCCAATCCCTACCGTCCTTTCAAGTTAATTAACACGAAGTGATATCGAGTACAGACAACACCTAAGATTTAGAACTCCACTCCGGTCCCCATAGACGATTCACTTAGTCTTTTTTCTACTCCCATCTCACGGGACACACCACGTGACACCCAAACTTTTGAATTTAGTAAACGCGGGAAGCCATTGCTTCACCGGCGTTTCTCGGAGATGAGTCCCGGACATCTCTCGTCTATTCGTTACCCACCAGGTTAGTGTTTACGAACACCGATACGTAAAAGTATCACGGATTGTCGCTTTGCCCACAGGCATTGACAGAAACCTTTTTTTGTTTACTCGTGTCCCTTAGATTCCTGGACAAAAAGATAACGAAGGGCATGTAAGCAAATTATTATACTTTTTCCAACCCCCTGTGTTTGATCCTAATACACACCACACACGTTGAGATTTTTTTAACACGCCACTGCTCGATAGCAACGCATGATTCTGCACTTGCATCTTGTATTTTATATTCTTTAACTGCACGATAGCCAGTCGACGTTGAATAGTTATGTCATAAATTGTTTACTATTTTTTCATTAATTTTTTATTAATAGTTGTTTATATGATTGCTCCTAGTGTCTATTCCCTGATGAAGAGCATGCTATCAATGCTCGAAATGCATTGGATATGTGAAAAATGACAGTGCCTGATTTTTAAGTTGAATTTTTGATCATGAAGAAAGTTGAATGAATTCTACAAAAATAACACTAAAATAAATGGAATGAATTACAAATGAACATTGAATGGAAGTTGTTTTCTTTACCAAAGAAACATCAAGAATGCGAGTGCCTATCAAGGGATGAGACTAGAGGCCCTCTAGCCTCACAATTGTTAATATTAAATACGACGTCGTAGGACCCTCGACGCCACCGTGTTGAGCACCGCTAAATTTAACAGAATTGGTTAACCCAAAGAAAAAAACTATTAAGCTTGCTGTGCATCTACCCAAACCATTGTTTGATGTAGGAGAGAAGACATGATGCCAGTATCTGACTCAGAATTTTATAGTCCACGTTTAACATGGATAGGGAACAATATGTCCGGTCACCTTGAGGTGGCTGCCCGGCCTTCAGTAGGGGGACAACAAGTGCCACACCTGTAGTAGTCTGCAGATGTCCCATCTTCCTTGCCGCAGTGTAAAGCTCTACTAGTGTGGGGGCAAGCTCCTCAAAATAAGTAGAATGAAATTTTACTTGGAAGTTGTTAGAGCCAGGTACTTAGTCTCTCGCCATATTTTTGATGGCAGCACATACCTTCAGTAAAGTAATTCTTCCATATCATCAGCATCTTCTGCGTCAAGGCATGGAAGTTCCGCGGTCCTCAAGAAAGCAGAGAGAGATTCCCGAGGCGGGTCGAGGGCTGGACATGGAGGGCAGTGTAATAGTCTTCAAAGCACTGGTTGATCTCATTCTGGCTGTAAAGACATTGACACTGTGGTGATTCTATCATTAGTATCAGGGAGCCTCTACTAGTGGGGCTAGCAAGCCATGCCAACAACGTGCCAACTATGTCCTGTTTTGCATGAGCCCTGATCATATATTCAAGGTGATGGTAGCGCCCCAGCCTTCCACATGTACTGCTAATTGCTCTTTTGCATCCAGCAGCTGCTATTGCACTTCACGATTCCCAGGGGAGCCACTCTTTATGTCTCCTAGAACCTGTTCTTTAGCCTTCACCTTCCTCAGTAAGGTGTGACTTACTTCCACTGTTTTCGCAATACATCTGCCCCTAAGTACTGGCTTGAAAACATCCCACTCAATAAGGGATGAAACTGTTGAGTGGGCGTTATTTGCAAAATTGTTACTAATGGTGTCACCGATAACTTGTTTGAATACTGGGTCCTCTAATGCTTCAATGCACAGCCGCCAGTCAGGTATTGGAGGTCATTCCTTCTGCCAGTTTATTTTCATCAACAGTGGATTATGACTAGAGTCCATGCGACAGAGTTCTGCATGATGCACCATCCCATGCACTACCAGGGAGTGAAGGAATGTATCCAGGCATACATGAAGATCGTGCGGTCCTGAATAGGAGAGTTTCCTGGTAGCGGGGTGCAACTGTCTCCAGGAATCTATGAGACCCTACTGCTTTTACCAGTCTCGGAATGTGTGAGCCAGTTGAGTGACAGGGGAGACCGCAAAGGAGGATGTGATTAATCAATCGTGCGATCAGACACACTGTTAAATTCCCCATCCATGATGATAGGTTGAGTCAAGTGGGTGGCCATTGAGTTGGAAAGTGCGTGGAAGAACCCAGTCTTGATTCAAATTTGGGGCATAAAGTCCTACAATAGTGACATTCCGTCCCATGAGCATTTCTGACATCAGGACAAATCCCCCATTAGAGTCAATGAGTTTCCTGTTTTTTTGGAACGGGTACCCAGGACAGATCCAAATTGGACTCCCAAAGCAAAGGCAGAGTATGTTGTTACATGTATTTGCCCTAGGCACCACTTGAGTAGTGCTTCCCTCTCGTGGAGCGTGAGGTGAGTTTCTTGCAATAGTGTGAGGTGAACCCTTCGCCCCTTTAGATACATACAGACTTTATACCTTTTCAACATGTTATTCAATCCCCTGACATTCCAACTAAGCAGAGTATAGACTAAGGGGGTAGCTACAAGGGAGCAGTAGGAGAATATCCAGGAGCCAACTCCCAATGACCCTGACTCCCGGATGTATGCGTATTTTCAACTCAATATGCCCAGGTGATAACATTGAAGGGAGAGACAGTAGAAAATCACAGACCCAACACCCAAAGAAAAATAACACCCCAAATCCCCAAACCTAGGACAAGAAGTGGAGTCACCCCAATCCAAACCATAAACAACACAATACCATTCATACTCTGAGCAGATGCACAACTTAGAGCTACACGGACTGGTGTGTGCGGACGCTTCCCAGCCTCGCTGCACGTCACCCAGGAAACCCAAGTATGGATAAGAAAAAAGATACATGTTCCGATCTCGCCTCAGTTTGTAGAATACAGTAGCATAATACCCATAGTAAGATATCAAGGAATGCTCATTGCTGTAATAGTACTTCTCACCAAAGCTTTTGTTAGGTCTTCCACTGAGCAAGGGGTGATCTTTGGGAGACAAAACTCAGAGTTACAGGAAGAGACCGAGTCCCTCTGCACCTCGTCTCCCAAATCAAACGGGGGGGTTCATCCTGCGCCGCTAATGGCAGCCACCTCCTCCACCACCCTTCTGCGTTCGGTCTGGGTCTAAGAAGGGGATGGTTGCATCTCTGGGTGTTCACACTTTCTTTCTTGGAATGCTGAGTCATCCTCACGCTTGGGTAGGTGCTTAATCCGTTCCCAAAGTTCACTACTGCCGGACGAAATTTACAAGTGATGTGCCCTAGTGATGGCTGCTTGACTATTTGCAGTCTATGTGGAGGCCAGGCAGTTTGGAAATTCTAACACAGTCCATAAGGGAGGCTGTTGTAATCATTTTGTTAAGCCTGGGAAGGCCCCCTTCTATGTGACTCAAACAAGCCTCTCTCTTTGTTAAATTGTGATGCCAATATATTAGCTAATCTGATTGCGGACTGCTTAAAACTACTACTGCCACAAAGGGTGCGACCAGGCCAGTCTCTCTGTTTCATACAACCTACATACTTTATTTGTCCACCTGCAAGATCTGAAGTTTGATCTAAATGCTGTCTTTCTCAGTGCCACTAAGGCATTTGATTCCGTCAAAGACATGTAAAAAATATATCGTTTTTTATTTACCTATGTATTTTATTTCATATATTAATTTTACGTTGTTGTTGGTATAATTTGTAATAATATTTTATATACAGTTTGTCATTTTAAGTGATCTTAAAGTTTTAATTTAAATGCTAATATTAATTTAGAGTGTGGTAGTGGGTTGCAAGGTTTTTAGGGGTGTAGGGTGTGAAATTTGTTAAGTATAACTAATTGTCTGGTGCGTGGTAACCACCTATGGATTAAGCAGCAGGGACGTTGAGCTCCCAGCTGAGCATATGCACAACTTTGAGCTACGGGGCCGGGCTTGTGCGGATGCCTCCCAGCCTCGCCGTACGCCACCCAGGCAACCCAAGTAATGATAAGAAAAAAGATACATGTGCATATCACGCCACAGTTTGTAGAATACATTAGCATAATAACCACAGTAAGCTATCCAGGAATACTCAGTAGAGTAATAGTGCTTATTGCCAAAGCTATTGTTAGATCTTTCGTTGTGCAAAGGGTGATCTTTGGGAGAGAAATCTCGGAGTTACAGGAGGAGACCGAGGCCCGGTCCAATGTCGAGACCCTCTGCACCTGATCTCCCAAGTCGGATGGGGGTTTATTCCTTGCTGCTGGTGGCAGCCACCTCTTCCACCACCCTTCTACATCCTCTCTGGGCCTGAGAAGGGGATGATATTTAATATCCAGCTGTTCATACTTTCATTTTTGGGGTCTGACAAGCATGCTGGCGCTCGCTGTTCTCTGAGTCATCCTCACGCTGGGTTAGTTGCTCAATCCATTCTCAAAGTTGTAGGGGGGATGAAAAAGTGCAAAAGGTGTCATAGTGTACCCAGAGTTGGGCAGGGAACAGCATTGCATAGATGATAGACAGGCTCCAAAGTTTATTTTTCGCTTCAGTAAATGACGGCCTTTGTCGCTGCACCTCCCTAGTAAAATCAGGAAAGATCATAACTTTTTGCTTTTGCACTAAAATCTCGTCCCTCAGTCTTGCCTGAGTTTAGATGTGATCTCTATCTATAAAGTGCAGTACGATGGATATAACAGGTCTTGGGCCTCCAGCATGCAGTGGGGACTGAGAAGGTGCCCGGTGGGCATGCTCAAGGGCATAGAACATGAGAGGCCCTAAGGAGCCACCTCAGTGCAGAGCCAGTCCCCCAGGAAAGCAGTCCTATCAGTGAAAGTTCCCTCGATGCATTCCGGCAGGCCAATTACGAAGTGGTTATTGCGCCTCACTCTGTTTTCCGCATCCTTCACACGCAGCTCAAGTGTCTTCATTCTGGTGTCCATACGGGTCACTTTCTCCTGGGTGACATTTACTTCCGGGTGAAGATCATCTAGAGCTCGCTCTGTAGTGGTCACCCTTTCTGTCTGCCATCTATGGTCATCTTGAAGCAGACCCAGATCAGTGACCATAGTATCAATTTTGAATTTAGGCGCTTCCTGGGATGCAACAATGTCTTGTAGGTCAGTATCTAATGTTAACCCACTGTGTCCCTCCTGCTCGGTTCCACTATCTTAATCTGTTGAGGCCTGGGAGGCACGGGGATGGTCAAGAGAAGTAAAGGGGTTAACAGTATCTCAGTTCTTGGTGTACAGGCCCATCTCAGTACACTCCTCAGAAATGCACAAAACATTGTGCATCTGTGTCCGTTAGTAAAGTGCAGCACCTGAGGATACAGCTTCCCACCACTTTACACTGATAGCAGAAAGGCATTAATCCCTGGGCACCAGCCAAAGGGAGGTTCCGTCACCGGTCCAAGGACATGCAGAAATAGAGTTCAGGTAGTAGTGCCCCTAAGAGCTCGTCCGCTTAAGAACATGGTCAGCTTCCAGGTAAGGTTGGGGGAGCCAAGGCCGTTAGTGAGTAGTGCAGCATAACAGGTCATGTACAGTGACAGATGTACACCTCCCCCTCTGTTAATACATTGAATCCAGAAGTCATAAATATGCAGATAAGGTTCTATAGCATATAAATCGAAGCATGAGGATGAGCCTCAGTGCCTCCCCTCTCAGGCATTTCCAGTTGTATTCTGCTGCTTCAACCCCTATAATGGCAGAGGTGAGGGGGGATGATTTATATTGATTGTCTTTCACACCACAGAGTTGCAGGCCCAATACTCAGGGCCAAAGACCTACCAGCCGAGGAAGAAACCCTAGTGCAGTGGGCCTCCAGGCCTTCCACC
Source organism: Lissotriton helveticus (assembly GCF_964261635.1). Classification (NCBI taxonomy): domain Eukaryota; kingdom Metazoa; phylum Chordata; class Amphibia; order Caudata; family Salamandridae; genus Lissotriton; species Lissotriton helveticus. The sequence goes on from NC_136059.1 coordinate 1,460,583,469, forward strand.
CTAGTAAACTTTCCCCAGGGTCTAATCGGGAGTGCCAGGGCCATGCAGAGCATGTAGGCCATCGCTAGCCATGTAGGACTGTCTACAGTGATAGCAGATGTAAACAGATGAGCAGTAGGGACCGGGAGATGCCTGAACATGCTGTGTGTTGATGTGCTCAACAGGATTTCCTCTTCTGATGCCATATCCGCAGGCTCACTACTCAAGGCCCCTGGGGGGGCCGCCATTGATTGCCAGACCCAGAGGCAACAAGGGAGACAAGAGAAGGAGAGGGGGGATAAGAGGAGAGTGTGGGAGAATGACACAGCAGAGCGCCCCTCCCTGCTTGGCCTTTTTTCCCTTTATTACTCGTGCCGGTGTGCCGGGTTCCCTGCTAGCAGCTTTCCGGGCCTCCCCCCATCTCACTTTTGTGTAAAGTTTAGGTCCTGCAGGCCACTCATATTATCCCGGGAAACCTAGTACTGGTGCTCCTTGTAGTTATCGGGTCAAGTGGGGGAGCAGTTAGTAATAGAATGCCACACTCACCGCCATGCCAAGAATGTGTTGCGGTTACTGTTGATACGGTCAGCGCACCGACAAGGGTCCCTCTCGCCAACCCAACACGCCTCTCGGTCTGTCTCCAATCCACTTCACTCTAAGAAGCTATCAATACCTCCATCGGCCCCAGTTCAAATTGGGCATAGTATTGTACGCCTTTACTTGTTGTTAACACCTTCGCTGCGGCAGCTAACCCGCCGCAGCCCTAAGGTGGCGGGGGGCGCGCGGCGCTCACACGCTGGTGACGGAACCGCTCCGTCACCAGCCTCGGGCGAGCTGTGCTGATGACGGAGCGGTTCCGTCATGGCCCTGCCCACTCAATAGAATGCGCCGCTCAGGCGCAAAATCAGCGCCGCGCAGGGGCGTCGGGCAGGCCATGACGGAACCGCTCCGTCATCAGCACAGCGCCACCGCGGCTGATGACGGAGCGGTTCCGTCATCAGCGTCGAAGAGGTTAAGGGGGGCGCAATCTGTTTTTACAACTTCAGATGGGTCCAGATGGTCACTCACAGTAGGGAGCTCCATGTCCCTGCTGCATATTTCATTGGTGGTTAGCCACGCCCCAGGTAATTAGTTATACTTATTTTTCCTCACATCCTACACCCCAAAAAACTTAGCAACCCGCTACCACACTCTAAATTAATATTAGCAATCAAATTAAAACTTGCAAAAAACACTTAAAATTACAAATTATATTTAAAATATTAATTATGCCAACAACAACATAAAATTAATATATGAAATAAAATACATAAAGACAATTTCAAAAACAATGTTTTTTACAATTACTCGAGGAAATCAAATGCCTTAGCTGCATCTAGAAAGACAGCATTTAGATCCAAAATCAGATCTTGCAGGAAGACAAATAAAGTATGAAGGTTATATGAAACAGAGTGGCTGGGAAAAAAGCCGGACTGGTCTGGTTGCACCAGTTGTAGCAGTAGTCGTCCTAAGCAGTCCGCAATCAGTTTAGCTAATATATTGGCATCACAATTCAACAAGGAGAGAGGCTTGTTCATGTCACAATGATGGGGGACCTTTCCAGGCTTTAACAACATGGTTACAACATCAACCCTCATGGACTGTGGTAGAAATCCAAACTGCCTGGCCTCCTCATAGACTGCAAGTAGTTGAGGAACCAGCCATAGGGTACATCATTTGCAAAATCCGGCAGGCGAGAGAAAACTACTATCAAGCAAGATTTCTTCTAGAGTAAAAGGCTTGTCTCCGAAGAGTATATGGGCAACAATCCACCACCCAAAATGTGACATCAGCAATGAACTCAGCAATGTCATCAGGGTGACCAGTGCAAGGGGAGGCATACAGCAACTTGAGGAAGATCTTGAACACGAAGAGGATCGGCGTGAATTCATAGTACTTCTCACCAAGTTGATATTCTATCTCAAGCACAGCATTAGCAACTTTAAGATATCAGATCATAGTAGCCAAGAACGTCCCAGACCTTCCTTCCTCTCCATAAGCTCCAGCTCAGTTGTATTTGCCCCTAAAGTTGCATTCCCTCAAAGCCATTTCATCATATTCAGATAACTTAGTTCTAATCTGTTAGACAATGGGCCAGACAGTTCCAGATACTTAAGTTTTCTCTCCAGCCAAAACAAGTGGTCACAGAGTGTACACTAGACTCAACTGTGCTTAGCAAAGCAATGGGCCTGCATGGTGAACTTAAATTCCAGATAGTACCCACCCAGTCTCCCGTCCCCATAATACATTAGAAGAATTCGGCAATTTCTGGCTGCAGCTTGTCAGTGAATATAGAAACTAGCAGTGTGTTAAGGGAGATATTCTAGAAATGCCCCACAGGGGCAGTTCCAGGCATGTCAAGATGCAGCAATACCAGTGAGTGGTCTGAGAGGGTGCATGGCAAATGTGTGACCTCGTGCAACTAGGTTCCCACATCTCGAGTTACCAGCAGCTAGTACATTCTCGATCATCCATTGTGCACATCAGAGTGAAACATGCCCTTTGTAGCACTGGGATACCTATCTCTTCATCGATTCACCAGACACTGATCAGGAATTGTTCCCATAAGGAGAGCAGAGGCCAGATCACAGTAGCTAGGCCCACAGTACTTGTCAAGGCTCTCCTGAAGCACACAGTTGAAGTCACCTGATATCAGAGAATGCAAGTCAATAGAGAAAATCTTACCCCACGGGAAGCCAAAGAAGGGGAATCATCTAAGTTTGGGCCATAGCAGTTTGCACTGGTAATCATCAAGGTGCCCAGGCTTGCCCAGGTGATGGCATAATGTCCTTGGTCATCCATAAGAGAGACCAGTGGGTGAAGTTCTATTCTATTCTATTCAGGAATTTTGATATAGTGCATAGCTACCCAATCAAGACTCCCAGCGCTGAGGACCAGCACACCTGCTTGTTAGCTGTATGCCCTTAAGCTTGTAGCATGGGCTAAGATTAGAAGAGATGCGACTTCAGAGGTTTTCCGAAAATGGTTTGCGATTCTTCCATCTTTATGTTCATAGGAAGGACATTCCATAACTTAGGGGCAAGATGTGTGAAGGAGCGCCGGTCGCATCTCACCCTGTTGACCCAGTGTATGGTCAACAGCTTTAAATTCTCAGAACGTAAAGACCTTCTGGGAATGTAGGGGGGCGGAGTTGTCGAATGATCTATTGCTCGATGAGCCACACATAATGCTTTAAAGACAATTCTTTTTTGCACTGGATGCCAATGAAAGGCAGCCAAGGCTAGGACAGCTGTATGGCATTTTGGAACGTTATGGAGAGTTTGTGTTTGTGGTATTCTGAATAACCTGTAGTCGCTTTATAACAAATTTTGGACTACCTAGGAAAACAGAGTTTTCATAGTTGAGCCGGGAGTGATGAGTCTCTGTATAGTTACTCTCCCTGACGGAGGTGGAATCCACTGTATAACTTTTCTGAGAGTTCTCAGCATGCTGAAGCATGTCTCTGCCAGTTTTTTTGCCTGTCTTTCCATCGTCAACTTATCACCTATCCAAAAGCCTAAGCTTTTCACTGCACGGGTGGTCTGAGGGAGCTTTCCAATGTAATCTGTCTGCCCAGGCTATTTTTTACCACCTGGAGAGGTTGTTACCAACCAGCAGTGCCTTCATTTTTTTGCCATTCATTTTGGACAGCTTTTGGACATCCAGTTTGTGACCTGTTTTAAAAATGAATTTAATTTTAAGGATGCTCGTCCTGTTCAAGTGTAAGAGCTAGAATCAACTGTGTGTCATTGGCGTAAGCTACAAGTGAAAGGCCATGAGCACGCTCTATCTCTGACAGGGGGAGAATATATAAGTTAAAAAGTGTGTGGTTTCCTGTGGAGCCCTGAGGAACACCACAATTTATAGGGTAAGAGGTTGAGAAGTAAGCTTCACAGACCTGGAAGCTCCTATTTTGTAAGAAGGCTTATAACCATTTAATGGCAGCCCCTGCTATTCCTCCATCCTTTGAATGAGGATTGGATGTGAAATGATATTAAAGGCTGGGCTGATGTCCAACATTCTCATGGCTGCAGAGCCTCCTTGGTGAAGAATCGATCGAACTTCCTCCATTGCTAGAAGCAGAGTGGTCACAGTACTGCTACCTGGTCTAATACCTGTTTGGGTAGGGTGTTTCTTTCAATTTTATTAGCTTATTTTTTTAAGTTCCATCATCATGGGTGTGTACCAAAGAGCACGTCTGTTGGTCCAATTGGATTCATAGCGTTTGAGAGGAACTAGGGGATTGATTGAGTGGGCTAGCCAGCTTTTAAAGACTTCATACATTTCTGTAGTGTTGCCCTTCATGGTGGAGACAGAGTCGCTGAGTGAACTTGATCATTTCCCTGTATCTAATTTAGCCCAGGGCCATCTAGTTTAAGGGGAAAGAGGTTGTTTATGTACGCTACCAGGGAGGTCTAGCCAAAAAGGGACAAGGGAAAGGGAAGTGCCCCTCTTGTTCATTAAGATTGCCACCCATGTGAGCAGGAAAAATATAACTGCAAACATCGGTAGAGAGCCCACTGGGAAGCTAATTTAGCATGGCTCAGTGTGGGATGTGGTTTTTATGTAAGAATGAAATCTGGACCTAGTGGTGGTCCATATAAAACAGGACAGGGTTGTTAACACATTACACATTCCTAGACAGCCTTCATATTGGGCAAGTGGGTGGGTGGTGAATAGCAAAGGCAACTATTGGGGAATGTCCAGTAATTCCTCCCATAAAAACGCACCCGCGTACAATGCCAAAACGCAGGAAAATGATTTACAATATCAACTCTTTATACCCCACCATCGACACTGGTGACTCAGTCTCACCAGGTGATTAAACCAACCCAACAGCAGCACATCAAAGGATCAAAGGACCCAAGCAACTTCTAACATTGTAACATGTTCTGTGTTCATGTTTAGGGGTTAACCTGCCGGGAATGAGCCAGAGAGCTGGTCAGGGCCCCGCAACCTGTGTCAATGGTGTCAGAGGAAATGGTAGTGTGGCACTCAGACCACAGGCAGGCCAAGCCCAAGTGGAGATCTGACCACCTACGCAGAGGCAGTTAATGGGGTCTGCAGTCTTATTTTGCCCCAAAATAGCATCATGGGGAGGCAGTAGTCTGATTTTGGACAGAGTGTAGTAGCCAGGAATATAGTAAATTGTTCTGCTTCTCCTCCTCTGATCAATGTCGCGACATTTTCCTAGGTATTCATTAGCCTGCTGCAGAGTTTGGAAAATGTGATGTTTCTCTTGCAAAGTGATTCAGAGCCGAACTGGGTAGAGCATTGGGTACAGAATGTGTGCTTACTGTAGGTTTTGCTTGAAAGGTATAAACCTGTGTCAAGCCTCCTGTACTGCAATGTTAATTTCCAAAATGAGGGAAAGGGAATTTCCATTGATGGACAGAAAGCTCATCTCCCGAGCCAGAAAATGACGTGTTGTGATCTCTAAAGTTTAAAAGGTGGGTAAAAATGTGCCTGGCAGGGGAGGTTTACGAGCAAGAGATCTGTGCACCCTTACCACTATTAGCTTACTGGAGAAAGTTATGGCACCAAAGAGCGTCATCAGCAAGCTTTCAACAGTCATCCAGCCTAGTTGTGTTTGTAGACTTTGGTATTCATACTATTTGAATATTGTTGAGGCAGGAGTGTGCCTCAAAGTCTACACCTTTTACAGCTATAACTTTCAGCAACGTTTCACTATATAGGTGTGATCATTTTCTTTTTCACCAGATAATCCTCCGCGATGGAGATATGTTGTTCTGCTTCCTGAAGCCTGCTTTCAAGTTTCTTCAGTTTGTGTCAGGGTATCCAGAGTATACACTCCCCTCTCGTTGAATACTAAACTGCCTTGCATGGCCTGAAGAATGGCTCTTCTATCCTTATCTCCGTCCACTCCCTCCTGCGGGTTGTCCGACTCAGCCAGTGTGGATGACTTGGGCAGCATGGAGCAAACACTATTATGGGCATCAAAGTGGAACTTGGCCTGTTTTGCATCAGCTTTCCCCTCCCCTCTGATTATTCATGGAGACACCCCAATGTTCTTCACAAGGTCACTGTTGTGTGTCAGACCAGGTCGCTGTGGCATGAGACAGAGGCCGAATGAGCTATCTCTCAGGGCAACTCCTGCCACACCCTACCTACTAAATACTGAGCCCCATCAACCTCACAGGAGGGGCTACCCAGCAGGGAAGCAGGCACCAGGTGGTGCGGTGTTGATTCATGTTGCAAAGTCATCCTGTGCCCTGGGCAGCGGCAACTTTTTGCTGACTGGAACTGGTGGTAACTGACTCTGACTGACCCTGTGCTCTGCTAAACCAGGCCCAGGGCCAGTGATATGCTGAAAGAGACACTTAGCGTACAGTGAAAACACCTACATACACTAGGGTACACTATGGGTTGGTATACCCCTGTGATTGGCATGACCTACTCTATAAGGTCCTAGTACATAATAGGGCAGGAAGATTGGAACTACCTCTAAGTCCCTAGTATATAATAGGGCATGGCAGTGTAGAGGCCAGCAGCTCTTTCTGAACATGCATGTGTGCACTGCTGAAGCCTGAGGTCAGTTTAAAAGTATCCCTGTTCCCATTCTATGCATGTTCAGCTGAGCTGCTGAAAGCCCAACAGAGCTCTTGTCTACAATAATGGATCTTTCGAAAGCAGTGCCAGGCCAAGAGGCACAAACCTGAAGCAGGAAGGAGAGTGCACCACCCTCCATGCTGAAATGTTGAGTATGGAAATCGATTCAGAAAAGGGGGTGGTGATGAACAGAGTGCCTGAATTAAGCAGACCACTCTTACCCAGTCCAAAGATCAGGGCTTGATCCATCACCGTTTTTTAGCTCACTGCACCATCCCAGCTCAGAACTTGGCTATATGCAAATTAGTCTGTTCCTGTCCCAGTGCATGATGGGAACAGGGCAAACCAAACTACCAAGCCAATTCTTTTACTGGGAAGGAAACAAGCTTCCGGGGACCAGTTTCTGCCATTTCAGGCATCTTCGGCCCGGCTTGCTTGAATCCTGATGGTGCAATGAGCAAGGGACTCACATCTGAGTATACCCTTCCACGCTTATGGTGGACAAAATGATTCAGAAAAGGGGGTGGTGATGAACAGAGTGCCTGAATTAAGCAGACCACTCTTACCCAGTCCAAAGATCAGGGCTTGATCCATCACCGTTTTTTAGCTCACTGCACCATCCCAGCTCAGAACTTGGCTATATGCAAATTAGTCTGTTCCTGTCCCAGTGCATGATGGGAACAGGGCAAACCAAACTACCAAGCCAATTCTTATACTGGGAAGGAAACAAGCTTCCGGGGACCGGTTTCTGCCATTTCAGGCGTCTTCGGCCCGGCTTGCTTGAATCCTGATGGTGCAATGAGCAAGGGACTCACATCTGAGTATACCCTTCCACGCTTATGGTGGACAAAATGATTCAGAAAAGGGGGTGGTGATGAACCAGGTTCTGAGCTGGGATGGGGCAGTGAGATAAATAACGGTGATGGATCAAGCCCTGATCTTTGGACTGGGTAAGAGTGGTCTGCTTAATTCAGACACTCTGTTCATCATCACCCCCTTTTCTGAATCGAGTATGGAAATCAGCACGGCCAGACAAACAACTTCACTAGGCCCCCATTATGGGTGCATGGCCTCCAGAAGGTCAGACGACATGCAGTAGAGGGGCAGTTAGTCGCAGGCAACAAAGGTTACCAAAACATTAGATCCTTGATTCCTCTCATAATTACCATGTTGGTCCACACAGTTGCACTTTTTTCTGAACATTATTTGAGGCAGTCATTGTTGATGGCAGCCATGAAACAGAAACTATTGCCAGTTCCTTAATGTCTTGCTCAGAAATATTGAGCTCTCATGCTTGGGTTGCAAGTGATTCAGCGTTCTTTGATAGTTCTGTGACATTACTTTAAAATTACCATTGATATGGAATTCCCTTGTGGAGGCCTTGTATATATATCTGCATGGGAGGAGATGTTAATGCTAAATTGCCAGGGACCCATTTTATTTATTTATTTATTTATTTATGCGTTTTTATATAGCGCGGATTTTACCTGAAGGCGTCAGAGCACTTCACAATAGGAACAGAAAATTATAAATGAACAAATTACAAAAGCAGACGATAAGTTACATGAGGTAAAAGTGACAATTGTGAGAAAACAAAATACATGAGGTAGCAAGCAGTGCAGTACAGGAGGAAAGAGTGACAAGTGTGCAGGTTACAGGAGAAAACAAAGTACATTTAGAGGTAATATACTGCAATATATATGCTAGACACAGAGGCACAAGAACAAACGTTACGTAGGCAAAGGTGGCACTTGTGCAAGTATCAAAAGCAAACAAAATGTGAGAGGTAGCAAACAGTGTGTTACAAGAGAAAAGTGTCGTGTGCATGTTACAAAAGAGAACCAAACACAGATGCAAGGATAATACTGCAATGAACCCATGATCTGCACAAAGCAGAAGGGACAGATGCTGGGGATATATGGGGCAGGGAACTGCAGGGTATTTTTTTTGCTGCAGCTGATATGTTGAATATAATGAATTGGGTAGGGGCTGATAATTTTGCATTTTTACATTTAGGGGTAGGAATAGTAATTCTGTAATTGATTAAATGTTTGTTTCTCATAATCTTATACAATTCCCATCACAAAGAAAAAATATAGATACTAACTTTGGGGCTCACAACTTGTTTGAATTTGAGATGGCTGTTCCTTCCCAGAAAGAGTTCAGGATTGGGATCACCCTTAAAAGATTTATACCCGTCCAGTGATAATCTTGGGTTTGCTGGAAACTGGCAGATCTACTTTATTCATGGAAAGTGTGCATACGGAGAACATGGATCTAGTCCTTATGTGCCTGTCTGAAAGGGCTGCTGAAGGGCAGGTGGTTGGTTAATTTAAGGCCGTGTGTTATGCTATTAGAAATGTGCTTTCCAAGCCACTTGCTAAGCTTCTCAGACCCCGCATTGGTTTAATAAGGAACGCTCCAGAGCAAACCCCACACTGTGTAATGCCCTGGTTAGGATTAGGAAGCCTGGATTTCGCGCTTTGATTATCACTCTGCAGAAACAGTATACATTGGCATTAAGTTCTAGGCGTGATGAAATCCTAACACAGCAATGGGAGACACTGAGGCACACTGCCCAGACTAAAAATGGTACCATCTTCTGGGGTGCAGTTAATAATATGCGTAAATTTGATCAGAGGTTGCCTCATATTGTCTGTCACATAAACAGTCAGGACTGGCTATCCCACTATTCACATATTTTTTCGGCTCCTGAGGAAAATGGCATGAGTTACTTGGTGAGACAGTTGGCTTGCCCTGAATTAATACAATTTTCGCTTTAGGAGGTGACTGGGGTAAAGCCCCAGGACCTGACGGGGTACCGATAGATATAATAAAGACTAATATTACTTTTTGGCTCCCTCTATTAATTAACTAATGTGTACAACAACCTAGCAGAGTCCAACATGACGAGCTGCTGAAAAAAGTTCAACCATAGTTCCAATTTTTAAGAAGGGTGACCGCTCTATTGACACATATCCTTACTAGACATTCCTGCAAACATTCTCGGAAGGATATTCTATATAATAGAACCAGTGATTGTGGAACCGACAATATCATCTTACATACCAGCCAATATGGTTTTCGTGCTGGAATCAGCGCAATAGAAACTAAATCTAATAATCAGGAAGTACACAGTGACCACTTTACTTAGCCTTTATGGATCTCTCTATGGCATTTGACTGTGTTAATAAATATAAGTTGTGGAAATGCCTGTTAGAAGTGGGGCTAGAAAGTGATTTTGTTAATATATTATTAGTCCTGCATAGCGATACAAATGCTAGGGTGAGGTTTGATCGGGGTGGCGAAGTCACAGATACATTTTAGACCGAGCATGGAGTAAGAAAAGGCTGTGAGCTTGTCCCTGCTGTTCATTTTTTGTATCAATAATCTCAGCTCACATTTTTATTGGTTGTCAACTGTGTCTTCCTTCCTTCGCTAATTTATGCGGATGATGCCATTTCAATGGTTCATACTCCGAAGGCTTTGTAACACCCAGTTAACTCATTCGTGGATTTTATGGCTGGTGTGGATTTGCTGACTAATTTTACGAAATGTTATATTATGTCCTGTGGTCTGAACAAGTCACACTTACCTGGCATTACTGTTGGTACCAACAGACTGATTAACATTGAAACATTCTCATATTCGGGCATCACTCGTAGTTCCTCTGGATCCTGGGCTCCACATGTATCTCAAAATAGGTCAAAACTCATGCAAGCAATACTTAACTGAATCTACCTAACCCTGTGGGGGAAGGTCTCTGAGCCCCTTGTTGCAGATTTATAAGGTTCAGTGTTTATATATTACAAATTATGGGGCAGCAATCTGGGGTTTCTCAGACACCTCCGTATTGCAAAGTGAGGAAAACAGACTTTGCAGGACAATTTTAGCAGTTCCTATTTCAACCCCCCACTACATTTGACATAGAGAGATAGAACTGACCTATCAGAGTGATTATTTGCATGAGGCTTGTAATGTTGCAGTTGTCTGTATGGCAGTTGGGGGCATTGTCGATCACCAAAGATATAATCGTTGATTCTATGGCATGTTATAAAGGACTACTAATACCCCGGTTAGCTAATGTTAAAAAAGCACTGGGGGAATTGGTATTGGTCATGCCTTTTTAGATCCCATCTCATGTTTAGATCTGGATAGGAAATGGGTGGGCTCTTTACTGTTGGCAAAGCTAAAGAAGGCCAGGTTTAATGCTGAGTCTTTAAAACCAATGGTTGCAGCCTACATGAGATTAAGTGATGAAGCCAGGACTATGACAAATGATATATAGGAGCACAGGAGTAACTGGGAGCACTCTTTATTCTTTTGCTTCAAGCCTGACATGGTTAAATACTTGTTATGCTTCTCAGTTGGGTTTCAACACAACCTCGATCTAAGAACATGCCTATGTAAGGGTACCTCAGAACAAACAATGATGCCTTTTTTGTTTTTCTGCAACTTTTATCAGCTTTTTACCAACAGGTGTTTAGTCACCTTGCTGAAGGCAAGAACTTTTAGACATTGTAGCTGAGCTTATCATTTTCTTAACCACTTCGGCGCTGATGACGAGCTCAGCTCGTCATCAGTTGCGCCGCTCGCACGCTGATGACGAGCTGAGCTCGTCATGTAACGCGGCTTTTTGAAAAAAGCCGCGCAGCGCGAAAATAGCCGCAGCGCGCATGCGGTTAAACAACTTGAGGCTGAAGAGTCCCGTGTGTGCGTTGGGCTCTTCCTTCTTGCAGCTGTTCGCTCGCAGGAACCAATGTTTTTCAAAACAACAAGAATTGATTGTTTTATCTAAGGTTAGGACTTGGAGTAGAGATTTTATAATGTTGTATGTGTTTTTATCAGGTCTACTGCTTGTTTTGCTCTAGAATTTTAAATCTGATGGATTAATGTATTTTATTCTATTCTGATCGATTTCGATGAATAAAGAAAGAAAGCAGAGATATGGAATGCGTACTAAGAGTGCCCAAACTTTCACCTACCCTGAAACTAGATCTTAAACGTTTTCATAACTGAATGAGTGATGACTAGATGGAGGATCATCGCCATTGGCCAGCCCCAAAGGTTGGTTGGCCACTTTATGGAAGAGCCAAAGAGCATGCTAAGTAATTTTGTGCCCCTCATATTCAAATCATGGTTTGGACTCCTATTGCTAGGTCTCACTGAACGTTAACAAATTCATCGGGTGTGGGGGCGAATTGAAAGGAGATGGTTCTTGCTGTTTAAATATCTTGTATTCTGAGGCACGTATTATGTTTGCCATCCAAGACAAATTTCATGATGTGGCGCAGCCTCGGTTTTCTAAGGCTATCTTGTTGGCATTTCCTTGGAAGAATGTTCACTTCGGTTGTAGTGACATATTTGAATAGTGCACTTGTAGGGTCATCATGTACCCTGCCTTCACATTAGCATTTCGCAAGAATTGGTACCACGGACACTTGCATACACGTTGTTCATTAGCCACTGTTGTTTTACCCCATGGATCCCACCAGGATCGGACTGGATTAAAGGGCAATCAGTCAGTGCCCGTGGGGCTGTTCTGATAGCTCACTGAAAGGTTTGTGGGCCTGTTTTATGGTCTTTTCTACCTGTTTATGCTTTTTAGGTCCCTGATATTGCCGCAAGCATTGCCTGTACAAAGCACAAATGCATGTAGTTTTGCATATCTTGCAGAACAACCATAAAATGTGTTATTACGTTCAACATTGCCCTATTTGGTTATCTGATTCGCTTATGTGCGCCACTTTTATTTTGGTGCCCGGGCCTATTTCATGTCCCACTCTGACCCTGGAACTCACTATAACAAGCATTTGCAATTCAATAGGTCTCGCATTTACGAGAGTTTGAGCTTATGGCAGTGTAAATGACAAAGCCTTTTATTTATGTGTTATTTTTAAAACAGATATATAAAAGGCATTTTCATTTATAGTGCCAATAGCTCAAACTGTTTCAAATTCAAGACCTTTAGCATTGCAAATGCATTCGGCGCCCGTGCTATAAAGATTTTTTTTTAAGTGGTAGGAGAGATTTGACAGGGCTTGGACAAAGCGATTTAAGAAAATAGTGCTTGGAGGCTATAAATAAAGCCTACCATGTACAAACAAATGTAACCGGGGTATCCTTATGGGAGGTTACAAAATAAGACAAAGCAGTACTAAGGAGGAACGACTAAGCCTTTTGACCAATGAAAAGCCACAGTTCACAGTGGACAATGACACAAGCCAATTAAAAATATGGACGAAGAGTGGGCAGAGCTTCAGGTCCATACTTGAATACAGCATGCCTCCCAGAGCAGCACATGCGCTGCCCAGGCTAGACCTAAAAACAGAGGCTGCCTCTCTGCTATGTTCACAAGGGCCTTGATAATATTGAACATTCATATCAGTTATCACAGGATGAATTGTCTCAGAAAACGTTTGATGAAAGACACTATTACCAAATTAATGGTACGCAGCTACAAGATGAAAGGCTGTACAGCTTGAACTGTAACTTGTGACACACAGATACAACAGCTGACTAATCTATCACAATCTATCACATTAAAGCGAGGGGGAAGCTCCCTTGGATGTAACGAACAAGGATGGGGTTGGGGGGACACCAGCCTTTCAAAAAACCAAGCAGGACTCACATCACTATCTCTCATCTTACCAAGGCCAGTAAAAAGGGTCGATAGGTAATAACTAATGTTACTATTCAAAGTTCTTTGAAGCCCACGCCTCGGTATTAAGTGCTATAAAATTAAAGGCAATAAATGATTAATCAGACACTTAGATTGAAGCGAGTGACTTGCAGATAATATACAAATTACAGCCGGAAGTGCATGACTTCTCAAGCCCCCATCCCCTACCCTCTTCGAAACTAAAGTTCGAACCAGATGTTGGTCAGCAAAATAAGGATGCACAGGGTGACAGGCGGCCCAGGTTAAGCCAGGACGAATAAACAGTGTACCGCTGTGACTTCACTTTGAGTCATAAATCATTTAATTAAAAATGTGAGCGGTCATAATTGAGCACCAAAGCTTTAATAACGCCAGGTTGTCTAAGAATCTTCGTTTTCACAGAGCATGAAAGCAAAAGAAGAGATCTGTGCTCAGATACATGGACAAGAGGTAGCCTGAAATGGCCTGGCCCACACAGACTGCACACATTCCTAGGAGCTGCGCCCCAGCGTCAACCTGCTCCGATTCCAGCCCCGTCTTTGCACTCTGCAACCTGCTCTGATTCCGGCCCCGTCATTGCACTCTGGCAAAGATCCTACGTGGTGCAAATGCTGAATGTTCACTTTCTGGGGTACAGGGGTCTAAAACAAATGGAGACCAATTTACAAAGGCATTTTCGTTGGTAAGCATACCATTCCAGCCCAATATTACTGTGTTTTTGGCATTCAGTTTTCAACAAAAGATTACGTAACAGACATAAATGCTTTTAGTACTGCGTTATTGTGTGCCACAATAGCTTACAAATTACACAGTCGCAAACACCTTCAAATGGGCATAATAAAGTCCTAAGTGGTGCAAATGCTGAATGTTCACTTTCCGGGGTACGGGGGGTCTAAAACAATTTGGGGACCAATTTACAAAGGCATTTTCGTTGGTAAGCATACTTTTACAGACCACAATTACTGTGGTTTTGGCATTCAGTTTTTCAACAAAAGACTACGTAGCAGGCATACATGGTTTTACTACTGCATTATTTTGTGCCACAATAGCTTACAAATTACACAGTCACAAACACCTTGAAATGGGCATAATAAAGCATGCCACTTACCAAGTGCAGGTGGTACATTTATTGCATGGTGGAGCGGGGAGACCCCCGGGAGCGGAGGGAGGAGGTTGTGCAAAGCAGCAAATGCTACAGAAGATGGCACTGTTGTGTGTTAAGAGAACAATAGCAAAGTAAATACCACCTTGTATAGGGACCTTGTTTCCGTTCGAAGAGCGCGGTTCGCACTTTGTTACCACCCACCACCCATGGTGGGCACTGTTACATTGTGGGTGGAAGCCGTCCAAAGAATGGGGTTCATGTTCCTTCCTGGTCCTGCGGAAGGACATCGGGAGTTCTAATGCTGATGTGGGTAACTACATGTATGCAGTGGTTGAAGTGGGGGAAAAAAGAAGAGGAACTGTGGGCGGAGACTCCGAGGGCAGGGATAACCCAAGGATTGGATCAGTGGACGGAGTCAGAGGTGTGGCATTTAAATATATTCACAAAGTGGGATATGTTTCCAATCACACAATGTCCCAAATACGCTTAAAAGTGGAATCACAACACCATTTGTCTCCAAGCCATGCAGTTTCTCTCATTAGTACTTCTCCCTTCTTCCACAAGAGCAGTTCAAACACGAATGGCAAAATATCCTAGTTTGCAAATGTTTTCTATATAATTATGGCTCAGCATATTTGCCACATAATACATCATCCACTGCATAATCTTACAGTTTTAACTAATCATTTTTGTAGTTCAAACAGATAAAAAGTTATTGTTAGACCTGGCACCTTGGCGTGGGTCTCCCTTCCACTTTTTGTTACTGTACCTCATGTGTTTTGCTGGTGTTAGCTGCTCAGAGCACTGTGCCACTGCCAATCAGTGCCACAGTGCAAGTGCTCCCTGTATAAAATGTGTATCTTGATTGGATTCCATGATTGGCTTATTTTGTTTACTGTCAGACCCCAATACCGTGCACCAGAAGTGCCCAGGGCTTGTAAATCCACATGCTGCTTGTGGGCTTGCAGCGCTGGTTGTGCCACCCACAGAAGCAGCCTTGTAAACTGTGCCTAAGGTCTGCCATTGCAGAACCTGCGTGCAGTCTGGTACTGTCTTGCTGACTGGGCAAGTGCACCCACTTGCCAGTCCCTAAACCTTCCCTTTACTTCATATCAGTCACCCCTATGGTAGGCCCAAGGGCAGGGTGCATTGTACGTATAAGGTAGATCAAGCCCTCATGTGTGTGGCATGTCCTAATAGTGAATTACAGCCATTTTCATTTTTCACTATTGTAAGGCTCTCATAGGCCAGAATGGGCTGTTAGAATTATTACATTCTATGATCCTAACAGACGCGGGGAACATGGTAGAAATTCGAGTTTAGTATGCCTGAACTCAGAATAATAAGATACATCTTTTAGTAAAGTTTATTTTAACATTCTGTGGTTGCAAATACCACTTTTAGAAAGTGGGTATTTGCTTGCCTAACCGTTTCAGCCCGCCTCTGCTAGGATGTGTATCTGCTGTCTGGGTTCTGTGATTGACAGGGCTGGGGAATTCCAGAGGACAGGGCTAGGTAGCCTGGTGGTGAATAGAGAGATTTACATCAAGATGGGTGGGAGGAGTGCACCTGGACTCTGAATAGGACTGTGCCGTTCCACCACAGTGCTGACTCCACCTCCTGTGGAGCGTCTGATGTCTCTGCCCTGCTCCCTGAAAGAAAAGTCAGAGTCATGTCCACAAAGTACTCAAGAACTGGTTTTGGCTGGGCACAGGCCCCTCTACCCCAGAGGAACAAAGGATTTAGGGGTATAAGTATTGGAACCCTGCTCCCAAGAAATTAGATCCTGCTTGACAAGAAGAAACATCTGCCTGAGGAGAAGGAACTGGGAAAGCTGTAAGGAGGAGTACTGTCCCTGACCTGGGGCATTGGCCTGCGATGGTTGCCTTGCTGCTAAAGGAGAGGAGAAAAAAAAGATTTCAAAGACTTTGCTTCAACTTGTACTTAAAATGATCTATAAGGGCTTGTGGGTGAACTTGCCCCTGAACGAAGTCCCAGGACCAGTGGCCTTCACCCGCCTTGAAGAGAGCCGCTGGAAACGCTGATTTCCCCGTAACGCTGAGGCAGGGAGCTGTGTGCGCCTCGAAGAATTGACTCGAATTCTGGGAAGTCCTGTGCAGGGTGGTCCGACTCAAGCAACGTGAATCTGTGCCCCCAACGATCCGTAGCTCGCACTGTAAAGGGAGAACACCGCCGCATGCAACGCTGTTGTTTTCACCGCATCGTCCGTGACGAACTCTGCAATAACAAGGTACTGTGAACGACTCGCACAATATTTGTGTGCGCATCGGACCGGAGCAACCCCTGCGCCTGTTTGACTCTGCTTGGCATTTTTTCATCACTGGGCGAGCCAAATAATGAGTGTGAAGCGCACAGAACTGTCAAATACGCATTTCTAACAAGAACTCCTATTGCTAATAGTATTGTGGCTCATTTTTGTCGTTATTTGGCCTTGTGTTAAGTCTCTATATAAAAATAACCATGTTTTGATATAAATCTAGTGTGGTGTCCATTTGTGGTGTTGTCACTTGATTACTGTGTATGATTACCACTGCTTAACTTACATTGCCTCTGAGATAAGCCTTGACTTCCCGCGCCATGCAACCTAGATAGTGAGCGGGGGTTATTTTGAGAGGGTAATCCCCTTGCCCTGCCTAGAGGAGAGGGTCACTGCTTGTCACTAGTACCTACCTGTGCCAACCAGAGATCCCCACATCTAACAGTTATTAAAAAATGTGACTTGAGTTGTTGCAAAATGGACGGCCCTTTGCAAAGGTTGACTGATCACCTTTCTCACTGCTGCATTTGTATGTTATACTAATACTAATGAGGCAGAATCTTTGCAGAGACTTAACCTGTGTAAAAATGGCTAAATAATAAAGTATAAGAAAATATATTGCATTACGTTGCAGCATTTTTTCCCCCATTGCTGCATAATTCCAATGGCTCCAGAGCAGTTAGCAAATGTTAAAAGTGCTTGTGCATGAAGCAGAGAGACTGTGCAGTTTGCAAACTTAGTTTGGTGTGCGTGCAAATCCTGCATTGCCGATCCTTGGTGAGTTGCATCAACTACTGCTGAAACAAGGCCAATGGAGGTACCAACGGCTGAGGTGGACTGGCCTCGATAGCTGGGCCGGCTTTAGTGCTGGTGGCACCCTGTGCAACAATGTTTGTTGGTGCTCCCAATGGTCACCTACACCTCGGATTCCCTCACTTCCACCCCTTAACATTCCCTCTCAAGTCTCCATAACCACACTCTTTCACAGATAATTTAATTTGATTTGCAGCCCACCTCATACCAGTGTACGGTGTCAGAGCACTTTACATCACACACACTACACAGAGACAATCATTTATATGTGTGTAAATCACTATATATGAAATGTTACATAAGATAAAGGACTACAAGGTGTAGAAACCACTTGACAACCATACTAGTAGGCAGTATAGTTTAATAGCTCACTGTTCTATGTTAGGATTTTAACTTATAGACTGCAAGTAACAAAAGGATCTCTCTGACAAAAGCAGTAACCTACTAACCTAGTTAACATTATGTGCACTTTGTGATTTGCATAGTACATTTTCTTTGCAGCAGGCACATTAACCCTCTGTGCAACCTTTCCAGGAGTCAACCCTTCCACTAGACACAACTCTGATCTCTCTCTAGGAAGAACATTAATCACCGAAGTTATCATGACATTTTTATTGTTGCTGAAAATTGCTGGAGGCCAGGAAGGAAGCAGCAAGTTTCTTTTACACCATAATATACTTGCAAACACTACGAACCTACCTGAAATAGGTATCCAGTGCGGTCACACCGTTTGCACCGCCCTAACCTGCACAAGGTTCATGTGACCTCAGTGACAGAGTCACAGTGACTGGATCACTGTTGCTCTAGGGTGTGCTGCTTCGTAGGCCTGCCCACAAGACTGGAGATGAACTTCAGTATGGATTGTGGTGGACAGGCCTTCAGAGATAACCCACAATTGACACCACTAGGGTACACCTGCTTGTGCTAAGACATCAGGCCTTCTAAGGTCTTTGCGGTCCTTCAAAGGTCAAGCATGGGAATATGCTCCCTGAGTAGAGTGGTCAGGTGGACTGGTCATGAAGGCTGAACCCGGTTCCCCAGTTCCAAATTTGACAGCTCTAGCCATTTTGCCACATCCTCTCCCCCACTGAACACCATACTGCCCCACTGAGAGAAACTCACACTGCCTTCAGCTACAACCAAATTGTGCCCGCTATAAACACTTGGATGTGGCTCAATTCAAATTATGCACTTGATGAGATTAGTATCCTGCCTAAAAAAAAAAGTAAAAGCAAACACTCATAGGGAGTGCAAGAGTAAGTAAAGCATGTGAAATGTAAGCAGAAACGACATGGTTACCTTAACGATCTTTCACTCACCATTCAGAAATCAGCGAGTGGTTTTACCTGAAAAGTTAAGGACATGACTACAGGGCCCTAAAGGGAACCGTTTCAATGTCCATTGCTTATATGCTTACAAAACGTAAGCAGTATGGTTTAAAAAGACCACATCCATAAACACAAAGCCATGGTACACATTTTGTTTTCCAATCCAACCATCAACTAGGTATTGCAATACACCCAGGAATGGTACACTTCCCCACCTGGGGACAACAATGTTGTTCAAAGAAAGACGAGAAAACAAAAGTAGCGCTTCACTGCAAATTCTTAGAGAGAGGCTGATGTGTTTGGATCTGAATAGAACCAATCTGGCCACTTTGCAACCACTCTGTCTAGCTTTATTTAGTTATATATGTATTCTTCCTATTTAAAACCTTTTATTTCTCTCCATCCTGAGGCTGCATTTTGGAATAGAAAGTTTTATGAAAAAGGGCATTTCGCTGAAGAGTGTTTTCTTTTTTGGATCCATTTCACAGCGAAGCAACTAAATGAAAGAAGGAAAGAGAGGTTGTGAACCGTTTCTTCAAGTCACGGTTTTCAGTAAGCAACAAGCGCGTGTCTGCCTTGTAGTGTGAGTGTGCGGGGGAGCGTGTGAGGTAGAGGAGACGCCATGCGCACGCACATCGCCTGTCCGTGCGCACACATTGTTTGTCTCCCTTTACTCACCCAACCCACGACAATAGAGGTTTGCCAAGCAAAGCAGCGCATGCGCTGCATACGCTAGGCGAGACCTAAAAATTATGAGTGTTAGCTACACAGCAGAGAGGAACGTTTTTTTTCCAAGGAGCCAATCTGAAAGATATTCACCTTATTTCAGTGTGGATTGTATTACCGAATATCGATAATGAAACTATCAATAAATAGAAAATATTGTCAACCTGTACTCACCATTAAAATTACCAATTTATTGGATTCAAAATATTGTAAATTAAAAGGAAAGATTAAAAATATAGATATAATTTTTAACTCAACATTAAAAATACCAAAATATTGAAAAGCAAAATGTAGGGATGAAAAATTCCAATAAAAAACACAATTATATTTAATTATGGGGGCCTGGCTTGACCGTGCTGCAAATGGCGCTCCTTAGAAAGGCTCTGCCGGCCGAATTCTCAATCCTACAGAGTTCCGAAACATCTGTAGTTGCTAAATGTCATATGCCTTTGGCATTAAGCCTTAGAATATCCAAAGACCCTCTGGGTAAAATTTTGTGCTGATCAGCTGCTGGATGAACCTGACATTGGACCGGTGAAGGTGTGTGTACTTCCCTGCTTTGTGGAACGACATTTCGTGAGGAGGTGCGAGCTCCGCGGGGTATACATTTTCGACTGCTGCAGTTTTCTCCCCTCTTCCACCCATGTGATCCACCCAGCCTGTGCCCTCGCCAAGTATATTTGATGATCACAATTGACACCAACAAAAACCAACAGAGAGTCTACAAACACTAACAAAGTACCCAACAACAATTACAAAATATTACAGAAAACTATCTCATAAATGAGTTCCCATCAGTACACCATCGAGACCGCCCTTCATCATCTGGGATCTCTTTAGACACATGTGCCTGCTGCTGTTAGAGGTGAAAAAACCTGCACTGGCCTGATGACGAGCCATGTACTAGGAAAAACCACAGCAGTTATATAGGATGTGAAAAAAGGCGTGTCTGGTGGAATACTGAATAGCAGTGCAGTGAAAAGGTGTGGGTGAAAAGAATAAGAAAAGGGGTTCTAAAATTAGGTAGTGTTCAGGGACAACAAATTTAATAACCACTGTCACACTCCTAAATCAATAAAAACAGTGCAAATAAATGGCGTAACAAATAACCACTTAATAGTTGTATAAGGTCGACATGTTTCTGCAGTCTTAGAAGAGTCTCGAGATCTCGTGCTGCTTCCTCAGGACCAAATAGTGCTACTGTTAAATAACCAAAGTTAAATAAACCATATCACCTGAATAGTGTAGGTAACTGTGTAACCATCTTCCCATCCTAAATATAGAAAGAAAACGTATAAATATTCAAAAATAACTGGGTACTGTGTGAGGTATATACATGGCATGCAGTTTATGCATACAATAACATATAGAACCAGTCACATGGACTTATTGACCGGCACAGGGACTGTCTAAGTCAGTCGCCACTCAGCAAATTGAGTATCTTAACAAAGGTTCACTCACCCACTCGATGGGAAGGAAAAACCCCACCTCACCTGGCGCGAGCTCAGGTAGATGGATGCACCGCACTATAAAGAAGATAACATACATAATCATTAATGTAGATAACACCTGCTGGTACTCCCGGGCAAACCAGTCCAAGCATGCGCCACCTCTAGCGCCAAACAACACAACCCAAGCAGTCAACAATCTGGCTGATTACATCTCCGTATACCAAGATTGTGTTCAAAGGAGCTGTAAGCTACCACAGCCTCCCATTCAGGTTAAAGCATTTTTTAATTTATGCACGGTAGCAGTGTGATTATTCTCATCTCTGATGCTGCACCCTACAACAATGGCCATACTCCCCATAAGTCTTAAGGCAGACATGCTTCAATCTATACACATGTGAGGGCTACAAGCACTCGTTTCTGTCCCCAGCCGTTTCTGTGAACCAATGGCGAGATTGCGCTACCAAGTTCAATCACTCCCATTGCGCACCCCGTAGGCCTTATTCACACTCTCTGATGACAGTTACCAACCAGTAAAGCAAAGCAAATCAAGGCTGGACCGCTCACCTGTCCGTCGGTACACCGGTCGTCCCTCCGAGCTCTGTCTGGGGGAGGAACCGACTCGGTGTACCGGGAGGTCTAGAAGTAAACAAACTGCTTCCGCGTGAGGCTGTGGGCGTGTGCAGACGTCCGCCTGCCGCGGTGACATCACCCACAGCGCGGTGCGCGCTATGCCTGAAGGGAAATGTAGTTCCACACCCGTTCTGGAGGCATAATACACGGTTCGAATCAAAGCCGGGATCCATATTACAGCAATGTGCAATTTTCTTAGTAAATTGTAAATTTATGGTCATGTTAGCCCAATATTAAGCGCTGATATTATGAAAACACAATCTGCCATCATTGTCTTAATAAATTCTGGTATTGTGGTCATATTAGCCCAATATTGAGCGCTGATGTTGTCAAGGAGTGACAACGCAATCTGCCATCCTTGCTTAGAGGAGCAGGGCATATAGTCCCCACAACGAGTGCAACCCATCAAGTAACACCGCCAGGCTAAGCTTATCAGAACTGCACCACTACGATTGTAGAAAGTGTGCAAGTAAGAACAATGAGTCTAGGAGAAATGAGTGAAAAAACTAAGCTGCTATCCCACCTTGGATTTCATGGTATTGGATGCTAAGTGTACTCCAGGTAGGGATGCCACGTTAAGTATGTTAAAGAGTTATTTGGAGAGATGCTCAAACATATGTTTCAGATGACACATGCACACAGGCTCACCACTCTTTTAGTGCCGGAGCTTACTCTAGACTAGACCCACTAGGTTCATAAAAATGTGTTGATCCAGATCTAAGGTACGTGGGAGGATGCCTCCTGTCTATAACGACATCCACGGAATTTCATCATTTAGCCCGCATACATCACTGCGAAGCCTATAAACCCATTTCTGTTCACACTTAAAAAGGAATTTAGAAGTGTCAGTAACAGAGGGAGGTATCCATGGTTGGTCCAATACAGTCCACGAGATGTCAGTGGGCTGGTGACCCACTTGTAAGAAGTGGTTTGTCAATTTCGTTGCTTGCTTACCACAACGGATTGAACTCTTATGCTCCGAAATTCTGGTTTTAATTTTTCTGGTGGTCATCCCCACATAGTTCAGCTTGCAGGGGCATGTTATTAGGTAAATTAGGTTCACGCTATTGCAGTTTGTGAACCTCCTCAATTGCCAAGGTCTGTCGGTGCCAATGTCAATGGTGAGTGTTTTCTTAGTTTGTGGACAAGCCGCGCAGCTACCACAAGGATGGTGTCCATTAACTGCTGGTAAGTCCCATAGGGTGCCAACCGATCGTGGAATTGCGGTTTTCGGTCTGGTATGAACCAGCTGGTCTTTCAAATTACGGCCTCTCTTAAAGGCAAACAAGGGGGAAGGTATTGTATCCATCCCGGTATTTAGGATCTTCCAGTGCTTGGACACGATATTTTTGATTTTATTGGACAGGGTACTGAATGTGTTCACACAGGTGATCCTCTCCTGTTGTATTTCTGGGGTGGTATTTCTAACAGGCTTTCCCTGTTGTTATTAGCTGCCCGTTTCCTTGCCCGACTGATGAGATGTTTAGGATATTTCTTTTCCCGTAGATGGACTTCAAGAGTATGGGAGTGTTCACGAAAAGCTAACCTGGTCGAACAATTCCTCTGGATACGGAGAAATTGCCCAAAGGGTAAATTGTCCCTCAATGATTTTGGGTGGAAACTCTCATAGTTGAGCAAGGAGTTCCTTGCCATCGGTTTCCGATATAATTCGGATTGCAGGCCTCCTTGTGATGCAGAAATTAGCAAATCCAAAAATGGCAGTTGATGTTTGTGAAACTCAATCGTGAATTTAAGGAATTGATTCCTTTCGTTCAGCCATGTATGAAAGAGATGAAGGTCATCTACCGTACCCCGCCATACGACAAAGATGTCATCAATGTACCTCTTCCATACTCGCAGACACTGTAGATGGGGATTAGTGTCTGCGAGTACGTGTGTCTGTTCAAAAGTATGGACATACAGGTTAGCGAGACTGGGAGCAAAAACACTTCCCATGCTCGTCCCGCTAACCTGCAAATAGATGGAATCTTCATACTCGAAAAAATTCTCAGTCATGGCCAGAGTTGCCAAAGTCATGATAAAGCTGACTGGAGTGATAGAATTCAAATCTCTATTGGTCAAAAGACCTTCGATAACTTCCAGTGTCTCTGCTTGGGGGATAGATGTATACAAACTCTCTACATCAAAAGAAACTAAGAGGTCAAGATCAATATTGAACTCAATGTCTGGCAAGATCCTAAGGACATCATTAGTGTCCTTAAGGAAAGTAGGCATTTCTCTCACAATGGGCTGCAAGAAGACATCTACAAATGTAGACAGAGGTTCTAACAGCGAACCAATGCCCGAAATAATGGGTCTTCCTGGGGGGGGGGGCGTTGTGTCTTGTGAACTTTTGGCAATGTATAAAAGTACGGCATCTTAGGGTTGATAGTGCGGAGATATTCTGATTCCTTCTGTGTAATCCACCCTTCAGCAAGGCCTTCCTCGACTATGTGGCCTATGACCACAGTTAGTCTCTCAGTGGGGTCACAATCCAGTTTGCAATACGCCCTGGTATTATTCAATTGGCGCATACATTCATCACGATATGTGTCTGTATCCATGAGGACAATTGCCCCACCCTTGTCCGCTGGTTTAATAACCACGGACGTCAAATTGGCCAGTGTCATAACGGCATCCTGTTCCACTTTGGAAAGGTTCATAAAACAGTTTTGAGGTTGGAGATACAACTGTCTGAGATCATGGTCCACAGCCTCTTCAAATGTCTGTACCTTAGAGGGCAACCCGGCTAGACTCGGGTTGAAAGTAGAAGGTCTCTTAAGACCAGTGTTCTTGGTATCTGGTCCCTGTGACATAGAGGTTTTGTTCGCAAACAAATAGTGGAGCCTGATTTTCCTAAAAAATTTACCCATCTCGGTTTGTATGAGGAAAGGATCACCCTTGTTTGTTTGTACATATCCCAGCCCTTTATTTAAGACTTGTTCTTCAATCTGAGTTAGGGAATGATTACTCAAGTTAATCACGAGGCTGACGTTCCCGCCTGTTCCTGTGGGACCTTCTTGCCGTCCCTCAGTTCCATTGTTGCTGGGGCAAGGTTCCAACGCACTTGGCCTTGTGATTGGCTTCTCCGCCGGCCTTTCGGGCGTCCAAAGCCCTGCCCTAAAAAAGGCTGCTGATTGAAATCTGGGAATGCTTGTTGTGGTCCGTAAGGGCCTGGAGGAGGAAATGAAGGTGGGCCCCATGGTGATGGTTGCCACCAAGTAGGACAGGGCGGTTGGCTATAGTAGGAATTGTAACCCCTTCTGTTTCTCCTATTGTTGCCACGTCCCCTCGCACCCCCTTTAAAGCTGCCCTGGTTGGAAGAGTCAGAATCGGTGGATGTCTCATCCGAATTAGACGTGCCATACGTGGAACCCCCTGTACGTCCGTTGTTATTAAAGGCTGCAGGGACATAATTGTCACCAGTGTAGGGATATATTGTCTCTGCGGAAAACTTGGCCAAGTCTTTCTTGAACTTTTCAAGTTTCTGCACCAGAATAGAATCCCTCAATTCTTTGCTCGTTTTGTTCCCTTCATCTTGTCCTTTATTAAACAGCTTGCCAGACAATGTAGTCCTGATCTGACCTTCCAGGGTCTGAATTTCAACCATAATTTCGTCGGCTTTCTTTTTGGCAGTTTTAATAATTAAAACTAGCCAATCCCTTGTGCACTTCCAAGCGATGAGATACCAGTCCCTACAGAAGTCTTTATTATCAAGGAACAGGCGAGGGGCATTATTGACTATCAACCCACTCGGAGCACAATTGCCCCTAAGGTATTCTGCCATAATAATACCATGGACGCAGACCCTTGCCTGGCTTTTCTTAAGTACAAGGATCTTTGCCCAGCCATCATCACTCGTCAATTGGACCGATGGTATATTGTCCAAAATACTCGGATTCTCTGCTAGTATGGAATCAATTTCTGCATCATCAAAGGCTAAACCATGATTGGTGGCCATTGGATCGGTGAAAGGGGCCCGAAGGTAACACACACTTAACCGATGAACCAGGGATGTAGAATGTGTCAGGTGTTGAAATGATGAAATAGTTACGGTACAGGAATATAGGACCTGCAGCGGAAGCTGCACAAAACTATTATACACAAAAGGAGGTCCCAGGGGTAATATTAAAGACTCTAACTGTTGAATCCCCTGAACAGAATTGACACCAACAAAAACCAACAGAGAGTCTACAAACACTAACAAAGTACCCAACAACAATTACAAAATATTACAGAAAACTATCTCATAAATGAGTTCCCATCAGTACACCATCGAGACCGCCCTTCATCATCTGGGATCTCTTTAGACACATGTGCCTGCTGCTGTTAGAGGTGAAAAAACCTGCACTGGCCTGATGACGAGCCATGTACTAGGAAAAACCACAGCAGTTATATAGGATGTGAAAAAAGGCGTGTCTGGTGGAATACTGAATAGCAGTGCAGTGAAAAGGTGTGGGTGAAAAGAATAAGAAAAGGGGTTCTAAAATTAGGTAGTGTTCAGGGACAACAAATTTAATAACCACCGTCACACTCCTAAATCAATAAAAACAGTGCAAATAAATGGCGTAACAAATAACCACTTAATAGTTGTATAAGGTCGACATGTTTCTGCACTCTTAGAAGAGTCTCGAGATCTCGTGCTGCTTCCTCAGGACCAAATAGTGCTACTGCTAAATAACCAAAGTTAAATAAACCATATCACCTGAATAGTGTAGGTAACTGTGTAACCATCTTCCCATCCTAAATATAGAAAGAAAACGTATAAATATTCAAAAATAACTGGGTACTGTGTGAGGTATATACATGGCATGCAGTTTATGCATACAATAACATATAGAACCAGTCACATGGACTTATTGACCGGCACAGGGACTGTCTAAGTCAGTCGCCACTCAGCAAATTGAGTATCTTAACAAAGGTTCACTCACCCACTCGATGGGAAGGAAAAACCCCACCTCACCTGGCGCGAGCTCAGGTAGATGGATGCACCGCACTATAAAGAAGATAACATACATAATCATTAATGTAGATAACACCTGCTGGTACTCCCGGGCAAACCAGTCCAAGCATGCGCCACCTCTAGCGCCAAACAACACAACCCAAGCAGTCAACAATCTGGCTGATTACATCTCCGTATACCAAGATTGTGTTCAAAGGAGCTGTAAGCTACCACAGCCTCCCATTCAGGTTAAAGCATTTTTTAATTTATGCACGGTAGCAGTGTGATTATTCTCATCTCTGATGCTGCACCCTACAACAATGGCCATACTCCCCATAAGTCTTAAGGCAGACATGCTTCAATCTATACACATGTGAGGGCTACAAGCACTCGTTTCTGTCCCCAGCCGTTTCTGTGAACCAATGGCGAGATTGCGCTACCAAGTTCAATCACTCCCATTGCGCACCCCGTAGGCCTTATTCACACTCTCTGATGACAGTTACCAACCAGTAAAGCAAAGCAAATCAAGGCTGGACCGCTCACCTGTCCGTCGGTACACCGGTCGTCCCTCCGAGCTCTGTCTGGGGGAGGAACCGACTCGGTGTACCGGGAGGTCTAGAAGTAAACAAACTGCTTCCGCGTGAGGCTGTGGGCGTGTGCAGACGTCCGCCTGCCGCGGTGACATCACCCACAGCGCGGTGCGCGCTATGCCTGAAGGGAAATGTAGTTCCACACCCGTTCTGGAGGCATAATACACGGTTCGAATCCCGGCCGGGATCCATATTACAGCAATGTGCAATTTTCTTAGTAAATTGTAAATTTATGGTCATGTTAGCCCAATATTAAGCGCTGATATTATGAAAACACAATCTGCCATCATTGTCTTAATAAATTCTGGTATTGTGGTCATATTAGCCCAATATTGAGCGCTGATGTTGTCAAGGAGTGACAACGCAATCTGCCATCCTTGCTTAGAGGAGCAGGGCATATAGTCCCCACAACGAGTGCAACCCATCAAGTAACACCGCCAGGCTAAGCTTATCAGAACTGCACCACTACGATTGTAGAAAGTGTGCAAGTAAGAACAATGAGTCTAGGAGAAATGAGTGAAAAAACTAAGCTGCTATCCCACCTTGGAACTAGGTTCATAAAAATGTGTTGATCCAGATCTGGATCAACACATTTTTATGAACCTAGTGGGTCTAGTCTAGAGTAAGCTCCGGCACTAAAAGAGTGGTGAGCCTGTGTGCATGTGTCATCTGAAACATATGTTTGAGCATCTCTCCAAAAAACTCTTTAACATACTTAACGTGGCATCCCTACCTGGAGTACACTTAGCATCCAATACCATGAAATCCAAGGTGGGATAGCAGCTTAGTTTTTTCACTCATTTCTCCTAGACTCATTGTTCTTACTTGCACACTTTCTACAATCGTAGTGGTGCAGTTCTGATAAGCTTAGCCTGGCGGTGTTACTTGATGGGTTGCACTCGTTGTGGGGACTATATGCCCTGCTCCTCTAAGCAAGGATGGCAGATTGCGTTGTCACTCCTTGACAACATCAGCGCTCAATATTGGGCTAATATGACCACAATACCAGAATTTATTAAGACAATGATGGCAGATTGTGTTTTCATAATATCAGCGCTTAATATTGGGCTAACATGACCATAAATTTACAATTTACTAAGAAAATTGCACATTGCTGTAATATGGATCCCGGCCGGGATTCGAACCGTGTATTATGCCTCCAGAACGGGTGTGGAACTACATTTCCCTTCAGGCATAGCGCGCACCGCGCTGTGGGTGATGTCACCGCGGCAGGCGGACGTCTGCACACGCCCACAGCCTCACGCGGAAGCAGTTTGTTTACTTCTAGACCTCCCGGTACACCGAGTCGGTTCCTCCCCCAGACAGAGCTCGGAGGGACGACCGGTGTACCGACGGACAGGTGAGCGGTCCAGCCTTGATTTGCTTTGCTTTACTGGTTGGTAACTGTCATCAGAGAGTGTGAATAAGGCCTACGGGGTGCGCAATGGGAGTGATTGAACTTGGTAGCGCAATCTCGCCATTGGTTCACAGAAACGGCTGGGGACAGAAACGAGTGCTTGTAGCCCTCACATGTGTATAGATTGAAGCATGTCTGCCTTAAGACTTATGGGGAGTATGGCCATTGTTGTAGGGTGCAGCATCAGAGATGAGAATAATCACACTGCTACCGTGCATAAATTAAAAAATGCTTTAACCTGAATGGGAGGCTGTGGTAGCTTACAGCTCCTTTGAACACAATCTTGGTATACGGAGATGTAATCAGCCAGATTGTTGACTGCTTGGGTTGTGTTGTTTGGCGCTAGAGGTGGCGCATGCTTGGACTGGTTTGCCCGGGAGTACCAGCAGGTGTTATCTACATTAATGATTATGTATGTTATCTTCTTTATAGTGCGGTGCATCCATCTACCTGAGCTCGCGCCAGGTGAGGTGGGGTTTTTCCTTCCCATCGAGTGGGTGAGTGAACCTTTGTTAATATACTCAATTTGCTGAGTGGCGACTGACTTAGACAGTCCCTGTGCCGGTCAATAAGTCCATATGACTGGTTCTATATGTTATTGTATGCATAAACTGCATGCCATGTATATACCTCACACAGTACCCAGTTATTTTTGAATATTTATACGTTTTCTTTCTATATTTAGGATGGGAAGATGGTTACACAGTTACCTACACTATTCAGGTGATATGGTTTATTTAACTTTGGTTATTTAGCAGTAGCACTATTTGGTCCTGAGGAAGCAGCACGAGATCTCGAGACTCTTCTAAGACTGCAGAAACATGTCGACCTTATACAACTATTAAGTGGTTATTTGTTACGCCATTTATTTGCACTGTTTTTATTGATTTAGGAGTGTGACGGTGGTTATTAAATTTGTTGTCCCTGAACACTACCTAATTTTAGAACCCCTTTTCTTATTCTTTTCACCCACACCTTTTCACTGCACTGCTATTCAGTATTCCACCAGACACGCCTTTTTTCACATCCTATATAACTGCTGTGGTTTTTCCTAGTACATGGCTCGTCATCAGGCCAGTGCAGGTTTTTTCACCTCTAACAGCAGCAGGCACATGTGTCTAAAGAGATCCCAGATGATGAAGGGCGGTCTCGATGGTGTACTGATGGGAACTCATTTATGAGATAGTTTTCTGTAATATTTTGTAATTGTTGTTGGGTACTTTGTTAGTGTTTGTAGACTCTCTGTTGGTTTTTGTTGGTGTCAATTCTGTTCAGGGGATTCAACAGTTAGAGTCTTTAATATTACCCCTGGGACCTCCTTTTGTGTATAATAGTTTTGTGCAGCTTCCGCTGCAGGTCCTATATTCCTGTACCGTAACTATTTCATCATTTCAACACCTGACACATTCTACATCCCTGGTTCATCGGTTAAGTGTGTGTTACCTTCGGGCCCCTTTCACCGATCCAATGGCCACCAATCATGGTTTAGCCTTTGATGATGCAGAAATTGATTCCATACTAGCAGAGAATCCGAGTATTTTGGACAATATACCATCGGTCCAATTGACGAGTGATGATGGCTGGGCAAAGATCCTTGTACTTAAGAAAAGCCAGGCAAGGGTCTGCGTCCATGGTATTATTATGGCAGAATACCTTAGGGGCAATTGTGCTCCGAGTGGGTTGATAGTCAATAATGCCCCTCGCCTGTTCCTTGATAATAAAGACTTCTGTAGGGACTGGTATCTCATCGCTTGGAAGTGCACAAGGGATTGGCTAGTTTTAATTATTAAAACTGCCAAAAAGAAAGCAGACGAAATTATGGTTGAAATTCAGACCCTGGAAGGTCAGATCAGGACTACATTGTCTGGCAAGCTGTTTAATAAAGGACAAGATGAAGGGAACAAAACGAGCAAAGAATTGAGGGATTCTATTCTGGTGCAGAAACTTGAAAAGTTCAAGAAAGACTTGGCCAAGTTTTCCGCAGAGACAATATATCCCTACACTGGTGACAATTATGTCCCTGCAGCCTTTAATAACAACGGACGTACAGGGGGTTCCACCTATGGCTCGTCTAATTCGGATGAGACATCCACCGATTCTGACTCTTCCAACCAGGGCAGCTTTAAAGGGGGTGCGAGGGGACGTGGCAACAATAGGAGAAACAGAAGGGGTTACAATTCCTACTATAGCCAACCGCCCTGTCCTACTTGGTGGCAACCATCACCATGGGGCCCACCTTCATTTCCTCCTCCAGGCCCTTACGGACCACAACAAGCATTCCCAGATTTCAATCAGCAGCCTTTTTTAGGGCAGGGCTTTGGACGCCCGAAAGGCCGGCGGAGAAGCCAATCACAAGGCCAAGTGCGTTGGAACCTTGCCCCAGCAACAATGGAACTGAGGGACGGCAAGAAGGTCCCACGGGAACAGGCGGGAACGTCAGCCTTGTGATTAACTTGAGTAATCATTCCCTAACTCAGATTGAAGAACAAGTCTTAAATAAAGGGCTGGGATATGTACAAACAAACAAGGGTGATCCTTTCCTCATACAAACAGAGATGGGTAAATTTTTTAGGAAAATCAGGCTCCACTATTTGTTTGCGAACAAAACCTCTATGTCACAGGGACCAGATACCAAGAACACTGGTCTTAAGAGACCTTCTACTTTCAACCCGAGTCTAGCCGGGTTGCCCTCTAAGGTACAGACATTTGAAGAGGCTGTGGACCATGATCTCAGACAGTTGTATCTCCAACCTCAAAACTGTTTTATGAACCTTTCCAAAGTGGAACAGGATGCCGTTATGACACTGGCCAATTTGACGTCCGTGGTTATTAAACCAGCGGACAAGGGTGGGGCAATTGTCCTCATGGATACAGACACATATCGTGATGAATGTATGCGCCAATTGAATAATACCAGGGCGTATTGCAAACTGGATTGTGACCCCACTGAGAGACTAACTGTGGTCATAGGCCACATAGTCGAGGAAGGCCTTGCTGAAGGGTGGATTACACAGAAGGAATCAGAATATCTCCGCACTATCAACCCTAAGATGCCGTACTTTTATACATTGCCAAAAGTTCACAAGACACAACGCCCCCCCCCCCCCAGGAAGACCCATTATTTCGGGCATTGGTTCGCTGTTAGAACCTCTGTCTACATTTGTAGATGTCTTCTTGCAGCCCATTGTGAGAGAAATGCCTACTTTCCTTAAGGACACTAATGATGTCCTTAGGATCTTGCCAGACATTGAGTTCAATATTGATCTAGACCTCTTAGTTTCTTTTGATGTAGAGAGTTTGTATACATCTATCCCCCAAGCAGAGACACTGGAAGTTATCGAAGGTCTTTTGACCAATAGAGATTTGAATTCTATCACTCCAGTCAGCTTTATCATGACTTTGGCAACTCTGGCCATGACTGAGAATTTTTTCGAGTATGAAGATTCCATCTATTTGCAGGTTAGCGGGACGAGCATGGGAAGTGTTTTTGCTCCCAGTCTCGCTAACCTGTATGTCCATACTTTTGAACAGACACACGTACTCGCAGACACTAATCCCCATCTACAGTGTCTGCGAGTATGGAAGAGGTACATTGATGACATCTTTGTCGTATGGCGGGGTACGGTAGATGACCTTCGTCTCTTTCATACATGGCTGAACGAAAGGAATCAATTCCTTAAATTCACGATTGAGTTTCACAAACATCAACTGCCATTTTTGGATTTGCTAATTTCTGCATCACAAGGAGGCCTGCAATCCGAATTATATCGGAAACCGATGGCAAGGAACTCCTTGCTCAACTATGAGAGTTTCCACCCAAAATCATTGAGGGACAATTTACCCTTTGGGCAATTTCTCCGTATCCAGAGGAATTGTTCGACCAGGTTAGCTTTTCGTGAACACTCCCATACTCTTGAAGTCCATCTACGGGAAAAGAAATATCCTAAACATCTCATCAGTCGGGCAAGGAAACGGGCAGCTAATAACAACAGGGAAAGCCTGTTAGAAATACCTCCCCAGAAAGTACAACAGGAGAGGATCACCTGTGTGAACACATACAGTACCCTGTCCAATAAAATCAAAAATATCGTGTCCAAGCACTGGAAGATCCTAAATACCGGGATGGATACAATACCTCCCCCCTTGTTTGCCTTTAAGAGAGGCTGTAATTTGAGAGACCAGCTGGTTCATACCAGACCGAAAACCGCAATTCCACGATCGGTTGGCACCCTATGGGACTTACCAGCAGTTAATGGACACCATCCTTGTGGTAGCTGCGCGGCTTGTCCACAAACTAAGAAAACACTCACCATTGACATTGGCACCGACAGACCTTGGCAATTGAGGAGGTTCACAAACTGCAATAGCGTGAACCTAATTTACCTAATAACATGCCCCTGCAAGCTGAACTATGTGGGGATGACCACCAGAAAAATTAAAACCAGAATTTCGGAGCATAAGAGTTCAATCCGTTGTGGTAAGCAAGCAACGAAATTGACAAACCACTTCTTACAAGTGGGTCACCAGCCCACTGACATCTCGTGGACTGTATTGGACCAACCATGGATACCTCCCTCTGTTACTGACACTTCTAAATTCCTTTTTAAGTGTGAACAGAAATGGGTTTATAGGCTTCGCAGTGATGTATGCGGGCTAAATGATGAAATTCCGTGGATGTCGTTATAGACAGGAGGCATCCTCCCACGTACCTTAGATCTGGATCAACACATTTTTATGAACCTAGTGGGTCTAGTCTAGAGTAAGCTCCGGCACTAAAAGAGTGGTGAGCCTGTGTGCATGTGTCATCTGAAACATATGTTTGAGCATCTCTCCAAATAACTCTTTAACATACTTAACGTGGCATCCCTACCTGGAGTACACTTAGCATCCAATACCATGAAATCCAAGGTGGGATAGCAGCTTAGTTTATTCACTCATTTCTCCTAGACTCATTGTTCTTACTTGCACACTTTCTACAATCGTAGTGGTGCAGTTCTGATAAGCTTAGCCTGGCGGTGTTACTTGATGGGTTGCACTCGTTGTGGGGACTATATGCCCTGCTCCTCTAAGCAAGGATGGCAGATTGCGTTGTCACTCCTTGACAACATCAGCGCTCAATATTGGGCTAATATGACCACAATACCAGAATTTATTAAGACAATGATGGCAGATTGTGTTTTCATAATATCAGCGCTTAATATTGGGCTAACATGACCATAAATTTACAATTTACTACGAAAATTGCACATTGCTGTAATATGGATCCCGGCCGGGATTCGAACCGTGTATTATGCCTCCAGAACGGGTGTGGAACTACATTTCCCTTCAGGCATAGCGCGCACCGCGCTGTGGGTGATGTCACCGCGGCAGGCGGACGTCTGCACACGCCCACAGCCTCACGCGGAAGCAGTTTGTTTACTTCTAGACCTCCCGGTACACCGAGTCGGTTCCTCCCCCAGACAGAGCTCGGAGGGACGACCGGTGTACCGACGGACAGGTGAGCGGTCCAGCCTTGATTTGCTTTGCTTTACTGGTTGGTAACTGTCATCAGAGAGTGTGAATAAGGCCTACCGGGTGCGCAATGGGAGTGATTGAACTTGGTAGCGCAATCTCGCCATTGGTTCACAGAAACGGCTGGGGACAGAAACGAGTGCTTGTAGCCCTCACATGTGTATAGATTGAAGCATGTCTGCCTTAAGACTTATGGGGAGTATGGCCATTGTTGTAGGGTGCAGCATCAGAGATGAGAATAATCACACTGCTACCGTGCATAAATTAAAAAATGCTTTAACCTGAATGGGAGGCTGTGGTAGCTTACAGCTCCTTTGAACACAATCTTGGTATACGGAGATGTAATCAGCCAGATTGTTGACTGCTTGGGTTGTGTTGTTTGGCGCTAGAGGTGGCGCATGCTTGGACTGGTTTGCCCGGGAGTACCAGCAGGTGTTATCTACATTAATGATTATGTATGTTATCTTCTTTATAGTGCGGTGCATCCATCTACCTGAGCTCGCGCCAGGTGAGGTGGGGTTTTTCCTTCCCATCGAGTGGGTGAGTGAACCTTTGTTAAGATACTCAATTTGCTGAGTGGCGACTGACTTAGACAGTCCCTGTGCCGGTCAATAAGTCCATGTGACTGGTTCTATATGTTATTGTATGCATAAACTGCATGCCATGTATATACCTCACACAGTACCCAGTTATTTTTGAATATTTATACGTTTTCTTTCTATATTTAGGATGGGAAGATGGTTACACAGTTACCTACACTATTCAGGTGATATGGTTTATTTAACTTTGGTTATTTAGCAGTAGCACTATTTGGTCCTGAGGAAGCAGCACGAGATCTCGAGACTCTTCTAAGACTGCAGAAACATGTCGACCTTATACAACTATTAAGTGGTTATTTGTTACGCCATTTATTTGCACTGTTTTTATTGATTTAGGAGTGTGACGGTGGTTATTAAATTTGTTGTCCCTGAACACTACCTAATTTTAGAACCCCTTTTCTTATTCTTTTCACCCACACCTTTTCACTGCACTGCTATTCAGTATTCCACCAGACACGCCTTTTTTCACATCCTATATAACTGCTGTGGTTTTTCCTAGTACATGGCTCGTCATCAGGCCAGTGCAGGTTTTTTCACCTCTAACAGCAGCAGGCACATGTGTCTAAAGAGATCCCAGATGATGAAGGGCGGTCTCGATGGTGTACTGATGGGAACTCATTTATGAGATAGTTTTCTGTAATATTTTGTAATTGTTGTTGGGTACTTTGTTAGTGTTTGTAGACTCTCTGTTGGTTTTTGTTGGTGTCAATTCTGTTCAGGGGATTCAACAGTTAGAGTCTTTAATATTACCCCTGGGACCTCCTTTTGTGTATAATAATATTTGATGATCACAACATCTGCTGTGTACCCGGTTTGAGGCCTTGCATTCGAGTGACCACTCATGGGACGCAGGCGGTCGTGAGCGATGGACTGCATTGAGGTGGTGTTGGGCTGCCATTGGAGGCCACATTGACTCTCCTGGCATCCCTCCTCTTCCCTACCTGCCTGCTGTCACTGTGTGGCCGAGGTGTCCCATGTATGGTGACCTACCCACTATTGGCTGTACACACTGCATACACCATACAGCTTTCTCGGCTGTGGGTAGGCCTGCAGGTAGTCACATGGGGGAGCTTCCCCAGGGCCGTGGGGCACTAGCTGATGATTTGATGAACCTACCTCCCTGGTTGCACCCTCTTACTGCACCACCTCTGCTGCCGACATCTTTGGTGTTGTCCGATGTGATGCCCTGCAGGTACATGTGGATCAGGGGCAACAGGATACTGTTGTACCTTTGTTGATTAAGAAACTGACCCACGGCGAGGCGTTCCGAGATGACTCTGTTTGTATACTTGAAGACTAAGAAATTTAGCATTTTATCTTGAAATCCTCGAGTAAGAAATTCATAGGAGCTTGGGCAGAAATACATATTCCGCTGTGGGCGACCACCCAGAACCACAGTTGGAGACTCGCTACATGTTGCCAGCTTCACGGGGAAAGCTGATTTGCCTTTACCTAATTGAATCGCGGACTACACTTCCTGACTAATGGAGGAAGCCTGCCTATCATGCACTCGCTTTCATATTAGGGATTGTAAAAGCTAGCCACGAAGACATCATACTGCGGCCTGGGTACATACATTGAGTGCCTTCGTTTGAAGCCTGAGGTTCAAAGGAGATAGATACAAAAATTAAATTGTTTGTTGGTGTGTTGTGGCCCCGTCTCCACTACTGGGTGGTTTCTCACCCTGATTAAGGTGTTGCCATAAATCTGGCGTTGCACCGAAACACGCGTTGGCGTTGTGTTCATTGTCTCGCAATTACATCTGGGGTTCTCCTTTTG
Source organism: Lissotriton helveticus (assembly GCF_964261635.1). Classification (NCBI taxonomy): domain Eukaryota; kingdom Metazoa; phylum Chordata; class Amphibia; order Caudata; family Salamandridae; genus Lissotriton; species Lissotriton helveticus. Next base: position 1,460,619,887 of record NC_136059.1, read on the forward strand.
TGATCTAGGAATACCCAGCGGGACCGAGAGAGTGCTACATCTTAATCCTTGATGGAGGGACAAGTCTTGATGAATATATGGTTATGATTGTGGTTTAGTATGCCTGAGTATGGTGTTGTATTTAAGTGTTGAATGTTTGATGGAGTGTTTTTTGCGGGGCCTAAATTAATTTGTAAATAGACTGTTATTATATTTTGTGTTGTAATATTACATGTATTGTTAAATGAAATGTGGAGTCACTTGAAAAACAAAGAGATGAAAAAAAGAATAAAAACCACTACTATTTAAATAAAAAATCAGTTTGGGTGATATTAGTTCTATGTTCTTTGTTCGTGTTGTTCCACTTCTGGTTGCAGTGAGCTCAGTGTTTGCTTCTATTTAAATTATGGACTCTTTATGAGCCATCTATATATTATGAAGGGGCAGACACTTTTGTGATTTTGTGTACCTTTGGTGTTCTCCTGGCTCCGCACTCCCAATCATCTTGCCACCTACTACCCTGTGTGATTCTGGTGTGGCTAAGATTGCCCCCTGCCAGATTTGGGACAACATTTACTTTTCGGACAGTCTACCTGCTACTTAGGACTTGTTGCTGCTCTATCGAGGTACTTAACCCCCGGATTGCAACCCTGTTGCCAGCTTGTGCCCACTAATGTGATCTCCCCTAGGGTGTGGCGGGCCCAGACTTACTACATCTAAGTGTCACAATTTTATTTTATTTATTTATTTATTTATGCTTTTTAATATAGCACGGGCTTTACCCAAAGGCATCAGAGCGCTTCACAATAGCAACAGTAATGATACATGAGGAGAAAATTACAAGTGAACAAATTACAAAAGCAAACGTTAAGTTACATGAGGCAAAAGTGACCATTGTGAGCAAACAAAATACATGAGGTAGCAAACGGTGCAACACAGGAGGAAAAAGTGACATGTGTGCAGGTTACAATCAATCAGTCAATCACTGAATTTGTAAAGCGCACTACTCACCCGTGAGAGTTTCAAGGCGCTGATGGGCGGCGGGGTGGCTGCTGCTACTGCTTGAAGAGCCAGGTCTTGAGGAGCTTCCTGAAGGTGAGCAGGTCCTGGGTCTGCCACAGGTGGGTGGGGAGGGTGCTCCAGGTCTTGGCAGCAAGGAAGGAGAAGGATCTGCCTCCGGAGGTGGTACGCTGGATTCGCGGGATGGCGGCGAGGGCGAAGGCGGGGGTGTAGAAGTTGAGTCTGTTGTTCAGGTAGGTCGGTCCGGAGTTGTGGAATGCTTTGTGTGCGTGGGTGAGGAGCTTGAAGGTGATCCTCTTGTTGATGGGGAGCCAGTGAAGGTCTCTAAGGTGGGGGGTGATGTGGCTGCGTCGCCGTAGTCCAGCCGGCTGCTAACGAGGGCTTGGGTTACCGTTCTTCTGGTTTCGATCGGGATCCTTTTGTAGATCCTGCGAAGCATGCAGAGGGTGTTGTAGCAGGAGGAGGAGACGGCGCTGACCTGCTTGGACATGGAGAGGGAGGAGTCGAGGATGAATCCCAAGTTGCGTGCGTGGTCCGCGTGCGTCGGTGCTGTTCCTAGTGTGTCGGCCACCAGGAGTCGTCCCAGGCAGACAGGGTAGGGTGAGGACTTCCATCTTGACTGAGTTCAGCTTCAGGCGGTTGCTCCTCATCCACTCGACCACGGCCTTCATACCCTCGTGGAGGTTGGTTTTGGCGGTATGCGGGTCCTTGGTAAGGGAGAGGATGAGTTGGGTGTCGTCGGCATAGGAGATGATGTTCAGGTCCTGTTGGCGGGCCACTTGTGCAAAGGGGGCCATGTAGATATTGAACAGCGTCGGGCTGAGGGATGAGCCCTGGGGGATGCCGCAGATGAGGTTGGTTGCCTCGAATCGGTAGGGTGAGATGCGGACACTCTGGGTTCTGCCAGAGAGGAAGGAAGTGGTCCAGTCCAGGGCTCTCTCCCGAATTCTGGCTTCTTGGAGGCGTGTTCTTAGTGTGTGGTGGCAGACCGTGTCGAAGGTGGCTGACAGGTCCAGGAGGATGAGGGCCGAGTTTTCGCCGTTGTCTAGTTGGCGTTGGATGTCGTCTGTGGCGGCAATGAGGGCTGTCTCGGTGCTGTGGTTCCGTCTGAATCCGGATTGCGACGGGTCTAGGTGTTGTTTGTTGTTGTCCTCGAGGTGGCGGGTCAGGTGTATGTTGGCGATTTTCTCAATGACCTTCGCCGGGAAGGGGAGCAGGGAAATGGGGAGGAAGTTCTTGAGGTCCTTGAGAAAAAAAAGTACAATTAGAGGTATAATACTGCAATATATGGCAGACACTCAAGCACAAGAACAAACGTTACTTGTGCAAGTATCTAAAGCAAACCAAATGTGAGAGGTAGCAAACAGTGTGTTACAAGAGAAAAGTGGCGTGTGTATGTTACAAAAGAGTACCAAACACAGGTACAAGGATAATACTGCAATAAATGGCAAACACTCCAACCACAAGAACACACTGGGAAGGCACTTCCATAGTCATGGAGAATAGAATTTTCAATAATGGGAGTTCTTCCTACAGATAGTAGAGAGGGCTTGAATTAAATTTGGAGGTGTCTTTGGAGGAGGAGAACTTTGAGGTCCGTTTTGAAGGCCTGGGAGGAGGTGGTGGTCCGGAGCTGAGGCAGAAGTGAGTTCCAGATTCTCACTGTGTTGCCTGAAAAGGATTAATAATAATAATACTGAGTTTTGTATAGCGCAAACAGCTACCTCACAGGGAGGTGTCCTGGCGCTTAGTGAGCAGCAAAAGTGCACTAAGTGATTCAGAAAAAGAAAGCACCAGTGGAGGAGATTACTGATTAAAAAGCCACGTCTTTAGCTGTCTCCTAAAAGCAGGGCTCTGAATTGGCATTGCGAATAGCAAGTGGTAGGGCATCCACAATTTGGCTGTTCTAGCCGAGAAAGCTCTCCCCCCAAGGTGAGCCTTCGCGAATCTAGGGACAGATAGCAAGTTGAGCGTATTCGAGAGCAGAGACTGCGCTTGCTTATATTGGGGGAGTCTCAATCTGAGATAACTAGGGCACTTTCCCCAGAGTGCCCTGTAAGCCAGGGTCAAAGCCTTAAATTCAATCCTGCTTGCCACTAGAAGCCAGTGAAGATTGCGTAGAGGCGGAGAGACATGATGCTTAAACGGGATATGTTTGATCAGCCTCGCAGCCGCATTCTACACCATCTGTAGCCGCTGGATTGCATTCTTCGGCAGACCAAGATATAGGCAGTTAACGTAGTCCAGTCTTGAAGTCACAGTGGCATGGTGGGCGGAGCTAGCAAGCAACAGTGATGGCCGCCTAGTCCGTCAGCTCCTCTGCCAACATAACAATCCTTAATACTATCCCGTAGGTGGAGGAGACCTTCGTGCCAAAATCTGCCCGAAAATAAAACCGGAACGGATGAGGCATACACTGAGTTAATTACAGCATTGCAGCTTGCCGAAAAGTGCAGTTTTCGGACCGTGCGCATGGTGGAGTGGGAGAAAGCGGCCTGCCTGGTGCTTTGAGGCGAGCAACACCGGCCTCGGGACTGACCACTGCCTACGGCCACCAAAAGTAACTTTTGCAGGTACACGTTGGTTGGCAGACGAAAGAGCGGTGCACACGCAATGTGTGAAGCTGCGGAGAGCTGCGGCGCAGAGACGGACATGACACGAGCTCGCCGGGACCTGAGGCAGCTGCGGATCACTACTCGGGACCGGCTCTGACGGGAGATCTGGGCCTTGCATCCCTGCAGCGCCAGGACTGAGACGCACTGTGGCCGATCCCGCTGCTGAGGGGGCCAGATACCTGCCTGACACCCGGTAGGAGAGTGGCGGGGCCCAGGGGGGGTCGGGCGGCAATTCGGAGAGGAGGAGCACAGGCGGGGCGTGATCTGGCGGCCACGGCCTTGCAGTGCTGAGTTGGGCTGGGGCGCTGCTGGATCTCTACGGAGGCACCTGACAGCACGCCATTCTTGGGGCAGACAGAGACGGAGGAGAAGCTTCTGGGCAGACTTCTCACGGGACCGAGCGACGGTCAGGCCTACCATCCGTCCTTGCACGGTGAAATGGCGGCCCTGGTACAGCTGTGAGGGGCCCTTCCGGCGTGAGATCTGCTCTGGGTGGAGGACTGCGACCCGGCCCTTGTCTTCTGGTGCGATGGGGACGGGCGCCTTAGGAATATACACGCTTTTAACATCAGGCTGAGGCAGTGAGGTAGCGGAGCGCTGCAGGAAGACACCTGGTGGAGGGAGTGCAGACGACGACCTGAGGCCCTGGCTCCCTTATCAGTGCACTGGCAGTATCCAGGTCCAGTAGCGCCATATTGAGTCCTGATCTTTCTCTGCGACCCTTCCCTGTTGGCCTTTGAACAGGCGGATATCGGAACCGGGCTGCCACAGGCTGCCGGGCCCTTGACTTTACTATATCTGGAGGGGAGTGAGCGGGTTTTGGCACACTGCCGGAGCTTGTCTACTCGTCGGTGCTTGGCCTTGAGAAGCGGAACAGCAGCACTACAAGACGCGCTTTTCCTTGAATGCAGAGATATCCTCTGGTAGGGGGAGAACCTGACGTCGGACCCCCCCTGCATGGTAAAATCCTGCTCTGAATAGAGGGTGTGGAAAGGATCCCTAGTGTGCTGACGTCCTTGGGTGAGGAAAGAGCTGCGACTCCATGGGCCGCCCAGACCGCACACAACCAAAACTGTCCTTTGATACGACTAAAAAAACAAAGACCACGGACCCCCCTTCAAATGAGACGGTAAATGGAGCTGGGAGCCTGGGAGATGGGGAGACGGTGGAGACGGATATCCGAGGCATACTACTAGCAATGGAGAAGAACTTACAAGGCGGTATCACCTCTCTGGGAGCTAAGATGGATGCGCTCACGTACCGAATGGACCGGATGGTGGAAAGGCTCAATAAACATGCTGAGCGCACAGACATGTCGGAAAGACGATTAGGCGATGTCGAGGAGGCGCAGACGACTCTGGATTCGGAGCATAAACAACGTGGTAAGGTGATTCAAGTCTTGCAGGACAAGGCAGAGGATTTGGAGGCGCGTTCGCGAAGATGCAATATACGCATCACTGGCCTTCCAGAGAACACACAAATGGGAAACATGGAGCTGTTTGTCGAATCCCTATTGAAGAAGCTGCTGGGGGATAACGCATTCTCAGAAATGTTCGTCATAGAGAGAGCCCACCGCACTCTTGGACCTCGTCCGAAGCCGGGAGCCCCTAAGCGCCCTATAGTAGCCAAGCTCCTCAATTATAGGGGCCGCGATATTGCTTTGAGATTGCGCGGGAGAAGCAACCATTAAACTATGAGGGTTCTACCTTGTCATTGTTTCCGGATTTCACAGCGAGGGTCCAGGAAGCGAGACGCCAATTTGTCCCCATGAAACGTCAACTTCGAGACATGGGGATTGATTACGCGATGCTGTACCCTGCAAAGCTAAGGGTCAACAGACAGGGGAGATCTACCATCTTCATGGATCCGAGGGCACTACAGAAAGCCATGAAGGACTGGCGCAGGGCCCACCGGAACGCTCCTGCAGAAGAAGAGAATGAAGACGCTGCTGACAGCTTCATGGAGAAACAGGATTGAGGAAGTGGTCCACTACTAAGGGAAGTATTCGTGCTAACATGACTTTTGTTGAGTAGGGACACTGGCTTTGTGGTTATGGGGACATTGCTGAGTTGTATGGAGCCCTGTGGGAGACCTGCATTATATAGAAGTTCAGCGAATTATTAGAGGGGACTTGAGACAAAGGATGAAGGGGGAAGGGTGAGATATCCATCACCATAAATGTTTTCACAGTACAGTACTGGTTGATTTTTCCCCTTTGATTTAATTACTGCAAATGTGTGTATACCTAGAGATTATCTGGGGATCCGGCAGCTCAGTTGGTAATGGCTAGCTACTATACACTAACTATAATGGGAATGCTGGCCACCTACTGATTGAAGTTATTGGCAAAGGGGGGAACGGGGAGATTGAGTGTCATAGAGGCAGAATGTTTTGGTACCTTACTGCGGCGGGCACGGTTATGTTGGTTCGGGGGCACTACTTACCCACCTATATTCATTATTATTGATGGAGGCAGAGGGGCGGGACATGGAAGCGGAGTTGAAGAATAGACATTGATATAGACTCTTAATGAGCGAGCTACCTACGCCCCCGTGTGTGATCCACGCCTTTCCAAATGACCCTCTTTTTTGTGTAACTTATATATGCTATGTGTTATGTTGTTTTTCACTATTAGCATTGGGGAAAAGGGGAGAGGGAGGGGGGAGAGGGGTAATGTTGCTAGACTGTTTGCTGGGGAAGTAGAGGGGTAGGGGCTGGGGCGGGAAGGGATGCGGCCATGTTTGGGTTGGGCAAGCGTGGGAGGGGGATGGGGCACAGTTTTGGGGTTTTCTTAATATGTTGCATTTTAAAGGCAGACAATGTTATGCAGATGTAAGTTCTGGCACAGAGCACTGGACATGGGCAGACTACTCACTTTGCACGCACACGATGCCACCTGACATTATGCAGATAGCACATGATAAGGACACCATTACACTGCTGACATGGAATGTACGCGGTCTAAACGATCACAGGAAAGTCAGGCGAGTTCTGCAGTATTTAATGAGACACTCTATAGACCTGGCACTTCTTCAAGAGACACATTTAAGACCTCACAGCCCAACACTGTCATACAGAGGACTGCATAGGCACATACATGCTGCTGGGTTCACATCACACGCTAGGGGAGTTCTCACATGGGTTAACCCAAAGTCGAATATGACGCTGACTCCAGTGCTCACGGATCTGGATGGGAGGTATGTCATTTCAAAATGTGTAGGAAAGGGCATGTCTTTCCATGTTGTCAACTCGTATGGCCCGAATTATGACTGCCCTTCTTTTTACCTAAATTTGGCCACTCCTATAAGGGACAAGTGTAGTGACAAGGTCCTCTGGGGCGGGGATTTTAATATGGTGCGACAGCCCAATTTGGCTAGATTGGACAGACCGATGAGACAGCCGTTGTGCTCTTCACGGGCACTGGAGGCCGAGATAATTAGTTTGGGACTACAGGACGTATGGAGAACTAGATGCCCATCGCAAGGAGGATGCACACACTACTCTGCGCAACATCACATCCACACTCGGATAGATTATTGGCTATTACCTACTTCTTATCTCTCGGCGGTGTTGTCATGTCAGACATTACCTCGCACTTACTCTGATCACTCACCAGTCCTGGTTAAGATCAGAGCCATAACGAATAGGCCGCTCCCTTTCAGTTGGCAACTGCCACCTTTTTCGCTGCAAGACGCTGCATTCAGAGAAGAGTTGGCGACTGCTGCCGAAGAATTCTTTGAAAATAACGTGGGCTCGGTGGACTCCTTCCTCATGGTATGGGAGGCCTTTAAGGCATACATGCACGGGCTAGCAATAGCAAAGCATGGAGGAATTCTGAGGTCGATCAGAGCTAGGCTCTCTTTTCTAGAAACCAAGCTGAAAGACATAGAAGCGAAACGATTGCTAACTTCTATCTTAGACATTGATCGCGAACTGGCTCTGACACTCCGCGAATATCACAAGGAGGCAGACGCGGAAGTTAATCACTTAGGGAAATACGGTATAGCTAGGTCATATGGGGAGGGGGAGCGCCCAGGTGCAGTTCTGGCGCGTATGGCGAAACAACGAAGACAGGGAGCTATGGTGCCTATGATGATAGATGAACACACTGGAGAGGTTTTGTCGGAGGGACAAGTAGCTTTGCCACTGGAGTCAAGCAAGCCCGGCTGAAGACGGCTGTAATGCCAGAAACCGGTCCTGGGAAGCTGGGAAGCTTGATTCCGGTCCAGGGAAGACATGGCTTGGCAGTTCGGGCTGGACTGTTCTCATGAGGCACAGGGTCAGACTGATATGCATATGGCCATGTCTGAACTGGGGTGGCGGAGTGAGCTAAAGAATGGTGATGGATTAAACCCAGATCAGTTGACTGGGGGTGAGTGTTTGTATTGTCAACGCTCTGTCCATCATCACCTTTGGTTTTTCTTTGTTCGCCCTAAGTTGGCAGGGTATGCTCAGACGTGAGTCCCTTTCTCACTTTGCCACTGGAGTCAAGCAAGCCCGGCTGAAGACGGCTGTAATGCCAGAAACCGTTCCTGAGAAGCTTGATTCCGGTCCAGGGAAGACATGGCTTGGCAGTTCGGGCTGGAATTTTCCCATGAGGCACAGGGTCAGACTGATTTGCATATAGCCATGTCTGAACTGGGGTGACAGAGTGGGCTAAAGAACGGTGATGGATCAAACCCAGATCTTTTGACTGGGTGTGAGTGTTTGATAGGTTCAGATGCTCCGTCCATCACCACCCCATTTTGTACCGTTAGTGAGTAGTGCAGCATAACAGGTCATGTACAGTGACGGATGTACACCTCTACCTCTGTTAATACATTGTATCCAGAAGTCATAAATATGCAGGTAAGGTTCTATAGCATATAAATCGAAGCATGAGGATGAGCCTCAGTGCCTCCCCTTTCAGGCATTTCCAGTTGTATTCTGCTGCTTCAACCCCTATAATGGCTATCTAGGAATCTCCTTGAGAGGTCCCCGTAGGGGGTTAACCCGTGATTTGTTTAATATATATGTCAGAGGTACCAAACATGGGTCTATGTCTCCGATAGTGACCATTCTTGAAACAGTGCTCAGAGATAATAATGTTGGTGCCCAAGTCCTGGTTGCGGGAGACTTTAACTGCACCTATGAGCCTCTCGCAACAGATGACATTTTGAACCTGGGTGAGGATGATGCTAGAAGGGGTATTCCAGCCCTAACTATTCCTCAGATCACAAGGTGGTCCCAAAGTGCTATCCAGTTAAATGCTCTAACATTGGAGTTTGGCTTAAGAGCCGCAAATGGTCGTACAAACTCAGACCCCATGGGTGCTGCTACATTTAATAGATCCAACCACACCTCAAGAATTGATTACATTCTGATAGATTTTCCACTTTGGAGATTAGTACAGGATATGGTAGTTTTACCTACTGTAGAAAGCGATCATAATTCGCTTTCTCTGACTCTTAAAAACCCTTGGCCTAGCAAAACACTTGAAAAGCCCCCTAAGCAAGCTCAAAAAATTTCTGTCTCCTCTTGTGGGAGACGCTTGAAGTGGAATAAAGTTTCAGCTGATGAAACTAAACTTAACACTATCGATGAAATGCTTACAGCTTCACAAACGGAGTTGGATATTATTGATCCGCCCCTGTTAACAACTGGAAGGGTCACATCTATTTTTGAGGGAACACTTAGGTCTATTGGGGACGTATTTTTGAAAAAGGTGCGTGTGGGTAAGAACACGGCAACCCGGAATACAAGGGGCAAGCATGATTGGTATACATCCGCATGCAGGCACACAAAATCTCTTTTGATTGAGGCTATTAAAGGCAAATCACAAGCCCTGATACAGGGAGCTAGGAAAGAGCATAAGCAAATATTGGCAAGTGCAAAAAAGGAGTGGGAAGAAGAGTACTGGCGTACTTTAAAAGAGGCAAGCTCTGGGAAAGATTCAAGGCGTTTCTGGGATACAATCAGAGCCACAAACAGACCAGATAGCGACCTCATAACATGTAACATAACTAGCCAAGTGTGGGTTAACCACTTTTTTAAATTGTATACTCGCCAATCTGGAAATAACACCACAGTTACACCCAAGGATGAACAGGGCTGGGAGGTGGCTCTAATAAACCCCGATTTTCCAACAAAAAAAGTAGAGTATGCTATTGGTACTATTATGCCCCAAAAGGACTGGGAGGTAGATCTAGTAGACCCCGACTTCTCAATAAAAGAAGTAGAGTATGCCATTAGTACAATCATGCCCCAAAAGGCGGCCAGCTCAGATGGTATTCCCGGGGACCTGCTTCGTTCAGATATCCCGAAATGGGGGAAATTCATTCATTGCCTGCTTATTGCCATTTGCAGGGGTGCACCGATTCCCACATCCTGGAAAGGGGCGGAGGTCGTCCCTATTTTTAAAAAAGGGGCTAGGGACGACCCGTCGAATTATAGACCTATAAACCTGTTGGACATAACCCAAAAAGTAGTCGGCAATGTGCTGCTGGTTAGAATATTACAATGGATTAGTGAAAACAACATCCTTTCTGACTACCAGGCAGGATTTAGAGCCGGCACTGGCACAATAGAACAAGCCTTTAGATTGATGCTGGTGTACTGGAAGGTGGTGGTCATAGGCAAAGGCAGTCTTTATCTCGCTTTTATCGATTTAAAGACTGCCTTTGACCTTGTACCTAGGGAGACTCTCTGGATAGTCCTTACTGACATGGGGATACCACAATACATTCTACTGTTACTTGTAAGGCTCCATGAGAACAGCTTTGCCCAGATAAGATGGGGTACAGAGGGCGAGAAAACCAGCAGAATCCCGGTAGAGAGAGGGGTTCGCCAGGGATGTGTTCTAGCTCCCACCCTCTTCTCCTTGTATGTCAACGGTGTGGTTGAGCATCTGCTGAAAGATCCATCAGATGAACCATCCCATGCGGGGGAGCGTATCCCCACCCTTCTCTTTGCAGATGACACGCTCTTGTTATCCAAATCCCCAATGGGTCTTCAAAAACTACTCAATAACTTCCAGTCTTTTTGTGCAGAACGGGGCCTGGTAATCAATACCGATAAAACAAAATACCTTGTGATGAATCCCCCCAAAAAATCTGTGCGTCCCCCAAAGTTGAACACTGTACCTTTGAGGAGGGTGGTTGTATTTGATTACCTAGGCATCCGTTTGTCGCACAATATGCAGTGGACTCCTCATTTAGATAAAATGCTGCTAGCCCACAAGAGGGTAACAGGGGCTCTTTTGAAGGAGCAGCGCTCCTGTGCAATTAGACCTATAGCCCCTGTCATTGAAATCTATGCAGCAAGGGGAGTTAGCTCTGCTCTTAATGGGGCAGAGCTATGGGGCTCATGTAACAATAGCGAATTGTCAAGATCTGAGAGGAAGTTCTGTAGGGCCATCATGTCACTTCCCCAGGGTACTTCTATGACCCCACTAATGCTTGATTTAGGCTGCCGCCCTATTGGAGATTTGGCAAAGTTCCGGCACTTACTCTTATGGGCCCGGCTATGGCGAGTCCCGGAGCTTGCCAAACATGCTAAAGGGCTTTCTGAAGTAATGTCATTACCGGGGTGGCACAGGATAAAATGGCTGAGAGATATGAAAGCCCTCCTGTGTAACCTGAGTCTAAGTGAAGCCTGGGCAAATAGGTCTTCCCTCCGAAAGGCAACACTTAAGAGTTTGTATTGGAGCTGGATTGTGACTCAACGGAGCACTAACTGTACATTGGGTAGACTCACGGAGGACTTTTTGAAATTTAAGGATCTGCCGATTCGGGAACTTTACTTAGACATTATTGAGAGACCATTTGACAGGACCCTTTATTTTAAATTTAGGACTGGGACTCTTCCACTGCACGCCTTTACATCTCGGTGGAAACCCCCAGCACAGACCTCAGAATTTTGCCCTATTTGCATATCTAGACAAGAGTCAGTGGCATATTTTCTGTTTGAATGCCAGGCGTATGCTCAACCAAGAAGAAGATGGCTTAAGCAATTGTGCCGTTTGTTAGGAACCAGGCATCATATTGAGGCACTATGTATTTTAATGTCGGACTCTCACCCACTGTATGTCTGTGCCCTTTCCAAATTTTTATCATGGGCCTGGTGCATTAGAAGCAAAAGGCTTAAAGGAAGTGTTTAACTTTCTTTTTAAATAACTATTTATGGTGTGTTATGATGTGCTTCTTTAATCTGAAAATTAAGATTCTAAGGTTAAATGTAATCAAATTTTTATATTTTCCTCTTTCTTTTCATAAATGAAATTGTGTGTTTTTAATGTGAAGCTTTTATGATAAGTTTTTATCGAAATAAAGCCTTTTGACTTTGACTTTGACTTTGATTTGCATATGGCCATGTCTGAACTGGGGTGGCGGAGTGAGCTAAAGAACGGTGATGGATTAAACTCAGATCAGTTGACTGGGGGTGAGTGTTTGTATTGTCAACGCTCCGTCCATCATCACCTTTGGTTTTTCTTTGTTCGCCCTAAGTTGGCAGGGTATGCTCAGACGTGAGTCCCTTGCTCACTTTGCCACTGGAGTCAAGCAAGCCCGGCTGAAGACGGCTGTAATGCCAGGAACCCGTCCTGGGAAGCTTGATTCCGGTCCAGGGAAGACATGGCTTGGCAGTTCGGGCTGGACTGTTCCCATGAGGCACAGGGTCAGACTGATTTGCATATGGCGTGTCTGAACTGGGGTGGCAGAGTAGGCTAAAGAACGGTGATGGATTAAACCCAGATCAGTTGACTGGGGGTGAGTGTTTGTATTGTCAACGCTCCGTCCATCATCACCTTTTGGTTTTTCTTTGGAGGGACAAGTAGCGGCACAATTCAGAGAATTTTATGCAGCACTATACAAATCAAGGGGCCTGGCCTCAGAGGAGCGCATTTTAGATTACTTGACACACATCCAACTGCCTGGTCTGCATAACACACAACAAGAGTTTTTGGCTAGACCATTTGAGAGAGAGGAGGTAGTATGGGCGTTGTCTTCCATGAAAGCTGGAAGCACCCCAGGTAGTGATGGATTCCCAGCCTCATTTTATAAGACGTTTTCGGAGCTCCTAATCCCTAAATTGCTGACACTCGTAGAGGAGATGGCGGAAACAGCAGAGATGCCGCCAACTATGAGAGAAGCTATTATTGTGGCTATCCTTAAGCCGGGAAAACCCCCTGACGACTGTGCCTCTTATAGGCCGCTATCGTTGCTTAATGTAGATGTAAAGATATTTGCTAAGATTATTGCCAATCGACTCAGCCCGTTGACCCCAAAACTAGTTGCCCCTGAACAGGCGGGCTTTGTGCCCAATCGTAATTTGACGTACAATCTCCGGACAGTGTTTGCGGCCTTTCAGTACACTAGACAGAACGTCCCGGCTGTGGCGTCTTTTTAGACAGTGCTACGACGTATGGGTGTGAGAGACCTCTTTATTCAGCTATTGGACACGCTGTATACTTCCCCGGTTGCCACGGTGCGCATAGGTTCTCTTACAACTGAGCCTTTTGAAATAGAGCTAGGCACCCGACAGGGAAGCCCACTGTCGCCGCTTCTATACGCCTTGGTAGCGGAGCCTTCGGCGTGCGCGTTACGAGAATATCATGGCCATCGTGGTCTCGGCTTCTCTAAGTATAGATTAATTGTATCCACGTATGCAGACAATACCTTACTGTATGTGAGACATTCGGAGGATAATCTAGCAACGGTGCTTAGGGAAGTGGTATTATTCAGCTCTTTATCGGGGATACATGTGAATTTGGGGCAAGACCGTTATGTTCCCCCTCACTCCTGCGACAAAGAAAGTGGATGCGGATTACCCAATACAGTGGAATACTGACCCGGTACGTTACCTGGGCATTAAACTGCACACAGATCCGGACATAGTTCTTAGGGAAAACTATGGAGTGGCAGTCTCCAAACTGGAGGAAGATATAGATAAATGGGTCGCATTGCCCTTGTCTCTCGTGGGACGGATATCATTGCTGAAAATGGTTGTGCTGCCTCGCTTTTTATTCTTTTTTAGTAACATTCCTATTGTGTTATCGAGCGCATTTTTTCGACAGCTCCATGTATTAGTATTACGGCTAGTGTGGGCTGGGAAACAGCCCAGGGTTGCCTGGAACATCCTCATTCGATCATATGAGAATGGAGGACTTAACGCCCGGATTTTGAACTTTATTACAGGGTGGCATAGGGGGCGCATGCGTACGGATGGACACATGGTCCTGCAGATGCTCCTCATTTGAGAATTGAGACTCTGGTGGCTGCTCCGACGCTGCTGCCGGCATTACTGTCTAGGCCTAGAGATAGGCGTAGGGGCATTCTGGACTCCTTGAACGTTGTTACGCACGCATGGTATCACCTTATGGACGCCCAGGCATGCTCATTGTTGTATGCCCCAGAGGCGAGGACGGAGTGGTGCACGTGGCTTGCCCCCTGCAGAGATAGGGCAGTGACAGAAGCACTCTCGGCATTGAATGTAGTTACCATGGAAGACCTTTTTGTGTCCGAAAGAGCTTGCGCATGGGACGATCTTACTCCGAAGGAAGGCGTCGGGACTCAGATGCTCCTGCGTTTCCAATATCACAGAGTTCGACATGCATTGAGAGAACTGCTAGGTGAGGAAATGGTGGAACCCCAAGTTGTACTGGCATATAAATATATAGTTACGGCCAAAACCTCAAACAAACTGATCACTAACCTATACCGTATCACTCTTGCCGAGAGGACGGCGGATTACACTAAACCGCGGCTGGCTTGGCAGGCGGATTTAGATATTGAATTGCCCGAAGACACGTGGAAATATTGTTGTGCTAGTGTCCGTAAGGTTTCCCTTAATGGCAGACATAGATTGTTATATTTTAAATTTTTAAATAGGGTTTATTATACCCCGGAACGCCTATTTAGATATGGTTTGCGTGACAACACAGGCTGCGAAAGATGCAGAGCCCCGAAGGCCGATTTCATACATCTAGCTTGGCAATGCCAGAGAGTGGCAGACTTCTGGCATGAGGTGTATGGCGAAATAAATAGGGTTACTAATCTATCACTGTCCCCATCTCCACTGCTGGCCATATTAGGATACTCAAGGAAAGTTCCCCCTGTGGCACGCTGCCTGGTAGATATGGCTTTCATAGTGACAAAAAGGTGCGTGGCTCTCACTTGGATGCGAGCCCCCCCCACACTGGCTCAATGGTCTAACGATATGTTGTATTGCTGCACACAATCTGAACATTATAGTGAATTACTACCACCACGTAATAGACCTAAAAACTACTGGGCGCTGTACCTAGAGGGCTAGGTCACACAGGGGGCGGGCGAACAGGGAGAGCCACACTCTACACTGGACGCTGGGTACACACGGGAAGATGGACCGCCACACACTGTATAATAATGTAAGTCAGAGAGGGACGATGGTGAACACTATGCGCACTCAGACTGTATCTGTTGTATTGTACGGGTGGATGACGAGCTGTACGGTTTTATTACACTGTAACGTCCACAATGCTCGATTGTTGTAATATGTATGTCCTTAATATGCTCTTAATGTGCCTTAAGACTGTATGTTGTCACAATATCAATAAACAAATTTAAAAAAATAATAATCAGAGTGGCATGGACTACTGCTTTATGGCAATCTGCTGGCAGCAAATCCAGAAACTTACGGAGATTTCTTAGTTTGTTTAGGCACCCCGACGTTACCTGTTGAATATGAGCTAAGAAAGAAAGGCCATCATCCCATCTTACTCCCAAATTTTTTGCACTAGTGCTAGGGAGCGGTGGGGGCCCCATTTTGGTTGGCCACCATAGATCAGATGCAGGCACTTGACCTTTTCCAAAGAAGATCACCTCTGTTTTCCCTGCGTTTAGTTTTAATTTGTTTGTGTTCATCAAAATAGCATTTTCACGAAGACAGCACTTAAAATTGGCAAAAGCTTCCTCTGACTGCTTTTTGTAGGAAAAGACCAACTGTGTGTCATCGGCATACGAAATCGCTTTGACACCCCAGTTTGCTATTAAGGTAAAAAGAGGGGCCAGATAAACATTAAAAAGTAGGGGGCTTAGGGCTGAGCCCTAAGGGACGCCACACCAAAGAGGTTTGGGTTTAGATGTATAAGGACGAAGAGCAACCTTCTGGGAGCGGTTGCACAGATAAGACTGCATCCAGGCCAGCCCCTTACCCCCTAGGCCAATGCTTTCCAGTCTCTGCAGCAATCTGGCATGATCAACCGTATCGAAAGCTGCGGATAGATCCAGGAGCACCAGCATTGCTGATGCCCCTGAATCTAGTGCCCACCTCACAGACTCTGCAACCTCAATGAGAGCAGTTTCAGTGCTGAAGCCAGGCCGAAGGCCCGACTGTGTTTCATGCAGGGTGGCATTGCATTCAATGAAAACGTTCAGTTGGCGTTGAACCAATATCTTTTAATCAAGTGCGGGGGGAGGTAGAATGTTGATCCATTCAGTTTCCAAAGTCAATATCTTTATCAAAGTGTGGGAATGGATCACTTGTCCTGTACAACCTTCGGTATGCAGGTAAATTACAGGAAATGGAGTGTCCCGATCTAAAATGACCCTCATGCACGTGATGGGTATATTGTCGTTTAAAGCGGTATATCTTGGTTCTCCGCTTTTAAATCACGTGTGTGCATAATCATCAGGTCGATCAAGTTATGCAGCCTCCACCAGGAGGTTCTTACCCAAGGTTGATGCAGTAGTGAGCCAGTGAAAGGGGATTCTAAAATGGTTTTAAAAGGGGCCACTAAAACCAGGGAGTCTTTTATTAGTCTGGTTTTCGGGTCCGGTAACTCTTAGTATGGTGCACGTTGGAACTGGATTATGAGTAGTAAATGCACTTAGAGTCTGAAGAAGAATAGTGGGAAGGAAAGTTCTAAAATGGTTGACATGTTTCTGCCATACTGCCTGGTTTAGGACTTACAGGCATTCATCAGGACCGTTAAGTGAATAACGTGAAAATAATATAAAGTTGGTGCTCGAAAAAGTGATAAATAAAGGTTGTTGACCTGTTATTCTTGTTATGGAGGTCTCAGTGTACCTGTGGAAAGTAAACACAATAGTTTTGCAACACACACAAGGGAAAGGGGTACAGGGGGACACATACCTAGCAGAAATCTGCTACATCTATTTGTCCTTTGATAGAGTGTTAAACAACTAAAAAATGGCAATACCTTAATGACCGGTTATCAATCATGGCAATGTCAACTCTCTCTTGGGGCTCTCCATACCCATGCAGAGGTCTATAGCATGCTTGCATTCGTTTCGTGCGTGCTGGTCTTAATACTATTTTATGGTGCCGTATTAATATATCATGTTGTCTGTTCATTAAAAAAGGGGTTCATTTCAGTGTGGATGTTCACCATTGCATTAAACCCGTCTACCGTTTGAATGGTACCGGAGCGAGTATCACTACATGATGATGACATGAAAAGTATCATTATGTGAGCACTGTTTACAAGTGTGACCCCATCGTATTGCGGTCGCAGGTAGAGCTTTCATGCGATATTGTTACCTCGCGCATATAATTATTGCGCTCCAGTCGGAATGATTGAGCTTCAGGGGGACTAGGGAAGGAAACAGATTGATTAGTATCATTACTTCCCGTATACTTGCAGTTTTTCGGAGATCTCATTCGGTATACTCCACTACCTCTTGTGCCCGTCCCTGGCGTCTACTGTGCGCGCCGCTCATGTCAAACCGGAAACAGTACCCAATGTTTCCGGGTTGTCATATGGGCGGGTGTGCTAGTGTTCCGTTCTCCTATTGGTCCTCTGGTGGGTTGTCATGGTGACCTAGCGAGTCAACTTTCGAACTCGGGACTTCGTTACGGTAACGGATGCAGTATTGCAGGTTTTCTAAGACAGTTTGGGTCAGATACAATAATATTAGTAACATTGGTCATTCGGACATGTTACCGCGGGAATTACTGATTGGCCGGTAGATCAGGGTTATCTTCCCATTGGTAACGAATAGGTGTCATTAAAAACTGACCTTCTTCCTAATTATTTCCTCAGGAAAAAAAGGGGGGTGGTGTTGCTGTTATGCACCAGTCGTTTCTATCAAATGGTAACAATTTCTTCGTAGGTGAACTGTGAATCAAGTTTCATCTGTATTTCACAGTTGTATCCTGTCATAATATGGAATCTGTGATACTCTGTTCAGTTCTACTTCCTAGAATAGATATATATTTCCTGAAAACGATCTCTATTGGAAGGGTGTTTTTAGATCAAAGTGAGGTTACTTTTATCTCCTCGCCAGGCTGAGCCACGGAATATTATCATTCAGCCCTTCGCTGTCCGTTTTAAGCCTGTGCACCCATCTCTGTTCCTTCTCAAAGAGGATTTTTTCTGCGTTCCTGTCTTTTCTTGCCAGGGTTTCAAGGATTACCCATTGCAAATCATCCACGGTATGGTGGTTCTCCAAATAATGTGTGGCCATTTTTGTGGTGCTTTTCTTACATTTCACATTACTCCTGTGTTCACACAATCTTTGTTTTATTTTTCTGCATGTCATGCCGTTGTAATTCAGCCCGCATGGACAGGTAATCATATAGATCACGTGGGTGGTATTACAATTCGTGTGGTTTTTTAGAGTCCATTTGAGGTTGGGTAACAGCTGCAGTTCCTTTGTTGGCTTTGTGAGGCTGCATACAGAGCATGTGCCGCACGGGTAGTGTCCTGTCACTTGCGGATTGCCCCAGAGATTGGACTGTTCTCTCGGTATCCTAGGGGCAGGTCTTGTGTGTACTAGTATATCCTTTAGGTTTCTCGTTCTTTTGTTCGCAAACGTTGGTTTTGGCCATTTGAGGTTGCCCGATGTTAGTATTCTCCAATTTTTATTGATGATCTTCTTTATGTTGTTCGTCATTGGGCTGTACGTCGTCACACATGTGAGGACATCTTCCGCTGGTTTCTTGGGTACAGTCTCAAGAAGTGCTTCTCTGCTCTGATTCCTTGCACGTTTTTTGCATTTATTAATGATTTTCTTTGGATAGTCTCGAGTTTCCAGTTTGTGGCAGAGTTCGTTCGCTTGTATTTGGTATTCAGTGGTGTCGCTACAATTTCGTCGCAACCTCAAAAATTGGCTGTATGGTAGGTTCTCTCTAAAGGGTCTGGGGTGGAAACTTTTGAAAGAGAGAAGGCTGTTTTTTGCGGTTGTTTTGAAAAAGGTACGGGTTTTGAGAGTGTTATCCTCAGCATAGATGGTTACATCTAGAAAGTCGATGTTCTTATTATCTGCACAATACGTGAATTTGAGGCAATCATCTCTCTGGTTGAGCCAGATATGGAAGTCCAGTAAGTTTCTTTGGTTTCCTTGCCAGATGACAAAAATGTCATCTATATACCGCTTCCAAGACAGTATATGATGATAGAAAAGGTTATCTTCATTGAGGATGTGTTGGTCTTTGAAAGTGCTGACGTAAAGCCCTGCCAATATCTCCAGCATTTTGCCTGGCGCAGGTAGGAGCAAGATTGGCCTGAGATTGCTAAAATCTTCAATGGCTCCATTGGTTTTTTTTTTCAAGGGAAGCAGAGTGGCATGTTTCCAAGCATCAGAAAAATACTCCGGTCGCAAGGGATATATTCCAGATGTGGGTAAGTGTATCTGACAGAATCAGAGATATCCTTTTCCATAGTTTGGGTTGGCATGGGTCGTCAGGGGCCCCTGATTTGCATTTTTCGATCTCAGCCAGAGCCTCAAGCTGCGACATAGGGGAGAAGCGGGTAAGGGACGGGACCAACCTAGTAACCAGAGGGTGGTACGGCTTCTCTGACGCGACTGGCACGGAGAAAGTGTCATACACCTTTAGAATTTTGGGCCATCGATCTTTCCTTCTTGAATGTGGGAGGTTCAAGCAGAAATGTTTTCGCATTAGGAGATGGTCTAGAGCCTCCAGAGAGTTTCAGTTTATTCGCCAGGTAGCGAGGAGAGGAGGAGTGCAAGGCACATGTACATTCCTTTACTGACACAACTCATTTATCGCAAGCCATCTCTCACCCCCTCCATTGAGCACCTGCTGGCCTCTCATTTCTCATGATCGCCCTCATCGTGGGTAAAAACGATGCAAAGCAATAAAAACCCTCCTTTGAGAGCAGGCGTCTCATTTGTCAGGATGACAAATTCACCACACACTTTCCCCTGCTTTCTCTTGGCATTTGCCTTCCATTGGATTGTCAGACGTGGCCTTCAGAAGGTCAGGTCAGCAATTGCTGAATACTTCGAACACAATGTGGGTTCAGTACAGTCACCCTCCACATTGTGGGAGGCTTTCAAGCTGGTCATACAGGCCGTTTGCATTGCTGAGCAGTCCAGAGTTCTCAAGGTGATTCGAGGGACGTTATCTTGTTTCAAGAATTATATTTGTGCTCCAGATTCAGACTTTTTCTGCACCCAAAACGACTCCTCACTGGCAAACATCTGAGACAAAATGTCAGAATTTCAGGATAAAGTGTCCTGAGAATCTAACTACCTGGGCAAAGAGGCCCAGGCTCACTGGTACGACGAGGAAGACCACCCAGGCAAAACAATTACTGGGCTCCTCAGCAAACCACATGCCTCTACCCATGTGACAGAACTTTGGGATGCAGATTCTCACCTTATTTCTTCCCCATCTGAGCTGTTAGGTGTAATGTCCTATTTTTATGCTCATCTATATGAAGCCACCCCAATTCCTAGCGCAGATAAGCTAACGGCCTATTTAGATACCATACAACTGCTCTGGTTAGACGATGCTCACCCTGAATATTTAAACTCCCCCATTACGGCGGAGGAAATCACTCATGTAATCAGTGCCCTGCCTGCTGATAATTTAATAACAATGAGGAATTGGGCCTATATATCTGCCAAAACTAGGCCACCAATCAAACTATTAATAGAAGATTGTTTTGACGTGCTGTTCATATGGATCTATTTCAAGAAAGCCTCTTTCAACACGCCTTCAGAGACCCATGTTGTTGCCGCTATTGACTCAGGACCAGCACCACTTCTCGCCGAACCCGCTTCGCGGGTCCCGCATCGCACAGCTGATATTACCCATGTTTGGCCCCTGCTGGGTGAGTGACAGGGCTGCAGAGCTGCGAGCGTTGGAACCGGGACTCGCTTTCCCAGGAGTCCCGGTAACCCTGAGGCCGAGACACCGGGCCCGCTCTCCCTGAACGCCCCACCCCACCCTCACTCTTTTTAAGGACCTTGCTTGCCGCTGCTTCGTGGGACACCTTCAGAGACCCTTGTTGTTGCCGCTATTGACTCAGGACCAGCACCACTTCTTGCGGAACCCGCTTCGTGGGTCCCGCATCACACAGCTGATTTTACCCGTGTTTGGCCCCTGCTGGGTGAGTGACAGGGCTGCAGGGCTGCGAGCGTTGGAACCGGGACTCGCTTTCCCAGGAGTCCCGGTAACCCTGAGGCCGAGACACCGGGCCCGCCCTCCCTGACCGCCCCGCCCCACCCTCACTCTTTTTAAGGACCTTGCTTGCCGCTGCTTCGTGGGACGCCTTCAGATACCCTTGTTGTTGCCACTATTGACTCAGGACCAGCACCACTTCTCGCGGAACCCGCTTCGCGGGTTCCGCATCGCACAGCTGATTTTACCCGTGATTGGCCCCTGCTGGGTGAGTGACAGGGCTGCAGGGCAGCGAGCGTTGGAACCGGGACTCGCTTTCCCAGGAGTCCCGGTAACCCTGAGGCCGAGACACCGGGCCCGCTCTCCCTGACCGCCCCGCCCCACCCTCACTCTTTTTAAGGACCTTGCTTGCCGCTGCTTCGTGGGACGCCTTTAGAGACCCTTGTTGTTGCCGCTATTGACTCAGGACCAGCACCACTTCTCGCGGAACCCGCTTCGCGGGTCCCGCATCGCACAGCTGATTTTACCCGTGTTTGGCCCCTGCTGGGTGAGTGACAGGGCTGCAGGGCTGCGAGCGTTGGAACCGGGACTCGCTTTCCCAGGAGTCCCGGTAACCCTGAGGCCGAGACACCGGGCCCGCTCTCCCTGACCGCCCCGCCCCACCCTCACTCTTACGTCCTCACGTCCTTTTGCCCTCAAGTTACAGAGACCCACGCTGCGCGGGAGCGCGCGGGAGCACCCGGGGCTAAGCCCGGGCAAAGGGCGGGCCGTTTGAGGCCGTAAGAGAACGTTAGAGACCGGACCGGGCCTCTCCCCTTGGTTCCATCATTGATTGCCTAACCATCACATCTGTTGTTTCCTATTTGTTTTTTTAGTAATTTTAAGTGTAGTCATAATGTCTGTGCGTGAGTGCCGAAACAGGGCAGCTAAAGGAAAGAAGCTGAATGGGACTCTTGATGACTTTATTACTAGAACCAACACGGCCATTGATGTGGAAATTAATCAAATGCAGCAGAGAGTCTCTATGGACCTTGATGTAGCTAGACGAATTTCCCAGGAATTGACTCTAGTGAGGAAGTCATCCTTAGGCCATCTTGCCTTAGCCAAAACTCCTGAACGTCGGGTAGGTATTGCCCCTACCATGACGCATGCAGATGTCCATCAGATACCGGTTTCCCCTCTTCCCGCTCCTATGGGAGGGTTACCATTTTCTCCAAGCCCCAATCTCACCCCTCCTACGGGTGTGATGGAGCTGGCAAAGGGATCCCCTATAGATACATCATCCAACCCCAAGGGGGAGGGAGGGAGGAATCCTATTACAATTAAAGAGGGTATTGTCCAAAAACGTAAACGTCAAACTACATCTGCCTACTCTAGGAAGAAGGCCAAGGTAGCAAAGGCCCAGATCCCCACGAGTGTTAAACCTACAACAGGAGGGGTGTCCACTACACTGCCCCACCTTCCTCCACAACCATTACCACCTACGGCCCATAACTCCTTAATTATTGCAGAAACTGGTCGGGCGGGTATAGAGGGGGAGCAGGATTTAGTAATAGAGGGCGAAAATGAGGGGGTCCCTGTGTGTGTGATAGGGGGGAGAGATGTGGAATTCTTAATGATTGTCTGGGAAACACTAAAGAAACTTCTACCCCCCCTGGAAGTTAGATTATCGCGCATAGAGAATCAACTGCTAGAGACGGAAAAGAGTATACTAACTTTAGCAACTCTTAGCATAACTGAGCATAAACCGATTAGCACACCTGGCCCAACCCATCATACACCAATATCTATAGTCCCTACCCCTGTGGTCCCTGTAACTAAACCCATTCCTAAACCCCGTCTTAAGGTTGCTTTAAGTAATAATATAAATGGCCCAAAGGAGTTACCAAAACAATCGCTTGTACAACCTGCACCAGTTACAAAGGCCCCAGCACCCACAAGAGCTAAAGAACAAAAGTCTTGTTATCCAAAGACACAGGGGGTGAAACATAAGGAGAAACTTCGTGGGGGTTATATCGACCTCCCCCCGGATGTTAGACCTTATGTTGTGGTGTTAACAGGTGTCCCGGAGATTGCATACCACCAGCAGGAAAACTTTGGGTCACTAAGAAACAAGGTAACACACTGGCTAAACGAAAACAGGCCGTTACCCACCCACCTGAGAAGTAAAATTCTCATGGTGCGTAGGGTACCATGGATAGGCACCTCCTTTAAATCAATTCCAGGTGACTGTGTAATCGTTTCTTTTGATGACCCCAACACAGCACACTATATATGCACATGGAATGATCGCGGGGGAAATTCGTCCATAGTAGCTAGACCCTTAACCTACTTTTATCCCCGCCCTCACATCCTAAAAACGGGGGGAATTGGCCTTTGTCTAGAAATCATGCATGGGGTGATCCAGTAGATTGCTGGCAGGGCCCACAAGGGAGGTGGGATGGGGCACCTACCTACAATAGATTTGGCTGTCTCGAAGATGTCGATTGACTCATTAACAACGTCCCTTGTCCAGTTTTTTCCGAAGACTTACCTCCCTCCTCACAGCTTTCTACTGCTATGCAACCTCGATGCATCCCTGCAAAATACAATGTGCCAGAAAATAGGGTCACGCTTAATGAGGGTAGACCTGCCGAAACTCGGCTAGTTGATATAATCCCTGAGCCCCTCAACAACAAACTAAGCTTGGTAGCTCCACCTTATGATAATGCCAAGGGTAACCTCCTCTCTAGGGTTCTGTTTGTAACAGGCAGGCCACAGCTGGAGGGATCTTTTCCCCCAGACTTTCCCCCAGACTTTCCCCCAGAACTTCCCCCCTTTGAACTGGCCGTTAGCACTGGAGGATCTCAGCCCAGTGGCAGTCTCATTCCACCATCGCTGCCGACTATGGGGGGAGAGTTACTTCCCTCTTGGGCGGCGATGCCTGGAATTGCGACTGTTGTACTGACTCCAGTTGAGCTCTCTAGTACCGTTCCTAGCATAACCCCTAGCATAACCCCTAGTACTGTATTGGTTCACCCCGTAAATGACCAGGCGCAGGGCCCAAAGAGAACCGAGGGAGAGGTTCTGAAAATACTTAGTTGGAATATAGCAGGCCTGGCTCGGAATATAGACCTACCCGATTGGAACTCTTTTATTGAAGATTTCGGGTTGTGCCTATACCAGGAAACCTGGTGTCTGGAACCACACCATAAGGTGGGTTTTACCACATATTTTGTTCCCGCAACACAGTCACAGGGAGGGAAAGGCCGTCCTTCTGGTGGCCTCCTTATTTGGGCAAATATCTCGTTGGGTCTTTCTATTAGGCAGTTTGCTAATAAATCACCGGATCTACAGAGAATTTCTGTCAGAAGGCCACAGGGGGGGAATAGGCTCGAAGTCTTTAATATCTATGTTAGGGGAGCACGGGGGGGAACATCAAAATTGTCATCTACGGGTATTGAAGAGGGTCTTAGTTCCTGTGCGCCCGACGCATTAGTGATACTTGCAGGGGATTTCAACTGCACATTTGAACCCCTGGCCAGTGAAGACATATTGGGCACCTGGGAGGATGACGCCAGGAGAGGCATTCCACCCCTCTCACTGGCCCCTATTAGAAGCTGGTCTCAAAATGCTATTGATCTTAACGCACTCTGCCTGGAATACGGCCTTAGGGCCACCAATGGCAGAACTAAGTCAGACCAGTCAGGAGCTCACACTTACAATAGAGTGGGTCATTCCTCGCGTATTGACTTCATCCTATTGAACTATAGCCTCTGGGCGCACTTAACTGATATGGAAGTTATGCAGTCTCCGGTCAGCGACCACAATCCCCTATCCCTGTCCTTATCTTCCCTTATTATGGGCGCTCCCTCAGCCCTAATCCCTCACGTCTGGAAAACAACACAAGAAGTAATTCCCTCTAATTGTGCCAGACGGCTAAAATGGAATACCTTTGTGACAAATGATGCCAAGATCGAGGAGGCCAAATCTATAATGTCTAACATTGCATCACGGTTAGACCTATTAGGACCCATTGATCATGATCTTGAGGGTCCCAAATTGTTCCTTGAAGTATCCACTGCGCTGGGGGAACTTTTTGTGGCTTACCCTCCAACCTCAAGGCACACCACAAACAATAGACCGATGCGCAGCACGGGCTGGTTCTCGCACGCCTGTAGTGTCGCCAAAAAAGAACGGATCAGGGCGGTAAAAGCCAAGGATGGGGCCCAGATCAGCTCCGCTAGGCGCCACTATAGAAAGACTTTAGCAAAGGCCAAGGCTGACCATGAGAATTTGTTTTGGCAGGATCTTTTGGCAGCCAGCCTTAGGAAGGATCACAAAGGCTTCTGGAACCTAATAAGAAATAAGGACAAACCTACGGACACGCTCATAACGTGTAACATAACTGAGGGAGCATGGCTTGACCACTTTTCCAAGCTTTATGCAGTGAGCGAGGCCCACGGGTTAACCGAGGTGGGTCAGTATGCCGTGTGCAAACCGGAGCCCACTGAGGACTGCCACTTCACAAGCAAAGAAGTAGAATGGGCGATTAAGTGCCAGGTCCCGAATAAGGCGGCAGGCCCGGATGGCCTACCAGGGGATCTACTCCGTGTCAATTTGGCCGAGTGGGGGAGACTCATTGCTTCCGTTATGAATGCTGGTTTGGCTGGTGCGGCCTTACCAGATTCTTGGAGGGGAGCAGAGGTCGTCCCTGTCTTTAAGAAAGGAGACAGGGACGACCCTGCCAATTATCGCCCCATAAGCCTCCTTGATAGTTCGCAGAAGGTGGCAGGCAAGGTTGTCTTAGCAAGAATCACGCAGTGGGTTGAAGAGAACAACATCTTGTCAGATTTCCAAGCCGGTTTTAGAACCGGCACGGGGACAATCGAACAAGCACTCCGGCTGCTGATGTTATACTGGAAAGTGGTTGTTCTGGGCAAAGGCAGCCTGTACCTGGCATTTATAGATCTAAGGACTGCCTTTGACCTGGTCCCACGTGAGCAGCTTTGGAGTGTTCTCGACGCACTGGGAATTCCCCCTTATTTGTTGGATATGCTGATAAAGTTCCACGCAGACAACTTTGCCCAGATTAGGTGGGGTGTCCAGGGACAAAAAACACCACAAATCCCTGTAAATAGAGGTGTCCGCCAGGGTTGTGTTTTGGCCCCCACTCTGTTTTCGTTATATGTTAACGGAGTGGTGGAACATCTGCTACAACATCCAGCAGATGCCCCTTCCCTGGCGGGTAAGAAAATATCCACCCTCTTATTTGCAGATGACACCTTCCTGATCTCTAAGACACCAGTGGGGCTACAGAGCCTGCTAAATAGCTTTAAGACCTTCTGCGATTTGAGAGGTCTGGTCATAAACACGGGTAAGACGAAGTTCCTGGTCTTACATCCCCCAAAGAAAACAGTTATATCACCTACACTTGATCAAGTCCCACTCGAGAGGGTCAAGGAGTTCGACTATCTTGGCATCCGTCTCTGCGACTCCATGAGTTGGAAAAATCATCTGCAAAAGATGTTGCTGTCCCATAAGAGAGTGACAGGCGCCCTTCTTAAGAAACATCGTGGCTCCTCCTATAAACCAATAGCACCGGCTCTGGACATCTATAGGGCGCAGGGTGTTAGTGCAGCTCTCTATGGTGCTGAATTATGGGGTGTACAGAAGGTGGACCAGTTGGCCCGCTCCGAAAATAAATTTCTTAAAGATCTAATGGCCCTTCCCCATAGTACCACAACTCTTCCTCTTCTACTAGACATGGGCATTCGTTCGATTAGTGATCAAGCGAGGCTGCGCCCGCTTTTACTATGGGCCCGTATCTGGAGAGTCCCTAAATTGTCCAGTTATGCAGATGGTTTAAAAGAGATCCTTGCATCGCCTGGCTGGGCCAAGATTCAGTGGCTAAGGGAAGTTAAACATCTCCTAATTAATTTGGACCTTGAGGATGATTGGGATAACAGATCTGCCCCGCCAAAGCTGATACTAAAAAAGCTATTCTGGTCCTGGGTGGCTGAGGGCAGAAAAAATGATGTTAACTTTTGTAGGTCATCAACTGAATTTCTCCTGGTAAAAGAAGTGCATTTGCGGGAGCCATATTTGGACTCCATCACAGCTCCTTGGGATAGGGCCCTCTATTACAAATTCAGGGTAGGTGTCCTGCCAGTGGGTACTGTGACTGCCAACTGGAAGGTCCCGTCTCAGACCTCCCCTATTTGCCCTAGCTGTTCATACAGACTAGAGACAGTTCCCCATCTGCTGTTTGAATGCTTGGCTTATTCAGCCCCCCGTAGTAGATGGCTGAAGCCCCTTTGTAGAGCCCTTGGGACTAGGTCGCATAGGGAGGCCTTAAGGATACTAAAAACTGACCCTCGTCCCCTGTTTGCTATTGCAATAGCTAAGTTTCTAGGAAGGGCATGGCGTATTAGACTTAATAGACTATCCTATCTTAGCTGAGTGCATTTCATACTGTCTTATCGAGCTAAATATGTAAAGTGTTGTACATAATTATGTATTTGCTATGTTCACTTTTTTAACTGTTTTAATGTATATGTAATGCTTTTATGATATCAATTATATCGAATAAAGCTTTAGACCAAAATAAAAAACACGTTAAGTGGGTTTGGTGTTTTTACTTCACCTTTTCTTTATATATTCATTCATACAACATACATGAAAAAATTACGTCAAACTCATGTCATAGAAAACAGACATACATGTGACCATTCAACAAGACATCAATAATAAATACAATACAATAACCATTGGACAATTATACAACAAAGACACTTTGGCAACATAAACGACCAGTCCTAAATTTGAAAAGGAAAAAATAGAGGGACAGACTTATTTATATTTGACATTGCTGAAACCTGCTATGGACAGCTAGACGTTATTTATATTATAACAGACGTAATGTCTTGTTTGCACACTGTATTTACTCAGTGAAGTGATGTTGGTTGCAGCTAGGTGTGTATGGTCGACGCGTTTCTGAACCCTATTTTTCTTTGGGGGTTCTCCTCAGGACCAGGACTAGGTCGGATTCTTTCATAAAAGCGAAGGTAAGTGCAAAAGATGTTATTCAATGGTGGAATGAACTGAAGTGTTCAAAAAGATTTCTTGTGTAGTTCGTGGAAAAACCTTATTTGTAATTCCTGGTGTGGTTTTCTGTAGTTATAACACTGTTTAAGACTCGAGTGTAGGGATATCGGCTCTTGGCGCATTTTTTTAACCATTGCTACAGAGCCTCTTCCTGCCATGTTCCAGTAGCATCATGCAAATAGAGGTATAGGCTTTACATCTAGAGGCTTGGTTGTCTCGCTGTACACGGACAACATTACTCTTTACGCGTGTGACCCGCAGATGAATCTGGCTCCATTAAAATGCAAGATTTGGAAGATACTCCGGCGTCCAAATAAACTGGCCCACATCTTTAATTTACCCATAAACAGACTTTATGCTACCTTTCCACACTGAATATCCATTCAAATTGGCGAAGGACCCAATTAAGTATCTGGGAATATGGCTCAGCAGTGATCCTGATGAGTTATGGCGTATCAACTGTCCATACAATTGACTGGCTGGAAGATCATATTCAGATAGTCCAAACACCCTTTATCAATTGCAGGCAGCATAGCAATTTAAAAAATGGTAATACTCCTGAAATGACTCTAACTTTTCATTCATGTCCCCCTTACACTCACCGCTCAATTCTTTAAGTGTTTGTGGCCAAGTGTGATAACATTGATATAAGCGTGCAGACAGCTGCGGGCCTCTTATGAACTCCTTATGCTGCCACACTCACAGGGTGGTCTGGAAGCACCTGACATGCAGCAATATAGGCTTCATCCAACACCATTACAACTGCACTTGGCCATAGAAAGTGATCGTGCCACCCCCTGGCCACTATCAACAGTATTATTCTCCTACAAAGCATCCACAACGGAAGTTGACACAGTCAAATCTGTGCTGTGGGATGTGATGGGCTACGGAAGCAGTCTGGATTGATATTCTCCTTTGCTCCCTCTAGCCGGCTTGTTCATAAACCCATAATGCCCCAGTTACACAATAAGGGTGTCATAAGGCGCACCTGTGAGGAGGGCCTCACAGTTCTCCCAGATTTATACCCACTTGTTGCACACTTCAGTCTATCTTCCTTGCCCACCCCTGCCTCTTTCAGCACTGGAACATATGTAAACCTGTTCATCTCTGCATAAATTAATCACCAGCCTTTACAACCACATGCAGTGCTCCTTGCTGATTCTCATCCTTCCTATCAAATACACTGTGGCCCTGTTGCTGCGGCCAACTAGAAGTGCTATCTCCCAATTACCAACTGCATCTTATTCACTTTAAATACATACATAGACTAAACATAAACTACACCATACACCGCAACAACTTTTCAAAATGGGGTTGGCCTCAGATTCCCATTGTGCCAGATGCTACACATCACAAGCCACTTTTTTACACGTAGCTTGGAACTACCCCAAAGGAGCTGCCTTCTGGAGAGGTTTACCTCATGTTATCTCACATCAATGGTATGGACCACCTTTCGATCCTTAAGTTGGCTTGCTTGGTTATATGAAAGACGTACCCAGCTCATATCACCGGCTTACGGCCATGCTACTCCTGTTAGCGAAACGCAGGGTAGAAATACACCAGTGGTGGCTGGTCCATAGGGGCGCAAGGGTGGTGACCTCCCATCACCAGCACGCAGGAGAGATAAGCTACTCTCTGCATTTCCAGCCTCCAGAAATGCGAAGGGACAAACTGACAGATTTGTCTATTCGTTTTGCTTTTATTTCTGTGCAGGTGTCAACGGAAGGTCACAGAGGAGCAACACAGGGCAGGGTGTGCTTCAGGTCCATGTTTTGCGCAAGTGTGAAGAGCACGTTTCATTTCAGCCCCCTTCACACATTTGCAACCCATAGACTTGCTGCGCATGCGCTTTGCAGCACAGCATGTCTTAGAATTAATGCATGCATGGGCGGTGAGACAAAATCGCCCCAGGCCCTATCAGGACTCAGGATGGAGCAGGAGTGACAAGAGGGTTAAAGCTCAGCTCTAACCTGATTCCTGATACGGATGTGATCAGCACGTCCCTGGCGCTGCAATTGAAAGACGCAATGGAGACATTCAAGACGAGCCGAAAGAAACACGCAGGTAAGTAAACAATGGAAATTATTCCTTCATTTTGATTTTAAAACATTTCCAATAACTTTGTAGACCGCATCTCCTGCTTCGCATAGGTGGCCAAAGGTCAGGGGGGACTTGTATGCTTCCTTACATCATAAAAAGCATTTGCAATGCAATAGGTCTCGCATTAGGAAAGTGTGTGCTATTGGTATTGTAAATGATAATTTTTTTAAATATGTGTTCGCTTTGAAAATATATAAATTAATAGCATTGTTATTCACAAAGCCAATAGCTTACACGTTCCTAATGCGAGTCCTATTGGCTATGGCAATGCTTGTTGGTAGCAAGCAAGGACAGTGCTGTTGTGGTGCTGAGTGATGCTGTGGAGGTGCTGAGTGATGATGTGGTTGGGCTGAGTGATGTGGTGGTGTATTAGAGTGATGTGGTGGTGTCCCTGAGTGATGTGGTGGTGTCCCAGAGTGATGTGGTGGTGTCCCAGAGTGATGTGGTGGTGTCCCGAAGTGATGTGGTGGTGTTCCTGAGTGATGTGTTGCTGTTCCTGAGTGATGTGGTGGTGTCTGTGAGTGATGTGGTGGTGTCCCTGAGTGATGTGGTGCTGCCCCTGAGTGATGTGGTGGTGTCCCTGAGTGATGTGGTGGTGTCCTAGAGTGATGTGGTGGTGTCATAGAGTGATGTGGTGGTGTCCTAGAATGATATGGTGGTGTCCCTGAGTGATGTGGTGGTGTTGTGTGGCGTGCAGCAGTGTGAGGCATGCAGCAATGTGAGGCATGCAGCAGTGTAAGGCGTGCAGCAGTGTGTGTCGTGCAGCAGTGTGTGGCGTGCAGCAGTGTGAGTAATACAGCAGTGTGCAGCATGCAGCAGTGTGAGGCGTGCAGCAGTGTGAGGTGTGCAGCAGTGTGCAGCATGCAGCATAGGGAGTAATACAGCAGTGTGCAGCACGCAGCAGTGTGTGGCGTGCAGCAGTGTGAGGCGTGCAGCAGTGTAAGGCGTGCAGCAGTGTGTGGCATGCAGCAGTGTGTGGCATGCAGCAGTGTGTGGTGTGCAGCAGTGTGTGGCATGCAGCAGTGTGAGGCATGCAGCATTGTTTCATGCAGCAGTGTGCAGCATGCAGCAGTGTGAGTAATGCAGCAGTATGAGTCGTGCAGCAGTGTGGCATGCAGCAGTGTGAGGCGTGCAGCAGTGTGAGGCATGCAGCAGTGTAAGGTATGGAGCAGTGTGAGGCAGGCAGCAGTGTGAGGTGTGCAATAGTGTGTGGCGTGCAGCAGTGTGTGGCGTGCAGCAGTGTGCAGCATGCAGCAGTTTGAGTAATGCAGCAGTTTGTAGCAGTGTGAGGCGTGCAGCGGTATGAGGCGTACAGCAGAGTGAGGCGTGCGGCAGTGTGCAGCATGCAGCAGTGTGAGTACTGCAGCAGTGTGTAGCGTGCAGAGTGCGAGGCGTGCAGCAGTGTGAGGCATGCAGCAGTGTGATGCTTGCAGCAGTGTGAGGTGTGCAGCAATGTGAGGCATGCAGCAGTGTGTGGTGTGCAGCAGTGTGTCGTGCAGCAGTGTGCAGCATGCAGCAGTGTGAGGCATGCAGCAGTGTGAGGCGTGTGGCAGTGTGCAGCGTGCAGCAGTGTGAGAAATGCAGCAGTGTGCAGCAGTGTGAGGCATGCAGCAGTGTGAGGCGTGCAGCAGTATGGCATGCAGCAGTGTGTGGCATGCGGCAGTGTGAGGCGTGCAGCAGTGTGAGGCGTTCAGCAATGTGAGGCGTGCTGCAATGTGAGGCGTGCAGCAGTGTGAGGTGTGCAGCAGTGTGAGGCATACAGCAGTGTGAGGCGTGCAGCAGTGTGAGGTGTGCAGCAGTGTGAGGCATGCAGCAGTGTGAGGCGTGCAGCAGTGTGCAGCATACAGCAGTGTGAGTAATGCAGAAGTGTGCAGGGTGCAGCAGTGTAAGGCGTGCAGCAGTGAGAGGTGTGCAGCACTGTGAGGCAATCAGCAGTGTGAGGCGTTTAGCTGTGTGTGGCGTGCAGCAGTGTGTGGCATACAACAGTGTGTGGTGTGCAGCAGTATGCGGCATGCAGCAGTGTGAGGCATGCAGCAGTGTGGCATGCAGCAGTGTGAGGTGTGCACAGTGTGGCATGCAGCAGTGTGAGGTGTGCAGCAGTGTGAGGTGTGCAGCAGTGTAAGGTATGCAGCAGTGTGTGGCGTGCAACAGTGTGTGGCGTTCAGCAGTGTGCAGCATGCAGCAGTGTGAGTAATGCAGCAGAGTGCAGCAGTGTGAGGCGTGCAGCAGTGTGAGGCGTGCAGCAGTGTGAGGCATGCGGCAGTGTGCAGCATGCAGCAGTGTGAGTAATGAAGCAGTGTGCAGCGTGTAGCAGTGTGAGGCATGCAGCAGTGTGAGCCGTGCAGCAGTGTGAGGTGTTTAGCAGTGTGTGGCGTGCAGCAGTATGTGGCGTGCAGCAGTGTGAGGTGTGCAGCAGTGTGAGGCGTTTAGCAGTGTGTGGCATGCAGCAGTGTGTGGCATGCAGCAGTGTGAGGCGTGCAGCAGTGTGAGGCATGCAGCAGTGTGAGGCATGCAGCAGTGTGTGGCGTGCAGCAGTGAGTGGCGTGCAGCAGTGTGCAGCATGCAGAAGTGTGAGGCATGCAGCAGCGTGCAGCAGTGTGAGGCGTGCAGCAGTGTGTGGCGTGAAGCAGTGTGTGGCGTGCAGCACTGTGAGGCGTGCAGCAGAGTGCAGCATGCAGCAGTGTGAGTAATGCAGAAGTGTGCAGGGTGCAGCAGTGTAAGGCGTGCAGCAGTGAGAGGTGTGCAGCACTGTGAGGCAATCAGCAGTGTGAGGCGTTTAGCTGTGTGTGGCATGCAGCAGTGTGTGGTGTGCAGCAGTGTGTCGTGCAGCAGTGTGCAGCATGCAGCAGTGTGAGGCATGCAGCAGTGTGAGGCGTGTGGCAGTGTGCAGCGTGCAGCAGTGTGAGTAATGCAGCAGTGTGCAGCAGTGTGAGGCGTGCAGCAGTGTGAGGCGTGCAGCAGTATGGCATGCAGCAGTGTGTGGCATGCAGCAGTGTGAGGCGTGCAGCAGTGTGAGGCGTTCAGCAATGTGAGGCGTGCTGCAATGTGAGGCGTGCCGCAGTGTGAGGTGTGCAGCAGTGTGAGTCATGCAGCAGTGTGAGGCGTGCAGCAGTGTGAGGCGTGCAGCAGTGTGAGGCATGCAGCAGTGCGAGGCGTGCAGCACTGTGAGGCGTGCAGCAGTGTGCAGCATGCAGCAGTGTGAGCAATGCAGAAGTGTGCAGGGTGCAGCAGTGTAAGGCGTGCAGCAGTGAGAGGTGTGCAGCACTGTGAGGCAATCAGCAGTGTGAGGCGTTTAGCTGTGTGTGGCGTGCAGCAGTGTGTGGCATGCAGCAGTGTGTGGTGTGCAGCAGTGTGAGGCATGCAGCAGTGTGAGGCGTGCAGCAGTGTGGCATGCAGCAGTGTGAGGTGTGCAGCAGTGTGAGGCGTGCAGCAGTGTAAGGTATGCAGCAGTGTGTGGCGTGCAACAGTGTGTGGAGTTCAGCAGTGTGCAGCATGCAGCAGTGTGAGTAATGCAGCAGTGTGCAGCAGTGTGAGGCGTGCAGCAGTGTGAGGCATGCAGCAGTGTGAGGCATGCGGCAGTGTGCAGCATGCAGCAGTGTGAGTAATGCATCAGTGTGCAGCGTTTAGCAGTGTGAGGAATGCAGCAGTGTGAGGTGTGCAGCAATGTGAGGCATTTAGCAGTGTGTGGCGTGCAGCAGTGTGTGGCGTGCAGCAGTGTGAGGTGTGCAGCAGTGTGAGGCGTTTAGCAGTGTGTGGCATGCAGCAGTGTGTGGTGTGCAGCAGTGCGAGGCGTGCAGCAGTATGAGGCATGCAGAAGTGTGAGGCATGCAGCAGCATGAGGCATGCAGCAGTGTGTGGCGTGCAGCAGTGTGTGGCGTGCAGCAGTGTGCGGCGTGCAGCAGTGTGAGTAATGCAGCTGTGTGCAGCAGTGTGAGTCGTGCAGCAGTGTGAGACGTGCAGCAGTGTGAGATGTGCAGCAGTGTGAGGCGTGCAGCAGTGTGAGACGTGCAGCAATGTGAGACGTGCAGCAGTGAGAGGCGTGCAGCTGTGTGCAGCGTGAGGCAGTGTGAGGCATGCAGCAGTGTGAGGCGTGCAGCAGTGTGTGGCATGCAGTAGTGTGTGGCGTGCAGCAGTGTGTGGCGTGCAGCAGTGTGCAGCATGCAGCAGTGTGCAGCATGTAGCACTGTGAGGAGTACAGCAGTGTGAGGCATGCAGCAGTGTGTGGCGTGCAGCAGTGTGAGGCGTGCAGCAGTGTGAGGCATGTAGCAGTGTGAGGCGTGCAGCAGTGTGAGCCCTGCAGCAGTGTGAGGCATGCAGCAGTGTGTGGCGTGCAGAAGTGTGAGGCTTGCAGCAGTGTGAGACGTGCAGCAGTATGTGGAATGCAGCAGTGTGTGGCATGCAGCAGTGTGTGGCGTGCATTAGTGTGTGGCATACAGCAGTGTGTTGCGTGCAGCAGTGTGTCATGCAGCATTGTGCAGCATGCAGCAGTGTGAGGCGTGCAGCAGTGTGAGGTGTGCAGCAGTGTGTGGCGTGCAGCAGTGTGTGGCATGCAGCAGTGTGTAGCATGCAGCAGTGTGTCGTGCAGTGGTGTGCAGCATGCAGCAGTGTGAGGCGTGCAGCAGTGTGCGGCGTGCAGCAGTCTGCAGCATGCAGCAGTGTGAGTAATGCAGCAGTGTGCAGCAGTGTGAGGTGTGCAGCAGTGTGAGGCGTGCAGCAGTGTGTGGCATGCAGTAGTGTGTGGCGTGCAGCAGGGTGTGGTGTGCAGCAGGGTGTGGCGTGCAGCAGTGTGTCGTGCAGCAGTGTGAGGCATGCAGCAGTGTGAGGCGTGCAGCAGTGTGAGGCATTCAGCAATGTGAGGCGTGCTGCAATGTGAGGCGTGCAGCAGTGTGAGGTTTGCAGCAGTGTGAGGCATGCAGCAGTGTGAGGCGTGCTGCAATGTGAGGCGTGCAGCAGTGTGACTTGTGCAGCAGTGTGAGGCATGCAGCAGTGTGAGGCGTGCAGCAGTGTGAGGCGTGCAGCAGTGTGAAGCATGCAGCAGTGTGAGGCGTGCAGCAGTGTGCAGCATGCAGCAGTGTGAGTAATGCAGAAGTGTGCAGGGTGCAGCAGTGTAAGGCGTGCAGCAGTGAGAGGTGTGCAGCACTGTGAGGCAATCAGCAGTGTGAGGCGTTTAGCTATGTGTGGCGTGCAGCAGTGTGTGGCATACAGCAGTGTGTGGTGTGCAGCAGTATGAGGCATGCAGCAGTGTGGCATGCAGCAGTGTGAGGTTTGCAGCAGTGTGGCATGCAGCAGTGTGAGGTGTGCAGCAGTGTGAGGCGTGCAGCAGTGTAAGGTATGCAGCAGTGTGTGGCGTGCAACAGTGTGTGGCGTTCAGCAGTGTGCAGCATGCAGCAGTGTGAATAATGCAGCAGTGTGCAGCAGTGTGAGGCATGCAGCAGTGTGAGGCGTGCAGCAGTGTGAGGCATGTGGCAGTGTGCAGCATGCAGCAGTGTGAGTAATGCAGCAGTGTGTAGCGTGTAGCAGTGTGAGGCATGCAGCAGTGTGAGGCGTGCAGCAGTGTGAGGTGTTTAGCAGTGTGTGGCTTGCAGCAGTATGTGGCGTGCAGCAGTGTGAGGTGTGCAGCAGTGTGAGGCATTTAGCAGTGTGTGGCATGCATCAGTGTGTGGCGAGCAGCTGTGTGAGGCATGCAGCAGTGTGAGACATGCAGCAGTGTGAGGCATGCAGCAGTGTGTGGCGTGCAGCAGTGTGTGGCGTGCAGCAGTGTGCAGCATGCAGAAGTGTGAGGAATGCAGCAGTGTGCAGCAGTGTGAGGCCTGCAGCAGTGTGTGGCGTGCAGCAGTGTGTGGCGTGCAGCACTGTGAGGCGTGCAGCAGAGTGCAGCATGCAGCAGTGTGAGTAATGCAGAAGTGTGCAGGGTGCAGCAGTGTAAGGCGTGCAGCAGTGAGAGGTGTGCAGCACTGTGAGGCAATCAGCAGTGGGAGGCGTTTAGCTGTGTGTGGCATGCAGCAGTGTGTGGTGTGCAGCAGTGTGTCGTGCAGCAGTGTGCAGCATACAGCAGTGTGAGGCATGCAGCAGTGTGAGGCGTGTGGCAGTGTGCAGCGTACAGCAGTGTGAGTAATGCAGCAGTGTGCAGCAGTGTGAGGCGTGCAGCAGTGTGAGGCGTGCAGCAGTATGGCATGCAGCAGTGTGTGGCATGCAGCAGTGTGAGCCGTGCAGCAGTGTGAGGCGTTCCGCAATGTTAGGCGTGCTGCAATGTGAGACATTCAGCAGTGCGAGGCGTGCAGCACTGTGAGGCATGCAGCAGTGTGCAGCATGCAGCAGTGTGAGTAATGCAGAAGTGTGCAGGGTGCAGCAGTGTAAGGCGTGCAGCAGTGAGAGGTGTGCAGCACTGTGAGGCAATCAGCAGTGTGAGGCGTTTAGCTGTGTGTGGCGTGCAGTAGTGTGTGGCATGCAACAGTGTGTGGTGTGCAGCAGTGTGAGGCATGCAGCAGTGAGAGGCATGCAGCAGTGTGGCATGCAGCAGTGTGAGGTGTGCAGCAGTGTGAGGCCTGCAGCAATTTAAGGTATGCAGCAGTGTGTGGCGTGGAACAGTGTGTGGCGTTCAGCAGTGTGCGGCATGCAGCAGTGTGAGTAATGCAGCAGTGTGAGGCGTGCAGCAGTGTGAGGCATGCGGCAGTGTGCAGCATGCAGCATTGTGAGTAATGCAGCAGTGTGCAGCGTGTAGCAGTGTGAGGCATGCAGCAGTGTGAGGTGTGCAGCAATGTGAGGCTTTAGCAGTGTGTGGCGTGCAGCAGTGTGTGGCGTGCAGCAGTGTGTGGCGTGCAGCAGTGTGAGGTGTGCAGCAGTGTGAGGCGTTTAGCAGTGTGTGGCATGCAGCAGTGTTTGGTGTGCAGCAGTGTGAGGTGTGCAGCAGTGTGAGGCATGCAGAAGTGTGAGGCATGCAGCAGCGTGAGGCATGCAGCAGTGTGTGGCGTGCAGCAGTGTGTGGCGCGCAGCAGTGTGCAGCATGCAGCAGTGTGAGTAATGCAGCCGTGTGCAGCAGTGTGAGTCATGCAGCAGTGTGAGACGTGCAGCAGTGTGAGATGTGCAGCAGTGTGAGGCGTGCAGCAGTGTGAGACATGCAGCAGTGTGCAGCATGAGGCAGTGTGAGGCATGCAGCAGTGTGAGGCGTGCAGAAGTGTGTGGCATGCAGTAGTGTGTGGCGTGCAGTAGTGTGTGGCGTGCAGCAGTGTGCAGCATGCAGCAGTGTGCAGCATGTAGCACTGTGAGGTGTGCAGCAGTGTGAGGCATGCAGCAGTGTGTGGCGTTCAGCAGTGTGAGGCGTGCAGCAGTGTGAGGCATGTAGCAGATTGAGGCGTGCAGCAGTGTGAGGCCTGCAGCAGTGTGAGGCATGCAGCAGTGTGTGGCGTGCAGAAGTGTGAGGCTTGCAGCAGTGTAAGATGTGCAGCAGTATGTGGAATGCAGCAGTGTGTGGCATGCAGCAGTGTGTGGCGTGCATTAGTGTGTGGCATACAGCAGTGTGTTGCGTGCAGCAGTGTGTCATGCAGCATTGTGCAGCATGCAGCAGTGTGAGGCGTGCAGCAGTGTGAGGTGTGCAGCAGTGTGTGGCGTGCAGCAGTGTGTGGCATGCAGCAGTGTGTGGCATGCAGCAGTGTGTTGTGCAGTGGTGTGCAGCATGCAGCAGTGTGAGGCGTGCAGCAGTGTGCGGCGTGCAGCAGTGTGCAGCATGCAGCAGTGTGAGTAATGCAGCAGTGTGAGGTGTGCAGCAGTGTGAGGCGTGCAGCAGTGTGTGGCATGCAGTAGTGTGCGGCGTGGCAGGGTGTGGTGTGCAGCAGGGTGTGGCGTGCAGCAGTGTGGCGTGCAGCAGTGTGAGGCATGCAGCAGTGTGAGGCGTGCAGCAGTGTGCAGCATGCAGCAGTGTGAAGCGTGCAGCATTGTGAGGTGTGCGGCAGTGTGAGATGTGCGGCAGTGTGTGGCGTACAGCAGTGTGTCCTGCAGCAGTGTACAGCATGCAGCAGTGTGAGGCATGCGGCAGTGTGAGGCGTACAGCAGTGTGAGGCATGCAGCAGTGTGAGGCGTGCAGCAGTATGAGGCCGGCAGCAGTGTGAGGCGTGCAGCAGTGTGAGGCGTGTGGCAGTGTGAGTAATGCAGCAGTGTGCAGTGTGCAGGAGTGTGAGGCGT
Source organism: Lissotriton helveticus (assembly GCF_964261635.1). Lineage (NCBI taxonomy): Eukaryota > Metazoa > Chordata > Amphibia > Caudata > Salamandridae > Lissotriton > Lissotriton helveticus. Next base: position 1,460,658,214 of record NC_136059.1, read on the forward strand.
GCAGCAGTATGTGGCGTGCAGTAGTGTGTGGTGTGCAGCAGTGTTTGGCATGCAGCAGTGTGAGGCGTGCAGCAGTGTGAGGTGTGCAGCAGTGTGAGGTGTGCAGCAGTGTGAGGCGTGCAGCAGTATGAGGCATGCAGCAGTGTGAGGTGTGCAGCAGTGTGCAGCATGCAGCAGTGTGAGTAATGCAGCAGCGTGCAGGAGTGTGAGGCGTGCAGCAGTGTGTGGCGTGCAGCAGTGTGTGGCGTGCAGCAGTGTGAGGCGTGCAACAGTGTGAGTCGTGCAGCAGTGTCAGGCGTGAGGGAAAAATGCACTTAAAAAGTGTGGGGGGAGCACGAGCCAACGAAAGAGTGGGGGAGGAGATTCTCGATCTGACAAAAGAGTGGGGGAAAAATGCTTGAGCCGACAAGAGTGGGGAAAAAAGCACTAGCAGTCAAAAGAGTGGGGAAAGAAATGCACGATCCGACGAAAAAAGCATGAGTCAGAGAAGAAAGTAAAATGTGAGCCAGAGAACGACAGGAAATAAGTAACAAGCCATGTAGAAAAAAAAAGGTCTCGAGTGCCTTCCTTTCAAGTCTGATGGCGGGGGAGGTGGAGCGGCAGCCTTTGAAGTCTAATGCTGAGGCACAGATAAATGGTGGTGTGTGATGTGGCTGGCGATGAGGTGCACGCGCATAGCTCACATGATCTGTATGTGATCCGCAGCTAAGTAGACTTTTCTTTTCCGCTTACTATAATCTCACCTATAGGCGAGACCTAAAAAGGCAGGGAAGTGTGCAGTCACAGGGATGGACTTTTGGTATGGTTTAACCCGTTGACTGCGGCTGGAATTCCGCCACGTTGCGGGTGATTTATGACTTGGTGTCGTCAGGACAGCCCCCGGCCGCCCTCCGCACACGCCCACCGTGACATCGGATGGCCAGGGGCCGTCCAACGCTTGGAAAGGGTTAAAAGACGTCTTTGAATTAGTTCATTTAAGCTTTTCTTCAAGTGTGCGCAGAACGAATTTCAGTTGCTGCTGCTCTTGACTTGTGTGCATTGCGTAGCTACTGTGGGTATATGCTGACAAGACACTCGTTTAGTGTGTAGGAATTGATATCAATGTGGTTTAGCCTATTTCAAAGCATTCCTATTATTGTTTTGGTAGATAGGAAAAGTGCGAATCATGGTGAGGAGTCCCCATTTTTATGATTAATTAAAGGAACTTCTTTAATTGCCTTAACTTCTTGCTTTCTCAAATTTGTTTGAAATGCACCATTTGCAACTCTTTTTTAAAAAAAGAATTCTTGGGGGGGAAACTTCTCAGAACCCCCTGACAACAGTCGAGCTCGCGCGCTAGGCCCACTCACCACAGGTCACCCATCCCAAACTTGTCTGTCTCACCACATTCAAATGTAACCAGCCACCACTGAAATACACTGGGGCAGAAAGCCAACCACAACGATTACAACCTGGCTATCTGACGTGTCCTACTGTATGGAGCAGTTCTTCGCATATTGGGAACTCATATCACTTAGAACATACCCCAAGGATATTTGGGATCCCTTCACTGCCTTCCTCCGAAGAGAAGCTGATCCGCCTGGGACGGATAAAATTACTCCATTGGTATCGGGGTCCACAGTTAGATATGCTAAACCCTTTAACTCAATGTCCCTCACCTTTATTCTGTCTCTGTTTGAGAACGTGTAAACCATAACTTACTACATTACTCTCTGATGACTTGAACCCTGTTGACGGCTTTACTGTAACTGTATCTCCACTGATATGCCTTCCAGCACAAATATATCCTTCGGCTTGATACACGTGTCACTGTTTCTCCCGAAAGCATGACTGTTTCTATTGTACTGTTTGATATATCAAAATGCCAATAAATAAAGAAAAAATATATACATTTAATTATTTTTTATTTCAATCTTGAAAAACGTGCAAATTAAAAAAAACAGTTCTATAATAATATTAATAAATACATACGATAATTATTCTATAAAAGTATACGCTTAAAATTTTTAAATTCACTAAAATATAATACATAGCCCCCCGAGCTGTTCCTAGGTTCACTGAAGGCTGCCTGCAGCCGGAGCATCGGAAGGCGCTCGAGAGCCGAGACTGCAGGTGTCATTGATAACAATGGGGTAGACCCAAAAGATCAATAGGACCTGGGTAACTGTATATATATATGAAAAAAGTGGTCCTAGATACACAATTTAAGCACAATTAATGATATGAATATTATTTCTTCACAATCAAAAAACAAAATCAGACTAAATCTGAACATACAAACACAAGGAGATGTATTATTGGCTTAATTCAGCTCAAGAAAACAGGAAACCCAACACAACAATGTATACGACAATTTCTACTGCAATTTATTTACAAATTCATAAAATTTGAGCAAAGAAAGAAAGGAAAGAAAACAAAGTTGGTGCTCAAGTGAAGGAAAAGGATTTCAAGGTAATTTAGTGCAACAGAGAAATTATATGTACATTGCACATGTAAAGCCTACCCATTTACAATCTATATACAATAATATACAAGGGGACAGGAAGGGGCAGGTGTAGGCTTAAAGGAGTAACTGGGGGGATCGTCGACGTTTCGACCCTGGCGCAATAAGGGAAGGTCACGACCTCTGCTGCGGGTCTTCTTCAGGACGGTTGTAGGGAAGGGGTGGGGCAGGGAAGCACCAATTAAAATTAGAAGGTGTCGCAATTCCAGATCAGTTGGGCGATGCACCTCAAGATGAGAATTATCTGCTCAAGGTGGAAATTCAATCCAAAAATAGTTGGTAAACGATGGGCAGTTGTAATCAATCGTGCCTAGTCCAGTCCACGGTGAACATGGTACTGATGGTCAAGGGAAATGATTTAATTTCAAGCGAATCTTTTATTGACAGCGTTGTCCCTTAACGTGCAGGATCTCAGAGCGATCGGACTGCAGTTAGCCAGGTAGTTCATAAAGTATACGCTTAAAAATTTTAAATTCACTAAAATATAATACATAGCCCCCCGAGCTGTTCCTAGGTTCACTGAAGGCTGCCTGCAGCCGGAGCATCGGAAGGCGCTCGAGAGCCGAGACTGCAGGTGTAGCACGTCGTGGTAATTGGAGCACTTGGGAGAGGGGCTCGCGGCATTTGCTGAGAAGACGGGGTTGCTAGCACCGCCGGAAACTTTTCGCGTCCTTTGTTTCGATTCGGATGTATGGGCGCAATACAGTCACAAACCAGGTGGGCTAAATTTTACATTTGATATTTTGTTGGCGGCGGCGCTTGGAAGCAGGAGTGGAGAAAGAAGCTTTTGTTACTTGCACGCATAAAGTGTAACGCCTCCAAATGAGCACGGATGAATTTCAAATGTTTATAATGTTCCGTTCTTTTAAGAATTGTTTTGGGCACGCTGTATTTACACCAGGCACTGAGCGCGACCCGGATTCAATGATTTCTGCGTCATTCTTGTGCACTGCTGGGTGTGTTGCATGAATTAAAGGTTCACTGCGAAGACCCGACACTGGTCTTAGGTAGTTAACCAGGGGTCTTCCCGTAGTAAACATCGATGTGTGCAGTCACTAGAGGTATTGCATTTATACCATGCAGTACTTTTGGTATTTTTAACAGTTACGGGGTTGCCATGGACAATGTTAAACTACGTTGATACTGATCAAATCAAATTTAAAAGACAGCTGCATTTGCAGCGTTTTTTCATACCATGCGTCACGTGCTCTGTTTGACATTATATAAGATGATCCCAATTTGGCGCCCTGTTTGTGTGAAAAAGGCCGGTGCCGCGGCCAGAACGCGTCACTTTGGCTAAACTTCTGGAATGAACAGTGGTTCAACAGTTGACGTGCTGTGTCAGAGCCTCTCTTCCTCATGAACTGGTTGTTATATATATAGATATATATACCATAATAATCACAATTTAAATGTCAGAAATAAAATGTATGAGTTCAAAATATATACAACAATTATAAAAAGAATATATTCACAAATAAATTAATATATATTAACTGGGAAAACTTCACTGGCGGAGGTGGTCATTAGAGGCCGCCAAAAAACATTGTCGCCATGGGCGCCCCCAGTGCCAAAAGCGGCCCTGGGCCCCCTCTCCATAATTAATCTATAGGCCATGGGGTATGCAAGATCAACCATAGATGGGCAGGCTACTGAAGAAGGTCAAGTAGCTCCATACTGTATTGTTTGGCAGTAGTGAAGAAAATTAGACTACAATGGAATGAGGCGGGGTCAGATGCATGGCACTGGTATTTGTGTGTGCCAGTGAATGAGGGATAGACTCATCTTTATTTGATTGGTCATTATTTCTTATGAGTATGTTCATATTGATGTGTAGCAGCAGGAAGATCAAACATTTATGATCAGTGATACATGCTGTCAATGTATTACTCTTTGCGTTCAATTTACAACAAAAGATTATCTTGGCAATTTCCTATTGTTTGCCCAGGTTTGCATTTGTTTGATTTGGGGGTCTCTGGTTGGCACAGGTAGGTACTTGTGACAAATAGAAACCCTCTCCTCTAGTCAGGACAGGGGGATTACACTCCTAAAATAACCCCTGCTCTCCTTCTAGGTTGCGTGGCGCGAGCAGTCAAGGCTTATTTCAGAGGCGTTTGTAAGTTAAGCAGTTGTGACCACATACAGTAACCGAGTGACAACACTACAAATGGACACCACACAGGTTTTATATAAAAAATAAGTAGACTTTGTATAGAGTTACCACAAGACCATAAACGACAAAAATACACACTATGATTACTTTAAGATGGTAGATTTAACCCCTTCGACGCTAATGACAAAGCCAGCTCGTCATGGGCGTTACCTGCGCTACGCGGATGACGAGCTGGCTTTGTCATAAACAGCACGATTTTTAAAAATCAGCGCACAGCGGGAAAACGCGGTAGCGGTTAAGCTTAGTTCAGTTCACTTCTTAGATACGACACTCTGCGTCAATGTACCTTAAGTTGCGTTGCGCTTCCACGACAAGCAATGTCGCAGCGATGGGAAATGCGGCAAAGTTCAGATACAAAGAAATGAAGACGTGAAGATCTTCCAGATGCGGCACACTTCTCGGGGATGCGAGAAGTTCTCAGTCTGATGCGTGGACTACAGCGGGGACATCCAAGATGCTATGGCAGCAGCTCCAGCGGTGACGCTCTTCTGCCACAATGCATGAAGTTTCCGCTCGATGCGACAACTACAGCGGTGACATTCAAGATGCGACGGCATCAGCTCCGATGGCAGTGCGCTTCTCGGGGATGCGAGGTGCTCTTGATTGATGCAGTGCAGTGCAGTTCGACAGTTCCAGCGGCGACACCCTCCTTCTCCGGAGTTGCGACGGCAGGCACAGCTATGGCATCACGCTCCGACCTCATTGCGAGATTCTTCTCCTGATGCGGTGCAGTGCGACAGCTTCTGCAGCGACACCCTCCTTCGGAGTTGCGACGGCAGCAGCAGTGACGGCGACACGCTTCCTCTTCGTTGCGGCACGCTTCTCTCCGATACGGAGCAGTGCGACAGTTCCAGCAGCGACACCCTCCTTTCTCCGGAGTTTCGACGGCAGGCACAGGCACGGCGACACGCTTCTTCTGGTTGAGTCGCGCTTCCAGCTCCTTGCGACACGCAGTTCCTCAGGAGGCCCAAATCATCAGCTGGTACTTCCAAAAGTACTCTGGGGAGCTGGGGGGTGAAGTCTGTTGCAGGCACGGCCCGTGCCGGGAGTTATACTGGGGCGGTGACGTCAGGCAAGGGAGTGTCAGGGCGGGGGGTTGTAAAATGCGGGATATGGACCATGAGAGGTAAATACCGATACAAATAAATAAAATGAATTTCGTTGCCCACGCTGCATCGCCAAATGTGATGCAGCGTGGGCAACGAAATTCATTTTATTTATTTTGATCGGTACTTACCTCTAATGATGCATATCCCGCATTTTACAACCCCCCACCCTGACCCTCCCCTGCCTGACGTCACCTCCCCAGTATAACGCCCGGCACGGGCAGTGCCTGGTCTGTTGTCCCTGATACTTCAGCAGGAGGCAAGCTCTTTTCCAAGCCCTTGGAGATCCTTTACAAGTTGAAAGCAAAGTTACAAAGTTCCTTTCTCCTTCCTTTGGAAGTAAGACAACCACTGCAGTCCAATCCCCCAAGCAGCACTTCAGCTTGGCAATAGTCTCTCCTCAGTTTCTTCAGGTTCCTCTCCTCAGTAAAGGTTTCTTCTTGTAGTCCAAAGTGATCTAATTTCATGGGAGCATGGTCCCAATATTTATACACAGAAATCCTTTGTTCTCTGAGGGGAGAGGGGCCTTTGCCCAGTCCAAACCAGTTCTAAAGCACTCTGTTTAGCAGACGTCTCCTTTCCTTTCCCAGTGCAGGGCATGCACATCAGACGCCCCACAGGAGGTGGAGCCAGCATTGTGGAAGGCAAGTACAGTCCTGGAGCACTCTGTTTGCAGGACTCTTTCTCTTCTTTCAGTGTGCAGGGCAGAGACATCAGCCGCTTCCCAGGGGGTGGAGCCAGCATTGTGGAAGGCTGGCACAGCCCTATTCAGAGTTCAGGTGCACTCCTCCCTCCCATCAAGATGCAGATCTCTCTATTCACCACTGGGTAACTCAGCCTGTCTCCTGGAATTCCCCAGCCCTGTCACTCACAGAAACCAGACATAGGAATACACAAACTAGCAGAGGCAGGTTTGAATTTTTAGACAAGCAAATACCTACTTTCTAAAAGTGGTATTTGCAAACACAGAATATTAAAATAAACTTCACTACAAGATGTATTTTATTATTCTGAGTTCAGGCATACTAAACTCGAATTTCTACCATGTTCTCTGAGCCTGTTAGGATTATAAAGTGTAACAATTCTAACAGCCCATTCTGGCCTATGGAGAACAGGTAGCCTTGCAATAGTGAAAAACATAAAAGACTGTAATTCACTATTAGGACATGCCACACTCATCAGGGCTTGTCCTAACTTATACTTACAATGCACCCTGCCCTTGGGCCTACCATAGGGGTGATAAATATGAAGAAAAGGTAAGGTTTAGGGACTGGCAAGTTTGTGCACTTGCCCAGTCAGCATGACAGTACCAGTCTGCACGCAGGCTCTGCAATGGCAGACCTTGGACACATTTTACAAGGCTGCGTCTGTGGGTGGCACAACCAGTGCTGCAGGCACAATAGCAGCATTTGGATTTACACGCCCTGGGCACAATCAGAGCACTAGACTAGGGTCTGACAAGTAAACCAAAATAGGCAAACATCAAACCACTGATTAACACATCAATTTACAATAGGGAGCACTTGCACTGTGGCACTGGGTAGCAGTGGCACAGTGCCCAAAGCATCTAACCCAGCAAAAACACACGAGGCAACAGCAAAAAATGGAAGGGAGACCCACGCCAATGGTGCCAGGTCTAACAAGTGTCCCCTCCAGCTGAATAGTGGGGAGAACTACCCTAACTCCTGGGTGTTCTCTTCACTAAGGCGGAAAAATCTGGACAGACCATCAGCGTTGGTGTGTTCTTTTCCAGGGCGGTGTTCCACCGTAAAGTCCATCCCCTGTAGGGAGATGGACCACCTCAACAGCTTTGGATTCTCACCCCTCATCTGCATCAACCATCAGAGGGGTCTGTGGTCTGTCTGAACCCGGAAGTGAGTCCCAAACAGGTATGGTCTCAGCTTCTTCAGTGCCCAGACCACAGCAAATGCCTCACGCTCAATAGCACTCCACCTCTGTTCCCGTGGAAGTAACCTTCTACTGATAAAGGCTACAGGTTGATCTAAGCCCTCTTCATTCAACAACCCCCACACCATGCTCTGATTCGTCTTGTCTGGAAAACGACCTCTCTTGAGAAGTTGGAGGCCAGGGGCACGGGCGCCGTGCACATGGCAGCTTTCAGGGCCTCAAAGACTTTCTGACAGGTGTCAGTCCAAATCACTTTCTTGGGCTGCTTCCTGGAAGTCAGCTCTGTCAAGGGTGCAACAATGTTGCCATAGCCCTTGACAAACCTCCTGTAATACCCTGTGAGTCCTAAAAAGGTTCTCACCTCTGTCTGGGTTTTGGGTGGCTCCCAAGCCAGGATGGTTTCAATCTTGGGTTGTAGGGGCGCCACCTGGACGCTCCCAACTTGGTGTCCCAAGTACACCACAGAACACTGCCCGATCTGGCACTTACTCGTCTTGATCGTGAGGCCTGCCTTTCGCAGTGCCATCAACAATTCCCGGAGGTGGCGCAGATGTTTCTCCCAACTGGCACTGAACACTGCGATGTCATCCAGGTAGGCGGCACTGAACTCATCCAGTCCAACCAACACCTGGTTGACCAACCTCTGAAAGGTGGCAGGGGCATTCTTCATCCCAAAGGGCATAACACGGAACTGAAAATGCCCATCTGGTGTGGAGAATCCTGACCTCTCCTTTGCCCCATCAGTCAAGGCGATCTGCCAGTACCCGGACGTCAAATCAAACGTGCTGATGTACAGTGCAGCCCCTAGCCAATCAATGAGCTCATCAGCTCTGGGGATGGGGTGCGCGTCAGTCTTTGTGACTGAATTGAGCCTTCTGTAGTCCACATAGAACCGGAGTTCGGGTGTGGCACCCGGCGCTGCAGCCTTCGGGACCAAGACCACTGGGTTGGCCCAAGGACTGCTTGAGGACTCAATCACCCCTAGTGCAAGCATCTTTGAGACCTCCTCTTTGATGCAAGCCCTCACCCTGTCAGTTACCCTGTAAGACTTGTGCTTCACAGATAAGCTGTCTCCTGTGTCCACATCATGGACGCACCAATCTGTGACACCAGGAACCAGGGAAAACAGATCAGAAAACTGTCCCAGCAACTGGCGGCAGTCATTCTGTTGCTCAGGGGTCAGGGTGGAAGAGAAGTTAACACCATCCACTGACCCATCTTGCTCTGAGGCTGAAAGGACGTCAGGAAGAGGCTCAGTCTCCTCCTCCATCCCAGCATCTGTTGCCAAGAGCATGCCCACTTCAGACCTCTCTAAGTGGGGCTTAAGGCGGTTGACATGTAGGACCCTCAAGGGGTTCCTAGGAGAACGCAAGTCCACCAAGTAGGTAACTGGACTCTTGCGCTCCTCAACCTCAAATGGTCCAGTCCACTTATCTTGGAGCGCACAGGGCTCCACTGGGGCCATGACCCACACTTTCTGGCCAGGTTGAAGCTTTACCAGAGTGGCATTCTGGTCATACCAGCGCTTCATCTCCTCCTGGCTGGCTTCCAGATTCGCCTTAGTGAGTTGCCTGAAACGCCTAGTCTGGTTCCTGAAGGCCAGCATGTAGCTATATACATCCTGGGAAGGTTTCTTGGGAGATTGCTCCCAGCCTTCTTTAACCAAACTCAGAGGTCCTCTGCCCGGGTGTCCATAGAAAAGCTCAAAGGGACTGAACCCTAGAGATTTCTGTGGCACCTCCTGGTATGCAAACAACAGGCATGGTAAGAGGACGTCCCACTTACGCCTCATGGGTTCCTCAAGACCCATAATCATGCCCTTCAGGGTCCGGTTGAACCTTTCAACCAACCCATGTCCTTGGGGGTGGTAAGGAGTGGTGAACTTGTAAGTTACACCGCACTCTGCCACAGGGACTTCATATACTTGGAAATGAAGTTGGTCTCCCGGTCAGACACTACCTCGCGAGGGAATCCCACTCAGGAGAAAATTCCCATCAGTGCTCGTCCCACCACGGGGACCGTCACTGTCCTCAGATGTATGGATTCCGGGTACCGGGTGGCATGGTCCACCAAGACCAGGATGAACCTGTTGCTCTTGGCTGTCTTGGGGTCCTGTGGCCCCACAATGTCGATCCCCACGCGCTCTAAGGGGGTACTGACCACAGGGAATGGCTGGAGAGGAGCCTTGTGCTTCCTCCCACTCTTTCCACTTGCCTGGCAAGTCTGACAAGTCTTGCAATGAGTATCAGAACTTTTGCGCATTTGGGGCCAATGAAAGTGTGTGACAAGCCTCTCAAAGGTGTTGTCCTGCCTCAAATGTCCTGCTAATGGCACATCATGAGCCAGCCCCAGTAGGAAGGCTCTGAACTTCTGGGGTACCACCAGCACACGGGCTGACCCAGGTTCAGAAACCTTAGGCTCACTATACAGGAGACCTTTCTCCCAGTAGATCCAATGTGATCCTGACTGATCACCTGCTGCCTGGCTTACAGCCTGTTGCCGCAAGCCCACAAAAGAAGGGCACTCTCTCTGCTCCTTGCAGAAGTGTTCCCTGGAGGGACCTCCTTGTTGCTGCCAATGGGTCAGCTCAGGCAGATCTCCCAGTTCAGAATGTCTGTTCCCCGGTAGGCTCCAGGACATCCCCCTCAGGGTCTACCTCCTCCTAGGCCGTGGGAACTACGGGGGCTGGTTTCCCATGCCCCTCGCCACTTCTCTCTTCTGCAGTTTCCTGGGCCTCCCTCCCAGGCTCCAGGTCCTCTTGAGAACCCCTACTGGCTGACATTGACCAGGTGGTCACGCACGCCCAGTCAGGCAGTCCAACCATCTTCAAGTGAGTTGTTTTTTGCACCTTTTACCAAGGGTAGCTCTCCAAATCATTTCCAAACAAACAGTCAACAGGCATGGCGGGCCCACAGCTACCGGAAGAGTACCAGAGAACCCCCCACCACACACGAAGGGAACCTGAGCCATTGGACAATGACTCTCTGTGATGTTGGCGTTAATATCTCGGAAAAATGCATGAGGGACAATCTGCTCTTGAGACACCAGGTGACACTTGACAGCTGTCACACAGGCTCCTGTATCTCTAAGAGCCTCCACCTTTTGGTCATTGACGGTCACTCGCTGCCCATATTTCTTAGTGTTCCTAGGCAGCTGAGCCTCTGAGACCATCTCACTGTCTCCTAAAGAGACTAGGGTCATCTGTGCGGGACCCCCCCAGCTTGGACAATAATCTCCTCCCCGAACGCTACACTAGCCATCTGCCGGGCGGAGCACCAGTGGGTGCTTATTTACCAAACAGGTGGCACCTGGTATCATTCGCCTTATGACCCAGATCACCACACTTGTAACATTTCAGGGGTCCCTGGGGAACAGGACTACGTGTCGGGACCCTTGCTTTCTCTCAGGGGGAGGCTGGGAACCTTTCACGGGTTCCCTTGGGGACTACTTTGGGGCCCTTTGTGGAACTCCTTCTGTTTACCCGTGTCCCCCCCACTCTTCTGCTGGGGACCTTGCCCACCTTTGGCTGAGTCTCCCATGTGACCCTTGTGGACCCTGGTACTGACCCAGCGGTCCGCCTCCTCAGCAAGCTTCCTAGGGTTAGTCAGCTTGCTATCTATCAGATGCTGGTGCAGCTCTGGAAAACAATGCAATAAATTAAAGAGACCTTGAAAATCATTAATCTTGCTGCTTTTTACCCTACCATCCAATGCTCTGCAAAAGAAAGTGACATATTCAACCCAAGTACTGTTTTCTAGCTTTTTGCATTTCCTGAACCTTTGCCTATAGAGCTCAGGTGTCAAACCATATCTAGACATCAATGCTTCTTTCATGTAGCTGTATGAGTTGTGGACATCAGAAGGCAGGTCTAACAATGTATTCCGCCCCTCACTAAGGAACCTTCCCCACAACCCCACTCCCCAATCTCTCTTAGGGACCCGGGGGGAAGACATGGCTACCTCATAGGCTCTGAACCACTGACCAATATCATAATTTTTGTAAAACTCTTTCACCACATCCTTGGGAATATAGACTCTACTTTCTGTATGTACTGACGGTACGCTGCCACCAGAGGGAGTAACTTCTAAACTTTTAGTTTTAAACTCCAACTCCCTCAAAACTTTTTCATGCTCAAACTGCATTTTCTTTTCCTCAAGATCTAACTTTCTATTTTCTAATTCCAACTGCCTATCCACCTTGAACCTGGTCATCTCCATTTCATGCCTTCTTGATCTCTCTCTGTCCTCCAGATCCTCTGGAGACAGACTTTTGTTAGAAGCACTGCTACATGCGGGTGGGGTACTTTCCTCCCTCCTAGGTCCACTGGCCCTTCTTGTTGCATAATTGCCAATTCATTCTCCTCAATCACAGGAGTTTTCCTTGCTTCTACCCAGGCCCTCAGCGCCTTGTAGAATTCTTCCTTCACTTTAAATCCAGAAGTGGAAACATTGAATTTCTTGCAAAAGTACTTCATCTGCTTTACTGTGTAGCATTCCAGACTCCCCTCATCCCATTTGCAATTAAGGAAGGCTACAGACTCTGCTCTCTCTACTGAATTAGGCATTTCTCAAAAATAGGCAGTCCAAAAATCAAAAAGAAATCTACCAAAAAGTATACAGTATCGTTATGGTTTGCACTCACTAAGTAGTGTTCACCAGTAACTGAACATGAGTCACAAATGCAAATCCAGAATCCCTTCCGCTGCCTACCAATGTTAGATTTGGGGGTCTCTGGTTGGCACAGGTAGGTACTTGTGACAAATAGGGACCCTCTCCTCTAGTCAGGACAAGGGGATTACACTCCTAAAATAACCCCTGCTCACCCTCTAGGTTGCGTGGCACGAGCAGTCAAGGCTTATTTCAGAGGCATTTGAAAGTTAAGCAGTTGTGACCGCATACAGTAACCCAGTAACGACACTACAAATGGACACCACACAGGTTTTATATAAAAAATAAGTAGACTTTATATAGAGTTACCACAAGACCATAAACGACAAAAATACACACTATGATTACTTTAACACCTTCAGCGCGGCGCGAATTTTCGCGCTGTGCTGAAGGTTCTAGAAAACGGGCGGGGCCGTGACGGAACGGTTCCGTCATAAGCACAGCCCAACCGGCGCTCATGACGGAACCGTTCCTTCACAAGCATCAAAGGGGTTTAGATGGTAGATTTAAGCTTAGTTCAGTTCAGTTCTTAGATGTGACACTCTGCGCCAATGCACCTTAAGTTGCGTTGCGCTTCCACGACAAGCAATGTCGCAGCAATGGGAAATGCGGCAAAGTTCAGATACAAAGAAATAAAGACGTGAAGATCTTCCACAAGCGGCACCCTTCTCGGGGATGCGAGAAGTTCTCGGTCTGATGTGTGGACTACAGCGGCGATATCCAAGATGCGGCGGCAGCAGCTCCAGCGGCGACACTCTTCTCCCACAATGCGTGAAGCTTCCGCTCGATGCGACAACTACAGCGGCGACATTCAAGATGCGAAGGCAGCAGCTCTGACGGCGGCACGCTTGTCGGGGATACGAGGTGCAGTGCGAAAGTTCCAGCGACGATGCCCTTCTCCTCCGGAGTTGCAACGGCAGGCACAGCGACAGCGTCACGCTCCGACCTCGTTGCGAGATTCTTTTCCTGATGCGGTGCAGTGCGACAGCTCCAGCACTGACACCCTCCTTCTTCAGAGTTGCGAGGGCACCAGCAGCGTTGGAGACACGCTGCCTCTTCGTTGCGGCACGCTTCTCTCCGATGTGGTGCAGTGCGACAGTTCCAGCGGCGACACCCTCCATTCTCCAGAGTTGCGACGGCAGGCACAGCGATGGAGACACGCTTCTTCTGGGTGAGTCGCGCTTCCAGCTCCTTGCAACACTCAGTTCCTCAGGAGGCCCAAAACATCAGCTGGCACTTCCAAAAGTACTCTGGGGAGCTGGGGGGTGAAGTCTGTTGTCCCTGAGACTTCAGCAGGAGGCAAGCTCTTTTCCAAGCCCTTGGAGATCCTTCACAAGTTGAAAGCAAAGTTACAAAGTTCCTTTCTCCTTCCTTTGGCAGTAAGGCAACCACTGCAGGCCAATCCCCCAAGCAGCACTTCAGCTTGGGAATAGTCTCTCCTCAGTTTCTTCAGGTTCCTCCCCTCAGTAAATGTTTCTTCTTGTAGTCCAAAGTGATCTAATTTCATGGGAGCAGGGTCCCAATATTTATACCTAGAAATCCTTTGTTCTCTGAGGGGAGAGGGGCCGTTGCCTAGTCCAAACCAGTTCTAAAGCACTCTGTTTAGCAGACTTCTCCTTTCCTTTCGCAGTCCAGGGCATGCACATCAGATGCCCCACAGGAGGTGGAGCCAGCATTGTAGAAGGCAAGTACAGTCCTGGAGCACTATGTTTGCAGAAATCCTTCTCTTCTTTCAGTGTGCAGGGCAGTGACATCAGCCTCTCCCCAGGGGGTGGAGCCAGCATTGTGGAAATCAGGCACAGCCCTATTCAGAGTTCAGGTGCACTCCTCCCTCCCATCAAGATGAAGATCTCTCCTTTCACCACTGGGTAACTCAGCCTGTCTCCTGGAATTTCCCAGCCCTGTCACTCACAGAAATCAGACATAGGAATACACAAACTAGCAGAGGCTGGTTTGAATAGTTAGACAAGCAAAAACCTACTTTCTAAAAGTGGTATTTGCAAACACAGAATATTAAAATAAACTTCACTAAAAGATGTATTTTATTATTCTGTGTTCAGGCATACTAAACTTGAATTTCTACCATGTTCTCTGAGCCTGTTGGGATTATAAAGTGTAACAATTCTAACAGCCCATTCTGGTCTATGAAGAACAGGTAGCCTTGCAATAGTGAAAAACAAAAAAGACTGTAATTCACTATTAGGACATGCCACACACATCAGGGCTTGTCCTAACTTATACTTACAATGCACCCTGCCCTTGGGCCTACCATAGGGGTGACTAATATGAAGAAAAGGTAAGGTTTAGGGACTGGCAAGTGGGTGCACTTGTCCAGTCAGCATGACAGTACCAGACTGCACGCAGGCTCTGCAATGGCAGACCTTAGACACATTTTACAAGGCTGCTTCTGTGGGTGGCACAACCAGTGCTGCAGGCCCACTAGCAGCATTTGGATTTACACGCCCTGGGCACACTCAGTGCGCTAGACTAGGGTCTGACAAGTAAACCAAAATAGCCAAACATGAAACCACTGATTAACACATCAATTTACAATGGGGAGCACTTGTACTGTGACACTGGATCGCAGTGGCACAGTGCCCAAAGCATCCAACACAGCAAAAACACATGGGCAACAGCAAAAAATGGAATGGAGACCCAAGCCAATAGTGCCAGGTCTAACAGCCTTTCTATGTCAGTGATGGGCCCTGTATGGTGTTGTGCTCATGTGGTTGCACAGTGCTATGGGAACAATTCTCAGGAGGCCATCAACTTTGCACAGCTAAATTATGTAATGTACAACATCAAAAATAATTCTGTATACTGCCATTGGTGAGGCATTAGAGCAATTTGCCACCAAAGAGGTCCAAGCATCAGAATCTAGATTTGAGTGTTCCCAAACAGGTTACAGCCTTTGAATTTGTAATTGGTGCCATTAGCCAAGTTGTAGCCATGCTCGCCTATGATAGGGAATTGAGTGCAGATTAGACATGTTTCATTTGACCTGCCATCTACTTATAGGTCTTATGGCCATGTGCATAGTACACATCTACTAGAAGTCGTAGTCCATACTCCACTTTCAAAGTGTTGATTGATGGTGCAGGCTTGAATGTGTACTAGTCATGTGCACTACCTGGGTACTTGGTTATATTAGTGAAGCAGTATTTTGCATCAAAGATTTCTTAAACACTTGTTGTGTGTGTTTTTGGTTTCTATAGAAGTATGCTATATTAGCGGGTGGAACCGGCTTTGTGATACAACTTTTACTTCAGCACTTGTACTAGATAAGATCAAGGAGCCTGATACCCGAAGAAGCAGAATTTCCAGCCATTTAATGTAATCGTATATTCCAAGTAACATTCCTTCAGCTGGCTCAAGGGAGGGTGCAATTTCTTTAAGTAGCCTTAACATCACTTTGAAGGTTTTCCCTTGCACAACATTCTCCCAGTCATACCTGTCCAATTCCAGGATTTGCAGGCTCTTTCAATGTATTACAACCTCCTTTTCACTTTTTGGAGATAGTAGAATTTTTTGTGTCTCGAAACGTGAAACTTTTACACTTGCTGTCATTTTGCACAATTTTGTATGAACTTAGTGCAGGAACTCATTTTCACTACTTTCCATCAGTTTAATAGGTATGGGTTAGAGCCTATGGTGGTGGTTGTTTCTATTGTCCCAATGCAGTGATATCCTGTCTGTATGCTTTATATGTTAATATGCACAATACAGCACATCGTGCTGTGCTGAGATAAACGTACAGCACCAAATGCATATTATGTCACTTCCCTGCTTTGTGCTAGCTTGCATTGCATGAACTCCTGCGTTGCACCGCAGTAAAAGCTTACCTAAGAATCACTGTGACCTGAGAATCTAGTTAAGGCAAGATAACTTTCAGAGATTGACCTTTTATTTTTTTTAAAGTTATGGATTCAAACCATGCCACCATCTTCTCTTGTTCCCAAATACATCCAATATTGTCATCTGTCAATGATTCATTTCATTGCGAAAACCTCTAGCAATTTACACAAATTAACCGTTACTAAATGTTGTTTTTGATTTTAAGCTTGGATTGCAGATTTGTTCTTTCCACAATATGCCCTTTCTGCAGGGTCATCCCCAAACGCTTTGCCTTCCTACTTCTATTCTACTGCTTGCAAACACAAGTGCCTCAAGAAACCCTTTCCCAGAGTAAAAGGCAAAGGCAAAGTTAGACAGGGGGCTCAGCAATCCCCATGGCTGCTGGATCTTTTTCACAGTGAATGTTTTTGCTGATTTGGATAAATCTTCTCCCTCTCCACGTGTTAATGATGGTGCTGACAGTGTCCTATGTGATGCCAAAGATTCTTTCCTTCTCAGCTGTCAGGTCACATTCTGTGCAACTTTCCACCACCTCAAACCTACTTTTCTCATCCAATGCCCCCTCATTCTCAATTTAGGACATGAAAGATGAACCCTTGCTTGAACCAATGGACCTTCTATACTCAACCTCTCCAGAATGGTCCCCTTCTCCCCAAGCCTTGACCTATGGCACTCTCCCCCACCAATGTACTGAGAAGGATCTGTCTTATTCTTCACATTGATCTAAGCCTACTCTCCTTCCCGAAAAATCTCTGTTCAAAGCCCCCTAAAGAGAATCAATTTCCCTCTTTCGTGGTATCAAAGTTAAAACACCAGAAACTGGCGCTGCGCCAACTGGAGAGACAGTGGCGATCTAAGTATTGTCCTGATAAAAAATCTTTATATACTGCAGCCAGGAAAAAATATAAAAAGAGTATCCTTACTGCTAAAACCTGCCATTTTTCCACACGTATACTCAAGTCCAAAAGGAGCTCTAAGGAAATATTTAATATAGTAAATGAACTATCCAATCCGGAGAGGATTCTATTGAAGGTTTTGCCCACTCAAGTACTGTGTAATTCTCTCAATGATTACTTCATTGACAAAATCACTGCTATTAAGGCTAATATTCCCAAACATCTTCCCGCGTTGAATTCCTCTTTCCTGTGCCAAAATACTAGTATCCTAAGTCAATTTCCCTGTATTAATATGGAAACCCTTCATATTCTGTTGGTGAAGGTTAAATCAGGTGCCCCCTCTGATTGTTGTCCGCCCCATATACTTAAGGACTGCCTTGCAGCTGTTCCAGATCCTGTACTCACTCTCCTGAATGAGTCCTTGTTATCTGGTCAAGTCCCTATGGCTTTTCAGAAAGCCACAGTGGTACCTCTTTAAAAAAAAACAGGAGCAGATCCTTTGCTTCTTTCTAACTATCGCCCGATCTCTCTGCTCCCTTT
Source organism: Lissotriton helveticus (assembly GCF_964261635.1). NCBI lineage: Eukaryota > Metazoa > Chordata > Amphibia > Caudata > Salamandridae > Lissotriton > Lissotriton helveticus. The sequence continues at coordinate 1,460,675,862 of NC_136059.1, forward strand.
TCTATCAAAGGTATTAGAGTCCCATGTAGCCAAGTGCCTCTCCAATTTTCTGGAAGAGTCAAAGTATTTGGACCCCTACTAGGCAGGGTTTCGGCCGGCCCATTCCACCGAAACTGTTATTCTGGCCGTTCTGGATACTCTCCGGGATCATGCTGATAAAGGTTCTCCTCAGGCACTGGTACTGCTGGATCTATCTGCCGCTTTTGACACGGTCGACCATGTTATTCTGGCCGACCGTGTCAAACTTGCTGGCATTCAAGGGGTAGCCGCTTGCTGGCTCACCTCTTTTTGGACGATCGGTCGCAGGCTGTCCGGCAAGGGCTCTTTTGGGCCCCCTGAAGTAAAATTGCTTGTCCCTCAGGACTCGGCACTCTCCCCTCATTTGTTTAATATCTACATCCCCCCCTGATTCAATCTCTGAAGGAAAGGAAAGTGACAGTCTTTAACTATGCAGATAACCTACAGCTGGTCTTCAAGATTGACGGCTCTCATAGTTCTGTGATGGATTTTCAGACCACAATGTTATATATACCGCAGTGGATGGACCACAATCATCTTAAACTAAATCCGGGTAAGACAGAACTTGTTCTGACCGGAGATAGTCATAAGTTCCGGGGCCCGCATTATTGGCCCCCAGAGCTAGGTCCTTCTCCTTCCCCTTCTTCCTCAGCCAAAATGTTGGGAGTCTCCCTCAACAACGAACTTACGTTGAAATTTCAGGTTGGCACAGTGAACTCTAAGTGCTTCTTCTAGCTCCGTAAGATCAGGAAGATACACCATTTTTTCACTCATGATGCACTGATCTAGATTATAATTGCTACAGTTTTGTCCCATCTGGATTATGCCAACTCTGTGTACCTGGGAATGCCGCTCTACCTATTTAAATGGCTGCAGCTGGTTCAAAACCAGGCAGCCCGGCTGGTCTTTCGTCAACCAAAATGGCAAACCAGTTACACCCCTGCTGTGGAAATTACATTGGCTCCCTATTTTTCAACGTTGCGCCTTTAAAACGGGCTGTCTTGTTTTCAAAGCTTTGCACGGCAATAGCCCAACATTCATTAACAGCCTGATAGTTAGGCATATTCCCTCACGTAATCTCCGATCTGCTCACCTCTCACTTCTCACTATCCCAAGGTTTAAGCGAGTACGTCAAGGAGGGTGCAGCTTTGCGGTCCTTGCACCTACATTTTGGAATTCCCCTCCTTAGGAAGTACAATCCAGTACTGACATGTTGCAATTTAGGAAATCTCTTAAGACCTGGCTATTTTTTGCAAGCATATAACTAAACAACTCTGGTCAGTACATTATTCTTGGACGACTACGCTATTTCTGCCAGCACACTACTAACAAATTCTGGACAGCTCATTGAGCCTATTAGCGCCAAGAAGCCACCCGGTGTAAGTGCGCTCTACAAGTGATCATTAACATTAACATCAAGACCAAGTTCTGTACATCTCTGGATCTCTCATTGCTCCTGGATGCTCTCAAGAAAGTCACAAATTCCCTTAAGAATGCAACTTTGACACTTACAATGGAAGGCATCTGCAAACTCTCATCCTCCTGGATCTGTCTTTCTTCACGTAGAACCAAAGGGAGCAAACATATTCTTTTACTTCCATCCTTCATTAAGAAATAAAGCAAATCAATAAGTAAATATGTCTCTACCTTTACCAATCTTGATTAGCTCAAGCTATAATTAAATGCTAGGGATTCTGCTCGTCTGACCTTTCTTCCCCAACTGTGGGCACCCCCTCTCTTCTGAACTTCAGGCTTTTTCCATCATGGAGAGGGTCAATCTAAGTTCAATTGAGGTACATCACATGTATTCTTCAAGTAATCCTTTATTTCGCCTCACTTTCAAGGTAAGACCTTAATGCTCTGATCCAGTCTCCCCTCCAGGCACTTTTCCTTGTGTGACAGCCCTTCTGCTCACTTTCTTTCTCTCTTGCACTCTATCACCTTTGACCTCTGGGTCTATAAACAGTGGCTGATGATGAAATAGACTTTTGGCACCCTGCCCATTAGGTAAAACATCCTACACCGTTTTTTTCCCCCGCAAGATTCAGTCCTGGTAAATCAGGATGTTCTTGGCATGTTCAAGAAAGGTGCAATTTAAAGAAGGTTTCTGAAGGTCTCTCTTCCTCATCATGAAAAAAGAAAAAGTGTGAGACCTGTCATAAACCGCTGGTCATTAAACTGGTTTGTGGTCTACCAAATTTCAAAATGGAAGGCATTCACCTTCCAAGGGACACATTCTTTATCCGCGACTGGATGTTCACACTCAACATAAGCCATGTATTTTTCCATCTATATAGGTTATACACATTTACCCCTCCTAAAAGTCTCATGCAGGAATCAGATGTGTGAGCTTCCCTGTATTCCCCTCAACCTATTTTCTGCCCCTTGGCACTTCCCCAAGATTCTCCCTGCAGTTATGGGCCATCTTCCCTACCGAGGTATCTGTCTCAACATATATCTGGGAAATGTAGTCTTCATGTAACAACCCCACCGCCCTGAGATGCCATCTCTAGTTAAAAATCTCTTTCCTGGAGGAATGGGATTTTTATTCAATTTTGAGAAGTCCTCTTGTACTCCTTCTCAAACCACAGATTTTCTATGATTAAGCACTGATGTTACTTCCTGCACTCTTGAACACCCGTAAAATAAGATTTCCTGAATCAAAAAGGAAAAACAGCCAGCACAATCTGCTGATTTCCTACGTCTCAGATATCTTTCTCACATTGGCCCATTGGGTATCTGTGACCAGGCAATTTGCTCTCCGTCCCAGTACTGTTGAGCAATTCAACATTGGAAAACCATTCAGCAATGCTACGGTCTTAGTCCGACTCTGTTATCCTGGAGAGGCATTCTCCTGCTTGGAACATTTTTATTAATAGGACAGAATATGAGATCCAGTACATTGTTATTTTCTCTGTTGTGCACGTAATGCACAGAGAAATAGAACAACAGGGTAACAATAAGTAAGTAGGCCTTGGATGACTAGGTACAAAACCCTGCTGATTGCTCACACAACATAAGCAGGGAACCTGGTCCCAACAATGTCTACATGTAGAGTCGGCAATGTACAAAATATAAAGATACAAGAAGACAAAAGTCCAAGGTTGAGAGAGGAAATAAGCACCCACTAGTTTAAGTGCAGTGTACTAAGAGGAATAACACATTTACTGGTGATCTAGAAATAGACAACGAAAATGTAGACTCCCTCATGTATATCATGGAGTAGGTCAGATGGTATCAGTGATGTAGTTACAGAAAAGTGCCACAAATGTCTAAGAAATGTTGTGATTGGCCATTCAACTTGCAAATCAAGTGCTTGTGTGAAACTGTCTGTTCCATTCTATCCATCATGTCCTCAAGAGTGGGGGCTATGGGCTTTGACCAGTTCTGAAAAATACACATTTTCCCCTCGCCAAGGCTGTAGAAAGCCTGCCTTTTTCATGTCTAGTTATGGAGGGGACACTCCGAAAAGTCATGTAACAGTATGAGTGCGACTGAGGTTGAGCAGCTGAGGGTTCAATAGAGCTGATGCATTGGGCAGGATCATAGAATATGTAGAATATCACTCTGAGGGGAGGCACAACTCCAGCAGTTGGAGAATGGTGCTAATTTCTCCCAGAAAGAGTACATCTGATGACAAGTGGCAATAATGCAGAATTTTAAAGTAACTGAATTTCACCTGAGCTTCTTGGAGCTCTGTGATGTGGTGAACCATAAGATGCGCCCGTTGTGTCAGAGAATATAAGATGGTAAGCCAGTGTTGCCACCGGAGTAAGAGAAGTAGTCCCAGCGATGCAGAGAATGGTGATTAGCAGGTCACATAGTCATTTGATCAATTTCTTGTGGTGGCCCATCGAACCAAGTAAGCACATAGCAGTGATGATGTGTGGAGTCATTTACGTGTCTTGGGCATCGAGTGAAAGTAGTGCAAAATTTTTAAGAATCTCCAGAAATAGGATCCTGGCTGACTGGGCGTATTATAGAGTTGTGCGAACGTGTTCATAACTTCTTCCATCAAGATATTGTCTACTTAAAAAATGCTGTCAATGGTCAAAGCTGCATTGTTCACTAACTGAGCTTTTGGGTTGGTAAGCCCTTCTTCTCAGAGTAGCTTGTGTATCTTCTTCCAGATCTGTGCTTTTCCGGTAGGATGGGTTGTTGGGGTCAGATGTAAATTTGTGATCAGCATATCGAAGCGACAAGGTTTCCACCTTCTTGTGTAGTCTTATGCTTTATTGTAACCCAAAGAAGAAGTTCCATATGGGGGTTCAGGTGGTTAGCCATCTGGGAGATGTGATAAGCCCTGTAATAGGACCAAAGGTGAGGGAGGCGGAAGTCTACAGAGGTCGTGGCCTATATATAGCTTGGCTGCCACCAATCGAGGTGGGGTAGCGTTACAGGTAGGATGTCAAATGGTCATATCGATTTGTTTCAAATGGCTTGACGGTATTTTAAATGGAATATGTAACAAGAACAACCCTTTAAGCCCATGGGGTTGAGGGTAAGTCTTATATATGTATTCAAAGGGCTGTTGGCATCATTTAGTGTAGGTACCAATTAAATGATGCCCACAGCACTTTTTATGACTAGGTATATTAAATGAGAGCATTAAGAAAACATAATTGAACCTAGGGGCCACCACCCTTTAGATCGTTTGTACCCTGCCCCACAATGAGAGCTGGAGGGATCTTCAAGTGTTAAATTCCGCTTTTGTCTTCTCAAACAGAAGTGGGAGGATATTATCTCTGACCATGGGGGGAAAGTCAGTGCTAAACTTTATCCCTAGCAATTTCAGCCCCTGGGGGTCCATTTCGCTGGCAGTTGTTGAAGTGAAGACACTATGGTGGTGGGCGTCACAGGCTTGACTTCCATTTTGTCCCATTGATCCTGTACCAGGAGAAGGTAGAGAAATCTTCCATAAGTGTCACAAAGGCTGACACAGAGGTCTCTGGATTACTTGATGTCAAGAGTACATTGTCCATATGGCAACAGTTTGAAACCCCCACTGGAGAGGATACCCTGTATATTGAGGTGGACAAGTGTATGACCAATGGTTCAAAGGCCAGAAGGAAAAGTAGGGGCGTCAGAGGTCAACCCTGCTTCGTGCCATGTCTGATGTATTTATGTTCGGAGAGGAAGCCATTCCAAAGTACCTGAGCCTTTGGAGCAGGATAAAGACAGCGAACCATATCCAAGAAACTTGGACGGATGCTGAAGCGATGCAGAATATAAAAAAAAGGGCCATTCACTTGGTCTAACATCTTTTCGGCATCTTAGTAGAGTTACAATTTGGCGTCTAAATCCAATCTGGTTGCCAAAAAACATGCTGCAGGGTGAATAGATGATTATGGGAGGAATGGCCCGGCACAAATCCCACTTGGTTTTCATGACCCAGGAGATTGATCCATGTTCCCTGTTCATTATCCTGAACCTTGGCAAAGATTTTAATGTAACAGTACAAGAGTGAGATAGAGTGAGATTTACCTAAACAAAAAATGGGTCCCTGTCCTGCTAATGAGTGAGCGCGATAGGAGCTTTATTAAATTCCTCTTACAGGAAGCCTGAAGCTTTAGCCTCCCAAAATATTTCTGTAGGGAGGGGTACAGTTACAAACTGTGTGATTTTGTAGAATTCTACAGGGAATCCATGTTCTCTGGATGCCGTCTCCTTTGCCATATGCTTGAGAGTCTACCCCAACTTTTCTTTCATAATATCCTGTTCCAGCTCCTCCCAAAAGTGGATGGGCAGCTCAAAAAAGAAAAGACATGACAGAAAGAAGTCCTCTTTTATGGTATTGTCCAGACAGTCAGTCTGATCAATAGAGATTGGCGATGAAGTTGGCAAATTAAAGCATGATGAGATCTGAGCGGGATAGCATGGAGCCAGAAGCATCCTGGGGAGCCAGAAACTCTGTCCTCACCTCTATGTCAGAACTGTAGAGCAAGAAACTTGCCTGCTTTTTCACATTGTTCATCATGTTTCTGTTTAATCCTTATGAGTGCTGACTCTGCAAGCATGGTATAGTCTGTGTTCAGTTCATATTTTGTGTTGAGAAGAGAGCGTAAGAGGGTCGGCATCCGGTGCCCTCTATAATCACCTGTAGGGATTTGGCTTTCTCTCCAGAGCCAGTTGGTTGAGTTCTGCACTCCTTCGTACAACATTGGATTCCTTCTTAAGTACTCCTCTAAGGTAAAACTTGCTAGCTACCCTGTTTCAAGGGAGCAGTTGGGCCCTTGAGTTCCAGGTATTCTGTGAGACAAGAAGGTGACTTCCGTTCATTATCTGGTATCCTTAATTCAGAGATGTACACATGCCACTTTTGGAATTTGCGTGACACGAAGCACAGATCCAGGAAGATGGCAATCAGAGTATGATCAGAGACACTCCCCACTTTGATATCTACCTGGGAAGCTGTCTAACTTGGATTCTGTACATGGGCTGGCGATATGTAGTTATAATCTCTGTCCTAAGGGTGCAGCAAAGGCCATGGGTTAAGGAGGGAAAAGTCAGCCATAACAGCACTAAGGATGGGTCCCATGAATATAGGCGATCAGAGCTGCCCGACTTGTCCAGTAGGGGTTCCAGCACAATATTCCAGTCTCCGCCTCTGATAACAGGGTAATGGCCAAATTCATTCAAAAGCCTGGTCAATTTCAGAACCCACTGCTGTTTAGTGCCTATTAGGGCATAAACAGAGCCCACCACTAAAGAGTAGTCCAATACACATAGCCAGACAAAGGCATACTGACTGTGTGCATCAATCCAAGTCTTGAAAAATCGCACCAATAACGTCTTATGGATAAGTGTGGCCACTCTATTTTTCCAAAGAGTGTGTACTGGGTGAAACGCCGGTCTGGGAGGGTTCATCCAAGCTGGTGTGCGAGATAACCTACACACCTTATCTTGTTTCAGTTTGTCAAATTCCAGGAGGAAAGGGGCGTCTTCTGTATCAAGACTTTGTCCTGGTGCTTAAAGCAGAGGGATGTTAGTGTATTTTTCCACTTTACAAAGTAGGTCAAACTGTTGGCAATAAGAGTCCATGGGACCGATTCACAGAACTAACTTAAGACAAAATCCTAAACATACTACCATTTTGGTATTCACAGAAAGTAGTTACTCATTTATGTATTCACAGAAGGCACTTACTCATTTCAGTATTCACAGAAGTTAGGAGTCCTAACTTTAGGACTCCTAAATGCCTTCTGTGTATACCGAAAGTCTTAAAGTTAGGATTTTTCTTAATTTAGGAGTCATAAAGTTAGGAGTCCTAACTTAGCTACTCCTAAATTGAGAAAAATCCTAACTTTAAGACTTTCGGTATTCACAGAGGGCATTTAGGAGTCCTATTGTTAGGACTCCTAACTTCTGTGAATACCAAAATGAGTAAGTGCCTTCTGTGAATACCAAAATGAGTAAGTGCCTTCTGTGAATACAAAAAGGAGTAAGTGCTTTTTGTGAATACCAAAATGGTAGTAAATTTAGGATTTTGTCTTAAGTTAGTTCTGTGAATCGGGCCCCATATGTGTAGATCCATTAGATGATTATGGGCCATGTCGATGGACCGCGGAGGAAGGGGCATGTAGAGATCTGCAATAGAGAAACAGGTAGGTATCTAAAACAGGACCTAACAAAAAGGCTTCCACCAACAATCCATGAATGGGTTAGTAGAGGCTACCACGATGTCGAGCCTGTCCTACCTAGGATGAAGAGAAGCAATCCACAGTCATATGAGAGGTAGGAGGTGTGAGGTGTGGAGAGAGTCTCCATGTGGAAAAAATCAGCAGAAGGCTATGGTCCCATGGACATCAGGGTTTCAGGGGGAGATGGATTTATCTCTATCAGTCTTAGCTAAGCAAGTCTTAAGCCTGCCTTGCTCTCTCCCCAGGCCTTTTAACGCCAGGGGCTCGGATCAAGACAGGCTCAATGGGGTCCTCAGAAGAGTATTGGGACTTATCCATGATTACAAGTTGGGTACTCTTTTATTCAAGTCAAAGATTTAACTCCGCTGGGTCATGAATTTCTATGGCCCAGCCAATCATGGGGAAAATCATGAGCGCTAGATCCAACAGTCCAAAGTGCTGATCATGCATACTGAGAGGGGGCGTAAGGTTAGAAACTTCTTACTGGAAATTTGAGTTTCATAGGAGGTAGTCAGCAGAGTCCGGTGATCCTTATAGGTGTTGAGGCCATGTTAACACACCACTGACAAAATGGCCTGAGGTGGTATGGGATGCCATCCGATGTGCACATTGTACCTTCAGGGGTGGCGTGAGTGTTGAACAAGTAAGGTCTGGGAGAAATGTTTGGAGGAAATCTAAAACATATTTAATGTCCTCAGTCTCCGAGAAGGCAAAGATCTGAATTTTGTTCCTGTCTTCCAAGTCTGCAAACTTTTTTGAGTATTCAATAATTTTGAGCTCCATGTCCTGGCCTCTGTCACTCTGAGATCTAGCTTGTCTAGAAGTTTATAGGTCATATCCAGTCTGTGGCAGAGATGCAACATTTTTACCATTAATTGTCGTAAGCTCCTTAATCCTTATTTACTTCTGACCTGGCATATTTGACCATGGGGGTCGTAGTTTGTGCTCAGCCATAATGGATTTAACCTTCACACCAGAGGCCATCATATGGGTAGCATATCAGCAGCCTGCTTGAATCTCGTGACTCCTGCAAAGGTAAGTTGACTTTGCAATTTTTGCTGGACATTTGTGCTTTCCAGACATGGAGTACGCACTTGACGGAGAAGAGGAGTGTGATGAACTGTGCCTTTCTCTGCATTAGTCCAGCAATTGTGAGAAATATGTGAGAGGAGAACAGAAGGGTCGGGGGTGGTCTAGAAGCAGGATTCTCCCCTATCATCCTGGGATAGACAGAAATAAAGATGTGGTAGGCAGAACACTAGGCAGTAGCGGGCGATGACACATACGATGACTCATGCCCCGGAGGAGGCTTGCCAGTAGGTGAGTGGACCGAAGCACCAGCACTTCCGGGGGAGGGGATGAGATGTAGTTTGCTGTCAGCTAAATTAAAGCCAAAAGAGAGGTCTCACTGCATCCGGGCCGGACTGGGCTAGTGTGGCAGAAAATGTGAAGGTCAAACAGGAGGTGTGGGCCAATAGAGCTCGGGGAGGGCTCAAGGGACCCAGAAGGTGGTTTTCTGTAAATCAACAATAGGACAGCACCATATCCTCCCAAACCAACAAAGAATACCAACTACCGGTTTTGTGCCCAAAGGAGAGATCGTGATGTGAGGGAGCTGTAGAAGATCACTGGCAGGTTGGCTGGAGATAGCTGTGATGCTTTGCAGTAGGGCCACTAAGCAGGGTAGGCCTGGGAGTAGGCTTTCTGGCTTGGAAGCACATGGCAATACCAACACCCCTGGATACCAGGGCTACCCTGTTGCAGATGGCCCCCATTACAGGCACTGGGGTAGGTAGAGTCTTGGACCCCGTCAGGTAGCAAGAATGAAAGGCGGAGTGTAGCTGCGACGTTCCCCTGTAGATTGTCCTCTGCACACAGCGTCAGTTTGTGGTGAGCCATGGGCCAAACAAGGAGTCAGCGGAGTGGCTTGAGAAGCTGGAGGTGCAGTGAGGAGTGGCCGTTGGGCCAAGCAGTGGCAGAAGTAGGAGAAGACCCCAGAAGGCAGATTACTAGCTTTGATACGCTTGGCAACACTAGCACCTCCTGGATTTCCATTGTGCTCCGAAGTTTGCTACGCTCAGCCGCTGTGTCTTGGGGCCTGGGAAGCTGTAGGTCATGCTGAGGACTCTGCAGTTGACACACTGGGGGTGAAGAATCTGGGATGACATTTGAGCCGCAAGGGAGGGTATCTTAGGGACAACCCCCTGAGCAGTGCTCGATCGTGCCATATGGGAGACACACAGGGAAGGGCCCCCAGAACTGTACAAGGAGCAGCCATATTCTTTGTGGCTAAGTTGTGCCCCCTTGAGAGATTGTCTCATTTCAAACTAATATATCACAAAGAAATCTGGTGGTCATTACTGACAACAAAACGGAAAGGAAAGAAAGAGAGCTTGAGGAAAGCTAAACTAGAGAACCATACGGACTAGCCAGATCTCCATCAACTGCCCCATGTGGCCAGTGTCATCATTTGAATATCTTTATTTGTCCCTTGACACTCAACCCTCTTGACACAGAAGGGAGTGATAGGGTACAATGTCCGCATGGAACTCTCTAGCTTACCAAATCAATTGACTGTATGATGGAGAATAAAGAAAATGTGCAGTGCAAGTGCTAGTGTGGTTAAAAAGGATATGGGGGATAAAGAAAAGATCCTTTATTCTGAATATCTCTCCCAGGCCTATTAAAAAGTTGCAGTGGCGACATAAAACAAATAAGCCGCTGCTTTTAGATGAAAAAACGGTCGACTAGTTTCAGCCTCACAGGTCACTGACCCCGGCTTTCTTCAGGACCTTATTCAGCTACTGCATCCATGCATCCAAAATTAAGATATGTTATAAATTATATATTAAACATATTACCTCCATATAGACAAGGTGAATTTGGCACACCTGCCCTGTATGCGGTATTGGCCTCAACTCACCCGGTACACACTCAGGTATATGAGACCCTGCCCTCTCCGTCTGTGCCCCGAACGTAACCACAGTGAACCAGTTCAGCAGGTTTCCACAAGGGTCTCCAGAGCCTACAGTAGGGGCCCACAGTTAAATCATGTGAAATGGCACCATGTGACATAAAAGTCCCAAGAGATGCACTTAACCTCATCCTGTGAAATTTGTGCAGGACTTTCACCGTAGTTGTGTTAACAGTACAACCTGAGTGGACAACTCATGTACACCAAGGTAGGGGATTTGGCAACTTTATGTCAGTGGTAACAAACATTTTTTGGTAGCTTTGCTCAAGTATAGGAGGTTGGCTATAGGTCATTATTTGAAAGGAAGACTGAACTTAAAGTTCAATTTCAGTTGAATAGGTGTTACTTAACCACATTTTAGAGGTTCCAGGATGATCCAGAGAGAGAGGTGCGCATTATTATACTCCATTTCTCAGCAAAAATGGTAAAGGTTTCTTTGGTGATGTCCCCTGGTAATAAATCTTAATGGTAATAGGTAGGCTAGAATTTGGGAATAATACAGGTGAGGTCTTTCAGACATATAGATTCGAAGTGACACCACTGTATGCTTGTTTTGAGAGTTAATTGCTCCTGATGGTGTGTTAAGAGAGATAGAGAGTCTCGGACAGATTGAATCTTTTTAAATAAATAGGCCAGAGTGTTTATTTTCGTTCATCAGTTGATGCTTTTCTCTTTGTGGGTACCTCCACCATTGGTGCCAAGGCTTCCAAGGCTTTCATCATTTGTTTGAGGCTGGAAAACATCCTCTGAAATGCAAATGTAAACTCGAGCTGCCACCTTCAGCACGTTCTACTTCAAAGCAGTGGATCACATGGCTGATTCTCCCATTCAATGAGTTTTATACAGGATAGGATGATGCCTCATTATTTTCCAATCACATCTGAATTTTCATAGTTTCAGGGTACTGGAAATCTGAAAATGTATTGAAGACTTTAAGGTGAGTGTATTATCTTTCTCACTCTTCCAAGAAGGTGGGTCTTATTTTCTATATTTCTTCTTATTTTTTATGTCACTTTGATCTCGACCGTTGCCTTCCACATAGTTCCCTCACAGTGTTCCTTTTTTTGCAGGTTTATCCTAACCTACTGGGTTTGGCCAGCAGAGATTTATTCTGCTACTCTACTTTCTCCTACTTTCCAGGCTCTTGTCATCCTTTTTTGCTGTTTTGTCCACATTGTTGCCTGGGACTTCTATTGCTGTTCGCTCTGCGTTTCTCCACAACAAGGAGTCTATATCTGTCTTCTTATTGGCTCTTGTAAGGGCCATTAATAATGCCATAAGGCTTCCCACAGAATATTAATGATTGCTACTGAGAGTAGTAATAATGTTGTTTTGCCTAGTATGCTTGTCGCATTTCCTTAGAAAAAAGCCAGATTTTGTGTGCACGGTTGTATGTTCTTACAACGAACTCCGTTGTAACGCATGCCTTTACCACGCATGCGTTACAACGGAATGCTATTTTCACGCATATCCTTCTCCACGTATTTTTTCGTGGTGACGTCATACGTAGTAAATAAGAAACGGCCGTTTCCTTCCTCTAATACGCCGATTGCCTGTACAACTCGACTAAAGGTTAGTGTTTTTTTGGGGGGGGGGAAGCCCCCCCACCCCCTTTTTTTAATTGTAACCTTTACCACACATGCCTTTACTACGTACCTCGTAGTAAACGTATGCGTGGTAAAGGCTTTCGTTGTAACCACGCATGCGTTGTAATGGATGCGTGGTTAATGTTTTGGTTGAAACGGCCACGTTGTAGTGGCCGTTTCCCTCTGTGCACTACAGCTAAAAAAATGTGCACTTTTTTACATCTTGATTGCAGCTGCTGGAGACATTGGGACGTCCTGCCTCTTATTAAATAGATCTTTTATCTTTTTTTGTGCTGCTTATCTTGGACCATGAACCTTCTTGTGTCCTCACACATTCAATTTGCGCCTTTTTGTAAATTAATTTGGACTGGAAGGAAGTCTTGTATATAATACTGATTGAGGGGTACAGCTAACACCAAGGCATGAGTCATTTTGCTTAAGCCTTTTGTGGCGTTGTTGTCTTCTACTCATGATCACATTGTCTTATGACTTTCACGTGATCTTTACGTTTTTCCTGTTCTAAAATATCTTGCACTACATGGGGCAGATGTGCGTTGGTTATTTCATTAGTTGTTCCCACTGATAAATTCTAAAATGAAATTATTTTTAATTTTACTGGATTGTGTGTGATTTTATGAATCTCTATCCCGATAATGGTCCATATTATTGGATGTGCTAAGCTGAAAATGTTGTATACATTGTTCTTGTGCCCTGATTGTTTTTTTTTACAGTGAACAGAAAGAGGTTTATGGACATCGCATGTATTACATCAATATCTATATAATAAATAGGATATATCATATACATTTGATTAATGCTATCAATCAAAGGAAATTCAGCATTTATCCCGCTAGGGTTCCTAAAGGCAATATGTGCAGAAACTACCCCACAATTTATTTCAAACAATCCAAATACATAATATTTCTGGAATATCCTTACAGTCCAAACTTGGAGCATTCAAGACCTCAGTCCACACACAAGAAGGCCCCATGAAAACAGGTGCACAACTTGACGACCTTAGCATGAAATTCCAAATAGCAATGCTGGCACATGGAATCTGGAATGAATGGGAACCAAAAAGACAAGCATCTCTGATGGGGACCAAAGTGCAAGAACTTAATGCCAATAAAGAACCAAAAAAAAATGACTGCTATTGGTACGGTAGAAACAGTGAGTGGAGGCGAGAACAGAAAAAGGTCCTAATGCAGACACCTTCAGAAACCCTTGCTCCCCTCTCTGCTGACTAGAGACCTGGGATGCAAAAGGGACAAAAAGTGAAACAAAAGAGACCTGCTTTAAAAAGCATGTAACCCACCCTGCCGGCCAGACACCATAGGACGCAGAAGGGAACCGCTTTACCGTCCCCAGAGAATTTTTTTTACATTATTTTTTTTATTTTTTATTTTGCCACAAGGTACAAAATATAAACATTCCAAATTCAAATCCATCAGAGCTTTAGGTATTTATACAACAATAATCCTTAGTGGTTGACTGCAGCTTTAAAGCACTCATTCTAATAGCACTTGTCGGATTCTTGTGGAGGGTAACATAAAACACTATATAGAGAAAAACATATCAGAAGCAAGATCCATAGTCGGAATCCATCTTCCCACTCTTCATATTATAGACAATGTATAAAACAAAACGTATCTATATCCGTCCTACCTCACACTTTCTGTTAAATCATTAGATCAAAGGTGACCAGATCCTATATCCTTTCTCCCTAGCTCCCTTCCCCTTGTTCCTATATATGACCATTTCCTGATTATATATATTCAAAAGCAGATGAAACCATGCTGTATACACGGGGAATTCAGAATCCTTCCAAGCTGTGGCTATCAATAGTCTAGCTACCGCCACTGTAATAAATACAAAATCTTTTTGAGACGGTGATAGGCCAGCTCGACTGTCATATACAAATAACATTAATGATGGGTTTAAAGTAATCTGCTTATTAATTTTTTGCTACCTAAGCTTTTCCATACCATTTTTTAAAGAAACCAATTTACTACATGTGCAAAACATATGTATAATATCAACTGGGCTGGATTGACACCTTGGACAATTATCATTTTCACGTTTCCCCCAGTTAAACAGCTTCCCAGAAGTATAATACAAATTGAACAGAGTCTTATAATGCTGAGACTTGAGATTTGCAGAGAGAAAAATCTTTTTACCTCATTCCAATGGAATCTCCAGGTCTACCTCATCATCCCCCAGTTTTTCAGCCCATTTGTCTCTACTTTTTCCAAGTTATCGGGTGGAGTTTTTATCAGAATTTTATAATAGTCCCCAATCCTCGCATCCCCCTGATAATTCATATCCAACACTGGTATTGCCCCGAGTTTAAAAGATCCTTTGGCCAGGGCTCTCAGGCAGCCCCAGATTTGAACATACTTAAACTGAGAACTAATATATATCCACATTTGCTGGGCTAATTTGGAGAAGGTTATGGTCTCTAGTTTGTCATTATGCAGACTAGTAATCCTATCTATGACAGCCCATTCCCACCCTCTAGCCATACCATCATATATTGCCGTTGGAAAAGCTGAAGAGCCCCATAGGGGGGTATACCCATTATATTTTGGGATTTTCACTGCTCTACTGCCTTTAGTCCACACCTTCCAGGTCGCTTTTAGACATTTGAACTGGGTCTTTTTATAACAACTGGGTTCAAGTTGTTTTAAAAACAAACCTGTAGCTTCCTTGCCTATGGCTAAGTGATAGATAGCGGGTAGGTCATCTTATTTCCTGGGCCTGCCTATTGTGAGCAAGGCCCCCATCTGCTGTAAAGTTACTGCCCAAAAATAAAATAGCAAATTTGGGGCAGTCCAACCTCCTCGATCCTGTGAAAGTGTCAGCAGTCTTAGTGCACTCCTAGTTTTCTGATAATGCCATACAAAGTTCGAAAACATAGAATCCATTTTCTGGACTGCAGTGTCCGTCAGTTCTAGGGGGAGAGAGAGGAGCAGGTATAAGATTCTTGGGAACACTTTCATTTTCAGTATAATTATTATACCAGCTATTGTTAACTGCAATTTGTCTATCCGCTTTAGCTCTCTACCTACATCATCCAGCACTGGGTCAAGATTATTTGACCATAGCGCATCCGGATCAAATCCTATCCTAATCCCCAGATATACTGCTGATTCAATGTGCTGCTGATCTTGAATATTGTAATGCTTTGTACTTACTATCTATGTTTTGCCTTATTAAGCAGATATCCTGATCTGCTCCCAAATTCCTCCGCCATCCTCTCAATTTCTTTAATTGCTAGCTCTGGTTCCGGTGTATTGATAGCAATATCCTCCACGTAGGCCAATAACTTTGTTTCATAACCATTAGTTATTATTGGTTTGATCCTGGGGTTCAAGAGCATTTGAATAATAAAAGTGTCTAAATAGATAGCAAAAAGAATTGGGGAGCATGGACAACCCTGTCTTGTTCCCCTAGCTACCTCTATCGCCCCAGATGCGCTTTCCATCACCTGTAACTTTGCGATAGGTCTATAATACATCACCGAGATGGCTGTAATTAAACGAGGTCCGAATCCCCGCTCTGCAAGCGAATCCCAGAGGTATTGCCAAGCTACACGATCAAAAGCCTTCTCTGCATCTAATAGGATCACAGCCATTTCATCCCTGTTTGCCTCTGCTATATCCAATGAAGAGATCACCCGTCTTATGTGATCGGTACTTCCTCGGCCTGGTATAAAGCCATGGTGCCATGGTGAAACTAGTTTGGCTATGACTTCTGTGAGACTAGTTTGGCTATGACCTTCTGCAGTCGGTTAGCTAGAGTCTTTCAATAGATCTTGGCATCAGAGTTTATCAAGGAGATGGGGCGATACGAACTGGGCAACTCTGATGATTTCCCCTTCTTGGGGAAGACTATTATATCAGTTTCCTGCCACGACTTAGGTGGAATTCCTCGATATTGCACATCCAAAAAGAGATCATGTAATAACGGAGCCAGATCATGTTGAAGCAGCTTATAAAGCTCAATTGGAATTGTACATGGTCCAGAAGCCTTCCCTGAAGATAAGGAATTTACAACAGTTATTATTTCATCCAGCGTAAATTCTGCTTCCAGTTCTAGCTGCATATGGTCATCAATCTTATTCAGCGTTGTACACCCATCACCGGGAGGCAATTGCACCAAATCAATGTAATCTGCTTGATGTAATTTCTGATAAAACTGTTAAAAGAAAAACATAATCTTTGCAGGGTTTGTCTCATACTGCCCTTGATTATTCTGTATTTAAGTTATGCTATTTCTAGCTGTCCTCTGTCTAGTTTGAAGAGAGAATAATCTACCAGCCGCTCCCACATACTCATACATTTCTTTCTGATATGCCTGGTATGACTGTGCAACTTGGAGCTGAAAAAGACAATTTATTTCTGATTTAAGGACAGCTATTTTAATTCTCACCTCATTTACTATCTCCTGTCCTGTCACCCTTGACCAACCAGTTGAGTATGCTCTATCTCCAATTGTGCTAAACACACCATTAAAGAATTAACCTTATCACAACGCTCCTTATGTTGTTGACATACATAACTTATCACTTGAACCCTCAATCCCACTTTAAAGGTGTCCCACACTCTAATAAGTGGGGCGCTGAACCGGTTCATATAAAAACATTCTCTAACACATTTTCTAATATAACACTGAAATACCACATCAATAAAGAGTTTTTATCAAAGGTCCAACGACATTGCTTCCCCCCTCTGTATCCTGTTGAGTTTTTTCCAAAAGAAGTGGGTTATGGTCAGCAAAAATTTAGGGTAATTTAGTTATTGTCATTTCATCCAACATCCTAAAAGGAGCCTTAAAAGAATCTAGCCGTACATATTTCTGATGCGGATATGAAAAATAGGTATATCCACGATCTATAGTATTTTTATACACCCAGACATCCGACAGCCCATGACTGTCCTTAAAACAGTTTAAAGCCTGATAAACCTGTGGTTTCCTACCCTTATATTGTAGACCAGTATCTCGAGAGATCCCAAGATGAACATTAACATCCTCACATACTATTAATGGAGTTGGCCAAGAAGCAAGCTCGACCTCAAGATCGCCCCAGATTCTCGAATCGTCTTGGTTTGAGCCATAAATAGTTGCGATCGTAAGCCCTGTACTTAACGTAGCAATGGCCCATCTTAACCCATTTATCTGCCATTGTGCGCTTCACAATACCCACATGCTGCCTGATGAATATAGTTACTCCCTCATCATCGTCGTTTGTGAAGGGCAAATTATCAATTCATAGCCTCTATTCTGCAATTGGTCCTTATTGTTCAATGGGATATGAGTCTCCTGTAAACAAATTCCAGAACCGTAGGATCTCATATACCCTAGCTCTTTTCTTCATATCATTCAGCCCTCCTACATTTACCGAGCATATCCATATTTTTTCCATAGCTAATTGCTAAAAGCTCCCATCTATTTTGATTGCCTCTCATATTTTTTTTATTGTCCTAGTTTCCATGTACCTTGTCAGGCTTTTTCCCCCTTTGAACCTCCCCAAGCCCCTCCTGGAGCTGCACCCCCCTAGGCCTGTGCCCCCTTCGCCTGTACCAAGTTGATCATCTGTTGTATCTGCCAGCGTCTTTCTACGGTTACATGACTGAAGTCTGGCCATGTGGAGAACTCTATGCCATCCAGTTGACACTTCTTATCCGGTCTAGCCTTCTCAAATATGATCTGCCAGAGAAGGTAGTTCCCAAAATAGACTAGTGCGGTTCTATGCTTACTATCTGCTCCATTAGGATGTTTTGCTACCATAGGAACTCAGGGAGCTCGGTTGGTTTCATGGGTCCAGTTCCACCCTACCAGCTCGGGAAAGGCTTCCGCTAGTAAATCAACCACATAGAAGTGGATGTCCGTGGACCCTTTATCCTCTGGTATACCCAAAAATCTTAAATTGTCCCTGCACTAGCGATTTTCTTGATCTTCCAGCTTCCACCTGACATCAGTTAATCTCACCTCATGTGATTCAGTCTGGAGCTGTGTTGCCACAATATCCGTCTCAAGATTTTCAGTTCTTGTCTCCAGCGTGGTTAGCCGATCTGAGATCTCGCCCCAGACTTTAGCAATCTTCTGCACATACCCCTGCACCTTATGAATAGCTGCCTGGGAGCGAATATTATCTTGCCTAGTCTCCTCCCAATGGGCCAAAACTGATTGTAAAATGGTAGCCAGGGTTGTGGTAGAGGTGTTTCCTGAGCCCACTGTTTGCTCCCCCAAACCTCCAATAAGCAAACAGGATGGTGAATAATCCCAGTTCAGTTCTTGCATTTTATCCCCTTTGCCAAGGCCATGGCCAGGGAGACCGCCTGCCCTATTAGTTTTCCTCATAGTTGCGGCAGAGTCTCTCCTGCTGGTATCTGGTAGACTCTAGCTCTCCCATCACTTGAACTCGTCAGGGCTGGGGAATCCATTGCTGATTCCACTACTGATTCCGTATCATCTGACAATGAGTAAAAATAATCTGTCGCCTCCAATTCCATATCTCTCATATGTTGCCTATTTTGATTAGTAGATTTTTACAATTAGGTCCCTGCTGTTTTGGTTGTGGGCCTCCTGTCTGAGTCTTGCCAAAATAATATTCTCCCCTACCTTACTTTGCAAAGGATCCTCAGAGAGGTTTTGCATTATGGGTAATTTGTTTGGGGTTTGGGTTGTGTGTCTATTCCTCCCTCTTTGTTCGTTATAATGTAATTCAGTGCAAAGTCAGCCCCCTCAATCATGGCTGGGTCCCTTCCAGCCTCTGATGTCTCATTAGCGGTAGATGGCGACAAGTCCCGGGTCTCATTCTCTTCCATTAGAGCACTCCACACTGAGGTAGGATTGACTGTCATCATTGTAAGTTCAGTTTCTCCCACTAATGAATCTCCCTTTTTTGCGCTTTTACCTGCACAGTCTGAGGGTTTGCTGTCTCGCTCCTCTCCTTATCCAGCATTTCTCCCGACTCCGATGTCCAGCAACAGCAGCAGTTCATCCTTCAGGTTTCTCAGAGCCGCCAAGCAGCTCTACTATCGTCGAGTACTTCTGGTGGCCCAAAATGGACAGAGACATAGATGACATGGTACTTGAATGTCCGATATGTGCTACCAGTGATAAAGGCCTCCGCATTGCAAATCCGCCACTAACTCCCATTCCTTATCCTGAAAGACCTTGGAAGAAGTTGGGAATAGATGTGTTAGGTCCTTTTAACGTTCTACCTCAAAAATCCAAATTCACCATTGTCCTTATGGATTATTATTCCAAATGGCCAGAGGTTAGATTTGTTTCCAAAGTTGACTCAAAGGAGGTTATTGAATTCATGAAAGAGGTCTTCATGAGAGAAGGTTTTCCAAAAACAGTATTCTCTAACAATGGCGTACAATTTTCATCGTCTGATGTCGAAGAGTTTCTTAAAGACTCTTCCATTTCACATCTAAAAACCTCACTTTACCATCCACAGACTAACGGTCTTGTGGAAAGGCATAACAGAGTCATTGGTGATTGCATAAGATGGGCCTTACAAAATAACAAAGACATACCTGCAGCGGTGAGAAGCATGTTGTGGTTTTATAGGACCACGCAACACTCATCCACTGGGTCTTCACCTTTCAAATTATTAAGAGGAAGAAAACCTTCCACTGAATTCACCCCTGCATGGATGTCAAAATGGTTTAAGAATAAAGAATCACTCCAGGAATTGGACACTAGAGTTAGAAACAGGGTCCATCAGGTGCAAAACAAGCAAAAAATGTATTTTGACAAAAGAAAACATGCTTCAGAAAAAGACTTGGTAGTGGGTGATGTAGTGAAGATAAAGAAACCGTCTTTTGTTAAAAAAGGCATGCCTAAATACAGTGAGCCAGTGGTTATAAACGAAATATGTGGAAGTGCAATACGTGTCAATGGAGATAACTGGTGGAACATGAACAAAGTGGTAAAGGTTAATAAGAATTCTGGTTTAAGAAAACATGTAAACAATGAAGTGGAAGAGAAACGTGCACGTGTACTTGAGGAGTGTGATCTTGGTCGTCCTCAGTGTATCATGCTTGAGGCGAGAAAAAGTGGTAGAGTGATAAAATTACCAGCCAGATACCGTTGATATATTTTCGCCATTTTCTATTTGTTCTTCTCTTTGTTCTATTGTATTCTACTCTCTCTCTCTCTCTCTCTCTCTCTCTCTCTCTCTCTCTCTCTCTCTTGTTTTTCTTTCTCTCTCTCTTCCTCTTTCTCTATTTTGTTTTCTTCATCTTGTTCTTTCTTTGTCTTTCTTCTTTCTTTTTCTTATCTTTTCCATTTTACAAAAGTAGATATATAGTATCCTTTCCCGCTCGCTTTCCCGCCGGTGCGAGTGGCACTATGGTTTGTCCCGTCGCGTGCTGCCCGTTGGCACGGGACCTTCTGTGAATAATAACAGTTGCGGTACTGTGAGAGACTCCTTCGTGCTTGCATGCACGCTGATGCTCGCCTGTGGGATCCTGTTATACAAATAAACTACGACCTCTGTATTTCGTATCCTGTCATCATTACAGAATTATTTGATAACCATTTTTATTTTTGCTTACTCCCAAAACGTTCTAAAAGCGTCCCTTTTGCATAACTTTGGATGGATTCACCTTTAAAATAAATATTCATATTAAATGTTGACACCTAGATTTCCCAGAGCAAATCAGTCCGTCCTATATTTAAATTGGGTGTATGTGATTAGCTCTTTAAATTGATTTTACGTACTCCAAGAAATCTTGTTCTTCAATATATTTCGTATTTCTTCAGTGTCTGTGCATAGTAGTTTCCCAACACGTAATAACTACCACTGATATCATGAGTTCAAGCGTTTACATCTGTCACTGTTTGTTGTTTTCATTTGGGCACATTGGGTGTCAAGGTATGCCTAGACCTGGGTTCTGTAGATTACTGTGTAACATTAACCTCAACTCCTTTGCAGTGGGGCACACCAGGGGTTGTATGTTTTGATCTTTGGATGGAAAGTGGCCTAGCAGTTTCATATGATCTGTCTCTTTTTTGGGAGAGCCAAGAGCTCACTGTGAATATGGTTGGACCTGGCCATCAGTGGCAGAGTAAGCATACAAAATGGTCCCTTTACACCTCCACTCAGCGAAGACTCCTATTCCCACAAATGCACTTAGGATGATTTTAAAATTATCCAGGTAAGTAAAAAGCTCCAGCGGATGAAGATAATTAGTGTATGGATGTTTTTGCATGTTAGATGGTATATATTTTACGACCCTGTGTTCTAAGGTGGGATCTTGCCACCTGTGAAGTACTTCATGGAGCTAAAACACTTTGCACCCTTAAGTTCCTGCTGCCTTATTTGTTTGCAGAACAGCCTTGTTCCCCCATGAATAGAGTCACACAGTTTTATGTCTTTGGAGGAAGGCAGCAGCACTCTTCCAACTCAGGGTCCGCTCCATTAGCTGTGTTGGTGAACTTTCTCAGGCACTCTACCTAGGATCATGAGCTCATTGCTGCATCATTGCTTGCATAAATCTAAAAATTGCTGCATTATATTCATTTGCAAGGCTCACACTTTCCTTATGCTGATACTAAGATAATGTTTGCCTGTTTTTCTTCGGCCAGTGATAAGAGCCATAGTGTTTCGTTCTTCTGCTTTAGGCCTATTACCTCTTTTTCTACAGAGTGGAAAATGAAGGAGAATGGCTTCTGGATAAATAAATGTTTACATAAATATGATAACAAATACACACTATGTGTGTGTGTATGTGTGTGGGCGTTTTCTTAAAATATTCCAGTTAGAGTTTAGTCTTTAGTACTGATTTTTTACTCTATGGTAATCTAATGGAAGAGTGTCTCTTTTTTTTTAGGCTGGTGCCATACAAATTGATGACGACGATGCGGCTGCCATGTACATACCAAGGTACTGTATCATATGATGTGATAACAGGCTTGATGAACATTTTACCAATAGCCTCCTACAAACTCTTGTTGGGAGGCGATCCTTACATTTAAAAGATTTGTCACTTTTTAACTCCCATCAGCCCAACTCACACCCAAAGCCGAGCATCAGAGGTCTTAAAGAGCCATCTGTTATGCACAGTTATGGTTTGGAGGTCACAACGCTACTCTGTCAGACTGCCCTCAACTCAACCTTCCTTCCGATCTCTCCACCTTCCCTTCCCTATTCTTTGATGCAGTCAGCCAGTGCTGTGAGCATGCTACAAAAGTGTATAATTAAATAAACGTGAATTATAAATAAGCGAATGCAAGGGGTTATCAAAGCATTTACAACCATATCTAAAACCATGGGGCATCGGTGCGGAAGAAAACAAAGCACAAGCTTCTAAATTCCAGTAAGTAAAGATTAAGAGCCAGGATGTCGTTTAGACCAAGGAGGTAGACCACTGTCCTGCCGGCTCAACCTAGGGTACGGCCCCCACTCCCTTGCTGTAGGCCACCCACCCTATTTTGAGATGCATTTTGGGTTGGCTTGGATCTCTGTGCCATTGAAGTCATCACTAAAGCAGCTCTGCTGAAAGCACAGAAGGTTTGCCGACTGGATATCATGTTAGATGCGCCTGCTTGTCAACATTCTCTACTTTCAAAAAAGAAATAACCAAACTGTGAGTTTGTTTATTAAAATCAAAAAAACATGATGACCTTGACTCACAGAGAGCTTTTTCCCTGAGTCTGGAAGCCACCCCTGACTGTTTTCTCTACCCAGGGCAGCTGTGTCCTCAAGACAGGTCGCCTGGTGGAGCCAGCTGAATTTCCTCCAGCATAAACAGTACAATACAATAGAATATGCACTTCTAAGGAAGCCTTCCAGCGCTAGCAGAAGGACCGTAGACACACAAACATCCCACCCCTGAACAACCGGCATAAGCATTAGAATTAAGTATTCAAACTTTTCCTAAAGGCAGTTTCAGATGGTGAAAAACGAAGAGCAGCCGGAAGCAAGTTCAAATGTTTTGCCGTTAAGAATGTGAAGAATCTTCCACCTCGCCTAGTCTTGCATACCCTCGGGGCATGCAAGAGATTTAAGGTATTAGACCTCAAGGATCTGCCCTGGCAGTAGGCCTCAAGCCTTCTTCTAAAGTACAACAGAGCCTTCTGCTCCAGGGTTCTGTGGGCAGTAACTATGCCTTGAATTTGATGCACTAGCAATAGGTAGCTAGTGCAGCAGGAATAGATAGGCAGACACTGACTGGCCTAATGGAACTTTATAGATAAGACGCACAGCAGCATTTTTAATGATCTGCAGATGATGCAATAAGTAGGACAGCAGACCGAAATATAGACCATTCACATAGTTCAACTTTGAGGTGACAATCATCTTCCGGGCAGCTTTTGGAACCAGGTGCAGCCTCAGTAGGAAGCTGGTTCTGTATATGCTATACCAAGGTAAAGTATAGTGTGCACAGAGTCCAGGGAGTCCCCAGAGTTATAGCAGAGGATAATTAGATAAGTACTAACAGCTCTCTTTGTGGTAGTGTGGGTGAGCAGTTAGGCCTATCAGGAGGGTGACTTAAGCATTTATTGTATTCACTCAATTAAGGCTGATGGCACACACTTAGAAACAGAATCCAGCCCAATTAGGTAAGTATAAAAAGACATACTTATAGTTTATTATGTAGAACCAAGCAGGACTTGGCACCAGAAAGTAAGAAATTCTTTCAAAGGCAAGGCTGTATGCAGTAATGCAATTGTGGATTGGATTGGAATCGTTTACAAGTTTGTATTACTTTTAAAACATTTCAAAAGAAAGATTACATTTGATTAATGTTGGATTTATTTTCAGTTACTCTGAGTATTTGCGGTGATATGCCAAGATATCATATACTAGGGTTAGTCCCTTACAGGTAATACCAACAATTTTTAAGTTAAACCAAAGTTACTTTCCTTTCATACAAAACAGAAAGTCAATGACATTTTTAGGAATAAAACTCGTAACATTGGACCCTCTGGGAAAACAAGTGAAAACGTTTTACAGGTAAGTAAACGATGTACAAGTATGGCTTTCGGCGGTTCGGACCAAGGTTCCCAAAGGTCCAGATAGGCACTCAAATTGCACCACCAGCGGCACTGGAGCAGCCGGGTGCAGAGTGCAAGGGCCCAATGTTAACCAAAGGGCCCAGGGGGCATCTCAGTTGAGATCTGCTCACAGGCGGCCCACTTGGTTTCAGGAGCCAAGCTCCTGGGGGTTAAAGTCAGGGCAAAGGGGCTCAGCACCAAGCCCACAACACCAGCGGTGCAGGGTTGGCCAAATGCAGGGTGCTTAGGAGAGGTCGAGAGCTCAAGGCAATCCTATAGAGGTTGCCCTTTTGGGATTTTGGCTGCAGGCTCAGTCCAGGAAGTTTTATGGGAGGAGGTAAGAGCTGGGCAGGTAAGGTGGAAGGCTCAGGATTTTGGTGCACCTCAGGTCCTCTTCTCCAGGGTGCAGAGCGGCCGGAAGCAGGGTGCCTTTTGATGTAAGATTTCACCTTACCGGGCTACTCGCGGTTGGAGGGGTTTCTCCATGCAGAGGCTGCTGCAGGTGACGTCAGCATTCCTTGTGCAATGGGCCCCTCAATCTATTCCTAGTAGAACCACGCTTATACCTGTTGATTGAGCCAAACTTAGGCCTTGTCTTATTATTCAAGTTCGGCTCAGATGGTCTTTTATTTGCCTGCTAAAGTTGTCGAGGGGAGACACATACATGTCAAATTATACTTACAAATTCATTATGCTTTAAGTACCACAAACTCTGAATTCCAATTATGGATTTTTATTATAAGGCCAAAAATAATTGTATCTAAACACACTCTAATTTGACAAAAAAGACACAAAATTATGAACTCCAAGATTAGCACGCACCCTAAGATGGAGGCAGAGTCCAAGTCCCTTTTCATCAGGAAAGAAAGCATGAAATATCTTTCCCTACACTACTCTCATTAGCGATGATTCTAGGTGGCTCCCCTGTCTCTGCTTTCGAAGGTGTCAGCACGTATAGACTTCCTACCAAGTACTCACGCCAAAAATTGATCAAATAGCTACAGCTATAGAGCTCGTTTTAAGATGCTCTCTCCTCCAAAATCTAGAAGTCTGCCGTTCCTGTCCCTGCGCATAAAACAAAGAGGATAATTCAGCCACCTCCTGTGAGTATCACGTGACAATTTTGTTTAATTTCTCGAAAGTTTCCAAAGGTTCAGTGTTTTTCCGTGACTTCTTTAATTAAATCTCTTTGCTTCTTATGACTTGGGAGTGTAGATAGGCCAAGAACAGAAGATATACTCCCCATCACTTCTCAGGCTGGTCAAAGACATTACAAGTAACTCCCTAGCTGAAATAATGACGTTGTTCTTCATACCTGCAATGGGAGGAAAGCACACTAGCCCGGCACATTCAAAATATACATTTAATTATTTCTTCAGTAGCTGAGAGTAAAACTAACTCGTAAACAACTTGCAGCTTCTGGCCTAAACTACAGCCAACTTAAAACACACAATTACATTAATATGAATATAGTGTCTTCAGACATGGGTGTTTTGTTACATGTGAATTATATATATATATATATATATATATATATCAAAGAAAAGGTTGCCCATGTGAGGAGTCACTCACATCAGGATTACACACCAAACCGCAGGCAGCAGTGTGGACAGCATGCATCACGCGTTTCAAAAGCCATACGCGTTTCGAGCAATTTGGACGCTCTTGATCACTGGCAAACACAGGCAGGAAGCGGTTTATGAAGAACGTTGCTTTTATTGAAGATAAAGAGCCCCACCCATGTGGGCGTACCTATTAGCATGCTGGTAGTTGTAGTCCAAAATTTTGCTAATATCAGACTCCATCAGTTCTCTTGCCGAGTGGCCACAAATCCTGCCTTATGTTGTAAATTAAAATTCCCTGTTGGGTGAAATGCGCAGATACATCGCTGTACCTCACCGCCCAATGTCACTGCGGGTGAGGCTCCTGATGTCCTTAGAGCGCTGGTGATTCCCAGCCCTCGGGGTCCGCCTGCAAGCGTCGGGACTCCTCGCGGCCGAGCGAGCCGCTATTACATCAAAGAAAAGGTTTCCCATGTGAGGAGTCACTCACATCCTGATTACAAACCAAACCGCAGGCAGCAGTGTGGACAGCATGCATCACGCGTTTCAAAAGCCATACGCGTTTCGAGCAATTTGGACGCTCTTGATCACTGGCAAACACAGGCAGGAAGCGGTTTATGAAGAACGTTGCTTTTATTGAAGATAAAGAGCCCCACCCATGTGGGCGTACCTATTAGCATGCTGGTAGTTGTAGTCCAAAATTTTGCTAATATCAGACTCCATCAGTTCTCTTGCCGAGTGGCCACAAATCCTGCCTTATGTTGTAAATTAAAATTCCCTGTTGGGTGAAATGCGCAGATACATCGCTGTACCTCACCTCCCAATGTCACTGCGGGCGAGGCTCCTGATGTCCTTAGAGCGCTGGTGATTACCAGCCCTCGGGGTCCGCCTGCAAGCGTCGGGACTCCTCGCGGCCGAGCGAGCCGCTATTACATCAAAGAAAATGTTGCCCATGTGAGGAGTCACTCACATCAGGATTACACACCAAACCGCAGGCAGCAGTGTGGACAGCATGCATCACGCGTTTCAAAAGCCATACGCGTTTCGAGCAATTTGGACGCTCTTGATCACTGGCAAACACAGGCAGGAAGCGGTTTATGAAGAACGTTGCTTTTATTGAAGATAAAGAGCCCCACCCATGTGGGCGTACCTATTAGCATGCCGGTAGTTGTAGTCCAAAATTTTGCTAATATCAGACTCCATCAGTTCTCTTGCCGAGTGGCCACAAATCCTGCCTTATGTTGTAAATTAAAATTCCCTGTTGGGTGAAATGCGCAGATACATCGCTGAACCTCACCGCCCAATGTCACTGCGGGCGAGGCTCCTGATGTCCTTAGAGCGCTGGTGATTCCCAGCCCTCGGGGTCCGCCTTCAAGCGTCGGGACTCCTCGCGGCCGAGCGAGCCGCTATTACATCAAAGAAAAGGTTGCCCATGTGAGGAGTCACTCACATCAGGATTACACACCAAACCGCAGGCAGCAGTGTGGACAGCATGCATCACGCGTTTCAAAAGCCATACGCGTTTCGAGCAATTTGGACGCTCTTGATCACTGGCAAACACAGGCAGGAAGCGGTTTATGAAGAACGTTGCTTTTATTGAAGATAAAGAGCCCCACCCATGTGGGCGTACCTATTAGCATGCTGGTAGTTGTAGTCCAAAATTTTGCTAATATCAGACTCCATCAGTTCTCTTGCCGAGTGGCCACAAATCCTGCCTTATGTTGTAAATTAAAATTCCCTGTTGGTTGAAATGCGCAGATACATCGCTGTACCTCACTGCCCAATGTCACTGCGGGCGAGGCTCCTGATGTCCTTAGAGCGCTGGTGATTCCCAGCCCTCGGGGTCCGCCTGCAAGCGTCGGGACTCCTCGCGGCCGAGCGAGCCGCTATTACATCAAAGAAAAGGTTGCCCATGTGAGGAGTCACACACATCAGGATTACACACCAAACCGCAGGCAGCAGTGTGGACTATAACTACCAGCATGCTAATAGGTACGCCCACATGGGTGGGGCTCTTTATCTTCAATAAAAGCAACGTTCTTCACAAACCGCTTCCTGCCTGTGTTTGCCAGTGATCAAGAGCGTCCAAATTGCTCGAAACGCGTATGGCTTTTGAAACGCGTGATGCATGCTGTCCACACTGCTGCCTGCGGTTTGGTGTGTAATCCTGATGTGAGTGACTCCTCACATGGGCAACCTTTTTCTTTGATGTAATAGCGGCTCGCTCGGCCGCGAGGAGTCCCGACGCTTGCAGGCGGACCCCGAGGGCTGGGAATCACCAGCGCTCTAAGGACATCAGGAGCCTCGCCCGCAGTGACATTGGGCGGTGAGGTACAGCGATGTATCTGCGCATTTCACCCAACAGGGAACTTTAATTTACAACATAAGGCAGGATTTGTGGCCACTCGGCAAGAGAACTGATGGAGTCTGATATTAGCAAAATTTTGGACTATAACTACCAGCATGCTAATAGGTACGCCCACATGGGTGGGGCTCTTTATCTTCAATAAAAGCAACGTTCTTCACAAACCGCTTCCTGCCTGTGTTTGCCAGTGATCAAGAGCGTCCAAATTGCTCGAAACGCATATGGCTTTTGAAACGCGTGATGCATGGTGTCCACACTGCTGCCTGCGGTTTGGTGTGTAATCCTGATGTGAGTGACTCCTCACCTGGGCAACCTTTTTCTTTGATGTAATAGCGGCTCGCTCGGCCGCGAGGAGTCCCGACGCTTGCAGGCGGACCCCGAGGGCTGGGAATCACCAGCGCTCTAAGGACATCAGGAGCCTCGCCCGCAGTGACATTGGGCGGTGAGGTACAGCGATGTATCTGCGCATTTCACCCAACAGGGAATTTTAATTTACAACATAAGGCAGGATTTGTGGCCACTCGGCAAGAGAACTGATGGAGTCTGATATTAGCAACATTTTGGACTATAACTACCAGCATGCTAATAGGTACGCCCACATGGGTGGGGCTCTTTATCTTCAATAAAAGCAACGTTCTTCACAAACCGCTTCCTGCCTCTGTTTGCCAGTGATCAAGAGCGTCCAAATTGCTCGAAACGCGTATGGCTTTTGAAACGCGTGATGCATGCTGTCCACACTGCTGCCTGCGGTTTGGTGTGTAATCCTGATGTGAGTGACTCCTCACATGGGCAACCTTTTTCTTTGATGTAATAGCGGCTCGCTCGGCCGCGAGGAGTCCCGACGCTTGCAGGCGGACCCCGAGGGCTGGGAATCACCAGCGCTCTAAGGACATCAGGAGCCTTGCCCGCAGTGACATTGGGCGGTGAGGTACAGCGATGTATCTGCGCATTTCACCCAACAGGGAATTTTAATTTACAACATAAGGCAGGATTTGTGGCCACTCGGCAAGAGAACTGATGGAGTCTGATATTAGCAAAATTTTGGACTATAACTACCAGCATGCTAATAGGTACGCCCACATGGGTGGGGCTCTTTATCTTCAATAAAAGCAACGTTCTTCACAAACCGCTTCCTGCCTGTGTTTGCCAGTGATCAAGAGCGTCCAAATTGCTCGAAACGCGTATGGCTTTTGAAACACGTGATGCATGCTGTCCACACTGCTGCCTGCGGTTTGGTGTGTAATCCTGATGTGAGTGACTCCTCACATGGGCAACCTTTTTCTTTGATATATATATATATATATATATATATATATATATATATATATATATATATATATTCACTGAAAAAACCATAGGTTATAGACCATATATAGTTAGGAATTAGCATTTACAAAACCTTGAAAATTCACTGAAAAAACCATAGGTTATAGACCATATATAGTTAGGAATTAGCATTTAAAAAACCTTATTTTACTCACACAAAACCATTGAAATTCCATATATAGTTAGTTGCAGTAACTATATATCGCGCACCCGCAATCCACTGCTGATCATGTCACATATTACATCATTCATGACATGGTCAGTGACATCACTGATGACATCATCTAGTGTCTGTGTGTTTTTGTAAAGTTTAAATATGTTTTACATATTGAAGAATGAGTGGATGTATGGAAGACTGAGTGTGTGTGTGGCTGGCTGGGAGGTGTGTGACTGTGCATATCAATGTGTACTTGTATCAGTGATTGTATAAGAGAGTAAGTATGTGTTAGTTTATGTGTGAAAAGTATGGTGTTCTGTGTTTAACTGTATAGATGAGGAAATCGAAGTGTGATTGATTCTTCACAGGACTGACTAGGTGTATGAGTGCATATGATAGTGTTGTAATAATGAGTGACTGTATTTATGAGTGATTGTATGGGTGAATGAGTGAATGTGTGTGTAGACGTAGGAATCAGTGAGTGCGTATGTAGTAACTGGTATTGGTGTGTCATGATGTCATCACTGATGTCATTTGAGATGTCATCAGTGATGTCATCAGTGATGTCATTTGAGATGTCATCAGTGATGTCATCAGTGATGTCACTGACCATGTCATGAATGATGTAATATGTGACATGATCAGCAGTGGATTGCGGGTGCGCGATATATAGTTACTGCAACTAACTATATATGGAATTTCAATGGTTTTGTGTGAGTAAAATAAGGTTTTTTAAATGCTAATTCCTAACTATATATGGTCTATAACCTATGGTTTTTTCAGTGAATTTTCAAGGTTTTGTAAATGCTAATTCCTAACTATATATGGTCTATAACCTATGGTTTTTTCAGTGAATTTCATAGGTTTTTTAATAGCAAATCTTTATAAAAATAATACATTTTAAATCTAATTTTATATTTTATAATTTTTTTATTTTTTTTTAATATTATTTTTAGTGCGCTCCCGGGGCGCGGACAGGTGAACGCACGGGTAAGCGCAATCTGGCGGCGCGCCCCGAGGCGCGTACTAATGCGCGTCCCGGAAGCGCTATTGTCGAGAACGAAAACAACATCGTGACGTATCGCGTAGCCGCCACGCCTTGCGTCATAAGACACGTATCGCGTAGCCGCGAGATGCGTCTTATGACGCACCGCGTAAGCGCACCCGGAAGCGCATACGATCGCGCAACGTAAGCGCCCCGATGCGCTTACGATACACGCCCGGGACGCGCCCCGGGCGCGTAGCGTAAGCGCGTCAAACCATGTGACTTTAAAATAACACTTTTCATTGGTTCAGAACTTTTTTTTTTCCAAATTGTGTGAAACCCACCCATTTCTCTCACTATTGCTTTGTACTTGGAGAGAGCAAGAGCTGTTGTGTCTACTCTATCTCCTACTTTTCTGATCTCCAGCAATGGCTGCAAGAGAGTCATCCAGCAGTGATTCAGAGGGATTTTTGGATGAGGACCCTCCTCAGCAAAAGAAAAAAACCCATTTCATTTGGAAATTTTACGACATCCCAGAAGGACAGAAAAAAGTGAACGCTCCCAAAGTAACATGCAAAATATGTGGGAGTAGTTTATCCAGAGGCAATCCTCTGAAAAAATATAGTTTTGGCAATGCCAATTTGATCCGGCATGTCAAAAGAAGACACCCTAACAACTTTGCCAGGGAGAGTGTCAGAGAGCTGGCACGGAATGTACCAACAGATGGCGGCAGCACCTCCACTGGTGGAGCAACACCTTCGGGACCACCCCGTGGAAGAATGATCCCTAACATTCAGCCGGTGTTTGCGGGCATCAAATTTTTGTGCGCAGAGTGTGACGAACTGCTCTGCTATGGGGAGCAGAGTGTTGAACTGATTGCCCTAAAGAAACAGCAACACCGCTGCTCTTCCAGTCCCTAAATTTTCAATTTTTTTTGCTCCTGTTGAGCAGTTTTGGAATCCTTGTTTTTGTTTTTCCCTTGAAAAAAATACAAAAAAAATATAAAATTGTTTTAAAAAGTCTAAAAAAATATAAAACAAAAAAAACAAAAAAAAAATATATATAAAACAACAAAATGAAAAAAAAAGTTCTTTTCAGAACTACCTCCAATTTTTAAAAAGAAGCTTTATTTTTTTTAAAGTCTGTCATTTTTAATCTCCATGGTACGCTCCCCCGTACGCTCCCCGGTGCGCGTACCGGGCGCTCACCCCCGCGAAAATCGAATTTTTTTTTCTTTTTTTTTTCACCCGCGGGAGCCTTTTATGGCCCCCACATGTAACCTAGGGGGTCAGGGGGTGTGTACCCTGCCCCCTCTTGCTCATTTCCCCCTTTGATTTTTGCCACCTCTTGTGTCTCAATCCTACCGAGACACAAGATGGCGGCCGCTGCGGACTGTTTCGAATGTTTATAGACACCCGAGAACCAATCAGCTTGCCGTGCGCAGATCGCGTGGCGCGCCTGGAGCGCTCCCCTGTACGCGTACGTGGGAGCGCTCCAGGCGCGGCTCTAGATATATATCTTTTTTTGAACGTTAATTTCTCAAAATCCACTGGAGCACATATATTGAGACCTACAAAAGGCACATCGGGCTACCAGTCCCTACAAATTTGCCAAGTTTCGTGCAAATCCATTCAGCCGTTCGGGCTAAAAATGAGGCTAACCGCCCTATGGAAAACTCAATGTTAAAAACACGTTTTGGGACCCCCCTTTTTTCTCGGCCCCCCCTGGACCAACTCCCCCCAAATTTCCAGTGGCTGCTCAGAAACAAAATGTTCCATTTTGCTGAAAATTTCAGCCAATTCCGTCCACAAACGCCAAAGTTATTAGACATAGAATTTTCAAAAATCCCATAGGGAAAAAATCCTAACTATATATACCTACTGGCGACCGCCAGTAGGTAATATATATATAAAATGTGCACATTGCACTGCTTGACAATGTGGGGAATAAATGCATTTTTAACAGAATACATAATGATACTGAATATATATGCTGGTGCATTAAACTATGAGTATGATGCACCACTACAAGTAGAGTGCTATATGCGCTCTATAACTGTCATGGTTCTCCCTCGTTTTACCGTTTCCAAGAATAATGTAATTACAGCGGGGTTGGTGTCTGGTGCCAGAGGGTGCCTCAGATACCAGTCCAATGCTGAGTGCTACAAATGGAGCTGTGTTTGTGGTGGCTGTGTCATAACCTCTTCCAAGCAACGGTGAGTCGCCATATGGACTAAATTGTGCAGGAGGAGATGGTGCCTGAACAGATCACCAAGCCTCATGGGAGGTGGCACGGGAAGCAGGCAGGCATCAAGGTCTGCTGTAGGCTCTACTTGCTCCAGGGAATGCCTAGAGAAGGACTCTCTTCTCTCTCTGTAAACACTCTTTTCCAAAGTGAACTGAAAGGTGACACAACGACATTCCTTTATTCACAATGCATGACTTTCAAAATTCCAAATGGTTGTGTGGGCTTTACCAAATTATGAATAGCATGAATAAAACAAAAGCTAATGGATGAAAATGCTAACCCATTACCCTGTTCTGTGTCCCACCTGTAGGCTAAGCCGGAATGTGAATGATACTTTAAGAGAGTTTAGCCATATGGGGGCTCAAAATGGATATATATATATATATATATATATATATATATATATATATATATATATTCACTGAAAAAACCATAGGTTTTACACATGTTATAGTTAGGAAGTAGCATTTACAAAACCTATGAAATTCACTGAAAAAAACATAGGTTTGACACCAGTTATAGTTAGCTGGAAATTTTACTGATAAAAAACCAATGAAATTCCACGTTATAGTTATTTGGACTCACTATAACTTGCGCGTGTAATGCACTGCTGATGACGTCACATATTACATCACTCATGACATCACTGATGACACCATCCAGTGAATGTGTGTCTTTCTGAAAAATAAATATGTGTTATATATGTATATATTATTGAATATCTTAGTGAATACATATATTACTGAGTAATGCTTAAATATTAAAATATATGTATTAGTGTTTCACTTTGTGTATAAGTGGCTGCATGGGTTGATGAGTAGGTACATGTGTATGTATATAGGTTATTAGATATTTTTCTTAGTATCAGTATGAGTGTTTGCATGGTTTGGTGGGGGTATTACTTACTACATAGATGCAAGAATGACTGAGTCTCTGTTTGTATGTGTTTTGAAGACAGCATATGTGAAGGACTGTATGGGTGGATTAGTGTGTATATGTCTGTGTTAGTGAGTGAATGACTGTCCTCTTAGTGTCTTTATCAGTAACTACATATGTTTTAATTTAGTATATGTGAATATTGATGTATATAAGTGAGTATAGGTGAGAGTGAGGGATTGTAAGAGTTCCTGTTTAAATTAGTATGTGTTTCTATAAGTGATTTTTTAAGAGAGTAAGTATGTGTAAGTTTCCTTAGAAGTAAAGTGGTAGTGTGTATAGCTGTTTATGCAACTAAATGGATGTTCAATAGTTTATTTGCATGTGTGAGTATGTGTGTGAATAACTTTTGGATGACTGTCAGTGTGTAACAGGATGTGTAGGTGTATCACTACATATGATTAGTGAATATATGTATGAGTGACTATATAGAACTGTTGGTGAATTAGTGCATGTGTATATAGATGGTGGAATTATTGAATTGGTTGTTGTAACTGGTATGGGTATCTCCATTTTTTTGAAAATGTTAGTTTCTATTTTTGAATATGTGTTTCAAGGGTTAGATTACAGTGAAAGGAGGTCTGTCACTGTGTCACAAGGATGGTGTCATCAGTGATGTCATGAGTGATGTAATATGTGACGTCATCAGCAGTGCATTACACGCGCAAGTTATAGTGAGTCCAAATAACTATAACGTGGAATTTCATTGGTTTTATATCAGTAAAATTTCCAGCTAACTATAACTGGTGTCAAACCTATGGTTTTTTCAGTGAATTTCATAGGTTTTGTAAATGCTAATTCCTAACTATAACGTGTGTAAAACCTATGGTTTTTTCAGTGAATTTCATAGGTTTTCTAAATGCTACTTCCTAACTATAACGTGTGTAAAACCTATGGTTTTTTTCAGTGAATTTCATTGGTTTTTAAAATGCTAATTCAGAAATATCTCATGTATACAACCTATACTTTTGTCAATAAAGTTCTGGCAATATTTTTTTCGGAAACAAGCCGTTTTCTTTACTGTTCAAGTTGCATAGAGACTCCTTGTAAAACGATACAGAATTAGAAAGTCTGTACCTTGCCTTTTTTTGAACGCATTAAAATTTGTCTGTAAATAAAAATAGCCTTTCTAAACTTTCGTGCGCGACCCGGTGTGCGCACTCTCGGCAACAGTTCTCAATAAAATGGATATCGCATTTCCAGGCTCACGTGCGCGACCGTGTGCGCGCACCCACCTATATATTTCGTGAAAACTTTGCAATCTGAACTTCTTCATAGACCCATCAAAGAACTTATAGTACGTCAAAGAGACTAAACCTAGACTTCTTTTTTATTATTATGAACATTTTCATTAAATGGAGCCGAATGTCTTTTTAAACTTTCGTGCGGGACCGAATGTACACACCTTCGTATTTTTTTAAAAAATATAAAAGATTTTATAGTTTAACAATTGTATGCTTGAATCGAGCTCAGAAGATATATAATATCCGGATGTGTTTGGATTTACTCCTTTTCACGTTTTGAAACTTCGCTGAATTAGACCGCTACTTCCAAATGACGTACGTGACCAGATACTATCACCGCGTAAACGTCCTGAGACGCGCATGTGAAGTCATGTGACTTGAAAACAACACTTCCAATTGGTTCTTAGTAGTTTCTATTCTGCAATTTACACGGAGCACTCCACCCACTTCCCTCACTATCTTTTCTACTCTCTACTCTCAAAAGAGAACAACGTTCAACATCTTTCGAAAGACTTTGCTGAAATGGCTGCTGTTCCGCATTCATCTTCCGAATCTGAAGAAAATGAGCGACTACCTTTAAAAAGAAAAAAGGAATCTTTTATTTGGCAATTTTTCACTTATCCTGAAGAACAAAAGAAAGTGAATGCGCCAAAAGTTACCTGCACGATATGCAAATCGGTTCTCTCAAGAGGAAATCCAAAAAAATATTCCTTTTCCATATATACCATGGTGCGGCATGTCAAACAAGTGCACCCTGTGGAATTTGCACAGGCATCGACAAGAGCCCTGGCCACGCTATTACCATCAGAGGTGGCCAGCACATCTTCTGGTGGACGACCTGTATCTCCATCGAGTGCTGTGATGGACTTGAGACCATATCTTGCAAAGGTGCACATGAAATGCAACGAGTGTGGAGAAATTCTTCTGTACGGAGAGCAGAGCCTCATTCTTATTAAACTAAAAATTGAGAGTCATAAATGCCCCGAGAAAAGATAAATTTCTTCATTTCATTTTGATCTTGTGTCACAACTGAAAATGTTCTTGCAAGTTTCAAAAATCCAAAACACTTGTTTAAAAAAAAAAAAAAGTTCTTTTCAGAACTAACTCATTGTACCAAAAAGAGCTCCAGGAGCATATTATAAAGTGGGTTTATCTCCGCCTTTTTGGCTTTCGTTTGTGCGCGACCGTGTGCGCGCACCCGCCTATATATTTCGTGAAAACTTTGCAATTGCAACTTATTAAATTTCTTCATAGACCCATCAATGAACTTATACTACGTCAAAGAGACTAAACCTAGGCTTCTTTTTTATTATTATGAACATTTTCATTAAATGGAGCCCAATGTCTTTTTAAACTTTCCTGCGTGACCGAATGTACACACCTTGGTATTTTTAAAAAAAATATAAAAGGTTTTATACTTTAACAATTGTATGCTTGAATCGAGCTCAGAAGATATATAAAATCCGGATGAGTTTAGATTTACTCCTTTTCACGTTTTGAAACTTCGCTGATTTAGACCTCTACTTCCAAATGACGTACGTGACCAGATACTGTCACCGCGTACACGTCCTGAGACGTGCATGTGAAGTCATGTGACTTGAAAACAACACTTCCAATTGGTTCTTAGTAGTTTCTATTCTGCAATTTACACGGAGCACTCCACCCACTTCCCTCACTATCTTTTCTACTCTTAAAAGAGAACAACGTTCAACATCTTTCGGAAGATTTTCTTTTCACGCGATAATGTGAAATACTGAGATTATTACAGGATTTTCTAACAGATATGTGTTCCCCTTGATGTTGAAGCACTAACACCGTGGAAAATTCCACGGACATCTCTACCCTGTTATCTGCAATTGTGAGCATCAAAAGGAGCTGCGCTACGCCCCTGTGAGAGGCCTCACTCCCACTGCTGCAACGGCTTGGCAGTCCTCCAGATGCACAGGAACAGCCCCTCCGATCCATTGAAGTTCTGTGTCGGTCTCAATACCACTTACAAAATGAAAATAAGCACTGAAGAATATTCAAGTATGTAGTACTCCTCCTGCTACAGCATACAAAATGCATTCTATTACCTATAAAAAAGTCAAACACCCACGCTACAATCATATAGAACACTTCCTCTAAAGAAGCCTGTGAATAACTTTAAAACATCAGGTTAACCTTTTTTTACTCTCTCATCATTATTAAAGATAAGTATTTACAATGCTATATTAAACAATGCCATGGTTCTTGCTTTTTAATTTTAAAAATCTTGCAATCTTTCACAAACCCAATACTCATGGCTTCTTTTTCGTGACAAAAATCTTGCAATATTACATACCTACATAGAATAACAGAAAAAACATAACACTACAAAGGCCGAACACTCTACTAAACGCGGATTTGTAACCTATGGGGCAGATTTATGTTAACTACTTCATACCCAGATATGCACCAGTTAATGTGCACCACAGTATGCTAGTGCTCCGTTACCCATGGTGTGCCACATTTGAAATGTAGCGCACCATGGTACAAAAACACCATACATGCGTAACACATCTGTGCTCAAAAAGTAATACATTGCTAGAGTTGCATCACAAGTGTGATGCAGCTCCAGCAAGGCTCACCAATGCACTATATTCACAATACTGCGTCAATACCTACGCCTGCTTCAAGCACATGCACAGTTTTGAAACAGCATTGGTCTGAAAGTCACTGAGTGAAATATCATGCATTACAGTCAGCCACTTTCAAGACGCATTCCTTCAGAGGAACACTTCCTTATGGTGCAGGGCTTTAGAATGTAATTACTTCTTTTTTGATTACTGTATATAGTCTGGTTCTTTTCCCCCCCCCCGGTTTTTTGACCCAATATTTTGTCCTGTGTTAAAATTATAATCATTTATTGGCAGAAAAGAACATTTGAAAAAAACAGGTTATTAAATTGTTTCCTGTTATGAAGTAGTGTTGTTTAATTTATCCCTTTATACCTTTTTTGTTCTACTTTTTCATCTAATTGATGTTCCTTGCCCAGGTATGGGAGGGTAATATGGGCAGAACCCCTGTTCATTTCGCGGGCTTTAGAATGTGACATATCTCCTAGATCCATAACGTTGTAAATATGGTACATTATTTCCACTGTCATTGTATTAAATAAACTGACGAAATTGTGGCGCAAAGAGACGCAACTTCAACATAAAGCTGCTACAATGTGTTTTAAAGTGCCCTTTAAATTACAACCAACACTCTCTTTGAAGAGACCCCACATGTTTTTTTAACACCTGTTAAGTCCTTCCATGCTCATGACAGAGCCGCTCCATCACGAGCATTGCCTCAGCTGTCCTCAGAATAGACCAGTTTTGTCATGGGCTTGCCGCTGTGCTTGCACAGCACTAATATTGTACCTCCATGACACGTTCTATTGACTAAGCAGAGCCATGACAGAACCACTGTATCATGAACAGATCTCAACCGTGGCTCATGAAGGAGTACCTCTATCATGAGCATAGAAGTACCACTCAGCCCCCCGGCCCCCTAATGCTGAGGCAGAATTGCCACTGTAGCAAAGGACTTAAACTCCTGGAAAGAACAATATGTAACATTTAATATCATTTCCCACCAATGTTTTCATATATCAGTGTTGCTGAACTCACTCAGTAAAATGTCGCTCATTTCATTAAATCACTGTTAAAGCATGCCTTATAACAATGCACCCAATCCTATGTGGAAGTGCTTATATTAAACATGACATTGCTTTAAGCAGGATAGACAAAGAAATGACACAGTGATGTAAAAGTTTCTTTATTTTTTATACTTACCTAAAAAATAGTAAAAAAGTAAGGTAAATTTCTTTTAAAAACGTAGTACCTGTGGAAGAAAAGTAAAAATAAGATTATAATGTACATTTCATAAAATAAAAAAAAGTAGGAGTCAATAAGAGAGAGGCAGAGAAAACTCTCGGATGTTATTAGTTGTACTTACCTTATAAATATAATATCTGT
The DNA here is from genome assembly GCF_964261635.1 of Lissotriton helveticus. Classification (NCBI taxonomy): domain Eukaryota; kingdom Metazoa; phylum Chordata; class Amphibia; order Caudata; family Salamandridae; genus Lissotriton; species Lissotriton helveticus. Next base: position 1,460,714,903 of record NC_136059.1, read on the forward strand.
GGAAGACAGTAAAAAAATATATTTTAATACATATTTCTAAATTCAATGTAACAAATATAACTCAAACAACATATTAAATGGTTTATTTTTGCTGTCCTCAGAATACATTGATTTTCACTATAAACAGTGATTTCAATATTAATCATCATATAACAGCGGGGAAAAAAAACACAATCAAAATGATTGTGTTTAAAAAACCCATCCAAAATCTCCATACATATTATAAATACCTGAAAAAAACATATCTTAAATGTTTTTCTCAAATTCGCAATTTCTTGACTAAGCACACTACATCTTCCACAGTTACTAACTAATTAAACTATACGACCTATTTTTAAATATATCTCAAAAAACACTGTGCAAGTATCTCCTATAAAAATCTATCTTAACTATACATTTTCTTCTCTCATACCTTTTCGCGTGGCCAAATTGTATAAGTTAACTCATTATCTTTTAAATACCTCTCCCAAAAACTTGCGTCCATATATGTTCTAAAATAATTATCTAAAGTACTCATTTTCTTCTCTCATATTTTTCCACATGGCCAAATACTATGAGTTAAGTAGTTTTTTTCTGAAATTTCTTAATCTTAATCTTATCTATTCTTTTGTGAACCTTTACAGTAACAATGTGTAACATGTTTTATACCATCAAACATTAACTAAATTTCTACCTGATGTTATCACTATACCAAACACAAATTTAATTTATAGATTTGTAGACCCTCAGTCACATGATATTTGTAAACAAGAAAGTTTCATATCTTTACAGTATTAATCTTCCTACAGCAAGTGATACTACTGAAATTTGGGTTCCAAAAATAGCAGATAGGAGTTAGTTAAGGCAAAAGGCAAACGTTTCTTAAAAGTCAATTGGGTATCATTGCAAAGCGTCCAGCCACTTCCACACTTCAAATAAGCTGTATAATGTCCTGATGATGTGGAAGGCCCTTCATGAAAAATGATGGCTACAGTTACAAATGTTCTTCTAGAAATAGATACTTGAGTAGCCACAAAATTTTTAATTAAAGTTGACAATTTACTCCCATCAGCTCTGCATCGTTGAAACATTAATATTACATATTGTCCATATCTATGGATAAATAAAGTTGATAACATTTCAGACTTACATTGAGAACAGACCATGTTCTGATGCGCATCTTTTACTAGTTTATTAAAAGACACTTCTTTACAGTCTGGTAATGTTAAATATATAAATCTTTCACTGTGTATATCAGTACTACTTGAAAAGGAGCAATTATCACACTTATGTTCCCATTTATAAGAAAGGCCAAAAAGATTATCAATATCTACACCTTCATCTTCCAAAACTGTAAACATATACATAATAAATTCCTGACAATCTTGCTGAATATTCTGTGAAAATTGATTTACTCCTGCACATATGTCTAAAACATTCCTTAGTTCTGAAACACTTCCTACTTCACTTTCACCACTACTACATTTTTCAAATATAGAATTTAAGGAATAGCAAAATGTTTGCTCTTGATTTTCTACAATCTGTTCCTTAACATTTTTTAGAAAAAAAACAACATTAACTACTACATTTGCATAACAGTTGACACCAGACCTGTTTTCAAACTTAAATCCAACAATCTCTTCAATACTAACCGTTTTCTTATGCCTACCAACAACAGCTACATCTTTTTTTCGTCGTTTCTCAACTACTTCAGCACATTTCTCCTCATTTTTCCTTTTCTGACCAACCATACGCCTTTCGATTAAAGGATATTGAGGTAAACTTGGAGCATATTCTCTTCTTAACCTATTATACTCCTTCACACAATTTAAATCTGCACTAATCTTTGTCTCATCATAATCAATTAAATAAAGTCCACATAAAGTTCTAACTCGCGATAAAGCAACATATGCCATACCCTCTTTGAATACAGTGCTTCCAATATTTACCAAAGCACAATCTACACTTAAACCTTGAGATTTGTGAATAGTCACTGCATATGCCAAACAAATTGGAAATTGCTTCCGACGGACATATAAGTCTTTCACAAGCAAAAAACGATTTGAACAGCGACTAATTTTCTGAACTTCCTCAATTCCATCAAATTTTATTCTTAAAAATTCAATCTCATCTCTATTTGTATAATTGACAAAACCAACAACATTACCCATTGCTCCATTTACCAATCCTCTTTCTACATGTAAATTTCTCCTTAAAATTATCCGACAATTTAAACATACATACAGATTTTTCTCTAAACCAGCAGTTTTAGATATACTTTTTTGAAGAGAATCCAATTTTAACTTCAACTTTTCAGACAAAACAATAGTACTACCTTCATGCTCTATTCTATCTTTAGCTTCCAGTTTCCTAATTTCTTGATTTTCTAAATTCAACATTTTGTCATTAAAAACTGAACATTCTTTCACAGTTGGCATCAAGCATATCACTGATTTATCTGCTACCTCTTTACTATATATTTTCTCAGGTACATTATCTTCATTAGGAAACAGCTTGGAAAGTAATCGTGTTCGTAGAGTGTGTTTCGCTTCTTCAGTTAGTTTTCCAATCCTTATATCTTGAAGAATATTTCCATATTTAGTATCCTTTGCCTGTCGCATATTTTGAATCAGTTCAGTATATTTGAAATGTGACCATATATTAACATTTCCAATACTGCCCAGGCACTTTCTAGTCTCCTCATGCATAACAGTTTCAAATACAGGTTGTCCTTTCACTGGAGTTAGTTGGAGTAGATCTCCAAAAACTATGACATGTTTACCTCCAAATAACACATCATACTCTGTCTTAAGTATCTGTTGCATTCTTAAATGCACAAAAGCAAGCATTAAATTAGATACCATGCTTACTTCATCAATAATAAGAAGTTTAATTTTTTTAAGCACTCTAGAAACTTCAAAACAAGCTTCTCCAGATAGCTTGTGATATTGTAATTTATTTTCATGTTCCACTGGCAGCATCAGTAAACGATGTAAAGTAATACCTTTAATATTATGTGCTGCCAATCCAGTTGGAGCAGTAACAACACACGACAGTGTTGACTGAGTTCTTTGCTGTAAATATGTAGTAATTCCTTTAATTAGGAAACTTTTACCAGTTGCAGCTTCTCCACTTACATATAATCGAATAGGTTGAAATGACATACATGAGCAATCTTTTCTCTCATGACGAAAGCCATGCTCAATGTGCTCTGTCACTTCATCATATATCTGTCTTTGCTCAACATTAAATTGCTTCTTTAATTCTTCTAAGTTGATTGCTTCCTCTTGACCTTGCTGCATTGCTCTTTCCACCTCATCCATGGCGGTGGCTGCTTCATTTTGGATAATTGGTTGTCCCAGTGGATCTTGACTTAATGAAGCCGAACTTTGACTATCTTGTGAACTATCTCTAGCAATCTCCGCTGCAATTGTCGCTTCTTGCTCTATTTCATCATTCAACATTTGGAGATAATTACTAAAAACAGGACATTCAATACTACTTTTAGAAGCGTTGAATGAATCTTCATAACTATCAAACTCCCCAAGTAGTTCCTCTTCTCTACGCCATGGTTTAAAGAGTTGCAAAAGAGCAAAATAGTAAACTTCTCTTTTGTCAGGTGTTTCGCAACTCAGTTTCCGATGATTAATCAAGTGTCCTTTTCTTTGTTTCACCAGACATCCTTCTTGTCCAATTACAGCGTATACACCTTTATCAATGTTCTCTGTAACATTCCTTTTAAAAGTGTAGTTTTGAAGTATTTCATACAGACAAATGTTTTCTAGAAGAGTACTTCTATTTGGATAGTATGTATCCAACATATTTGTTTTCAGAATGTCTGTACTGTTTGGTTCTTTCTGGGCTAAATATTCAATTTCTTGCACAGGTTTTAGAACACGGTTTCGTGTTTCTGCAAGACCCAAACTCACCCAGAGAATAGTCCTTGATTTAGCATAAAGACTTGCTGATGATAATCGGTCACAACATTCATATGCTCCAATTTCTCGATGAGACAACATCTTCAAACTGTACGTATACAATTTCTTGCTTAGGCTCTTTTCATGAGAAATGTCTTCCCACATCTCCTTCAGTTCCGTCTTTTCAGATTTTGTGATGTAAGACGTTACATATCGAGCCACAGCAATAGAGTTGTCTGCAACATATTGTATGTCCATGTTAGCATTCCACATGGACAAAATGACTGGGTTATAGTCATTTATATATTTGGATTCTTCACCTCTTCTTAAATTGTACGTATTTTTAGGTGACCTTCTTCTGATGTTATGTCGCAAAGATGACATCAAATTGTTGACTCTTCCTTTTGAAAGTACCGGTCGTGCAAATCCAAAACGATATTTGGTGTAGAATTTACTCTTTGATTTGAATTTTCGCCGACAATATTTTCCACAACGATGACTTTGAAAGCGTAACACTTTTCCTCTTAAGTCCTTATCAGTTGTACTATTAGGTATGTCACAAGTGGCATACTGTTCAATAAAAGACAGTACAGTCTCATCCGAGTCTCTTCCAAATTTAGGAGCATCCTTGATCCATAACAGCATATGAATATGAGGAGCACCTCTTGCTTGGTATTCTTTTCTCCAAAAGAAATCCAGTACTTCACCAAGAGGCGGATTTTTCTTGTTTGTAAGAAAAGACATCATAGCTTCAAATCTATGATTAAAATATCTGCAAACATTAATCGGATCTAACGAACACAGTTCTCCGGGTGTCTTGTAGTTAATATTTTCTATGTTTGCATTCGCCTCCTGAAGAAATTCAAGTAAATCTTCCCAAGCATACTCTGCACAGCTTAGAGTTAAAAACCATGATGGTGCTCCTAAGTTTCTAAGCATGCACTTCAAATCTCCATGACGACGGTACCAATACTCATTTGTACCACGCTGACAAGCCATTAAATTAATTAGATGTGAATCCAAAACACTATCTTTCTGTTGCACTTTATCCATAAATTCCTTTGCTGAAATATTATGCAGATGAACTCCACTTTTTAAGATATGGTTTACTGCATAAGAGAGACCAGATAAGTCACTCTCAAACAGAAGATGAAACAAATATGGAATGCATTGGCGAAACCTCGGATCTTCTGCATATAATCTTGTTGTCCGGTATTCAGATGCAGGAATCTGCATAGGTCGATCATCATATCGTGTACCTTCACCTGTAGGGAATAACTGTGGGAAACAACGACCTTCCAAACTTTCTTCCCACACACTAATAGGATTTCCTTTCGCCTTTTTCATCTGAAATAATTCAAAAGCATTCCCTATTGCTTCTTTGGAATGCAGTGGATGAACACTGTAATGTTCATAAATTTCTTCACTTCTGGATAGGTCAACTTTTTCAATTTGTCCAATAGACAAATCACTCTCCTCTTTTTCACTTACATCTTCTTCTTCTACGTATACATCTTTATAGTACTTATTGTTTTGAACTAAATACAACGTTGCCTTTTTGACTTTTCTAACATCCACTAAATCTTGCCAGATTTTCTTACTCTTTGTAGGTACACCATTAACTAGAATAACTAGAGGTTCCTCTTCTACATTTTCAACACCAATTGTTTCCATATTTTTTTTTAAATCAAGTGGCAAATATACAACTCTACCCTTTAATCCTCTTTGTAAATCTGAAGGATTTAATTTACCAGTCTTAGGCTCCATACGAACAATAGCCTGAAAAGGATGTACACATTGGATCAGAATAGTCTCATAAGTATTTAAATCCATCAATTCTGATGGAATATTTATCAACTCTAGATTATCATGAACAGCTCTAGCAGGCATTGTTTTCATTTAATTTATTATAACAATATTTACAAATACGTTGCTCAAAACCCAAATCAAAATAATTTTCCACCAACAAATAAGTTGCAAAATCTTTCCATTGACCATTACTTTCATCTTCACTTTTTAAATATAAATCAACTAACCTAGTTTGACTTTTGTAATGAATGCATCGACAACAGACACAAGAAAAATTTGGTTTCTCACCTGCAATTACCTTAAACTTTATTATTTCCTGTTCAAAATTTTCAATATTAACATGTCCAACATTTTCTAACACATTTCCTTCTATAATTATATCAGTTTCTGCATTATCTTCCTCTGGACCAAAATAACTTACCTCAATTTCTGCACAAATCTTCTTAACATCTAATTCACATCCATGCAAAAGAGCACTATTTAACTGTTTAAGTTTAAGTGCTGGACTTTTTGCATAATACAACTTTCTCACTAATTTTCTCATTTTAGTATGATGCACTGGTAACATCCTGAAGTGATAAAACACACTCTGGCATATTTTTTTAGAAAGACAAGCCAGAGAATGACCTTGCAGACCTATTTTTTCTCGCACTCTGCAATGATCTAATTCTTGCAACATAACAATTTTTTTTCTAAGACTTTCTTTAGTGTACTTACGTAAGAAATTGCGAAAGAAATCAATTCAATCCTGTCGTACACTGCAAATGCTACTTCAATTCCAACTGTAAACAGGAACATTAGGACGTCCCCCTGAAGCTTCTCCAGCCATCACCTCTTCTGCATTTCTAACCACAATTTTCTCTTTCTCAATTACACATCCCTCCTTCACCTCATATCCTCGACCACTGGTGTCAACTGCATGCAACAAATCGTTACTTTGAAAGTAACTCTCTTCATTAAAAAATGGTTCAGAAGTTGAAGTATGCATCCACTTCCCAGAAAACACTTTACAAAAATTACTCCTATTTATGTGTCTCTTCCATTTACTTTTAGCTTTTAAAACTCGTATTGCCTTATTTAGCGTATTTATTCTATTAAGTACTAAAATAAATAATTTTCTTTTTGTCTCAAACGCGCGCTCAACAATACCCTCTATATATTGTTTCTTCTTAAGAAAAGCAGATCTTCTTTTAGAAACTTTCTCCTTTTGTAATAAATTAGAAACTACTCTGTTGTAAAACATACGCTTCCTGATTTGGCTAAATTGATTCATCCGAGTTTTACTGTACAGATTTTCCTGTCTGCTGATTCCAGAAACATTTTTATCTTTGGTTCCATGTCTCCTTCTCGATACTGCTATACTTTTTTCCTTGTGGACTTCAATACTAACATTTTTCCTTCCACATATTGCTCTCAAAAACTTTTTGGTTTGCTTACCAGAAGCACTCTTCTTTTTATCCGTCCTATGTTCTTTTGATACTTCTTCAATTCCTTTCTTCTTCAAATTGTAAGTCCGTTTATAGAGCTTTCTTTTTTCAGTTCTGGTCGGCATCTTAATTTAAGATTTTGATGAAATTCTCAATCTGTAAAACACAAACATAACAAATATTATAGTTGACTACTAGCATATAACGTACAAATTTAAACCACAGATTCATTTTCTAGGTAGAATAAAGAAAATAACAGAAAGTCTCTGAACAGAGTAGGAAATCCTGTAGTAAATGTTGGTTCTTAATTTTATCGCACTCCATATCTGTTTTAACATTATAGACAGTTTTTAATTCTAATTTTTAAAGCATACAAACAGTACACTTTTTTCAAGAACTATGGGTCATCGTAGATGTTTTAACCTTTTTTACTACAATCTCTTTTACACTTCATGAGAACATGTCTTATCACTCTCATAAAGCACATCATCGATGAATAGGACAAAAAAACTGTCTTCAAGAATGCTTTACTATCAAAAAAAATTGTATTCATTGAAAAGTTCATAATCTAGTAGAACTTCCAGCATTATATCATCAGTAACTTCTTCAAGTCCAAAGTCCTCATCTCCTTCTACCATCTCTAAGTAAGCTGAGTCTAAAGACATGTCCATAAAATCATTATTTTCATCTATTTCCTCTTCAAAGACTGCATCTAAAATTTCCTCCATCACTTCGTTAATGATTTCAAAATGAATTTGTTTCTCTTCTGAGGAATTCTCCATAACTAGACTCAGTTTATTCTTCTGTATCCTTTTAAAAAAATATACAGACTAAATTATATCTTTTTTCATAAATGTATAACTTAAAAGTACCTTTACTAATTTTTAAACTACATATATTTTTATAATTTCTAACTTATTAACTGTATATATATTAAGATACCACGTTCCGCTTGTTTTGAAAAGAAATTGGCAATATAACCCTAAACATTAACACTGATCTTTTTTTTCCATGAAATAATTACTGTTCTTAAAAGACATTTTACGGTAAAATTTCTTTTTAGATTTTCTAGATATCACAAATATTGATTAACTGTAGAATTAATTTTTAGAGACCCATTTTTTTCAGTTCACCAGTACAAAGAGCTATGTAAACTATATGCACTCTGAAGAGAAGGCTCACACTATACAAACCATAGCATTCACTTAACAGATTACTACTTTCCACAGAGACAGTTCCTTTTATGTTTCAACAGCATACTCACCATGTAAATGTCATAGCATATACAAAATGTCATACTAAGCATGAAGAACAACCTCATAATAAACCTCTGCATGAATATGTAAAACAATACCTATACATAGTATAATCACAGATATGCAGGAAAGATACCCATCACACCTAGAACCATATCATAATACCTCTCTGTAAATACAGGAGAAAGACTGCCAAACATAATGCAACAAGATTTCAAAAATCATGAGCACTTCACAAGATTTAAGTAATGGAAACATGAAAGAATTATACCCCAATGATCCATAAATCGGAACTCCATCAAAAACAACACATGCACCAAGCCCATTAAAAGATAATTTCAACTGTCAGTGGAGAATATCTCAAAATACATATCTAGTATAAGCAGATACAACCCATGTGAATAATTCAAAATAAAATCATATTTCAAAATGAAATTTTACAAACATTAAAAAAAATCTTCTTCATTATTTTCATGTGCACCCAAAAAAATTGCCTATGCAAAAATACCAACTCACCTGAAAAAAAGAATATAATTCCTCAAATTGTGTAATTCAGATGGCAGGTTGTTGCTTTTCACCACCAAACACTGTAAAAAAGAAAATAATAAAATTTAATTAACTTATTACAGACTTATTTCTTACACAACATAGAGCCATTATAGCAAAAAACAAGCATATCAGATAAATTCACCAAGATTCTCTATCATTACAATAAGATACAAAATGTCTCATTTATGAAACCATTGCGCCACAGATATGTCACTTTTTCCCATGTTAAAACTGATGCACCAGCGACACAAGGCCTTCAGAACTAAAAGCCCATGTGACGCAGAACAAGTGCATAGACAGAAAATACAGGGCCAACCTTGGGCATATGCAAGCAGTACACCTGCACAGGACCACCAAACCCCAGGAGCCACCATATTAATATATATCCTTAATATAATAATCCTCTAAGGATGCATACATATTTGCGTAGCGGCCCATGGCAGGAATTTGGCGTGCTCTGGCTCTGTTCCACTTCCAAACACCTTGATCCACCCCCCCCTATTCAGTGGGCTGCACGCTCCGCCCCGCCCAAACCCCCTGTTACAGAGCCCCCTACCTACGCTCCCTGCCCAGGGCTGCCATGACCCTATACCCGCCCCTGGAAAATGTATAAGACACAGCAACAGTAAAAATCAAAGAATAGGCAACATGCAGAAAAGCTGCACAGTAGATAAAGAAACATATGTTTAAGATAACCCCATTGAAAAACATGTAGTAATTTTTTTAATCTGCCATGCATCTGGCCCTCCAGGACCGCTTTGGAAACTCCTGCTTTAAACCTTTACATTTCATTTTCACCACACACACGTTTTGTAAAAACCCATGTAACGGACAACAACTGCATACACAGAAAATACAGAGCTGGCCTTAGGCATATGCAAGCTGTACACCTGCACTGGATCACCAAACCCCAGGGGCCACCATGCCAATATATATCCTTAATATAATAATTCTCTGACAATAGATACATGTTTCTGTGATGGCCCATGCCAAGAATTACGCGTCCTCTGGCTCTGTTCCACTTCCAAACACCCTGACCCCCCCCTCTTCACTGGGCTCCGCACTCCGCCCCGCCCGGACCCCCTGTTACAGGGCCCCCTACCTACGCTCCCTGCCCACGGCCACCATGACCCTAGATCCGCCCCTTGAAAATGTATAAGACACAGCAATAGTAAAACTCAAACAATAAGCAACATGCTGAAAAACTACACAGTAGATAATGAAACATATTTTTTAGATAACTCAATTGAAAAACATGTAGTAATTTTTTTAATCTACCATACATCTGGCCCTCCACGACCGCTTTGGAAACTCCTGCTTTAAACCTTTACATTTCATTTTTAAACCATACACACGTTTTTTTTCAAAGCTGCATATTAAACGCCTAAACATGTATTTAGTCGTCCACATGCAGGCACTTTCAATTACATGACTTATTTAAGTGGAATCCCTGTAATGTTGCATATCTTTCCAAAAATACACCAGTGCCTATTATTATAACGATTTTTTTTCATTCTTCATCAGTGATATTATTTTTTACATATAATGAAAATCACTATGACTTTTTAAACGACAAAGCTTACGCGGTAAAAATCACTCTGCATTTGCTTCCCTTTAAGAATGTAGTTTATCTACCCCACGCATTTGAACCTTGATGTTTCCATCTGGCAGCGAATTCCGGCCTTGAATCACAAGACATGAACAACAGCCTTATTGCCACAAAAAGAAGTTAGCGTAGCATCTGTTCGCGAACATATCTTTCACTTAGCTAATATTCACAGACAACACCATTCCTTATAAAAGAGTGGCCTTCCTTTACAATTTACTGAGGTGACTCCCTTAATTTTAAACGCATCCTCCACTTCAAGACAGGCTATTTTTTTTATAACTACTAAGCAATGGTTTAGTGACCGGACTGCCAAAAATTATATCAAGTCATTCTGCTACTCTTCACTCCATGCTCTGCGACCTATTTCTGTGGACTTCCTGTTGAACTGCCAGTGCTGCGACGTTTGTGTTCCCATCTCGTTTATTTCAAAATGGATGTCCCTCCTGTCTTCGCAAACAAGCCGGAACACTTAGAACTATTTCGCCAGAAGATGCTTGACTACTACGGCATCTTAGCACTCTCGACTCTGAATACTTCATATCGATTATCATTTCGATATTCCTATTTCACCTGTGTACAGCCTGTATTTCATTGCCTGAGCTGTGATTTCATGTGGGCCCTGGACTTATGTCTCTGCAACTTGGTACCTCCTGAAGTGAATTACAATCATCTCATGAATCCGTTAATTGATCATGAACAGCTATGTTGCAACGGAGGGATTATGGCCTTTGCAGCGATACAAGGAGTTCTAGGTCATTGGAATATATTCGCAGCGGCGCAAGATTTCCTGACAGACAGCTACATTGAAAACCCACCGAGCTGTCCTCTGATGGTACTAGAGGCTCCGATAATAACAGATCATGAATGCTGCTTTCCTCTTTTCAATTGGATGGCTGACATGTTTTCGGATCATAACAGTGACTTCCTGTTAGAAGCAGTTGCTGCCTACTTCGCCTATACAATACTTGGATGACTGTTATACAAGCCATTGACGTCCACATTTCGTTTTGCCTCCCTATCTTTTTCACGTTTTCTTGGATATTTTCTTAACATGAACAGACCTATTGGCTTTACTAACAGTGGACATTATGATTTCCTGCTGGTTAAATTTTGATCTTTTCTGTGGACTAAATTTTTTTTCTTCAGCTACTCGATTTTGAACTTTATTTTTTATTAAAGTCTAATCTCAACAATTCTATTGTATATCTTATCTTATGTTCTTTCAAACGTACTCGAAGCAAAACTCGGTAATATATGCTACATGTGCCCTAATTAATGTGTAAATATAGAATGAGTTTTTTATAACTGTAAACGCCATTTCGCATTGGAACTGCTTATTTCCGCCTCACACACCTCTGCTCCTTTAATTTTCCATAAACTAAAATATTTTTTAATACATAAGAGAAAAATATGTTCTTTCAATAATATTTCCATTGTTTTTCGTACTGTACTTCAAATGCAATACTGCAACCTTCAAAAGATATCTCAATACAGTAGTTCTTCTCAACACTGATTTGCCAACGATCCAACACATTACATACATGCACCTCTCGCCATTTTGTCGGTTTTGGCGCGTTTTTTTCCCCTTACACAATAGCATAACAGAAACGTGATAGTGCTTCGCATGCAGAGAGCTCATTGATAAAGACATATTGTCTAACCACTAGCATTTTCATGTATCGTTCCTAAACTGAAAGGCCAGAGACCTTCTTCCATTTATTAACATATAATGAGCCTTATTTATGAAGGCCTTGCGCCGCCGGTGTGTCACTTTTTCCCATGTTAAAAGTGACGCACCGGCGACGCAAGGCCTTCATAAATCTGCCCCATATACTTCCTCATAAGAGTGTATAATTAATTTTGCTAAACCATATTCATTTTTCATCAACTATACCGTTTGTATTTTATGTACTAGTGGCTATACCGATTACTTTGTTTTTTGCAATGTCTGTACTCGTATTCGATAAGAAACTTGCCTTGAAAACAGTGCATTTCTGAATAAACATTTCAAATATACACGTTCTCTCTTTTAATCCATAATCTCAACTAAAATGATTGTATATTGAAACAGTATTCATGTGTTCCACGTAACTTCAGCTGTACTAACTTAATATTTTCTTTTGTCGACCTGATTTACTCATACTAGAACCCACAGGCCTATAACAGCCCGTGAACCCTTTCTTAGTAGGTCGCGCACCATGCAGACAGTTGTACCTCTGTAAAAAAATAATTTATTACTCTTACCAAGCACTACCGCAGTTCCGCTTCTCTCAGTGTTAATCACTGCTCCCACGCTTCTACAGACCAGACGCTATGTCGTATTTCACTCCTTATCACGCTTTAATCTCCACAATAACAAACACTTCTCCGCCAGCCACCAGAGAACAGAGTGCAGATGCAGAGGCACTAAGTAGTGAAATACAACATACCCTCTGCTCTATGGAAACAACCGAGCGGTAATTGTGAAAGAAAACATTCACTAGCGTTTCAAAAAAGCATTTCAATTATATAAATAGTTTTTTCAAAACGTTCCAACCACTTTGATGAGACTATCTGTGTGTGCCTCCACAGCAAAGTTCCTCAACCCGGACTGAAGGCAGACACAGACAGACACACACACAATAAGATAACACAGGGCAACGGAGACGGAAAACAGAAGGGAGATGAAGATGCAGTCAAACAGCAGGAGTGAGAGAGATATTTTTATACTCCGTTTGGTACCTCAATTTACGAACACATTTACTGCACAAAACTGTGTACAACCTCATGGTCAGAACTTTTCATTTTATTTTACTCGACCACCTCCCCCTCTCACCCCAGCAGTGCAAGCCGCGGCCACAAACTACAATGTAATTTTGTCGTCTGTCAGAAAGTTTAAGAATTCATTAAGCATTACCACTTTTTCAAGACGATATCACATGTAATGTACCAACTTTTCATTTTATTTTACTCGACCACCTGCCCTTCTCACCCTTCGCCCACCATCGCAGGCCGCGGCCACAAACCGCACTATAATTTTGTCGTCTGACACAAACTTTAAGAATTCATTAAACATTACCACTTTTGCAACACGGTATCACATGTAATATACCAACTTTTCATTTTATTTCACTCAACCACCTGCCCCTCTCACCCTACACCCACCAATGCAGGCCGCGTCCAGAAACCGCACTCTAATTTTGTTGTGTGACAGAAAGTTTACGAATTCATTAACCATTAACATTTTTTCACGACGGTATCACATGTAATTTACCATTTCTCTCTCTATCTGCATTATCTGTCTCTCTGCTAATATCATTTTTTCACTTCATAAACAACTTCTCTCATTATATATAAAGGCTTCAAAATCACACAAATAATTACTCTTTATATTAAACATATTTTAAACTTCATATTTCACATTTAAATTAAAAATAGTTTTAGAAATACAACACATTATGACAGCCAAAAATGAGTTTAGTTTCAAACTATGAGGAAAATCAATCATTGTTTGTGAGTAAACCATATTTTTCGGTACATGACAAAACAAACAGTTACAGACTTACCTTTATCAATGCTTTGTACGATGTACAACAGTGACAGTCACAAAATAGATATTCGTTTGACGGAAGTCTCAATTATGCTGCTATCACTGCAACCAAAATTCAATGGCACAGATATCCAGTCAATACAGACTCATATATGTCTCTTCAGCCAATCATATTTCCTCCCGCAAAATTTTGTATTCAAATTTACATTTCTGTTGGTTGTCCCTCACAATATTTTCAATGTCACATAAAAGTCACCCATCACCCACTGCCATCTCTGAGTGTTTCCATGGTAACACCTCATTCTGCACCTGGCTGAAGGCACAGGTCAAAAGTTCATATCTCAACGTTCTACAGCAAACTAACAACACTGTTTTCCCTCCAGAAACACCTGCCTATCCACAGCTCTGTTACATGTCATTTTTTTCACACCCAATACTACTTTTTCTTTTACATAACATTAACATGCAACGTAGTCTTCAATCTTCACGTATTAGAATCAACCAATCATTTTTCGTTTTTCAACCACACCAAGCTTCATCCATTTTTTTATCCTGACTTTCAGCTTTTAACTGCCATTCCACTTCCAGAACCCATCGGAGTACGAGTGCATCTGCCTTGAAAATGAAGGTTTGGCTTTTAGGACACAGCTATATTCACTGGAGTGGAAAATATGCAGCAAGCAGACGAATTTCCAACCTTGATTTACCAAATGTGCAGATAACGTGGATTGGGCAAAGAGGATTAAGATGTCACCAATTAATACCATTGGTGAAAACTTTTATGCATCTCCCAGAACCAGACCTTATAATTGTGCACTGTGGTGGGAACGATCTAGGCACATTGACTGGGGTAGGTCTGGAAATGCTTCTAAAAGACACTTTTCGACAATTGATGACACTTTTTCCTCGAACTGCCTTGGTATATTCCAATATATGCCAAAGACAGAAATGGAATTGGTCCAATCAACATTGTGCACAAATTGAGAAAGCAAGGAGACATGTTAATAAATCTGTTTCTGCTTTCCTCAGAGATTATAGCATGGGCTCTATTTACCACAACAACTTGCGTTACCACATGCAAGACATCTATAGGACAGATGGTGTTCATTTCACGGATGAGGGAAACAGAATCTTCCTCTGCAACATCAGACTCTGCATCGGTACTTACTTATAAATGCAGAAAAAACTCAATTAACACAAGGGCTCTTTTCAGAGCCACCTTATATCAAAGCACTCAAACTTCTGATTTATCTCCATTTTCACACTCTTGTAAAAATGTTTGCGCGCCCGAGTTCGCGCACCCCGCAACTTAAAAAAAAAAATATATATATTTTCGCGTTTAAGGGCCTTACTGCACACCCTGAGAGAACCTACGCAGCAAAACAATCTCTACCTTCTCCCCTTTCCATGTTCCAACGCTTTTAAATGACAATATATTTACTCGCAGTGACAAAATGGCAGTCAACACTTCCTGATTTCCTTCGAATCGAACGTTAACAGACGTCACGCAGCAAAAAAAAATTCCGCTCGCGCACAGCCGCTTGAGTGCGCGCACCCGTGCGCGCTTATAGATATATAATTGACTTTAACTTTAATTTTCTCAGCAACTACTGAACAGATTTACACCATTCCAAAAAAAGCGTAATCTGCGAGCCGGACTCTACAGTTTTGCCAAATTTCTTATAAATCCATTCAGCCGTTCAACCTGTAGCCGTGTCTAAACGTCCTATGGAAAATAACATGGAGAAAACACGTTTTGGGACCCCCCTTTTATCTCAGCCCCCACTTCACCATTCCCCCCCAAACTTTCAGGGAAGGAGCGCAGCGGACCGAGCCATCTTCTTTGAGAAATTCGCAAAGATTCATCCACCAGGGCCAAAGTTAATCCAAATAGAATGTTGAGGATTTCCTATGGAAACTAGGTCCTAACTATAACTACCTACTGGCGACCGCCAGTAGGTTATATATATATATATATATATATATATATATATATATATAATTCGATTGCAGAGTAGCCCCATGAAGACAAGCCACAAGAAATTATTTTACTCGCATTTATTCTTTCCATCACTTGCCAGCAGACGAACTTGAAGGTACAGGTCACATCAGTTCTTGATATTTGCCAGATGCATTTCAGGATACCAAAATCCTTTCTTCAGTGGCTCAGGCAGGGGAAATGAAAGCACTCTCGTAATTTGCACTTTTAACTTGTTACCTCAGTGGGTGTGGCTTCTGTGCAAAGCTCTCTGGTCGTTGTAGTGCTTTTATTAATTGTTCCTCTTGTGAGGGAGGCTTTCTGTCCCATATTCCGCCTATTTAAATTATTATCCAAGTGGAAAGGTGAAACTGTCTCTCCCTTTCATCTGCCCTGCTTTGCAATGATGAAAAACGAGTTTCAAGCAGCGTCGTTCTGCAGCGCGCTGCTCCCCTTCTTTCCAAGCTGCAGGCTGTACTCTGAAGCCTACATGGACCCGCCTTCAGGCGGTGAGCTTGTCCTCGTCGTAATAATTTAAATAGGCGGAATATGGGACAGAAAGCCTCCCTCACAAGAGGAACAATTAATAAAAGCACTACAACGACCAGAGAGCTTTGCACAGAAGCCACACCCACTGAGGTAACAAGTTAAAAGTGCAAATTACGAGAGTGCTTTCATTTCCCCTGCCTGAGCCACTGAAGAAAGGATTTTGGTATCCTGAAATGCATCTGGCAAATATCAAGAACTGATGTGACCTGTACCTTCAAGTTCGTCTGCTGGCAAGTGATGGAAAGAATAAATGCGAGAAAAATAATTTCTTGTGGCTTGTCTTCATGGGGCTACTCTGCAATCGAATTATGTTTATGGCTTTGCCCAGCCACGAGGACAAGCTCACCGCCTGAAGGCGGGTCCATGTAGGCTTCAGAGTACAGCCTGCAGCTTGGAAAGAAGGGGAGCAGCGCGCTGCAGAACGACGCTGCTTGAAACTCGTTTTTCATCATTGCAAAGCAGGGCAGATGAAAGGGAGAGACAGTTTCACCTTTCCACTTGGATTATAATTTAAATAGGCGGAATATGGGACAGAAAGCCCCCCTCACAAGAGGAACAATTAATAAAAGCACTACAACGACCAGAGAGCTTTGCACAGAAGCCACACCCACTGAGGTAACAAGTTAAAAGTGCAAATTACGAGAGTGCTTTCATTTCCCCTGCCTGAGCCACTGAAGAAAGGATTTTGGTATCCTGAAATGCATCTGGCAAATATCAAGAACTGATGTGACCTGTACCTTCAAGTTCGTCTGCTGGCAAGTGATGGAAAGAATAAATGTGAGTAAAATAATTTCTTGTGGCTTGTCTTCATGGGGCTACTCTGCAATCGAATTATGTTTATGGCTTTGCCCAGCCACGAGGACAAGCTCACCGCCTGAAGGCGGGTCCATGTAGGCTTCAGAGTACAGCCTGCAGCTTGGAAAGAAGGGGAGCAGCGCGCTGCAGAACGACGCTGCTTGAAACTCGTTTTTCATCATTGCAAAGCAGGGCAGATGAAAGGGAGAGACAGTTTCACCTTTCCACTTGGATAATAATTTAAATAGGCGGAATATGGGACAGAAAGCCTCCCTCACAAGAGGAACAATTAATAAAAGCACTACAACGACCAGAGAGCTTTGCACAGAAGCCACACCCACTGAGGTAACAAGTTAAAAGTGCAAATTACGAGAGTGCTTTCATTTCCCCTGCCTGAGCCACGGAAGAAAGGATTTTGGTATCCTGAAATGCATCTGGCAAATATCAAGAACTGATGTGACCTGTACCTTCAAGTTCGTCTGCTGGCAAGTGATGGAAAGAATAAATGCGAGTAAAATAATTTCTTGTGGCTTTTCTTCATGGGGCTACTCTGCAATCGAATTATATATATATATATTTTTATATATATATATATTGCTCCCAACATCCTCAGGCACTCAACCTGACAAGGAACGTGGCACTCGCAGGGGTGGTTTCCACTAAGATTTTATTGGGAAACACTCAGCACATCAAGACGCGTTTCAGCATGGGCTTTCGTCAGTTGATCTACCGTGTGATGTAGGCACTCTTTTCCCACACCACTATATTTCCTCCTTTATCCGCCATCTTTATTTCAATTTGATCATCATTGGTTAGAACAATGTTGGAAGAGGGCAAATGCAAAACCCAGAGCGGAGTGCCTAAAAAAACAAATCAAAAACAAAGAGGAACAAGAACCAATCAGACTAATTACGGATTTCTCAGAAGGCAGCAAAGTATTTATAAATATCCTGAGAAAAAACTGGAAAATATTACATCTGGATGACACAGTCGGCAAAATAGTAGGAAAACACCCGACGGTAACCTACCGAAGAGCTCCAAACTTGAAGGATAATTTAATCCACAGTCATTGCAAAACGAAAAAAGACAACAAAAAGGATTGGCTCAAAACCACTGGTTTCATCAAGTGCTATGGATGCAAAATGTGCCAAATCGCAAAACAAACTAAAGAGGTTAAGATGCCAAACAACAAGACGTGGCAAATACGTCAACTAATCACCTGTAAGACGGAATTCACCATCTATGGAATAGAGTGTCCATGCCCACTAATGTATGTGGGAAGCACGAAGGGTGAACTAAAGAAACGCATCATGGAACATGCTAGAGCAACCACGCATAAAGATCGAGCGAATGCAGTTGCCAAACATATGGAGCAGGCACACAATGGAGACTGGCTGAAATTGAAATTCTTTGGCATAGAAACGATACCAAAACACATACGAGGGGGTGACCGAGAAAAATCCTTAAGACAAAAGGAGTCACGCCACATAATAAATTTCAGAACTCTAAGTCCGTACGGCCTTAATCAATCGGAGGAGTTATACATTCATCTTTGATAAATAATATGAGGGACAAACAAAACTCATAGAAAAAGTAGGAATGAAGAGTCATATGAAAATGGACACAGCAGAATTATAAACACTTTTCCACCTAATGATAAAAGAACTAACAAATCCCACTGGAGGGATAGAAATGAGAATGGAAAAGATGGGGAAATGAAACTTCAACCCCTAATAAACAATTAGCTGAAAATAAGGCACCATTATTTTCCAATGAACTAGAAACATAACTGTCCCAGAGACTGATTTTATAATAAACTACAATAACCACAATGCTTAGCAACTGAGCAGAGGAAATGATGCAATAATCATGTGAATGCTTTAAATGTTGTAAAAAAGATGCAGGAAGTTGATCGTGACCAAGATGCTTGCAGCATCGAAACGTGTTGATCGAATGCTTTCATTTGCCTGAATAGTTTAAAAATAAATGAAATTGTGGAAATTCAAAGGGAGTGCGCCCGATATCCTTTCTAGTCAAAGGAAAAGTGTGATGATATATATATATATATATATATATATATATATATATATATATATATATATATATATATATATATATATATATATATTACCTACTGGCGGTCGCCAGTAGGTATATATAGTTAGGATTTTTTCTCTATGGGTTTTTTGAAAATTCTATGTCTAATAACTTTGGCGTTTGTGGACGGAATCGGCTGAAATTTTCAGGAAAATGGCACATTTTGTTTCTGAGCAGCCCTTGAAAATTTGGGGGGGGTTCGTCCAGTGGGGGCCGAGAAAAAAGGGGGGTCCCAAAACGTGTTTTTAACATTGAGTTTTCCATAGGGCGGTTGGCCTCACTTTTAGCCCGAACGGCTGAATGGATTTGCACGAAACTTGGCAAAATTGTAGGGACTGGTAGCCCGATGTGCCTTTTGTAGGTCTCAATATATGTGCTCCAGTGGATTTTGAGAAATTAACGTTTAAAAAAAGATATATATCTGTAACAGCGGACCGGTTAGCGCTCTGGTTCGCGGACTTTTCGCGCAACGGAGCTTTGTGAAGCGAAGCTGATTGGTTCTCCGGCGTCTGTCAACATTCCAAACAGTCCGTAGCGGCCGCCATCTTGTCTCTCGGTAGGATCGAGAGACAAGAGGAGGTCAAAACAAAGGGGGAAATAACTATAAGGGGGCATAGTAGATCCTCGCTGACCCCCTAGGTTTGATGTGGAGGTTTTAAAAGGGCCCCGCGGGGCAAAAAAAAATAATAAAAATAATAATTGAACGGCTGAATGGATTTGCACGAAACTTGGCAAAATATTAGGGACTGGTAGCCCGATGTGCCTTTGCTAGGTCTCAATATATGTGCTCCAGTGGATTTTGAGAAATTAACGTTCAAAAAAAGATATATATCTGTAACAGCGCTCCGCTTCGCGTAACGGAGGTTTGCGAAGCTGATTGGTCATTCTGTCACTGGGCTATAGTTGGGCTACATCTGGCTGATATTTGGGCTACATTTGTTTTTTTGTGTGTCTGGCGGCCATCTTTGGGCTACATTGGGCTACATTGGGCTTCATTGGGCTACATTCGGCTAATTAGCAAATAGCTCATCGCAAACTAGGAATGGTAAAGAATCGCTATTTATTCCTTAAAGTTCGCTATTTAGGAAATGCAAATAACTTTTATGATACATATGGCGGTTCATCTCTAACAAGATAAGAAGCATAGGGATAGATTTATGATGACTGGCGCATCACCAGGGATGTGTTAGTCATTCTGTGCCGCTGTTCCGTCACCTATGGTGTGCTGCATTTACAATGCGGCGCATCATGGGGCAAAAACAGCACAGATGCGTGATGTATCTGTGCCGTAAAGGTGGCGCATTGCTGGAGTTGTATCGCAAGTGTGATGAAGCTCCAGCAAGGGTCGGGGGTGCCCCTGTCGCAGGGTTTCTGTTCTCACACAGAACTGTGGACAGAGGATTGGAACCTCGGCGAATTAGGGTGTCCCAAAACTCACGTTAGTAATCAAAAACTATTTAGCAAGCTAGGTACAGTGTCACATTGGATATAACAAACTCTCAATGTTTAGACAATCCAGAATATGAACTTATAGTACCTCAGGATACGTGGAACTCATGAACAGTCGGTCGTTATATATTTCTTAGAAACCAGAACATGGAGTTAAGAAGAACACATGTGTATTTGAAATGTTTATTTACTAATGCCGTCTTCTCAGGCGTAGTACCTTAGATAATAAAAGTACACATATTATCAGTAGCAAAATTACCAGCATAGTTACTAGTACATAAAAAGTGAATGGTGATAGTATGTTAACATGCTGTAAATGAATAAGAGTTAGCAACACTTATAAGCAGCCGCGGGCCGTGGAGGGAGTTACGGTGAGGCAGGGAGGCGGGGAGGGGGAGAAGCAGGGTGGAGAATACAAGTACACATATTATCAGTAGCAAAATTACCAGCATAGTTACTAGTACATAAAAAGCGAATGGTGACAGTATGTTAACATGCTGTAAATGAATAAGAGTTAGCAACACTTATAAGCAGCCGCGGGCCGTGGAGGGAGTTACGGTGGGGCAGGGAGGCGGGGAGTGGGAGGGGCAAGGTAGAGAGGGCTCCACCCTGCTTCTCCCCCTCCCCGCCTCCCTGCCCCATCGTAACTCCCTCCACGGCCCGCGGCTGCTTATATCTCACCCTCCCTAATACACATATTATATTATTTGCTAAGAAGGTCTCTTTGTGTTGGTTTAGGGCGTGCCCATACTTTAGTGTCTTACATTTGAAGGAATCACATCAGCATACACCAGCTCTCTCTTCATGTGAACCGCATCAACTGTTGTGTATGTGTGTTCGGCAAAGCAATATAAAACCCGCCTCATGCCCAGAATTGGCAGAAGTTGCACTTATGTTATGAGTATGAAGTCGTGGAGATCAGACCTCATAACAATTCTGTATCGTGTTGTTCTTGAAACTTTAGCACTCGCTGTACAGATATAGTTTAACAAGTAAAGCAGATAGTAGACCAATAACATATTATTCTCATGTAAACCACGATGAACTACTAGGTGGAAAGCTAAAGCAACAACTAAGTGTCGTGTGCAGAAGTTGCAAAAAAGGAAAAATGGCGTTTAAACCGGTAATGAGCCCATGCTAACTTAACACGGTGTAAAGATATCCAGGACCTAGATGACACCTCCTCATGATCCGGAAACGAACTGAATAAGATAATAGAAGTGCCATCTCATGAGAGCAGATTGCAAGTTTATATGTGGACGGTCCGCAAGGTAAAGCATTAAAAACTAGGAAAATTCAATGCTAAAGAAAAATAAAACAGCCAAGTACTTTATCGAGTCTTAAGCCAATAGGCAAGGTAAATAATAAAAAATTGACAAATAAGTCAATGAATTGTCAATGAAATGCTAGTACTCAGCATATCAAACATGAAAAAGGTCTATGACATAACTGTGTATGCAAAATAAGCTGCAACAGCCTCCATTAGGAAGTCACCGTCTTCATCCGAAAACAGTTCAGCCATCCAATTTAAAAGCGGAAAAGAACATACGTGCTCTCCCAGCACCGGATCCTCTATCACCATCAGAGGACAGCTCGGTGGGTTTTCAAGAAAGCTGTGTTCCAAGAAAGACTGTGCTGCCGCCAGTAAATTCCAGGGACCAAGTAGTCCATGCATCAATGCCACAGCCATAATCCTTTCGCCAGGACAAATCAACTCGTGAGTAATGATAGGAGTCATCAGCTGATTAAAGTCGACGTCAGGAGAAACCGGTCCGCAGAGACACAAATCAATGGCCCAATCGAAATCACAGGTCAGGCAGTGAAATACAGGCTGGACACAGGTGAAGTAGGAGAACCGAAAAGATAATCCATATGCCGTGCTTAATATCGCCAACGGCATTGTGCCATAATATTCTAGCATGCGATTGTGGAACAGTGTCAGCAGCTGCAGGGTCGGAGGTTGCATAGGAGGGACATCCATATTTAAAAATGTAAAAAAGCACAAGAGCGTCCGCTGGTAATGCAAGTAAAAATGCAATCCACGAAGCAGAGTGGAGAAAATGGAATGAAAGGGAGCAGGGATGACTCCAAAGATTTTCTCAAATGAAGTCACGAGACCACTGGTAACAACTTTAAAAAAGTGTGCCAGGGATTTTGTGTAGGATGCGTTAAAGATAGTCGGAAACATGTTGCTGAAATTGAAAGGCAAACCTGTGTACGGGTGTTCGCTATGTGAAGTACGAAAGTTTCACGGGCCGAACTCAAGGCCACCTCTCTCTGAGACAAAAGAGCTCTTATTCTTGTCATGCCGTTGAAACGTGTCCCAAGGTTGGTATTTGTGGCCAGATTGAAAACTCCCTATGTTCATGTGTGGGAGGAAATAGAACATTTCTGCAGCAAATAACCCGTTCACTTACTGTTACGATAAAAGGAATACTTTTTAATTAACTCAGAACAATCTTCATTATTGAGCATCAAATAACTACCATTTTCCAACAACTTGAACGTGGGGATGATAGCAGGAACTGGCGTGCCTTGCAACACGCAAGCCATATTTGGTCGGTGTTTGTTGCATGAATCGTGTAACTGTATGTGC
Organism: Lissotriton helveticus; assembly: GCF_964261635.1. NCBI lineage: Eukaryota > Metazoa > Chordata > Amphibia > Caudata > Salamandridae > Lissotriton > Lissotriton helveticus. Next base: position 1,460,738,442 of record NC_136059.1, read on the forward strand.
CTACACATTAGTGAATGATCTGGCGTCTCAGTGCATTCCTCTCCATTCAGATAAACTTCTTGATCATCTTTGAAACATCTGTATGTGTATGGAAGCGACCAGACCTCATGAACAAAAGCACTACCTAAAGGTTCATAAAGACCTATTGGTATATATTTCATACAATTTGAAAACTTATATAAAGCAAAAGGCAGCGTTATTAAACCGTGGATAAGGCATGTTGCCAAAAAACCCGCAATCCTCTGCTGATGATGTCACTGAGCATGTCATGAATGATGTAATATGTGACATCATCAGTAGTGGATTATGGGTAATAGTATCTCTAGTTTACTCCCCTATAGCTGTCTTTCTTTTAACATAAGTGTGTGTTTCCTTCCCTTATACTTACTGTTTTTGGTTCGCTTCCAGTTCGCGTACCAGCGAGCGAACTAGGAAGCGAACTAAGAGAAATAGAGGTTGGCACAGTTCCAAATATTGTACCAATTTTTTAATAACGGGGAGGTAGTTCTGAAAAGAACTTTTTTTTTATTTTTCTGAACATTTTTTTACTGTTTTTGAATTTTTCGGAACAGTTTTATATTTTTTTGGGTTTTTCTTGGAGGGGGCAATGAAAACGATTCATTGTAAAGGGCTCAACAGGAGCAACAAAACAAAAAAAAGAAGTATTTATTATTTTGGGCGTTTCGGACAAACTTGCATATGATAGTCAATAGCTCTGTTGATCAGAGTGATGCTTCTTTCTCCGTAGGAAATGAATCCATCGCAAAATACGCAGGTGTGTTTTACTTCACCAAATCTCATTTGTATATTTGGCACCATCTCCCTGCCCTCTGGTCCCGTTACTTCCGGTACAACAGATCTTCTGGCCATAATAGGGAGATTATCTAGGTCGTTCCGAAACTGTGCAGCACTGTAGTTGTTAGGATGCCACCTAGTCATATGGCGATGCATTGTGTAGTTTCCGAAACTGTATTTTTTGTCGGTCCCTCTGGACAGTCTATCTTGACATATAAGGCAAGTTACGTATCTTGCATTTACTTTTTTCTGACCTTTGGGAATTTTAAAAAATTGCCAAATGAAGTTTTCTTTCCGGTGAGACGTCTTGGGCTGCTCAGGCAAAAACTGCCTCTCTTCGTGCTCGTCCTCCTGTTCCTCTTCTTCTTCTTCTTGTTGAATTACAACTTGAGCAGGTGGTCCACTCTTCCTTGGATGTGGTGGAGGTGGTGGGGAAGCACCAGCTGAAGCTACTAAAGAAGCCATTGCTCAGTGATCACAAAGGGTCTTTCTCTCACAATGATGAAAGTCAGAGTGAGGAAAGAAGGAGGGATTTTCATCATTTGGGAAAAACAAGAGTTCTCAACCAATCAAAAGTGTTCATTTTAGATTATATGACCTAGTCTTACATCATTAGGAAACCAAAAGTGAAATGAACCAATGAAAAGTGTTATTACCAAGTCACATGACTTGCTGTGTTTACGTTAAGCGCTTTGCAGGGCCTCCCGGTTTGCTTCTAGAAACCTGCGCTTTGGCACTCGCTTCGCGTACCAGTTTGCTAACGTAGCACGTCATATGACGTATCAAGCGACAACGTGGAACGTCATGCGGACGGGAGGCGTCACGATGTTGTTTTCTAACGCGGCACTTGCGGTAAAGAAACGTTTACCGGCTCGCGGTCTATTTCGCGGCATCAAGGTCAGCTAACGGGAAGCTTCCCGATTCGCGAAGCGGGAACGAAGAAAAAAAAATATTTTAAAAAAAAATTATTCATAAACATATAAAATATATTTTTGGATTTAAAGAAGAATACATTTTACAGCTACAGATATTAGCTGTTAAAAAACCAATGAAATTCACAGAAAAAACCATAGGTTATAGACCATATATAGTTAGGAATTAGCATTTACAAAACCTTGAAAATTCACTGAAAAAACCATAGGTTATAGACCATATATAGTTAGGAATTAGCATTTAAAAAACCTTATTTTACTCACACAAAACCATTGAAATTCCATATATAGTTAGTTGCACTAACTATATATCGCGCACCCGCAATCCACTGCTGATGATGTCACATATTACATCATTCATGACATGGTCAGTGACATCACTGATGACATCACTGATGACATCTCAAATGACATCACTGATGACATCACTGATGACATCATCCAGTGACTGTGTGTTTCTGTAAAGTTTAAATATGTTTGATATATTGAAGAATGAGTGGATGTATAAGTGTCTGGATGAAGGATTTAGTAGGTGCGTGACTGACTGTATGAGTGAGTGAATAAATGTGTCGTACTAAATGCATGGGTTAGTGACTAAACTGTCTGAATGTGTGCATCAGTATGTCTGTTGTGATGTAAACTGCTGCATGTGTTGATCATTAGCTATACGAGAGGCTATATGTGTTATTGATTGGTTGCCCAAGTATTTGTATGGGAGATTGAGTTTGTGTGGGGGTGGCTGGGAGTTGTGTGACTCTGTGCATAGATGTGTGAGCAGTTGATTCACTAGGTGTATGAGTTCAAGAGTGCATGTGGAAACAGCTACATGGGCAGTTGACTGTGTGCATGAGTGTATTGATGAGTGAAAGGATATCTCAATGCTACATGTCATAGTAAGTACATATGTAAAACACAGTACATGTGAGAGTTGGCATATATAAATAACTGTGCATGAGAGCCACTGAATGTGTGAGTGGCTGTATGGATCATTGGGAACTTGTATCAGGGATTGTATAAGAGAGTAAATATGTTAGTATATGTTTGAATAAGTAAGGTGTGTATAACTGTATAGTTGAGGAAATGGAGGTGAGATTGTTTCTTTGCATGACAGACTAGGTGTGTGAGTAACTCCATGGATGAGTGACAGTGTGTGAGTGTCTGTATACACTGAGTGTATCTAAGGTTATATTAGAGTCTGAAGAGGTTTATCGTATTAGCACAAGAATGATGTCAAATGAGATGTCATCAGTGATGTCATCAGTGATGTCATTTGAGATGTCATCAGTGATGTCATCAGTGATGTCACTGACCATGTCATGAATGATGTAATATGTGACATCATCAGCAGTGGATTGCGGGTGCGCGATATATAGTTAGTGCAACTAACTATATATGGAATTTCAATGGTTTTGTGTGAGTAAAATAAGGTTTTTTAAATGCTAATTCCTAACTATATATGGTCTATAACCTATGGTTTTTTCAGTGAATTTTCAAGGTTTTGTAAATGCTAATTCCTAACTATATATGGTCTATAACCTATGGTTTTTTCTGTGAATATATATATATATATATATATATACCTACTACCTGCTCGAATGGAATAAACGCTGTTTCCACCTGTTCTCCTGTGTTGGCCTCTTCACTCTCGCCGTTGGAGGGGGTGATGGATCGAATTTACAAAAAGCACGGATTCCAGTACCGCGCAAAGGGGCCCCCGTCTCACAAAGTTGGCTCTGACCTACTGGGTGCTGCTTCGGTGGTGTATTGGGTTTACCTGGGGTACCGGGATATGTCAGAACCCACCTCCTAACCTGGGAGACATTGTAGCGGTGTAAGAAGACTTTGTGGCTTCGCCTTGGGCAGGATAGCATTTCATCCTGTCCCCGCTTTGAAGGACACCAGACACGTGGAGGTTGAGACGGTTGGAGACAGGAGGGAACGGTTTGTTCTAAGGCGGCAGAGTGTGGAGACTGTACTTTACCATCACAGCATTTTCCCATCCCCACGCAACCATCACCAGAAATGAACATACGAACTGCATTCTGGGATTGGTAGTCGCGGTACATGATGCGACTTACCAAGGACAATTGCGATTGGTATCGGGGCCAGAAGGGGCGGGACTAGGCTGGACTAACAAGGTGGGGCGTGGTATTTGTATCAGCAATTAGTGCCACCACCGGCAGCTGCTACACCCGTGGCGCTGACGAAGGCTAATCAGAAGCCGAAATGCATTTGCACTACAGCGGGTGACACAGAAATCTACTACCTGCTCGAATGGAATAAACGCTGTTTCCACCTGTTCTCCTGTGTTGGCCTCTTCACTCTCGCCGTTGGAGGGGGTGATGGATCGAATATATATATATACATATATATATATATTCACTGAAAAAACCATAGGTTATAGACCATATATAGTTAGGAATTAGCATTTACAAAACCTTGAAAATTCACTGAAAAAACCATAGGTTATAGACCATATATAGTTAGGAATTAGCATTTAGAAAACCTTATTTTACTCACACAAAACCATTGAAATTCCATATATAGTTAGTTGCACTAACTATATATCGCGCACCCGCAATCCACTGCTGATGATGTCACATATTACATCATTCATGACATGGTCAGTGACATCACTGATGACATCACTGATGACATCTCAAATGACATCACTGATGACATCACTGATGACATCACTGATGACAACATCCAGTGACTGTATGTTTCTGTAAAGTTAAAATGTGTCTTACATATTGAAGAATGAGTGGAAGTATAAGTGTCTGGACAAAGGATTTAGTAGGTGCATGACTGAATGTATGAGTGAGTGATTAAATGTGTCTCACTGAGTGCATGGGTTAGTGACTAAACTGTCTTAATTTGTGCATCATTATGTCTGTTGTTCTGTAAACTGCTGCATGTGTTGATCAGTAGCTATATGATTAACTATATGGGTTACTGATTGATTGTCCAAGTATTTGTATGGGAGACTGAGTGTGTGTGTGGCTGGCTGGGAGGTGTGTGACTCTGTGCAGATCAATGTGTACTTGTATCAATGATTGTATAAGAAGGTAAGTGTGTGTTAGTATATGTTTGAAAATGTAAGGTGCTCTATGTTTAACTGTATAGACAAGAAAATGGAAGTGTCATTGATTCTTTACAGGACTGACTAGGTGTGTGAGTAACTCCATGGATGAGTGGCAGACTGTGAGTGTCTGTATAGGTGTATGAGTGCATATGATAGTGTTGTAAAGATGAGTGATTGTGTGTATGAATGATTGTATGGGTGAATGAGTGAATGTGTGTGTAGACATAGGAATCAGTGAGTGCGTATGTAGTAACTAGTATTGGTGTGTCAATGGTTTCAAAAATTATACTCTGTATTTAACACTGGGTGAAACAGAGGTTATATTAAAATGTGAGGAGATGCATTGTATTGTCACATGAATGATATCATCAGTGATGTGGTCATTGATGTCAAATGAGATGTCATCAGTGATGTCATCAGTGATGTCATTTGAGATGTCATCAGTGATGTCACTGACCATGTCATGAATGATGTAATATGTGACATCATCAGCAGTGGATTGCGGGTGCGCGATATATAGTTAGTGCAACTAACTATATATGGAATTTCAATGGTTTTGTGTGAGTAAAATAAGGTTTTCTAAATGCTAATTCCTAACTATATATGGTCTATAACCTATGGTTTTTTCAGTGAATTTTCAAGGTTTTGTAAATGCTAATTCCTAACTATATATGGTCTATAACCTATGGTTTTTTCAGTGAATTTCATTGGTTTTTTAACAGCTAATATCTGTAGCTGTAAAATGTATTCTTCTTTAAATCCAAAAATATATTTTATATGTTTATTAATAATTTTTTTTTTTAATATTTTTTTTTCTTCGTTCCCGCTTCGCGAATCGGGAAGCTTCCCGTTAGCTGACCTTGATGCCGCGAAATAGACCGCGAGCCGGTAAACGTTTCTTTACCGCAACTGCCGCGTTAGAAAACAACATCGTGACGCCTCCCGTCCGCATGACGTTTCACGTTGTCGCGTGATACGTCATATGACGTGCAAGGTTAGCGAACTGGTACGCTTACCGAGTCGCAAAGCACAGGTTTCTGGAAGCAAAGCGGGAGGCCCTGCAAAGCGCTTAACGTAAACACAGCAGGTCATGTGACTTGGTAATAACACTTTTCATTAGTTCATTTCACTTTTGGTTTCCTAATGATGTAAGACTAGGTCATATAATCTAAAATGAACACTTTTCATTGGTTGAGAACTATTGTTTTTCCCAAATGATGAAAATCCCTCCTTCTTTCCTCACTCTGACTTTCATCATTGTGAGAGAAAGACCCTTTGTTACCAGTGAGCAATGGCTTCTTTAGTAGCTTCAGCTGGTGCTTCCCCACCACCTCCACCACCTCCAAGGAAGAGTGGACCACCTGCTCAAGTTATAATTCAGCAAGAAGAGGAAGAAGAGGAAGAAGAGGAACAGGACAACGAGCACGAAGAGAGGCACTTTTTACCTGAGGAGCCCAGGACGTCTCACCGGAAAGAAAACTTCATTTGGCAATTTTTTAAAATTCCCAAAGGTCAGAAAAAAGTAAATGCAAGATACGTAACTTGCCTTATATGTCAAGATAGACTGTCCAGAGGGACCGACAAAAAATACAGTTTCGGAAACTACACAATGCATCGCCATATGACTAGGTGGCATCCTAACAACTACAGTGCTGCACAGTTTCGTAACGACCTAGATAATCTCCCTATTATGGCCAGAAGATCTGTTGTACCGGAAGTAACGGGACCAGAGGGCAGGGAGATGGTGCCAAATATTCAAACGAGATTTCATGAAGTAAAACACGTCTGCGTACATTGCAGTGGATTCATTTGCTACGGAGAAAGAAGCATCACTCTGATCAACAGAGCTATTGACTATCATATGCAAGTTTGTACGAAACGCCCCAAATAATAAATACTTTTTTTTTGTTTTGTTGCTCCTGTTGAGCCCTTTACAATGAATCGTTTTCATTGCCCCCTGCAAGAAAAACCCCAAAAAATATAAAACTGTTCAGAAAAATTCAAAAAAAGTAAAAAAAAATTCAGAAAAATAATAAAAAAAATATAAAACAACAAAAACAATAAAAAAAAAAGTTCTTTTCAGAACTACCTCCCCGTTATTAAAAAATTGGTACAATATTTGGAACTGTGCCAACCTCTATTTCTCGTAGTACGCTTCCCAGTTCGCTCGCCGGTACGCGAACCGGAAGCGAACCAAAAACAGTAAGTATAAGGGAAGGAAACAGACACTTATGTTAAAAGAAAGACAGCTATAGGGGAGTAAACTAGAGATACTATTACCCGTAATCCACTGCTGATGATGTCACATATTACATCATTCATGACATGCTCAGTGACATCATCAGCAGAGGATTGCGGGTTTTTTGGCAACGTGCCTTATCCATGGTTTAATAACGCTGCCTTTTGCTTTATATAAGTTTTCAAATTGTATGAAATATATACCAATAGGTCGTTATGAACCTTTAGGTAGTGCTTTTCTTCATGAGGTCTGGTCGCTTCCATACACATACAGATGTTTCAAAGATGATCAAGAAGTTTATCTGAATGGAGAGGAATGCACTGAGACGCCAGATCATTCACTAATGTGTAGGCACATACAGTTACACGGTTCATGCAACAAACACCGACCAAATATGGCTTGCGTGTTGCAAGGCACGCCAGTTCCTGCTATCATCCCCACGTTCAAGTTGTTGGAAAATGGTAGTTATTTGATGCTCAATAATGAAGATTGTTCTGGGTTAATTAAAAGTATTCCTTTTATCGTAACAGTAAGTGAACGGGTTATTTGCTGCAGAAATGTTCTATTTCCTCCCACACATGAACATAGGGAGTTTTCAATCTGGCCACAAATACCAACCTTGGGAGCAGATTTCAACGGCATGGCAAGAATAAGAGCTCTTTTGTCTCAGAGAGAGGTGGCCTTGAGTTCGGCCCGTGAAACTTTCGTGCTTCACATAGCGAACACCCGTACAGAGGTGCAGACCTTTTTCAATACTGATTCGCCTTTGCATTTCAGCAAGATGGTTCGCACTATCTTTAACGCGTCCTCCACAAAGGCCCTGGCGCACTTTTTTAAAGTTGTTACCAGTGGTCTCGTGACTTCATTTGAGAAAATCTTTGGAGTCATCCCTGCTTTCTTTCATTCTATTTTCTCCACTGTGCTTCGTGGATTGCCATTTTTACTTGCATTACCAGCGGACGCTCTTGTGCTTTTTTACATTTTTAAATATGGATGTCCCTCCTGTGCAAGCTCCCGCCCTGCAGCTGCTGACACTGTTCCGCAATCGCATGCTAGAATATTATGGCACAATGCCGTTGGCGATATTAAGCACGGCATATGGATTATCTTTTCGATTCTCCTACTTCACCTGTGTCCAGCCTGTATTTCACTGCCTGACCTGTGATTTCGATTGGGCCATTGATTTGTGTCTCTGCGGACCGGTTTCTCCTGACGTCGACTTTAATCAGCTGATGACTCCTATCATTACTCACGAGTTGGTTTGTCCTGGCGAAAGGATTATGGCTGTGGCATTGATGCATGTACTAATTGGTCCCTGGAATTTACTGGCGGCAACACAGTCTTTCTTGGAACAGAGCTTTCTTGAAAACCCACCGAGCTGTCCTCTGATGGTGATAGAGGATCCGGTGCTGGGAGAGCACGTATGTTCTTTTCCGCTTTTAAATTGGATGGCTGAACTCTTTTCGGATGAAGACGGTGACTTCCTATTGGAGGCTGTTGCAGCTTATTTTGCATACACAGTTATGTCATAGACCTTTTTCATGTTTGATATGCTGAGTACTAGCATTTCATTGACAATTCATTGACTTATTTGTCAAGTTTTTATTATTTAGCTTGCCTATTGGCTTAAGACTCGATAAAGTACTTGGCTGTTTTATTTTTCTTTAGCATTAAATTTTCCTAGTTTTTAATGTTTTACCTTGCGGACCGTCCACATATAAAGTTGCAATCTGCTCTCATGAGATGGCACTTCTATTATCTTATTCAGTTCGTTTCCGGATCATGGGGAGGTGTCATCTAGGTCCTGGATATCTTTACACCGTGTTAAGTTAGCATGGGCTCATTACCGGTTTAAACGCCATTTTTCCTTTTTTGCAACTTCTGCACACAACACTTAGTTGTTGCTTTAGCTTTCAACCTAGTAGTTCATCGTGGTTTACATGAGAATAATATGTTATTGCTCTACTATCTGCTTTGCTTGTTAAACTATATCTGTACAGCGAGTGCTGAAGTTTCAAGAACAACACAATACAGAATTGTTATGAGGTCTCATCTGCACGACTTCATACTCATAACATAAGTGCAGCTTCTGCCAATTCTGGGCATGAGGCGGGTTTTATATTGCTTTGCCGAACACACATACACAACAGTTGATGCGGTTCACATGAAGAGAGAGCTGGTGTATGCTGATGTGATTCCTTCAAATCTAAGACACTAAAGTATGGGCACGCCCTAAACCAACACAAACAGACCTTCTTAGCAAATAATATAATATGTGTATTAGGGAGGGTGAGATATAAGCAGCCGCGGGCCGTGGAGGGAGTTACGGTGGGGCAGGGAGGCGGGGAGGGGGAGGGGCAGGGTGGAGCCCTCTCCACCCTGCCCCTCCCCCTCCCCGCCTCCCTGCCCCACCGTAACTCCCTCCACGGCCCGTGGCTGCTTATAAGTGTTGATAACTCTTATTCATTTACAGCATGTTAACATACTGTCACCATTCGCTTTTTATGTACTAGTAACTATGCTGGTAATTTTGCTACTGATAATATGTGTACTTGTATTATCTAAGATACTACGCCTGAGAAGACGGCATTAGTAAATAAACATTTCAAATACACGTGTTCTTCTTAACTCCATGTTCTGGTTTCTAAGAAATATATAACGACCGACTGTTCATGAGTTCCACGTATCCTGAGGTACTATAAGTTCATATTCTGGATTGTCTAAACATTTAGAGTTTGTTATATCCAATGTGACACTGTACCTAGCTTGCTAAGGGGTTTTTGATTACTAACGTGAGTTTTGGGGCACCCTAATTCGCCGAGGTTCCAATCCTCTGTGCACAGTTCTCTGTGAGAACAGAAACCCTGCGACGGGGCACCCCCGACCCTTGCTGGAGCTTCATCACACTTGCGATACAACTCCAGCAATGCGCCACCTTTACGGCACAGATACATCACGCATCTGTGCTGTTTTGCCCCATGATGCGCCGCATTGTAAATGCAGCACACCATAGGTGACGGAACAGCGGCACAGAATGACTAACACATCCCTGGTGATGCGCCAGTCATCATAAATCTATCCCTATGCTTCTTATCTTGTTCGAGATGAACCGCCATATGTATCATCAAAGTTTTTTGCATTTCCTAAATAGCGAACTTTAAGGAATAAATAGCGATTCTTTACCATTCCTAGTTTGCGATGAGCTATTTGCTAATTACAAATTACCCATTCATTTCCTTCATTTCCATAGGGCGGTTGGACTCACTTTTAGCTCGAACGGCTGAATGGATTTCCACGAAACTTGGCAAAATTGTAGGGACTGGTAGCCCGATGTGCCTTTGCTATGTCTCAAGATATATGCTCCAGTGGTTTTTACGAAAATTAACTTTGAAAAATATATATTGGGCTACATTGGCCTATATATATGTTGGAGCCCAAATGTAGCCCAATGTAGCCCAATGAAGCCCAATGAAGCCCAATGTAGCCCAATGTAGCCCAAAGATGGCCGCCAGAGACAAAAAAAACAAATGTAGCCCAAATATCAGCCAGATGTAGCCCAACTATAGCCCAGTGACAGAATGACCAATCAGCTTCGCAAACCTCCGTTACGCAAAGCGGAGCGCTGTTACAGATATATATCTTTTTTTGAACGTTAATTTCTCAAAATCCACTGGAGCACATATATTGAGACCTAGCAAAGGCACATCGGGCTACCAGTCCCTAATATTTTACCAAGTTTCCTGCAAATCCATTCAGCCGTTCGATTATTATTATTATTATTTTTTTTTGCCCCGCGGGGCCCTTTTAAAACCTCCACATCAAACCTAGGGGGTCAGCGAGGATCTACTATGCCCCCTTATGGTCATTTGCCCCTTCGCTTTGCCCTCCTCGTGTCTCTCGATCCTACCGAGAGACAAGATGGCGGCCGCTACGGACTGTTTGGAATGTTTACAGACGCCGGAGAACCAATCAGCTTCGCTTCAGAAAGCTCCGTTGCGCGAAAAGTACGCGTACTGGAGCGCTGCCCGGTCCGCTGTTACAGATATATATCTTTTTTAAACGTTAATTTCTCAAAATCCACTGTAGCACATATATTGAGACCTACAAAAGGCACATCGGGCTACCAGTCCCTACAATTTTGCCAAGTTTCGTGCAAATCCATTCAGCCGTTCGGGCTAAAAGTGAGGCCAACCGCCCTATGGAAAACTCAATGTTAAAAACACGTTTTGGGACCCCCCTTTTTTCTCGACCCCCCCTAGACGAACACCCCCCCAATTTTCAGGGGCTGCTCAGAAACAAAATGTTCCATTTTCCTGAAAATTTCAGCCAATTCCGTCCACAAACGCCAAAGTTATTAGACATAGAATTTTCAAAAATCCCATAGAGAAAAGATCCTAACTATATATACCTACTGGCGACCGCCAGTAGGTAATATATATATATATATATATATATTACCTACTGGCGGTCGCCAGTAGGTATATATAGTTAGGATTTTTTCTCTATGGGATTTTTGAAAATTCTATGTCTAATAACTTTGGCGTTTGTGGACGGAATTGGCTGAAATTTTCAGGAAAATGGAACATTTCGTTTCTGAGCAGCCCTTGAAAGTTTGGGGGGTGTTCGTCAAGGGGGGGCTGAGAAAAAAGGGGGGTCCCAAAACGTGTTTTTAACATTGAGTTTTCCATAGGGCGGTTGGCCTCACTTTTAGCCCGAACGGCTGAATGGATTTGCATGAAACTTGGCAAAATTGTAGGGACTGGTAGCCCGATGTGCCTTTTGTAGGTCTCAATATATGTGCTACAGTGGATTTTGAGAAATTAACGTTTAAAAAAAGATATATATCTGTAACAGCGGACCGGGCAGCGCTCTGGTTCGCGGACTTTTCGCGCAACGGAGCTTTGTGAAGCGAAGCTGATTGGTTCTCCGGCGTCTGTCAACATTCCAAACAGTCCGTAGCGGCCGCCATCTTGTCTCTCGGTAGGATCGAGAGACAAGAGGAGGCCAAAGCGAAGGGGCAAATGACCATAAGGGGGAATAGTAGATCCTCGCTGACCCCCTACGTTTGATGTGGAGGTTTTAAAAGGGCTCCGCGGGGCAAAAAAAATAAAAAATAATAATAATCGAACGGCTGAATGGATTTGCACGAAACTTGGCAAAATATTAGGGACTGGTAGCCCGATGTGCCTTTGCTAGGTCTCAATATATGTGCTCCAGTGGATTTTGAGAAATTAACGTTCAAAAAAAGATATATATCTGTAACAGCGCTCCGCTTCGCGTACTTTTCGCGTTACGGAGCTTTGCGAAGCTGATTGGTTCTCCGGCGTCTGTCAACATTCCAAACAGTCCGTAGCGGCCGCCATCTTGTCTCTCGGTAGGATTGAGAGACAAGAGGAGGCCAAAGCGAAGGGGGAAATGACCATAAGGGGGCATAGTAGATCCTTCCTGACCTCTTAGGTTTGATGTACCATTTTGTCAAGTTTGGTGTAATTCCGTTCAGCCATTCAGGCTGTAGACGTATGTAAATGTCCTATGGAAAATTGCATGGGGAAAACACATTTGAAAGTGTTGAAATTTAGAACCAATTAAAATGTTACTTTGGTTTTGTATTTGTGTGTGATGAAAGTTAATTGGTTATGTATATATGTCAAATGAGAGGAAACCACAGCCATTTTGTGATACTACTGTCTGAGGTACATTTGTGAGGAATTTTTGGTGGTGAATTTCTGGTGTTTGATTTACACAGTACTAACACTTCTGCTACTTTTAAAAAGGTGAGTTGTTAATTTGTAAGGGGAACTATGTTGTACACTTGAAGATAATTTGAAAAATGTTTTCTGTTATTTATTTGCAGTCCTTCTGTTATACTAAATACTTGATGAAGTTAGTTTTATATTATGTATTACTAAAAACGATAAATGAAAGTGATTATTTTTTTCTGCAATTTACAGCAAGCAATTTCAAAATAAAATGGCTCACAATGAAGAGACCGTGGCAATTTCTTTTGAATTGTCCACTACATTGATTGAAATTGAGAGCACCAATAATGAAATATTGTCACAAGGAGGACATGACTTGTATGATTCCATTAGATTGATTGAAATGGACAGCACCAAGAATGAAATATTGTCACAAGGAGATGACTTGAATGATTCCACTACATTGATTGAAATTGAGAGCACCAATAATGAAATATTGTCACAAGGAGGAGATGACTTGTATGATTCCATTAGATTGATTGAAATGGACAGCACCAATAATGAAATATTGTCACAAGGAGGAGATGACTTGAATGATTCCACTACATTGATTGAAATTGAGAGCACCAGTAATGAAATATTGTCACGAGAAGATGACTTGAATGATTCCACTACATTGATTGAAATTGACAGCACCAATAATGAAATATTGTCACAGGGAGGAGATGACTTGAATGATTTTTTTGATCAATCTCTTGATGGCGAATTTATCGAGTGTTTGGAGACCATAGAGTTACAAGAATCATCATTGGAGACTTTTAATGAGGACATTGCTGATGAGGACATGTTACTAGTTCTTTCAAATTTAGAAAATTCTGAAGAATAAATTTATATTTAGAAATCAAAAATTGTTTGAGACATTATTCATTTTTATTTTTAATTTATGAGGTTGTAGTGAAGTGATTGTAGTATAAAATGAGACTTATAGTATAGAGTGCAACATTTTTATGTTACATGGTAAGTTTACTCATATTTACTTGCCTTCTGCCACTATATTATCTCCAATGTGTATTTGACATCTCTTCTTCATCTCCGGCCTCCTTTCTCTCACTGTGTGTCTCCGATGCATCTTATCGCTGTTATTTTGTGTAATTACAGAAGAGAGTAAAATAAAATAGTTCGGAACGTGAAAAGGGGGCAAAGTAGAGTACTCCTCACCCCCTAGGCCTTTCTAGGCGGTCCCAAAAGGATGTTTCTGCTTTCCTGAGAGATTATGGTATGAGTTCCATATACCACAATAACTTGCATTACAACATGCAAGATATCTATCTCCTATTACCAACTTTTGGAGATATTCGCGCTAAGCGCGAATATCTCCAAAAAGTAACACCTGCCCTGAGCAGTTCTTAGCCATGTTATCCAATGGGAGGTGGATAACATGGCTAAGAGCATTAGCTCGGTAATGCATGAATATCGCTGAGTTTTTAGCGATATTCATGCATTGCGGCCGTTTATTATCGCATTTGCGATAAACCTTGATAATAGCAAGGTTTATCTTCGATAATTTCTGACGATGCTTAGTGGTAAAAAATTGGTTGGTAAGCATCGTTAGCGATAAATATCGCTTAACTTTGGTAATATGCCCCAACGTCTGTTAACGTTCGATTCGAAGGAAATGAGGAAGTGTTGAAAAACATTGTCTGCGCCATCTTGCCTTTTTTGAAATGCCACACTTTTGTCGTGCACGGCAGCCATTTTAGATGTCTTGACCAGACCCACTCTCTGCACGCTGTCGATTCGTAGCATGGCTCCTCACCCACGCAAGCATCTTCCCTAGGCACTGGTCACCACCGCTCTCTGTCTTATGCATGGGCAATAAACCTCCCCCCATCTGCGCTGCTCTTCCCTGAGAATCACACTCTGTGCCCGCCCGACACCTCCCTTTCGCCCTATTCACTACCGCACCCTCTGACACTCCTCTTTCTCTGTGTCCGATTGTCCAGGCTATCAGCTAGCCCTGCAGATGTAGTTTATGGCCCCAGCTGTAAAGAATCACCCCTCTTCAAAGGAGTTATAGTAGATCAAGGCCCACACCCGATGAGATCCGTCACACCACACGTGTTCCTACTATCTGAAAACCATCCTGTATTGTGATTGGGGAGGGGACCGAGCCTGAAGCGGAAGATTCCAGGAATGACTCTTTGTACATCAAAGTTTTTACAATTATGTGTCACATTAAAAATATATAGCACTCCAACAAAGTAGTAGGAATATAAAACTTTAATAACATATAAATATATACAAGAAAACAAAAACAGTAAAAACATTTAAACAACGAAGAGACCGTGGCAATTTCTTTTGAATTATCCAATAGATTTATTGAAATTGACAGCACCAATAATGAAATATTCTTGTCAGTAGCGGTCTGTTGTGCGAATAGTTCCAAGGCAGCAGAACGCGCTGAAATCTAGATGGCACGAAAGTGATGTCTAGTAAGTTGCCGCCCAGCAAAAAACGGCGTGGGGCGCCGCGGGGGTGAGTGAGTCCAGTAGGCACCACAGCTATTCTTACCGGCATTGCAGAATTACTGCTGGGGACAATGCCTGTGCTGTAGCAGGGTCACAGCAGAAACAAAAAGGATTCTGTTGAAGATGTTGTTGGTTTTCAATTTGAAAACAGTTCTGGTGTCAACTGCTATGCTAATGTAGTGGTTAATGTTTTGTTTTCTCTAGAAAATGTAAAAGAGGGGGAGGCAGTCCAAAGTTCCGTTAAAAGGGCAAAGGAAAGGATCGGTGGTTTGAACTATCAGTCAAAAAGGGGAGGGGGTGCAATAATTTTTCCTACCGGGTCACACTGTGCTTTCACCGGAAGTGAGGTCTGCAGGATTCTAGTAATTCAAAGTGAGGCTGGCGCCAGCATGGGAGCGCCGACGTCCCGCGGATACAGTTTCGTCACTCCACGGGCGATCATGGCAGTCATTCCCCATCGGGGGTCGGAGACTCCCGCGGCTCCTCTAGAATTTTCAAGGTCGTGGAGGACTACGGTGGTGGAGTCAACCAGTGACCGGGCCATTTCTTTATGCTGGGCCCGCTCTTGCCAGGTCGACCGCCATTTTGAGAGTTCGGCAGCTACCGGCGATCGCGGGGTCACATGAGCGGACGGGCTCCACCCTGCCGGGCGAGACGTTGCAGCATGGCCACAGTGGAAGAACCCTTTTCCGGGCGCCTGGAGCGCTGAGGGTGCAGCTGGGAAGCCTCCACCTGGGGAGGCAGGAGAGGCCTGTTCGCACCGTCTCTCCCTCCCAGTGCACCCCACGGCGTCTCGCTTGAGATTTGTTATGGCCGGACCAGGCGATGAGGACGAGGGGGGGGGGGGTCGGAGGCATGTGCAAGACATCCCCCCCCAGTGTTGTCGCAGCCATTATAAAAGAAAGAAGTGTCCCGTCCGTCTTCGGGCCGGGCTTCCGGTGGATGTCGGCCGGACGCCCCTGGCTCTGGCCCCATGAACGGGTTTCTTGGTTTATCGGCTGCAGCCGGATCCCGTCGGCCTCGGCCCCCCGACCGTTGGTGGCCGGACCGGAAGAGCATGTGGCGGGACTACCTGCAACTCTCAAGGGCCACCGCGGCCGGACTGGGAGAGAGAGGGGAGGGTCGAGGAGACATTCCCCCCCCCTGCAACTGTTCAGCGTTGTAAAGGCAATCCCCTGGCCGGGTCCCGCTGGCCTCGGCCTCTCCTCTGGCTACACCCTACGTTAGGATCTCCTGGCCGAGGCGTGGCAGCAGGACCTGCCTTATATGGGCTGCTCCCGGCTGGGCGTAGCCGGAACCCTGCCCCACCTTGGAAGTTTCCAGAGTGGGGGCGGATGTTCTACTGACTTGCATTTTCCCTAGTCTATCGATTTTTTTGGCGTGGCAGGCGGTGGGACAGCGAGGGGTGATTTGGTTTCTCTTACTGTTTTTCTGGTCTCTCACCACTGGCATATTTTAACGTTTTCTTGTTTCTAGGACATTAATAGGTTTTATCATTACGTTATGTTATCGTTTCTTTGTTCGTTGTTTAATAAAAGTTCATGTTCATCAGTGGCCTACTGATTTTCGTTTTCCTATTTTTTTCTTTCCAGGTTGTTTCATGGTAAAGTTTCTGTTAACAGGATACAGTGATCACTTCGTTATTATTGCATATGTCCTTTTCACTAGGGGTGCTCTCTGGTCGGGCCAGATGACGTATCTCTAGTAAATGGTCCGGGTGAAAAAGGTGCATCAATCAGTGGGGAGTAGATAGGCATGACAGATTACAACGGGGGAGAAAGGTCCGCATTACGTACCCTTTCACTACTTGCAAAGATTTTCCTACGTTTATTTGCAAACAGGGAATACCTCCAAAAAGAACTAATTCCCAAACAGTCAATGTTCGGACAATCAATCAATCAATGAGGAATGAAATAGGTACGACGTGTTAAAGGCTTGCGTTACCTACCCTTCACTATCTGCAAAGGGAGAGAGAATATTCCTATTCTTCCTCGTTTGCAGGTAGAGAAGATCCTTAAGAGAATTAACTTCGAACAATTCAATGCTCGATTGAAACAATCAACAAGGGGTACTGTGAACACAAATGAACGCCGCTTATGTACATACGCATTGCTATTTTCAACAGGTTGTTCCTAATGTTTCTATTTTAGCGAGGTCAAAAAGAGATCCCATTAGTGGCCTACTGATTTTGCTCGATTCCTTTTGTTTTTTTACACGATTTTTCGCTATCTGCAAAGACTAAACAGAGTATTGCGACTCTGTGCTTGTTTGTAAATAGAGAATGAACCAAAGAGAACAATCAATCAAATGGAGAGAGAAGCAGGCACGACGGATTACAAAGGGGGCAAAGGGCTGCGTTAACTACCCTTCACTATCTGCAAAGAGAGAGTACTCCTAATAGAAATGAGGGGTGGGGGGCAGCATTCAAAGCAGATCAGTGTGCATAAACACGAAAATGTTTTTACTTACCACGTACTTGACATTCGACAGCTTATGATATTTGCTATTAAAAAACCATTGAAATTCACTGAAAAAACCATAGGTTATAGACCATATATAGTTAGGAATTAGCATTTACAAAACCTTGAAAATTCACTGAAAAAACCATAGGTTATAGACCATATATAGTTAGGAATTAGCATTTAAAAAACCTTATTTTACTCACACAAAACCATTGAAATTCCATATATAGTTAGTTGCACTAACTATATATTGCGCACCCGCAATCCACTGCTGATCATGTCACATATTACATCATTCATGACATGGTCAGTGACATCACTGATGACATCACTGATGACATCTCAAATGACATCACTGATGACATCACTGATGACATCTCATTTGACATCATTCTTGTGCTAATACGATAAACCTCTTCAGACTCTAATATAACCTTAGATACACTCAGTGTATACAGACACTCACACACTGCCACTCA
Source organism: Lissotriton helveticus (assembly GCF_964261635.1). Taxonomy (NCBI): domain Eukaryota; kingdom Metazoa; phylum Chordata; class Amphibia; order Caudata; family Salamandridae; genus Lissotriton; species Lissotriton helveticus. Next base: position 1,460,756,661 of record NC_136059.1, read on the forward strand.
TCCATGGAGTTACTCACACACCCAGTCAGTTATGCAAAGAAACAATCTCACCTCCATTTCTTCAACTATACAGTTAAACACACCTTACTTATTGAAACATATACTAACACATATTTACTCTCTTATACAATCCCTGATACAAGTTCACAATGATCGATACAACCACTCACTCATTCAGTGGCTCTCATGCACAGTTATTTATATATGCCAACTCTCACATGTACTGTGTTTTACATATGTACTTACTATGACATGTAGCATTGAGATATCCATTCACTCATCAATACACTCATGCACACAGTCAACTGCCCATGTAGCTGTTTCCACATGCACTCTTGAACTCATACACCTAGTGAATAAACTGCTCACACATCTATGCATAGAGTCTCACACCTTCCAGCTACCCCCACACAAACTCAATCTCCCATAGAAATACTTGGGCAACCAATTAATAACACATATAGCCTCTCGTATAGCTAATGATCAACACATGCAGCAGTTTACAGAACAACAGACATAATGATGCACAAATTAAGACAGTTTAGTCACTAACCCATGCATTCAGTGAGACACATTTAATCACTCACTCATACAGTCAGTCATGCACCTACTAAATCCTTCATCCAGACACTTATACATCCACTCAAGACATATTTAACTTTACAGAAAAATACAGTCACTGGATGTTGTCATCAGTGATGTCATCAGTGATGTCATTTGAGATGTCATCAGTGATGTCATCAGTGATGTCACTGACCATGTCATGAATGATGTAATATGTGACATGATCAGCAGTGGATTGCGGGTGCGCAATATATAGTTAGTGCAACTAACTATATATGGAATTTCAATGGTTTTGTGTGAGTAAAATAAGGTTTTTTAAATGCTAATTCCTAACTATATATGGTCTATAACCTATGGTTTTTTCAGTGAATTTTCAAGGTTTTGTAAATGCTAATTCCTAACTATATATGGTCTATAACCTATGGTTTTTTCAGTGAATATATATATATATATATATATATATATATATATATGTTATTTTTGATCGACCATCACTTCCATGTGAAGGGAAATATATTGATAAAAAAATACAGCAACAGCAGATGTTTGCACTTAATTTTCAACAAACCTTGAAGAACACAAAATGTGACAACTTTTCAAACTTCGTGATGTTTTTGTTGAACAGTCTGTTGGAGGAGGGACGATGTGTGTGATACTTTTGCATGTTTTTTTATAGTCAAACGGCTAACTTGTACATTGTCTGAACTTAAGAAAATCATACTCACTTTAAACTATTTCAACTGAGCTACTGGAAAATCGATCCAATTCCACTTAGTTTGGGAATTCCAGCAAGACATAAAATCCACATTACATAATCTTGTCTGTGAAGATTTCCATGGCCCAAGTCAGTATTTAACATAGGTTACTATCAGACACAGCAATATAAGAACAATAAAGTGCTCATACACACATGACCATTTCTTTTACCTCCCAGTAGGACATTTTTTCTCTTGGACCTTATTCATAATTGACGGTTTTCTTCATGAGTGTGCCATTTGGGCTTTTAAGAAAGTCTTTTTTTGGCATTTGGTCTAAATATTCAATTCATGCTTCATTCTATGATAACTGTAGTCCTTGGTGGCTTTTGGCAGCTTTTGCACAATCTGAGGAGAGCCCAGACCAGGACTAATCTAACGATTGTCCACATGGACCAGTGTCATGCAGTTGTTCATGATGTCCACTTTGAATGCAATTAATACAGCGGATGTAAATAGAAATTATGTACATAGTCAGTGGTTCTTCTGAAAATCTGGCATTGATGTGGCCTCCTCCAGTTACAGCCCTCCTCTATACATTTGCATTTTTTTTTGCACTGCTGGGATACATTGAACTCCTCCCACTTGGCGCTTTTGCGCATTAGTGTTGTTGTTAGCCAAGAGAGAAGTCGCACTACATTGGGGGAGTAAAACGCTCACCGATGTTGACGGGATGGATGTTCAGCATGTCCTACTGTAATACCAACAGTGACCTATATGCCCCATTGCAACCCCCCATGTCTAGACCGCTCGAAATATGGTAACCGTTTAGGTCTCACCTACTGGCACAAACATCGGCGAGCTCACAGACAGACCAGTTCTCTCCGGGTGGGGTCACCACGGGATCAAAGGAGGCGATCATATCAAAGTATGTGAGATTGCTGTGTATGACGCTATGACAAGGGCTCCCTCTATGGCTCAGGACAGTAAATGTTGTATACTGTATTAGTTACCATGTATGTCTATAGACTGACAATGGTATATTTGTTTTGAGGAAAGTATAAATAAAGTTTCCACAAAAAAAATGCATTTGCATTTTTAATGATATGGAAATTGAACCCTTCTGAGGAGATTTCCAACTATTCTTCTTATGTTGGAGACGTTGCTGATAGCACTTGCATTGCTCCAGGATGACAATTATCTTGTAGTCAAGTCTGTTCAGAATGTCAATCTCTGCTTCCAAGATAGAACAGGATGAATATAGAATTGAAGATTGAATGATGGATATTTTATTTACCAAGGAGTAACATGAAAGAGGCACTGAAAGGGAATCTCTAGTTGCCTTTAGTGGCACTTTGAACTCCTTGGTGAAAAACATCCCCCATAAGCACAGTGAGCCATGGACAATTTTATTTGGTATATGTTCTTCAAACCTGCCCTATATTCTGAATAGACTTTTCAAACTAAAATAAACATTTGCTGAGGGAGGGGTGCTCCAGGATTGAGGATTGTTACGTCACATCAGTGAAAAACAAGCTTTGTTTCTCACTGCTGTGACATACGTGCAGTGAATAACAACCTTTTAACCCCTTCGCTGCTAGGCCTTTTCCCCTCCTGTGCTTAGCCTTTTTTTTGGCTATTTGGGGTAGTGGGTGCTTAGGTCCCTGTTACTTTTTGACCACATAAGGTATCCACGCCAATTTTGCGTCCTTTTCTTCCAACATCATGGGGATTCTAAAAGTACCCAGGGTTTGTGGATTCCCTTGGAGGGGTCCCAGAAATTAAGCAAAATACAGTAAAATGGGAAAAACGGGCTGCAAATGAAAGCCTCTGGGGTTTTCCCTGCAAATGTTATCAAAAAAGGGTTTGTGGGACTGAAATCACCATTTTCCAGCTTTTAGGGAATGGCAGTCTTTTGTCGGAGAACCAACATTTTTCACACAGTTTTGGCAGTTTTCTTGGACATAGCCTATTTTTGCTATTTTTAGTACTTCCAACCTCCTTCCAGTTAATGGTAAAAATGAGTATGAAAGCAGTAATGGATCCTGGTAAGCTATACATTTTGGAAAAGTAGACAAAATTCTGAATTCAGAAGGGGGTCATTTGTCTGAATCCATGAAGGTTTCTTTATAGAAACTAACAGTTAAATATTGGAAAAAATGAAAATTAGTGGGACAAATAGCCTATTGTGTCAACGCTTTCACCTGTAACTTCTTACAATTATGACCACTCTGTGAAAGCAATATACTGTTACATTTGCTGGACCTTCCTGGTTGTGGGGATATATAGGGCTTGTAGGTTCACCAAGAACCTGACGAACCCAGAGCCAAAAACTGCGCAGCAACTTGCAATGGTATTTCATTATGTACCGGGTTTAGAGCAATTATTCTTCGAAAATTTATACATGGAAATATAGGTATGAAAGACACCTATATATTTCTTAAATGGGTACAAATTATACAGTGTAGAAACAGTACATATTTGCACATTTTCAAAATTGGGAATGCTCATACTAGCATGAGAATTATTGGTAATTTTTTCAAAATGACTGCTTTTTTACACAATATCTTTCATTTGGAAGGGAGAAATGCATCTAAACTCAATAGGTAATAACAGTTGATTTACCAATCTGAATTACCCTAAGTCTCCCGATAAAAATGGTACCTCACTTGTGTGGGTCGGCCTTGTGCCCATGACAGGAAACGACACAAAACACAACGTGGTCATACCTCAATTTTCGCAGTGGAAAAGGACCCTTTTTTGGTAAAGTGCCTAGCTGTAGTTTATGTACCCTTGCTCTGCTGGCACCTACGGAAACCTAGCAAACTGATACATTTTTAAAAAGTAGACACCCAGGGGAATCCAGGATGGGGTAACTTGACTGCCCCCCACCAGGTTCTGTTACCCAGAATCCCTTGCAAACCTAAAAAATTGACCAAAAAAAACATATTTTCCTCACATTTTTGTGGTGGAAAGTTCTAGAATCTGCGTGGATCCACAAATTTCCACTTACCCCGCGTTCCCCAAAGTCTTCTGAGAAAAATGGTACCTATCTTGTGTGGGTCGGCCTAGTGCCTGCGACACGAAACGGCACAAAATGCAACATGGTCGCACCTCAATTTCGCAGTGAAAAATGACCCTTTTATGGCAAATTGCCTAGCTGTAGTTTTTGAACCCTAGCTCTGGTGGCACCTAGGGAAACCTAGCTCTTGTCCTTGCCCTTTGATATCTGGGTCGAGAGGAACTGCACAGCGTGTGAGTGCGCATAACTATTCAAACATTTCAGATTTCACAATTTCAGAAGAACTTTCACTATCTAGTTTGGGTCTTGTTGAGGGGATTGACACATTTATTGATGGACCAGTGACAAGCTGGTGGGGGGTTAGGCGGTGGTCAGAACTGGGAGTATTCCTGATTGTAAAACAGGGCAATTGTTAGGCAATAGAGCCAATTCTTTCCAATTGTGGCACTTCTCTTGCTTATTTTATCTTTGAGCAGGCCGTTACGGCATTCACAAATGCCATTACTTTGTGGGTGATATGTTGATGTCAATTTATATTTAATTCCTAACATTGTTGTGAGAAGGGCAAAAATGGCGTTTGAAAATTGGCTGCTGTTCTCAGAACGGATTGAGTCTGGCAAACCCCAGCGCGAAATGACCTCACTAAGCAGGAAATTAGCTGCTGCTTTGGCATCGCAGTGAGTGGACACATGGTCTAGCTTCGATCCATTGTGAGAATGGACATACCACCACAATGAGATATCGATCATTTTGGCAGCGATCAATCATGTCCACATAGTCGATGTGGTGTTATTTGAAAGGGCAAAGGGCCTTTTGGTTTTGGTATTGTAGAAGCAACTGTTTTCATAGTGGGGTTTGGTGAGTACTGCTGACTAATGAGGCATTTATTGACAAAAAACTGAATTAATTCATGGGTATTGGGGATAAACCAGTCAGTCTGTAGGGTGGTGGACATATTATCTCAGGAAACATGTGTGGGAAGGTGTAACTGGTTTAGCGCTACTTGTAATAAGGCCTGTGGCATGACAGGTTTCCCTGTCAAGTCAAGTCAAGATAAGCTTTATTCAGTGCATACTATACAACGATAAAAGGTTTCCCTGTCATTATTTGTCTGTAGATAAAATCTGAGGGATCTTGTTGTACTCCCCCCTTCTTCCATAGCTCTTTCTCTTGAAGGGGTGCACTTTCCTGTATTTCTCTGAGGTGTAATTGCGCCATGTGATCTATTGTTTTGTACTCTCAATAGTGTAAGGAGACGTTAAATCAGGAGGGTCTTCATCTGCACTTTCTTCATCCTGTTGTACAGTCGCAGGTGCGTGTTAGGCAAGCTCAATTGGGGCATGCGGGGTTTCTGGAGGTGGAGGTGGAGGTAGTGGTGCAGGTTGGGGTGCCCTGGAGGTGGCTTTAGCTGCCTAGTCTGCCAGAGCTTTACCCCTAGATACAAAGTTTTGGACATTTGTGTGTACTGCACCTGAGCTCGCAGTGTCAGTGCGTCTATTAGCTCTTCATAACTGTCTGTGCCTAACAAATGTGCCATCGGATTTGAGAAAGCCACACCTTTTCCATCGCAAGATGCTGGAATGTGTTATTGTCGTTACATATGCACGAGCCTGAATAAACAGTGATGTGTTTCTCTGTCCGATTACTCAAGGTGGCAATAAATGCCACTAGTTCTGCTGCTTGTTTTTAGTATTGTGAAGGTAATGTTAATTGTTATATAATGTCTAGGGAGTCAGAGGAGTCCTTTTGTTGTGCTCTAACCACTGCTGCTCTTGTATACCTGATCCCTGTTTTTTTTTTTTTATAATTCTTTTTATTAACATGTAACAAACAAAAATCAGCACTGAGGCAAAGGTATAGGGGTAAATTATAGGCAGGAGGAGTTCATTTGACGACAGTTTGACAATACAGAATTGCATTCAGAACAAAATTACAGAGCTGTAAATGATACAGTTTATGGTGAGGACAAGTCGTCAAGAATAGTGCTATGCGATGGGCTGCAGATCTCACCACGGTATGTGTTCAAGGCCCCCCAAATTAACGACCATTTCTTCAGGCACCCCTTTGCAACATAAACCGTTTTGTCCCAGAACATGCACCAATCCATGTTTTTCTTCCAGTCCGCAAGGGCAGGGGGATTGGTGGCTCCCCACTGCTGTGCTATGTTCATTTAGCCAACATAAGTCCCAGCGTTACCCAAATCTGGCCCCTTCTCCCAGGTCTGTGGGTTTCTATACATTTAACAGGCATCTCTTTGCCTCGAGGCAGATATCAGGACCCAATACTTCACCTAGTACTATGTGGATTTGACGCAAGTATCTCTGAATGAGGTCACACTCACATATTATGTGCATAAATGTCCCTTCAGAGCCACATTGCTGTCTGAATGCACCCTCATCCGCCCTCTCCATTCGGACCAGACAGGGCCCAGTGATATATACCCTAGGCAGAAATTTTAGCTGAACTAGGCGTAGCTTTGCCGATATAGCCACTTCTCTTGGGAGGATAATACCTCCTGCCATTCCTCGTCATCCAGTTCGAGGCCGTCTCCCATTTTGCCCTAGGTACCTGAAGGGGTTCAACTGCGTTACTCATAATCTTCTTGTAATTGATGGAGATAATTTTTTCTGGCAGGTTGCCATCAAGCATCCTGTCCTCTAGAGGCGTGCAGTCTGGAAGAGAAGTGCCGCTGGGTATGTGTGCCTGCAGTGCGTGGCGGACCTGGAGGTAGTGGAAGCTCTGTGTTGGCGAGTTCATACTTCTGCTGTAGATAGGCAAAGGTCACCACCACCACTCTCCCACCCATAAATCCCAGATGCTCGAGATCCCGATGAGATCACACTTGTCAAATCCCTTTGACTTCCAAAGATTACCTAGAATCTCAGAGTCCCGAAGAGGCGTGGCTGATGTCAGTTTCCACCCCCAACCCAGGCTCCTAGTGGCTGTATGCCAGTCATGCGCTGAGTGTTTCGTCGGTCCAGTCATGGGAAAGCGCTTCGGCCTAGAGTAGTGCGCCCTGTAGTAGTTCCCGCCGGGGAGAAGCCACCGGTCCATAGCATACCCCGGATCATCTACACTTTGGTAGGTGCCATGGTTGATGGCTGCAAGGTGTGCCACCCAGTAATACTTCTTAAGGTTTGGGAGGCTGATTCCACCATCGTACCAATTAAGGGCGAATTTGTGAAACGTTATTTGAGGCTTCCCTCCCCACAGTAATTCCCTCTGCATACTCTCAATTTCCTTAAAGTAAATCATGGGCACTGGGTCTGGGAAGTTTTGTAGCACATAAAGAAAGTGAGGCAGGGACATGATCTTGAAAAGTGCAGCCCTGCCCAGCAGCGAGAGAAGGAGTGCCTCCCATGTGGCAATGTCCCTTTTCAGCCTGCGCAGTGGCGGGAGGAGGTTACGGCTGTAGCAGAGGTGAGGAGGTGGGTGTCAGATGTCACAATGATTCCTAAGTATTTAATGCCCTCAGTGGTGATTTGGATGGGACAGTCCTTAGGGACAATGGGGTGGCCCCCATGCAAAACGTAAATGAGAGACTTGCCCCAGTTAATGGAGTAACCGGAGAATCTACCGAAGATTAAGATGATATCAAAAACCGCAATCAGCGATTTAGTCGGAGCTGCTAGGAAAAGGAGGATATCATCTGCATATAGCGAGATACCGTCCTCCTATGACGGAGCCCACTTCAATCCCCGTATAACAGAGTCCCTCCGGATCCATGCCATTAGGGGTTCCAGCACCAGGGCGAACAGGAGGGGAGAGAGCGGGCAGCCCTGTTGGGTACCCCGTCCTAATGCAAAGAGTGCTGACTTTTTAATATTCACCACAACCTGTCCAAGGGTTTATAGTGTAGGTGCCGAACCCACTGGACAAACCCGTCCCCAAATCCCATCTTCGTGAGCACAGCGAAGAGGTAGGGCCATTCTATAGTGCCGAATGCCATTGTGGCATCTAACAAGACTATGATTATCGGTTCTTGTATCGTGCTTAGCCGTCCCTTCGCGCCATGCACTCTCCGCAGATTCAGGGCTGTGTTGCAGTGGGGCATGAAGCCTGACTGGTCTGGGTGCACCAGGTCACCTATTATTTTAACTAGGTGATTAGCCAGTAATTTAGCAAGAATTTTTGGTTTAGCATTAAGAAGGGAGATTGGTCCATACGATGCACCTGCAAACTAGGTTTGCCGTCTTAAATGGATTGTGACGATCGTGGCTGTGTGCTGGTCAAGTGGTAGAACCCCCCTTTCCCTACTTTCAATGAACATGGATCGCAGATAAGGGGCCAGTTTGTCAGGCGCTAATTTGTACAACTCAATTGGAAGGCCATTGGGGCCCAGACCCCCGCTTGTCTGGAGGCTTCTAATTGCCATTGCTATCGCATAATTTGTGAAGTCACTGTCTAGAGTGCTCGCTCCTCAGTTTGCAGGGTAGGAAGGGCGATATCCCTTAGCATGGATTGAGAGTCTTCTTCCGTGTAGCTGGTGCGTGTGCCATAAGTATCGCCATAATGTGTGGCAAACGTGTCAGCGATGGCCTGTGGGTCTGTGATCAATAAACCAGTACAGTCAGCTATCTCCGGTACCAGTCTAGATGCCCTTTTTTTCTTGTCCAGCCACGCTAGTAGCTTCCCGGCTTTGTCACCCAGGTCGTATACCATTCCCTCTGTTTCTATTGCCAGGGATTTTGCTCTCTCCAATGCTGTGGCCTTGTATTCGTCCTGCTTGAGCTGTAAGGCATGGACCTTTTCCTGCGTTACTCTCCCTTCTAGTTCCTCTTCCAGTCTAAGGATTTCGCTCTCTATTATTCCTAGGTCCTTTATCCTCTCTTTACGTGCCCCAGCTATTTGGGAAAGCAACTGTCCTAAGATGTCTGTTTTAAATGCCTCCCATAACGTCTGGGAGGCGTCAACGGTGCCCTAGTTGCTCCATAGCCTGTAGCAGAGCCTTACGTGTCCAAGGGTCTCAGGGATGCCACAGGTTGATTTGGGCTATTCTGCCCTCCCCACCCCGCCCCAGTGCCACATGAGCCCAAACCGGAGAGTGGTTGGATATGCCTCTCGCCAAATGTCTCGTTTTTCGAATAGATGTCAACTGTGTTGCAGGGACGATTACGTAATCAAGACGGGAGAAGCTATTGTGTGCCCATGAGTAGAACGTGTGTTGGACATTGTCTGGGGAAATATCCTTCATGTATCAGTTAGGCCAAGTGTCTCCAGAAAATCAGGCAACCATGCGTCTGCTGCGCCGATGTCTCGCGGGGGATGTCTATCCAGCATACCAGAGACCACAGAGTTAAAGTCCCCTTCCATACACAAAAGGCCCTCTGGCAGGGAGAGCAGCACTGCCCCAAGGTCTTTGAACGGGTGAGATTGCAGTCCCGGTGGGACAAAGATAGACATACAGGTAGGTGATTGTGCACCCGTCCAACTGTCCGATGACACCAATGTATCGTCCAAGGCCGTCTGCCCATGTGGACTTGACAATGAAGGGAAGGGAGCCCTGCATCAATATACCCACACCTCAGGAGCCAGCGGTGAAGCCTGCCTGTGCCACTAGCTTGTAGCCCCATCTATTGAGTGCCTTGCAACTATTGCCCACTAGGTGGGCCTCCTGTAGGAGGACCACGTCTGGGGCGTGTCTCCTAATGTATTGAAGCACTACACATCTCTTGATCTTGTCCTATAAGCCGTTCACATTCCAGCTCAAGAATTTAAGATTGCAGTCCCCATGCATTTGCTTGTGTGTGATATGGAGTCTTCAGTTCCCCCCCAGTAGTGATTTCTGCTCATGCTGATTTAAAACAAAGAAAACAAACAACATTACCTCAATCCCAACAACCCCCCTTCCTGCCCCCCGCACTCTGGGCCTGAAACTGCCCATGATTCCAACTTGTAGAGTGATCTGTCGCCCAAGTACAAAACTTAAAGTAGAAATGTGAAAGAGCCGCTACATCCCCCCTCCCCTCCCAAAACGATCAGAGACTCATCCACTTTTCGAAAGGGACAAGTCATTAGAGTCATTCACTGTCAGTTGGTATCAGGACCCGTGAGGCAGTGACAACCTCCATGAATCAATACCTGAGGCCCCCGCTGATGTAGGGGGCCATACAGCTACATAATTTATTTATTTATTTATTTATTTGCGGGTTTATAACGCGCTAGGATCACCTCCCAAAGGAGTATCTCCGCGCCTTTGGCAACCTTCCAGCGCATAGCAGTAAGTATATAAAATGTACACTAGTTTTGGAATAAAAAGGTTTTTAACTGTTTTCTGAACGGGAGATACTCCTTGCAAAGTCTCAAGGAAAGTGGGAGGCTGTTCCACAGCGTCGGGCCAGCAATTGAGAGGGCTCTACCACCCTGTCTAGCCTTTTTTGCTCTCGGAACCTGCAGCAGGGCTTGTTCACTAGATCTCAAGGATCTCAAAGGTTTATAGGGAAAAAATCTGTTAGACAAATACACAGGGCCTTTCTTCTGGAGACACTTGTATATAATGCAACAAGTCTTGTACTTCACCCTTTGCTTAATGGGAAGCCAATGCAGGGTGTTCAAGAGGGGTTTGGAGGGGGTGCGAGAGGGCTGATTTAGAACAAGACGGGCCGCGGTAATGAGGTCTGACGCACCTCCGGCATGTGGCCCTTCCTTATCCAGTCAAAGCCACTAGTCTCTCTGGCCGGGAGAATGGTCTTGGACTCCACGCCAAATCCTCTAGCCAGTCTTATGCCGATTCTGGGGTATCAAAGAACCAGGCTTTACCACTGGATTCCACCCGGAGATGCGCAGGGAACAGCATAGCATAGCAAAGTTAAACTCCTTGTCCCAGAGCGTCTTCTTCACCGCCAGGAACAAACGGCGTTGCCTTTGGACCACCTGCGTGAAATACGGAAGAAAGGTGATCGTAGCGTTTTCGTACTTAAGCGGTGGGCCTGCTCTAGCATTTTGAAGAATGGTGTCCCAGTCGCTGTAGTTCAGCGCGTGTGCTAGTATCAGTCGTGGAGGAGCCCCAGGCTTCGGTCGTCCCCTCCCAGGACCCTGTGTGCCATTTCGATCACAAAGAATTTTGACAGTACCTTAGGTTGGAGGAGGGTAAGTAGAAGTTCTTCAACAAAGAGGTCTGGGGCCTGCCCCTCCGCCCGTTTCGGCACTCCCAGAATGCGTATATTATTGTGGTGAGTGCGTCCCTCATAATCGTTGAGCTTACTCTCAGCAAACTTACGAAAGGACTGCAATTCGCGTATCTCAGTGTGCAGGTGGGAAGTGTCATCTACCAGGCTCATGGCGGTGATTTCCAGTTGCTTAACCTTTTTGCTTATCTTCGATAGGCCTGTCCGTATTAACCTGACGTCCGTGGGGCGTATGTCCATTAGCTGTTCCATAGATGGCCGCACCCCAGAAATGATCTCCATGACATCTTTGAGTGTGAGTTCCGAGGGCTGTTCCTCCGTACCACCACCCGCCTTATCCTTGGTCCACTGGTCTTGGGGTGAGGCCTTTGGTAGTGTGTAGTGGTCCAGCTTATTCTGCTGGATCGTTCTCGACCCCTTTGTCCACATCTTCTTTGACTAGCTTCACCACTCGTGGTTCGTGGTGTACCCCGGCGGTGAATCGTGGGTCGTATCTAGCTCCTGTGCTGACAGTGTCCTCGTTGGGGTGAGGACGGCGGGATCCAAGAGTAACAGGTCAACAACCACGGCCCCTCAGGGTAGTCTAACAGCGTATTTGGGCCTCACGCACACCCAACGCCAGGAGCCAGGCTGTAGCGATCCATGAGGGAGGCGCAGCCCCAGCTGCTCCAGCAAAATTCAAACCCTCAGTCGCGCTTCAGTCTTCCAGTACCACCTCAGTACCTCCACAGCGCTTGTTTACAGTGGCACCAGGCCGCTGGGGCTGAGTCACTTGTGTTCTTGAGGGCTTTCACCACCACTACTCCCCAGGATGGAGTGTGCCAGTAGCGCAGGCGTAGCGCAGTCACGAAACGTGAGGGCAACCGATGTTTGTCTGGGCAAGTCGGAATTGGCAGGGCGCTCTCGGCGAAGGTCCTGGGCAAACACCACAATATCAGGGGCACAGAGCCTGGATGTTGGTAGTGTGCGCTCCACCCGTGTTGAGCAGGATGAGTGGGCGCTCTCACCCATATAGGAGGTCTCAGGGGGAAATGCATTGTTCTGATCAGGCCTCCCGCTGGTGCACTGTGTGTCAATGCGCTTTTGGCTGCTGCGTATAAGCCACTGCCCGGCTGCTGCTCATGTGGAGGCCGCGAATTCCGGAAGCCAGATTTCAAGATACCGGTGCTCAAGGCGTCGGCTGAGGCAGCCGGGGCTCCGGTTACAAGTCCGAGGTTAGAAGAGCGGATGTCTGTGTCGGATAGTCGAGGAGAGGAGTTTCAGGACGGAGCTAATCTATCCAGCAGCCGCCATCTCGCGCTCCTTGGCCACGCCCCCCCCTGATCCCTGTCTTTTGACTAATGGTAGAGGAGCCATCAACAAAGTACACAGTACTGTCTGGCAATGGGTCCTCCTTTGCTGCTCCTGACTTATCTGGACAGTATGTGGCACAATCATGAGGGTCGCAATGGAAAGGACAAAGAACGTGGCAGGGTTTACTGTGTGGCACTTAACTACTTTCAGAGAGGGCAAGGATAGTATGACTGGGTAACCTGATACTCTTTGAGTGGTAAGAGTTGTTTTAGCTTTCTGCATTATGGCAAAAACAGCATGTTCAGTATACAGTGTCATTGGGGATTCCATGACTATGGGGGTACGTTTCTCAGCTACCAATGCTGCTACTGCTAGTGCTTGTTCGCAGGGGTAGTGTCCTTTCATTACAGAATCTAGTATGCCACTGAAGTAGGCAATTGGTTTGTGGCCCATGAGGTATTTCTGGGTGAGGACTGCTGTCATGACTTGACCGTCGCAGTGAGTAAAATTCCTTGGTGAAGCCAGGGGAGCCTAACACTGAAGCATTTGTAATTTCATCTTTCAGTGAAGTGAAGGCTGTCTTCATTTCAGGTGTCCAATAAATGTTGTTATGTCTGTCTTTAGCCATTTTAACAGCTTTCAGCAGTGGGGCAGTGATGGTCGAGAAATCAAACACACACTGGCAAACATAATTCACTAATCCTCTGAATTTCTGCACGTCCTTGACTGTTTGTGGCTCAGTGGTGCATTTTATAGCTTCAATTCTATCTGGGGTGACTCGTCTTCCTGATGCTGTGAGCAACTGTCCAAAGTAGTGTACTACTTTCTGGCCGTATGGAAGTTTCTGTTTGTCAACCTTGTATCCTCTCTGTGCTAATGTTGTGAGCAGTGCTATTGTATCCTTTCCACATTGTTGCTCTGTGGGACTGCAGAGTAATATGTTGTCGACCTACTGCAGCAAGGTGCTGTCACATTGGAAATTTGATAAAAACATCTTTGACAGCTCTGTTTAAGACACTGGGGTATTCAAAATAGCCTTGGGCTAACCTGGTGTAGGTCAATTTAATATTTTTAAATGAAAATGAGAACAGATATTATCGGGGTATAGTGGGACACTGAAAAAGGCATTTTCGGGTCACTGACGGAAAAATATTCTGCATCTAGGTGAATATTGGTGAGCACCACTAAGGGGTCAGGGACAATTGGCAATTCTTTTACCACAATGTTGTTAAGTGGACGTAAATTGTGTAGTAGACGCCATTGATTAGTCTTATGTTTGCGTACAGGATCAGGCATGTATTGCAAGGAGATGTGCAGGGGTATATTACTCCCTGATCGATCCAGTAATGCTTGTATAGTTGAGGCGATACCCTCCTCTGCCTCCTTGGACAAAGGATACTGGCGCACTCTTGGTAAAATGGTGCCTTTCTTTAGTGTAATTCTGAATGGGGTAGCAGAGTGAATGAGGCCTACATCATTTGGACCAGTGGTTCAAAGGTTGCTTGATACCTGAGCTAGGTCAGCGTCACGTATGGAGTCAAAGTGTTGGGCAGGAGTAGGTGTTCTTATTTCTATGGTCCCTGAAAGAGAGACTTTATATTAATAGACAATTTAATTAGTTAAAGCTACGGGGTTCCGAATAGTTGGTCGTCTAGGATGTCCCTTACTAACCGTCCTGGTTGAAGGAAAATGACGCAGGCCAAGGTGTGGGCGTTGTTGTCAATTGCTTGGAATGCTCCATAGGTGGGTGTTATTTCAAGACAGTGTATATCTAAGATCATGTGCTTGTCGGGCATTTGGGAGTGCTGTGAGAGTGGGCGAAAGAGATATTGTTTTGGAAGTTTGACAGTGTGGCCATTTATTTCTGGTGTGGTGGCAACAATGATGTGCACTGCAGTGGAGAATGCTTTTTCATCTACTGGGCGGGCTCTTATTTGATCCTTTAAGGAGGAGTCCACAGTGACTGCCATCATCCTGGCCAAAGGTGTACCTGGAATAGAGCAAATCATTGTGCCCATTTCATCAAAGTGGATAGTCATATTTAATTTTGCCATGAGGTCACGTCCCAGGAGATTCACTGGAGACAGTGGTGAATAGAGCAGACGTTGTTCCATGTATTTACCTCCTATTTCTATTGGTACTGGCTTTGGTGAAAGGGACCCTAGGTATTGCCCCAGAGAGGCCTTCTGTGTCCGCTATCAGATCTGAAATGGGCAGTGCTCCTCCTGTAATACAGGAATAAGTAACACCTGTGTCAATGAGAAAGCTTTATGTGTTATTGTTTATCGTGACAAAATCAATGGGGTCCTTCATAACATCTGTTGTACACGGGAAAACTGGGCACACAAGAGTTGTCTGTAGGCTGTCCTAACTGTGATATCCTCCAGCCTGGTACTACTGGATGGTGCCCTGCGCAAATGGGTTGGTGGAAGATATCACTGTGCCTCCCTGAGGTACAAATGCTTGTGCTTGGGGCATCATTTGATATACAGGTGTTTGTGGTTGCTGTATTTGTGGCTGTGCTTGTGGAGTTGGTACCTGTAATTGGATAATTGCAGGTGCTTGTAATTGTAATTGTTGTTGCATGGGCTGCTGCTGTGCTGGCGGGAGGTAGGAATATATTATTTGGGGCTGACCTGACTGTGGCTGCATTTGCTGCTGTTGCTGATATTGGGTGGGGGCCTGTTGTTGGTGTCCCCTAAACACTTCCCATCCTTCATTCTGCATTTTGGTGTGACAATCTCTTATGAAGTGTCCTAGTCTATGACAGTAAAAGCATACGGGGGTCCTGGCTGTTCTGCTGCCCTTTGTTGACCCAATCCTCTACCTCTGCCCTGCATCCCTGAGTTCCTACGCCTATTCTGCTGGTTACCATAATATGGCTGTTGTTGTTCATTATTATAGGCGAGCTATGCTCGTATGTATGGTGCACCTCCCTTGGTGTTACCTGCTAACGCATTAAGGGAATTCTGTGGAAATCCTGCAACAGCAGTTTTCTGGTTTACTGGTGTTGCGAACATGACTGTACCTGGAGCATCTTTTTTCTTATTAAGTTTCTGCTGTACTAGCTTGGCTGCTGCATTTTCAATTGCTAATTGCCTGTTCCTGTCCGGTTCCTGCTTCTCTTTACAGAAGTGAATAATGTGATCTTGTGTTTCAGGCCATGGTTTGCATTCCATTGCTACTATCCCATCTAACTTATCCTGCACGGCAGTGGGTAGTCATTTTTTACTGTGTGTTAGAAAAACCTACTATTCCCTCCAGTTGCTTTCCATTTTTCTCCTAATTCATGATGCCGTTTTACCTTCATTCTAGAAATGTAGTGTGCTGGGTCCTCATTGTGTTGCATTGTTAGTGACATTAGGGACCCGATGTCTGGGATATCTGGGAATTTGCTGTGCAATTGGGACCAGATGCGTGCCCTATTTTATTAAATGCTTCACCATCATATTCTGTGCCAGTTATTGTAATTTTGTTATTGACGTTTATGAGTATATCTTCTGCGTCTTCTCCAATAAGGGAGATAAGCAGACTTTAGACATCCCCTGTTCCTAAGTTGACACCTGCAGTTTGCTTTTCTAAGGCTGCTATCCATTTTCTGGCAACCTCTGTGAGGGGTGGGAGTTGTTTCTTCAAATTGTCTCTGTCTTTTTGTGACCATGGGACATAGATGGGAGGGGGGCATTGGCATTTTTTAACAGTAGTGGCATTTGGCGTGTTACCCTAGTGCTTGCTGCTGTGGGTCGGGTGTGCATGATAGGGTCATGAATATTTCTGCCATATTTTTGGGCTTGCCCCCTATGTAACCGTAGTCCCAGTCTTTATCTCCCTCCCCATGTAGGATGCAATCTTCTTCTGTTGCCATATTTTGTGGATCATAGGACCCAGTTTGTGGCCATGGGATCATCTGTGGTTGGCTTTCTGTTCAACATGCCAGATTATCAGTGAAGGGATCAACATAAAAGTCAGAATCCTCTCTGAGTGTTATTATCTAATTTGGCGAAAATTTGGTGTAGGGTGAGGCTGTTTGTTTGCTGAGCACCATGTTATAGCTATTACTCTGTCAAATAGAGCTCATAGAGGCGGTGCCTGAAAAATCATATGATATGTCCGGTCTACCATGTGTTTCTAGCACCTATAATCGTTCTATCTCTATTTTCCTCCTTCTTTTCTCTTTTTGTTCCTCTGCGTCTGGATGCTCTCTTTGTGGTGTGATGTTCATGCAGGTAAGTGTGCACGGTATTGGTGGGCCAAAGGTGTCTGTTATGACTGGCTGTACTGTCTGTGGGGGTGCTTGCTGACTTATAGCAGGGTGGTTGTCATGACTAAATGTTACACCTGTGTGGGGCATGCCTGAAACAGGTGCTTCATTGTTTTGTAGCATTGTAGCACCCTATGTTTCCCGGGGAATGTGTATCTGCAGTGCCCGCTGTGGTGGAGTGTCAGCCCTTTCATCATTAGAATGAGGTGTGAGGTCTACATCACCGAGTAGTTCAGTGAGTTGGTCATGCATTTGTTCTACTTTCATCGACAGGTGCCTGACAGCTGCAGCTCCGCCAGTGGGGCTTGGAGACCGCATCTTGTGTAGAATTCTGTGTGGTCTTTGCCTAGTATGATGCTATCTGTACTTTTGTTTGAATCCTGCCTGTTTCTCCATTTGGTGAAGTGTTGATGGGAAAATGGCTCAGGGTATTCTTGCCTGCTATCCCTGGCCTCCCTATCGGTATTTGGAAGGTCCAGCATGGAAGTTGTATCCTGACGCTGGGACAGTGTACTGATGGGGAATTGTGCATTGCATTGGCGATGCAGACTTTGTAGTTGTTGGTGTTCATCAGTGAGGAATGTGTTGGAACCAGAGCGTGAGCTGTGAGAAGTTTGATGCGATATGTTGGAAGAACTATCGCTCCTTTCATCTTCATCTTGCTGTTGTGCTGCATTATTTTGTGCTGGTGTGAGCTTCAGGGTGAATTGTGCATCTATTTGACCTGATAGTCCTGGCATCTTTTTTCTGTTATTGGGCTTTGGGCAGTAAGAGGTGGCAGTGTTTGGACGTGGTCCAGCAAACTTTAATGTTGTACAGCAATGGGCTCTTCTGAAAAAAGGCCAGAGTGACCCACAGCTGTTTTGTCATTTGGTGTTGGCTCTAAATCTGAATTGATAATATGTTTGGGATAGGCACCACTTATGGGATATGCAGGGGAGGGGCGGTGGGCATCAGTGTTGACTCTGCATTTTCTTTAAAGATGCACCACAGTGCTAAGGTGTCTTTACGTTTTGTACGCAGCCGGAGTATTTCGCTTCTAAGAATTTTGTGGCATGATTTAGTGTGGCACGATCAAATGTACCTTCAGGAGGACAGAGGTGTGTCAAGTTCTTTGTGTGTTTGTACAGATCCATACAGTGTTTAATGATGTGCTGTACCTGCCCTGTGAAGTTTTTTAATACGTGCTGTAGTGGGGTGGCCATACTTATTTTTGTATTTAAAAAGCTGTCCTGGGATGTAGCTGGTAAATGTGGTTGGGAACTATTGTCAGTCTGACTTGTTATTCCTGTGTTACGCCAATTCCCAGGCCTTGAAACATGGTAAAGAGGACAGCGCTAGTTAAGGGTGTGACCGGAGTGAAGGAAGAAGGGTGATCCTCAGAAATACCAATAATGTGTCCGTTAATATTGTACACAACAATCTGTGGTGCCCCTGAGTCAACTGATTCTGCGCTCATTCCTTAGTATTGTTCTGCATAAGGATATCTCTCTCTGGGGCAGGCACGTGCTCCCCCTCTGGCTCCGTGCCCCTTAGAGTGTTTGCAGCAGTGGTGAATGGGTGTTCTGAGAGTCTTCTTGCTCTATTATACTGTTGAAGTTAGATGTTGATGATGTTGGCGTGTCTGGGAGGGTGAGGTCAGGACTGCTGGCGTCCTCTGTGGGTTTCACTGAATAGGTTGATCCTGAGGAGGAGTCCCAACAATCGCTAATTATTACTGAGGAAACTGATGAATATAGGAATGGGGTGTAGCATGAGTCATTTGCAGTGGAAGAATTCTGTGAATAGTGTGGCCAGACAAGATCTGGACGTGTAGTATCTGGAAGCGGTGTGGGCGTGGGATGTGTATGAGCTGTGCCTCGTAATTCTATCAGGCTCAGTGCAGATGTCCTTACTTCTGACGTTGGTGTAACCTGAACTTCCAATATGTCCCACGCTACTGAAACAAGATCGCTCTGATATTCAGTTAGTGGACGGATTGTGTCTGTGGGAGTATTATAAACTGCAACTGCTCTGTTGTGTAGTATGTGCAAAAGTAGTTAACTAATTTGTTGTGTATTATTATTTATTACGTGCACAAATCCTGTTGTACACTATGGGACTAGACATGTATGTTAAAGAAGCTGGCAACGTGCTTTTACATCATGACCTTAACAAAACGTGGGCAGGAGGGGGACGGAGTATGGCAGGGTGTGCTTCTGTAGCAATAATATTCACGGGGGACTCAAAGACTAACAATATGCATATAGCAAATACTTTGATAAAGCTAGTTATTTATCTCTCTAACAATTTAGCAATCGTTCTGACTCCATGCACCAGACACCGGTCTTTGTAAAAGAAACCACAATATAATCAAATAGAAGATTTGAACACAAAAATAATCACAAGCTGAGTATATAAATGTGAAACAAGTTATATATGCTTTCTTTGGAATAAAAGAGAGGCAACATTGTGCGCTTTAGCCTGAATGGAGACAGAAAGAACGTATTTGTGTTCAATGTTTAAAAAAGTTACAATAAATGAGTTTATTATGTTTCTGTTCACCCGAAAAGAACAGGAAACCACTGCAGGAACTTTCTGTGAGAGAGACATTTTTCTTTTTCTGTAGCTACGCAGACAAAAATAACCTTGTTCAAATGCTACCCTTTTTATCTATATTAACTGTCCTGTCCTGTCATTAGTTAAATATATATGTACCAATGCTCACTATCTGTCCTGCGTGTGCTGAAATGTATATGCTGGTGATCACTCACAAAAGCTTGAAGTTTCTGATCCCTGTATAACCCCTACAACTCCCGTGCCGCTCACAAGACGTGAGCTGACAATTATGTTGGGGTTTTGGCTCTTCCAGAACCTGCAAGAGCTGGAGAACGCAAGGCGCTGTTTTCCCTTACCTATTAGTGCTAAATAATAGATAGGTGTCCTATCTTATTTCAGACAGACAATATGAAAAAATATGCATATATATTTGTAAAATGAAAACCCACAATTTCCTAACTGTCAAACAATTCTTAGCACTAACTCCTGGCTCAGTGCCTGTTTATACGTGTTTAAAGAAGGAGGGTCGTTTTAATATGGAAAGACACCACTTTAATGCAAGGAACTGTGCTTTGCATAGGGATTGCACCCACAGATGCTTAACTGAAAATACAGGCAAAATAGCGCAGCAGGAGAAGATAAAGAGAATCTTTTTCTTTGACTTACCCATGTGTGCTGTGTCTGAACAGTCAGGAAGAGGCACCGAAGGCCAATCTCTGTCCGTGGTCACAGGGAACAGATTGCGTTCCCTTGCTGGCTGGGGCTATTTAACCCGATTTTGTGGTCACCAGATGTTATAGGGCTTTTTATACTTTTTATTTTTATTTTTGACCACAAGTCTGTCACATGATAGGTGTTTGATGTCAATCATACCACGATTTGTACATTTATCAGAATCAATATATATCACTTCACAGAATTGTTATAAGAAAGCAGAAGATTACAAAGGGTTATAGGTCATGTTCTCACTCCAATTTGCTTGTCTTTAGATACTTGAAGCTAGCAAAATACAATAATATTGAAGGAATTGAAAGATTGCACCTGGCCCCCACCTCAGTGCACTCCATGTGCTCCTCTTAGCTCGAAATGTTCCCTGTTTTTGTGGTCAGTGTTCGTGAGAAGAGAATCACACTCCAGGGACAACAAAAGAGTGGGGGGTCAATGAGTTTGTTTACCAAGAAGACGGAGCTGGGGTTGGTGTCCTTAGCAGAGGAGATGTGTTGTGATTTAATCAGAGTGGCATAGGGCCTACTGTGTTAACAACATCCTATATGCTGGCTCGTGGGGCCATATGAGGGTCTCATGCTTCAGGTGTGGGACAGAATTGTCAGAAGGCATTTAAATTGTATAACGGGACCCTGCTTCAATTCAACAAGTATTCCCGTATTAAAAAGGGGGATAAGAGCAACCTCAAAAAACTACAA
This sequence comes from Lissotriton helveticus, assembly GCF_964261635.1. Classification (NCBI taxonomy): domain Eukaryota; kingdom Metazoa; phylum Chordata; class Amphibia; order Caudata; family Salamandridae; genus Lissotriton; species Lissotriton helveticus. The sequence continues at coordinate 1,460,777,585 of NC_136059.1, forward strand.
TAACACCTCTGATTGATAGTACAGCTAAACTGATGGGACGTTTACTTTTTAAATAGATTGGGGGATTGGAATGAGGAGAGAAGTGGTCTGAAAATTGCTCAGTATGGGCTCAGAAAGGGAAAAGGGACCGTTGATCAATGTCTTAATTTAAGCATAGCGGTTGCCAAGTATACAGTGGTGAAGTAGGACCATCTTTGCACGGATTATGCACCTTCGATTGCGTGGTCCACAGCGACCTATGGGAAATTACGGAGTTTATGGGAATTAACCTAGTGATAATTAATTTTATTAGGAGACACCGTTGTTTTTTGTTGGCAGTTCCGTGGAGGGCGACTACTCACCATGCAGAGCTTCTTTACTGCCATTACCTGCCCATACCGCTCCTGCTTGACGACCCTCCCACAGGACTACACGTGGGCAGCGTCCGGACCACAACTCCCGGCATTCACGGCCGGCGCACCACTCCAGTGTCACCTCCCGGCGCCAGGAGGTGTGTAAATAGGCTCGGAGACTCCCGCAGCGCGGGACACCGTTGTTTTTTGTTGGCAGTCCCACGGAGGGCGACTACTCACCAGGCAGAGCTTCTTTACTGCCATTACCTGCCCAAACTGCGCCTGCTTCACTACCCTCCTGCAGTACTACACGCGGGCAGGGTCCGGACCACAACTCCCGGCATTCACGGCCGGCGAACCACTCCAGCATCACCTTCCAGTGCCAGAAGGCGCATAAATAGGCTCGGAGACTCCCGCAGAGCGGGACACTTGTTTTTTTGTTGGCATTTCCATGGAGGGCGACTACTCACCTGGCAGAGCTTCTTTACTGCCATTACCTGCCCATACCGCTCCTGCTTTATGACCCTCCCACAGGACTACTCACGGGCAGGGTCCGGACCACAACTCCCGGCATTCACGGCAGTCGCACCACTCCAGCGTCACCTTCTAGCGCCAGGAGGTGCGTAAATTGGCTCGGAGACTCCCGCAGCGCGAGACACCGTTGGTTTTTGTTGGCAGTTCCATGGAGGACGACTACTCACCAGGCAGAGCTTCTTTACTGCCATTACCTGCCCATACTGCTCTTGCTTGATGACCCTCCGGCAGGACTACACGAGGGCAGGGTCCGGACCACAACTCCCAGCATTCACGGCCCGCGCCCCACTCCAGCGTCACCTTCCAGCGCCAGGAGGCGCGTAAATAGGCTCGGAGACTCCCACAGCGCAGGACACCGTTGTCTTTTGTTGGCAGTTCCACGGAGGGCGACTATTCACCAGGCAGAGCTTCTTTATTGCCATTACCTGCCCATACCGCTCCTGCTTGACGACCCTCCCGCAGGACTACATGCGGGCAGGGTCCAGACCACAACTCCCGGCATTCATGGCCGGCGCACCACTCCAGCGTCTCCTTCCAGTGCCGGGAGGCACTAAATAGGCTCGGAGACGTCCGCAGCGCGAAACACGCACGGACGTGCCCGGGCTTCCGGGCCTGTCCACGCCTGTCAGCGGCTGAAAGAGGCTGGGTTGGGCCATAGCTCTTGGTTGCTCTCATCAGAATATCATCTGAAGGTACTGTGTATTATGTCTGAAAGTGGATTGAACTGAAAGCCACCTTTATACGTTTGAAAGAAGTTCTAATTACAGCACTCCAAATACATGTGTATATGTCAGTTTTGGGCTCCGGTATCTTGCCCTCAGCACAAAAAACTGTTTAAGGCTGTTATTATACAATAGTCTAACAAGCTAGAGCACGAATCACAATAGATGAAAAAGGGGTCCGCAATTCTCAAGACACATTCAATTGAAGTCCGAGTCAGTTCTCTTCAATATATTCTTTATTCAAATATCATAAAAAGTTCTCCCAGCACGTAAATCGCCAACACATGTTTCGTCTCACACAGAGACTTCATCAAGGCTGGAAATATTAAATACAAATATTTATTTTACACAAATATACACTATTTACATATTAAAAGAAGAAGTAATGTGCATTGTCACAATACATAATACTAATCAATATCAACATTTTATGAACACTACAAACAAATCCAAGACATCAGTCCATTCTTATTTCATATATAAACATGATTTTAGTACAGTTCATGATCCTGACAGAAAAGAGGTTATATACCGAATCATGGTAGGACAAAGCACAGATATGCTCTAAATGCCTAAGAAAAAAGATTACTATAGATACAACACATGTGGTTAGCTTAACTAAAGTTCTATACTCAAGGACATTTGATTATTGAGTACACCAAAGAGTAATAAGTAAAAAGTGGAAACCCACCATAGATAAGGTGAAGGAATGTCGTGTTGATGTAAAAGAGTTGTAAAGCGCACTGCAGTCACCAAGTGATGGAACACCTAAGAAAATAAGGTCCAGTATTAACACGTGAGTTCTTGTAACCAAATACACGTTAATGTCAAGAGACCATGTACCTATAATGTAAGGGGTTGTTCCTACATGGCCATATATATCAATTATGTGCATACATCTATAAATATCAAAAATGGGTGACAGAAAAGATTTGTACTAAACAGGAATTATTCAAAAAAATATATATATTTTATTTTTCCTTTTTTTAAAATATAAGTTCATATAAATACTGTTTTAAATCAGAGATTACATAAAAGATATGCAGTCATATACTTCAAAAAATCAGAAATAACACAAAAAGTCATAAATATAAACAACAAGAAAAATACCCCTTGGTATCAATCATACCAATCAACATACTTGCGTGCTAACAGTCATACCACAATCAAACCACATAATCAGATTGAAAAAAGGAACTGGGTTATAATTAGCAAGATCAAAAAATGCTATTGTTGTTGTTGGGGCCTCAAGATGTAATCTTCGGCCCTTGTAGCGGGTCTACGCGCGTTTCGGCGGCTCTAGGCCACCTTCATCAGGACCTTATTCATCATATTAGTGTAAATACCAGGGGATCTGAAAAATATGTATAAAAAAGAAATCTGTCACCAAACCAACATCACCAAGTAAAAATGATTCATAAAAAATACATTCACTGTTTAGTTAAACCACGGGGGCTCATCAACGTGACCATAGAGAACAAGTTATACACAACTTCAGAACATATGTACACAAATAAACCTTTACATATTATTGACCTGATAAAGGAAACTGTGTCATAAATCGCATTCTCAAAAGACAAAGCAGAAAGGACAGAGACTTACATACTGCGAAGGGGAATTGGGCACATGATGGCACACAGTATATAAATTAGTCTGCTCATAATACAACTCCAAGAAATCCTGTCGCCTGTGAAAATGTCGGTGAAATCAAGGAGGCATTACTATGGGGGAACTCGTTAAATCTCTTATGTATTCAGAGGTGGAAACCTTACCAGTAACACTGCTCACAGCGGAAGCAGAAAATGTCAGAACTTCAAAACTTCATGTCAGAGCTATGCACGCACTGTATCTCATCTACGTGGCTGCAAGAAAGATTATTTGTATCACGATATAAGCACTAAAGATAAGACTAGTTAAGGGTGATAAGGTTGAATCTATATATTATATAAGGCTGCACCTCTTTAAAGAGGTTTTTTTGAGACCCTAATTGACATACCGGGATGGTGCTTGAATCTCTGTTTAACTGTATCTTCTGTCTGGTGCCGGGATATTACGACTCCGGTATGTGTGGCCGGCGAGGGGACTGAATTCCGTTACTTCATAATCTGGAGTGGATAGGAAGATCTAAATTAGCTGGCAAAGTACACTTAAACATTTGCATCCAAATGGAAGGTGACTACGCCATATGATTATGCGTGATCTTACTTATGTGGGCGACGATAGTCCAATTCATAGGTAGTGGGTATTTCAAAGTCCTGCAACCCTGAAACATGAGAATATCGGGAAATGTTAGTAAACAGGGAGAAGGGAGTCGACAGGCGAGGTGTACACGAAGTCTAGTGGTCACAGTTACGAGACCTCATAGGTATTGTACCACATCTCGCAGCATATATTGTTAACCTAAAAACAAGGGGGATGCCTCTAAGGTCCCCTAATATCGTAGGATAGAATATCTGAAGGGCATATTATAAAATAATTAGACCTTTCTAAGCTCGAAATGCCAAGCCATCCGAGCCGCTGATAACAACGTCTCCTATTATTTTAGCATCAGAGAATTTACTCCGACAGTGCCTACAACGATAAAACGAGTTACTCATGCGGTTCGCCTACCTTGTTTTTCGAAACGACACGACGTTGACCCTCACCGTTGACGAAAGTCCCGACAAACATTCGGGTGGATCAGCTGTACCTATTTAAACCATCTTTAAGGGTCGGAAATCTCGCGAGAGATCGCATGGTATTGGCGTACTGAAGGTGCCTCCAATAATGAACATAAAAATAGGACTATGACGAAAACTCCATCTTACTAGGGGAGAACTCCAAAGACGAGTGAGTCCACCAACTCAAGGAAAAAGAGGACGTGTCTCGTAAAGGACAACAACAATGGATTAAAGATTCCTCTTTAGCTGGGGAATCGTGTACCTAGAAAATAACATGGGGAAAAGAAAAAACCTACATAAACAATAAAAACCCAAATTTTTCAAAATTATCACATATATAGGTCATATATGCAGAGTGTATAAAAGGATGGGCAGTGTTCCCATATAAGACACTTAATGATACGAATCACAATATCGTCCAAGGCACCTGTAAGGAAGAGACCATGGTCAAAAGGGTGTAGCCTAAAGACTGTACGTGAATATCTAGAGCTAATGAACAAATGAATCAAGAGGTGAAGTATTTACTTGGTCACATGCCAAGACAATTCTTCATTCAAGCCTCGTTTTACGCTATCCAAGAGGTAGATCCAAAAGGTTTCACGTTTTTTCCGAGTGATTTCATTTGATTGCCCCATTTTGGGTGTAACCTTTTCCAAAATGGACCATTTAATCTCATTTTCCTTATGAGATTTTTCAAGACAGTGTTGGACTAAAGGTGCCGACAACTTTTTGGTCCTAATGGCAGACTTGTGTTTGCTGAAACGGACGCGAAACTCACGACCCGTCTCACCCACATAAGCCAAACCACAGCCACAGAAAAGAATATATACAATATTACTACTACGACAGTTTGTAAGAAATCGCAGTTTAATCTGTTTTTCATTGTATTTAATTGTGTCAGATGTAATAGCTGAGTCACAGGCGTGGCAGGAGCCACATCTGTGATTGCCCACAACCACTGGCAGTCCCGTAACGGAGAGCTGATTGTCGGACTGTGAGTTTTTTGTCAGTGGCCTGGTATGCACCAGCATGTCACGCAAATTTCTGTTCCTTCTGTATGCGAGCATGGGGAGAGGCAGTGGAGGAACGCTCTCATCAGTATTCAAGATTCTCCAGTTTTTATTGATAATATTCCGGATCTTAAAATTCAATGTAGAGTGATTAATCACACATGTGATCCGATTTTGTTTGGCCCGTGTGTTACCCTGTAGGAGTGCAGATCTGTCGTAATATTTGGCTCTTTTGTAAGCATGTCGCACGAGGCGATCCGGGTAACCCCTCTTAAGTAGCCTTTCTTTGAGTGCATCTCCATGTTTATGGAATGAGCCAATATCAGTACAGTTCCGGCGGATTCGTAAAAATTCACCGAAAGGTATAGATTCTATACTCAAGGACATTTGATTATTGAGTAAACCAAAGAGTAATAAGTAAAAAGTGGAAACCCACCATAGATAAGGTGAAGGAATGTCGTGTTGATGTAAAAGAGTTGTAAAGCGCACTGCAGTCACCAAGTGATGGAACACCTTAGAAAATAAGGTCCAGTATTGACACGTGAGATCTTGTAACCAAATACACGTTAATGTCAAGAGACCATGTACCACCATATCAATGGATCAATAGAGGCGATACTGCATAAAAGTCAGAATAGAAATATATAGAGACAAGGAAAATCATGACGTACAAAGAAACCAATTCAGATACGGACGCGCAAAAATCAACAGGGTTATTCAATAAGTGCCATAATAGATGGGATATAACGTTTACTCGGGGCATGAGTTTGCATGCAAAAGCCGATTGATCAAAAAAGAATCATGAATCTAGTTTTAACAGTAGAACTTGGGGCTGCAGTGCGTGGCAATATTATGCTTGTTAGGGAATTTTGGAGAGCTGCACCATCAATCCTTATTCGAAGAAGTGACTGAAATGACCCAATTGTACATATGGAAAGAGCAAAAATAAAGAGCATATTGCAAAGTCAGCCACAAAACACCACAATTGCCTGATTAGATTTCAGAGTCTACTAGACATAAAGGGATATGTATTGTACAACCTAGAGACGAAAGTAGACATTCAACAGAGCTACATAATAAACACAGCACAGTATGAACCTTGGATATAGGAAAAAGCTTCTAACACAGTCAAACACATCCCAAGGTATGCGCATGCATATTAAGACACTAAAGCCTATAGCAGTCAATCGGCTAATAGTCGTATAAAGAAGCAATAGATTTGAATAAAGCAATTGAGTATATTAACTCAGTTTATTAGCGGCGTCAATTGGAATGCTATCTAAACCATGCAAGATAACATATATGGTAACGAATTTACTCAAAGAACTTGAAAGGCTGTTTGACATGCAAGAAAATATGAATCAATAACATTCGTATTGCAGAGAATATCATGACCCCTCCCTATTTAATATCGTCTTAGCATATCATGGGCAGCTGAGGGATCACATTCACAATAATATACCATCCCATATATAAGCACGGGATACCAGTTTGGTGATGCAGATATTTCGCACTATTATATTTCCGCTAGGTATATTAGCGGGCAGGCGTATCACGTACATATATAGTTAGTTTTATCTGTAAAGAACCCAATAGCAAGTTTAGACAAATATCACAAACACGGCATATCAACCCCATGACATGTCGCCTTCAGTCTCCAAAAGTAGAGACAGTACTCACCTCAATGGGTGAAAAAACGGGCTTTTACGGTATACGTCCCTTGTAGAAAACACATTAGGTTGGTTGACAATCAGCAAACCGATATTTAAGTAGTGGTTGTGTCTGCAACCATGATAAGTTGCAATCTATAGATAGAGAGATAAGAGGGTAATATATTACCCAAGTGTTCGAAGGCTGAAGATACTGCATCCTTAACATAACCATTACAAATTTAAAAGAAAATCCCTCTTGACGCTTACCAGGAAGAAAGCCAATGTTGTGTCAAAATCGATGGGCCCGCACCAACAAACAGTCTTGCTGTGCGGACAACATTATATATACTGAATACTTGAAGTCACCCTGAGCCATGTGATGCGGAAATCGGACTCATGGCATAGAAATAGAAAGTAGACTACGTAGCTATCGCCTGTTCATCCCGAGTGAACTATGGCAGCCATATTAAAGCATGTTACGTCTTTCAGCGTGCAAGGGACAGAATATAAGAATCCTGACGAATATCATCAAATGGGAAATCAATATGGGAGGCACAAGCAACAAATAACAAAAATCCGGCACAAATTCGTTAGCCAATTATAAAACCAATCTAAAAAATACGGAGGGAAGTTATTGGTATCATCTCAGAGTTACTCCCTTCAAATTAAGACAAAGTAAATCAAATGTTATCATGCCAATGCGGCGAGGTCGAAATCATTATGTAAGGCTCATAGCTATGCATTAGAGCGTAGACAACATGTGGATATATGCAGTGGTGCCCCAAATATATGACAGAGAAAACACAGAAGAAAAAGGGCATATGCCAATATTTCACCCTCAAATCATAGTTGACGGTCTTGTTCAACAGGTGAAGGGTATTATTCCTGTACATAGTACACAGGTTTAAACACATTTTTTTGGGAACAATAGTAGGCAGCAGAGAAATACTGTACATATGCAAAGTAGGGATGTTCAAACACAGTTTTGCAATCAATGAAAGAAGTATAAGTGAGAACATGTATATAGGTTGTTAATCATTAAGAAATACATGCAGTTCTCGATCAATGTTTAGACCTCTGTCTACTGCTCTCAATTTGATTAGCCATTGTGATTCTAATCTCCTCAAGTCAGTCACTCTATCCCCTCCTTTAGGATTGACCTTGGCCACAGCAATACCATGAAAATTAATTGCAAGTATTTCTGATCCAGCATGTACCGCATTATAGTGAACTGCTAAGGGATAGCTTCTGTTATTATTACGGATCGCCCGTATGTGTTCTTGAATTCTCTCTTTAAGAGGTCTAATCGAGCTACCAACATATATCTGTCCACAATGACAAACAATGCAGTATACAGTAAACTTAGTATTGCAATTAATAAATTGATTGATGTGGTGTGTTTCCTTGGTGTTATATGTGAAATGTTTCTTTTTATCATCAGCGAACTGACATATGCAACATTGGGTACATTTAAAGAAACCTTTGGGTTTGGTAGGCATCCATGCGTTAGTGGAGACTGGTTGGACACTTTTACTTACGGTGGAGGGGCTTATGATATTCCTGAGGCTCTTTCCCCTCTTATATATGATTTTAGGTTTAGTTGTCAGGTATGTCCCGAGGTCAGGATCCATTTTAAGGATCTTCCAATGTTTGTTGAGAGTTCTGAATATCTGATTGCTATATGAGTTAAACTGAGTGATAAAAGATACCTTATCATCCTTGTTAGAGGATTTCTTTCCCCTTCGCTTGAGAGTTTCCGATCTGGGTATTTTGTTAATGCGATTGTGTGCTTTGTCTAATGTGGACTTATCATATCCTCTTACAGAGAAGCGTTCTTTCAAAAGTGTTATCTCCTTCTGGAAATTGTTCTCAGAACTGCAGTTCCGGCGTATTCCAGTCATTTCACTGAACGGAATAGCTGTAATCTGAGAGGTGGGGTGGGCACTACTAGCATGCAAAACCGAGTTGCACACGGTGACTTTTCTGAATAGTTTGCTTTCAAGTTTTCCATTGTTGACATATACGGTGATGTCTAGGAAATCTACATTGTTTCTGCTGTAATTGGAGGTGAAGCTGAGGTTATATGTATTGTTGTTAATATACTTAACAAACTCATTGAGTGAAACTTCATCCCCTGCCCATATTAGGAAAATATCGTCTATAAAACAACACCAAAATATAATGCGGTTGGACAAATCAATTGGACCATATCTCCATATATGGAACTCTTCGAAGAATCCCATATAGATGTTAGCAAAGGAAGGCGAAAATTTCGCCCCCATTGCTACACCTGAATGTTGATGATACCATACATCGTTGTGAATGAAAAAGTTGTTGTTCAATGCAAAATGAGTAAATTCCAGAACCATCTGGGTATGCCTCCCGTATTGATTTCCCATTTGATGATATTCGTCAGGATTCTTATATTCTGTCCCTTGCACGCTGAAAGACGTAACATGCTTTAATATGGCTGCCATAGTTCACTCGGGATGAACAGGCGATCGCTACGTAGTCTACTTTCTATTTCTATGCCATGAGTCCGATTTCCGCATCACATGGCTCAGGGTGACTTCAAGTATTCAGTATATATAATGTCATCAGCACAGCAAGACTGTTTGTTGGTGCGGGCCCATCGATTTGGACACAACATTGGCTTTCTTCCTGGTAAGCGTCAAGAGGGATTTTCTTTTAAATTTGTAATGGTTATGTTAAGGATGCAGTATCTTCAGCCTTCGAACACTTGGGTAATATATTACCCTCTTATCTCCCTATCTATGGGTTGAAACTTATCATGGTTGCAGACACAACCACTACTTAAATATCGGTTTGCTGATTGTCAACCAACCGAATGTGTTTTCTACAAGGGACGTATACCGTAAAAGCCCGTTTTTTCACCCATTGAGGGTGAGTACTGTCTCTACTTTTGGAGACTGAAGGCGACATGTTATGGGGTTGATATGCCGTGTTTGTGATATTTGTCTAAACTTGCTATTGGGTTCTTTACAGATAAAACTAACTATATATGTACGTGATACGCCTGCCCGCTAATATACCTAGCGGAAATATAATAGTGCGAAATATCTGCATCACCAAACTGGTATCCCGTGCTTATATATGGGATGGTATATTATTGTGAATGTGATCCCTCAGCTGCCCATGATATGCTAAGACGATATTAGATAGGGACGGGTCATTATATTCTCTGCAATACGAATGTTATTGATTCATATTTTCTTGCATGTCAAACAGCCTTTCAAGTTCTTTGAGTAAATTCCTTACCACAAGCGTTATCTTGCATGGTTTAGATAGCATTCCAATTGACGCCGCTAATAAACTGAGTTAATATACTCAATTGCTTTATTCAAATCTATTGCTTCTTTATACGACTATTAGCCGATTGACTGCTATAGGCTTTAGTGTCTTAATATGCATGCGCATACCTTGGGATGTGTTTGACTGTGTTAGAAGCTTTTTCCTATATCCAAGGTTCATACTGTGCTGTGTTTATTATGTAGCTCTGTTGAATGTCTACTTTCGTCTCTAGGTTGTACAATACATATCCCTTATGTCTAGTAGACTCTGAAATCTAATCAGTCAATTGTGGTGTTTTGTGGCTGACTTTGCAATATGCTCTTTATTTTTGCTCTTTCCATATGTACAATTGGGTCATTTCAGTCACTTCTTCGAATAAGGATTGATGGTGCAGCTCTCCAAAATTTCCTAACAAGCATACTATTGCCACGCACTGCAGCCCCAAGTTCTACTGTTAAAACTAGATGGTGAGATAAGATTTATGATTCTTTTTTGATCAATCGGCTTTTGCATGCAAACTCATGCCCCGAGTAAACATTATATCCCATCTATTATGGCATGTATTGAATAACCCTGTTGACTTTTGCGCGTCCATATCTGAATTGGTTTCTTTGTACGTCATGATTTTCCTTGTCTCTATATATTTCTATTCTGACTTTTATGCAGTATCGCCTCTATTGATCCATTGATATGGTGGTACATGGTCTCTTGACATTAACGTGTATTTGGTTACAAGATCTCACGTGTTAATACTGGACCTTATTTTCTTAGGTGTTCCATCACTTGGTGACTGCAGTGCGCTTTACAACTCTTTTACATCAACACGACATTCCTTCACCTTATCTATGGTGGGTTTCCACTTTTTACTTATTACTCTTTGGTGTACTCAATAATCAAATGTCCTTGAGTATAGAACTTTAGTTAAGCTAACCACATGTTGTGTTGTATCTATAGTAATCTTTTTTCTTAGGCATTTAGAGCATATCTGTGCTTTGTCCTACCATGATTCGGTATATAACCTCTTTTCTGTCAGGATCATGAACTGTACTAAAATCATGTTTATATATGAAATAAGAATGGACTGATGTCTTGGATTTGTTTGTAGTGTTCATAAAATGTTGATATTGATTAGTATTATGTATTGTGACAATGCACATTACTTCTTCTTTTAATATGTAAATAGTGTATATTTGTGTAAAATAAATATTTGTATTTAATATTTCCAGCCTTGATGAAGTCTCAGTGTGAGACGAAACACGTGTTGGCGATTTACGTGCTGGGAGAACTTTTTATGAAATTTGAATAAAGAATATATTGAAGAGAACTGACTCGGACTTCAATTGAATGTGTCTTGAGAATTGCGGACCCCTTTTTCATCTATTGTGATTCGTGCTCTAGCTTGTTAGACTATTGTATAATAACAGCCTTAAACTGTTTTTTGTGCTGAGGGCAAGATACCGAAGCCCAAAACTGACATATATACATGTATTTGGAGTGCTGTAATTAGAACTTCTTTCAAACGTTTAAGTGGCATGCACATCCTGTGTCTGCCTATAGCACCTTTGGGTAGTAGGTGCCTGGAATTTCTTTAGCACCCAAGAGATACTGATTGTTGTGAATGTTCTTTGGTAATTCTTCGTGTACCATTTGCAAATATATATATATGTTTTCTAAAGAATAGTGCGGACGTTTCCTTTGGGAACACTAACATCCAAATAGCCTGTAGAAGCCACCTTTATATGCAAGGTACTCTGGACTCGAGTGGGCTTGAGTGGCACTCTCTTGTGGGCGGTATTTATTGTAAAAGTTCTCAAGTGTATTGTTCACATCCAATATGGGGAAACGAAAAACAGCAAGTGCAGTGTCTAATAAGAAACTGGGAAAAGCAGGGGAAGGGCCATGCCTATCGCTAAAGAATTATCTTACTGGTGCAAAGGGTGCTATTGATAAACAAATATTAAATGTGGAAGAGGCTATGACGTCAGATAAATTCAACAGTATAGAAGGCCTCATTGTACCCACCTGTGTTAATAATGAATAATAAATATTATTGGATCCCCAATTAGTAAAATCGGGCAATATAGATGGATCTGATGCCATCAATGTTTGTGTGGTTAATATCTCCGACCATATTGATTGTACTGACCCAGAGAGTGATCCTCAGCCCCCCCCTAAGCGATCCCAAAATCCAGATGAACCCCAAAAGCAGGACAAGGAACATATTATAATGGATGTGGCTGCAGTAACCTCACCACAATTAAAAGCAACAGAAAAGGGCAGGACATTGGCACAAAACAAACAAAGTGGGAAGACAAAAGTTCTACCCAGACCAGAGGCGCGGTTGCAGAATAAAGTTTTAAATGGAATAAAAAATAAACTGGACGCGTTAGATATTTATCTTAGGGATATTCTTGGGAAATTAAGCGTAATATTGGGAGCTATAGAAGAAGCTGTGATCAAATCCCGTAGTCAAGGTGTAACCCCACTACAATCCCAGGTTACTCCCCTTGTAACAGATAACATTACTCCAGAACCGGGCAAAAACTTACAAAGTCATACCCAAAGTCCGCCTTGTAAAACTGGAAATAGGAATGGGTATATAGTGACTAGTACTAGACCATCTGCTGTCAATGGACGTGATAATAATCAATATGAGAAGCATAGTGGGTCTAGAATGGTAGATGCTCCGAGAAGTATGGAGTTTGAGAAAGTAGTGCCATATATAGATCTTCCCCCGGCTGCAACTCTGTACGTTGTGGTCCTATCCAACGTCCCAAGGGTTCATAAAGGGTCTGATGAGTCACTGGAAAGCCTAAGAAATAAGTTGTTATCATGGTTGAGAACCAGAACTGGCTTAATAGACTACCAGGCATATGCATCAAACCAAAAACCGGTCGGAAACAGACAGATTCTCAGAATCCGCCCCTTTGCCATCGGTATTTTTGCATTTGGGATGCATCATCCCAAATGCAAAAATCGCAATTTAAGGAATCTCTAAATTGCGATTCCTTAAATTGCAATTGCATTTAAGGAATCCCAAATTGAGATTCCTTAAATGCAATGCATGAAAGTTAAAACATTAATAATAATAATAATAATAAGACCATTTCTTAAGCGCCTGGTTACACCTGTGACGGTGTGTCCCCGCGCTGAAAAACTGCTGCTCCCAAATGAAGCTGAAACCAAGATGCAATAAGTCCCCGAAGTGTCTGGATACACTTACTTTGGAAAAAGATGAGTTTTTAGATTCTGTCTGAATCTTGTTTCGGAGGGCTCCATCCGAAGATTCAGAGGGAGGCCATTCCAATGCTTGCTAGCCAAGAAGCGGAATGAGCTACCTCCCATTCTGGACTTATAAACGCGGGGGAGTTTGAATAACATCGCTCCAGCGGATCTAAGATTTCGGGTAGGGCGATGGGTGATAAGGAGTCTTTGCAGGTATTTGGGGCCTTTTCCCTGAGCAATGCGATGAGCCATGCATAGTGCCTTAAATTTAATACGCTCCGCAATGGGGAGCCAATGAAGTTTGCGTAATGCCGTTGTACCGGATGCCCTACGTGGAAGGTTTAATACTAAGCGGGCGGCGGCATTTTGGACACACTGAAGTTGTTGAATGCCTTTTTTGCTCAGGCCAAGGAGAAGGGCATTGCCATAGTCCAGATGCGGCGTGACTAGGGCGTGGATAAGTTTCTTCCTGACACCAAAGGGGAGCAGGTCAAGAACTTTGCGGAGGGTTTTAAGAATTCCAAAGCATTTACCAGTGATTTTATTGATTTGTTGCTTGAAGGACAACTCCGTATTGATCATGATTCCCAGGTTTCTTACAGCCTCTGCTGGGCGGGGGATAGGCCCTAGTTCCATCGGCCACCAGACCTGCGACCAGGTAGATGACGATTTACCGATCACTAGCAGCTCAGTTTTTTCGCCATTAAGGCGAAGGCAGTTGTTGTTCATCCACCCAGCCACTGCCCGCATACAGTTGGAGAAATTAATGGCTTCCTCAGGTTGGTTATTGGCAAGTTGAATTATTAGTTGGGTATCGTCAGCGTATGTGACGATATCCACACCATACGATTCCACAATATGTGCCAAAGGCTCCATATAAATATTAAACAGCGTGGGGCTCAAACTTGAGCCCTGTGGAACCCCATGCCTTAACTTGCGGGGGGATGACTTATTTCCGATTTCTCTAATAGGAGTAGCAAATTACCATGAAGTTGAACTTCATGGTAATTTGCAAAAACTTTTAAAAATGCACTTTTGTGCATTTTTCAAAGTTTCATGTGTGCAGAGATCAACTTCAGGGGTGCAACAGGGTGTCATTTTGACACCCTTGCACCCTTGAAATTGCATGAGCAATTTGCGAGTACCTACTCGTACTTGCAAAGTGCTCATGCAATCTCCAATTCATTCCTTAATTGCGACTACCAATTTGCGAGTAGCAATTAAGGAATGTTTAAGAATCACTAGTTTTATAGCAATTCCTACATGCATAGGCTTTTGCGATTCCTAAATAGCGATTCCTTAAAAATCGCTATTTAGGAATCGCAAAAGCCTACGTTGATGCATGTGCAAGTACATGTTTAAGGAATTTAAAATGTCTAGAAGGGTGGGATTGGATAGGAAGGGGACCGAAAAATAATGAGAGAGATTGTGTAATTTTGAATTTTAAAACCCCTCATTTGACCAAGGCAATTTTAGACAGGGTACACAATATTCCAATAGGTGGAGACCATATTAATATTGTTCCACTAGGTAACTTTTATAAACCTAGTCATTTTGGTTTTGGGACACAGAGAAATGCTGCTCGGTGGACATTGCCCAGTTTAGGTTATGGCATACCCACTTGAAATAGTTTTCATATACTGCAGAATCTGGAAGAAGTAGATTGACAAATTGGGAATGAGTTTGCGAACCTGTGGGAAGTTCCAAAACCATTTGGGAAAGCCTGGCCGAGGGAATCCGCAAAAAATATAAAAGCTCTTTGTATAGACCAAATATCAATGAAATTTATGGTTGAGACCGATAAAGGAGTTAGTGGAGGTATGGAAATACATAATAATGAAGTGCCGGCGTATAGGCAAGAGGTTGACTAATTATCTAGGGCGATATTAGAGAAACCTGTTATAGTTGATGTTCCACATTTGACATGTAGGGATACCACTCCTGGTTTGAGTAATGCAGAAAGTTTGGTAACTGTGAAAGCTCCCACAGGGAAGGGTAAATGTAATTTCATGTTCTGGGACACTGCTGGCTTAAAATCAAAAATGAATGTTGTAATATGGTATCAATTTATTCAGTAATTTGATGTTTTTAGCCTTCAAGAAACTTGGGTGACAGAACCATGTCACATTAATGGTTACAGAACTCTTCACACTAATGCAACAGCCTCTGTTTATGGTAGAGCAAAGGGGGGTTTGTGCACGTATATTTCTAATTTAGCTACATTTGTAAAAATAGACCTGACACGGGAGGACAATTTTTATCAAATTGTTAGCTTGAAGGTCAATACTAACTGTTCAGTAGTACTTGTGAATTACTACAATAACATTACACAAGGTTTACGAGACGGTATACTGAAGGCTATACGTGGACAATGATATAAGCTGCAGGACCTGGGGAACAAAGATGTGATCACGCTATGGGGTGGAGATTTCAATACGGCCCTCTGCCAACATTTTGATAATGGGAACTGTGGTTTAACGTAAGATATGGAGATTTTTTCCATATTTCCCACATACATCATATGGAGAATGTTTAAACTAATTAGTATTTGATCTTGACCTGGGTTTTGCTAATGCTCTCAGCTGTCCCCCGGTGCATCTGGTCCCCACATTTAATGGGCACGGATCAGGCTCCATAATAGACTTCATTTTGGTTTCCAATCGCTACGGGTCTATTGTGGAAGACTTTACCCAACATCAAATTGCACTGAGTGACCATCTTCCGCAGAGTGTTGGAATAACACTATTTGAACAAACTGCAGGCAAAGCCAATGGCCCAAACACTATTCTTGAACATATCTCCTTATCCAGACAGAATAGTGACAGTCTGAGTTGGGAGAAGGTGATGCCCTCAGTCTTTGCGGCAGGGGTGGTAACTAATTTTAAGGATGCAATCATGATATGCCTGGAGGAAAATGCCCCACCTAAGGACGTTATTGATAACTTTATTGTAATCACAGACTATATAAAAAAGGCTATTACTATCAGTATTAAGCAAAAGTGTAAATCTAAAGGGAAGAAGGCTTGGTAGAACCCCAGAAATCTAAAACATGCTTTGCATGGTAACCTTGAAGACAGATAAAATTAGAAGGGCACGGAAAGAATATACGCTGGCCCTAAAAGATAGAAAGGACAAACTGAAAGCTGAGGCCTGGACAGAGCTTCATGATGCATCAATTACTAAAGTTCCCTGTGCTTTCTGGAGGGCTGTTAATGCACCATTCCTTAAAGATAAGGTGGCATCAACAATTGAGGTCGCTATCCCCGAGAATAGGTGGATCGAGTACTTTTCACTTTTGTATGATGCAACAACTTCCCAATTACCCGAGATTGTGATTACCGAGGGTGACTCGGATCTATTACATCTGGTTGCTAGAGAGAAACGAGGTCTGAGGCTTAGTGACATAGGGAATGCCACATTATTCAACCGAGGTTGATCTAGGGATTGAGTCAAGCCTAGAAGAGAAGGCTGCGTGGTCTGACGGCATTCCAGCTGATGTTTTTAAAACTAACATTGCCTTATGGGGCCCGTTACTTACTCAAGTATTTAATGCTTCAATCCCAACTGGCTTCATTACAACATGGTATGAGTCTATTATCGTACCAATATACAAAAAAGGGGACAGAAACAATCCGGCCTGTTAACGACCTATATCACTATTAGACTCGACTTTAAAAATTATGAGCCGAGTTATATTAAACAGGTTACAAGACTGGGTGGAAGAACACTCAGTGATCAGCAACCTACAATTAGGTACCATAGAACATGGATTACATTTAAATATTCTATTGAATAAGTATACCAATGACAAAAAGGGGCCCTTGTATTTGGCCTTCGTTGATCTCTCAACGGCCTTTGATTGTGTAAACCACAGAAAAATTTGGCTTACCCTAGAAGAAATGGGCATCGATTCCTTTTTAATTTCCTTTATTAGAGAGTTTTACTTAGGGGCTAGGGCATGGGTTAGGTTTGGGATAGAAGCGAATGTACAAGTCACTTTGAAGTCAAACGAGGTGTCAGGCAAGGGTGTGTTCTTGCACCCTTCCTTTTTACCATGTACATAAATAGTATCGAAAAAGTTCTAGTTGAAGACTGTAATGATCTGCCTCAGGCTGGTAAGCGGCCCATTCCCACATTACTATACGCGGATGACGTGGTATTAATGGCGCGTACTCCATTGGGATTGCAAAAGGTAGTCTCCAGCTTTGAAACCCACATGTTAGATACATGTCTCATTATAAATACATCAAAAACATATGTAATAAATTGTGGGCCAGGATGTTTTAAGAGGAAATCTATTTTATCGATCATAAGCGGATTGATATTACAAAGACATTCTCTTTTCTGGGGATACTGTTTGATTGTACGGGGTCCTGGGTGCAGGCAGTAAGAACAAGGAGGTTGCTCTACATTAAGACCTTGTCGGCTCTTTCCAACTTCAGCAGGATACTGGGTAGACGTCCTGCTGTGGAATCTATAAGGCAAAATGTGTTAGCGTTGTTACATATGGCGCAGGCATATGGGCATATTGGGATATGCAGATGTGGGCTCAATCCAGGTTGCTGAAAACATGTTTTTAAAATTTTTATTGATGGTCCCCAATAGTACCTCCTCTTGTGTATGCCATGCGGCAGTAGGACTGACTTATATCGAAGATATAATAAAGATTCAACCTGTCCTCCTATGGCACAGGATATGGACCACAGAGGAGACACATTTTAATAGGGGAATTTTAGTGAATAGAATGGGCATGGATGGAGCAACAAGGATTGGATGGATGTCCTATTTAAAAAAAATTTAAATAAATTAGGTTTACACACATTTTTTGACAAACCATCTACTATGGTTGAAATGAGCAGAAAAATCTTAAGTCCACTTGTCTGAATTTTCTGGCCGGACAAAGACAGTGTGCCGAAATAAATAACATCTCGGTTCAGGCACACAATCTTACTCTACCTTCTGTCTTTAGCTATACATACGCCTGCCAATGAAAGATTATGACCAATTTCTGCTAACAAGGTTTCGCATGGGTTCCATACACAGAATATTTAGTTTCCCCGTAGTCAATGATTGGACAAAATTGCTTTGTAAATGCCCCTGTGATGACACATCTGATCAGTAAACGATGCATGTATTATTTTTCTGTAAATTTTATACCTTGCCAAGAAAAAATGGATTGTTCCTATACTAAAAGAATCAGGAATGAGGCTTTGCCTCCCTGCTCTTTTGATACTCCAGCAATTAGAGACAATTATGGTTGTATTCTCGGTGTCTGTGTTTTTAAAAAGTGTTTTTAGACGGAGAAAATCAATCATAGTGTGATTTATTTTTTATGATGTTTCTCATTTTTAACATATTCCTAATGGTATATTTGGAATGTATGATTATATGTATGTGCTTTTATGCTTATATATTTTTATAACCGAATAAAGTTTTTTTTTTTTTTATTAGGAAGCTTTATACAGGGGCAACAGCCTGTGTCCAGTTGGGAAGAGAGGGGGCATGCACAAAACCATTTTGCATCAGGTGTTGAGGGAGACAGAGCTGTACGCTTGCTCCATTCCTGTTCTCTTTTTACACCAATGGAGTGGGTTTAGGTAAATGTCCCAAGGATGACTCTTATATTGAAGCGGCCCCCTTCCCAATACTTCTCCATGCAGATGATGGAGTGCTTTTAGTTAGAACTCCCAGGGCAATGCAGAGTCTCATAGAGGAGTATACTAGAGTTATGGACACTTTGGATTTACGTGTGAACAAATCAAAATCATATGTTTTGATTATGGGGTCACCCTTGAAGAAACCCCCAGTTGTCCATTTAGCCCATCACAGAATAGAGGTGGCAGATTAGTTTTGATATCTTGGCATACTTTTTGATGGGGTACTTGTATGGAAATATATGGGTTTAAATAGAGCCCTTTACTTTGATAGATGTATTGCAGCACGTTTTAATATTACAAAGAAGTTGGGGAATAAGCCTGTCCCTGAACTTTTACACATTTATGTGGCAAAAAAAGGCTATAGCAACTTATGGGCAGCAGTGTCGGGTATGACGGACATAGACCCCAGGCAATAAGTGGAATATGCTTTTGCCAAAAGATTGCTATCTTTGCCCCAAAGTTGCTCAAATTATATCTGCCATAGTGAGTTGGGACTCCCATATATTAGTGATGCAATTTGCCTAGCCCCCCTGTTACTGTTAAAGTCCATTTGGAGGAGGGAGACAGTCCCTTTAGACCAGGCAGTGTTATGAGACTGTCTTATATTGAATCTTGCTAACAAGATTCCCTGGAACGGATATGTAGGTTCCACGCTGTCAAGCTTGGCTTGCCTTGAATTATGTGTTAACTTTCCTAAGGCTAAATTGAAGCAGATTTTTCTGGCAAATGTTGCTGCCATTAGAAGGATGGAAAGTAAACACCCAAAGAGTGTTAGTGTATATAACAAGTATCCAACAGTGAACACTGATACTCAATTTTATTTGGCTTTTGTGCATAATTTGCAGTATCATTTTATTCTGGTTCATTTTTGTTCAAATTTTATACCACTTATGTTGGGATTTCCGGAAGATACCCACTCACACAAAAGTGAGTCCCTCTGCCCCTGTGAGGACACATCTGTTTAGTCAGTTCAGCACATATTCTTTTTCTCATTCTCCTTTCGTCAAAGGAAAAGAATATGTATTTACTTGCACAGTGCTATCTTTCCTCATCATAGGCTAGCACTTTTACACTTCCAATAGCTTGTGGATCCTTTGGTGTGCTGTGTACTTGCTACTTTTCTTTGGTCATCCTTGAAACACAGGAAAGAACATTAGACCTATGGAAT
The DNA here is from genome assembly GCF_964261635.1 of Lissotriton helveticus. Taxonomy (NCBI): domain Eukaryota; kingdom Metazoa; phylum Chordata; class Amphibia; order Caudata; family Salamandridae; genus Lissotriton; species Lissotriton helveticus. The sequence continues at coordinate 1,460,797,857 of NC_136059.1, forward strand.
AGAGAATATGTGTCCTAAGCTTACGACCTTTATTGGCCTCCAGGGAAGCCGAAATTAACTGTTTTTGATTCATTATAACTCCCTCTCTTGTATTATGATTAGGGAAAACAAGTTGTATAAAGTCCCATGAATAGATAACTATGAATTGCTGAGCCAAAATGTTTTAAGGTAACGTATAGGGCTATTGGCTAAAAGCCCCTGAACACTAGATCAGGTTTTATGAGGATTAATTGATAACACAAGGGTGAAAGTTGTTAGGCATATAGGAACTTTGTTTATTTTTTTTAGATGTTTTACTACCTGTGGCCCGGTTCGATGACGCACCAAGTAGGATGCGACTGAACACTGTTCGGTCATAATCCTATTATTTACAATGGGAGCATGCATTCCGACCAGAATGCATGCTCTCATTGTAAAGAGATGAGGTGCAGTTCAACCCTGCACCCTGTGGCAGGCACCTCAATGTGCCTGCCACCAGGTGCAGAGATCAAAGGGGGGCACTATTGTTGCCACCAAGGCTGCCATCCGAAGGCCTTGCACCCATGGGGGCCCTGCTGAGGGCCCCAAAAGTCAGATTCCCACAGCCATTCTGTGTCGAAAGGCCGGCACCGGAAGGCTTTGGGAATCTGCTGTCGTACTCCCTCGGGCTGAAAGAGCTGCCCTTGGGATTGTACGCCACTTCCCGAACGGCAGACGGGCTCTCCGAGCCCATTGTAAGCCATTCAGAACTCCTGTTTGGATTAATTTCTGACCAACTCTATTAAAATGTGTCAGTTGAAAATTAATCCAAACAGGTGACTACAATGCCGTAGGAACGGCTCTGACCGATGGTTGGGGCCATTTTCTACGGCATTGTATTGGGCCCCTAGTGTGCATTTTTACTTTGATTGTTTTAAGATATATGGACTTTGCAATATGCTTGTATTAATTGTGTTGTATGCACTTTTTATACACCACAAACAATGTGAAATAAAGTTCTTAAAGTAGCGGGGCGGAGCTAGCCATGCCTGAAGATGGCCGCTTTCTGAGCGAGCTCTTTCGGCCGCTTTAACATCCTGAATTTATCCTTCACCAAAAACCTGCAAATGTTCTAAATGTATGAAATAAAAACGTTGGAAGCCGACGGCTTTCTGGGAAGTCTATTTTTGCTGTCCAGACCAGCCCAGAACCAAGACAACGATGCGCGGACGCGCTGCTGAGGTGAGGCCTACGGAGCGTGACCAAAAGTGAAACTGCGGGTTCAAGCTGTGCCTGGCCGTGCGACTGAGATCCAGTGGCTGAGGCAGCTGAATCTACACATGGAGACAGCGGGCTCAGTCTCTGGTGGAGATCGGTGAGGGAGCTGAAGCTGCTCTCCTCAGTGGGAAGCAGTTCTGACAGAGAAGGTGCCCTGGGGGCAGACGGTGTAGAACTACCGGAACCAGTGATCTGGACATGGAGAAGGTGGGGGCGTCCTAGCGTGGGGCTGGCGGCAGAGGTGGTGGGCCTGGCGCTCGGGACGCTGCACGACACACGACTGCACTGGGGGTGACATTGGTGGGAACGGGCAAAGAAAAACAAACTGCCTACGTTACTACTGAAGCCCCGGCTGCAGCAACGGGCCTGCAGTCCGAGACACGTTGCAGCGCAAAGCAGAGGTGAGAGTGGCACAAAGCTGCGGGCAAACAGGAGCTACATTATTAAAACCGCCTACATTGCTGCTGGTGCTCCGGCACATGGAGGAGGAAACTAGCAGCTGCAGGTGAATGCAGGAACAGCCTGAGGGACCCCCCTGAGAGCACAGGAATAGTGGATTGCGCGCCGCTGGTGTGGATCTGTGGCCGGGACAGTGGAAACTCCAAATACGCGATTCTGTCCTCTTTCAATACTGCTTCATGGCAGGTAAACAGGCCCTGAATGGACTAAACAAGAGAGCACATGTAGCGACAAAAATCAGGCATTAACATTCGCAATTACAAGACCTCCCTGCTTGTGTCAAGGGCACGAAGGCCGCTTCCCTCAGCGCAGACCTATGGAGCATATTCACTTAGAACTGGGGCAGACAAATTCGCCGGGAGGGCATTGTGGAGTTATCGATTTCTGATTTGCTGGGAGCTCAGAGGTTTGTCTCCCCCCCAGCGAACTCGTTCTCATCCTAGCTTTGGAGGTAAAGGTCTATGCTGGGTTGCCACTTAAACCAGGTTGAACACTGCAGACTTGGCGGCCTTGGGCGTGCCACAGTAGTGCAGACATGTTGGTCTGGCCAATCTTTCTACTAGAAAATTCTGCATTCCGTGCACATTGACTGTGTAGTCCCACAGGCATGATTCCCCATGCAACATATAGCAAAGACATGGGGAAACTGGTCAGAACTCAATCAAAGTTCCAATTCGAACAGCCAAAAAAGGTATCTGAGAACAGCCAGGATGACCAGCAAACTGTGCAGAGTGCTGCGCCGACTGTGGGCGCTGAAGCTGTTGGAGATGTGCACTCTATGTTTTCCACAATACAAGCCGCCCTATCCAATATAGAGTGGATCGGATGTCCGAACAGCTGGACAGACATACGTAACGCATAGACATGGCGGAACGTAAAATTTCCGAAGCTGAAGATGGACAACAACAAATGGACACAAGGCAGGGGAAGATGGACACAACTCTGGCAGTCCTAATGGCAAGGCCCGAAGACTCTGAAGCATGCTCGCAGAGAAATAATCTGTGATTTATGGGAATTGCAGAGACAACGAACTCCGGGCCAATGGAAAAATATATTGAAAATCTGCTAACAACACTGCTGGGCAGGGAAATCTTTTCAGATGCATTTATCATTGAATGATCACACAGGTCTCTGGCCCCGCCACCTCCGCCGGGTGCCAGACACCGGCTGATCATAGCCAAACTTTTAAACTGTTGATACCGCGATGCCACGGTCCGCAAGGCTAGAGAATTGGGTAGCTTAAAACATGAAGGAATGGACATCTCCATCTACCCCGACTTTACGCAACAAGTCCAAGAAGAACGGAAAAAGTACTTGCAAGTAAAAAAAAAAGCTTTGTGACCAAAATATACCATATGCAATGATCTACCCGGCTCGACTGCGAGTAACAGACGGAGGCAAGACCACAATGTACACTGAGCCTAAGGACATGCTTACATTTTTACAACAGAAAGGATCCCAGACTACCCGCAGGAAATCACAGAGGGGAGGCCGGAAGAGCAGACGGGCACCTCAGATATTGACTAACAAATTTGCCCTCTCTGAACTGATTGTGAGCCTATGCGAGATGTAAACTCAAAGAACAAGACTATGCAACCTACAAGACACAGATAAGTGTTAAATATATTGCTGGGGCTAACTTAACATAGTCAAGATCATGTGTGTTATGCACAAACACATTCAGTAAGTTATGGAGACACTTGTGGACAATGATGAGACTGGGCAGACCCACGGCCCTCCTGTTAGCTGCAGGTTTAAAGTGTGCATTAGACATTATGCTTAAAAAAACGACCACCCGTGTGATATTTTTCTCACCGGGGTACCCTGGCTGGCAGCTTCCGCCAACCTGTATGCACCACATCAATTTAAAGTTCCTTTATGGGGATGGGAAAGGGGGAGGCAGGACTGTTACAGTTTTTGGGGGATTTTCTTTCCTGGAATTGGGACGGCGAAGTGGGAGGGGGGAGGGAGGGGTGAACATTCAAGAAACATGGTTGGCAAAAGTACAGCAGGTACCACAGGCAATACTTGGGACATGCACACAAGATATCGACAAGCCCAATCCAGCTACGCTATAAAGTATGGCTCACAGTTCCCCTAACACAAGACCACTGACACTTATGACATGGAATGTCCGAGGCCTACAAAATCCGCTGAAAATCCACAGGGATCTTGCATATTTAGACCGCCACAAGCTAGATATCGCCTGTATTTAGGTGACACACCTTACCAATCACACAGAAGGTAGAATAGGTGCAAGATGGGTTTCCTATCGTATGGCAGCTTCATATTCTACATATGCTAGAGGCAATACGCTCCTTATTAGGAGAAGCACTCCCTTCACATTACTATGTTATAGTCCAGGGAAACTTTGGAGGCACAACCCTGACTATCGTCACGAAATATGGTCCAAACACAGACGACCTAGCTTTCTTTGCACAAATATGGGCTACACTGCGTACCCTATCGCCCCACAGCAGTCATATGGGGTGAGGACTTAAATACATGTTTAGACCCATCCCATAACAGGTCCACAGGTAAACCAAGGTATGGGAGACAGGCAGCAAAGGCGCTTAGAGAAGGCATGGAGGAATATGCAATGTTAGATATCTGGCGCATGGACCACCCAGGCCTAAAAGAGGGCACTTGCATATATACAACCCATGGTACATGGTCCAGAATTGATTTCTGGATAGCCACGCAGGAGGTCTGCACGTGGACCATGTCTATCGAACACATGCCTAGGACACTGTCAGAACATGCACCAGTTCGACTTGAGCCTGCTATCCCCACGCACACTCTGCGGCAGTTCACAGGGCGCTTACAACAAAGTGCGCTGCTGGGCCAAGAATTGTGCTCCGAACTATACAAAGACATAGTAGACTACTTTGAACACAATGTGGGATCTGTGAGTAGTGCAATGACATTATGGGAAGCCTTTCAAGTCACGATTCGCGGTCACTATCTTGGCAAACATGCAGGTATTTTAAAAGACATTCAACAGCAGTTGACCAGGGTTGAACGAGACATTCAACAGTTAGAAACAGAATTCACGACCACACAGGACCTCAAGATACTGGCCGAAATTAGGCTGAAACTAGATACCTATCTTGAATTTGCATATGACAAGATAAAGTATATCTCGCGCAGACATACAGCGTGAAGCTACGGGTAGGGTAGGCGACCAGTACGAGCGCTTTCAAACAAATTACGCCCTGTGCACACAATGTCCTACATAACTTAAATAACAGACATGCAGGGTTATCCTACGTATGACACCACATCGATTCTGGACTGTTTTTCAGAATACTACACCAGTATCTATTCAACACGGTCTAACATGTCTCCACCTGAGATACACCAATATTTAGATGACATTGCCGTAGCATGGTTGTCGAATGAACACCGTGAATTTCTTTGTCATCATATTACTGCGGACGAGATAAAAGAGGCAATTAACTCTCTCCCAAATAATAAGGCACCTGGTTTGGATGGACTCCCTGGGGAGTTCTATAATGTTTACCGGGACTTATTAATCCCACATCTGGCTGAGATGTATGAGGAGGCCTATGAAGAAGGCTTATTGCCGGTGTCTCTACGTGAAGCGCTGTTGATTACTCTCGCCAAGCCAGATAAAGACCCATTAAAATGTGAATCTTATCGTCCCCTGTCCTTAATAAACATAGACACTAAAATTGTAGCTAAAATTATTGCAACACGGATACAACCTCTGATGCACAAGTTGGTCTTGCCAGATCAGGCTGGATTTATACCAACAAGATCCACCATGCAAAATTTGAGGACAATATTTGCAATGTTTCACCACTTGAACCTAGACTTGCCAGCTGCTGCAGCTCTACTAGATGCAGCAAAAGCTTTCGATTCCATGGAATGGTCATTTATGTTTATGGTGCCACGTAGAATGGGTTTTTCTGAACCATTTTTGCACTGGATTGCGCTACTGTATATGGAGCCAAGTGCAAGCATAAGAGTCAATGGCACTACATCAGACCCGATTAGGATAGGCCATGGGACTAGGCAGGGGTGCCCACTTTCGCTGCTTCTTCTCACTTTAGCGTTAGAACCCCTGGCATGTAAAATATGCCAAAAACATGCGGACACTGCACTGCAATTCCATCTTCGACCAGTCAGTAGATCATTGTATGCTGATGATATGGTCCTCTATGCACGACATCCGGACACCAACCTAAACAAACCCATTAGAGAATACATCAAATTCGAAAACTATTCGGGACTCAGTATTAGCTGGGATAAATCAGTGGTGATACCACTAACCACTATCACAACAGAGCCAAATTTGGATTACCCATTGTAATGGCAGTCTGAACCTGTGAAATATCTTGGCACCTGGATACACCGGGATCTGGAAATGGTGATCCGAGGAAACTATGGCAGAGCTATATCCAAATTAGAGGACCAGATAGAGGGGTGGATTAAATTACCGCTTTCAATAGCTGACAGAATAGCCATACAAAAGATGATTGTACTACCAAGGTTCCTCTACTTATTTATGAACATACTGATATGGCTTATTCAATCAAAATGCACCAAACTGCGCACTGCCATGTTAAGACTTACGTGGGCAGGGAAGCAGGCGAGAGTGGGATGGAACGACCTGACCAAACCATATATTCAAGGGGGTTTTGGAGCACCAGATTTGCAATTCTAATTTTTAAAGTGCGCATGCGTAACACACTCATTACTGGTTACACCCGCATGGCCATATACCACACATAGCAGTGGAACAGGAAAGTGTAAAGCCGACTCCATTGATTACCTTTATATCAAACCCGAGACAGACCATCCCGAGAACTGCGATCCATCCTGTGCAATGTACATAGCAAGCATGGCATATGCTACCCAAACGTGCACAGAAACTTCCAGTATACGCACCAGAGTTGCCCATGTCCCACTATCCTCAATTAACGGTAATGCAAGAAAAGAACATGCTGCCCTTACTGTGTGAAATGGCCCTTAGCACTATGAGTAATATATTATCGCATCGCCAATTCATATCGCAGTCTAATGTCTCCGTTAGAGCACACTGCACACCTTTAAAGATATTCGCCTACTTGCACCTGCGTATGGCGGTGATGGCACTATACCCTTCATTTCCAGGCAAACCGCAGACACTTAATGCACTGCAGATCCTGTTGACGTCACCTACATGCCAACACTTAGTAACATGCCTGTATAATGTGGCCCAGAGTGAGCAGATCCGTGCACAAAATAAAACACTACAGAGATGGGAGGAGGTACTGGGCAATTCTATCACTAAAGAGGACTGGGAGTAGGGTTGTGTGCAGATGCAGATGCTTAGACGGAACTGCAACTTGCAGATTATTACACACCTGCATAACTGCACAAATATGGGTTATGAATAGAGGACAAATGCCAAAGATGTGGCACTCCTGGTGCGGATTTCTTGCACATGGCGTGAGCATGCCCCCAGCTCCAATCATATTGGAAAGAGGGGACTGACACACTAGCTCTAATGCTGTCGGAGGAGATACCCAATGAGCCGTTAGTTTGCCTGTTGGGGATGCACAAGATCCAGTTGGTCCGGAGGCATACGTTTCTGGCATTGGCATTAGTGCTGGCCAAGAGATTCATAACCCTACATTAGAGGAGCAGGCGCCCACTGAGATACCAGGACTGGGTTGCAGACATGACTTATTGCCAAGAGACACTGGAGACATATGCAGAAAAATTGCCGCAGGCCTCTAGACCAAGTAATTTTAGGGAACCACTTGTACAATACCTCCGATCCACACAAACTGACGAATGAATGTATAATACAGCACATTAGTAACATTTAAATGTGGTGCTTCTATGGAACTACTGAGGAGAAGGGAGATGAGGAAAACGGGTGTGGTGGAGCATAAAACATGTAGGCTGAGGACACTTGGGACACGTCGTGATTAGGTACATGGATGTAGCTGGGTAATATACTTAAAAAGACAACAGAATAGGATGTACATGTCAACACGTGAAATGTCACTATAATATGTAAATTGTGTAATATTGGTATCTATGCTATGTAAGTCTGTATTCTTTTTTGCTGACCTGAATAAATAAAAAATAAATAAAAAAAGTTTGTGAAGTAAGTAAAGAGTAGAGATGCTCAACCCTCCCTTGGTTGATATTCAAGACATAATGGATTATTTCAGGGCATATTTTGCCATTTGATTCTGCACAGAGCAGACGGTGACATAAGATGCTTGCTGGTTGCAGAAAGACTTGGCTAAAAATAACGGAGGTAAGATATCAAATTGTGATTCCCCAATCGGCCTATGAGCAATATCAGATAGTAATTTCTGCACCACATTCGGGTTTTTGATGAATTCTTATTAGCGGGATAAAAATGATTGACTGACTGAATTTTCCTTCACTTCTAGAGTGCTCAAAAAGGAGTTGGCCCCTCCTGGTTGCATTTTTACATAATCAAGGAATTCATCGATTTGCTTACCTTAACTATCTTCTAATAAAGGCATCATCTGTGTCATAGGCACAACCATAAGTACAGACTATACAAGGAGTTCTTCAGGATCATGGATTCTTTTTCAATTTAGAAAAAACCCTGAAAATTAAATTTTCTGTTGGTGCCTATTGGCTTAAGCTTGAAGATCTAATTTCCAACAGTCTTCCCTATTGCAGAAAAAGCAAAGCATGGTTTTTTTCTACATTGGTAACTACAGAATTAGGTATTTTTCCTTTTGCTACAGACAACCAAACACTGTCAATATTCCCAAAAATGTATTTTTATTTTAAAATATAGTGCACAGAATTTTCCAACATTGTATGGAATTTTCTCTGTAGCTTACATCTAGTTATTAGTATAAAGACCATGCCTATTAAAATCCGCCAATGGATTTATACTTTAATTTGGCATTCGTTATTCCATAACATCTGAAGTTAGGCTCTCAAGTGCATACTGATATATATAGTGTATATACATATGTGCAGAGTGAAGTATGATATCTATCACCATAGAGTTGAGTGTGGGGAGGTGCCATGATGTATGAGAGGCAAAACTGCGAGTAGGTCATAATTTCCCTCCCTTCCCTCAACAATGATGATAGATGACAGATAGCATGTTTTATGTCATGATATTTTTTCATGTTTGTTTTAATTAAAAGTATTTTCGGCAAACTTGGGCTGTTGAGGGTTAAGTTTCTTCACTAAGGTAAACTCACTTAAAGAGATATTATGGATAGTTGTTTTCGTCTGTTGACAATAAACTGTAATTTGATCTTTGCACTGTTAAAACACATTTTATAATGTATGTTTATTAGTACAGTTCCTCAAAATAAATAGTCATTTTAAATAAATCAAGAAATGATTTATAAAGGGCGACAAATCACCTGTGGGGGTCTGAAGGCGGTGGAGCTGCTAACTGCTTTTTTATTTTTAAAACGAGGAGAAAGCAAGAAGAAGGGACTTAAACAAGCATTTGCATAGCCAATAGGTCTTGCCATTGAGACTTTATAAGTGTTTAGCCAGACGGGAGGTATTAGGTGTCTGGTCCTCCAATGAAGGGTCTTGGGGAGCTACAGTCCTCCTGCTCCCCAGGAGCCTGGCCATGGCTGCGCCCACCTCCTCCCTCAGTCTGTCTGTAAAGCTTGAATACAAAATTTTCCAGCTATCGCGACAAGAATTTTAGATTCTATTAAGGACACGGAGGCGAGGATTATGCTGTCTCCAGTTCTTTACTGAACTCACAGCAGCCAATGAAAGTAAAACTACACAAGGTAAAAACATCATTACCCATGAGGCTTTGAACCACGCCTCCTTATCATAGCCAATAGCAACATCACAAAGTATACAAAATAGAGAGGCACCATCCTGGCTTCCTCTTTCTTTGCGTGAACTCAATCCATAAGTACGAACCCAAACAAAGTCTCAACTCTCAACGGAGAGGTAACAGTTCTTTTTCCATTCTCAACTGAGAATATAATCCACAGATCTCGAGGTCATCCGCTTCTCTCACAGGGATGATCCGTCTCCATCCAGAGTAGCCCATCAGTTCTTGTTGGAATCATTTCCTAAAACAGAAACAAGGTTGAGCAAGGGAACCCACAAATTCGATTCTCATAGGGTGGGCATTTAATACTGTTATGAACATAACCATCAAACAACTTAACAGCTGAAATAAACAGTCCCAACGGGTGGGATAATCCTCGCCTCCGTGTCCTTAATAGAATCTAAAATTCTTGTCGCGAAAGCTGGAAAATGTTGTACTCCATAGCAGGACCGGAGGCTTCTGATTATGCTTGTTCAAAGATCATCAATAACAACAGAAGAAACATGAAATATAGGCTTATCGTGAAAAACCTTAAATATAGAATCAGTAGACCAGTCAGCTGCCTTCAGGATATCTTTTAAACGATATCCCAACATGTATGCTTTGGAGGCCAAAGCTCCTCTTGCAGAATGGGCACCATATACTGAAATGTCAATACCTGCTTCTGACATCACCCATCTAACCCATCCAGCTAAAGTGGCAGCAGAGACTGGTTTTAGCGGTTTCTGAACCGATATTAACAACTGACCCAACGGGTCCAACCTGTGTGCCAGAGTACGTTCTTCATAACGTTTCAAGCATTGCAAAACACATAGTTTATGAGGGAAAGAAGGTTACTCCACCGAACGTGACATAGTTTTTGTCCGTCTCGTGATCATGAAAGAAACACCCTGTGGAGAAACCATTCTGCCTGCTAGATCCAAAGCTCGCACATCAGACACCCTGCGACAGGAGATTAGACATAGCAACATGGTAAGCTTGGCAGATAATTGTTTCAGTGAAAGATCTGCATTATTCGGACTTTGGAAACATCCCATAGGGTAGAATACCAGGGACAAGGGGGATAAGCCACCCTGACACCCTTAAGCAATTTACATACCAGGGGATGCATCCCCACAGGTTTGCCATCAATATGATCGTTGCCTGCTGAGATAGCGGATCTGAAATTGTTAACCGATCTGTAGGGAAGGCCTGATTCCGCACATTCAGTAAGGAAGTTTAAAATCTCAGTCACATCTGATCCCAAGGGATCCACCTGCCGTTGAAGGCACCAACCTACCCATCTCTTCCAGGAAACTGAATACCGCTTTCGGGTGGATGGAGCCCAAGCCTGTTGTATGAAGCCGGCAGCTGCCTGTGAAAGGCCTGCAATGCTCTCATGTCTCCTGAGAGCGTCCCCACCATCAGAGTTAGTTGGTTCTGCAGGACCAGTGGATGGCAGGCCCCCACTGAGTCCTGGAGAAGCGTCGGGAATATCGGGAGTTGAAACGGAAGATAAACAGACAACTCCAATAGTGTGGGAAACCATGATTGAGTCTTCCACAAAGGTGTCACCAACACTATGGAAGCCGTCTGCCGACGGACAAAGGCCACCACTCTCGGGATCAAGGCGAACGGAGGAAATGCGAAGTTCCTCTGCTGCCCCCAATGGTGAAGAAATGCATTTGTTCCCATCGTCATGGATCCGGTCTCCAACTGTAGAATAAAGGGAGCTGTGCGTTGAGGCGAGAGGTAAATAGATCTATTTTGCAGGGGCCTCACATACTCATGGTCTGGGCAAACAGAATGGGGTGAAGCTTCCAATCGCTGTAGTCCCTGAGGAACCAGGAGTTCCAATCCGCTACCTGATTGAGTTTCCCCGGAGGGTATTCTGCTATGACAGTGATCTTGTGATCCAGACAGAGATGCCAGAACTCCTTTACTACATTGACCAACATACGGGACTGGATATATCTCACCGCTGACACTTTGTCCATACGGACGAGGATGCAACAATTGCTCTTCAGAGGGGAAATTGACCCGATCGCAAATGAGGCGGCTAGCAATTCGAGACAGTTTATGTGCAATTTTAACTCGTCTGAGGCACAACGTCCCCCTGTGGCAAAGTCTCCACACCGAGCGCCCCAACCCCATCGGATGCCATCAGACTCGACAACCACGTCCGGGGCAGCGCCGAAGATTGCCCAACCATTTCAGGCTGTCATGTGTTCCAGCCACCAACAAAGTTCCTCCCGAGCTTCTGGGGATAAGGGAATGAGATGGTCGTAGTTCAATTTCTTCTGAATGTAGTAAATCTTGAGTCTTTGAAGGGCCCGGTAATGCAAGGGGCCCGGGGAAGATGACTTGGATTGATGAAGCCAACAGGCCCACAGTTATTGCCAGAACTCATAAAGAAATCATCTGATTGGACAGAGTGGACTTGATCTCCCTCCTGATAGATCTGATCTTGCTCAGAGGTAGGAGAAGTTGGGCAGAAACAGAATTTATCAGAAAACCCAGAAATTCTATTTGTTCTCTGGATTATCATTGACTTCTTGATGTTGATGACGAAGCCCAGATTCCTTAGCTGGGACATCATCCACTCTAAGTGGGTGAGGAGAAGAGTCTGATTTTGCGCCACTGGTCTCAGGAGTTTGGTGAAGACCTATGGGGCTGATGACAGGCCAAAGGGGAGAGTACGATAGCAGTACTACTGCCCTTTCCATTGAAACTGCAAGAATTTTTGATGTTAGGGGCAAACTGAAACTGTAAGATAGGCATCCTTCAGGTCCAGCCGGACCATCCAGTCCCCCTCCTGCAGGAGATCTCTCAGAAGATGGATACCCTCCATCTTGAAATGCCTGTAGACTACACAAGGGTTGAAGTCTCTTAAGTTGAAGACTAGTCGCTGACCTCGTCCCTTCTTCTGAACCAAAAAGTTGTTGCTGCAAAACCCTCTGGGGATGAAGGGTCCTACGGCAATAGCTCGTTTGGCCAAAAGCTCTTGTAGTTCGGAGTCTATAAAAATCTGTTCTTGAAGGGAAAAAGGAGAGGACGAGGGGGGGGCACCTCACAGGGGGAATGCAAAAGTTCTATTTGATAGCCTTGAACAGTCTGAAGGACCCACACATCTGTTGTGAGACTTGACCAATTGACAACAAAGTGCAACGACCTGCCCCCTAGGGGTATTGAGGGACATACAGGACTTACCAGACGACTGGGAGTTGAAGTTCTTGTATCCACAGTTAACACCTCTGTTGAAGCAACCCTTGTAACCACAAGACCTGGAGGGGTAGAAGCCGGCCTGCTCGGGCTCCTGGGTGTAACCTCTGTGACTGGGGGCGAAGCCTCTCTTAGGACTTGAGTTGGTCTAGCGGACGGTCGGGCGTCCTCTGCCACGGCCGGCCCTACCAGAGACCTGATGGAGCACTCTCTTAACAGAAGCTTGAGATTTATAGAACTTTTCGCCCAAAAGTTGCCCTTCAGCCAAAGGGCCTGTTTCAGACGAGGCCAACTCCACCAATTGTGGATCGATTCTAAGCAGTACAGACGTGCGGCATCCAGAGGCCAAAGCGCAGTTAGCGTTACCCAACATACAAATCTCCTGTGACATAGTCGACCTGTCACCGGAGAAACGTATGAACCATGACAACTGGTGGAGCGCTATACCTCCCTCTCCGCCTCTTCTTTCTTCCCGACAGGATGCCTGGACCACAGATCCCAGAAATCTCTCTGGCCTGGATGATAAACTTGCCAGCGGCGATGCTGACTGGGGAATCATGAGGAACATGACTCCGCCCCCTGACGTATCTTCCGAGGGAGCCATAAAGAAGAAGGATATCCGTAGGAGCCCATGGCAGTACACCAAGGAGGAAGATGAACCGGAAGGAGAGAAGACTGTGCTGTACGGAGGGATCGGAGTCGAGAGGAAAGAGGACCGGAAGGCCGTGTCACCTGGGACACCGGCAGAGCCAGGATGCAACAACCCCGCGAACCGCCCAGCCAAGCACCTGGAGGTGTGTAGCTCATACAGGTACGCAACCGAATCGCAGGCTGGATCGGGAGGTGGGATAGCGTACCCCCGTAGCCCCGAAGCAGCATTTTGTTAAAGTCTGTTGGTTTTCACAATAGTTATGGGCGTCAAGTTTAGAGCACTACACACGTGGTCCTTTTTTTTTCATTTGACTTCTTGTGTGCACGAGTGCTCAGGTGTCCCCTCACTACCCTCCCAGTCACTAGGATAAAAAAATCAGAAACGACGCCTGACTCATGCTCTTGTCTCTTTTGTTTATGTACCCCGGCACATGGACAAAGAACCCCCTGAGACCCACCGCAAGATGAGGAGGGAGCGCGTACATCGAGAGTCCGGGAGAGAAAGAAGCCCAGTGCATAAAGCGGAGCTAGGACTTAGTAGCCCCGAAAGACTGACAAGGAGAAGGAAACATCTGTCTATTCTAATAAAACCTGCGTTAACACACTCTAGTCTCCGTTCAGCTCCTTTACCCATGAAACATCTCCCTTTGCGGCCAACCAGCCAATAGCGGCCCCTGTCTCCTGTGCCTGGAGGGCTAACTCAAGAATTTTGGCTAAAGGGTCCAAAAGGTCAAGAACCTTACCTTGGCACGCCCAGAGGGCGTGATCAATCCCCTTCTTAGGATCTTTTTTGTACTTTTTTTAGAAAAGTGGTCATAGCAGAGTCTATGTCCAGAGATAGAGCCACCTTGTGAGCCAAGTCTGGAAGGGGGCATTCCGATTTCAGACGAGTTCTAACCTCCTTATCAAAACCCTTACGCAAATGAGTTTGCATGTATTCTGCCACTGCAGAGGGGGGATCCAGTCAGAGGACTGAGGGTGGACAATGTCTGAGGGATCAAACATGAAGGAAGAGGGTTGTACAGGAGAGGAAGAGTGATTACCCTTTTTAGCGCATTTGTGAGGTCTAGATTCCTGTGATGAGTCCGTGTCCATGTCTGTATCAGTAGTGGTATCAAGAATAGGAAGAGGAGAAGACCGTGGAGGGCAGGGGCACCATCTTTGGTGAGCTCCTTGGACTTGCATACCTTTGAATATGTATGTGCATGAGGCCATGGGGCACCCAGGGGGTCCGCAGGCGGGAGGGGGCCTGGGGCTGAGGGTGATCCTGAGGGAGGAAGGGTAGAGGCAGGGGCAACCAGAAGTTGTAATTTCTGTGTTATCCGCAACAGGGAGGAAGAAAGAGCTTTATCTAATTTGGCAACTAGCTTTTTATCAAAAATGTCCTCCATGGACTCCTCATCATAGTTTATGAAAAGAGAGCCTTACTCCGTGTAAGGTCTAACCTTGTGCATTCCGAGGGCGCATAAGCGCATAATATATTGATACAGAAACTAGTCCAATGCAAGTTTGTGATTGGTAATCTTCTGTTTTAATTCAAATAGATTTCTTTTATCATCATCATATTTCCACATATGATTTTAAATCCATGTTTTTCAGTGATGCGAATATAACAGTTCATCAAAATCCAAATATATGAAAATTTACAATGGTGGGCAATATCCCCTATGCATTTCGTGCATAGCACCTCATCAGGCGGAATCTGTAAAAAACATAAATAACAGTCTGACGCTGATTTATATGAACACAGAATGCCGTCTAATAAACTAATCAAAAGAGAAAGAACGAGTGAAATGAAAACAATACTACATAACCGAGGGGGAGTGAATAAAAGAGCATAAGAGTGTAGATAGCTCAACCGTTAATAAAAACGGGGTGATTGGGATGCTCTGCCTGGTGAAAAAATGGTGCAAATGTGTACATCGAAGCTTAGTAAGTGGGAACATAAAGTGTGATCACTGTTAAAATCATAAAGGAATGGAAGTGAGCGCGAAAACGGGCGATAGTTCCCCCTTCGTGGACATAAAAAATGCCGTCTGGGTCAAAACGCAACTAGGTGCTCGGGCTGCTGTGCGGTAGGAAAGCGTGCTTTAAATCTGCAGCAGTGAAGTGAAGCCCAGTGTAAAATCGGCACATCGAGTGAAAACAGAAACACCAACATATTGCTTACCAGCTCCCAAAATTGTTTGAACAATTAGTGAAAAGCTTCCCACAGTGTAGCCAAAGGGTGGTCCCGAACGACCCGGTTAAAAGATGATGCTCGGTGAGATGCTGGGGCAATAGAAAAAGAAATAGGGCTGGTGCTAGAAATGTATACGAGTATCATGCTCAGCGCGATGCTGGAGTCCTAGAAATGGAAATGAGACTGGTGTAGTGAGCGCTAAAAATGTATACAAGATACACCTAAAGTAGTAAACAAAAAACGCTTATAACACTAATACGGCTAAGGGTACAACAGGGTAATAATAAAAAACTGAAAAACAGTAAAATACAGCTGAAGTCATATGAACTCAATGTGATGAACAAAGACGCTGTCTTACAAAAGAGAACGCCGCATTAGGTCAAAAGTCAATTGAACAGGCACCAAGGGAATAAAGGTGGTAATGAAAAATTATATAGAGTGAACCAGGAAAAATTGGATCCGAAGAAAGAATTCAAGTAGTATTCAGAAAATAGAAAGAGAAGAAGGACAAAGGAACAGATGTATGAAAAACAAATCTGAGGACGAGAAAAGATGTAAAAATTAATACAATGTCGAGGATGACAGTGGGAAGAAGGCAGGAACAATGAACAATAGGAAGGCAGGAACAATAAGAAGAAAGCAGAAACAATAAGAAATGCTTAGGAGTGGTGTGACGTGTATAAATATCAAACCAAAATTTCGAGAGAAATAAAGTCAAAGGTCGCAGACAGTGAGAAAAGAATTATAGAAAACAACTATATTTCAATCTTTCATTGAGTCCTTTTGGTTGTAGAACTTTCAATTTGTGCATCTAGTACAATTCGCGTTGTAGTAGATGCTTGTTATTGTCTCTGTTAGTCGTTTTTTCGATCACTTCCAGAATTAAAAAACGAATTTGACTGACATTGCATGAGTTGGTAATATAGTGTGCAGATACACAAGATTTCAGGTTTCCGGTGCGAATGTTACTGCGATGTTCAGTCAATCTCGTTTTAATTTTGCTCTCAGTTTTTCCCACATATGGGAGGCCACAAGGGCATTTGAGTAGATAGGTAACATTGGATGAATCACATTTGGCGTTCACCTTGAGTTTTATGGGAGTACCTTGAGTGGGATGTGGTATATTGTTGCCTCTAATTATGCTGTTAAAATGGCCACAGTTGTGGCATGGCAAAGTTCCCTTGTAGGTGGAAGTGGTAGTACTTCTAGGTGCTTTCAAGAGTTTAGTTTTTGAATGTTTCTGGAACGCTGATACGCAAATATGGGAAACTTCTCAAAGATGTTGTTAAAATCTCTTTCTACTTGTAAGAGTGCCCAATGTTTGTGAATTGATTCTTTGATTTTCAAGCTTTGCACCGAATATTTAGAGACAAATACCGCTCTGGTGTCTGTGTTTGAAAGTTGAGGTTTAGGTTTCAAGAGTTCTGATCGCTCTTTGTTTTTTACTTTATTTTCTGCTGCTTCTCAGATGTGTTTTGGGTAGCCTCTTTGATGAAACGTATCGAGAATTTTGGTACTGTTTTTATTGAACAAATCTTCGGTAGAGGCAATTCTTCTCGCTCTCAGTAATTGTGAGTATGGTAGGTGTTTTTTTCAGGCTCATTTGATGAAAGCTGTTGAAGTGGAGGTAATTATTACGATCTGTGGCTTTAGTATAGGTGGACGTGGTTAGCTGGTTATCCACAATCTCTATTTGAACGTCCAAGAAAGCTATTTCTGATTGGTTTGTAGTAGGGGTGAATTGAATTATTTCATCAATTTTATTGACATCTTCCATAGCTTTGCATCTATACTAAAGCCACAGATCGTAATAATCACCTCTACTTCAATTACCTCCACTTCAACTGCCTCTAACAGGGGCGTTAGAGGCAAAGGGCAGGGTTAGGCGGAGGAAGGAAAAAGCAGCAGGCAGGAGAAGCAATGAGGGAAAAATCAAGGAGAAAGCAATGCCAATGAGGGAAAAGCAAGGAGAAGGCACTTAAAAAATGAGGGAAAAACAAGAAGAAACGAATGAAAATGAAGGTACACCAAGGAGAAGGCACTCAAAAGGGGGGAGTAAGGAGAACACAGGTAAAAATTAGGGGAGAGCATGGAGAAAGCACTGAAAACACAGGGAAAAAGCAAGGAGAGAGCAAGGAAAATGAAGGGGAAAGCAAGGAGAAGGTACTCAAAAACAAGGGAAAAGGCTAGGAGAAAGCAGTGAAAACGGGCAAAAGCAAGGAGAAGTGCTTAATAAACGGGGGAAAAACATAGAGAAAGCAGTAAAAACAAGATTAAAGCAAGGAGAAGACACTCAATATACAGGGAAAAAAGCAAGAGCGACAGGGATAACTGGGCCTGAAACTTGCTCAATGGGGTTCACGCTACACCCCCATTAAGTATGTTCTCTGACAAGGGAGGGGCGCTCGGAGGGGATTAAAGAGGCTAGGCAGGAAAAAGGTGGAAGGCAGGAGTGGCAATGAGGGGAAAAAAGAAGAAAGCAATAAAAACTAAGAGAAACTAAGGAGAAGTCAATAAAAAAACAGGGGTAAAGGCAAGGAGAAAGCAGTGAAAATGAAGGGAAAGGAAGGAGATGGCATTGAAAAATTGGAGAAAAGGCAAGGAGAAAGCAGTGAATATAGAGGAAAAGCATGGAGAAGGCACAAGTCCTGTGGTGCATCATTCCAACGGAGTGGCATTCATGTGTTTACAACAGGGTGCAATTGAGTTCTGGCTGAAGGCAGTGCGAGTGCCTGTCAAGGTGAAAAAGATGCTCAGAACATGTGCTGATCCTATCCTTGGTCTCTTTGGAAAGTGCACAGAAAGAAAGGGGAGAAAAAAAATATTTAAAGAGTAACAGGAAGAGGGAAAATCTGTAACATGGATATACATGTTTTATTTGTTTACCGTTTTTGTAAATAGCAACTTTATTTTTTATTCCTTTTTTTTTTTCTTGGAGGAAATGTATTCTCTTTTTTTTGTACTGTCTGATCAGGGGAGGGGGGCGGGGGTAGGAGGTGGGTAACATTGGCTGTAAAACGGTGAATAAAGATGTTTAAAAAAATAAATAAGGAAAGTGCACAGAGCAATGGTCACGTTTACCAGTTGCTGTTGCGATTATATGCAAATGTGTGGGTACGGTGGCACTCTAAGAGCGAATTTTAGTGTATATGGTTAAGCCACGCCCTTAATTATATAAGCCCTGCCCGTTTCAAAGACACCCCCTACTTTCTGCATCCCAGTTAAACCCCTGGCGACCTGGATTGCCCATGTTTACAGTAGTGCAACGTGTTTGCGATCCAGCGGGCCCTTTTAGAAAGTAAAGCGCAGGAGGAGCGTGGATTTCGGGCAGGAGGCTTGAGTGCACAGAATGGACACATATTTACTCTGCGGCACACTCACTTCACAGCTCGACATGTTCTCCGGAGCAACCTGGTGAGTGTGAGAGAGGGTCAAATGGAGAGCAGCCCTTTACCACCTTCAGCCCAGAATAGACCAGGCCCCTGAGTACCCCCACTCACACAGTGGGGGGGGAATTGCTTCATATGTAGGGGAAGCAGGGGCATTCCTCCCTTTAGTGCAGCAGGTTCAATGGCACCCGGGTCTATGGCCCTGTGGGGCACATATAAATAATTTTGCAACAGCAGTGAAAGGAACTACCTTCCTTGCTTGCACCAGGGCTTGCAGCAAATGGGAAAACACACACACACACCCCAACCCACCCTGCTCTCGTACACTTCCGAGGTACCGAGGAAAGCCCAGTCTTGGCAGGTTACAAAGATTTATACAGAAAAGGGCACTTAGGCAGTCCTCCTGCTAGGGTGCGGGGACATAAAAAGGTGTACCTCGCAACTGTTGATGGGCAGGAACACACGACCAGTTGTGTCATGGCCTGGTCATGAGTCTTTAGATTGCGGAAATCAATTTGTATGTGAGGAATCTCACTTTTAATTACTGTCATCTATTTGTGATTGCTTCCCCTTTTTGTAAGGTAATTTTATGATGTATTCTACTTGTAATGAAATCTTTTGTGTACATTTTTATGGTTACCACTTATTAACCGAATAAAGTTATAAATGAATGAATGAGTCTGAAGTCTCCTATGATAAAAAGGCACCACCATCTTTGAACTCCTATTTTCAACACAATCTACCACTCGTGGCGAGAAATAGCCAGAATCCCGGTGAGCATTGGACAGGAAATTCGAAACATACGTCTCATGCACAGAAAAACATACCAGTTAAGTAAGAATGACAAAATGAGGAGCAGGGTATTGAACACGTACTGTTCAAGGGACTTTCAACCCTACAGATTACCCTGTCCTTGCATAACCTCATGGTTACTAAATACCTTTGCTGATGTTCCCCTCTGCCTCCACTTCACATTCCCTTCTGCATGGCTTGCCTCGGCTCACCTCTCTTCTGCTTTGTATTATTCGCTTCTTCCCACTTTTAACACCTGTTTGCAATGCTCTGCCTGACCCGCAGCCACCGCTTTCACTTTCAGAACTGTGACCCCTGATCAAAGAAACTGAGGGAGACCTTAAACAAGCATTTTCAATGCAATAGAACTCAAATTATACACAAGACGTATTGCATTACAAACGGGCGGGTGGGGGTGAGGGGGGCACGGACAACAGGAGTGCTGGGAGGGGCAAGAACGCATGGACTGTGGGAGAGGGTGAGTAGGCATGGGGAGAAAAAAGAACTCAAAGTGAAGGAGCCTGTAGCCATGTAAGGATACAAATGACGACAAGGCCGTCATAGGCAGGGACTAACAGGCCTATAAACCAATGGAAGGCAGCATTTAGTGTAGGACAAAGAGACAAGCCAATGAAAAAGTTGGGCAGGGAGTGGGAGTGGCTTCTCTCCCATACTCAACTACCCCAGATCAACCCCAGAGCAGCGCTTGCACGCTGGCTCAGGGCTCGACCTAACAAGGAAAAGTCAATTAAAGGTCAGGAAAAAGCAAGTAGAAAGAAGTGAAAACGAGGGGAAAAGCAAGGAAAGGGCACTCAAAAAGCAAGAAAAACGCAAGGAAAAGACAGTAGCAAGAGTGATGCAGCAGCACCGGAAGAGCTTGGCCTGGGGCTGCTACAGCGGAACTCCAAAAATAAATTTTAAATCAGCCTCACCATTTCCCTGAAACCTCCGGACACACGTTTATTCTCCAGTGGGGCCTA
Organism: Lissotriton helveticus; assembly: GCF_964261635.1. NCBI lineage: Eukaryota > Metazoa > Chordata > Amphibia > Caudata > Salamandridae > Lissotriton > Lissotriton helveticus. The sequence goes on from NC_136059.1 coordinate 1,460,818,572, forward strand.
TAACATTGCACACTTTCTCTGGTTCATTTAATTTGACTTCAGGAATTGGTGAAATACAAAGGAATAATGCTGTAACGTTGGCAGAGAGTCTAAACCTATTTAACTATTCATTTATTTACATCTATAGTTTAAGCAATTTACCATGGTTTTATCAAACAATGAATTTTATTCAGACGCACCACCATATTGGCAATGGATCTGCTAGAAAGAAAATCAGCATAGGAAAAATTACATGACCAGCTTTAATATTCCATTTTCTGCAATCCAGCAGCACTTCGAGATGAAATCAAAAGAGCGACCCTGACTAAGCAAAATCAGGGGGTTTTATACACTAATTTCCTAACTTAATCTATCTAAAAAGTATCTAACATCACCAACTCGGGTTCTGATTGGACAAATTTGGGATGGGTGAGCATCTCCTCACCATTACAACATCGTATTCACGGTGAATCAGCCATTTAATAAAAGGATATTGTTTAGGACAGTCTTTGGCCTAGTCACTTCCTTGACTAGTAACTTCACGTTTCTTTCCCATGTTCAGAACACTCGACTGTCCATGTTTTGGCAACCATCCTTACTTCCAGGGCACAGTAGCCATGAACTTCCCATCCGAGCACAGGCAGTTCACTCTCACTTGCAGGCTTTGGGTGCGCATGCGCAGTCCGGCACTTGCTCGCAGTTTACCAAAGCAGCCATGTTTTCACTAGGCCTCAGAGGCCACTTTTGGAACTATCATAGAAACAAACACAAATTCATGTTAAATATGGAACTAAAGCCCTTCTGTTTACCTCCCACTGTACTAATGTTTCCCCATTAGTTATTACCTAGCAAGTAAGCCACATAAATGCGTTTCATACTCACATATCCGACGACTTTCTGGCACAATAACATGTACAATAAGCACATTCATGCTGCGTTTATTTAATTTTAAGCACAAAAACAATCCACATTAGTTAATTATATTGCTTCATGCAGGCAAAATTAGTATTCCCATGTGTGCATTTGTGTGCATCTTATACTATTGTTGATTATTTCACCACAACACACCATTAGTAAATATTAACGTTATGGAGCATTGACTTTACAACGGGTACACAACATTTATTTTTGCCACCTTGCTCCATCAATTCCCTCATCTGGTGATTTTATCACCAAACATCTCTCAAAATTTTGAAAAATTTAGCAGAACATGTTTTGAATTCTTCATATTAGTACAATCTACACTCTAGTATCTTTCTCTTTTGTTTCTTTAAAAATCTTCTCTCTAATTTCTTCCATTTCTATTTCATTATTTTCAATTCATAAAGCTTTATTCGAGTTGCATACTCATAAAAGCATAACAAACATATTAAAACAATGCAGTTAATAATTTAGTTACATTTTAGGCAAAATACATTTTTATAAAACAGTTATGCAAGCTTTTTAAATACTGTAGAAATATCACACAGTAAAACAATTATCAAATCGGATTAATGGAAAGTGCTTTCCGCCTAATGTGCCAGGCCCGACCCAGATATTTGGCTATACCCATAACAATAGGAGCCTCTATGCTGGTACAGATGATTCTCAGTGCCTCAGCAGCACTATTTGTCCCAATATTTTTGCAAACTGGAACTAGCCAAGCCCTTCTTGGTATGACGTAGGCATTACAAGCGAATAGGAAGTGACCCACGCTTTCGTTAGCTGCACCACATGCTGGGCAGCACAGGGTATTCATACTCTTCCACCTGCCTGTTAAATATCTCAAGGGGAGGGAGCCAGATCTTAACTGGAAAAACAGTTTCCTGTCCATTGGGACAGTAATACTATCCCAGTACTGTTCTAACACAGGACACATTGTGAATTCCAGAAAGCGACCTCCCATTGAGGCGGATTTAACCCCCCTCCATAGCCTGCCATCTATCCAGTCCCAATATAAGATTTTAAGTATATTTTTGCTTGGGAACGCTTCCCCCGCTGGGTTGTTCCATAAATTGGAAAGACCCAGTTCGGCCAGCATGACCCTCAGGTTTTTCAGCCATGGTATTTTGTGGAAGGTATCGAGTTTAATAACTGCTAAAAAACCATCTGCGTAGTGCCTAATCTCGGGAGTGGACCAAAGTCGTCTCCAATATAGGATGGGACGTAATCGAGCTCGATCGCTAACAGTTCTTCTCCCAAGATCAAGATTTAGGGGGATTAGCGGGGTACTCTGGGGAAGTCCAGTGATTCCCCTGAGAAACCTGTTCTCTGCTATCTGCAGGGAGGTAAGCTTTTCATGACCCCGCAGCTCTGCCCCATATAGAGCCGAGCCTAGTGCTTTAGCATCATATACAGCAAGGACAGGTTTTATGGGCTTTGTTTTTGATTTCTTATGCTCCACCCGTAGAGCCCCCGAAATGTGCAGGTGTTTCAGAACTGCTTTTTCTATGTGACGGGACCAACCCTGGTTGGTAGCTATTTGTACTCCTAAATAGGTGAACTCGCTAACTACCTCAAGCATAGTGTTATTCATCTTTATCCTGGGACGAGGTTTTCGTCCTCGGCACAAGACCATTAACTTGGTCTTGCCTAAGTTAACTTCAAGACCATGTTCCAGGCAGAACCCGTCAAAAATATCTAAAGCACGCTGCAATCCAACGGGAGTCTTAGACATGATCAACGTATCGTCAGCGAACATCAGGATCGGTACCCTGAGGCCCGCTAACGAAGGAGCATCCACACTGGCGTCTTGGATCCTGCCAACTATCCCATTAATATACAATGTAAAAAGCAAGGGTGCCATTGCACAACCCTGACGAACCCCTCGTTCTACCGGAAAATCGATAGAAGATTGTCCATCCAACCCCCACTGAACTTTGGCAAAATTGCTCTCATGCAACCTCATGATTAATGTGAGCAATTCTGCTGGGATACCTATATTGTTTAAAACCGACCAAAGCTTACATCTTGGGACTAAGTCGAATGCAGCCCTCAAGTCGACAAAGGCGACATACAGGCTGCCCCTGCCAAGAAGTACCGTGCCCCACCGCAACATAGTAAATCGGAACACTTGATCAACAGTGCTGGTGGCCCTCCGAAAGCCTGCCTGGAAGGGGGAAAGAGAGGTGGTTTCATCCACCCATTCCATAAGTCTGTTTGCCACCATCTTGCCAATTACTTTTTGGATAGTGGCAATCAAGCTTATAGGCCTATAATTAGCCGGGAGGGATCGATCTCCCTTTTTATATATCGGTATAATTATGGCTCCCTTCCATTGGTCTGGGACTTGCGCGCCTTTTGCAATAGCGTTCCCCAGCAGGAACACGTACCTGACCCACCTTTTTTTATTGTGTTTAAAAACATCCGAAGGTATCCCGTCTATACCCGGGGCCCTACCCCCTTGCGCAGAACTTATTGCAAGTTCAACTTCTTTGGTGGAAAAGAGATTATCTCTAGAGAATACAACTGGAATTACTTCCCCCCCCCACCTTCTCATTTGACTCTGCATATTGGGGCCTAAAATAGTTCACCCAAGCAGACTCTGGGACGTTATTATCTGGTTTGTTTGGTATGCCCCCTCTGCCCCACTTCACTATCTTCCAAAAAAACCTTGAGTCCTTTACTCCAGAGGCCTCCTTTAAATCAGCCCAGAACTTTTCGTCCCATATTTTTTTTGCCGTGGAAATGCTTAGGTTATATTGCTTCCTTGCTGCCCTAATTGCTGCCCTGTCCTTATTTCTGATAGCGCTACCCAAGGTTAATCTAGCTACCCTGCACTCTTGGTTAAACCACCTAGCTGGTTTAAGTGGAGCTAAGACATTTCCCTTGTGTACTCTCATAAAATGTCTTAAAAGAGCAAAGAGATTATTGTGTATATCAGTAATTGCCCTAGATCCAGGGACTATGGAACTTACTAGTTCCATGGCGGCAAGAGCATTATCCACCTCAGAACCAATGTAATCCATAGATGCTTAATTTACCAAAACACGGGGCCACCTTAATCTACGCATATCATTTGAGATATCTGGGGGCAAACCTTCGGTTGCCCTCAAATCAGAATGGCCAGACTTCCACCATGTGTGAGACACACAGAGGGGGTTGTGATCACTTTCTATTCTGCTCTTAATTTCCATATCACAAACCCACTGCCAGAGGTTAAGACTACATATAACATAGTCTATCCTACTTCTATTGTGTCCATTATCAAATGTACACACTCCCTCCCTATCTCCCTTTGTTCTCCCATTAAGAGCCCTCATGCCATGTTCCAAACACAAAGCATTTAGGAGAAGTATATCCTTTGTCCAGCGTTTAACGGGGGCTAAATTCAAAGGAGGCACTCCCCAAAGATTATCTTCCTCCTGCCCCAAGGGATTTTCAGCACTATCTATGGGTTCAAAGGTCCTGTTTAAGTCCCCTGCTATTATTACTCGATTTCCGTGGGACTTGGTTTGCAAAAAGGAGGACAAGGCCTCTAAAGTGGAGGAGCTCCCGGTGCTGGATCCTCTAGCATAGACGTTGTAGAAATCTATTACCCCCCGCTTTACAGAGGAGAATCGCAACATTAAAATATCTCTACAACCCAAATCACACATTTTCATCGTAATATCCAAACTCTGCCTAATCCAAACAGTGAGGCCTCCCATGGGTCTACCCCTGGGACCTCTACTTGCTGGAATTGAGAAGTTTAAATAACCTGGAAAATAGATAGGGTCACAAGCCCATGTCTCCTGAAAGAAACAAAGTTCATACCCATTGATGAAATCAATCCAAGGTTGTAATGTCAACTTGCTCCCCAGTCCTGCAACGTTCCAGGATAAAAAACTCCCCACAATAAATCCATCCTTGGATAGCGATCTTATAGAGGTGGATATAGGGGTGGATATGGGGGTGATCACAGGGACAACATCACACTCACCCCCGTTGTAATCATTATCCCGAGTATTTTGCTCAACATCTAAAGAGTCATTAATACTTAATGCAGGTGGTTCCCTTATCCCCGGTTCTTGCCCAGGCTCCCCAATGGTTGCTACATTAGATACAATCTCTTGGCCAACATTTACTTCTTTTAGAACAGCACTAACATTTTGTATAGGTACATCCAAGTTCCGACATAAGTTCCAGCAAAATGTACCCCCCCAACTACCCCAAGAGTCAAGTTTTGGTCAGCAACCCCAGCCCAAACATTGCATGCTTTCCAAATGATTAAAATTTTGGCCATTGCCATAGGTTTGCCATTGCAGTGGAGTGATAGATGGAGCAACCCCAACCAGCGAAAAACTATTGGAGCTGCTTGAGTTCCTAGGCATAACTACTTGGGAACGAGTTTGCCTTGGGTAAAAAAACGTGAGGTCCACGATGACAATTCCACCACTACTTGTTCCCCATCCCTGCCTCGTTATCCAACCTGCCACCCTCGGGTCTTGAAAATTAATAACAATACAATCCCCCCCCCGAATTTTTAGGAGTATAACCAATCCAGTCAGTCCTTCTTACCCCTATTATTAGCCCATCCACTTCCCCTGGTAGTGGTCTGTTTACCCTTAACCAGTGCATTACCTTGTTTTTGAGCATCTGGAAGGATTCTCTCTGTCCAACTACGAGGGGTGGTACATTCGTAAGTACCGCTACGTAGGGATAGGAATCCGGGGTGAGATTCATAGAAGGTATCTTGTGAGACGGCTTCACTGGAAGGGGGAGAGGTTGTGTAGTAGCTGGGACATTTAGACGAGATATAGATATATGTGATGTTAACTGGGTGTTATTGCGTGGAACTTTACTTGGCCTAGGACCATTGTTAGCCACAACTCCAACATTTTGGTGGGGTTTAGGAGTGCTTAAACGGGGCTGGAGATTAGTAGAGACACACGTGCTACCTTGCGGACATTCCAAGATTTTACCCTTGGGCTCCTGGTCTAAGACGTTAGTAGTTATTTCCCCTGAACTGATTACCGAGCAGGCTAACCCTGTAAGATTAATCAATTGGTTTGGTCCCTTTTTCTTGGACCCATTTACAGTGCTAGCTATGGGAGATTTTGTTCCTACAGTAGATGAGTTTTTCTCCTTTCCTGCCATTTCCTGACACCTACTACTCTCATTTAACCTAAATTGGGATTTAATTAGAGACTTTGTAGAGAAAAAATTATCAAGGGTGGCCTGTTCCAAATGATCCAAGCGACTAATTACCTTGTTAACTTTATCCTCTATGGGTGCCAAAAGTGACCTTAGTAATTTTTCCAGGTCAGGTATCAGTGGATGTACCGGGGAGGCAATCAATCCCTTCCCCTGGGGGTCATTGGTGGTAACACTTAAACTCACTACAGGAGCAATTCCCTCCTTATTTAGTAGGTCAGTACTTTCACTGATCTCTTTATTTTCCTTTCGTGTGGACAGGGTGTTTTTTGCTACTTTCCTGACTTTAGTTGGGGGTTTAAGGGAATAACATTTCCTCGGAGCGGTATTCCTTTTTCTTTTCGCGCCTGATTTTAAAGTAAGCACACTAATGGGCACACTGGTTTCAGCCATACAGTTTGGGGAATCTGTAAGATTTATAGAAGGGGTTATGGACAAAGGGGAAATTTCAGTCCCCAAAATTATAGGAGATACATTAGGTACTTCAGTCACAACAGGCAGATTTGTGGACGACAAGGGAGTAACCAGTGCCGGGAAAACTTGTGGTAAACGTTTGTCCACAGAATTCTTAAGAATCTCGATTGACAACCTGCGCTCGGCACGTTTCTCTGCTAGAGTAATTTCCTTATCAATATCCTGAGTAACACGATTAAAAAACTTATCTAGAGGGCCAAGGATGGTTACTCCACCCTCAGCCTGGGGAGGGACCAGGCTTGTACTGTTTTGTGTTAGTGACATTGTTAGCAACCCTCTACAACAATGCAATTAATACTTTATCACACTAAATAGATAAAACACAAGTTTAAATAAGTCGGTGCAGTCACAAAAGTTTACGAGGGTGATTTACTTAACCCTAACCGTTAATGGGGTGGCCCCGCCCGGCCTCCTTCGGCCCCTGACGGCCACAGACGGTCCCGCCCTTCTCCCGGGCTTCTCCCGGGCACGCTCCCGCGCGCTCCCGCGCAGCGGGACACGTCTGCTACTGATATACAATCCAGTTAAAAAAGAGGAGGAGCCTGCAGGGAGAGCGTCCCAGGTGGTAGCGGTTGGGGGTTGCTGGCGCTCCTGGGACTTGTAGTCCTGCGCCGCAACACGCTCGCAGCCCTGCAGGGTCAACCTCCCACAAGGAGCCCCACACGAAGCGGGACCCGCGAGCAGTTAGGATGAAGGCAAAAGGTACAAACAGCAGACCAGGGTCCCAGCTCCAGGCACAGTAATTTCCAAAGTAATCCGCCGAACAGCCAACGTAGACAGCTTTTCACTGTGAGGATTGCAGGGAGGAGCTGCAGGGAGAGCGTCCCAGGTGGTAGCGGTTGGGGGTTGCTGGCGCTCCTGGGACTTGTAGTCCTGCGCCGCAACAGGCTCGCAGCCCTGCAGGGTCAACCTCCCACAAGGAGCCCCACACGAAGCGGGACCCGCGCAGCGGGTTCCGCGAGCAGTTAGGATGAAGGCAAAAGGTACAAACAGCAGACCAGGGTCCCAGCTCCAGGCACAGCAATTTCCAAAGTAATCTGCCGAACAGCCAACGTAGACAGCTTTTCACTGTGAGGATTGCAGGGAGGAGCTGCAGGGAGAGCGTCCCAGGTGGTAGCGGTTGGGGGTTGCTGGCGCTCCTGGGACTTGTAGTCCTGCGCCGCAACACGCTCGCAGCCCTGCAGGGTCAACCTCCCACAAGGAGCCCCACACGAAGCGGGACCCGCGCAGCGGGTTCCGCGAGCAGTTAGGATGAAGGCAAAAGGTACAAACAGCAGACCAGGGTCCCAGCTCCAGGCACAGCAATTTCCAAAGTAATCCGCCGAACAGCCAACGTAGACAGCTTTTCACTGTGAGGATTGCAGGGAGGAGCTGCAGGGAGAGCGTCCCAGGTGGTAGCGGTTGGGGGTTGCTGGCGCTCCTGGGACTTGTAGTCCTGCGCCGCAACATGCTCGCAGCCCTGCAGGGTCAACCTCCCACAAGGAGCCCCACACGAAGCGGGACCCGCGCAGCGGGTTCCGCGAGCAGTTAGGATGAAGGCAAAAGGTACAAACAGCAGACCAGGGTCCCAGCTCCAGGCACAGCAATTTCCAAAGTAATCATTATTTTCTCTTTCCCTTGCATTTCGTTCTTGAATTGTCTTCTTTATTGCTTTTCTAAAATCTCTCCTACCTTTGCATATACACACCTGGTAATTGTTACATTTTCAGCTCCCAAAATTATTTTCTCATATCGGGTCATTCTGCTGTTGGTCATATACTGTGTTTTGGCCCTAGTGAGGAGAATCTCCACAGAATGAGGTACATAACCCTCACAGGAAATCCCATCACTATTCCTTCACTTTGTTCCAAACTTACACTAGTAGCTGCTACTGCTTTCAGACAACCTGGCAAAGCTTTTGCAACAGGTTCTAAAACAGCTGAGAAATACGCAATTGGTTTTCTCAATTTTCCATGTCTCTGAACCATCACTGACAATGCACATCCTTCTCGCTCACTGCAGTACAGTTCAAATTCATTCTCATAATCATGCATTCCTATAGCGGGTGCTACACAGTTTTGTTTTCAGCTGTAAAAAAGCTTCCATCTCTGTTTTGGTCAAAACGATGGGGTCTCTGATATCTGCTTTTGTCCGTCTCTGTAATGGTTTTGCAATCAATAAGAATCCACTAATCCACTGTCTACAATAACCTACCATTCCCAAGAACATTCTCACCTGTCTTTGAGTATTAGGTGGCTGTATTCCTTGTATCATTTTGATTCTTTCTATTGTGACTTGACGGATTCCTTTAGCAATCTTGTGACCCAAATATTGAACTTCATTTTGACAAAATTGAATTTTTGATGGAGACAGTTTATGTCCCTCCTCTGCCAAATGATTCACTCATTCATGCTGCATTTATTTATTTTTAAGAACAAAAACAATCTAAATTAGTTAATTATGGTGCTTCATGCAGGAAAAGTGAGTATTCCCACGTGTGCATTTGTGTGCATCTTATACTATTGTTGATTATTTCACCACAACATACCATTAGTAAATGTTAACGTTATGGAGCATTGCCTTTACAACGGGTACACAAAATTTAGTTTTGCCACCTTGCTCCATCAATTCCCTCATCTGGTGATTTTATCACCAAACATCTCTCAAAATGTTGGAAAATTTAGCAGAACATATTTTGAATTCTTCATGTTAGTACAATCTACACTCTAGTATCTTTCTCTTTTGTTTCTTTAAAAATCTTCTCTCTGATTTCTTCCATTTCTATTTCATTATTTTCTCTTTCACTTGCATTTTGTTCTTGAATTGTCTTCTTTATTGCTTTATTGCTTTTCTAAAATCTCTCCTACCTTTGCATATACAGCATAATCTTATCAGGAAAATCCCTAATTGTTATTGGAATTAGTATTTTACCTATAATTGAACTACCTATTTCTTGGAACCAATGCTTAATTGCGGAAAAACTTGTACCTAATTTTTCAAGAACACCTTCAAGCTCCAGTGGTTCAATTTCTCTATGTAAATCTGTAATATTTGGTATATACTTCTCAGGATTTTGACTTTTATCTGGAATATAAGTACAACAATGTTGCACTTTTAAAATTCCACAGACTCCTCCCTCTTTTGCTAAAATTATATCAACGGCAAGTCGATTTTGCATTAGCATAGCTCTCATAGCAACCATTTCAGTATCAACCATCAGGAATCCTCCTGCGGTCTCTGTTGACAGACGATCAACTATTGTGGACAATTTTCGGATTTTATTTGCATTAAACGAAATTCCCACTGCTGGTATCAGTGCTCCGAAGACATCACCTATTATTTCCATTACACTCTCTCTTCTTTTTCGACTTAAGACTTTGCCTATCTCATGCTTTCCATTAGTACCTCTATCTACATGAAAATTTTTAGGAAAGACCAAGCCCACATAACAGGTCCCATACCAAGGTCAGGTAACCTCTATAGTAAGCTCTGTTCCCACAGATGAAATATATACCTGGAAAAACAGGATCATCTCCTCCTTTAAATTCCCAACCCCCTATAATTCTATAAGTGTCTTTGCATTGACTTGCACCCACAAAATAATTATCTTACATCATATTGTCACTTCTAATACAAAATTTCCCTAACATTGGAGTATCTATGTTTATAGCCACATTCACATTTTTATCATCAAGATTCTCATCATTAAATGTCCAGTATTTAGATTTCCCATGTTTTATTTTCTCACTTCGTTTGTAAGCAACCCTTCTTTCTTCAACCATATTCAAAAATGTTTTCTCTTCAACTCTCATTTTACATGTCAAATTATTATTAAAAGCATATTCATATGTCAACTCCTCTAATTCTAGGAAATACTCTGCCATCTATTTTGCAGGTTTCCTTTTGTTCAATGCACTGTCAATTTTTAATTCTGCAAAAATGTCATCTACATTGGAATAATGATATTCCAATTTCCCAGTTTGATAAAACAAGCTTGCAATTACACTACAAGTCACTCCATATGTGAGAGGAAGGTGGTGATAGGTCACCCCTTCTGACACTGACGCTGGCAATTTTACACAAACATAACAATCATCAACATTCATAGTTTTAATATACTCAAGTAATAACTTTGAAAAAGTATTCTTTGTGTAGTCACTTAAGACTTATCCTGATGCACCTCTGGTTTGTACACATTAATCTCATGAACGTTTCTTTCTCACTTGGCTTATTTAAACTCACATTTGGTTTCAATTTTGTTAAACTATCTTGGAAAGGAATAACAATAGCTACAATTACCCATAATATTATCAATAATCCATGCATATAGAGCAGCATCTACACCATTTAAAAAAATTAGAACATTTTGTTTTATGATTACTGATAGCTATTTTTCTCGAACACAATTTCTTTGACCTAGCGTCACCTATGAATTATACACCACTCAATTCACTAACAGGTTTTCTTTGACCTTATGTCAATTCTATTCTAAATTATACTATAGTTAGTTTTTCTAACAGGTTTTCTTCAACCTTATGTCAACTCCGACCTCTTCTATATTTACAATATCCGTCTCACAGGACTTTAGAATTTTACTTATTATCATATACTTGATCATCTCTTTTACCTAAGTTGACTTCTTTACTCAGTTTTTCCAATCATCTTTGGGTAGGGCAGGTTTTCTTGGCTTCTATTAACTTTAACAATGGGTGGTAGGACAATATATATCCACTCAGGTGATTTATACTTCTGGTTTGGTCGCCTTACTCCTTTTGGTCCTTGGACAATTTCTATTTTCTTTCCCAGTGTTTCTTTCTGGCTAGTGATCTCATTCACTTGCTCTTCTGTCTCTTTGGCTCTGTTCACTAGTTTAAATTTCAATCCACCAGTTTCCTTTGGCCAATTATCTCCTTTACAGATTTTTTTAGTCTTTGGCTCTACTGTGTTATGCTCCACTCTCCAATCTCTTTCCCTTTAGATTTTTCTTAATGCAGTTTTATCTGCACTGTCATCGGTTTCACTTTCAGTATCTTCAACTGAATCATGGATTATAATTTTCACAATGTCTTTGTCTTCATCAGACTCAACTTTCTTTTCTGTTACTCTGTTAGGAACACCTTCATAACTGGTACTTGGAATCTCATACTTATCGTGAGTTACTTCCTCTTCCCCAGTCTCAGGATTTACGTTCCTGCTTTCAGAGTTTTCAGATTGCTCTTCAGTTTTCTCTTCTTCGACCACTTTGTCTTCACTTCCTTTTGCGTCTTTTCTGACGTCTGTCTTTACCAATTCTCGATCTTCAGATTGATCCTCAGAATCTGGTATCTCCACAACCTCCCTTTCACCTTCACCTTCAGACGCATAACTGGCTTCTGATACTTCCAGATGTCGACGTTCCTGTCGAACTTCAGTATCTGGAGTTCTTTCTGGTTCAGCTTCAGAATCAGAGTCAGTTGTGCTTTCACCGTCGTGCGGGTATTCAGCTGCAGGCACACGAATGGTGTGGCTCGCATGCACCCACCTCTTCATTCCAGCACACTTGACTGCAGTAGTACTGACCAAGATAACCTGGCTTGGTTTCTGCCACCGAGGTACCAGGCAATTTCTCCTGCGATGCACTTTCACTCGAACCCAGTCTCCAGGGACCAGATCATGAGCTGGATTTTTCTCTTTGGAATTTGACTCAGTTCCCACCTGGTGGAGCACAGAAGTTACCACATCAGACAGATTTTTGCAGTAATCCAGTATGATATCATCAGTAATTGTCAACAACTTATCAACAGGTACATAGGCCTGCCTCATCACCCTGCCCATCAAAATCTCATGTGGACTTAGTCCGGTTTTCTTGTCAGGAATACTTCTTAATGTCATCAGGACAAGCGGTAAAGCATCTGGCCACTTAAGTCCTGTTGCCAAACACATTTTGGCAATTCTGTTTTTAATTGTTCCATTCACCTTCTCCACTACCCCTGAAGCCTCAGGTCTGTAAGCCCAATGCAGCTTCTGGCGAATGTCCAGAGCTTCACAGATCATTTGCATGAGCTCGTTTTGGAAATGAGGCCCACGATCTGACTCAATCGTCACTGGGAAACCGTAAGGTGGTATTATCTCACGTAAAAACAGTTTAGCAACAGGCAACCCATCATTCCTTCTCGTGGGGAAAGCTTCTACCCATCGGGAGAACAAACAGATTATTACAAGAATATACCTAAGCCTGTTGCATGGATGCAACTCCACAAAATCCATCTGAACCCTTGTAAATGGACCACCCTCCCGTCCTATGGTTCCCTGGCTTACAACAGTTCTCCTGTTTGGATTGAATTGCTGGCATACTAAACACCTTTGGCACAAGCTTTCAGCAATTATCCTGAACTTGGGATTATACCAAGTCTGCCTAAAGAGACGAATCATGGCATCTCTACCAATGTGGGCCTGACCATGGTACATTCGGGCCATGTCTGAAATCATGCTATCGGGCATTACTGGTCTTTCATCTTTGTAAACCCAAATGTCATCTTCCTCTCTTTGTCTGCATCCTGCTTTTAGCCAAATATCGTTTTTTTCTGCTTCTGCCTCTTCCTGAATCTGTTTCACTTCCTGCCAAGTATCAACTACAGTGGTTAGCATTAAAGGACTCGGAACATGTTCTTTAGGCTTTTCTCGATTGATTGAAATTTGATATTTCGCACAGTGCTTTGCAATTGCATCCACATAATTATTTCCACGAGTAATGTAATCCTCACTCTTTTATGGGCTGAACATTTTACAACAGCTATTTTCTCCGGTAAATGAGTTACATCTATTAGTGTTTTTACAAATTCAGCATTCCAGATAGGTGTTCCTGCAGAAGTTAAATAACCTCTTTGGGACCAAAGCTGTCCATAATCATGAACAACTCCGTAACCATATTGACTATCATTCACTATGGTTACCTTTACCTCTTTTTCCCAATTCACATGCTCGTATCAAAGCAATCAGCTCCGCTACTTGAGCAGAATGAATTCCTTTCAGACAAGATGCTTCCAACACTTCTGCCGCAGTGCAAACGGCATAAGCATCACTTAGAATACCACTCTCCGTTCTCAAGCATGATCCATCCACAAACATCACAAAATCTGATTCAGGCAAAGGTTTATCTCTGATATCTGGTCTGGGATTTGTGCAATATTCAAGTACATGCAAACATTTGTGAACAAGCTCACCTTTCACTTCTCCCTCAATGGTGTCAGGTAGCAATGTAGAGAGGTTAACATTTACACACCTGTTAATTGTTACATTTTCAGCTCCCCAAATTATTTTCTCATATCGGGTCATTCTGCTGTTGGTCATATACTGTGTTTTGGCCCTAGTGAGGAGAATCTCCACAGAATGAGGTACATACACCCTCACAGGAAATCCCATCACTATTCCTTCACTTTGTTCCAAACTTACACTAGTAGCTGCTACTGCTTTCAGACAACCTGGAAAAGCTTCTGCAACAGGGTCTAAAACAGCTGAGAAATATGCAATTGGTTTTCTCAATTTTCCATGTCTCTGAACCAACACTGACAATGCACATCCTTCTCGCTCACTGCAGTACAGTTCAAATTCATTCTCATAATCAGGCATACCTAAAGCTGGTGCTTCACACAGTTTTGTTTTCAGCTGTTCAAAAGCTTCCATCTCTGTTTTGGTCAAAACGATGGGGTCTCTGATATCTGCTTTTGTCAGTCTCTGTAATGATTTTGCAATCAATAAGAATCCACTAATTCACTGTCTACAATAACCTACCATTCCCAAGAACAGTCTCACCTGTCTTTGAGTTTTAGATGGCTGCATTCCTTGTATCATTTTGATTCTTTCTATTGTGACTTGATGGATTCCTTTAGCAATCTTGTGACCCAAATATTGAACTTCATTTTGACAAAACTGCAATTTTGATGGAGACACTTTATGTCCCTCCTCTGCCAAATGATTCACACATTCATGCTGCGTTTCTTTATTTTTAAGCACAAAAACAATCCAAATTAGTTAATTATATTGCTTCATGCAGGCAAAATTAGTATTCCCACGTGTGCATTTGTGTGCATCTTATACTATTGTTGATTATTTCACCACAACACACCGTTAGTAAATGTTAACGTTATGGAGCATTGACTTTACAACGGGTACACAAAATTTAGGTTTGCCACCTTGCTCCATCAATTCCCTCATCTGGTGATTTTATCACCAAACATCTCTCAAAATTGTGAAAAAGTTAGCAGAACATGTTTTGAATTCTTCATATTAGTACAATCTACACTCTAGTATCTTTCTCTTTTGTTTCTTTAAAAATCTTCTCTCTAATTTCTTCCATTTCTATTTCATTATTTTCTCTTTCCCTTGCATTTCATTCTTGAATTGTCTTTTTTATTGCTTTTTTAAAATCTCTCCTACCTTTGCATATACAGCATAATCTTATCAGGAAAATCACTATCACTAAAATTGTTATTGGAATTAGTATTTTACTTATAATTGAACTACCTATTTCTTGGAACCAATGCTTAATTGCTGAAAAACTTTTACCTAATTTTTCAAGAACACCTTCAACCTCCAGTGGTTCAATTTCTCTATGTAAATCTGTAATATTTGTTATATACTTCTCAGGATTTTGACTTTTATCTAGAATATAAGTACAACAATGTTGCACTTTTAAAATTCCACAGACTCCTCCCTCTTTTGCTAAAATTATATCAAGGGCAAGTCGATTTTGCATTACCATAGCTCTCATAGCAACCATTTCAGTATCAACCATCAGGAATCCTCCTGCGGTCTCTGTTGACAGACGATCAACTATTGTGGACAATTTTCGGATTTTATTTGCATTAAACGAAATTCCCACTGCTGGTATCAGTGCTCCAAAGTCATCACCTATTATTTCCATTACACTCTCTCTTCTTTTTTGACTTAAGACTTTGCCTATCTCATGCTTTCCATTAGCACCTCTATCTACATGAAAATTTTTAGGAAAGACCAAGCCCACATATCAGGTCCCATACCAATGGTCAGGTAACCTCTATAGTAAGCTCTGTTCCCACAGTTGAAATATATACCCGGATAAACAGGATCATCTCCTCCTTTAAATCCCCAACCCCCTATAATTCTATAAGTGTCTTTGCATTGACTTGCACCCACAAAATAATTATTTTACATCGTATTGTCACATATAATACAAACTTTCCCTAAAATTGGAGTATCTATGTTTATAGTCACATTCACATTTTTATCATCAAGATTCTCATCATTAAATGTCCAGTATTGAGATTCCCCATGTTTTATTTTCTCACTTCGTTTGTAAGCAACCCTTCTTTCTTCAACCATATTAAAAAATGTTTTCTCTTCAACTCTCATTTTACATGTCAAATTATTATTAAAAGCATGTTCATATGTCAACTCCTCTAATTCTAGGAAATACTCTCCCATCTATTTTGCAGGTTTCCTTTTGTTAAATGCACTGTCAATTTTTAATTCTGCAAAAATGTCATCTACATTGGAATAATGATATTCCAATTTCCCAGTTTGATAAAACAAGCTTGCAATTACACTACAAGTCACTCCATATGTGAGAGGAAGGTGGTGATAGGTCACCCCTTCTGACACTGATGCTGGCAATTTTACACAAACATAACAATCATCAACATTCATAGTTTTAATATACTCAAGTAATAACTTTGAAAAGGTATTCTTTGTGTAGTCACTTAAGACATACTGATGCACCTCTGGTTTGTACACATTAATCTCATGAACTTTTCTTTCTCACTTGGCTTATTTAAACTCACATTTGGTTTCAATTTTGTTAAACTATCTTGGAAAGGAATAACAATAGCTACAATTACCCATAATATTATCAATAATCCCATGCCTATAGAGCAGCATCTACACCATTTTCAAAAAATAGAACATTTTGTTTTATGATTACTGATAGCCATTTTTCTCTAACACAATTTCTTTGACCTAGCGTCACCTATGAATTATACACCACTCAATTCACTAACAGGTTTTCTTTGACCTTATGTCAATTCTATTCTAAATTATACTATAGTTAGTTTTTCTAACAGGTTTTCTTCAACCTTATGTCAACTCCGACTTCTTCTATATTTACAATATCCGTCTCACAGGACTTTAGAATTTTTACTTATTATCATATACTTGAGCATCTCTTTTCCCTAAGTTGACTTCTTTACTCAGTTTTTCCAATCATCTTTGGGTAGTACAGGTTTTCTTGGCTCCTATTAACTTCAACAATGGGTGGTAGGAAAATGTATGTCCACTCAGGTGATTAATACTTCTGGTTTGGTCGCCTTACTCTTTTTGGTCCTTGGACAATTTCTAATTTTTTTCCCAGTGTTTCTTTCTGGCTAGTGATTTCATTCACTTGCTCTTCTGTCTCTTTTGCTCTGTTCACTAGTTTAAATTTCAATCCAGCAGTTTCCTTTGGCCAATTATCTCCTTTACAGATTTTCTTAGTCTTTGGCTCTACTGTGTTATGCTCCACTCCCCAAGCTCTTTTCCTTGGGCTTTTCCTTAATGCAGTTTCATCTGCACTGTCCTCGGTTTCACTTTCAGTATCTTCAACTGTATCATTGATTATAATTTTCACAATGTCTTTGTCTTCATCAGACTCAACTTTCTTTTCTGTTACTCTGTTAGGAACACCTTCATAACTGGTACTTGGAATCTCATCCTTATTGTGAGTTACTTCCTCTTCCCAGTCTCAGGATTTCCGTTCCTGCTTTCAGAGTTTTCAGATTGCTCTTCAGTTTTCTCTTCTTCAACAACTTTGTCTTCACTTCCTTTTGCATCTTTACTGACGTCTGTCTTTACCAATTCTCGATCTTCAGATTGATCCTCAGAATCTGGTATCTCCACAACCTCCCTTTCACCTTCACCTTCAGACGCATAACTGGCTTCTGATACTTCCAGATGTCGAAGTTCCTGTCGATCTTCAGTATCTGGAGTTCTTTCTGGTTCAGCTTCAGAATCAGAGTCAGTTGTACTTTCACCGTCGTACGGGTATTCAGGTGAAGGCACACGAATGGTGTGGCTCGCATGCACCCACCTCTTCATTCCAGCACACTTGACTGCAGTAGTACTGACCAAGATAACCTGGCATGGTTTCTGCCACTGAGGTACCAGGCAATTTCTCCTGCGATGCACTTTCACTCGAACCCAGTCTCCAGGGACCAGATCATGAGCTGGATTTTCCTCTTTGAAATTTGACTCAGTTTCCACCTGGTGGAGCACAGAAGTTACCACATCAGACAGATTTTTGCAGTAATCCAGTATGATGTCATCATTAATTGTCAACAACTTATCAACAGGTACAGAGGCCTGCCTCATCACCCTGCCCATCAAAATCTCATGTGGACTTAGTCCGGTTTTCTTGTCAGGAATACTTCTTAATGTCATCAGGACAAGCGGTAAAGCATCTGGCCACTTAAGTCCTGTTGCCAAACACATTTTTGCAATTCTGTTTTTAATTGTTCCATTCACCTGGTCCACTACCCCTGAAGCCTCAGGTCTGTAAGCACAATGCAGCTTCTGGCGAATGTCCAGAGCTTCACAGATCATTTGCATGAGCTCGTTTTGGAAATGAGGTCCACGATCTGACTCAATCGTCACTGGGAAACCGTAACATGGTATTATCTCACGTAAAACAGTTTAGCAACAGGCAACCCATCATTCCTTCTCGTGGGGAAAGCTTCCACCCATTGGGAGAACAAACAGATTATTACAAGAATATACCTAATATCCTGTTTCATGGAGGCAACTCCACAAAATCCATCTGAACCGTTGTAAATGGACCACGCTCCCGTCCTATGGTTCCCAGGCTTACAACAGTTCTCCTGTTTGGATTGAATTGCTGGCATACTAAACACCTTTGGCACAAGCTTTTAGCAATCATCCTGAACTTGGGATTATACCAAGTCTACCTAAAGAGACGAATCATGGCATCTCTACCAATGTGGGCCTGACCATGGTACATTCGGGCCATGTCTGAAATCATGCTATCGGGCATTACTGGTCTTTCATCTTTGTAAACCCAAATTTCATCTTCCTCTCTTTGTCTGCATCCTGCTTTTAGCCAAATATCTTTTTCTTCTGCTTCTGCCTCTTCCTGTATCTGTTTCACTTCCTGTCAAGTATCAACTACAGTGGTTAGCATTAGAGGACTCGGAACATGTTCTTTAAGCTTTTCTCGGTTGATTGAAATTTGATATTTCGCACAGTGCTTTGCAATTGCATCCACAAAATTATTTCCACGGGTAATGTAATCCTCACTCTTTTTTGGGCTGAACATTTTACAACAGCTATTTTCTCCAGTAAATGAGTTACATCTATTAGTGTTTTTACAAATTCAGCATTCCGGATAGGTGTTCTTGCAGAAGTTAAATAACCTCTTTGGGACCAAAGCTGTCCATAATCATGAACAACTCCGTAACCATATTGACTATCATTCACTATAGTTACCTTTACCTCTTTTCCCAATTCACTTTCTCGTATCAAAGCAATCAGCTCCGCTACTTGAGCAGAATGAATTCCTTTCAGACAAGATGCTTCCAACACTTCTGCCGCAGTACAAACGGCATAAGTATCACTTAGAATACCACTCGCCGTTCTCAAGCATGATCCATCCACAAACATCACAAAATCTGATTCAGGCAAAGGTTCATCTCTGATATCTGGTCTGGGTTTGTGCAATATTCAAGAACATGCAAACATTTGTGAACAAGCTCACCTTTCACTTCTGCCTCAATGGTGTCAGGTAGGAATGTAGAGGGGTTAACATTTACACACCTGATAATTGTTACATTTTCAGCTCCCAAAATTATTTTCTCATATCGGGTCCTTCTGGTGTTGGTCATATACTGTGTTTTGGCCCTAGTGAGGAGAATCTCCACAGAATGAGGTACATACACCCTCACAGGAAATCCCATCACTATTCCTTCACTTTGTTCCAAACTTACACTAGTAGCTGCTACTGCTTTCAGACAACCTGGCAAAGCTTTTGCAACAGGGTCTAAAACAGCTGAGAAATACGCAATTGGTTTTCTCAATTTTCCATGTCTCTGAACCAACACTGACAATGCACATCCTTCTCGCTCACTGCAGTACAGTTCAAATCCATTCTCAGAATCAGGCATTCCTAAAGCTGGTGCTTCACACAGTTTTGTTTTCAGCTGTTCAAAAGCTTCCATCTCTGTTTTGGTCAAAACGATGGGGTCTCTGATATCTGCTTTTGTCAGTCTCTATAATGGTATTGCAATCAATAAGAATCCACTAATCCACTGTCTACAATAACCTACCATTCCCAAGAACATTCTCACCTGTCTTTGAGTTTTAGGTGGCTGCATTCCTTGTATCATTTTGATTCTTTCTATTGGGACTTGACGGATTCCTTTAGCAATCTTCTGACCCAAATATTGAACTTCATTTTGACAAAACTGCAATTTTGATGGAGACACTTTATGTCCTTCCTCTGCCAAATGATTCAACAATGCTTCCGTGTCCATTACACATGCATCCTTTGTTTTCTATGCAACCAAAAGATCAACAATGTATTGTACTAACACAGACTCTCCAGGCATGCTCAAATTTTCTAATGATTTCTTTAGCAGCTGATTAAAAATCGATGAACTCTCAGTGTACCCTTGCAGAATTCTACACCATGCCAAGATACGATTCTGGAATTGGAGCGCAAAAATTGGTTTGCTTTCTGGATGCAATGGAACAGTAAAGAACGCATTGTACAAGTCAATCACAGTGTACCATTCTGCATCATGGGGAATTTGGTACAGAATCACTGCTGGATTCGGAACAATCGGGAAACATGGGACAACAATTTTATTAACCTTTGTAAGGTCTTGCACAATTCTAAATGTTCCATTAGGCTTTTTCAATCCCTTGATTGGTGAATTACAAGGAATGCTTTCTATTTCTCTCAGTATTCCCTGCTCAATCATTTTGTCAATCACTGGAGTTATTCCGTCAATTACTTCCGCAGTCATTTTATACTGAGGAATATTTGGGTAACTTGCACCTTCCTTTACTGTGACTTTTACAGGATCAACACCTTTCATCAATCCTATATCTTTTCCAGTGAAATCCCATACTCCTTCTTTCCTTACCTCTTTCAGTTCAACAGGAATCTTTTCTCGGTAAAAAACAGGAAATAGCTTGTTCTGCTCTGCCTCAATCATGAGCATTGTCATTTTATACAAACTATCCTCATCTGGGGTTTGGAATTCTATGCCATCCAGAGAACAATATATGTCACAGTTCATTTTACACAAAATATCCCTTCCTAACAAATTAACAGGACTACTATCGCACACCACAAATCGATGCATATCTTTGAAAGTTCCAATTTCTACTTCAACTGGTTTTGTCAAGGGAGTTTTTATCTGTCTATTAGCTACACCTACAACTTGGATCGACTCTCCCGAGAGAGGAAGATTTTGAACTTCCACTGATCTAACAGTAGAATGGGTAGCACCAGTGTCCACTAGAAAAGTTATTTCTACATCATTCACTTTTCCGCTCACAAATGGACCAGACTGATCTACCTCAGGAGTGGCTCCAAGCACACACTCTTCTTCCTCTCTCAGGCACCGTCAGAAACTTTCATCCGACTAACTGCTACCCTCCTCTTGTAACCAATACTGAGGACACGCATTTACTCTTTGCGGTCTTTTTACCTGCTCACCTCCTCTGAATCCTGTCTCTGAACTGTATCTCTGCTGGTTTACACTGTGTGGCAGTGGCGGTTGTGGCACCTGACTTTGCTGATTTGCTATCTGCTGTTGTTGCAGTTGTTGATGATTTACCTCAAACTGCTCCTGCGGATTCAATTATGTATTATCCACATTAGTTCTCGGCGGACATTTACATTCCTTCTTCCAATGTCCCAATTTGCCACAATTAAAACAGAGGAACTTCTTCTTCAATTCGTCAATATTTCCTACTAATTTAGGTTTAACCTTAACATTTCCTTGATTTCCTGCATTTTTACTCTCCATTTGTGCTACTTGTTGTTCCTCTACCTTCACTTGTACCCACATGACCTTTTCTTTCAACTTTTTCTATTTTGCATCAATTTCTTCACTGCAATATTTCGCCTGTCTCAATACTTTGTCTACTGAGCTCGACTGCCATCCTATCATGCTGTGTCTAATCATGTCTGAAATTTCTGGTCTCAAACCATATACAAATCTATATATAAAATGGCTCATATATTTTTCATTTAGTTCTTCATAACCGCTATACTGTTTAAAAACTAACAGCAATCTTTCATAAAATGAATGTACAGATTCCTTTGGCTCTTGTGTGGTCCTGTCTATTTTTACCAAATCAGTTTCTTTTGGAGGTATCTTATTTTTCAGCCATACTATCACTTGTTCATACTTTCGCATTACATCTGGTGTTGGAACTCCTGTTACTTTATCTCTGGATACTCTTCCCTTGGCCAATCTACAGCTATTTTGCATTCTGTCCATAAGTCTGCTGGCACCACTATGCCAAACAATCCATCCAAATTGATCGATAAAACTTTTGACACTTTTACAAATCTGTCTACTTGTCGATACCATTCCACTGGTTTCTCTCTCAACCTAGGAAAATCATTTGTAAATGACATTATATCTTGTCTGCTCCAAGGAACATGTACATATCCTCCTCCAGGTATCTATCTCATGGGAAACTCAGTTGTCACTGTCTCCTTTTCCTTAATTGGACAAGCTAATGTGGATTTATCACTATTTTCTTCTTTCTTCTTTGCCCACTTAACCCTCCATGTACTCACATCTCCCCATTTTCGCATCAGTACAATCAGCTCTGTTATTTGTGCTAACTTCCCAGTAGTATTCATGTTCTCAATGTATTTTTCTGCAAAATCTACTCTATATGATTTCTACAATGATTTAATTTTTGAAAATTCTATTCCAAATTCACTTGCCAATTCTTCCAACTGATCATACACCGTTTTGGCTTTCCATGTTGTGCTTTTACACATAAACATAAGCTCATCATCCTGGTACATTTTTAGTCTGTCTGTTCCAATAGTTCCAATAATTAATTCTTCTATATCTACTTTTAGTTTTGCCACATCCAACACTTTTGATTCATGCTCTTTTAATTTTAAAGTTTTAATCCAGTCACTCAATTCTCTATCTGATTGTCCTACAGGTGTTTGCGTTAAATCTATTTTATCTACACTTTTCTCTGGTGTTGCAGAGTCAGATTCTGCTCCAGTCGGGTATCTGTATGACGAATTCTGATTAAAAGTCAATTCAGGTGGATTCACATTGGTATTCCTCTTTATTTCTGACAAATCAGGATAAATATTTTCTTTTACTTTCTGTAAACTATGTTGCAATGGAACTGTCAAGCTTGGCTCTTTTATTCTTTGATTCTCAAACACTAGTATTACAGGCCCTATTGTTACCGGGACAGTCACTGCTTCCCTATTTTTCGTAAGATTTTGGATCAATTCATGTGCAGAACGTTCATAATCAGAAATATCTGGTTGTACATTATTTTGTTTTTCAGTACTTAGCACAGTTTTGTGCGAGTCATTTATTTGTACAGGAGTACCTGTAATTCTAACCTCACCATTCGTTGTACTTGGAATATATCTTGTTTCTACTCTTTCAGGGAATTCTCGGAAATGTGATGGTTGTCTCGGAGTTTCACTAATTCTTTCATCTGCTATTAGAGCATTCGGGGTAGTCCATAAAGAACCTGGTTGATACGGTGGATGTTTCCTATTTAATATTTCCTCAAATACAGCATCCTCTTGCGCGCTTTCACCATAACTTTGGTTCCCAATCTCCATATTTTTTTTCGTTTCTGTGCATTTCTGTCCCTCATATTTATCCATTAATCTAACTGGATACATGCCATCACACATGTTACCGTTTCTCCATCTACGCATTCTACTCTCATATGTTTCTCCCCATAAATCTCGACCTCTACCTCTTGGTCTAATATGCCTACTTAACCTCTCGCTCTCCCTTTCATGCATCTCATCTTCCCATTCAACCAGTGCCTCAAATTGAGTCGGTCTAGGTCTTGGTTCAAGCTGCATCATCCTGTCTCTCAAATTTCTTAAAACTGCCAAGTCAAAAGATCCTCCTTCTGGAAAAGCTAACACACCATCATCCTGAGTATACCCTACCCAATTCTCCAACCAAACACACGTATGATAACCAAATGTTGACATCATATAGGAAGCAGGAGTTGTTGGCAAAGGAAATGTTTTCCCTCCCTCGTAATTATCTCTTTGTCTTTTTCAAAAATGTTTTTCAGTTTTTTAAACCATGAAGGTTTCTTCTTGTCTCCGTCATAATAATAGTAAGCCATTTTCAGTAAATTTCCTGCTTTCAAAAGATTGCGTACTCTTCTGTTGCTGCTCCGTAACACCAGTCTATCTATGCGCGGTTTACACTAGCATACCAATTAGAACAAGATACGTCTTCTTAGTGCCTAACTGTCAGGCCTCCCCAGTTGCAAATAGGGTCATTAACGCAAGAAAGGCTCAGGTACGCGACTTGGACAGATTTAACTCGAAAATGGCGCCTGAGAAGGCCGCCAGAATCGAGTAGCCAGTAGCGTTCTAGTCTTTGCAGAGAACGCTGGCGAATCCTGGTGAGGAGCGCGCGCTGCTGGAGAACTGCGCACTTCACCGAGGATTTGACCGTGAACGGAAGCGTTACAGAAGTGTCCGTAATTTCTAGTCAGAGAGTCAACGTTGTTAATTGTTAAAATAAATTAGTCAGAGAGGATAGGGTTTCGCAGCAAACCTTTCTGAACCCGAGTGCTGCTTTGAAGAAAGCTCGAGTAGCGTGATTTCGAAGAGGAGACGTCGAGTCACAAGTGTTTCCCTCAGCAGTCTTGAGAAAAGGTTGACGAAGACGAAAACCAGAGCTAAGTGATTAATGGCTATCTCGTCTTAAAATCATAAGTACTTGAATTTCTAAGAAAGCGTAAATGAACAGAAAATGAACTAATACTCGATTCGAAACAGTGGCATCAGTATGCAGTTTAGCCAATTCTAATGTAAACAGAGGAAACGCGAGAAATGGTTAAATATATATTAAAGTAAAAGAGTCATTGTGTTCAAATCAACAAGGTTATTAAAACAAGACAGATACTCACCCAAGGCAAGAAGTAATTCTTTTCCAGTTAGCTTCTTGAGCAAAAACGACCAAATACTGAAAGAGAAAATACAAGAAATGCAGAAGAATTATTACTAATAAGAAAAACCACAAAGAAAAGCACAGTAAGTTAGTAGTTCATAAGAACATAAACAACAACAAAAGTAATAAGAGGGTTAGGTGACTAATAAGTATTAATGCATTACAGGTGTGCCAGAAAGGAACAAAAAAACAGATAAGGCAGAGAGCAAGAGATAAAGAAAGGAAAGATACAAGGAGAAATAGATAAATAAGTAAGTAAGGCTCTATAGGAAAATAAGAGGCAGTATAGGAATAAAAGGTTATCTAATAGGTGTATCTTATAATTGCAGACAGAAACCTTCTGCCATTAGAAAACAACACGCATTAAGAACGCACGCACACAACTAGAAGAGGAGCAGAGTTCTGGAAGTTAGAGGGTAAGGTAGTGAGAGATAAGAGTTTAAGAAGCCATAGAAGTAGTAGAAGTATACTGATGTAATTCTTGGTTACAGGTCTTCAGCAAGCGGTCTGCAGGGCGGACTACTGAAGAAACTCACCAGAAACGTCTCTTCTCTCTTTCTCTTTTGTTATTTTATCCAATATCCCCCTTCCCCCATAATAGCCTCTGTGGAGACTTGTTGTATCAAGCTCCAAGTTGCTGTTGGGGTGGATTTGGGAATTAGCATCTCTGTTCCTGTGTAAAAAATACAATCGAGAGTCTGACAGAGTGAAGTGCCCAAGTTGCATCTTACACCCGAACAGAGATGGCAGAGGGTATAGATTTGCAGGGATTAGGAACCATACTAGATTCCATACAAAAAGAGTTGAGCGCAGTCCGGGAGGAAAACCAGAACCTCAGAATGGAGATAGTAAACTCAAGAAAAGAAACTGCAGAACTAGCACAAAGAGTTAGACAGCCTTTTGGTTCTGGGTCAGACACTCACGTTCCATTAGTAGAGGGGACAACTAGAACGACCACTCAGGTAATTCATTCCCTATCTCCTGTCATACCTTTAGCGGCACCAGAGCGTTTTAGTGGGGATCCACAAAAGGCCCAGATATTTATCACTCAATGTTCGCTGCATTTCCTGTGCCGTCCTTCCATTTTCCCAGATGCGCAGTCTCGAGTTGCCTTTGTACTATCGTATTTAAGTGGGGATGCAGCCTCTTGGTCTTTGCCTCTAATAACAAAGAATGACCCAATATTGAGGAATTATGAGAATTTCAAGGAAGAGTTTCTCCGTATCTTCGACAGAAGACGAATATCTCAGGCTGTAGACAACGAGTTGCTTGATTTGAAACAGGGGAATCGTGATGTGGTCTCTTATTTGGCTCAGTTCAACAAGCTTGTGGTGGAAACAAACTGGCCAGAGAGTAAAAGGGCAGCAGTATTTTATCGTGGTTTGAAGGACGAATTGAAGGATGTGTTAGCTGGAATACCAAACAGACCCACAGAAATCTCTGCATTAGTCGACTTGGTGTTGGAAATCGATTTCCGTCAAGGGGAAAGAAAAGGAGAAAGGAAGAAGGATTTCAGAGCGGTGGTTCCCAGATTCGATCGAGTCAGGTCGGAAGGAGGACGGAGTTACGAAGGGTCACAAGGCGTCGAACCTATGCAGATAGGAACCATACGGGGTCCACTTACTAAAGAAGAAAAGGAGAAAAGAAGAACCAGCAATCTTTGCATGTATTGTGGATCCGGAGGGCATTTTGTGCGTAACTGCCCAAAGAAACCTAAAGTGAACTTCAAGCCGAAGGAAAACTAGCAGCACCATCTGTTGGAGGAGTTGAACAGGTGGATGCGATCTCAGACCAAACTCCAAAAGAACACCGAGTGGCAAATACCCTGCAATCAGCGGCTCCACATTTAACCTTATCTATGGAGATCAGATTTAGACACGTGACGCTAATGGAAGTCTCCGTGATGGTGGATTCAGGAGCCACCGGAAATTTTTGTGATCTAAAATTTGCGAGGAAAGTGGGTATCAAGGCCATCAAGAAGTTAAGAAGTGAACCAGTCCGAGCAGTGGATGGCACCAACTTATCTTCGGGTCCAATAGTCAGTCACACTGAATTAATACATCTGATCTCTAATGACGGACATGAAGAAACAATCCAGTTTAACTTAATAGATGCTCCCCAATTCCAGTTAATTCTTGGGCTTCCCTGGCTCACCGAGCATAACCCCAACATAAATTGGAGTACAAGAACAGTTAAAATGGAATCGAGCTACTGTTTGGAAAACTGTTTTAGAGATCAACAACCAGAACGAGAAGTAAATCCTGCACACATGTTATGTCAAACCGGGGAGTCCATTTGTGTAATCCATGTACAAGAAATACCAGAAGAATACCAGGATTTCAAAGATGTCTTCAATGAGGTGGAGGCTGAGCAACTACCACCACACAGACCTTACGACTGTAAGATAGAATTGGAACCAGGTTCGAACTTGCCTTGTAGTCGAGTATATGCCCTCACGGAGAAGGAACATCACCATTTGAGGGAATATTTGGACAAATATTTGGCAAATGGGTTCATCAGGCCATCGCAGTCCCCAGTCTCCTCGCCTCTGTTTTTTGTGCCAAAAAGGGAAGGAGATTTGAGGACTTGCATTGACTACAGAGCGATCAATAAAATCACCAAAAAGAATCGTTACCCATTGCCCTTGATATCGGTGTTACTAGACCAAGTAAAGGGGGCAAAGATCTACACCAAACTAGACTTGAGGGGGGCATACCATCTCGTGAGAATGAAAGAGGGAGATGAATGGAAAACAGCCTTCAGAACAAGATTCGGCCTATTTGAATATCAGGTAATGCCCTATGGTCTATGCAATGCGCCTGCGGCCTTCCAGCACTTCATCAACGATGTATTGAAGGAATTCATTGATCAGTGTGCCATCGTATATATCGACGACATCTTAATATATTCCATGGATGAAGAAAAGCATCAAGATCAAGTCCGAGGGGTTTTGCAGAAGCTAAGAGAAAACAAGTTGTTTGTAAAGCTAGAAAAATGTGCCTTTGGGGTGGTACAGGTCGAATTTTTAGGTTTTGTAATCTCGCCCACTGGCATATTAATGGACCAAAAGAAAATCGAAGCTGTGACTAATTGGAAGTCTCCAGAGAGCGTCAAGGAAGTGCAAAGTTTTATTGGCTTCGCCAATTTTTACCGGAGATTCATTAATGAGTTTTCACACAAGATTCTGCCACTCACTAGACTGTTAAAGAAAGGGACAAAATTCGAATGGACGACTGATGCAGAAGAAGCCTTCAAAACCCTAAAGAAAAGTTTTACTACAGCCCCAATCCTACAACACGCAGATCCAACAGAGCCTTTCTTTGTGGAGACGGACGCCTCCGATCAAGCCGTGGGAGGAGTCTTATCTCAACGAAACAAGTTAACGGGGCAACTACATCCAGTTGCTTATAGATCAAGGAAGTTAACCCCGGCAGAAGTTAACTATACCATAACTGAGAAAGAGTTGTTGGCCATAAAGGACGCATTCAAGGATTGGAGACACCACCTGATGGGAGCACAGCATCAAGTCACCGTGTACACAGATCATAGAAATTTAAAATTTTTGAAAACAGCGAGAACCTTGACCCCAAGACAATTACGATGGTCACTGTATTTCGCTGATTATGACTTCATCATTACTTATCGACCAGGAGCCCAAAATGGAAAAGCAGACGCTCTCTCTCGAATTGATACCGAAAATCAAAAGACGCCAATAAGAGATCAGTCAATTATCCCCAGTGAAAAAATTATTGGAGCAATCTCTTCAGTTGATTTAGAGCAAGGAATCTCAGAAGCAATGGATGGGAAGGCAATGGAAGATTGGGCAAGGAAAGAAGGAGGAGAGATTCGTGCTCAGTTACCATACTACCAAGGAGCTTTATATATTCCCACCAAAGAATTGCAGCAACAAATAATGAAAGAAAGTCATGATGCAAAATTGGCTGGACACAAAGGGGAGACAAAGACCAAGGAACTGGTCCAGCGACACTATTGGTGGCCTGGAATGTCTCGAGATATAGAGCAGTATGTTAAAACTTGCGAGATTTGCGCTCAGGGAAAATCCGAAAGACAGGCCCCAAAAGGGTTGCTCCTACCCCTGCCCACTCCACCGTATCCTTGGCACACTGTTACACTGGACCTCATCACAGATTTACCACTTAGTCAGGGGTATAACACCATTTTAGTAGTGGTAGATTCTTTTTCTAAGATGGCTCACTTTTCCGCCCTGAAAGGAGTGCCGACAGCTAAACAGTTGGCGGCTCATTTCAGCGCTCAGATAGTGAGAATCCATGGAATCCCGAAAATAGTGATAACGGACAGAGGTCCCCAGTTTATTTCCCACTTTTGGAAATCATTCATGGAAGGATTGGGTACAGAAGTCCGGTTTTCCACCAGTTATCATCCAGAAACGGACGGTCAAACCGAGAGAGTGAACCAAGAACTTGAACAGTATCTGAGATTGTTTCTTTTGAAACAAGGAGGTAACTGGTCAGACTATCTTTGGGCTGCAGAGTTTGCTCATAACAATGCAGGAAATGTTTCCACAGGGTTTTCCCCTTTCTTCATGAACTATGGTAGGCACCCAAATTCGACTCTCAGACAGGTGGAAATCTCAGTTCCAGCAGTAGAGGAGGTAGTGACACAATTAGAGCAAGTGCATCAGAGTGCAATCGAAAATCTAAGAAAAGCTAAGGAAAAATACAAGATCTATGCAGACAGGAAGAGGCGAGCAGGACCTCAGTTAGAAGTAGGAGACAAGGTATGGTTAAGTACAAAAAATCTAAGACTAAAAGGGAACCGAAAATTTCAACCGAGGTTTATAGGTCCATATCAGGTAGAAGAAAAGGTAAACTCGGTGACCTATCTAATTCAATTACCATCCAAGTTGAAAATCCATCCAGTTTTCCACATATCCTTACTGAAAAAGGCACCAGAGAACTTGCGAAAAAACTTACCTCCGAGGCCCTTGCAGCTAGAGACTGGTACAGAGTTTGAAGTCAAAGAGATCCTTGACTCGAAAGAATTAAGGGGAGAGTTGTATTATCTTGTAGACTGGAAAGGCTATGGGCCTGAGGAAAGATCTTGGGAACGAGAAGATGATGTTCATGCTCCAAGATTAGTGAAGGCCTTTCATCGACAATTTCCAACCAAACCCCGGAGGGGAGAATCTACCTTGTTGGAGGGTACTGTCAGGCCTCCCCAGTTGCAAATAGGGTCATTAACGCAAGAAAGGCTCAGGTACGCGACTTGGACAGATTTAACTCGAAAATGGCGCCTGAGAAGGCCGCCAGAATCGAGTAGCCAGTAGCGTTCTAGTCTTTGCAGAGAACGCTGGCGAATCCTGGTGAGGAGCGCGCGCTGCTGGAGAACTGCGCACTTCACCGAGGATTTGACCGTGAACGGAAGCGTTACAGAAGTGTCCGTAATTTCTAGTCAGAGAGTCAACGTTGTTAATTGTTAAAATAAATTAGTCAGAGAGGATAGGGTTTCGCAGCAAACCTTTCTGAACCCGAGTGCTGCTTTGAAGAAAGCTCGAGTAGCGTGATTTCGAAGAGGAGACGTCGAGTCACAAGTGTTTCCCTCAGCAGTCTTGAGAAAAGGTTGACGAAGACGAAAACCAGAGCTAAGTGATTAATGGCTATCTCGTCTTAAAATCATAAGTACTTGAATTTCTAAGAAAGCGTAAATGAACAGAAAATGAACTAATACTCGATTCGAAACAGTGGAATCAGTATGCAGTTTAGCCAATTCTAATGTAAACAGAGGAAACGCGAGAAATGGTTAAATATATATTAAAGTAAAAGAGTCATTGTGTTCAAATCAACAAGGTTATTAAAACAAGACAGATACTCACCCAAGGCAAGAAGTAATTCTTTTCCAGTTAGCTTCTTGAGCAAAAACGACCAAATACTGAAAGAGAAAATACAAGAAATGCAGAAGAATTATTACTAATAAGAAAAACCACAAAGAAAAGCACAGTAAGTTAGTAGTTCATAAGAACATAAACAACAACAAAAGTAATAAGAGGGTTAGGTGACTAATAAGTATTAATGCATTACAGGTGTGCCAGAAAGGAACAAAAAAACAGATAAGGCAGAGAGCAAGAGATAAAGAAAGGAAAGATACAAGGAGAAATAGATAAATAAGTAAGTAAGGCTCTATAGGAAAATAAGAGGCAGTATAGGAATAAAAGGTTATCTAATAGGTGTATCTTATAATTGCAGACAGAAACCTTCTGCCATTAGAAAACAACACGCATTAAGAACGCACGCACACAACTAGAAGAGGAGCAGAGTTCTGGAAGTTAGAGGGTAAGGTAGTGAGAGATAAGAGTTTAAGAAGCCATAGAAGTAGTAGAAGTATACTGATGTAATTCTTGGTTACAGGTCTTCAGCAAGCGGTCTGCAGGGCGGACTACTGAAGAAACTCACCAGAAACGTCTCTTCTCTCTTTCTCTTTTGTTATTTTATCCAATATCCCCCTTCCCCCATAATAGCCTCTGTGGAGACTTGTTGTATCAAGCTCCAAGTTGCTGTTGGGGTGGATTTGGGAATTAGCATCTCTGTTCCTGTGTAAAAAATACAATCGAGAGTCTGACACTAACCAATTACTTTGCTGCCTTCGCTGATGCACCAATCAGCCCTTACTCTGTCTTGGTCACAAGGACCAATCCCTTCACGACACTTTTGACATCACCTGCGCGCCACCTTCTGCAGTGCCGACTGACCCCTCCTTTACAAGGTTTATCGAGAAGCCGTATTTACAAGATATTTTACAAATCCGTTAGTAACTTACAGAAAACAAAACCATTTGCCTGTTTCGCTAAATAAAGTGATATCATTTCCTCAATCACACAAGTATTCTGTATGTAGAGTAGACAGCGCTTACCTCCACAGAATTTTAGACTCGTCGATAAAGTAGCACTACCCTCTACCTTACCCTTCTATCAGGCAATAACGAGCCCGTTTCTCCAGGAAAAACACTTACAGAGATCTTTTCCACCTCCTTAGAGTCTAACCCAGAGTTTCACAAGAACACATATTGCTATTTCATTTACACACTTTTACACAGAAATCCCTATTCATAATACTATAATTCTGCATTTCCAGTAGGCAGCACTTACCTCTAGCCCACCACAGAATTTCTCTATCGTTAGTAAAGTAGACACCACTCCTTTGCCCTTCTATCAAGCTCGGGTTAAGTCCTACTACTCTCCCAGCAATAAGTTGAAGGCTAAGATTTTATAGACTGTCCTCTCTATACATGTATCCTTTCACTCCTAATGTCCCTAAACAGTGATATGCGACAATACCTCCGCAGTATATGACAATACTACTTCTGTGAAACAGACCAATGCACTGTGCGACTTTACTTGTCACACTTCCTCTGCCTGCAGACAGAGGCACTAGCTTCATGCAACACTTGGAAGCCTTTTCAGGACTACATATAACGTAATACGAACCCAACAGATGTTAATTCATAATTTTGTACATTAAATTCTATATAGTACATTATACATAACCCTAGCTAATTTCCTTAGCAACCACTACTCTGCTACCAAGTAATAACTGCTACAGCGGAACTCCAAAAATGAATTTTAAATCAGCCTCACCATTTCCCTGAAACCTCCGGACACACATTTATTCTCTAGTGCGGCCCATAACACTGCACACTTTCTCTGGTTCATTTAATTTGACTTCAGGGATTGGTGAAATACAAAGGAGTAATGCTGTAACATTGGCAGGGTGTCTAAACCTATTTAACTATTCATTTATTTACATCTATAGTTTAAGCAATTTGTCATGGTGTTATCAAACAATGAATTTTATTCAGACACACCACCAGAGTGGCAATGGATCTGCTAGAAAGAAAATCAGGCGTAGGAAAAATTACAAGACCAGCTTTAATATTCTATTTTCCTAATTTTATTAAAAGCCAACTTTTAGTATGTCTGACATTTAGGCATTAATTAATTCTTTATTCAGTAAAAATCTTGTACTTTAATTCAGAATAATCATTTTATTTAGAGCTCGGAAAAATAGTCATTTATTTTATAAATCAGTTGAAAGTCTAGCAAAGAAGAGATAGTTCCAAATTCATTCTTTCTTAACATCCCTAACTAACGCCCTCATCTTATCCGTCAGTCCTGCAAAGCAAACAAGAAATAAATCAAAGTATCTTACATCCAGGAATCGATCTGCAATCCGACAGCACTTCGAGATGAAATCAAAAGAGCGACCCTCTCTAAGCAAAATCAAGGGGTTTTATACACTAATTTCCTAACTTAATCTATCTAAAAAGTATCTAACATCACCAACTCGGGTTCAGATTGGACAAATTTGGGATGGGTGAGCATCTCCTCACCATTACAACATCATATGCATGGTGAATCAGCGATTTAATAAAAGGGTATTGTTTAGGACAGTCTTTGGCCTAGTCACTTCCTTGACTGGTAACTTCACTTTTCTTTCCCACGTTCAGAACACTCGACTGTCCATGTTTTGGCAACCATCCTGACTTCCAGGGCACAGTAGCCTTGAACTTCCCATCCGAGCACAGGCAGTTCACTCTCACTTGCAGGCTTTGGGTGCGCATGCGCAGTCCGGCACTTGCTCGCAGTTTACCAAAGCAGCCATGTTTTCACTAGGACTCAGAGGCCACTTTTGGAACTATCATAGAAACAAACACAAATTCATGTTAAATATGGAACTAAAGCCCTTCTGTTTACCTCCCACCGTACTAATGTTTCCCCATTAGTTATTATCTAGCAAGTAAGCCACATAAATGCATTTCATACTTACATATTCGATGACTTTCTGGCACAATAACATGTACAATAGGCACATTCATGCTGCGTTTATTTATTTTTAAGCTGTGCATTACTTCACATCACAATAACAATACAAATTAGTTAATTATATTGCTTCATGCAGGCAAAATTAGTATTCCCATGTGTGCATTTGTGTGCATCTTATACTTTGTTGATTATTTCACCACAACACACCATTAGTAAATGTTAACATTATGGAACATTGACTTTACAAGGGCTATACACAAAATTTTGTTTTGCCACCTTGCTCCATCAGGGCCACATGTATATGCATTGATGTGGCTTAAATCAATTTATCTATCTATCTATCTATCTATCTATCTATCTATCTATCTATCTATCTATCTATCTATCTATCTAGCTATCTATCTATCTATCTATCTATCTATCTATCTATCTATCTATCTATCTATCTATCTATCTATCTGTTTATCGGTCCATCCTTCCATCAATTGTCTCCATAACAAGTTAAATCTTATTGACTATTTGGTTTGCAAACATAACTTCTTTTTTACTGTTTCCAGACAATGTTTATTTTATACATATATTTCTCTTTAAATATCAACATATATTTCATTTAACAAAAATACTGTACTTTATTTGTATTACAGACAACGTGATTATGCACGCCTTGGCTTGGTGCCCTTTGAAGACTTAACGGAAGCGCCTAAGCCTTTACGAGTCCCTGGTTTATCACGTTTAATCACATTCAGAGACAAGCGCGCTGCTATGCAAGACCAGCCTGTAGAGGATTTAATCAGATTCAGTGACGAGGGCATTCCTATACAAGACCAGCCTGTAGAGGATTTAATCAGATTCAGTGATGAGGGCATTTCTATGCAACAGCCCCCAGTGCCAATCCCATATGATGACGTTCCTGGAAGTGAATCAGACGAGCAATCCGTAGAACCTGCTCAAAGGCGACGTTCTGAAGTAAGACACACAAGTGGGAATTGTTTCTTTAAAACATCACGTGAATGTCTTGAGGGTGCCATAAGTATCTCCTTGAATGACCAAACAAAAAACAAAAGTTTGTTTATAAAAATGTGAAATTGTATTTCTGTATCAGCTGTCAAAAGTTCTGGTGAATTTAAGGGTGCATAACATAGCCTAGTATCTACCATTTAACCTAACAGCTTCATAAAAAGTGCATTATTAATACATTGTCATATAATACCTCATATGTGGAATAAAACACCCTGGACGTACATTATAAGGGTATTGCAAGTCAATTAAGTGTTCTATGACCATATAGGCTATGGAAGTCAGAGGTGACTCGCAATAGTCTTATCATGTATGTCAGGCAGTACTTTATTTTTCATAATACATGGTCACATCATCACCTGTCCCACTAACCAATCAAATCCTTGATCTGCATCTCTTTCATATGAAAGAGAGAGCATGTTTACAAACATACAAAATTAAAATACAATCTGGAGTGCTAAATTGAACACATCAACAACCTGCTAGATATTTGCTGCTAACATCTATTAGAATCCTTTTAATATAAGTCGGTTTTTTTTCAAAAAAGGTGCAGTAGCTCAGAATGTTCATAAACGTTCTACCCTTTCTATAATTACCGAAGAAGCGCAAAAAACAAATTTGTTGCCATAAATATCTTCTTTCTGCTTTTTACTAATAAGCTAGAAAACAGAGCAGAAAAATGAAAAGTAGCAATTTGTTTTCGTTCTTTAAAATGCTGCTTTATTTATGTTCTGTGACATAACCTACCTTTCCCCTCGGTTTCAGGCAGTAGGCATTATGACATCAGAACTTAACTGTAATAAGTTACTACAGTTTAGTTGTGACTTCATTTCTGAATAATAGATGACTGGGTGAATAAGAAGTCTCCTATTATACAATGGATAAAGTTCCCCATGCCATACATTATAAGGATAATGCAAGTCACAGAGGAGTTCCATAACCGTATAGAGGAACAAAGTTGACTGCTGAGTTCCTATATACGATTATGGAACTCCACGGTGACTTGCAATATCCATATCATGTACGGCAAGGGGTACTTTATCCCCCATAATATATGGTCACATCCTTACCTTTCCCACCAACCACTTAAATCCTTATCAATGTATTTATAAGTTCCTTGCACTGCTGGTGTGTCACTTTTTCTGATGCCCGGTGGCGCAGGAGCCTGCTCCATATTTACTAGGTAGCAGTAAGCCATTGTTTCTGACCTAATGCTGATTTTAGATATTGTTCCCTTTAACACAGTTTTCCATGCTAAAGGGACTTGCAGTGGGTGTAGCATCCATGCGTTTTTGACTATGCCTCCAGATTTACGAGAAATCGTAACTCTGAGGCAGCACCAAAAAATGATGCCTACCCAGGGGAGGCGTAAGGGAGTCACAGCAAGGAGAAATATCTTAATTTCTCCTCGTTTTTCCTTTTTCTATATGTGCTGCAGAAAAAAGTGTTTTGTGCATCAAGGTTTCCCTTCCTGCACAAAAATAATCATCCCTGCAATGCAGGTGCCCTTGCATCATGGTGCAAATGTGCCTGCATTGGCGCATGGCAGACCATTGTGCACCAGTGCAGAGAAAAAGGATAGGAATGTGCCATATCTGATAGATAAGGCGCATTCCTGCCCTTTTCTTTTGCCATAAGGCAGTGCAGCAGGAAGGCTTGCGGCATTTACCTATGGGAAAAACTCCAAAATGAGACCCTTTAGTATGTAACTTTTCATATTAAAGAGAGAGCATGATTGCAAACATGAAGTATGAAAGTAGACCCTCAAGCGCAAAATTATATGTATGAAAAAGCTGTTAGATAGTTGTTGCAAAAATATATTATGATCAGTGTATTACAAGTGAGTGAGTCTTTTTAGAAAAAAAGTGCAGGAGCTTAAAATGTGTAGCAGCATGTGGGATGGTGGTTTATTAGTAGGTGCAGGTAGAGACCTACCACTAGCAATACGGCCACCAACCAAGTATATGGTCAAGTCAAGGTCTCAAAACCTTAGCCCCTGGCTCAGCCCTTGTTGGCTGGCCACTCCAATTTATAAAAATTAGGAAATATTCTTATCTTTAAAATGACAACAAAATGACAAAAGTCCAACGTGAGGAACCGGAGAAAAGAATTATAAAACTGTAACTAGTGCTTAAAAACATATAGCGCCATCTTAGGACATCTGGTTGCGCTTGACCGGGGTAAAGCTAAAGTTTGAAGTCGACCGCGATGGAGCCCTGGACAGATACACTAAGAGGGCCATTATGATGCTGGGAAGATTGCCACCGCCTGACTGGCAGTGGCGATCCGCCCAAGATCTTTCCCCGCCCGCCCGCCATTTACCCCCGCCATTGTAATATGGCGGGGGCACCGCGGCAGATGGAAAGACCATCGCTGCTTTTCCACACTCAGGCAATCGTTACGATTGCCTGCAGAGCAGTCCCTGGCCATAATATGGTGGCGGTGCCTAGCAGGCACCGCCCACCCTATTATGATGTGTGCGGAATTGGGTCTTTCCATGGCGGCTATGTCGCCATGGAAAGGCATGCGGTCGTTGGCTTGGGGGCCCATTGCGGACCCTCGGGTGTTGGAGGTGTGCACTTGGGGGGTACCCCCTTCATTGGCATGCACAAGGTGGCAGGCACCGCGCGTGGCCTGTCACTTTGTGCATGCAAATGCACAACATGCATACTTTGCATTGAGGTGGGTGCTGCTTACAGCACTGCCCACCGCAATGTAAAATATGCAGGATGTGACTGCCAGGGTGGCGGTCACATCCTAATTGGCCTAGCGGAACTGCAGCACCTCTGGCGGTCGGTCCCTTTAACCATTACGGTGGAGGGCAGACAAAGTCCGCATGCCATCGTAATGAGGCCCTTAGTGTCAAAAATGTACATTCACGTCGTGCAAGGCACTTCATCAGGCTATTCACAGAGGGTTCATCGGCTTGGTTCCACAGTAGCTCCTGGTCTATCCCTGGAAGAATTGAGCTCCAGAGCTTTCAGCAGGAAGGACCTGAAATCCTTGCCAGGTAACGCTTGACATTGATTGATTGTCTTGACTATCGACGGCGAGTCGGTCCACTGATGGAGCTTTTTCCAAAAGTTTCTCCAAACTTCTAGAGCTTGTTCCTGAAGTTCCTCCTAAGGG
The DNA here is from genome assembly GCF_964261635.1 of Lissotriton helveticus. Taxonomy (NCBI): domain Eukaryota; kingdom Metazoa; phylum Chordata; class Amphibia; order Caudata; family Salamandridae; genus Lissotriton; species Lissotriton helveticus. The sequence continues at coordinate 1,460,856,276 of NC_136059.1, forward strand.
TTCAAAGTGTCCAAAACACAAATCCAAGGCTTCTTGAGGGAGATGGTGCATGGAAGCGCTGTTAACCTGTTGCTTTCAGAGAGTCCACTCGTTAATCCTTTTTGAAGCAAGGCAAGGTCCTCAGGGGTGTAGTTCCAAGTGTGAAGCAGGGGCAGTCCTTCAGATTGCAGTCTTTTGGGGTGCAGACAAGGGTTCCAGTACGGCAGTCTTTCTTCTTGTAGTTTTAGGCATCAAATTCAAAACTCGAACTCAGAACTGAGTTGCTGTGCATCTCTCAAACTTGTAGTCAATGATCTGGAGTGACAGGCAGGGGGCAACCCCATCCAATGAGGTGCAAGGTGCCACCCAAAAACATGGCTGCTTCCTCCAAAGTGTGGCATATTCTTGTCCCACAAAGCTCTGCACTTTAAAATTCAAGATGGTGATTTTCTGTCCTTTGGAGCAAGACCTATCTAAACCAATAACTTGGAGTGACTCATTTTCATGAACACCCCCTACTCAGCCCCTGCATATTCCGTCCCTAGAGCCTGCCATCTGACTGGGGGTCCAGGACAACAGAGGGGGGGGGTCATTCCTTGCTGTCTTGCTCTCCTTTGAAGCCCAGCTTGATTTACCCAACCCCTGCCTTGGCCTATCTTCTGCAGAGCTCTCCCCATCAGATAACCTCCACTCTCTGCGGTCACTTATTACCTCATCGAAGCAGCCCGGCTAAGCCTGTTAAGGCTGACCAATCAGGGGAGGCTGCTAGAAAGCTGGCTTTTGGGTCACAGAAATGAAAGTCTATAACATATTTGCTAAACCAGTCATGATACATTTAACACTGACAACTTGTTGGATTTATCATAGCCAATATTTTAAGTCTTTGAATGACATCTTAGCTATTTTCCTAGCCATATTTCTATTCCAATAAAATATCCCAATGTTAGCCTATGGAGCTAATTATCTACAACAAAAATAAATGGAATTGGCAGTTCTTCCCTCACAAGAGCATATAAAACATATTTTATAATGTCCTTGCTTATAGTTACATGGTGCTCCACCCCTATGGAGCACCTAGGTGGGACCTCAGGGATGACTTATATATAACAATAAGGTAGATTATCACTTGGGAAGTACCTGTACCACCAAAGTCGATTTACATGCAAATTTATTGTCAGAGACAGTCTGACTATAAAAGTAACAGCAAGCAACACACTAGGGCACACTGAGTGAAGAAAATCGACTGGGCCTCTAAGCTTTCCTGCTCTATTATATACTAAGAACTTATAGGTAGTTTGAATCTTTTTTGCCCTATTCTATACTAGGAATGTACAGGGTCTGTCAAAGCCAATTGCAATTATACCTAATTATCTTGTACCTTTTTCATCATAGCAGTAACCCTGGGCCTGGTTAGCAGAGCCCAGGGCGCATTCAGAGTCTGTTACCATTGGTATCGGCCAGACACTATGGGGTTGACCAGGCAAACAGGATGACTTTCTCACATAGCATGCATAAAGATTCAACCTTTTCTGCTCTACTTACATAAGGAGTACAATAACAAAATGTTTCTATGAATATCTCCTTTTTGTTTGTCACTGATCAGCTAGATAAACAGACAGGAAGAATGAAAGTACATGTTTCCTTTGCTGCCTTTAACTACTGCTTTAAATAAGCCCATGGCCAGACCTACCTTTCCCCTGGCTGCTGGCAGCAGGCATTGTGATATAAGAACTCAACTGTAAGAAGTTACAACAGTTGAGTTCTGACGTCTTTTAAAAAAATAATTGGTGACTTCTTGCATCGCAAGTCGAAGATTATAAAGAACTTAGAGATGGGTTTTAATACAGGGTTTCAGAATCCCTTGCACTATATTCAGATGGTTAAACATGTAACCTGGACAATCAATTCCATTACTTTGACACAGAGAAATTTTTATTGTGACTTCCAATTCGAGATGTATATATTTTTATGAAGTCTTAAATCTGTGTGCATTTTTATCGTGAGTAATTCCATACTAACCATTATTCACTGTAGAATTAACAAGTGCTATATATGTAACCTGTGTTCCATTTTCAGGCAGACCTAACATAACCCCAAGATAACATAATGTTAACAAAATGCGTTCCACCATTTATGAATCTGCCATTAAAATTTTCTAATATGTACTAGAACAGGTGTGGTCCTTTTTCACCTACTCTAAATATTGGATAGTCATACATTGTGTGTGCATGAGATCTAGTGTATAGTTTGTTTAGTTGGGACCTAATGATTTATAACTTCACCACTTATATTCTGCTATCTTAAATATACAAGGGAGGAAATTAGATAACTAAGTCAGCTGCGTGGCTTTTTCCCGACTGACAAGTTGACTTAAAAAAATTTTCGCTGACTTTTAAATTGCCTTTGTATGACTTCAACAGTAAACTAGCCATTCTGGGGAAACCGAGTGGTCTTACACATGTGTAACCTAATATTCCACTGTAACCCTACAGGGAGAGTTTCCTTTAATATGGTTTGAATACAGTTGCAACGTGATCTTTCGTGTAATCCTTAGGTGTTATACATATTATTTAACGTCTATATTTTTTGATCTCTTATATCACTCTTTAGCTTACTGACTTACATAGATGAGTTTAGATAAGTGAGGACAGACACCAACTGGAGTAGATTGTTTTTCAGTTGTAGTTACAAAGTTTTTGAAGTGGGCATGTGATGCTGTTTCTTAATACTTTTTTGTTGTTAGGGTAATTTTACAAAATGAAATTTCCACACGTGTAATGTCCCAATATCCGCATTATGCACCAGTAGGCAAAAATTATGTAAGTTCATCTGTTATCCCCCCAGAGATAATGCCGCAAAAACAAGCACTTAAAGACAATACAAAACCTCAGTTGAAGGTATAGCGTGCATTTCTGTTTAGTTGCCACTCCACTCACGTGCTGCAAATAGTAATGTCTCTCTGTACACCCCAATCCTAGCTCTTTGACCCTGAAAATAAACCAAGTTATACCCTGAATGAGGTCCATCAAAGGGGTATAATCAGTATCATATCCAAAGACTGTGAGTGTAACTATATGCACAGCCGTTGATAGAGTTGGGGGGGCTCGGCAACATCCAGTGATAAAACCAGAGGGGGTAGACCATCTGCATCTTCCTGGCGTGGACGGGGACAGGAATGACCAGCCCATGTCCTGGGCTTTGCCCAGGTGCGATTTGTGATGCAGGAGCTGAGAGTGGTCTTTATAGTGCTGCGGAGGCTGGAGCAAGATCAGGTGATTGCAGTAGCTCCACTCGAACCAAAAGGAACCTGGACCTGGAAGTCCCGCCAGTCATAGTATTAAATGGTGCCTTTTTTTGGTGTCAGTATTCCCTCACATGGACAGAACCTCACCCTCTTTCTCACGCGTTTGATGACTCGTTTATGGTATCCTTTGGTAGGATATCATTTTGACACATTCTCTTTTACCTCCAAATGAGCCTTACAATAGGTCTCCGAATTAGGCCCATTACTATTTAGCAGTAACATCTCCTTGATTTGCTGTAGTACTTCCAGAGACCTTTGAGGAGAGAAGATATGGACTTTACCAAATCCTGTTTCAAGGGAGCAGTGCAGGGTACCATACACAGCATCATATGGCTTATGTGGAACATACTGCCGCTTCCAGCGCTCTACCATAAATATGGCGTCTTGAGTCTACACTATTATTTGTTTTGATGAGCTTGTGAACTGCACTCGACCTGCTATTATTCTCACCGAAATTCTTATAAATTCTACCAGGGATGGGCAGTAGGAGGCCAGAGGTTAGTACTTTGTCACACCATGAGCTGGTTGCCATGTCAAATCTTCACATAGGCATGGAAAAGGTGGGGCAATTTCATGTACAGGGCAGGATTTCCCTTCTTCCAGCTGATCCATGGAACAGTGAAGAAACACAGGGGCATATGTACAAGCCCCTATTACTGACGTGGTGGCGATATGGACTGTGCCTTATTTACAAAGCAGCATTAAGCCATTTACTGTGGCTTAATGCTGCCTTTTAAATAAGGCCCCCTTTCTGAAAGTGAAAGGGGTGGGCAGTAGGTGTTGCAGTGGGCATTCCACCGCAACACCCATTCATTTTGATGCTGCACCCTATGTACAAGGGTGGTGTACATAGGAGGCAGCGCCAAAATTAAGACCAGGTAAATCCTTGTCTTAAGTTGGCGAAATGAGGAGAAATGCATTATTTCTACTTGTTTTTGCTTTTTCCATGTGTGCTGCTTTGTGCAGCACACACAGAAAAGCATATTGACATGCATTGTTTATGTACAGGAAGGTGTCCCTTCCTGTACATAAACAATCTATTAAAAAAATGCAATTTTGTCATTTGCATGTGTGCTGCATGAAGCAGCAAACATGAAAGTGACAAAATGGTATTTTAGGATTGTTCATGTGCTGGAAGGGGCACCTTCCTACGCATAAACAATCCTCCCCTCCATGCAGACACCCTTGCACTATGGTGCAAGAGTGCCTGCGTTGGCGCTAAGTTGGTAAACTTAGCCTCACTGCAGGGGAAAACGCAAGGCTGCACCACATTCTTGTTAATATGGTGCAGCCTTGCGTTTCAGAAGTGGCGGAGAGAGACATTGAGCCAGGAAGGCTAATGCCTCTCTTCACCTCTTCATTGTACATATGGCTTACAGTGTCTGGACAGGATGGTCAACTGGTCTCATATAACCCATAAGAATGCAAGATGGGAAATGGGAGAGTAGTCATGAGAAGGTACATCGGATAAAAGGGGGAAACTCAGCAGAGGAAAAAATTAGGAGATAACTTGGCCCTTCTCTTGTTCTTACATGGTGAACTGGAACCCATCTTTGAGTAAGGAACTGGTATTTAACCCGCCTAAAAAATTTGAAATGCAGAGGTATGCCTGTCACTTTAGCTGCACCTGCCACACGAGCCTAGATGGATGCCATAGGTCAAGCAGCAAGATGAGTTTCAAGTTGTAAATCTGGCTTTAATGGTAAATTCCACAAATCATTAGTTATCACACAAAGGAAATTAGAGTAGATGGTTTCCATCTTCCAAAGCTTTCTTGCAGCTGACAATAGCTCCAACGCCATTGCTGAATTAATGGTAGGGCCCTTAAGCACGTGCCATGTTTGGGTCTTTTCCTCCACCTCATAATTATACATTTTAACACAATCAACAGTAAACATAAGATAAGCTCTTAGGCCAATAGGTTATACATTACCCGTCATCCCTTGGCAGTAATGTGCAGGCATCATATTTTGCAATGCTGCCTACTGAAGGCTCCATTACGACCAGCTGAAGTTGAATATTGTATTTGTTGGTTTACCTTTTGGTGGTGTAACAATTCACTAATAATAAAAAAATCTTCAGCAGGTTAATGAATAATTAAAACGTTTACAGTTGGGGGCGTGGCTTGGCGCCCGGTGAGCATGGTGGCGACTATTTGAGGCTCCCGGCACTGGTGAGGCAGACTCCCATGTCAGCGAAACTGCGAGTGAAGCCGAACAGGCAAGCGCGTCTGTGAAGTGCTGCAAAACAAGATGCGCTGAAACCTGAAGTGTACTTTCAACACCGCGGAACGAGGTTTTTTACTGGTAAAACATCCCGACGTGAGCTCGCGGCATTGCGGCCGCCATCTTAAATGTCCCTTCTGGGATACGAGCACCCTGCTGTTTGAAATATGGAGAGAACGAGTCACGCATATATGCCTACCTGCGATTTAGAAACATAAATACTCTCCGGGCCTCATTAAAGGAAATCCGAGGGGGCATTTTTACCCAACGTTTTTTCATTACCTTACATTTGCTGAGGAGATAAAGAATCGACCGCCATTTTGGGGAACCTCCACGAATACCTCATGGTAATACCTCAAGCGCTCTGGCAATTTATGAATGTGCTAATTTACTTTACTCTACGATATCACAATAAGGGACTACTTTTTTGTCTTTTGCCCCCATGTTTCTAATATCTTAAATGATTCGATTGTTGACCTACGTGGCTCATTTCACGAGGACGAAATGCATATTTGAAGGGGCAAAACAGTTATGTTTGTAGCAAAGGTTGTAGTAGTCCATGGTCCTTAATGCCTGCTCATATCTCATAGCTCATGAAGGATACATTACCAAGCCTAGCTGCTTTGTTTCCATTTTAAAATGTTACCTTTCCCAAACTGAAGCTGTTACCTCATCTGTCCATTTTGTGCCAACTTTCTCTGAAGCCATTTTCAAGACTTTTTCTTTTGCTTATCTTTCGTGTTCATGGGCAGAACAAAAGGATCTAGTCACAGCACACAAAAATGACAATGCTATTTTATTAAGAATTCAACACTTTTTTCACAACTTTCCAAGCTGGAGGACTCAGGATTAACTGAAGTAGAGCATACCACCGCAATAATGGATTCCTCACAAGGAGCATCAGAAAAGTCTAATGTGAAACGCTTAAAAAAAGATCCTCCCTCACCACCTAAACCTGCTTCTCCAGTCTCAATGGAGCTATTATTACAGGAGATAGGGGCCCTCAGACCCTTTATGGAGGAGACAAATTCTAAATTACAAATCCTCTCCGATAATTGGTCGCAAATGGATACCAGACTTACAGCAGTAGAACACAATGTTTCTTCCCTCAACGAAACTACTAAGAGTGTCACTTTTCTGCATTCTCAGGCTTCAACACTCCAAAAGCAGGTCGAGGACCTTGAAAAGCGCAATAGAAGGAACAACATGCGTATTTATGACCTGGTGGAGGGGCCGAAGGTACGGACTCTCTGTCATTCTTCACATCATTCCTTTCTAAAATTCTGCATATGCCAGAAGATACTACACTTAATATACAACGTGCTCATAGGTTGGGACGAGCTCCTACTACAACGTCATCTTCACAAAGACAAAGAGGTGTCATTCTCTATTTTCTAGATTATACTGACTTGCTGAAAGTGCTGGCAGAAGTTAAACCTATGCAACACATCTCATGGTCTGGTTCCACCCTGTTCTTTGCACAAGACTACGCTAGAGCTACAGCTGCCAGACGTAAAGCCTTTCTTAACATGAGAGCTGACCTTCGCTCCATGGGTGCTAGATATGGTCTTTTTCACCCTTGCCTTTTTAAGGTTACTTATAACAACAGAACAACAACATATGAAGATCCAGTTCATCGGCAAAGTTTCATAAACTCGCAAAAGACGGTTAACATGGACTCTTCGGGCTCCCCCTCATCTCATATTACATGATTTGTTTGGTCCGTATATGTGAGATGTTATTTTTCTGCTGAATGAAGTTTCTATGATGTTAGCCTCATGCTTATGCTGGTAACGTTTCCTTAACAGAATCTTAGTTCTAGTTTTTCTTTCTATTGTTTTCATGTTTAATGTTCGGTTTCTAAATTAATGTTAACCATGTTATGTTACGCTTCACAGTTAAGTCTTGTCATGGTGTGGTCCTCCTTCGGTCTATTCGATATGGTTCCACCCGTCCCCGCATTCTAGTTCCCTCTGTGTAGGTATGTTATTTGCTTTATTTTTGGTTATTTGTTTAGTCTTGTCTTTTGTTCTTTGGTTTGTCTCACATACCCTGGTTTTTTGCTTATTTGATGTCTTCAGTATTCCCAAATCCTCTTGCATTCTCATGCTTATGCTTTTTTTTATAGATGCAAATTCAAGTATTTATGTAGGCATGTTATTTGTTTCGTTTTTTATTCTTTGTTCGGTAATGTATTTCTCTGTTCTCTTCACTTTAGGTGTCCTTAATATATTCATCTTTCTTTACACACGTATGTCTGTCAATATGCTTTTTGCTATATTTTCAAATCTTATTGTTTACTTAATCTTATATTACTTATTTAGATTATGTTTTTTGTGCTATATTGTCCTTTCTAGTTTCCACTTTTGGTTTAAGATGTCTGAAAATTTTATCCTCTTTCACGCTGTAATTGAAATGGTTATCTTTCTCTATTGTTCCTCTTCCTATATTCTCCACTGTCACTTTCATGAGTCGGACTTTCACTTCATGCTCCTTTTCCATTCCTTTTCTGAAATCCTATGTCTTTAAAATTGATCTCATGGAACGTTAGGGGATTAAACTCTCCCATAAAAAGACAAAGAGTTTTATCTCATTTAGCTAAAATGAGTGCTGATATAGCTTTTCTGCAAGAAACGCATCTTACGGAAGCTGAATCTTTAAAACTAAAAAGAAATTGGGTTGGGGAAGTCTTCTTTTCTCAAGGAGATCGCAAACGTAATGGAGTTATGATACTTTTTCGCAAATCACTTTCTGTTAAACTTTTATCACAGAAATCAGATGCTAATGGCAGATAGTTGAATGTTAAAATGTCTCTCAAAGGTGTTCCAGTCTCTTTCTTAATGTTTATGCTCCCACTGGTGGTGATGCCTCTTTTTGGCACACACTGGCTAAGCAAATTACTCATGGCATGAAATACAATTTTATATTGGCTGGTGACAGTAATCAGATCTATGATCCGTTTACAGACAGATGTTCTACAGTTTCTTTTGTCCCTAATAAACCCCATACATCTTTTGTTCATACAATTACTCAACATAAACTCCTTGATGCATGGCGTTTCTGCAACCCGACAACTAGGGAATATATTTTCTACTCTCCAACTCATCGTACTCAATCACGAATTGATTATATATTTGTTTCTCACAATATTTCGTAAGCCTCACAAATGTAGACATTAGTCCTATCCTACTGTCCGATCATGCCCCTGTCTCAATTGGTCTTGATATTCTGCCTAGAGGTAATGCTCCTCGAAAATGGCGTTTCAACAATGCCCTTCTGTTAGATCCGGTGTTTACAGCTACCTTCACCTCTGTAGTGTAGTTCCTATATTCCCAATAGGCTCTGCGCATTGGAATAATATAAACAGCAGTGTAGACGTAGGACTGAGGTCGACTAGGTCTCTACTGACTATATTAGACTTAATTAGTTTTGCCAGCTAGCTCAGAGGTCACTAGAAACTTTCTCGAATAAACAAGGAGGAGTTTAACTTCCCTTGATAGACAAGAAGGGATTAGCTTCTGACAACCATAAAACATGACAACTTCGCTCCCTCAGAATAAAAGTGTATCTCTAGAGTCATGTGAAAACAATAGACAGCTATTTTACTCAGTCAATCGTGCATACTTAGTTTCACCAGAGTGCAGAGAATAGAAAGACGGGCGTTTTCAATAAAAGGTGTTATTTATTGAGCAGTCTTCTTTCTCATGCAAGAGAAATGAATTGCCAAATTGCAATACTTAGTATAAAGTAAAGTGCGTACAGTAAAAGGAGTATTATAAAATAATACTGTAAAAGCATTGATATGGTTTCTTAGCCATATGATACTTTAAAATAGATAAAGTATATACATACATAAATACATTGACTAACGTACTCAACTGGTGCTTCTAAATACGCCTACCCCAGTGTACCTGATCTAAGCCTAATACGTGGGAAGGAGTAAGTAAGCAGCAGTTTAAGTTAAGTTGGTTTTTGCCAAGAATCTGAAGCAAGAATTCTCTTTAAGTGTTTCATCAGCTCCGTACCTGGGTAATAGAAAGCAGGAAGTCTGGTATCTCTCTCTCAGGAATCGATATCCCAGCAACCCGCAGGGCGGCTGAAAACACCGGAGCTGGATTTTCTCGGCTGGACAAAAAGACAGCGTCTTTCTCAGTGCGTCAAAAGGGAGGGGCGGCGTCCATGGGCTCTCGCTTCAACTGGGCTCTCGGGCAAGTAGATAGCCGCTCTGCTCCAAACCACCGTGTGTTTGCTTAAGGCAACGTTGGTATATTTATACCTGAAAGGTGCCGGGTTTGACGTAAGGTTGGACATAAGACATCAATAAAGATGTCACTAAGAACTGGCCGTTCTTTCAGTGCTCACAGGAGTTCTTGGACAAATCAAAACAAAAGCAAGGGGAATTCCCAGGTTGCTGAGGATTGGTTTGTTTAAAGAACGCGTTGTACTTTCTAGGAGTCTAGGGGAGTAGCCTTGCTGTATTTGAACTGCATGGGCTATTACTAAATATGGATATGAATCTCATGCCTTTATAAGGATATTATTTATTATAGCCATATAAGGTCATAATTCAGGAATATTGAATTAGGGTCCTAGATAGAAATACGATACAGTAAAGGGGGTGGTGATGGACAGAGTATTCCGAATCAATGCAGAACACTCCTACCCAGTCAACAGATCAGGGCTTGATCCATCACCGTTTTTTAGCTCACTGCACCATCCCAGTTCAGAACCTGGCTATATGCAAATTAGTCTGTCCCTGGCCCAGTGCATCATGGGAACAGGGCAGACCAAACTACCAAGCCAATTCTTTCACTGGAAAGGAAACAAGCGTCCGGAGACCGGTTTCTGGCATTACAGCCGTCTTCGGCCCGGCTTGCTTGAATCCTGATGGTGCAGTGAGCAAGGGACTCGCATCCGAGTATACCCTACCACGCTTATGGTGGCCAAAACGATACAGTAAAGGGGGTGGTGATGGACAGAGTATTCCGAATCAATGCAGAACACTCCTACCCAGTCAACAGATCAGGGCTTGATCCATCACCGTTTTTTAGCTCACTGCACCATCCCAGTTCAGAACCTGGCTATATGCAAATTAGTCTGTCCCTGGCCCAGTGCATCATGGGAACAGGGCAGACCAAACTACCAAGCCAATTCTTTCACTGGAAAGGAAACAAGCTTCCGGGGACCGGTTTCTGGCATTACAGCCGTCTTCGGCCCGGCTGGCTTGAATCCTGATGGTGCAGTGAGCAAGGGACTCGCATCCGAGTATACCCTACCACGCTTATGGTGGCCAAAACGATACAGTAAAGGGGGTGGTGATGGACAGAGTATTCCGAATCAATGCAGAACACTCCTACCCAGTCAACAGATCAGGGCTTGATCCATCACCGTTTTTTAGCTCACTGCACCATCCCAGTTCAGAACCTGGCTATATGCAAATTAGTCTGTCCCTGGCCCAGTGCATCATGGGAACAGGGCAGACCAAACTACCAAGCCAATTCTTTCACTGGAAAGGAAACAAGCTTCCGGGGACCGGTTTCTGGCATTACAGCCGTCTTCGGCCCGGCTTGCTTGAATCCTGATGGTGCAGTGAGCAAGGGACTCGCATCCGAGTATACCCTACCACGCTTATGGTGGCCAAAACGATACAGTAAAGGGGGTGGTGATGGACAGAGTATTCCGAATCAATGCAGAACACTCCTACCCAGTCAACAGATCAGGACTTGATCCATCACCGTTTTTTAGCTCACTGCACCATCCCAGTTCAGAACCTGGCTATATGCAAATTAGTCTGTCCCTGGCCCAGTGCATCATGGGAACAGGGCAGACCAAACTACCAAGCCAATTCTTTCACTGGAAAGGAAACAAGCTTCCGGGGACCGGTTTCTGGCATTACAGCCGTCTTCTGATGATATTCTACTTTTTATGTCAAGACCAGAAGATTCAATTCCGGCTTTTTTAGATGAAGTACGTTCATACTCCCTTATTTCTGGATATAAACTAAACAATGATAAATGTGAGATTCTGCCCTTAACCAAATATACTTTTAAATCAGACTTTAATGCTTCTAATTTCACATGGAGCCCTACACACATTAAGTATTTAGGATTACACTTCACTTCCTCAGTTTCAGATACAGTTATACATTATGTATCAATAAATGTATACAAAGGGTATCGGAATTAACCACTAAATGGCATCTCCTTTAGTTGTCTTGTTGGGGACGCTTGGATACTATAAAGATGATGCTATCACCCATAGTACTACATACTATTTCTAACATTCCAGTACCTATCCCTGCTAAACTATTTAAAAAAGTGAATTCCATTATTTCCTCTTTCTTGTCGAATAATAAGAAATCCTGAATGTCTCTCTTAAGATTAACTAGCCTCTCTCTTGCTCTAATTTTCAATCGATCATGCTTACCATCTATGAGTGGATGAACTTCAGCCAGCTGAAGCTCAACCCCAGCAAGACTGAGTTGGTCCTGACCGGTGGGCCCACAAACCCTTGGAGTTCTAACTTCTGGCCCCCAGCTCTTGGCCCCCCCCCCCTGCCCAGTCAAGTCCGTGAAGAGCCTTGGTGTCATCATTTCAAGTGATCTGTCGATGAGGCCTCAAATCAACTCCGTTACCTCGGCCTGCTTTTACCACCTACGCAGAATTGGCAAAATCTGAAGGTTTTTATCCCCAGAGGCTCTCATACTTGTTATTATGGCCCTGGTCACTTCACGCATTGACTATGCGAATTGCCTGTATGTGGGGATCCCCGCGTACCACCTTCATCGGCTTCAGCTGGCACAAAACCAGGCGGCCAGATTGGTCTTTCAACAACCTAAGTACCAACATGTCAAGCCCTTGTTGAAAAAACTGCACTGGCCCCCGGTCGCGTCCCGCTGTATCTTTAAATTGGGCTGCACCGTTTTCAAATCTCTATCTGCTCTTGCTCCTGCCTTTATTTCTCTTAGCCTTAACCGTCACATTTCCTCACGGCATCTCAGGTCCTCTGCTCACAATCTTCTGATCACCCCCAGGTTCAAACGGAAGAAACATGGCGGTGCCTGTTTCTCCTTCCTTGCTCCTTCTACCTGGAACTCCTTCCCCCTTCCAATCCGGCTTACTCCTGACTACATCACTTTCCGTAAAAACTTGAAACGTATCTGTTCCAATTAGCTTATGAATAGTCCCTTACTCACCTGCTCCTTCTCTCTACTTGTCTCTGAGCGCCATGAAACCAATTGGTGACCGTGCGCGGTAACAATTTTTTTTTAACATAACATAACATAACATAACATAACATAACAATTATGGGGCTTCTCTAACGTAGGTACTCTTACTGTTTCTGTGAACAAATTTCTGAGGCACTCAACAGGCCTTCTGCCAAGCACAACCGCCAAACTGCTGTTGCCAGACCTTGGTAGGAAATCGGTAGCCAACAAAGTTAGACTTCATCCACTTTTATATTGGTGAAGACTCTAGTCCACCCCTGAGTTGCCACAGCCAGAAGGGACGTCATGGACGCCGTCTGTTCCCATAGGATCGACTGGCTCCTTTATGTCGAAAACACACTGATGATCCTCGATCTGAAGGAACTATGGGACAATCCTACCGGAGCTCCTATTTCCTCTGCAAAAAAAACTGAAATACTTGTATTGGCTAACCATCTCTCTTAGAAAGTTCATCTTTGACTGGGAAGCTCCTTTAATTCAAATCTAACCGTCCCAGGAAGCATATTGGGACATTATATCTGTACCCCTACATAGAAAAATCTATTTCCAACTCAGGGCTGGATCGCCTTCATTAAAACCCTACACTAATATATGCAATTCAAAATCAGACGTTTGCTGCCGCTTTTGTTCTGCTTCAAGGGAAAGCATTTTCCATGTTCTGATTGTCTGTCCTGCATATGTAGGTCCCCACAAAAAATGGTTGAAACCTGTATGTAAGTCTCTGGGGACAAGTAGCAGCTCTTACGCATTGAGAATTCTAATGACCAACTCCCGCCCTCTCTTCGCATGTTCAGTCTCTTAGTTCCCAGGCTGGATGTGGACTACAAGGTGTTAGAGGTTATCAATACCACCACCAACATAATCTAGAAATCCCTAGCTTTCCTTTAGTTAGTGCCTTGATGGTATTAATCTGTAACCCTTTTGCACTGTAATCGTTCATGACAAGCTCCTATTCATTGCATTTTATATGTTTATGGTTTTTATCTGTTTTTTACTATTTTCATTTACCTTTATTGTATATTTCATTGTTTGCGATCTTATGATATTCAATTATGCATTTCACATGCGAATATTACTTAAATTATGTATAATTGTAACATTTAGGCTTTCATATATTGTTGATTGAATGGCAAATATTCCTGTTTACCTATGCCTTCTTTTTTCTCATGGTACTGTATTGCTTTCATGACATGCATTGTCAAAATAAAGCCTGCTGAAATGAAATAAAAGCTTGTCCTGTTGGTGGCGGGGGGAGGGGCTTGAGGGTACTACCTGTGGCAGTTTCACACCCAGGCCATTCAGCCCGTGAATCCTGGATTGGCTTTTGTGTCCTATAGGGAGCGGGAGCCTGGCAGTTTTATCTTTGGTGGTATCAGTCTGTGAAAGGTGCATTGGCATCAGTGTACCAGGGTCTGGGAGAGCTTAAAAGTTTTGCCTTTTGGCAGTTTCATATTCGGGTTCTTCAGTCTCCTGCATCATTGCACTGGAGTGAAGGGGAATTTGACAGATCAACATTTGACGGTTTCTCTGCTTGGGCCATCAGTCCCTGCAGCGTATCCTATTGTTGGTGTTCTGGGGTGGAGTACAGCTTGATAGTTCTGCCTTCTATAGTTTCACAAACGGGCTGTTCAGTCTGTGAAGCATGCCTTAGTGTTGGTGTTTCTTAGTGGAAAGAGCTTCGCACTTTTGCCTTTTTGTGGCTTTGACACCGGATCCGGCAGTCCGTCAAGCTTGCACTGGCCTTATGTTTCAGGGTAGGGGGGTGCTTTGCAACTAAACCACTGTTCTTTCAATTTGTTAAACTTGTCACGGCACTCATATTCCAAGGTGACTTTGACAAGTCCAGAGTTCGCCCGGTTTGCTGCTGTGCCATTCATTATTTGACGCTTGCGCTGGTAGTGGCATTCCATGGTTTTTGGGAGCTTGGCGGTTCCACATTTTGACAACTTTGCCATTGGGCCATTCAGTCTGTAAAGCTTACTCTGGCACTGGTGTTCTGTTGAGTTGGACGGGGGGTGCGATTTGGTGGTACCATCTTTTGGCAGTTTTGCCACAGGGCCTTCCATCTGTAAAGTTTGGCCTAGTGCTAATGTTCTGAGGGGGGGAGTTTGGCAGACCCACATTTTAGCAACTTAGCTGCTGTGACCTTCAGTTGATTTAGGTTGTGACAACTAGTGTTCTGGGGTGTAGGGAAGCTTTCGTGGCTTTGTTTGCTGAGTCATTGATTCCATAAAACTTGCCACAGCGTTGGTGTTCCAGGGTGTTGAATTCTTGGCGGTTCCATCACATCCTTTCATTCTGTGAAGCTTGTCTCAGCACTGGTGTTCAGGGGTAGTGGTCACCATGGTGGTTTAACTTTTTGGTGGCTTTGCTGCATAATACTTTAGTCTGTGAAGCTTGCCCCAGCACCAGTGTTCTGAGGTGGGCAAGATCTTGGCATTTGGAATTCTAGTGTTCCGGGTTGGGTGCAACTTGGAGGTTCTGCCCTCTTTCAGTCCATAAAGCTTGACCTGGCACTGGTCCTCTGGAGTGGAGAAAAGCTTCCAGTTTTGACTGGTGGTTGCTTCGCCATCAGGTTCTTCATTCCAGGAAGCTTGCCCTAAGAAATTGTTCCTAAGTGGGGTCACCTTGATGATTACACAAGGCGCTGGTGTTTGAGGTGAGGATATTTTGGTATTGCCGCCTTTTGTATGCTTTGTCCATGGGCCATTACATCTTTAAACTTTACTTTGGTGCTGGATTTCTGGTGTGGGGTGGAGCTTGGGGGCTACACAACCAGTCTCTTCTTTCCATGAAGCTAAGATTAGCCATTGCACATTTTGGCAGCTTCACTGCTGAGCACGCAGTCTTTAAACCTTGCCCAGGTGCTGGTGTTTCAGAGTGTGAGGCAGGTTGGCAGATCCACCCTTTGTTGTTTCTCTGCCATGCCTTTAATTTCATCAAGCTGGTCTGGTGCTCGTGTTCTACGGTGGAGGAAGGAGCTTTGCAGTTCTGCATTTTGATGTCTTCACCATCAAACCCTTCAGTCAGTGAAGATGTTCCCAGTAACAGTGCTTTTGGAATGGCGGGAATTATGGCCATTCAGAAGGGCCCTTCAGCCCATGAAGCTTGCTCTAGCACTGGTGTTCTGGGATCAGGAGGAAGATTTTTGGTGGCAAGGTCCTTGTGTCTATGTTTCCCTAGGATTTGTGTCCTAGGGTTGAAAGAGATTGGCTGTTCAGTGTTTGGCAGCTTTACTGCCTGGCCTTTTAGCCAGGGAAGCTTGCCCTGGCACTAGTTTTCCAGGGTGGGCGAGCTTGGTGCTTCGTCATTTTCATGACATTGCCACTTGCCCATCATTCTATGAAGCTTTCATTAGTGCTGGTGTTCCTTGCTGGGGAAGCTAGGTACTTCTACCTTTTGCTGCCTTCTCCATTTGTCCCTTCAGTCTACAAAGATTACCCAAGTGCTTGTGTTTGGGTGAGGGAGTAAGTTTGAATATTCCACCTTTTGGCAGCTGTAGGAAAGTAGGATCTGCTTTCATGGTCACACCCACTTTTTTCTGGTTTCTTTATGTTTTTCTGACTAGTCTGAATGGGATCCTGCTAATCAGGACCCCCATCTCAGTGCTTCTTCGCTAAATTGGGCATGGTGAGTAACTAGGTACCCTCCAGACTGGCTACTGGTGTACTCTTATAAGTCCCTGGAATACGGTACTAAGGTACCCAGGGCATAGGTGCACCAGGGGTCTCCCATGGACTGCGGCATGTATTATGCAACCCATGAGAGACCACTCAAATTTTGACTCCAGGCCTGCCATTGCAGCCTGTGTAAGCTGGTGGTAGCCCCACTTATCACAGAAATAGGTTTCCCTATATCTGAGGTCACTACACTTAAAATTGATGTCACCCCTAAGGCAGGCCTTTCAGTCCTGAAGGCAGGGTTCTGGGTCCTAAGTGTGGGGGTGCCCTAAGTTGTGAGGGTTCCACTGTCAGCCAGGCGGAACCGTTACATAATCCCTTACACATGCTGGTTCCGCCATTGGGATTATGATGTTAGCTTCTGACAGGCTTTCCATGTCAGGCTTTCCAACATGCAAAGCCTGTTGGAAAACGACTTTGGGAGCACCTTGCATGCCCCCCCTCGCTCCCGGGCCTTCATTTGGGGGTCAAGGGGGCACCTATGGTGTCCCCCTGTGAATCCCTGCACCGTATGGCAGGGCACCGTCAGGTGCCTGCCACATGGAGCAGGGATTTACAGTGACTCCCATTTCTCTCTGGCTGCTTGTTCCCATATGGAAACGGAAATCTGTGACCGCAAAGATGTGCGGGCACATCATAATTGCAGTTTTGGACCGCCGACCCGAGGTCAGTCAGTTTGGAAACAGCAGGGATGCCAGTCAAAGGGAACTCTGACCAACATCCTAATCAGCCCATATATTGGGCAGTTTATTCATATTTAAAGAAATTTAGAAATTTTTTAATAAGATAAAAACTTTTTTTTTTAAATTTAACAAATTGAGATTTTTTTTAAAAGTAGGTTATATTATTTGTAGTTTTAATTTTTGGGGGTAAATTTAGAAACATTTTATGAGTATTTTTGTTTTTATATATTTGAGGAAAATATTTTTTGTATTGTTATGGGCCGATTACAATGTTGGCTAGAAAGCCTCCGACCAGCGGTCAGAGGCTTTCCACCCAACAAGGTAGGTTTAAAGTCCGAACTCCTTCATAGTTTAAACCTGCAGGAGATTCTGACGTGGTTCTAGTTGGAAAGGCAGCATAATCCCTTAAGGACGACATTTCTGTTGTTGCTATTATGATGTTGATGTCCGACAGCCATTCCATGTTGGCCTTTCCAACATGGAAAGGTTGTCAGAAAGTGCAATTGGGGGACCCTTCACCCTTGCCCTCCACATACTGCCCTCATGGGGCCCCTGTGGTGCCCCCTCAACATCCCTGCACCATGCGCAGTGTGGCAGGCACCTTGAGGGACCTCCCACATAGTGCAGGTATGTTTTCAAAATTCCATTTTTCAATGGGAGCTTGTTCTGCGGGTATTTTCAGCCCGATTCACAAACTCCCATTGAAGAATTGAAGTTTATGGCCGCACTATGGGCCTGATTACAATGCTGTCAGAAAAGGCTCTGAGCGTTGGTCGGAGCCTCTCCGACTGCATCATCATTTTCCAGTCGGATTCCTTTCCACCCATCTCATTACGGAAATGAATCTAACTGGTCATTCCGACTGGCTTTGGATGGGCTCAGAGAGCCCATCTGTCAGTCAGAATGCTGTCAGTAATCCTAAGGGCGTCTCTTTCCGCCCTTAGGATTACGATGCCGGGATTTGGCAGCCTTTCTGGGCCGGCCTGTCTGACACAGAAAGGCCGTTAGAACTGGACATTGGGGGACCGCAAGCAGGGCCCCATGGGTGTATCTTCTCCAGTTGGAGGCCGAGGGGGCACCTATTGTGCCCCCCATTGATCTCTGTACCCCATGGCAGGCAACTTAAGGTACCTGCACCTCTGATTTTACAATGGGAGCATGCATTCCGCTGGGATGCATGCTTCCATTGTAAAGTATAGGAATGTGACAGAACAGTGTTTGGTCACATCCTAGTTGGTCGGGACCTCCGACCAGGTGTTTGTTGGTCCCTTGAATGAGATGATGTCGGGCGGAGGAAACTGTGCCCGACATCATAATGGGGCCCTATGTGGGGTCACATCCTAATTGGGATTGCGAAACAGTGCGCAGTTTCTTTCCCTCAACGGTGTCTGTCCGACATTGATGGGCTCTTGAGAGTCTGGTCACCAGTCGGAATCCAGCCTGTAATATCAAGGGCAGCTCTTTCCGCCCTTGAGATTACGATCATGGTTTTGGTTTGTCAGACATGGAAACCATGTAGGAAAGTGTGTTTGGGGGCCCACAGGCCTCCTTTGGTGCACTGCCTCTGACTGATACCTGCACCTTGTTGCAGGCACCGTGAAGTGCCTGCCACGGAGTGCTGTGATGAACTGCACCTCCCATTTCACTATGCATTATGGACGGTTTTACTGCCGTAATGCATTCTTCCCTAATGAAATATAGGAATTTGACCAAACAGTGTTCGGTCGCATCCTAATGAGGCAGTCGGGACCGCTGACCGGGTGTCGGTTGGTACCATGACCGAATCCGTTTCGGGCGGAAGTGATTCGCCTGACATCATAATAAGCTACTGAGGGCCAGATGTAGTTAAATGCATGTTTGCGATTCTTTAATAGCAATTTTTAGGGAATCGCTAATAATGCCATGTAGGTAGGAATCGCAATATTTTTTGTGATTCCTTAATATTCCTTAATTGTGAATCGCAAATTGCGATTCAAAATTAAGGAATACCTTCCCATTCATTCCTATGGTCCAAGAGGCCCATAGGAATGAATTCGGAATTGCTCCCGCAATTTGCGAGTCACCAAGAGGCACTCGAAAATTGCGGGCACAATTTCAAGGGTGCCAGGGTTCCAAATGAACACCCTGTTGCACCCCTAAAATGTGCATGTGTGGACATGTGGCGCACATACATGCCCTAAGGGCATGAATGTGTGCCACATGGCACTTAAAAAATAGCAAAAAGTTCTTTTTTTTTACAGAAAATCGTTTATTACCACCAACTTGAAGTTGGTGGTAATTAGCGATTCCTTAAGGCTAAAGTGCACTTTCTTTTGTGCTACTTAAACTGCATGTAAGTAATCGCAATTTACGATTCCTTAAATGCAAGAGCAAAATAAGGAATCGCAATTTTGCGATTCCTTATTTTGCTAGTAGGTTTCAACTTACCAATATTGCTCGCTGCCAAATAGCCATCGCAAACGCTGAAATTCTGCAAATTTCAGCGTTAGCGCTTACTATTTGGCCACCTACATCTGGCCCTTAGTGTCCAGCACTTTCCTTGAATTTAATAATATTTGAGTAGGAATAGTAAGTTTTAAGGTTTAGTTTCCAGCACTTTCCCTGAATTTAATGATATTGAAGTAGGAATAGTAATTTTTAAGGGTTAAGTGACCAGCACTTACTTCGAAGCAGTAGGAATATTAATTTTTTAGGGTTTAGTGTCCAGAACCTTCTCCAGATTTAGTTAGATTGGAGTAAGGATAATTACTTTGTAGGGTTTAGTGTTCAGCACTTTCCCTTAATTTAGTTATATTGGAGTAGGAAAAATACATTTGTAGGGTTTAGCGTCTACTAAGTTTTGTGACTATAGTTTTAATATAGTTGGAAAAGTTAATTGTTAAAGTGTAGAGTGTAGAATCTTTTGTTACTTATGTTTTATTACAGTATATTACAAAAGAGGAGTAAATACAATTTGTATGTATTGTTATATATTTTAATTAAACATACAGGGGCTAATTTATGCCTCACACCATTGCTGATTGAGAACCGCCCGACCTCAGGTCAGCGGTTCCGACTGTGGTATGCGGATGCGCCCACCCTTAGGGCAGTGGTAAACATCTATTTTTCAATGGAAGTTAGTGTGGCAGGTAGAAAAGGTCCGCAGCATAAGCCTGCAATGAAAAATGTATGTATGTTTTCAAACATCCCTGCACTGTGTGGCAGGCACCTCATTGATGATGATGAACTGCACCTCCCTATTATGGTAGCATGCATCACAAATGGTTTTGTGGCCGCAATGCATGCTCCTCTAGTGAAATATAGGAATGTGACCGAGCAGTGTTCGGTTGCATCCTAATGAGGTGGTCTGGACCACCAACCCGGTGTTGGTCTGTCTCATGATCGAGTTGCTGTTGGGCAAAAGTGATTCTGCTCGAAATCATAATTAGCCCCTTAGTGTCCAGCACTTTCCTTGAATGTACTGATATTTGATTACGAATAGTAATGTTTAAGGTTTAGTGTCCAGCACTTACTTTGAATTTAGTGATTTTTCAGTAGGAATAGTAATTTCTTAGGGTTTAGTGTCCAGAACCTTCTCCAGATTTAGTTAGATTGGGGAAAAGTTTGCCACAAGCCACAAGCCTACCTGCAGACTCCGTTGAGCCCGTGAGGCCCGTGAGGCTTTTTTCTGTCCACCTTTGTTTGCCGTTTGTTTGCTCGCACCGGAGCCACATGCCCAGGTCACCCGCCTGTCTCCCGCTGTCCCATTCCTTTTGCCAGCTACGGAGTGCGACCGCCGAGTGGAGAGCAGGCCAGGGGACTTCAACCCCCAGAGGCCCATGCGGGCCGCCTAGCTGTTGACCGCGCCAGGAGGCGCATAAGAGGAGCGTCAGCCCCCCCTCGCGGGACGCCGGGCGAAACCGGGGCAAAGGGCGGGCCGTCTACGGCCGTCCAGGGCCGGTTAAGGCTGGGCTGGGCCCCACCTTCAAGGCTTCCACCTCCGTGGTAAGATTTCCTACCCATTAACTTTGTACGCCACCATCATATATAGTAACTGATTAAGGCTCGCATCCCTAGAAGGGGGGGGGAAACGCAGCACCACATGACCTGGGGGAATCTTGAACGGAACATTGGATGACTTTTTCATAAGAGCTGTTGGGGTTTTTGACAGAGAGATTGCACTCGCCGAAAAACGCCTATCACATGAAATTATGGGTGCTAAGCGCTCCTCGCTAGGGGATTTGAAAAATGCTGTTACACCAGTCCATGATGGACCAAAAAGTTTAGTTACGCCAAGCTCTAACGATCAAGAAGGGGCATCACATGAAGATAAATCTATTGACTTGGACGCTGAGCTATCACCTTTGAACATTTCCTCATGCAGTAGTCTATCTTCAGAGGGCTTCCACCCGATAGTGGCCAGGAAAAGTATACAGGCCACTGACTTACAATCTATAGTACCTACTTGCTCCAAGCAAGTTGTTAAAAGAAAGAGGGTAGGGGGCCGCCATTTGGGCAGGAAACATAAAATCATTAAATTGTCATATAAACCACGTATACCTACCCCTAAAAAAGCCTCCACTAAACCTAACCAAACAGTTAAAGGTCCTATTGCCACGGATACCCTGGGCCCACAGCTACAAAATATGGCACAAAGAACGGGGAAAGAGAAAGAGTTAGATATGACATTATCCAAAATGTAATTTTCTAATATGACACAACTATTAAGATCTTTCACTCTTCCCCTGATAGAAAGACTAAGGGTCATTAACGGGAAACTTGATGCCCTAAGCGAAACAATTCTGGAAAATACACGAAAGCTGGACATCTTAGTACCACCAGAACCTAATAAGGACAGTATGTCTGAGCATTGCAATACCATAGCATCTGAAGCTACGCCAGCTATCTGTACAGTTCCTAAGGTAGTAGCTAAAGATCGAAATAATATTGGCCACCCGCAAAAATCTGCAGGAAATAAATTCATTGAAAATAAATCACAAAACACATCAATAGTGAAACCAATTGAGAATAAGGGGGCATACAATAGGTGTGCTCAATTGGAAGATCAGGTTCCGTTGCCTGTAATTATTTTCCGCCTGAATCCTCACCTCTGGTATTAGTTCTTGGAAATGTACCGGTATTGAATAAAGGAACAAGGGAGAACCATGGTCAGCTCAAAAATAAGGTGGCTCATTGGATTGCAAATAACACCACTGAGGGTAGTAAGATATGCCATAATATCATAATGGTACGAAGGGTGGCTTGGGTGGGTAGGACACGAAAGAATAAAACAGGGGACTGTGTTATAGTGAATTTTAATAACCCTGAACCAGTGGGGAGAATCCTTAGAGAGGTCATGTTTTATGCAGGGACAGGGAGACAAGGCAATGAGATCCTTCCTCTTGAGTATTTTTACAGAGATTTGAACAGAATAAACCCCAATAGAGGTAATGGGTGGGGATACAACAGGATGCCGCACCCACAAGTAAACCAGGGATGGGGATATCCTAGAAAGAGTCCTTCATGTAATCCACACCACATACAGCGGGGATATGTGGGTTATGTCCCAGTTTTTGAAGGACTAAACAGGTTTGCAGCACTTTCCGGTCCTAATGACTGTGATTGACTGGGTGATGAGGAAAATAAAGAAACACAGATATCCACACATGGCGCGCTGTTGGGGAAGACTCCAAAACTGTATGTCTCGTTTGATCATGCAACCCAGGGCAATATAGTAATAGGAGAAGTGCCTACTCTGTTAAGTTCCCCCACGCTGGAAACAGTTACTATTAAAGAAAATTTACTACTGGATAACTCACTCAGGACTACACCCACTGTAGGGGATAGCGAAGGCACATCACTATTGACTCCGAATAGTAAAGAACGCAAGTATGAGCAAGAAGTTATAAGGATTGGATTATTGTCAGAACTTCAGCGGGTGAGCCCCGACAATGAAAAATCATGGTCAAAACAGTTTTCCCCTAGGCAGCGGGGTGGCCAAGTGAGGATTGTTTCCTGGAACGTGTGTGGGCTAGAGAGCAAAGTACATAATACAATTTGGGGGGAGTTCGTGCAAGATATTGACATCCTATGTATACAGGAAAGTTGGCTTATAAATGAGAAACACCTTGATGGCTTTAAAACTTTCCATATTCCAGCAGTACGTTCTCTGTACGGTAGGCATAAAGGAGGGATATGCATTTATGTGTCCAATTTGTTAAAAGTTGTCAAGATTGCTAGTAGAAATTGTTCACATTATTTTCAACTGGTTTCTGTTATTCTAAACCATCGTGTAGAGCTACTAATAGTTAATTTCTATAACAACATAAAGAACGAGGATTTTGCAGAAGTCTTGCACAAATTACAGGTGGAATTAAGTGGCCATAACCTGTCTAAGGGGGAAAATACCATATTGATGTGGGTAGGGGATTTCAATATGAATATATGTGAGCATGAAACATGTGGGTTTGAGGATTATGGAAGGGGAGAAAACGTGGGTAGGAGTCACGTTATGCATACTGAGAGAGGAGAGATCATAAATGGTATAATGGCCAATTTCGACCTTGGATTTGCTAATATGCTGTGTTCTCCTAAAGTTGAATTTAGTGCCACATTCTTTGCTAGGGGGCTTCACTCTGTCATAGACTTTGTGATTGTACCAAATAGATTGTCTAATTGTGTGGAAGATTTTGACATTCCCATAATTGGGCTAAGTGATCATCTCCCCCTTAGCGTGACTATAAGCACCTCAGAGCTTATTAGCGTATCTACTATTGAGTCCCTGATCTGGACACAAAATATCGCTATAGCACGCCAAATTGACTGGCATTAAAATGGAGCATTGTAGATCCAATTAAAAAATCTAATGAAATTATAACTACGCCTCTTAAACACATTTTGGTCTGTCTGGATGAGAATTCTTCTTATGAACAAGCCCTGGAGGCTTTTAGTAATATCACTAGCATCATTCAGGACAAGTTAACCAGGGTACAGAGTAATAACTCTAATAAAGGGATGGGCTGGTTTGATTCTCAGTGCACTAAGGCGTATACTGCCCTTAAGGTGGCCCTAAGTAACAAACCAAGGGAACATGACGTAATAAAAAACTGTAGGAAAGTGTACACCCAGGTAAGGTGCCAACGAAAGAAGGAAATCAAAGATCTAGCGTGGCAGAATCTGTTGAGTGCTTCACAGTGTAGAGACTCCAGATCCTTCTGGCAGGCAGTCAATGCACCCTTTTTTACTAAAAAGGAGGCGGCAAGGATAGAGATTGCCATAGATGAAAAAACCTGGATCGATTTTTTTCTCAAAGGTCTATAGTAACACGCAGGGACAACCCACAAACGAGGACAAGGAAAGAGGGTATCCGCCGAAAGGGGGTGGCCATCATCCATTAGCTATGGAGATTTCCCTTGAAGAAGTACACTTAGCACTACATGCCAGTAAAAATAATAAAGCCCCGGGACCAGATGGGATCCCTAATGATATTTACAAACTAAATACAGATTTATGGGGCCCACTTTGCACACGGGTCATCAAGGCTTGTTGTGCTAAAAGCTTATCGGTACGTAGTCAGAATTGGTCATAATACCAATATATAAAAAGGGGGAAAGGCAGAGTCCATCTAACTATAGACCAATATCCCTATTAGACTCCCTCATGAAAATGGTAGGGAGAGTGGTCTTAAATAAAATGCAATCGTGGGCCGAGGAGCATGACATTTTAAGCCCCGTCCAGTATGGCTTCCGGGTAGGGATGGGCACCGTAGAGGAGGTCCTAAACTTTGTTTTGCTTCAAGCTAAATATACTCGGGCTAAAGAGGGATGTCTTTATGCAATTTTTGTCGACCTCTCTGCCGCCTTTGATTGCGTTATGCAGACTAAATTGTGGCAAATACTTGAGAAGATGGAAGTCGAGCCAGCCATTGTATTATTTCTACGGCAGCTCTATTCAGGGGCAACGGCCAAAGTAAGACACGGGCTGAGGGGGGAGTGCACGGGGTCCTTTAGAATAGAAAAAGGCGTGAGACAAGGCTGTGTGCTGGCCCCTTTTCTTTTTTCCCTTTATACGAATAACCTTGAGGCTGAACTGGAGGCCAGCAAAATCAACTCCCCAAGGTTTGGAAACAAGCAGATTGTATCACTTTTGTACGCGGATGACTCGGTATTGATGGCAAGAACGAAGGTGGGTGCACAGAAGGCCCTTACAAAATATTTAGAATTCATGGAAGCAAGGGGCCTTCACATCAATGCAAAGAAATCATATGTGATGCGTTGTGGCAAAGGTCGTGCTACGGGAAAGTCTCAGGACTTGAAATTGAATACATTAAAACCTTCCCATACTTGGGGGTATTAATTGATGGTTCTGGCACCTGGGGACCTGAGGTTAAGAACAGGACCCTATCTTTTAAACCATCAATAGCAGCACTGAAGATCTTCTCCTCTAAGCTGGGCAAAAGACCCCCTGAAATCATGCTAAAAATGTATGTTGCCAAATGCAGAAGCATCGCATTGTATGGGGCAGGGATCTAGGGATACCAGGATACATCATTGTTACAGTTTGAAGAAAACAAATTTTTTAGATACCTGTTAGCACTCCCAAAGGGCACCTCGGTTTTTAATTGTCATGCGGAATTAGGGATGGACCACATTACTGACCTGATTAAATTGCAACCTATCCTGCTCTGGCACAGAGTATGGGTCTCAGAAGCTCTTGGCCTAAACCAGGATATTATTAGGGACATCATGGGTCTAGATAATGCGAAGCGCATTATCTGGCTCGAGTATATTAGGAAAACATTAACTGACCTCCAACGGCCTGAGCTATTTAGTAAGCCGGATTTATTTAGGAATGTTTCGAAAAAAGAACTGAAGAGGTTATGCATGGCCCATTTCGACTTACTAAGATGTGCAGGGGAGATAACGAAGAAAACAGTAATTGATCACCAATTGTTGCTGACAACCTATACAATACAACCGTATCTAACCATGAGTATCGTGGGCTTTGACCGATTCATCTTGACCAGATTTAGGTTTAATTTATTTCACCGGCTGGTCACATTTCCAAGTAAAAATGATTGGTCCAGAACCATAGCTCTTTGCCCCTGTGATAACATGTCATTGCAATCCACCTTTCATGTAGTACTGTTTTGCAAACTGTACGAGAGGGAGCGAAAAAGATGGATTAAACAGTATTTGAGGCAAGGTGCTTGGCGGCAATGCAAACCTGCGTTTCTTAGTTTGCAGCAACTGGGAAATATTACTTGCACTATGGTGATGATTGGATTTTTAAAAAATGTTTTAAAAAATCGTAATTCAATGATTAGCTGATTCATAATAATGATTTAATCCTATCTTAAGATAAATGTTATTTATTGCAGGATGAAATGTAATGTTGTATATATATGTATTGTTGCTTTTATGATTTTAAATTACAAAAATCGAATAAAGCTAATCTGAATCTGAGTAAAGATAATTACTTTGTAGGGTTTGGTGTTCAGCACTTTCCCTGAATTAAGTTATATTGGTGTATAAATAATAAATTATTAGGGTTAAGGGTCTTCTAATTTTTGTGACTGCAGTTTTAATGTAGTTGGAAAAGTTAATTGTTAAAGTGTAGTGTAGAATCTTTAGTTACTTAAGTTTGATTGCAGTATTTTAAAAAAGAGGAGTAAATAAAATTTGTATATATTGGTATAGATTTTGAATAAATACACATGTGCTAATTTACGCCTGACACCATTGTGGATTGGGATCCGCTCAACCTCAGGTCGGCAGTTCCGAGCACGGTATGTGGATGCGCCCACATTTAGGGCGGTTGGAGACATCCATTTTTCAATGGAAGCTTGTGTGGCGAGTGGGAAAGGCCCGCAGCACAAGCCTGCATTGAAAAATGCATGTTTTCTAACATCACTGCACCATGTGGCAGGCACCTCATTGATGATGATCTGCACCTCCCATTTCACTATGGGAGCATGCATTACAGACGGTTTTCCGGCCATAATGCATGCTCCCCTAGTGAAATATGGAAATGTGACCGAACAGTGTTCGGTCGTATCCTAATGAGGTGGTCTGGACTGGACTGCCGACCGACTACAATCTAGTCCTTAAGTGGGCGGTTCCGACATCCCAATTTGGATGTGACTTTCATAGGGTGGTCTGAAACATCAATTTTTCAATGGAAGCTTGTGCAACGGGCAGAAAAGGCCCACAGCAAAAGCTTCCATTGATAAATTGCTGTTTTCAAACATCCCAGCACTGTGTGGCAGGCACCTCACAGTGCCTGCCACATGGTGCAGGGATGTTTAGGGGGCACCATAGGTGACTCCCAGGCCCAAATGCGGGGGGCCAGGAGGGAAGGAGGCCCTGCTTGGGTCCCTAATGTTCCTTTCTGACAGCCTTTCCATGTTGGAAAGGCTGACTTGGAATGGCTGTTGGAACCCAACATCATAATCCTGGTGGTGAAGTCGGCGTCTTTAAGGGATTCTGAACTGTTTCTGACACACTGACAGAAGAGCAATGGACGGTCCCTCCAACTTCGGCCTCCGACCGCATGCATTGTAATGCGTTAATTGGACAGCAACAGCATACATCGGTCCGACCGCAACCGATGAGATGTCGGTTGCGGTCCAACCCCCTTCGTAACCAGGCCTTATATGTATATATGTTAAGAAATATGCATGTTTATTATGTTCAAAAAACAGTTACTGCGTTTAACACATGTTTAGTAAATTTTTAATGGAAGTGAATCTTATTTGTTAAAAATGTTTTAATTTAAATTTAATATATATGTTTGTGTTATGATATATATTTTAGAAATGCAATTTTGACTTAAACAAATTATATTATATGTTTTATTTGAACTAATTGATATTAACATATGTGGTATGTTTTAGTAGGTTTCTATATATATATATATATAATGTGTGTATTTTATGTTTAGCTATGTAAGTGATTTTTTAATGCTATTTATGTTGTCAAAATTGAGTTTCGGTATTGTCAAATTCTGTTTAAGTTTTTGCAATATTTTTATTTACAATATTTTTGTATTCGATATTAGTTATATCAGTTTTATTTAAGATTTTTTTAAATCAATAATTTTGAATTTTTAATGGTAAGCATATGTAGTCAATATTTTTGTATGTGATTTTAGTGTCTTGATATTTGCGTAGGTCGATATTTTAGGTGTCAATATTGTGTCAGTGAAGCTGGAGGGAGTTATCAGTTGAGGCTCTTGGTGCAGGTATGATGTGCTCGGAGGGTGGGAGCTTGGTGGTTCCACCTTTTTGCTATTTCGGAGGTGGGCCCCTCTTTCCAGAGCCCACGTTGAGGTCAAAATAAGTGGTGATCGCGGTCTGGATGTCTGCACAAAAGACGGGGTCTCAGAGGGCTGCAGGGGAGAGGCGCCAGGTGTAAGCCCGCTTCGGAAAATGAGGAGGATGTATACGGAGTTGGACAGGAGCATCGTCGGAGAAAGTGTGGGCCATGTGCCTCACGTCGGAGAGCCACAATAGAATGTCCGGGGAGGTCAGCCAAAAATCTATATGAGACCAGCAGCCCCGCGCGCCAGTGAAGCAAGTGCCCTCCCGCACCTCGGGAAAGGAATGTCGCCAAACGTCATAGAGGGCATTTTCGGTGCATATGGCTGAAAAGGCCGCAGCGGCACGCGGGTGAAAGGAGTGGGAGCCCGACCGTTCCAGAGCAGCAGAAGGAGTAACATTAAAGTCACCACCCCAGATTATCGCCGCTGGACCGCAAGAAGAGATGAGGTGCCAAACTTGGGTCGCAGTTGGGGCCATAAACAGCAGCAACTGTAACATGTTGTGCCAGAAGCAAGCCATGTAAAATCTCATATCTGCTCTCCGGGTTAAGGATTGCTCTGTCCGTCTGTCAAGGGAGACCCCGACGCATAAGAATAGAGACGCCCCTGGAGTATGAGGAATAGGTGGCAGAGTAAGATTCACCCCAATACCTGGAGCGAAGTTTGGAGATAGTCCCCGGCAACAGGTGGGTCTCCTGAAGGAGACATAGATCAACTTTATGGCACTGTAAATGGGCGTGGATCAGACGGGCTTTACGATGATCATTCAAGCCCTGGATATTCCAGGACCAACATACCAGCTCAGCCATGAGGGAACAGTCATGGGATTGACAGCAGGCGCAGCAGTGGCGGGACATCCCAAATGAGCACAGCCAACCCCAGGAGAAGAGGAGGAGAGGTATGGTGTTCAACTGTACGGACCGGGGGGAGTGGAAGTCGCCAGGGATGCGCCGCAGATGGGCAGAGCAAGCGCGACCGTAGGTGCGAGGTAAGCCAGCAATTAGCGGATAAACAGTGCCAAGAATGTAGATCTTTACGGGGTGTGTGACGGCTGGGCCCCAGGCAACACTAAGGGGAGATGACATAGTGGGAGAGAATGCGATCAAAGGAACAACAGGGTGACCTGGAACCAAAGGAGCAGAACAAGTTAGACAGCACAATAGGACATAGCAAGCAGCACTGAATGTTGGAAGCCAAAGCAGTGAGCATAACACAGTGTATAAAACATGACAAATAAAAACAAGAGCGATTAACCAAGGCGTCAAGCATGGTACAGTGTCAAAAGTAGAACATGCAGATGCAATATGGAGCAACAATACAGCGGCAAAGTGGAGCCGCCACCTGATTAGAGGGACAGAACAATGCCCCACCCCCCATGTCCCCACACCAATTCCTACACGAGAACCTAAAACCAAGAGGCCCTGTGGGGACCGCCCACCCACTACAACCCCCCAATCAGGTTGAGAGAATCCCCGCCCCACCCCAGGAACCCAAAACTTTGAGAGGGTGACAGAACATCAGAAGTGGGAATAATCCCAGGGAGGGCATGGCAGGACTCGACGAACATCCCTGCTGTAAAGCAGGGTGGCCAAGCACGGGTGAATCGCAGCATCGAGAACAGAAATCATACTGAACAAAAAGGTATTGCCTGCACAGACAGTCAAAATAGCTACTGCAGCTAGCACCAACTTATGACGAACTAAAATGGGAGGTATATGGTCTCTTTAGTCCTTGAAGCAAAAGTCCTATGCCCCCGCAGATGAGAAAAGGAAATATTCCTACCGAGGAGAAGAAAACAATGACAAGAACAATGCGCATGTGAAACAAGAATGACCCCAGTCCACACAGTTAGTCATTATCACTTAAGCGGTTGGTAGCTTTGAGTGAAGACTCGGGGGGAGAGGATTTGGATTTGGATTCCTTATCCAGTCTTAGCAAAAGCAAGTGCCTCCCGCAGGTCAGGAAAAATAAGTGTCTTGGAGCCTTGGCGGACCCTCAGCTTCGCCGGATAGGCCAGGGAGTAGGGGACCTTATGCTTTTAGAGGATGCGTTTACCTGGCAGAAACTCTCTCCTAGCGGCCTGGATGGTCAAGGTATAATCAGGATAAAAGGAAAGAGTATTGTCCTGGTGCGTGATGATGCCCTTGTCGGGCGCCGCCTCGAGAATGGCGTCGCGATCTCGAAAGTTCAGGATTTTCGCCACTATGGGACAGGGCAGCAGACCAGCGCCAGGCCGCGGGCCTAGGGACCGATGGGCTCGCTCCACGACAAAGAAGGGGGAGAGGATATCCCAAAGAGTTCCTTGATGAGTTTCTCGATAAAGTCCTCCATCCTAGAAATATTGGTGGACTCGGGAAGGCCTGTGAGGCGGAGGTTACTCTGGCGGGAGCGAGCCTCTAAATCTTCGTTCTTCTCACAAATGATGGCCAGGATCTTATCCATCTGGAGCAGCTTCTGTCTACCTGGGTACCTGCATCCCCCGCGTCGGAAACCCGGGTCTCAACATGAAGGAGACTGTTGTCGTGGGAGTCAACTCGGGCCTATTCCGAATCCAGGCGAGCAGATAGCTGATCCAGTTGAGAGGCGATGCCGGTGAGGGTTGACTTAACTTCAAGGATTATCGCCTTGAGGTCGTCATCTCGGCTAGGGGGGGGATCTGTCGACCGGGCTGACTCAGCACCCTCCGAGCCCGCGCCGTCCTGGCGAGAGGATTTTCGGAGTTCAAAGACGATCTTAGGCTGCTTCGGGTCTGATTTCCCCATGGCGGAACGCAGCACTGTAGAGCCAAGAGGCGCACAGAGTGAAGATGGAGTCACAGACACAGGAGAGTCAACAGGCAATCAGCAGTAAGAGGCGGAGAGACCGGCGAGGGGAGCACACAAGGGCCGTCGCCCCAACACTGCGTGGGACACAGATGGAGGTAAGCTATTCACGTGTGAAGCCAGAAGAGCAGACAGCACCCGAGCACCACCAGCATGGGAAGAAAGGAAGAAGCCCTGAGTGCGCCACAGTGCGAGGTCGCTCCAAACTGGAGTGACTGGAGGTGGGGACAAGTCCTGTGCAGGCCCCGCAGAACTGGGAGGCTCCAACCAAGCTGGGGGGAGCAATGAACCAAAGCAGGAGGCTTTTGGGAGATGGGTGGCGGGATCGTCTCTCCTTGGTCCGGGCCTGGGGGAGAGAGGCCCAGCCCACCCCAAACAGTAGCAGGAGGCGCCAGAGGGTTAATATGCGATCAAGTGACAGAGTTCCAGGCTTCAAGGAGGGCTGAGGCTAGGCGAGACACAGATGGGCCCAAACAGCTGCCGTCCGAGTCCAGGGGCTGCCCAGGACTCACAAAAGCAGGTGCGGCCCGAGGCGTCTCACCACAATGGGGGGGCGCAGTAGACCACTGTGACAGCAAACAAAGGCGCAGAACCGGTCCTTAACACGATGCGAACCCGGGGGGGGCGCAAGGCTGCAGTCACTCAACCTCCCACCACGGAGCAGCCAAGGCCGGGAGCAGCAGCACAGCAAGGCCCAACGTTGAGAGCACCGGAGGCAGTAGAGGCGCAGTGACAGGCTGGCCTTCACAGTATGGAATAGTGGGGGCTCACGGAGAGCAGCAGCCAGTGCCCGCCGAGGGAGAGGCGCCAGCGGAAGGAGCAGGGGAGGCGAGACACACGCATGGGGTGCAGCCCCGGCAGCGCCGCGCCCACACAGGGCCAGAGCCGGGGACCAGGCCGCAACCAGGCCGAGGATCAGGCCGCAACCAGGCCACGGTGCCACAAGGCAGGCCATGCAGCGAGCAGCCCCCAACCCCACCAGGGGGTCCCCAGCAAAGGCGCGGCTTACCGCATAGCACAAGTTGGACTGCAGCCTGGAGCTCTGATGCACCACGTCCCACAATCGATGTCGACCCGGGAAGGGGCGCGGGCAGTCGCTCAGCGAGGAGTGCCCAGCGCCAGCCACAGGATCCAGGTCACTGCCGGAGGAGCACCCAGGAACGCCAGAACAGGATCAGTAGGTGAGTCTAAAAGCAGGCGTAGATGTGTGGCAGGTGCGGCGACAACTGCAGGATAGTGGCGGATTAAAATGCTTGGCCGGCAGAGCCCACTTAGAGTGCGGCCATCTTGCAGCCGGCCAAGCTACGCCCCCCCGCCCTGGAGCTTATCCTTAACTATAACTTTTCCCTGCGCAAAGAGGGAAATCATTCTACCTTCTTCATCCTAAGACTTCTCTTCCTGCCACCTCTTCTACCCCTTCTTCTCCTCCCCACTTCCACTCCCCATGGATGTGGAAGGATCATGAAAAAGAGAGAGAGAAAAGAAAGAGAGAAAGGGGGAAAAAAGGCACAACAAGACAAAATGTCCTCAGCCCTGTGGTTGCCACTTAGTTACCAGTTCCTGGGCCTTTGCACTATCATAACAATAAAAGGTCTGGCCATCTGAAAAGTTGCAGGCTCCGTAAGTGAGACAAGGGTCCCAAGTTTCTGTATTGCTGGAATGTGCTCACAGAGTGGCCAGTGCCTAATGACAGGTGGTAGAAATCTGATTGGACAAAGAATTTGATGCTGCTAGCTTTCAGTGGCTGCTTAGGAGTTGCGGCCCTGAAGATCTCTTGCAGAGGATGAAATTGCCAATGTAGCTTAATATGGCCTGAAGATACCTAGAGGGCTTCATGAAAAGTCGAAAAGAGAATTGGTGTGCCTGTTAAATCATACAATCCATATCCCAGTCATTCAATGCAGGGAAGACTTCTTGAAACAGACTAACAATGAAGCCATTGGGTTATCCCCTACAGCCCCCTCGGGGATCCCTAGCACCCACAAGTTCTTCCTCTAGGACCGATTTTCCAAGTCCTGCAACCTTGAAGATACATTGGTGATATGCCTTTGCTGTTGGGTAATCTCTGAGGTATTAGTTTCCACTACTTTCTGAAGAGCTGACTGGAAAGCTTCGACTACTCCAAGTCATGACTGAACAATATCAATGTTTTTAGAAAGGTTCCAGAGAACCACTTGGGTCTTAGGATGTACCGCCTTTAGAGCTAAGGAGTGCTTCCGATAGTCCCTTCTGTGTTGTATGGGGAGAATATAGATAGCCCCCAAGGTCAGGAAATCTTGTGGCGGAACAGCCAGGGTTGGGCAACAGCAAATGGATGTCCCCACCTCCAAATCAGAGAATGAAGATGGCATAGACAGGGGGTGCACCCAGGGGAGAGATTTTGTTGGAGTGAGCTGCTTCCAATCAGAATCCCATTGTAGTTCATCTTCTGCCTCAAATGAGGGAGTGGGAACGATTACACATTGCTCAAATGCTTCCAGCATGTGACCCTACCCTTGTTGAGCTTCATCCCCTAGAAGGTTGCCATGCATGACTCTCTGTTGGAAAGGAGTAGCTGTAAAGTCCATGACTACAGATAACATACTCCCACTGAGATCAGAGGCCAGCACTGATTCATATGGGTATTCAGAGAGCTGTTGCCCTCTTTGACCGGTATTACGCATCTTATCTTTTCTCCGGCTTGTGGGAGGCATCAGCCCGTGCTCGGGAAAGTTTCTTTGAACCCTTGATGGGCATTCCACCCAAAATCCTTATAGCACCTCTGCCACCTCCCTTTCTTTGTTTCCGGGGCCTCCTTTTCTGTATCACCTCAATTCTTGCCACCCACCATCTGTTTACTCGCAGTCCAGCTAAGACTGTTGACCCAAGAGGGGTCTGTTCTACAGCAAAGGTACTGTAACTGGGAGTTCATACTTGTAACAATGTTGCTCTGCAATCAAGATGCAGAGCTAATCCTTCTTAACACTTGGGGAGGGCACAGACTAGAATGCTTGAACTGCTCAAAGCCGATTTCCCCCCACCTAAATGACATTCAGGGTGAGATGTGTGTTTACAAAGGGCCAACGTCACGCCGCCACACTCTGGTCCATGATGCCTCAGCAGAGCCAAACTGAGCCCCAACTCAGCCTAAGCCTGTCCCCAGGGCTGCCGGCTGCGAGGTGAGACCCTACGACCGGAGGCAGAGAGATATGAAGAAATCCTCACTCAGAGATGCAGGTAAGTCTGTGTATGGAGCCGGAGACCTGGTGAGTCAGATTGACTGAGCGGGAGTACTCAGGCTGGCAACAGTGAGCCGGGCGGGATTGCGAGCACCAGGCCCCTGCAGCGGTCTAACCACAGGCTGCCATATTCATACCTGTGGGACTTCTTGGTGCAAATTGCATCACCCTTCTTCTGCCTTAGCTGATTACAGACAAAGCACCTACCAGGCTTCTTGAGATCCCACTTTTTACCCTGATACCCATTTCCTTTGGACTGGTAAGAGTCTTTGGGCCCACCTATATGTAATTTTTTGAGGGCCTGAAGAAGACTGTCTTTTTATCCTTGTCAGTGCTCACCTTCCTCCCCAAGTTTGAGAACCCTTCTAGGAGTAACCTCCACCTTGAACCCTGTTCTGGGTAACGCTGGATATGAAACATTTATTTGCAATGTCTCCCACCTCTCTAGGAGATGATAACTCATATTCTACCAGATGCTGTCATAATTCTTCTTCGGAACAATTTGTTAGAAAGTTATTTTTAATCAATAGATTATATAGCCCTCCATATGTATCCACATGGTTACCTTTAATCCAGCCTTCTTGTGCCTTAACTGAGGAGTCAAAAAAATCTACTCAAGTTTGGCTTTATTCATTATGGGTTTCCCTAAATCTGATCCTGCACTCCTCTGTTGTGAGTCTACACCCTTCTTTGAGGGAGCCTTTCATGTGATGATAGGACTCAGCTACCTCTCCATCTAGGGTCAGACGTCCCATTTCTGCCCTTACCTGGTAGTAATTCCCACAGTAGTAAGCCCTAGTGTTGATGACCTACTCTTCTCGTGTTACAGGCTCTCTCAAAAGCTGCACCCCATTTTATATGTGTTATTTCCATCTTTGTAACTGGGAACTATAGCCTTTGCAATTATAGGGCCACAAGGTTCTTCCCTGACCCCATTAACTTTACTTCGAACCATTCTTGGGCTCTAGGCCCAGATTAACCCTTCTCTCTTCTAGGTCTAGTCTCCTCTCCTCAAGTTCAAGTTTTCTCTCCTGCAGGCAGATTTGGGCAAGGTTGTCCTCAATGGTCTCCTACCACCCTACTTACAGGTCTACTACTAGAGTGACCTTTGCCACTACCTGCTGGTGAGGGGGGTCGTGGGAAGCTCATGAGATCTTGGCTCTCATCTTTTTCACCTACTTGTTAAGTCAGGACATCCTCCTATGTACCATGCTAACCAGATGAGAGGTTCTCTGGTTGATCTCGCTCATACTCATATTCTTGGAGCACCTCTATGAGATCCTCCTTTCTGGCAGCAGCTTTATAGGAAAGAGAAGACGGCGACCCTAATGGATATCTTCTGCAAAAAAAAGAGGTGGTATGAGGGCGAGTCCGCCCGCCCTGCAAAGCTTAACAGCCAATCATCTACCACTATTGAAGAAGGCAACCACTGAAAATAAGCTGGGACATTTGCGGCCAATCAGAAACAAAGTTTTTCATCAAAAAATAAACAAATCAACGAAGCAGTCTTTTCTCCACGCCACTGAGATTCACAATTCCAATGTGCAAGGTATGTAGAGGCAGTTGCGAGACTATACAGCGAACATACGCACATATATATATTTTAAATATAAATACACATTAATTTACATCTCAACAAAATATAACAAAAAGGATTCAGGACAATAAAAAATGCCCCCGGCATTGGGAATAATATAGTGAAATAATTTGCCAATAAAACACGGCACTCATGTGCTCTTATTTCAGGCATGCAGGCAGCCGTGCAGAGTGCAGACAAAAACAAATATAAATAAATCAGACAGGAGGGAGGAGAGAGGAGAGGCCATCACCCCTGTACAGTGTGATGGCCAAACAAAATGATCTCCTAGTGAAATCACCAGCGAGGGAGCTAAGCCTACAAAGGAGGGAAATTTAAGCAAATGCACCAATTACAAGCCAGCATTTTTATACGACCCAGATAACAGCCAATGGCA
This sequence comes from Lissotriton helveticus, assembly GCF_964261635.1. Taxonomy (NCBI): domain Eukaryota; kingdom Metazoa; phylum Chordata; class Amphibia; order Caudata; family Salamandridae; genus Lissotriton; species Lissotriton helveticus. Next base: position 1,460,892,686 of record NC_136059.1, read on the forward strand.
ATTGGTGGGTGTGCCAAACCCCTCAGAAGAGATATAACAGGTCGATCAAGCTCGACCTAAAAAGAATCACTAATCCATCTGTAGGGTGACCAGACGTCCTGTCCTCATCTTTGGTGGACTGTCCTGCAGCCCCTGCACATTTGTTCATTTTGAATAAATATCCCAGTTTTTGGGACAGAGGTCAAGTCATTGCAATTTTAAGGTGAATTGTACGACATGATCTCCTTACATGGGCGCTTCAGAAGAATGCAAAAATTAAGTTATTTATTCAGTTTCCATCAGGCAGCACAGGGGGAGTTTGGCTGCATGCTCCCAGCAGAGGGGAAACAGGGTGGGGAGAAGAGCATAGGGTGGTGGTCCTGCCATAGATAATGTTAAGTAAATGTAGTATTTTAAATGTATGCCTGTATATATGGATATATGTGCATGTATATATATATATATATATATATATATATTCACCACAAATGCCTCTTGCATTGGAGAGTCACACACGATGTCCTGCCCTCCGGCTTATTCTTGCAGTCAGTCTTTCCAAATGCGCGTTTGTTTTTTGTAGCTTGCCTACGCGTTTCAGGGTCACAGCCCCTTCTTCTTGGGCGGCGAGTCATCACACAAGAGCCAGCACATTTGGTTTTTCGAACTTTATTGACATGCCTACCTCATGGGTGTGTCCGTTTGGCGCCCATGGCATTGTGGGGCATGTAGTTCAAGGTGCCAGCGATTGATCCAGTTTGCAGATAATTCAGGTGTGATTTCTCGCAAATATTATTTCTTTAAAGTCTCTTAGTGAGTTGCACACTTGTAAGGCTGACTAATGTGCATTTGGAACATCGTACCGTTCACAGGCTGAAGGTTCAGTACTGACGGCTTCATCCAGCTGGTGCCCTCTCCCACGGCTGAGGACCGCCGCGTAAGTTTATTCAAAGTTCGAAAAACCAAATGTGCTGGCTCTTGTGTGATGACTCGCCGCCCAAGAAGAAGGGGCTGTGACCCTGAAACGCGTAGGCAAGCTACAAAAAACAAACGCGCATTTGGAAAGACTGACTGCAAGAATAAGCCGGAGGGCAGGACATCGTGTGTGACTCTCCAATGCAAGAGGCATTTGTGGTGAATAAACTTACGCGGCGGTCCTCAGCCGTGGGAGAGGGCACCATCACCGGCTGAGCGAAAGGAGTGTCCCAGCTGGATGAAGCCGTCAGTACTGAACCTTCAGCCTGTGAACGGTACGATGTTCCAAATGCACATTAGTCAGCCTTACAAGTGTGCAACTCACTAAGAGACTTTAAAGAAATAATATTTGCGAGAAATCACACCTGAATTATCTGCAAACTGGATCAATCGCTGGCACCTTGAACTACATGCCCCACAATGCCATGGGCGCCAAACGGACACACCCATGAGGTAGGCATGTCAATAAAGTTCGAAAAACCAAATGTGCTGGCTCTTGTGTGATGACTCGCCGCCCAAGAAGAAGGGGCTGTGACCCTGAAACGCGTAGGCAAGCTACAAAAAACAAACGCGCATTTGGAAAGACTGACTGCAAGAATAAGCCGGAGGGCAGGACATCGTGTGTGACTCTCCAATGCAAGAGGCATTTGTGGTGAATAAACTTACGCGGCGGTCCTCAGCCGTGGGAGAGGGCACCATCACCGGCTGAGCAAAAGGAGTGTCCCAGCTGGATGAAGCCATCAGTACTGAACCTTCAGCCTGTGAACGGTACGATGTTCCAAATGCACATTAGTCAGCCTTACAAGTGTGCAACTCACTAAGAGACTTTAAAGAAATAATATTTGCGAGAAATCACACCTGAATTATCTGCAAACTGGATCAATCGCTGGCACCTTGAACTACATGCCCCACAATGCCATGGGCGCCAAACGGACACACCCATGAGGTAGGCATGTCAATAAAGTTCGAAAAACCAAATGTGCTGGCTCTTGTGTGATGACTCGCCGCCCAAGAAGAAGGGGCTGTGACCCTGAAACGCGTAGGCAAGCTACAAAAAACAAACGCGCATTTGGAAAGACTGACTGCAAGAATAAGCCGGAGGGCAGGACATCGTGTGTGACTCTCCAATGCAAGAGGCATTTGTGGTGAATAAACTTACGCGGCGGTCCTCAGCCGTGGGAGAGGGCACCATCACCGGCTGAGCGAAAGGAGTGTCCCAGCTGGAATGAAGCCGTCAGTACTGAACCTTCAGCCTGTGAACGGTACGATGTTCCAAATGCACATTAGTCAGCCTTACAAGTGTGCAACTCACTAAGAGTCTTTAAAGAAATAATATTTGCGAGAAATCACACCTGAATTATCTGCAAACTGGATCAATCGCTGGCACCTTGAACTACATGCCCCACAATGCCATGGGCGCCAAACGGACACACCCATGAGGTAGGCATGTCAATAAAGTTCGAAAAACCAAATGGGCTGGCTCTTGTGTGATGACTCACCGCCCAAGAAGAAGGGGCTGTGACCCTGAAACGCGTAGGCAAGCTACAAAAAACAAACGCGCATTTGGAAAGACTGACTGCAAGAATAAGCCGGAGGGCAGGACATCGTGTGTGACTCTCCAATGCAAGAGGCATTTGTGGTGAATAAACTTACGCGGCGGTCCTCAGCCGTGGGAGAGGGCACCATCACCGGCTGAGCGAAAGGAGTGTCCCAGCTGGATGAAGCCGTCAGTACTGAACCTTCAGCCTGTGAACGGTACGATGTTCCAAATGCACATTAGTCAGCCTTACAAGTGTGCAACTCACTAAGAGACTTTAAAGAAATAATATTTGCGAGAAATCACACCTGAATTATCTGCAAACTGGATCAATCGCTGGCACCTTGAACTACATGCCCCACAATGCCATGGGCGCCAAACGGACACACCCATGAGGTAGGCATGTCAATAAAGTTCGAAAAACCAAATGTGCTGGCTCTTGTGTGATGACTCGCCGCCCAAGAAGAAGGGGCTGTGACCCTGAAACGCGTAGGCAAGCTACAAAAAACAAACGCGCATTTGGAAAGACTGACTGCAAGAATAAGCCGGAGGGCAGGACATCGTGTGTGACTCTCCAATGCAAGAGGCACTTGTGGTGAATAAACTTACGCGGCGGTCCTCAGCCGTGGGAGAGGGCACCATCACCGGCTGAGCGAAAGGAGTGTCCCAGCTGGATGAAGCCGTCAGTACTGAACCTTCAGCCTGTGAACGGTACGATGTTCCAAATGCACATTAGTCAGCCTTACAAGTGTGCAACTCACTAAGAGACTTTAAAGAAATAATATTTGCGAGAAATCACACCTGAATTATCTGCAAACTGGATCAATCGCTGGCACCTTGAACTACATGCCCCACAATGCCATGGGCGCCAAACGGACACACCCATGAGGTAGGCATGTCAATAAAGTTCGAAAAACCAAATGTGCTGGCTCTTGTGTGATGACTCGCCGCCCAAGAAGAAGGGGCTGTGACCCTGAAACGCGTAGGCAAGCTACAAAAAACAAACGCGCATTTGGAAAGACTGACTGCAAGAATAAGCCGGAGGGCAGGACATCGTGTGTGACTCTCCAATGCAAGAGGCATTTGTGGTGAATAAACTTACGCGGCGGTCCTCAGCCGTGGGAGAGGGCACCATCACCGGCTGAGCGAAAGGAGTGTCCCAGCTGGATGAAGCCGTCAGTACTGAACCTTCAGCCTGTGAACGGTACGATGTTCCAAATGCACATTAGTCAGCCTTACAAGTGTGCAACTCACTAAGAGACTTTAAAGAAATAATATTTGCGAGAAATCACACCTGAATTATCTGCAAACTGGATCAATCGCTGGCACCTTGAACTACATGCCCCACAATGCCATGGGCGCCAAACGGACACACCCATGAGGTAGGCATGTCAATAAAGTTCGAAAAACCAAATGTGCTGGCTCTTGTGTGATGACTCGCCGCCCAAGAAGAAGGGGCTGTGACCCTGAAACGCGTAGGCAAGCTACAAAAAACAAACGCGCATTTGGAAAGACTGACTGCAAGAATAAGCCGGAGGGCAGGACATCGTGTGTGACTCTCCAATGCAAGAGGCATTTGTGGTGAATATATATATATATATATATATATATATATATATATATTACCTACTGGCGGTCGCCAGTAGGTATATATAGTTAGGATTTTTTCCCTATGGGGTTTTTGAAAATTCTATGTCTAATAACTTTGGCGTTTGTGGACGGAATTGGCTGAAATTTTCTGGAAAATGGAACATTTTGTTTCTGAGCAGCCCCTGGAAATTTGGGGGTTCGTCAAGGGGGGGCCGAGAAAAAAGGGGGGTCCCAAACGTGTTTTTAACATTGAGTTTTCCATAGGGCGTTGGCCTCACTTTTAGCCCGAACGGCTGAATGGATTTGCACGAAACTTGGCAAAATTGTAGGGACTGGTAGCCCGATGTGCCTTTGCTAGGTCTCAATATATGTGCTTCAGTGGATTTTGAGAAATTAACGTTTAAAAAAAGATATATATCTGTAAGCGCGCTCTGGGCAGCGCTCCGGTTCGCGGACTTTACGCGTACCGGAACTTCGCGTAGCGAAGCTGATTGGCTCTCCGGTGTCTGTCAACATTCTAAACAGTCCGGAGCGGCCGCCATCTTGTCTCTCGGTAGGATTGAGAGACAAGAGGAGGCCAAAACAAAGGGGGAAATGACCATAAGGGGGCATAGTATATCCTCCCTGACCCCCTAGGTTTAATGTGGAGGCTTTAAAAGGGCCCCGCGGGGCAAAAAAAAAATAATTTCTTTTTTTGTTTTTTTGCGTGGGTAGCGCCCGGTTCGCGAACCGGGAAGCGTTCTGGGCAGCGTACTATAATGAAAAATGAATGATAGACTTTTCAAATACTGAATGTTAATTGATTGTTGGTTTTGTTGATTATTTTTTATTTTTTTTATTTTTTAAGCAATTATTTATTATTGTGATTGTGTTTCAAAATTTAATAACATTTCTAACATTTAACTAGTTTATGAATTACATATAAAAATGATTAAAGACTCAAACAATTTTTTAATATTACATACAATTTTATTTTTCAGATTGTTTTTCAAAATTTAATAGAACGTCTAGCATTTGACTGTCCGATATGTCCTCTTGTTGAGTGAACATAAGTTCCCACATTTGACCGTCATCATAATGGAGTGAATGATCGACAGATTCTACACATTGAAGTAATTCATAGTCCCGTGACTCATCCATGAATTCTAAGTCATCAATGGGTTCCATAACTTGTTCATTGTTGCTGTCCAGAACAATTTCGAAGGAAACATTCTGCTCACCTTCCATTTTATTGCTGTAATTTGCATAAAAAATAAATATATCAGTAGTGATAGGGCACTGTTGGGTTTAAGTTCAGACAGGTACTTGTGAGTTTATAACAGAGAAGTAATCTATGGGCACTGTATGGTTTCAGGCGTGAAGTAGTACTATTAAAAAGTGCCTGTGAAGAAGCCTAAGTAAATTCATAATTATACCACAGAAACCTAAATCAATCCATAATTATAATAAAGAAGCCTTTCTCAATGTCTAACTCTTACAGAGGGATAGTAGAAGAAGCCTAAGTAAATTCATAATTATACCACAGAAACCTAAATCAATCCATAATTATAATAAAGAAGCCTTTCTCAATGTCTAACTCTTACAGAGGGATAGTATATAACTATCTGAAAATGTTTTCAAATTTATAAAATAATATCTCACCTTCTAAAAACAAGTTTAAGTTGTGAGTGAAAATGATCTTGCAATGTAATTCAGGAAGTAGTAGTCAAAATGGCTGTGTTTCTCTCTCTTTCTTTATATATATTCAGGTACATAACCAATCAAATGTCAGGTAAAAAAAGTAGAAAATGAAAGTAACATTTTAATTGGTTGTCAATTCCAACACTTCAGATGTGTTTTGTGAAGTAATTTACCTCAGGGTATTTAGAGAGGTCTACAGGCTAAATGGTTAAATGGAATTTCAATCAAATTTGTGAAAATGGTAGGCATTGGTATGTAATATGAGGTAATCTATATTTGGTGAAATTGTCTCCAGTCGCTTTTCTGTAAACTACTTTCCCACCTTTTTTGATGGTGCGCTTCCCAGGGAGCGACCCGGTACGCGAACTGGTGAGCGCCCCGGTTCGCGAACCTTAAGCGTTACGGGAGTCCACCATTTTGTGTTTCGGTCGAATTAAGATACAAGATGGAGGGCAAATAATGTTCAGAATGGGTAGAAGGGGGCACGGTAGACTTATCTTGACCCCCTAGGTTTTCTGAGGGTGGCTGAGGAGGCCCATATGTGCGAAAAAAAAACATTTTTTTAAAAATTTAGCGAGGTTAGCTCCCGGTTCGCGTACCGGGAAGCGCCCCAGGGAGCGTACTTTGTTGAAAATTAGTGAAAAAAGTTAGAGTAAAATAATAATTGTGAGTGATCAGATGTAGGGTAGCTCTGAGAAGAGCTTTTGGGTTTATGGTACATTTAGGTACTTATAAGTAGGTACCAATGCACAGTCTTAAATTCAGAATGAAAATTCTGTTGCCCTCATCTGAGAAGTGAACTCCATCTCCTCTGTAGATATCTTGCATGTAGTAACGCAAGTTATTGTTGTACAGGGAGCCCATTCCATGGTCTCTCATGTAAGCTGAAACAGATTTGTTTACATGCTTCCTCGACTTCTCAATTTGTGGACAAAATTGGTTTGACCACCTCCATTTCTGTCTTTGGCATATATTTGAATATACCAAGGCAGTCTGAGGAAAAAGTGCCATCAATTGCTCAAAGGTGTCCTTTAAAAGCATTTCCAGACCTACCCCAGTCAAAGTGCCCAAATCATTACCTCCACAGTGCACAATTAACAGGTCAGGTTTTGGCAAATGCATAAAGGTTTTCACCAATGGTATCAATTGGTGACATTTTAATCCTCTGTGGCCAAACCACTTAATTTCCACATCTTGTAAATTGAGGTTAGGTAAATTCCTGTTCTCAGCATACCTCTGAGCCCAATAGATGTAACTATGTCCAACAATCCAGACAGAAAACATGGTGAGAGAAGGTTCTCCTGCAGTCAGATGAAGTGTGGCAATGAAATGGCAGTTGAAAAAATAAGAGTTTAAAATGAAAAAAACTGTGGAGTTTCTGTGTTAATGAAGCAGTAACAGTGATTGGTGGATTTTGATTGCTGAAAACAGAAATTTAGGGTGCATGGATGAGTTGTTTGAAAGATGTATTTTGAGTGGTCAAGAAAAAATCATTAAATGAAAGAATGCACTGGATATGAGGTGCACTGAGAGTTCAGAGTTCAATTGCAACATTGTTGTGTGAACTTGCAAACACCAGAAGTCTTCCAAGAGGTGGTTGCCATGCAGAAAAGGCATGAAATGGCAGAGGGGGGAAGGGTTTTCATTTGAAAAAAAGTGAGGGAAGAGTTTTGATTGGGTGACATGAGAGATATGTGTGAAGAATTACAGCATTTCTGTGCTTTTGATAGCTGCAGACTCTGGAGTGCATACCTTTTGCTCTGCTGAAGACAAATTGGTGTGTTTCTGAGACTGTTTTCAAACTCAAAGTATTTGCTAAGGTGAGAAAATATTTCTTTAATTTAGATAGAGAATAGTGTGCTTTAAGGAGAAAATTATGAAGAAAGTTGTGTTTTTCAAATGTTGCTTTGTCTCAAGTGTTTTACAAATAGATTTTGTTTCTTTGAGAAAATGTAATTGGAGAAAATGTGAAGTATTAGTACTGACAGGGTGTTTTTCTGCATAGGAGCTGTGAAGTCTTTTCAAATTATGACTTGAAAATCGTTTTTGAGGAAAATGAATGGTTATAATATTTCTGACAAGGACATAATGGTGTATGCTTCTTTATAATGCAATTGACTGTCTCTGATGTTATTTTTCCCATTTCAATGTAAGACCTTTCTCTGTGGCGCAAATTGCTTGTAAATATGCTCCCACCTGTGCATGGCAAATTTAGATTTTGAATGTTTGTGTTACATAGCCATGTTAAAAGTGATACAAACATGCTGCAAAGGCAATCAAAAAACGCTTTTATGTGTCTTAAGGACATTTTAAGTCATTTTCCCATGTGCAGTGTTTTGAAATTATGATTTGAAAATCGTTTTTGGGGAAAAGGAATTGTTTTTAAATTTATGACAAGGACATAATGGTGTATGCTTCTTTATAAGGCAATTGACTGTCTCTGATGTTATTTTTCCCATTTTAATGTAAGACCTTTCTCTGTGGCGCAAATTGCTTGTAAATATGCTCCCACCTGTGCATGGCAAATTTAGATTTTGAATGTTTGTGTTACATAGCCATGTTAAAAGTGATACAAACATGCTGCAAAGGCAATCAAAAAACGCTTTTATGTGTCTTAAGGACATTTGATGTCATTTTTCCCATATTACATTAAAAGACCTTTCTCCGTGGGGCACATTCCTTGTAAATATGGTCACACTTGTGCATGGTAAATTTAGATTTTGACTGTTTGAGTTACATAACCATGTTAAAAGTGACCCAAAAAAATTGCAAAGACTTTCAAAAAACACTTTCATGTGTCTTAAGGACATTTTAAGTCATTTCCCTGTGGGCAGTGTTTTCAAATTATGACTTGAAAATCGTTTTTGAGGTAAAGGAATGTTGTTAAAATTTATGTGCGCCATATGCCCCCAAATTTCTTTTTCAGGGGTGCAGCAGGGTGTTCTTGAGACACCCCTGCACCTTTGGAAAAATTCCTAATTTGCGATGAGCTAATTGCTAATCGCAAATTGCACCTTCATTCCTATGGGCATCCTGGCCCATGGAAATGAATGGGTAATTTGCAATTAGCATTTTGCTCATCGCAAATTAGGAATGGTAAAGAATCGCTATTTATTCCTTAAAATTCGCTATTTTGGAAATGCAAAATAGTTTGATGATACATATGGCGGTTGATCTCTAACAAGATAAGAAGCTTAGGGATACATTTATGATGACTGGCGCAATGAAGTGGACATCACTTACTTCATTGGTAGAGCTTTACATGTATTATCTCCTCTGTATTCTTCATCAAGCGTAACTTTAATCTGCAATCCTGAGTAGGCCTCACCTTAAACAAACCTCTGGATAGGCCACACCTTATCGTCATCATGAATTAATCATTTAAAATGCTAGGGACAGATTTATGATAGGTGTATGCCTCTTTTGCGCCACTTACAAAACACTGCCCATGGGGAAATGACTTAAAATGTCCTTAAGACACATGAAAGTGTTTTTTTAAAGCCTTTGCAATTTTTTTGGGTCACTTTTAACATGGCTATGTGACTCAGTCAAAATCTAAATTCACCATGCACAGGTGGGAGCATATTTACAAGGAATGTGCTCCATGGGGAAAGGTCTTATAATGTAATATGGGAAAAATGACATCAGAGACAGTGAAATGCCTTATAAAGAAGCATACACCATTATGTCCTTGTCATAAATTTACAAACCATTCCTTTTCCCTAAAAACGATTTTCAAATCAAAATTTGAAAACACTGCACATGTGGAAATGACTTAAAATGTCCTTAATTCAAAATTTGCTATTCCTTATTTTGCGATTGCACTGAAGGATTTGCAAATTTTGCGATTCCTTAAATGCAATGTATCAAACAAAAAATATGCAAAAAATGCCATTAAGGATTTGCAAATTACCACCAACTTCTAGTTGGTGGTAATTTGCGAATTCTTTTCAAAAAGCTTTTTTTCCAAAAAACAAAAGGTGACATATGACGCCCATACATGCCCTTAGGGCATGTATGTGCGCCATATGCCCCCAAATTTCTTTTTCAGGGGTGCAGCAGGGTGTTCTTGAGACACCCCTGCACCCTTGGAAAAATTCCTAATTTGCGATGAGCTAATTGCTAATCGCAAATTGCACCTTCATTCCTATGGGCCTCCTGGCCCATGCAAATGAATGGGTAATTTGCAATTAGCAATTTGCTCATTGCAAATTAGGAATGGTAAAGAATCGCTATTTATTCCTTAAAATTCGCTATTTAGGAAATGCAAAATAGTTTGATGATACATATGGCTGTTCATCTGTAACAAGATAAGAAGCTTAGGGATACATTTATGATGACTGGCGCGATGAAGTGGACATTACTTACTTCATTGGTAGGCCTTTACATGTATTATCTCCTCTGTATTATTCATCAAGCGTAACTTTAATCTGCAATCCTGAGTAGGCCTCACCTTAAACAAACCTCTGGATAGGCCACACCTTATCGTCATCCTGAATTAATCATTTAAAATGCTAGGGACAGATTTATGATAGGTGTATGCCTCTTTTGCGCCACTGTGCGTCACTTTTGTGATGCAGCGGCGGTGCAAAAGATTTGCTATGAGGCGACAAAATTACAAATTGATGCATTTAGGCAGATGTGTCATGGTGTAAAAAAAACGTGCCACATGAAACCGATGCAGCAGTGATGCAAAAGATGCACCATGTTGCAAGACAGGCCTCACTTCGGGCCATATGTATCAAGCTAATTACCATTCGGAAAGGTCAAAATTCTGCGAATTTCGGCCTTTGCGAATGCTAATTAGACAAATGGTATGTATCAAACAAGTTTGATGCAAAATAAGGAATAGCAAAATTTGCTATTACTTATTTTGCGAATGCACTGAAGGATTTGCAAATTTTGCGATTCCTTAAATGCAATGTATCAAACAAAAAATATGCAAAAAATGCCATTAAGGATTTGCAAACTACCACCAACTTCTAGTTGGTGGTAATTTGCGAATTCTTTTCAAAAAGCTTTTTTTCCAAAAAACAAAAGGTGCCATATGACGCCAATACATGCCCTTAGGGCATGTATGTGCGCCATATGCCCCCAAATTCCTTTTTCAGGGGTGCAGCAGGGTGTTCTTGAGACACCCCTGCACCCTTGGAAAAATTCCTAATTTGCGATGAGCTAATTGCTAATCGCAAATTGCACCTTCATTCCTATGAGCCTCCTAGCCCATGGAAATGAATGGGTAATTTGCAATTAGCAATTTGCTCATTGCAAATTAGGAATGGTAAAGAATTGCTATTTATTCCTTAAAATTCGCTATTTAGGAAATGCTAAATAGTTTGATGATACATATGGCGGTTCATCTGTAACAAGATAAGAAGCTTAGGGATAGATTTATGATGACTGGCGCATCACCAGGGATGTGCCAGTCATCCTGCGCCGCTGTTCCGCCACCCATGGTGTGCTGCATTTACAATGCGGCGCAGCATGGGGCAAAAATGGCACAGATGCGTGACGTATCTGTGCTGTAAAGGTGGCGTATTGCTGAAGTTGTATCGCAAGTGCGATGCAGCTCCAGCAAGGCTCAGGGGTGCCCCATCTCCACAATGTTGCGTCAAGACCTATGCCTGCTTAAAGCAGGCGCAGGGTTTTGACGCAGCTTTCTCCTATCTGATTGTAAATGCGGCACACCATGGGTGGCAGAGCAGCGGTGCACGTTAACTGGTGCATGCCTGGGGATGTGCCATTTAACATAAATCTGCCCCTTTACATTTAAGTATGTGCAGGGGACACAGAGTCGGTGAGGCTTATCCAAGGTTAAGAAGAGATGAGTCCTGTTCACTGAAAAATTAGACATAGGCTTCACCTGCTCAGCATCGCTGGACATGGCTAAATAATAGCTGCAAAATGTTACTCTTGTTAAACAATTTTACTATTATAATCTCTGAGATTTTCTCTTACTCTGCAACATCTCATTGTTGTTATCTTTCTTTAAAGATAAAGACAACATCAACATGAGCAATAATCTGCAATCAGTTGATTTTGACCTCATCATTGAACTTGTAATTGAAACATCAGTGGATGTTGATCCCTTGGATGATTTAAATCCTGAGGATGAAGAAGAACGTGATGAGGATGCAGATTTGTCCGAATTATATGACATAGGGTGGGAAACTGACCTGCTTGATCCTATGGAACTATAAACATTTATTTTTAAAATTTATAATAAATAAAAAGTAAAAATGTAAACCGTTTAATTTAAAAATAAAGACACCTTCAAAAACAGGTTATGTGTAGTGTCTTCAATAAAATATTAAAATATGCTCATAAAATTAGATCAGATTCACATATAAGATAGCACAGGTAACATGAATATAAATTCCATTTCTTTTCTGCTATTTCTGTATTCTAAAATTGCCATGCACTAAAAAATCTTATATGTAAAAATGTAAAGTAGTGTTTTAAGTTTTTGATTACTGTTATTGATGTACTGTTGGGTAATAGTGGTTAATAACATTTTTTAATATATTTTACCACAGATTCAACTGCAGATCATTTCAACATTTCACCATGCCAACGAAAGAAAGACTGAGAAAGGCTGCAAAACGTCAAAGACAGCAGGTGATTGAAAAAAAGCAGCAGTCCTCTAACAAAAAGATTTGTCAAGTCAACAAGAAAGCACCGGGTAAGAGTACAAAAACATTCATAAGAAATATTTGCAGTAAAAAAAATATTACTACAGAAAATGTTTCAGTCCAGAAAAAGAGAAGCAATTCAAATGGAAAGGAAAGGCCAATCAAAAATGTTACTGCTAGAGCAAGAGATAACTCTGTGCATGATAGTAGAAGGAAACAACAGTTTAGGGACATTCGTAAACGAATGTTCCGCAACAGGATAATTGGCAATTTGTTAAAAAATATTAAGAAAGGTCAACAGAAAGTGGTTTTTTATAAGAGAAAAAAAAAAGTTGAGAAAGTTATTGATCAGGCATTTGAAATTAAACGTAAGTTATTTATTTTGATAATCAATAGAATTAGGAAGCTAAACAAGGCAATTTATGATTTCAAAAGAAATAGTAGATGGAAGAGAATAGTTAATCGTAGTAATTTTTGTGAAGTTTTTTCTGGAGAATGGATGCATAGTTCAAGCTGTGAGGCATTTTTCAATGAGGAGAGTTATTTCCAGGATAATGATTTGGTGCATGCAGTTGACACCAGTGGTCGTGCTTATGAAGTGAAAGATGGTTGTCCAGTTGAAAAAGAAAAACTTGTGACAACAGAGGCAGAAGAGGTGTTAGGTAATGAGGTTTTAGGAAGACGTGCTAAGGGTCCTGTGTACACCTGGAAGTGTAGTAGTATTTGCAGTGTGCGACAGGATTCCATCAATTTGCTTTGTGATTTTGTACGGTCATTTAATAAGAAAAGTTTGAAGCAGAAAATAAGGTTGTTGCAAGAATTAGATCCTTGCAGAGAGAGAGAAGTGACAGGTTTGCATGGTCATTCACTGGCTTGTCTTTCCAGGAGAGTATGCCAGAGTGTTTTTCATCATTTCAGGATGCTAGCAGTGCATCATAATAAAGTGAGGAAATTAGTTAGAATGTTGTATTATGCTAAGAGTCCAGCAATTATGCTTAAAAAAGTATGTGCTGCTCTTTTGCATGGTTCTGAAATAGATGTGAAGAATATATGTGAAGAAATTGAGTTTTGTTACTTTGGAAGTAAAGAGGAGAATGTTGAAATTGACCAATAAGAAGCGGGTAATGTGGAAGATAGTGTACAGGTTTCCAGTACAGATAATTTCCAGAGGGAAATTGCCACGTTTCAGGTCAAATCAAGTGAGAGGCCAAATTTCACTTGTGTGTGTTGTCGACGCACTTATTATAAGAATCAGACTAAGTTAGTGGATTTATATGCAAAAAGTGAAAGGGAAAATAATAGTGAATGGAAGGATTTCGCAACATACTTGATGGTAGAAAATTGTTTTGATTTGGGATTGGATCAACGTGTGTGTACTTATTGTTGTTGCAAATTAAATCAAAACCAGATGCCTGCTAGAGCAGTTCATAATAATCTGGAATTGGTTGAGATTGCTTCTGAATTGAAGGATTTAAATACTTATGAATCTATTTTGATTCAAAGTATCCATCCCTTTCAGGCTATTGTAAGAATGGAGCCAAAGACAGGGAAATTGCCTCCATCAGATTTACAGAGAGGATTAAAGGGAAGAGTTGTTTATTTGCCTCTAGATTTGAAGAAAAACATTAACACAATTGGAGTAGAAAAAGTGGAGGAGGAACCTCTGGTTATCTTAGTTAATGGGGTTCCGACAAAGAATAAGAAAATATGGCAAGATTTAGTAGATGTTAGGAAAGTTAAAAAGGCAACATTGTATTTGAAAAAAAATTAATAAATACTATAGGAATGTATATGTTGCAGAAGAGAAAGTAAGTGAGGAAGAGGATAGCGATTTGTGTGCTGGTCAAATTGAGAAAGTAGAAACTTCTACTAGTGAAGAAATATATGAACATTATAGTGTTCATCCTTTGCATTCCAAGGAAGTCATGGGGAATGCTATTGAGTTGTTTCAAATGAAACAAGCCAAAGGGAGTCCCATTAGTGTTTGGGAGGAAAGTTTGGAAGCTCGGTGTTTCCCACAGCTTTTTCCAACAGGTCAGGGAGGAAGATATGATGAGCGACCTCATCAAATTCCTGCTTCTGAATACCGGACTTTGCGATTGTATGCAGGAGATGCTAGGTTTCGACAATGCATTCCTTATTTGTTTCATCTCCTGTTTGAAAGCGATCTGTCTGGACTGTCATATGCAGTGAACCACATCTTGAAAAGTGGTATACACATGCAAAACATCTCGGCAAGTGACTTTATGGATAAAGTCAATGTCCAAGACAGTATTTTGGATTCTCACCTGATTAATCTCATGGCGTGTCAGCGTGGTACTAATGAGTACTGGTACCGTCGTCATGGTGATTTAAAATGTATGCTGAGGAACTTAGGTACTCCCACATGGTTCCTCACTCTGAGCTGTGCCGAGTATGGCTGGGAAGACTTACTTGAATTTCTATGAGAGGCAAATGCTAACGTAGAAAACATCGAATTCAAGACACCCGGAGAACTGTGCTCTTTGGATCCAGTCAATGTATGTAGGTACTTCAATCATAGATTTGAAGCTATGATGTCTTTCATCATGAATAAGAAGAATCCACCTCTTGGAGAGGTGTTGGATTTCTTCTGGAGAAAGGAGTACCAAGCAAGAGGTGCTCCTCATATACATATGTTGCTGTGGATCAAGGATGCACCTAAATTTGGAACGGATCCAGAAGACTCAGTGATGAGTTTTATACAACAGTATTCTACGTGTGCTGTTCCAAACGCAAAGGAGAAGAAAAGCCTAAGAGAAAAAGTTCTGCGTTTCCAAAGCCATCGATGTGGAAAGTACTGTCGTCGTAAATTCCGAAACAAGGACAAGTTCTACACCAAATGTCGTTTCGGCTTTCCACGACCGGTGATTTCTAAAGGAAGAGTAAACAGTTTGATGTCTTCGCTGCGACATAATGTGATGAAGAAATCACCTAAAAACACATACAATTTGAAGAGGAACGAAGACTCCAAGTACATCAACGACTACAACCCGGTGATTTTGTCCATGTGGAATGCTAACATGGATATACAGTTTGTGGCTGATAACTGTATGGCTGTGGCTCGGTATGTGACGTCTTACATCACCAAAAAAGAGAAGACAGAATTGAAGGATATGTGGGAGGACATTTCCCATGAAAAGAGCCTCAGCAAGAAGTTGTACAGTTTCAGTCTGAAGATGTTGTCGCATCGAGAAATCGGAGCGTACGAATGTTCTGACCGGTTGTCTTCAGCAAGTCTCTATGCCAAGTCCAGGAGTATCATTTGGGCGAGTCTTGGTCTTGCTGCAACGCGTAATCGAGTTCTCAAACCTGTGCGGGAAATTGAGTATTTGGCGGAAAAGGAGCCAAACAGTACCGACATTTTGAAGACCAACATGTTGGATACATATTATCCAAATCGAAGCTTTCACCTCGAGAATGTTTGTCTGTATGAGGTTCTTCAAAATTACATATTCAAGAGGAACATCAAAGAAGATACTGAGAAAGGAGTGTATGCTGTAATAGGAAGTGAGGGATGTCTGGTCAAGCAAAGAAAATGCCACTTGGTAAACCATCGAAAATTGAGTGGCGAATCTCCTGAAAAAAGGAGTTTTTCTATTTAGCACTTTTGCAACTTTTCAAGCCTTGGCGTGCAGAAGAGGAACTGCTTGGAGATTTTCTCTGTTACGAAGACTCTTTCAATGCCGCCAAGGAGACCATAGAATGTCCTGCTTTTCCCAAATATGTACAAATGTTGAATGCGGAAATTGAGCAGGAAGCAATGATTGCAGCCGAGATTGCCAGAGACAGTTCTCAGGACAGTCAGAGTTCTGCTTCATTGAGTCAGGATCCACTAGGAGGACCTGTTATCGAAAATGAAGCTGCCACTGCTATGAATGAAGTGGAAAGAGCCATGGCACATGCTCAGGAGGATGCGGTTAACTTAGAAGAGTTGGAAAGACAACTCAACGTTGAGCAGAGGAAAATATATGACGAAGTTACCATGCAAATTGATCATGAATTAAGTCATGACAAGAAAGAGTGCTCATGTACGTCGTTGAAGCCTGTCCGACTGTACGTGAGTGGAGAAGCGGGAACTGGAAAAAGTTTCCTCATTAAAGCAATTTCATGCTATTTGCAGGAAAGGACAGAGTCATCGCTGTCTTGTGTTGTCACCGCTCCAACTGGACTGGCAGCACATAACATTAAAGGGATTACTTTACATCGTTTACTGATGCTGCCAGTGGAGCATGACAACAAATTACAATATCACAAGCTATCTGGAGATGCTTGTTTTGAAGTTTCAAGAATCTTGAGGAAAATGAAACTTCTTATCATTGACGAAGTAAGCATGGTTTCCAATGTCATGCTTGCCTTTGTGCATTTGAGAATGCAAGAAGTTCTCAAAACAGAGTATGATGTGTTATTTGGTGGCAAACACATCATTGTTTTCGGAGATCTTCTGCAGCTGACACCAGTGAAAGGGCAACCTGTGTTCAAAATGCTCACGCATGAAGATACCAGGAAGTGCCTAGGCAGCATTGGCAACGTCAATATATGGTTAAACTTCAATTATGCTGAACTGCATGAAAATATGCGTCAGGCGAAGGATGAAGTTTACAAGACTATTCTACAAGATGTTAGAATTGGAAAAGTGACCGAGCATGGGAAAGAAGCTTTACATGCACGATTACTGTCAAATTTATATCCAGAACAAGATGTTGTGCCTGAGAATATTTTTCAGAAAATTACTGAGAAGAAATCTGGAATATGTTTGATGCCAACTCTTGCAGAATGTGCCAAATTCAACAACAAAATGTTGCATTTAGAAAAGCAAGAGATTGTGAAACTGGAAGCTATTGACAGAGTAGAGCATATGGGATCAACAATAATTTTGTCTGAGAATCTGAAAACAAAATTGGATTCATTAGAGAAGAGTATATCTAAAACTGCTGGTTTTGAAAAGACTCTGAATGTGTGCTTGAACTGCCGTATAATTTTAAGAAGGAATTTACATGTTGAAAAAGGTCTGGTAAATGGATCAATGGGTAATGTTGTTGATTTTGTAAAATACAGAATTAGAGATGGAATTGAATTTTTAAAAATTAAATTTGATGGCATTGAGGAAGTACAGCAAATTGGTCGTTGTTCTGCTAGATTTTTGCTTGTAAAAGACTTATATGTTCGCCGTAAGCAGTTTCCTGTTTGCTTGGCATATGCGGTGACAATCCATAAATCGCAAGGTTTAAGTGTAGACAGTGCATTGGTGAATATTGGCAGTTCTGTGTTCAAGGAGGGTATGGCATATGTGGCATTGTCACGAGTTAGAACTTTATCGGGATTGTACTTGATTGAGTGTGATGTCACAAGCATTTGTGCGGATCTAGATTGTGTTAAGGAATACAATAGGTTAAGAAGAGAGTATGCGCCACATTTGCCTCAATATCCTTTGTTTGAGAAATGTGTGGTAGGCCGGAAACGAAGAAATGTGACCAATACTGGGGAGGTTGTAGCAAAAAGACGAAAAGTCGATGAACCTGAAATTATAAGCAGAAACAAAAAGGATTCTGTTGAAGATGTTGTTGGTTTTCAATTTGAAAACAGTTCTGGTGTCAACTGCTATGCTAATGTAGTGGTTAATGTTTTGTTTTCTCTAGAAAATGTAAAAGAAGAGATTGTGGTCAATTCTGATCAAAGATTTTGCAGTTTGTTAAATTCTGTGTTAGAGAAATGTAGCACTGATAGAATAAACATAGAAAGTGTGTCTGAAATTCGAAATCTGTTAGACAGATGTTCAGGCCAAACACAATTCTCTCAAAATATTCAGCAAGATTGTCAGGAGTTTTTAATGTATATGCTTGATGTATTGCATGCTGAAGGTGTAGATGTAGATCAGCTGTTTGGGCTTTCTTATCAATGGCAGCATGACTGCGAGAACTGTATGGTATCAAGTACTACTAGTGTAGACTCAGAAAGATTTATATATTTAACTTTGCCAGACAGTAAATCAGTCTCCTTTAATAAGCTAGTAAAAGCAGCTGATCACAACATGGAGTGTAGCCAATGTAAATCTGAAATGATGTCCACATTATTTATACGAACATATGGCCAGTATGTTATTTTAATGTTCCAACGATGTAGGCCTGATGGAACAAAATTGACAACTTTGATTAAAAATGTTGTGGCTTCACAGTTGTCAATATCAGGAAGGACTTTTGTAACTGTAGCAATTATATATCATGACGGTCCTTCAATAACATCAGGACATTACACAGCTTATTTAAAGTCTAGAAATGGCTGGTCATTCTGCAATGATTCTGTTTTAATTTTCAAAAAAAAATTGCCGTATGACCTTAAAAACTCTTACCTGGTGTTTTTAAAACCAAAATTTTAGGGAAAGAATCTCGGGATGTGCTCTGAGGAATTTCAAGAAGTTCTAATGGCTCCTACACGATTTGGCCTTGAGGATAAGTGTAGTTCAGAGACATAACTTCTAACCATAAGACTGGACGTCATGGAGAAATAAGTGCACTTTGAATGAGTTCAGAAAAACTATTTCTTTTTATAAGCTAATTGAAGCAGCCAATCAAAACATAGAGTAGAGGGAATGTAAGTCTGCAATGCTGTCTACTGTTTTACATTGCTTTGTGATTAAAAGTGATGTAGAGAATTAAATAATTGTAGTAGTCATAGAGGTAGTTTAAGTCTGCTTCATAGTAAGCAGTATCAGTGTCATAGGAAATGTAGAACATGACTGAGCAAGAAGGGGAAGATATTACTATTCCAGGATTGTGAAAATGATCTTCAACATTTTAATTCTGAAAGTTGCAGAAATGCCAAATGACGGGATTGGCTTACAACAAATCCAAGAGTTATAAATGGCTTTGACAAGATTTGGCCTTGTGGAAACTTGTGGTAGAGAGCAAGAAGTCATTTATTGCATGTAACATGTTTTTAAAAACGATGGAGGTTTTCTTTCAGAAAGTGGCGGGCTGAAAGTAATAACAGCACAACAGAGTGTAAGCTGTTCATAGGACATCCTTTGACGTCATGGAAAGTAAGTTAACTTTAAGGAGTTCTGAATTCTGATTTGTTATGTTGTATGGGTTTTTTAAACACAATCATTTTGATTGTGTTTTTTTCCCCGCTGTTATATGATGAATACCTTCAAGTCACTGTTTTTAGTGAATTTTGATACATTCTGAGAACAGCAAAAATAAACCATTTAACATGTATAATTAATTCTGTACTGTTTGCATTTATGATGTATATGTAGAACTGTGTAGGAGGCATGGAGAAGGTGAGGCTTCTGTAAGTGTCAAAGTTGTTGCATGCAGTGCTGCACTTCTGCGTACTCTTTTATATGCTGGACTACATCTGCACAATGAGATACCTAAGCAAAGGAAACACAAGTGATGTGATTGTGAAATGAGCAAAAGAAATTGCACGTATTTCAATTACATCACCTGTGTTTCCTATCATTACGAATCACATTGTGCAGATCAAGTTTAGGTCTGTCCAGGGAAACAGAGGAGGTTTGGCCTTTGTTCAAGAGTGCAGTGGACATGACTCACTTCATTGGTAGGCCTGCAAATGTATTATCTTCTCTGTACTCTTCAACAACTCTAAATTTCATCTGCAACCCTGAGTAGGCCTCACCTCAAACAAACCTCTGGATAGGACAAATCTTATTGGCATCCTGAAGCAATCATTTAAAATTTTAGTGTCTTGCGACACTTTTCTGAGACAACAGCAATGCAAAAGATGCACCATGTTTTAAGATAGGCCTCACTTCATCTGCAACAAGATACTGTTAGTTTAAAATGTATATCTTTAGGACTGTGTAGGGGGCCTGGAGAAGCAGAAGCTTCTGTAAGTGTCAAAGTTGTTGAAAAACGGTTTGTCCTTCAATCTTCTCCCTTGTCTTTTGTAATTTTTAAATACATGTTTTAATATTTTTCAAATGTTTGTTCTCTCTTTCACAGATTGAAAGTATAAAAACAAAAAGTGAGTAATTTAACGACAATTATAAGGTAAATGTTTTGTACTCTTTTCGTTACATTTCTATCACATTTAACTTCTATTAGTTCCACTGCTTCATTTCTTTAACCCTCAGTTTCCTGCCTTTGCTACTTCCCTCATTCCTTTCTCTATTACCTACTTACTCAACTCCTTCCACTCTTTTTCTCAGTCCCTCTCTTCTCATAGTTCCTCACTCTTGTTCACTCACTCCGTCTCTATTACTATTAGTGTCTTTGACTGATCACTCTATCACTACTTGTTCATAATGCTTTCTCTGTGTAGTTGAAGCACACTAAGGGGCATATTATGAACACAGCCAATAAAATTATTGCTGTTTTTATTGGCAGAAAACTGGTGCAAAAGTGGTTTTAGCGGCAGTTTCCTGCCGCAAAAGCGGCTTTAGCGACACATTTCTGCCGATAAAAGCTGCAAAACTTTTATTGCCTATGTTGATGATATGGCTCTATGTTACTTACATTTCTTTGCTGTTTCAATTAATCTTTTTCTGTTATTTTTTGTTTTCTGTTTTCTATCTTTTCTCTCTGTTATTCCCCATGTTTTAATCTTATTTTGAACATTCACTCACATTCTCCAAGAAACTCTTCTTTGTTATTGTTCTACTCTCTTTTTTTTTCTTTCACTTCCTTATCTATTTTGTTTTTCACAATTATACCCTCTTCCGTCTTTTCTTCGGTAAATAGATCTATTAAACAGTATCTCTTCTTTACTCCCTATAGCTGTCTTTCTTTTAACATCACTCTCTGTTTACTTTCCTTATACTTACTCTTTTTTTTTTTTTTTGGTTAGCTCCCGGTCCGCGTACCGGGAAGCTAACCGGGAAGTGAACCAAAAGAAATAGAGCTTGCCAGAGTGCTAAACATTCTAGCAATTTTTTTTGAAAGGGGAGGTAGTTCTGAAAAGAACTTTTTTTTTAATGTTTTTGTTGTTTTATATTTTTTTTTATTTTTTGAACATTTTTTGTTTTTTTTGTATTTTTTGAACAATTTTATATTTTTTTTGGTTTTTTTGGGGGGGAAACAACAAAAAACAGGCATTGAAAAGGGCTCAACAGGAGCAAAAAAAAAATTACTGGGGGCGGTTAGGGCAATTATGATTGTTGTAAGCTAGGTTTATTGAATTGATACTCATGTTGCCACATGCTATCAACGCACCACAGTGCATACAAGTATGTTTCATGTGGCCAAAATTCTCTTGGATGTTTGGCACAGTTTCCCGTGCCTCTGCTGGTGTCAATGATATTGACGATCTTGACCTGGCCACAGGAGTTGATGTTGGATTTTCTTCCATATCCCGTATTTCCGCCCGGCTGTAATTGAGTGGATGCTTCCTGGTCATGTGCCTATGCATGGTATAGTTCCCATAACTATACTTTTTATCAGTCCCTCTTGATAATTTATCTTTGCAGATGAGGCAGGGGACATACCTCGCATTCACTTTCTTTTGCCCTGGAGGGATTGAATAAAACTGCCAGATGAAACTGGCTTTCCTATGGGAAACCCGGGGCATCTCTTCCAAGAACTGTGGTTCTTCTCTCTCCTCTTCCTCTATTTCTTCTTCTTCCTCCTCTGTGTTGGTCATGACCTGGGGAGGTGGTCCTCTCTTCCCATGAGGAGGTGGAGGTGGTGGTGGGGGTGCACCAGCTGAAGCAACTACTGAAGCCATTTCTCAAGTATTAATAAAGGTCTTCCTCTCACAATGATGAAAGTCAGAGTGAGGAAAGAAGTAGGGGTTTTCATCATTTGGGAAAAACAATAGTTCTCAACCAATGAAAAGTGTTATTTTTAGGTCACCTGACCTAGCCTTACATGATTATGAAACCAAAAGTGAAATGAACCAATGAAAAGTGTTATTAACAAGTCACATGACCTGTTATGCTTACGTTACGCGCTCCGGTCCGCGCCCCGGATAGCTTCCGGGTCGCTGCGCTTCGCGCCTCGGTCCGCGCCCCGGGGCACTTCCGGGTGCGCTAACGCGGTACGTCATAAGACGCATTACGCGGCAACGCGATACGTCGCGCTTTCGCGACGTGCCGCGGATCGCTTCCGGGGAGCTGCGTTTCGCGCCTCGGTCCGCGCCCCGGGGCACTTCCGGGTGCGCTAACGCGGTACGTCATATGACGCATTACGCGGCAACGCGATACGTCGCGCTTTCGCGACGCGTCACGATGTTGATTTCTAAAGCGGCAGTTGCGCAAACGGAACGTTTACCGGTTCGCGGACCGGGTCGCGGCATCAATTTAAACTAACGGAAAGCTTTCCGGTTCGCGGACCGGGAGCGAAACAAAAAAAAAATAAAAAAAAAAATTATTAATAAACATATAAAATATATTTTGGGATTTAAAGAAGAATACATTTTACAGCTATAGATATTAGCTTTTAAAAAACCAATAAAATTCACTGAAAAAACCATAGGTTATAGACCATATATAGTTAGGAATTTGCATTTACAAAACCTTGAAAATTCACTGAAAAAACCATAGGTTATACACCATATATAGTTAGGAATTAGCATTTAAAAAACCTTATTTTACTCACACAAAACCATTGAAATTCCATATATAGTTAGTTGTACTAACTATATATCGCGCACCCGCAATCCACTGCTGATCATGTCACATATTACATCATTCATGACATGGTCAGTGACATCACTGATGACATCACTGATGACATCTCAAATGACATCACTGATGACATCTCAAATGACATCACTGATGACATCACTGATGACATCTCATTTGACATTACTGATCACATCACTGATGACATCATTCATGTGATAATACGATGAAGCTCTTCAGACTCTAATATAACCTTAGATACACTCAGTGTAAACAGACACTCACAGACTGTCACTCATCCATGGAGTTACTCACACACCTAGTCAGTCATGCAAAGAATCAATCACACCTCCATTTCCTCAACTATACAGTTATACACACCTTACTTATTCAAACATATACTAACACATATTTACTCTCTTATACAATCCCTGATACAAGTTCACAATGATCCATACAGCCACTCACACATTCACTGGCTCTTTTGCACAGTTATTTATATATGTCAACTCTCACATGTACTGTGTTTTACATATGTACTTACTTTGACATGTAGCACTGAGATATCCATTCACTCACCAATACACTGATGCACACAGTCAACCGCCCATACAGCTGTTTCCACATGCACTTTTGAACCCATACATCTAGTGAATCAACTGCTCACACATCTATGCACAGAGTCATACACCTCCCAGCCACCCACACACACACTCAGTCTCCCATACAAATACTTGGGCAACCAATCAATAACCCATATAGTTACTCATATAGCTACTGAACAACACATGCAGCAGTTTTCAGAACAACAGACATAATGATGCACAAATTAAGACAGTTTAGTCACTAACCCATGCACTCAGTGAGACACATTTAATCACTCATTCATACAGTCAGTCATGCACCTACTAAATCCTTCATCCAGACACTTATACATCCACTCATTCTTAAATATGTAAGACATATTTTAACTTTACAGAAAAATACAGTCACTGGATGTTGTCATCAGTGATGTCATTTGAGATGTCATCAGTGATGTCATCAGTGATGTCATTTGAGATGTCATCAGTGATGTCATCAGTGATGTCACTGACCATGTCATGAATGATGTAATATGTGACATGATTAGCAGTGGATTGCGGGTGCGCGATATATAGTTAGTACAACTAACTATATATGGAATTTCAATGGTTTTGTGTGAGTAAAATAAGGTTTTTTAAATGCTAATTCCTAACTATATATGGTGTATAACCTATGGTTTTTTCAGTGAATTTTCAAGGTTTTGTAAATGCTAATTCCTAACTATATATGGTCTATAACCTATGGTTTTTTCAGTGAATATATATATATATATACATATATTAACTGAAAAAACCATAGGTTATAGACCATATATAGTTAGGAATTAGCATTTACAAAACCTTGAAAATTCACTGAAAAAACCATAGGTTATAGACCATATATAGTTAGGAATTAGCATTTACAAAACCTTGAAAATTCACTGAAAAAACCATAGGTTATAGACCATATATCGTTAGGAATTAGCATTTAAAAAACCTTATTTTACCCACACAAAACCATTGAAATTCCATATATAGTTAGTTGCACTAACTATATATCGCGCACCCGCAATCCACTGCTGATGATGTCACATATTACATCATTCATGACATGGTCAGTGACATCACTGATGACATCACTGATGACATCTCAAATGACATCACTGATGACATGACTGATAACAACATCCAGTGATTTTTTGTTTCTGTAAAGTTTAAATATGTCTTACATATTGAAGAATGAGTGGATGTATAAGTGTCTGGACGAAGGATTTAGTAGGTGCATGACTAACTGTATGAGTGAGTGATTAAATGTGTCTCACTGAGTGCATGGGTTACTGACTAAACTGTCTTAATTTGTGCATCATTATGTCTGTTGTTCTGTAAACTGCTGCATGTGTTGATCAGTAGCTGTATGAGTAACTATATGGGTTATTGATTGATTGCCCAAGTATTTGTATGGGAGACTGAGTGTGTGTGTGGCTGGCTGGGAGGTGTGTGACTCTGTGCAGATCAATGTGTACTTGTATCAATGATTGTATAAGAAGGTAAGTATGTGTTAGTATATGTTTGAAAATGTAAGGTGCTCTATGTTTAACTGTATAGACAAGAAAATGGAAGTGTCATTGATTCTTTACATGACTGACTAGGTGAGTGAGTAACTCCATGGATGAGTGGCAGACTGTGAGTGTCTGTATAGGTGTATGAGTGCATATGATAGTGTTGTAAAGATGAGTGATTGTATGTATGAATGATTGTATGGGTGAATGAGTGAAGGTGTGTGTAGACGTAGGAATCAGTGAGTGCGTATGTAGTAACTAGTATTGGTGTGTCAATGGTTTCAAAAATTATACTCTGTATTTAACACTGGGTGAAACAGAGGTTATAATAAAATGTGAGGAGATGCATTGTATTGTCACATGAATGATATCATCAGTGATGTGGTCATTGATGTCAAATGAGATGTCATCAGTGATGTCATCAGTGATGTCATTTGAGATGTCATCAGTGATGTCATCAGTGATGTCACTGACCATGTCATGAATGATGTAATATGTGACATCATCAGCAGTGGATTGCGGGTGCGCGATATATAGTTAGTGCAACTAACTATATATGGAATTTCAATGGTTTTGTGTGGGTAAAATAAGGTTTTTTAAATGCTAATTCCTAACGATATATGGTCTATAACCTATGGTTTTTTCAGTGAATTTTCAAGGTTTTGTAAATGCTAATTCCTAACTATATATGGTCTATAACCTATGGTTTTTTCAGTGAATTTCAATGGTTTTTTAATAGCAAATATCATAAGCTGTCGAATGTCAAGTACGTGGTAAGTAAAAACATTTTCGTGTTTATGCACACTGATCTGCTTTGAATGCTGCCCCCCCCCCCCCT
The DNA here is from genome assembly GCF_964261635.1 of Lissotriton helveticus. Classification (NCBI taxonomy): domain Eukaryota; kingdom Metazoa; phylum Chordata; class Amphibia; order Caudata; family Salamandridae; genus Lissotriton; species Lissotriton helveticus. The sequence continues at coordinate 1,460,918,636 of NC_136059.1, forward strand.
CATTTCTATTAGGAGTACTCTCTCTTTGCAGATAGTGAAAGGTAGTTAACGCAGGCCTTTGCCCCCGTTGTAATACGTCTTGCCTGCTTCTCTCTCCATTTGATTGATTGTTATCCAAGCATTTACTGTTTTAGAATTGGTTCTCTTTGGTTCATTCTCTATTTACAAACAAACACAGAGTCGCAATACTCTGTTTAGTCTTTGCAGATAACGAAAAATCGTTAGAAAAAACAAAAGGAATCGAGCAAAATCAGTAGGCCACTAATGGGATCTCTTTTTGACCTCGCTAAAATAGAAACATTAAGAACAACCCCTCATGACAAATACGAAACTAGTGAGATTAACTGAACTCCACACCATGATGGCTGCAATACAGCTCGGCTCCGCCACCCACCCCGCCCAAAATAACGATAAAGAGCGGCTGCCATGATTGCTCGCGGAATGGCCACGACGGAGCTACGAAATGGTGGTGCTCTCATGCTAACGCCAGCTTCAGTCTGAAACATCCAGAAACACTGTAGACTACCAATTCGATCAGTTCCGGTAGCGCCCCAATGTAACCCGGTAGAGAAGAACTAGCCCTCCCCTCTTTGACTGATGGTTCTTGTTGCCTGTCCCTCTGTTGTCATTTAACAGAACTATTTAGCCTGCTGAAAGGGGTTGTGTTCCGACCGCTGGTTGGTGGAGACATTTTGACTATATTCTGGACCTGCGTTGTCGCGTAATGCGTCATATGACGCGCCGCGTTAGCGCATCCGGAAGTCATCCGGGGCGCGACGCGCAGCGCGTAACGTAAGCATAACAGGTCATGTGACTTGTTAATAAAACTTTTCATTGGTTCATTTTACTTTTCTTATTCTAATGATGAAAGGCTTGGTCATATGACCTAAAAATTACGCTTTTTATTACTTCCGAACATTATTTTTTCTTAAATATATGTTATAATGTTCCAGGCTAATGTACTTTCCCGGAAAATTTACAACTGTCCTGCAAGTAAAATATATTCTTTTTTTGAGAAAAAGGGCGTTTCTTCGTCCCATGACGGAGCCGTTGAGCAAAAGAGGGTCGACCTGCTGTCTTAGTCGCCGATACGCCTGAATATGAGATTCTTATCGATCACTTTATGTTGCAGGAGTAGAAAACACAACAGCCCTTGACCATTTATCTTTACTGCGTTCCTGCGTATTATACCTTTTACCCTTCATGTGATTGGTCTGCTTTATTTCACTTGCCTTTTAATGATTCTAAAACAGTGACTATTATTAAAAACTTTACCAATGTATATACTACTACCATGTTTTCTTTTAAAAACCTTTATTGTGAAAATTTCATTATACAAATACGAGCCTATAACCACGTGGGCCGGCCACGGAGCAAACTGTAATCGTATATGATGAGTAGACATTTACACTGTAGAGGAACGTAACGGGCGGGCCATTAGGTTGCAAGAACTAAGGTGTCTAACAGTTGCGGAATCGGTGGACGTACATTTTATAATTAAAATACGACAGGGCCAGTTACAATAAAATTATCTAGATATACATTTGCGGGCAAGTACCATGCGTGACGTTAATTCGAACTTTCAATAGTACAGTAATCAATAACACATCAGAACTTAATATCAATAGGGATGTCGAAATACTCAATCAATTCTCGTCCCCGCCCACCATGTGCTTCAAAATTGCATACGTATCTCGTGATTTCAAGGTTCTGCAACCAGTACACAACAAGGAGTTACGAGTCCCATTTATTCCGGCGCCATTTTGGGCGAGGACGGGCAGGTCCAGGATATAGTCAAAATGTCTCTACCAACCATCGACTATGATGATGTTCATATGCTGTATTTATAGAGTAACACTCATATGTCCACATGAAATTAATTTGCCACAATCTAAACATGTCATTTTAATCTTTGCAAAGTTCTTCTAAATATTTGGGACCGTTTCCCTTGCCTCTGATGCTGTCAGTGCCACTTCTTTGATGAATGTACTGGCAGGTCGGGGGTTCTCCTCCAAATCTCTCTTTTATGCAGCACTATAATTAATTGGTGCCACCTCTCCATATGACGATGCATGGTATAGTTACCATAACTATATTTTTTTTCGGTTCCTCTGGAGAGTACATCGTGGCAGATGAAGCGTATAACGTACCGGGCATTTACCTTTTTTTGCATGTAGAGGAAAGGGAAAAAAAATCGAGCGTCCGAGTTCTAAGGTGTCCCAGGGCCATTTTAGTGGACCAGGCCCAAATCCAAAGAACAGGCCGCCATTTTGAGAGTCCTGTTGCAGCAGCCTGTCGCTGTAGCATCAAGAGCGGCCAAAACTCAGCTGAATGGCAACTGAAACGGTAAAGGGGCGCCCCACTACAGCAGACGAGCCTCCACCTAGGAAGGCCCGTTCACGCCGCCTCCCCCCCCCCCTTCGGGCACCCCACGCCGTTATTCGGAGCAGTATTGTAGGATGGCCACACCAGTGCAGCAACTTGCTAGACACCACCTCGGTGGTAACCGAATCTCAGCGCCTTGTGGTGTCTTCTATTCAGAAAACATTGTTGTGCTGCCTTCCACCTATTCGCCGCAAGTGCACACGCAACTCAGCTGCATAGCTTGCTAGACACCACCTCGGTGCTAACCGAATCTCAGCGCCTTCTGGTGTCTTCTATTCCAAAAATATTGTTGCGCTGCCTTTGGCCCCATTCGCACATCGGTCCGCTACTGCCGCCATCTCACAGGCCAACGGGGCGCCCCACGCCGACTTTCAGCATTGTAGGATGGCCACACCAGTGCACCTTACTAGACACCACCTCGGTGCCATCCGGATCTTGGCATCTCAGCGCCTTGTGGTGTCTTCTATTCAGAAAATATTGTTGCGCTGCCTTTGGCCCCATTCGCACATCGGTCCGCTACTGACGCCATCTCACAGGCTAATGGGGCGCCCCACGCCGAGTTTCAGCATTGTAGGATGGCCACACCAGTACAGCAACTTGCTAGACATCACCTCGGTGCCATCCGGATCTTGGCATTTCAGCGCCTTGTGGTGTCTTCTAGTCAGAAAATATTGTTGTGCTGCCTTTGGCCCCATTCGCACATCGGTCCGCTACTGACACCATCTCACAGGCCAACAGGGTGCCCCACGCCGACTTTTACCATTGTAGGATGGCCACACCAGTGCCACAACTTGCTAGACACCACCTCGGTGCCATCCGGATGTTGGCATCTCAGCGCCTTGTGGTGTCTTCTATTCCGAAAATATTGTTGCGCTGCCTTTGGCCCCATTCGCACATCGGTCTGCTACTGACGCCATCTCACAGGCCAACGGGGCGCCCCACGCCGACTTTCAACATTGTAGGGTGGCCACACCAGTGCGGCAACTTACTAGACACCACCTCGGTGCCATCCGGATCTTGGCGCGTTGTGCTGCCTTCGGCCTATTCGCACATTGGTCCGCTACTGACGCGAACTCACAAGCCAAAGGGGCGCCCCACGCAGACTTTCGGCATTGTAGGATGGCCACACCAGTGCTGCAACTTGCTGGACACCACCTCGGTGCCATCCGGATCTTGGCGCGTTGTGTTGCCTTCGGCCTATTCGCACATCGGTCCGCTACTGACGCCGCCTCACGTGCCAAAACGGGGCGCCCCACGCCGACTTTCAACATTGTAGGATGGGCACACCAGTGCGGCAACTTACTAGACACCACCTCGGTGCCATCCGGATCTTGGCGCGTTGTGCTGCCTTCGGCCTATTCGCACATCGGTCCGCTACTGACGCGAACTCACAGGCCAACGGGGCGCCCCACGCCGACTTTCAGCATTGTAGGATGGCCACACCAGTGCTGCAACTTGCTGGACACCACCTCGGTGCCATCCGGATCTTGGCGCGTTGTGTTGCCTTCGGCCTATTCGCACATCGGTCCGCTACTGATGCCGCCTCACGTGCCAACGTATTTTCTCCGCATTTTATACCCTATGCCGCATAACAGGTCATGTGACTTGTTTATAAAACTTTTCATTGGTTCATTTTACTTTTGGTTTCCTAATGATGGTAGGCTTGATCATATGACCTAAAAATAACACTTTTCATTGGATGAAAACTTTTTTTTTTCCCAAACGATGAAAGCCCCACCTTGTTTCTGGATGTTTCAGACTGAAGCTGGCGTCAGCATGAAAGCACCACCATCTCGTGGCTCCGGCGTGGTCATTCCGCGAGCAATCATGGCAGCCGCTCCCCACCAGAAGCCTGCAGGAGTCGGGGGGCCCCCAAAACTTTTGTTGAATCCTCAAGGCGGAGGGGACGCTTTCGAGAATGGGGTCCAAGACCTAGCAGACAGTCGTCCGATTTCCAAGGTGTCCCAGGGCCATTTCAGTGGACCAGGCCCAAAAAGGAAAGAGCCTGCCGCCATTTTGAGAGTCCTGTGGCAGCCGCCTATCGCTGCACCGCAAGAGTGGGCGCAACTCAGCTGAATTGCGGCTTTTGACACAGTGGACCAAAAGCGGACGGAATGGCAACTGAAACGGTAAAGGGGCGCCCCACTACAACAGACGAGACTCCACCTGGAGAGGCCCGTTCACGCCGCCTCCCCCCCCCCGGGGCGCCCCACGCCGTTATTCGGAGCAGCATTGTAGGATACCAAAACCAGTGCGGCAACTTACTGGACATCACCTTGGTGCCATCGTTCTGCTGCCTTGGAACTATTCGCTCAACAGTTTGCTACTGATGACCCGCCCCCCGCGACGCCCCACGCCGGATGCCGAAATCAGTGCGGCACCCAGGCAACATCACCTGGGTGCCGTCCAGAAATCTGGACGTTGTGCTGCGTTGGGACTATTCGCACAGCCGACCGCTACTTCGTTGTTTTTCCCTAAAAATGTTTATATATGTTTTTACTGTTTTTGTTTTGTTGTATATATTTAAAAGTTATTAAAGTTTTATAATCTTACTACTTTGTTGGAGTGCTATATATTTTTAATGTGACACATAATTGTAAAAACTTTGATGTACAAAGAGTCATCCCTGGAATCTTCCGCTTCAGGCTCGGTCCCCTCCCCAATCACAATACAGGATCGTTTTCAGATAGTAGGAACGCGTGTGCTGTGACGGATCTCATCGAGTGTGGGCCTTGATCTACTATAACTCCTTTGAAGAGGGGTGATTCTTTACAGCTGGGGCCATAAACTACATCTGCAGGGCTAGCTGATAGCCTAGGACCGGCCTGGACAATCGGACACAGTGGAAAAGGAGTGTCAGAGGGTGCGGTAGTGAATAGGGCGAAAGGGAGATGTCGGGCGGGCACAGGGTGTGATTCTCAGGGAAGAACAGCGCAGATGGGGGGAGGTTTATTACCCATGCATAAGACAGAGAGCGGGGGTGACCAGTGCCTGGGGGAGATGCTTGCGAGGGTGGGGAGCCATGCTAAGGATCGACAGCGTGCAGAGAGTGGGTCTGGTCAAGTCATCTAAAATGGCTGCCGTGCACGACAAAAGTGTGGCATTTGAAAAAAGGCAAGATGGCGCAGACAATGTTTTTCAACACTTCCTGATTTCCTTCGAATCGAACGTTAACAGACGTTGGGGCATATTACCAAAGTTAAGCGATATTTATCCCTAACGATGCTTAGCAACTAATTTTTTACCGCTAAGCATCGTCAGAAATTATCGCAGATAAACCTTGCTATTATCAAGGTTTATCGCAAATGCCATAAAAAACGACCGCAATGCATTAATATCGCTGAAAACTCAGCGATATTCATGCATTACCGAGCTAATGCTCTTAGCCATGTTATCCACCTCCCATTGGATAACATGGCTAAGAACTGCTCAGGGCAGGTGGTAGCTTTTGGAGATATTCGCGCTTAGCCAATATCGACATCATAATCGACCCCTTAATCAGGCCTGAAACCTATGGTTTTTTCAGTGAAATTGCAAGGTTTTTTCAATGCTAATTCCTAACTATAACGTGTGTGAAAACAGTTTTTTTTAAGTGAATTTCAAAGGTTTTTTTAAATGCTAATTTCTGTATCAATTTTTATATTTTTTATATATTTATTTTTCAACAAACTGTCTTTGTATATTGTAATACATTGACAGTATCCTATAATATGCAACGGCACAGCTAGTTTTTATGATTTGTATAAAGTTGAATAGTATAGTCTACATCTTCAATCAAAATATAAACAGTCAAATTTGTCAATTAATTTTTTTTCCAACGTGCGCGCAACGTGCGCGCACCTCGTGATTTAAAAAAAAACATTTTTTTTTGCCCTTCGGGGTCCTTCAGGGACCCCCTGAGAAAGCCTAGGGGGTCAGGAAGTCTCTACCCTGCCCGTTTCCCACGTTCTATACTATTGTTTTTCACACTCTTGTGCCTCGGGGTAAATGCACCGTGCCCGCACCTCGCAACTTTAAAAAAAAAAAGGGGGGGTTTGCCCTTCGGGGTCCTTCAGGGACCCCATGAGAAGGCCTAGGGGGTCAGGGAGTCTCTTCCCTGCCTCCTTTTCACGTTTTACAAAAATCGGGTAAAACACCATTTATATGCGATGGTCGCGCAAAGTCATGTGACTTGAAAACAACACTTTTGATTGGTTAATAGTAGTTTCTGTTCCAGAATCTTCAAAAACCCCACCCACTTCCCTCACTATCCATTTCACTTTCTTGGGAGAAGGTTCTTTGCTGCTTTGTTCCAGCTTTGGAGTTTCCTTCCAGGATTTGAATTGAAACGATGGCAGAGAGACAGCAGCCACAGGATTCCTCCTCTTCTGAGTCAGATGTGGAGCAACAACAGCCACCTGCCAAGAAGTCAAAGGAGTCCTTCATTTGGAAATTCTTCACTTATCCTGCGGGGCAGAAGAAGGTCAATGCGCCAAAGGTATCCTGCACCATCTGTGGGAGTGTGCCTTCGAGGGGAAACCCTCAGAAGAAATATTCATTCAGTATACACACCATGTTGCGGCATGTGAGGAATGTGCACCATCACCAATATGCACAGGCTTCCACAAGAGCCCTGGCGACACAACTTCCACCTGCTGTCCCCAGCACTTCAACTGCAGGAGCATCTCCTTCTTCGTCAGCTCTCACTATCCGGCCACTTTTCAACAAGGTCCACCTCCGTTGCAACATGTGCAATGAAATTCTTTGCTTTGGTGAGCAAAGTCTAAACTTAATGGAGCTGAAGATTATCCAGCAAATATGCTCCCACCAATAATATTTTTCATTTAATAATTTTTGTTCCTGTTGAGCGGACCTGCTGCACAAGGAGGGACAGGAACAGCGTCAGTGATGTCATTAGTGATGTCACTGACCATGTCATGAATGATGTAATATGTGACATGATCAGCAGTGGATTGCGGGTGCGCGATATATAGTTAGTACAACTAACTATATATGGAATTTCAATGGTTTTGTGTGAGTAAAAAAAGGTTTTTTAAATGCTAATTCCTAACTATATATGGTCTATAACCTATGGTTTTTTCAGTGAATTTTCAAGGTTTTGTAAATGCTAATTCCTAACTATATATGGTCTATAACCTATGGTTTTTTCAGTGAATTTCATTGGTTTTTTAAAAGCTAATATCTATAGCTGTAAAATGTATTCTTCTTTAAATCAAAAAATATATTTTATATGTTTATTAATAATTTTTTTATTATTATTTTTTTTTGTTCGCTCCCGGTTCGCGAACCGGGAAGCTTCCCGTTAGCTCAATTTGGTGCCGCGACCCGGTCCGCGAACCGGTAAACTTTCCGTTTGCGCAACTGCCGCGTTAGAAATCAACATCGTGACGCGTCGCGGAAGCACGACGTATCACGTTGTCGCGTAATGCGTCTTATGACGCGCCGCGTTAGCGCACCCGGAAGTGCTCCGGTACGCGAACCGAGACGCGAAGCGCAGCTCCCCGGAAGCGATCCGGGGCGCGTCGCGAAAGCGCGACATATCGCGTTGCCGCGTAATGCGTCTTATGACGCGCCGCGTTAGCGCACCCGGAAGTGCTCCGGAGCGCGAACCGAGGCGCGAAGCGCAGCTCCCCGGAAGCGATCCGGGGCGCGTCCCGCAGCGCGTAACATAAGCGTAACAGGTCATGTGACTTGTTAATAAAACTTTTCATTGGTTCATTTCACTTTTGGTTTCCTAATTATGTAAGGCTAGGTCATGTGACCTAAAAATAACACTTTTCATTGGTTGAGAACTATTGTTTTTCCCAAATGATGAAAACCCCTCCTTCTTTCCTCACTCTGACCTGAGGTTGTAGTATGTCAACAGAACGTCCTCGTGGACGCAACAGCAGCGGCAGCAGCGGAGGCAGGAACAGGAGCTGAGAGCGTGAGCGACGCTGAGGCAGTGGTTGCCAAGCGACCGGTCGGGCTGACTTCTCCGCTTCCCATGAACCCCGTGCAGGACGCCAGCAGAAGCAACCAGGAGGCAGCAGATGGGGCTGAGATGGGCGCTGGAAAGGGGAGAGTAAAGGAAATGTCTCAGAGGGGTTTGCCCACAGAAAAGACTACAGCGGACAGTGAAAACGGTAAGAATGTGCAAAAAGCGACAAGTGGGGCGAAAGGACAAGAAAATGCTGACATGCTACAGGCAATAATGCAGGTGGAGGCAGAACTAATGGCTAAATCCCCTAATCCCACATGGGGGAGTTCGGTTAGTTTGGTGGCAGATAAGTTAACACTCGATCACCCCATGGAGAAAGAGAGGGAAGATGTATGCTCGTTGGAGGGGGAGCGCTTCTTTTCAGTGGGCGAGGACTCTGACTCTACTCAGCAGGAGGGGGAGATATCAGATTTAGAGGAGGAAGATGAGGCGGAGAAGGAGGAGGTTGAAGAAGATGAGGAGGATGAATCTTGGACGGCCTCTACCTCTTCTGAAACTGATATAGACAAAGACAAAGAGTCTACATTAAAAAAGAAACAGACTTTGCGACGAAGGCACGAAAGAGGTACTGAGAGGAAACTGGACTGGGATTATTCGGCGACATCGCAGACGTACCAAGAAGAGTCAGAGTCAGGTCTAAATCAGGATGATGCTCTGGGAAAAGTATTTAGCATGCTGAAACAAATACAATCCGAAGCAAGATCCACAAGTCGTAAAACAAGACAAGACTTCAAGAAAATTCAAACGACGCTTAGGAAGACAAATAAACTGTATGAAGGTCTGGCTGGGAGAGTTTCTGAGGTGGAGGAGAGAACAGGCAAGATTGAGGATGACTTTCGCAGTTTTAGCGAATTCAAAATACAACAGGAAAAAAAGGCGGATGATATCCTCTGGAAGATGGAGGATTTCGAAAATCGCCAGCGGCGCAATAATGTTCGAATTTTGGGAGTGGCAGAAGGGCTTGAAGGGCAAGATCCAAGGGGTTTTGTGGTCAAGCTATTAAGGGGTGCTTTCCCGGAGTCCCAGTGGCAGTGGGAGGCAGAGGTACAGAGGGCGCATAGGTTCCCCTTTGTCCAGCGAAAGCCATATGGAGCTGAAGGAGGGTCCAAAGCGCCACTCCCCCGAGCAATATTAGTGAACGTTGGAAACTTTCTACTCCGAGAGGAACTTATCCAGAAAGCCAGACCAGACAGCAGAAGAACGGCGGAGGGTGTTACTTTTTTTACTAGGCCTGACTTTTGTCACGTGACAGTAGAAAGGAGCCCCTTGGTTCTTTTTATGAAGATCTGCAGGCAAGGGCCATGGAACTTTGTTTGAAGGGTAAACATTGTCTGGTCTTGGGTGATTTTAACATCCATATGGATCAAGGAGATGAGGGGTGACACGATTAGACTCTTGGATGTCACCGCTCCTCTTGGCCTTATCCCCCACTTGGCTGTACCAACCCATAATAGAGGTCATACTCTCGACCAGGTGTTTTCCACTCTGCCTCTCATCATGGCCCTTCCAATCCCTGTGCTCTGGTCAGATCACTTTCTGATATCTTTTCAGATTGTCGGGGTTGGTAAGCCCGTGTGTGCCGCCACTTGTCCATCGGGGCAGTCCCATCGAGCCTATCATAAGGTCTCTCTTGAAGATTTGGGACAGGCCTGCCGTGATTACCCCTGCCGGCTGTCTGGAAACTTGGAGTCTGACCTTGTTCAGTTGCAAGATTGGATCAGGGAGCGCCTAAATGAACTTGCTCCTGAATCCTCTCCTCGTAAAATTCCTAGGCGGTCATCTGCACCCTGGTTTACTGAGGCCCTGGCTTCGTCCAGACGTGCCTGTAAGAGTGCGGAAAGACGGTGGCGCCATAGGTACGAGGATGTGGCTAAGACGGATTACAAGTTAGCTATTAAAGCCTATCATGCTGACATTCGGCGAGAAAAACGGCACTATTTCGCGGCTCGAATAGAGTCAGCCTCTAGCTCCTGTAAGGAGATCTTCGCGATCGTGAAGGAGTTTATGTCGCCCAAAGCTATTGCATCTCAGCACGAGTTCTCGGAACCGTGGGTGACCGCACTGGCCAGCTTCTTTCATGACAAGATCAAGCTGATCCAGGACTCTTTCCCAAACCCTGTCATTGGGGCTAGGATGTGCCAGGAGATCCATGGGAATTTGGTGGAAGATTCTGAGTACACTCTATCGGAATTTCCACCTCTATCTATTACTGCGTCGCATGATTTGCTCTCTCAGCTTAAATCCGGTTCACCTGCTGACCCGTGTCCTGCCAGGTTTTTGGCAAGGATGGCGGAGGTGGTCAATCCACTTGTGAATCCTGTGCTGAACTGTTCTTTGACCAGTGGCGTTGTTCCCGGTATTTGGAAAGAGGCGAGGGTGGTTCCGCTTCTCAAAAAACCGGGGCTCGACCCTGACCTTCATGCGAACTATCGCCCGATCTCTCTCCTACCTGCTTTTGCTAAAATCGTCGAGAAACATGTCCATGGGGTCCTTTCTGCCTTCCTTGAGTCACACGGCCTGCTTCATGCCTCTCAGTCTGGCTTCCGTACCAACTTTAGCACTGAAACGGCGCTTCTTGAAGTCAGTGAGGCTATCAAGGAGGTGCTGGACTCAGGGGGCAGGGCCATGTTGGTCATGCTCGACCTGTCGGCGGCTTTCGACACCGTCCCTCATGAAGGTCTTCTCCGTAGACTGTATGAGATAGGTCTGCGTGGGACGGTGTTGAGGTGGTTTCAATCTTACCTTACTGGTCGCCGGCAGGTGGTCTGGGCCCCCCCCACTCAGCCGAAGTGCCGCCGCTTGGGGTTGGAGTACCGCAGGGCTCCGTGTTGAGCCCGATACTTTTTAATATCTTTCTGACCCCTCTGGCGGTGCTGGCTGAGTCTTTTGGGGCCAAGATAATATCATACGCCGACGATACTCAGCTCCTTTTCACGTGTGCAAAGGGGGCTGAGTTTGATGGAGACAGTATCTGTGGCTGCCTAGGAGCTGTATTTGAATGGTTTCAGGGTCATAGTCTTAAGTGTAACCCTGGAAAATCTGAGGTGCTCTTTTTCGGGTGCCAATCCGACCCGAGCTGGCAGGAATGGTGGCCGCATGATATGTTTCCACCGGCATCTTCCTCCACTGTGGCGAAAAATCTGGGGGTTAAAATTGATAATGGCCTGACCATGAAAGCCCAAGTTCTTGGCCTTGTGGGCGTCTGTTTTGGCTTGCTCAGGATGTTGCGGAGGTTTCTCCCTCTGCTCTCTTTTGACCATCGTAAGATTACCGTCCATGCCCTCATAGGATCGAGGCTGGACTATTCCAATGTTCTTTACCTGGGTTTGCCTGACTACCTGATGCAGCGTCTTCAGGTAGTCCAGAATTCGGCCGCCCGCGCCATTTATGGTCTCCCCCGTCGGGCCAGCGCCTCTGATCTTTTATCCACCTTGCACTGGCTCCCTGTCAGAAAGCGAATTGCTTTCAAGGCCCTCACTTTGGCCCACAAGGCGCTATATTCTACTGGAGCGACTTATATTCAGAAAAGGCTAGCCTTCTATAAACCCACCAGGGTTCTGAGATCAGAAACTCTCTTTCTTGCGGTGGTTCCAGTGGTGAAGAAGGCTCAGACTGGTGGACGCTCCTTCAAACGTCTTGCTCCCCAGCTCTGGAACACTCTCCCCCTGTCACTCCGCAGCACCGCAAATCTGCTTGCCTTTAGGAAGGGACTTAAAACTTGGTTGTTTGGTCTTTAGTCTGGTGTTTCTACTCTTCCTACTGCTCCTTTTTTTCTTTGTTGTGTTATGTGTTAGCTGCTGACCTGTTGGTCTGAAAGCGCCGGGACACTCCGTTGGAGTATCTGAGCGCTATACAAAACCCCCCCTTAACATAACATTAACAGGTGGAGGCTGAGGAAAATGATCTCGGAGTTTCAGGCTTTAGGATCAGAGGCGTACTTGCTATTCCCAGCCAGGTTGAAAGTTGTCACAAAGGGCAGGGTCAGGATGTTTATGTCAGAAGTGAAAGCACAGGAGTTTATTCAGGAACTGAAAAGGGCGAAGAAAGAGGGGCACTGAGGGGAAAGGCATTGGTATTGGATTTGAAAGTTATTAGGTTGTAGAGAGGGGGGGCACACTGGAGATGATGGGAGAGGGGTGCGACCAACACAACCAGGAAGCGTCCACACATAGGTCATTGCTGACCTATTTGCCTGCAGGGGGAAGGGAGGGGGGGGAAGACAGGGGAGGGGGGAGAGGGGGAAGGGGGGAACCAAAAAGCAGCTGAAATGTACGGCTTGGATATGGCAGTTAGCACACATTATCTATTTTGTTCATTGACTATATTTCTGAGTAAGGGAAGAGGGAGAAAGTTCGGAAGGTGGGGGAGAAGGAGTAAAGGAACAGTTGGGTTAGGAAGAGCTGTTTTTTTCTTCAATACACAATGTCATGTAGGATAGTCTCTATAAATGTATGTGGGCTGAATGATCCAAGGAAAAGGGCGAATGTAGCAGCTTATATAAGAACTTTACAAGTGGACCTAGTATGCCTACAAGAAACGCATATAGAAGAAAAGCAAATTTACCTGATGAATCAATTAGGTTTTGATGTACTTGCTGCCAGTAGGCAAGGAACTAGGACAAGAGGTGTTGCGATACTGGGGAGGAGAAGGGATGTGAGAGTTAAAAGAAAGAAAGAGGACCAGTGGGGGAGATGGGCTATGGCGGAGTTAAGTGTTAAAGGCCTCAATGTAACATTAGTAAATGTATATGGTTCCACCGAGGATGATCCGGAGATATGGCAGTTTTTAGATACAGAACTAGCACAATGGCCCGAATCAGTAATATGTTGTGGTGATTTTAATATGCATGACCCTACAAGTTCATTTACGGGTACAGGAGTGGCGTATAATGGCAGAAAGAGAAAAGTAAATAGGGCTATTGCAAGCATGGTTAAAAATAATCTCTTGGCAGACCCCTGGATAATGCAGCACCCACTGTTAGATGGGAGCACTTTCTTTTCGGCACCTCACCAGGTGTTGGTGAGATTAGATTATTTTTTAGTCTCAAGGTCTTTTGTTTTGGGGACACAGATTGAAAAGCAGCCAAGGATTATTTCTGACCACAGCCCGCTAATACTGACAGTTAAGGTCCCACAAGTACAGAGCAAGAGGCCCACTTGGACATTTGAGAGGAGTCTTCTTCAAGACCTCGAGTATAGGAAATACATGGAGGGGTGGATTAGGTCCTTTTGGGAGATCAATCATGGAACTGCCTCTGTAGGGCAAACCTGGGATTGCTTTAAAGCAGGTGTTAGAGGGGAGACACTGAGCTATGTGTTGACTAGACACAAGAAAGAGAGGGTAAAGAATGAAGCTATTCGACAAAGGATAATTATCGAGGAAGTAAAGCTAGTTGCTGCAGTAAAATCCAAATCTAGCTTGGAAAACATATTATTAGCACTAGTAGCATTGAGGGCAGACGCAGTAGAAAGTTTCTCGAAAAAGCTTGCGGAAAAATACCTGGCTAAGAAGGAAGAGGCCTTTGAGTGCAGTGAGAAAGTGGGCCACATACTTGCGGTTAAAGTTAGACAACAGAGGGCAGCTGCGGAGATAAAAGAGATATTGGACCCAATGGGTGTCACTGTCACAGGCTCAGATAAGATCAGAGATGTCTTCAGAAGTTTTTATGAAAAATTGTATATACAGGAAGACACAGAGGGAATAGTGGAAATAAGGAATTACCTTAGAGGTATTTGCCCATCCTCTGTCACAAGAGAAGAAGAAGAAATGTTAGAATCTACCTTAAGGTTGGAGGAATGTATCGATGCACTAAATAGTCTACCATCAGGGAAGGCGACCGGACCTGATCAAATTCCGGTTGAATTTTATAAAGTGTTTCGTGATTATTTGTTAATTTATATGTTTGAGGTTATGCTATATGTACAACAAGGGGGGCAGTCACCAGATTCATGGCGTGGGGCAGATATAATTGTTATAGCTAAAAAAGGGAAGCCCGCAACCCTTCCTGGTTCTTACAGACCCATTACGCTAATGAATTCAGATAGCAAGGTTTATTCTAAGATGTTGGCAAAGAGATTAGCAGGTTGTATTGAACACTTGGTGAGTCCATCGCAGCATGGTTTCATACCCGGGAAGGGCACGACACAGCACGTCAGAACTCTGATCACCATGATTGATGCGGCAGAAGTCACAGGCGACCCTATTTCAGCATTGTTTTTGGACGCCGAGAAAGCTTTTGATAGGGTCGCCTGGGAATATCTATGGGAAGTTATGAAGTGGTGTGGTATTGGTCCAGGGTACATAGGAGCAATACAAGCCCTGTACAGAGACCCGGTTGTAAAAATTAGAGTAAATGGAGGGCATTCGGATTTAGTACATATACAAAGGGGGACTCGTCAGGGCTGCCCGTCTTCTCCATTGTTGTTTGCCCTGTATATAGAGCCACTGTTACGCAAGCTAGAGGGAAACCGTGATATCCAACCTGTGGTACTAAACGGCTATACTGTGAAAACTCTCGCCTATGCTGACGATGTCGCTATATTGACCCCAAATCCGGATATAGCTATGGTGGGAGTAGAAGCAGAAGCGCATGAATTTGGGCTGATTTCAGGATACTGCCTGAATAAAACTAAAACCCAGATTATCATTAACAGGTTTGCAACAAGCTTAGATAGTAGGGTGGTTAACAATGCAACATACCTAGGGATTGATATATCTGTAAAACTGGAGGAGTTAGTCGAGCGCAATATGGAACCACTGGTAGCGAAGGTTAATAGCCACCTGGAAAGGATAAACAATCTACATCTGTCTCTGGTCGGTTGTACAAATGTGTTGAAGATGATGGTTTTGCCTAAATTTTTGTATCTATTCAGGTCAATACCTTTAATTTTTGAGAACAAATGGTTCAACAGGCTGGAGAGCGTAGCTAATAGATTTATCTGGGCACGAGGAAAAACCCGTAGGGCTTACAAATGTATCACTTTGCCAAGGGATAGAGGGGGCTGGGGTGCTCCAGATTTTAGATTATATTATTTGGCTGCCGCTCTCCAGTACATGCAGGGAATAATAGGAGGAGGCGTGGGGTCATCAAAGGTCGTCACCATGTCAATCGAAGCTTACTCAGTGGTACTAGGACGAAACTCCGCAAATTGTTTCCTGTACTTTACGGATTTGGGTTACCTTAGAAGGCAGGCATATAAGACTCTTAGGGCGGCACTTAAAATCTGGAGTACTTTTCAGAAAAAGATAGGTATGGGTAGATTCAACAGGTACACGAAAGTTTATAAAAATAAATCCTTCCCTGAAGAGATTTTTGCGGATTCAGTGATGGCGGATTGGGAGAATAAAGGGATACATCAAATTGGGGATTTATTTAATTCAGAGGGGATTGTACAATTTGAGGAATTGGTCAGAAAATATAAAATAAACAGAAGGGACTTCTTCAAATACCTTCAGATTAGGAGTTTTCTTAGAAATAAACAAGGGGGGCCGTTGGGCTTTCACACAAACGAACTGATGGAAGGGCTAAGTACTGGGGAGGAATACTCCATTAGGCTAATATATGCTGCGCTGGCAAAAAATAGAGCAGATGATTTGGATAAGCATAGGGCTAAATGGGGGGATAGGATAGAGGCTGCCCCTGAATCATTCAATGAATCATTGGAATTAGGCCGGTCCATGCTATGTTCTGCCCCCTTGCAATCCCAAAAGAACAAAGTGAAAATGCCAGTACTGATACAGAACTGATTAACACACTTGAAGGCAAAGCCTGAAAGGATAATTCGAGGCTAGGAGCTGATTAATAGCTTTTATTATTTGGTTCCAACGAACAGCTCTATTTTAGAAAAGCATATTTAAAACGATGGACAATATTACATACTATGTACAAAAATAAAAGGTATGGGACTCTTACATCTTATCAGGCATGTCACAAGCATACAACATTCAACCATTCAGGGACAATTATTAACATGTGCAATATATTACAGTGATTTGCAATAGAAAAGCAAGCATAACAAGGCTGAAAAAAGGTGAGCCACGGTCTGCAAAATATTTTAGACACTATTACTTAGAAAGTTATCTACAACAAGTACATTCCGTACGCAAATTAAATTATTCTTGGTTTTTTCTGGTTTAAAGAAAAACACAGTAATGTACAAGGAATGGTGAAAAGCAACTGGGTGATTCGAATAAGCTTGTCACCCATGCAGACTCAAAGGTGGCTGTGGGCCTACGCGTTTCGAATCCTCTCGATCTATTAGGATTCTCTTCAGGGCCTTTAGTTATATCTATAACAAAATAAAAGAAAAAAGGTTGAAAGAGTTAATATATACATATACAGTGGATCAACGTCAGAATCCTCACTCAGATCACCCCCTCTCTCATCAGCCACCTGCAAGGGTGGTGGAAATACTGTGCTATGGCGAAAGCATCAATATAGAAGCTGACTGGGATACTCTGCGGAGTTAGTTCTAAGTAGATGGAACGAGAGAACATGTTATGATCTAGGTGGTAAGCGGGATTGCTACTGTTTTAACGGAGTTTAATCTACATGGCTGGAGAGTGAAAACATGTAAAGATCTTACCTGCCTAGGTGATAGGCGGGATTGCTATGCTGGAGGCCGAGTCACCCGGAAAAACGGAGGAGGTGCCTATAGATGGATAAACACGCATATAATCAAGATAAGCATTTTCTTAGCACAGGGCCACAATTTCGACAGACCACCGTCCTTACCTATTATTAATGAGCCTTAGTGTAGGAGTGTGACGATCGTCGGAGTAAAAAAGCACGAAGTCCTAAAAGGAGTAACATAACACATGCTGGAGTTAACTAGAGACGCCTTACGCTACTAACATGTTGAAGAAATAACTATTCTTAAATCTTACCACTAGGAATTGGCATTCAAGGATGCACTTTATCGGCGATGATTTGACAGGCCGTGAATGAGTGCGGAGGGCGTGGTCCGCCGGACGCGGCTTACTGTTTACAAGCGGATCATAAGGCCCTACAACAAGTAACATAGTGAATGTAAGCGAACCTGTGGGGCGAGTCTAACAAAGTTGGATAGAAAATAAAATCCTCTTACCAAGAACGCGGAGTGACGCGCTGGTCTTATTTTGAAAAATTGCTACGGTGGAAAACAACGAGGTGGGAGTTAGTTCCGGGGCAATCTAGTTCAGCTAACTAATACTACGAGACGAACAGGTGGTGGTACTCACAATTAATTCACAGTTCCAGAGCCTCGATCGACGACGTGACAAGAAGTACATACTCCGGCACAGGCACCTTAACTAAAAGGGCTGCCGTCCAGGCCCCCTTATATACAGGTCGGTGATTGGTTGACGCCTACCTTGTTTCTGGTATTCATTTTGGAACAGAAAACCAGGACTGGATTTGGCACAAGGGATTTGGCCTACATAGAGAGCATGGTAATACAACCATTCTACTCATAATTTGAATATTTCGCTCAGTTCATTCAGCCCAGACACCGAAGTGTCAAATTTAACTATTAAAAAAGCTTCCCGTTTTGACAAGGCGAGATTATGATCGCCACCACGAGGGTTTTTTTCCACTTTGGAAATAACAGTCCATTTGAGGTCACTGACAACATGCTGCATCCGCGTCCAGTGGAGCACCAAAGGGGCATTTTCAACCTTGTTTTTAATTCTCGATTTGTGTTGCGAGATCCGATGGCGGATCTCTTGATTGGTTTTACCTATATACAGTAGGTGACAAGGGCATGTGATGCCGTATACGACAAACTTACTCTTACAGTTACTAAAGGATTCATGTTTCCAGAAGATGCCGTTATGCTGAAACAGTGAACCCTCAATACAAGATTCACAACAAAGGCATGTCCCACATTTATGGTGTCCAACAATGGGGGGCATCCCCATCATTTGGCGCAATGTCGCAGGTTTTGGTGCAGGCATCGCCGCACGGACAATGTGGTTGGCAATGTTATTTTCCTTTTTGAAGGCAAATAGAGGCATATCCACAAGACTTTCATCCAGGTCTTTCACTAGATGCCAATTCTGCTTAATGACTTTTTTGAGGTGATTAGCATTGGGACAAAACGTCGTGACACAAACCTGTCGTTTCAGTACAGGTTTGATTCTTCGTTCTAGGGTAGTCTCGCGTGGTGTCCACTGTGCCCTCTTCATATCCCAGCACTATAAAACACTATTCTCGCTGTACCACACCCCAGCTAGGATTGCGAAATGGGGGGGTACAGAGGGTATTATATGTCCCAGATGCAATTCTACAGAGGCAGACATCGTCCACATGTTTGCTACATGTCCTCAACTATATACGCTAATTAAGGATATCGAACAATTTCTAGTCAACTCATTAAAGATAAGGACAACCTTTACAGTAAGCTTAATTATGTTGGGAGTAGACGCAGGAAATGTCCAAATGGATTCAGGTTATGTAATGTTTATGTTTATGGCAGCGGCTGTCTTTAGATTAATGTTAGCCAGGGTATGGCTAGATAAGAATCCCCCAACCATGCAAGTGTGGTTATCAAATCTCATTGCTATACATAATTTAGAGAAATATATATATGCAAGGAAGGGTAGGGTAGGGAGAGCTCGAGGTATTAAAATATGGGGACCATTGGAGAAATGCAGAACAGGAATAGGATGATCCATTTTGCCAATTTGCTAATTTGTCTTTTCTTTTCAGTTTGTTTTTTTCTTTTTATGATTGTGTTTCTTTGAAATGGTATAATATGATATTATGTTGTTTTGCCCCCCCCCTTCGGTGCCTAAATGTAGTTGATCTAAAGCTCCCGGCAATATTGTGTGGCGAACAAATGTAGGAGGCAAAATGTTGTACTTATATTGTTCTGTAATGTGTGCTTTCTTTTGAAATCTAAAATAAAATATATTTAAAAAAAATAAATAAAAAAAATAACACTTTTCATTGGTTTAGAACTATTTTTTTCCAAAATGATGAAAGCCCCCACCTTTTTTCTCACTCTGACTTTCAACTTTGGGAAAGGAAGACCTATTTTGCTGAGTGGAAAATGGCTTCACTAGTAACTGCAGCTGGTGCACCCCCACCACCACCACCACCTCCTCATAGGAAGAGAGTACCACCTCCACAGTTCCTTCCCAACACAGAGGAGGAAGAGGATGAAGAAGAGGAAGAGGAAATACAGGCAACACAGTTTTTACAAGAGGAGCCCCGGATATCTCACCATAAAAATAGTTTCATTTGGCAGTTTTTTTCT
Organism: Lissotriton helveticus; assembly: GCF_964261635.1. NCBI lineage: Eukaryota > Metazoa > Chordata > Amphibia > Caudata > Salamandridae > Lissotriton > Lissotriton helveticus. The sequence goes on from NC_136059.1 coordinate 1,460,938,238, forward strand.
TTTCCTGAAGGACAAAAAAAAGTTAATGCTCGCTATGTGACGTGCCTCATATGCAAAGAGGACTTATCTAGAGGCACAAATAAGAAGTATAGTTACGGTAACTATACTATGCACCGTCACATGCAGAGGTGGCATCCACTAAATTACAGCAGGGCAGAGATGCGTGACCTCCAGGACAACCCACCAACTCCTGTGGCCAGGACATCGGCACAGGTAACTCTGTCGGGGCCAGAGGCACGGGAAACAGTGCCAAACATTCAAGACAACTTTGTCCACATGAAGATAGTGTGTTTATATTGCGGTACCTTACTCTCATGTGGCAATATGAGTATTAATTTGATAAACAGAGCATTTGAAAACCACAAGTGCTCAAAACGCCCCAAAAAATAAAAAAATTTTTTGCTCCTGTTGAGCCCTTTCCAATGCCTGTTTTTCGTTGTTTCCCCCCCCAAAAAAACCCAAAAAAAACATAAAATTGTTCAAAAAATACAAAAAAAACAAAAAATGTTCAGAAAAAAAAAAATATATAAAACAACAAAAACATTAAAAAAAAAGTTCTTTTCAGAACTACCTCCCCTTTATAAAAAAATTGCTAGAATGTTTAGCACTCTGGCAACCTCTATTTCTTTTGGTTCGCTTCCCGGTTCGCTCGCCGGTACGCGAACCGGGAGCGAACCAAAAAAAAAAAAAGAAGAGTAAGTATAAGGGAAGTAAACAGAGAGTAATGTTAAAAGAAAGACAGCTATAGGGACTAAACCAGAGATACTGTTTAATAGATTTATTTACCGAAGAAAAGATGTAAGAGGATATAATTGTGAAAAACAAAATAGATAAGGAAGTGAAAGAAAAAAAGGAGAGTAGAAGAATAACAAAGAAGAGTTTCTTAGAGAATGTGAGGGAAGCGCTCCATTAAAAAAGGTGGGAAAGTAATTTACAGAAGAAACCCTGGAGACACTTTCACCAAATATAGATTAGCTCATACTACATACCAATCCCTACCATTTTCACAAATTTGGTTGGAATTCCATTTAGCCATTTAGCCTGTAGACCTCTCTAAATACCCTGAGGTAAATTACTTCACAAAACACATCTGAAGTGTTGGAATTGACAACCAATTAAAATGTTACTTTCATTTTCTACTTTTTTTACCTGACATTTGATTGGTTATGTACCTGAATATATATAAAAAAAGAGAGAGAAACACAGCCATTTTGACTACTACTTCCTGAACTACATTGCAAGATCATTTTCACTCACAACTTAAACTTGTTTTTAAAAGGTAAGATATTATTTTATAAATTTGAAAACATTTTCAGATAGTTATATACTATCCCTCTGTAAGAGTTAGACATTTAGAAAGGCTTGTTTATTATAATTATGGATTGATTTAGGTTTCTGTGGTATAATTATGAATTTACATAGGCTTTTTCACAGGCACTTTTTAATAGTACTACTTCATGCCTCAAAAGTACCTGTCAGAACTTAAACCCAACAGCGCCCTATCTCTACTGATATATTTATTTTTTATTCGAATTTCAGCACAAAAATGCAAGGAGAACAGAACGTTTCCTTTGAAATTGTCCTAGACATGAACAATGAGGAAATAATTGAACCCATTGACTTGGAATTCATGGATGAATCACGAGACCATGAACTTCTACAATGTGTAGAATCTGTGGATTATTTACTTCATTATGATGACGGTCAAATGTGGGAAGTTATGTTCACTCATCAAGAGGACATATCGGACAGTCAGTTCAGTTCATAAACTTTATTCGATTCACATAAGAATCATAAAAGTCAAATAATACATTTTAGAACATCTTTAAAATTCATTTAGAAGCAGTTTTTAAATTTGTACGGTAAATTAATAACATACATTGATTAATAGGAAAAGTTATGGCCCATTGCTATTCGATCAGGTTCAATTAATCATGAATACTTCATATCAATGTTGTGTTTAAAAATAAAACAACAGTATACCTGAGCAACAAAACTGGTTCTGGGAGCCAAAATTAGCTATACCGTTTTCTGATCATAAGTGACACACGTATAAAATTTAACATTGCACAACAAACGTCAGATGTAGACAAAGCTAACAAATGGTCATAGCCCTCTTTATAATGGCAAAGTTGTTTTTCCTTAAGGATCGGCTTAATGAACCTCATTCTCGGATCCTTGTATAAAGAACAGAAAAGAACAACATGCAACGTGCTTTGGCTATCTTTGTTGTTACAGGGACAGGGGGCAGTCTCTCACACCAGCTCCCCTGTCTAGGGAACGCAAAAAGAAAATGCAAAATGCGTAACCTAAACCTTGTCAAATAGAATCGCCATTGCACATGATTTATAAAGGTTAAATAAAACTGGTGATACAAAGTAACCTTAAATTCTTGAGGGCTAACCAAAGGGTGCACAAGTGAGGATTTCAAATAACTTATTTTGATAACAGATTTGATATCTCCCTGAATGTTTTCAGGACTATCAAAAATATCACCCAGGCCTATTTTATGAAGTGTTTCATTTACATAAGACAACCATGGGATCTTATTCATGTGTGTCAATTTTAGACAATCCCGAAGGATGTCTCTAGACAATTGTAGATCCTCTGACAGCCATATTTTGCCCCATAATAGAAGAGGGGAGAGACGGATTGTGTCACTCACATAACTCAAACCTACCTCATCATGGGCAAATCTATTTGAGGAACTTAGTGGAATAGCCAGTACACGTTTTAAAAATTTATTCTCCATAATTTGTATTGCATCAGGGCTTTCGGTTCCCCAGACCCCTGCCCCATAAATAGCTACTGACAAGCATTTTGCTTTATACAGGGTTTTTAGATGTTTGACGGGTTTTTGGCCTAACTTCCCACAGAAACGAAACAGTCCTTCAATAGAGCGGCTAGCACTCTGGACTCGAGTCTTAATTAACGGGGCCCAACTTAGTTTGTTGTTAAAGAGGTTTCCCAGATAGTTAAAGTTTTCCACTTTTTCAATGGTACAGTTGTTTACTACAAACTTTCTGGTTTTGGTGCTCTTTGGGCCACAGACCATAACAAAGGATTTGGTGAAATTTACCTTCAGGTCTAGGTCCAACATAAAAGTATGGAAGGCATCAAGACAATGCTGCAAACTATTTCCTGTGAGAGTCATTAATACCGTATCGTCAGCGTAAGAAAGCATCGGTACACTCCTGCCATTAACCTTTGGAAAATCATGGCAGTGGTCCAACAGGTATTTTTCCAGCCCATTAGTGTAAACTAGGAACAGGAAGGGGGCTAAAATACATCCTTGACGGACGCCCTCAGTCGAGGGGATAGACTTTGTTTTCTCTCCCCCTGGCCCGAACCTTATGGCTACAGTGGTTGCTTCATGGAGTCTACGGAGCAGAAGAACCAAAGGTTCCTCGAAACCCATATCCTCCATCATCTTCCACAGCTTGTTTCGGCAGACAGTGTCGAATGCACTTGAGAGATCCATGAAGGCAAGATGAATGGAAGAATTCATTGCCTTCATGTATTTCCCTATAATCAGTGCCAGGTTTAGACACTGTTCGACAGTACCTTTGCCTTTCCTGAACCCATATTGGGAATTTACAATAAGGCCCACCGAATCTGCCCATGTTTCCAATCTGGCTAAAATAACCCTACCCAATATCTTACATGATGCATCAATTAGTGAGATTGGGTGATAGCATCGGGGGTCAGATCTATTGCCTTTCTTAAAAATTGGCACCACTACTGCCTCCTTCCATGATGATGGAATACGACTAATAACAACTGCTCTAAATACATTTAATAAAAGAGGGGCCCAAATCTTGACATTGTGCTTGAAAAAGTCCAATGGCACTAGATCAGGGCCGGGAGCTTTTAATGACATACCTTTCAACAGAGCATCTTCTACTTCTTGCAAGGTGAGTGATAAGCTCAGAGACAAAGTTGATTGCGAAACCACTAATTCCCTAGGGTCTCCCAATGACAATTCATTAGGTGAAGTTCCATGTGGGTTAAAAATAGCCCCAAAATGTGATTCCCATGTTTCACAAGGAATCTGCATCACAATATTATCCTTACCATTACTTATGAAAAGAGGGCGATTAATTACTTCCCAAAATAGCCTACTGTCCTTCAAATCAGAGGCCTTTTCTAAATCTTCCCAAGCCAGATTTTTTAGGTCCAGCTTCCTTGTTCTTATTGCTTCTTTATAGGCCATTCTAGATGCCCTAACTAATTCTATATCCCTTGGTTTTTGATTTAGTGCCACTTTCAGGGATCTATGTGTGGCCGAGCATACAGCATCAAACCATCTGGGCCCTGACCTTTTGTTTTTCCCAATTGGTTTTGTAAGGCGTTTGGCTACGTGCCCACATAATATTTCAAAATTCTCTATAACCTTTTCGGGATTAGATGTCGGTGATAGGCATACATCATATTCTGAGCTATGTTCAGTTATGATCTCGGCCTCAAGACCTGCTGCATCTATTTTACCCCATTTAAGAGTAATGCCTTGGTTCCTGTTACATTTTATAGGTTGATCCCAAACAGAATGTTTGAGTTTAACAGGACAGAAAAGGGATAGGATTAAGGGATTGTGGTCACTGGCAGCATTAGCAACTACTTCCAGTTTATCAACATAATGGAAATACCCATTGGAAATAATTACAAAATCAATAATACTCATCGTGCCTCTACTTCCCTGAAATGTCGGTATCGGGGCCAAGTCTGGACCAACCCAGGGTTCCACTATAGCTAGGTCATTCAAAATGATGATATTATTTAAAGCGTCCCCCTGGGGTGTATGTTTGAAATGTGTCAAAGGAAGGTCGTGGGAATCTCTCAATCCACACACCTTCGAGTCCCCATGGGTACATAGAGAGCAGTTAAAATCCCCCACCCAGATGACAAAAAGTAGGGGATGCTCGTGACGTGCCCTGGTCATGGCCTCCTCCAACTTCAACATTACAGTTGTCTCGTTAATATCAAAGATGTTATAGTACCAATTAATCAATAACAACGGTTCAGGAAACAAGTTAACCAACATAAGCACTTGGAACCATGGGGTGTCAACTATCTTGGTAATTACAAGTTTACACAGTTTTAATGAGGTTGCTGTCATTAGACCACCTTTTGCCCTACCAGCTTGTGAGGCTACCGCTAGGGTATTAAGGGCTTGAAAGCCATCAATATCCTGTGTGCAACGGCTCCATGTTTCCTGGAGGCACAAAATATCACAAACACCCACAAAATCTAACCATGCCTCATCCTCCAGTCTTTGAGCAAGCCCAGCAATATTCCATGAAATTAAGCAGATCCTTAGTTCACTTTTGGTCTTTGTGACTGGCTTAAGTGATACTTCCGGAACGTGCCATTCAATAATTGCACTTGACGCACTTTCTGTATTGATACCGGCCACAGGGACTTGGGGTTTGGAAGCACAACCGTCACCGATGGGAACTTTCACCCATGGGTTGTTGTTGCAACTTTCACCCTTCGCCCTCTGGCTGGACTCTTCTATTATCAGGGCATTACCAGGAGAATATTGTGGTGGTCAATCTTGCTCATCCATACCCATAAGTGGATCAAAACGATTTCTTAACGGGATATTATTTGGGAACCATCCCGCCACCTCCTGCAAAGGACCAAACGTGTTGGTAGTTGGTGCCCCTTGCCACCAATTTTGCTGGCTATGTCCATCGAACCTATTTGATGTCCGTCCAGCATTCTGGACAATAGTCCAGGAACCTTCTTTCGCATAGTGAGTTCTTGGAGGATAAAAGAAGGTAAGGGGTCTCAAAACTATTGTAGGGTTAACTTCATACGATGGCCGCACACATATATTCTGTGCTGTGTAAGGATCAGCAAAAGAAACAATAATACAGTCACCTACCAAGGACTTAGGTGTGGGGCCTATCCATGGCACTCTACGGACCATTAATATGCTGCATCTATGATGAACAGGGAGCTGTGTGTTGGAATTAAGCCAATGAATGACTTTATTTTTCAGGGATTGAGGATTCTCCTGGGAATTCTGATCCAACTCTGGAACTCCAGCAAGTATGGTCACATAGGGCCCAGCTTCTGGTGGAAGATCAATAAAGCCGCCACGAAAATTGGGGCGACTGATCGGCCGCTGAAAATTATTCAGAGAATTTTGCATTTTCCTATGCTGTGGGGCAGCTCGTAGATTAGAATTCTGCCTATAGGGTGGATTGGGCAAGGGACATAATTTTGGTGCAACAACGATTGGAGTTGATGCAGTCTGGTTTGCAACAGTGGTGCGTGGCTTCGGTATAGGTTTTACTAACGGTAAGGGCATAGGAATATTTTGAGGTAATTGTATGGGTAATGGTACGGATACTGGTTCTTTTATTTTGGGAGCTAAATCAATCTCACTAGCACGTTTAGCTTCCATTTCCTTTAGACTCAGGCTGGCCAAGGTAACTATGGTCTTATCCATTTCCAACAGATTATTCTCTATACGAGAAAGCCTTAATTCTAAGGGAGTAAGTAGCTGTTTTAACGTACCCCAAACTAAATTAAGAAATTCTTCATCACCCCCTCTATCATTTGGTGATCCACCCACTTGAACCATCGGATCATCAGTTCTAGTTGTCTCTGGGGAGGCAACCGGGATGCTATCATCCGCGGAGCTGTTTAAATCTGAAACGGCTGCCACACCCAGAGTGCCCGGATTAATTTTTAAACTACCATCCTTTATCCCAAGGGATCCTAGTGCCCTTCTACTATCGAAAAATTTTGATCTAGCGATTTTCGCCTTTTTTCGAGCATGGATGGCCCTGGCAATACATTTCTTTTTACGTATTGCCATTTTCCTGGCCCTAGCTGTATTCATAAGTGAGTTAGTTTTAGGGGGAAGCATGGTACCTAACATGGAGGTTAATGGCGCGGGATCCTTAGTTATTACCAATGGAGTAGGTGAATGGATCGAAGGGGATATTGAGGAGGAAACAAAAGGCGCTGGATGGATGACAGCCGTTGTCAATAGTGGCCGCGGACCTACTGTATGCTCGGGTGTACGGGCAGAGGCAATATTCCCCATCGAAGACTTTCTAGTAGTAACCAAGTGCTCGGATAGCCTTCGTGCAGCTTCAAGATCTAAAGAGACCCTGTGCTGCATTTTACTGATTTCCTCGTCAATAGCCAAATTGGTTTTGACTAGGAAATCATCCAGTGTCCGATTAGGGTTCGATTTACTTGCAGCCATAAGGGTTTTACTCCTACTACCCCGCGAGCACATTATACAGATTTAAGAAATAAATAACAATAAATAAGTATTAAAATTTTAAAATTTTACACCAATAAAACTGTATAATGCACCAACCAACCAGGGGGCGTGGCCCAGCCCAGTCCTCTTTAGTCCTCGAACGGCCTCAAACGGCCCAGTCTTTGCCCAGTCTTCGCCCGTGCTGCGTCCCGCGCTGCGGGAGGACAGGAGGAGGAAATAGGGAGCGTGAAGGGCAGGGGGCGGGGCCAGCAGGGAGAGCGGACCGGAAGGTGATAGACGGTCTCGCAGGGACTCCTGGCTCCTGGAGTCCCTGCACGCTCGCAGCCCCGCTAGCGCCTCTCACCCTCAGCCAAGCAACAGCAACCAAGCCCTCCTCAGAGTGCCCTGAGTCCCTCTGCGCGACGCGGCACCCGCGGAGCGGGTGCGGCGAGCTGTGGGCGGTGAGGAATGGGCGCCGCTGACGTCCTAGTCAGATCAGGTAAAAAGCTCCGTGTAGTCAAAAGAAACCCGCAGGAAAGGCAGTGGCGGGAGATTTAAAAGTCCTCAGAAGGCGAGGGGCGGGGCCAGCAGGGAGAGCGGACCGGAAGGTGATAGACGGTCTCGCAGGGACTCCTGGCTCCTGGAGTCCCTGCACGCTCGCAGCCCCGCTAGCGCCTCTCACCCTCAGCCAAGCAACAGCAACCAAGCCCTCCTCAGAGTGCCCTGAGTCCCTCTGCGCGACGCGGCACCCGCGGAGCGGGTGCGGCGAGCTGTGGGCGGTGAGGAATGGGCGCCGCTGACGTCCTAGTCAGATCAGGTAAAAAGCTCCGTGTAGTCAAAAGATATCGGACAGTCAAATGTTAGACGTTCTATTAAATTTTGAAAAAGAATCAGAAAAATAAAATTATATTTAATATTAAAAAATTGTTTGAGTCTTTAATCATTTTTATATGTAATTCATAAACTAGTACCAAATTGATTATAATGTAAAGTCAGACTTATAGTATACTGTGCACAATTCCAAAAATAAATTTATATTTAATAATCATTAATATTGCTACTTAAATAAATAAAAAAAAAAAACAACAAAAAGAACAATCAATAAACATACAATATTTCAAAATATCATAGTCTATCATTCTTTTTTCCTTATAGTACGCTCCCCGGACCGCTTCCCGGTGCGCGAACCGGGCGCTACCCACGCAAAATTTTTTTTTATTTTTTTATTTTTTTTGCCCCGCGGGCCCTTTTAAAGCCTCTTAAAAAAGACTTAGGCGTCCCCTCAACAAAGAGCCCACATAGGTTGAGTATATTACCCAAAAGCTAGCATGTCGTTCATTCCGGCGGGAAAGGTAAAGTTACAGAGTTCAAACAATCACAATCTATGAACGCAGCCTTGAACTAGTGAGACAAGGTCTATATCTCAACTCAATTCTATTGTTGTAGTGACCAGGTTTTCAGAGAATTATGTATACAGGGGAGTATTATCTAAACGCATTTTGGACATAGATATTTTTTCTTAAACACCAAGCATTAGTTTTTACCAACAATGAATTACGTAGCAAACACAGTTGACAATGGTACAAAAAAATATATAAATAAAAGATATTTACCACACAAAAGATTTCATTAAAGCTCATTAAAGCTCTGTTATGCATTTATTTTATATTCACAATACAATATACAAAATTTTTTTTTAAAAACCATTATACATTTCATAAAAAGATTTTTAAAAACAAGAATCACAAGTCGACGCGGCGTTTCGGTATCCTGTATTTGAACCTTCTTCAGGACTGATTCTTTAAATTTAGATAGGGCAAGGTGCCCACTGGACACAGATTAAATGAATTCTGTACCATGTAGTAATTGGATATTGATATTCTCCGGACCAAATTTTCAATTTCTGATCCCACTGATTTTTAGGTTGTAAAAACTTTGTCTTAGACTGCCAGGGGGAGCCACCGTTTTTCTACAAATGGGTTTCTTCAATGGCCCATTAAAAAATTGGATAGTTGGCGCAATTTTCAGGATGAGTTGCTACCACATTCCCTTTGGATCCACTCCAATTTCTTTCTTAATTCACAGGTTCGGCCTCCCTGCTCCTGGTCTCTGGCAGTCGGTCCACACGTCCTTCCACTAATGGGACGTCTCGAGTACATCCACTCAAGGCATATTTTAACTTTACAGAAAAATACAGTCACTGGATGTTGTCATCAGTGATGTCATCAGTGATGTCATTTGAGATGTCATCAGTGATGTCATCAGTGATGTCATTTGAGATGTCATCAGTGATGTCATCAGTGATGTCATTTGAGATGTCATCAGTGATGTCATCAGTGATGTCACTGACCATGTCATGAATGATGTAATATGTGACATGATCAGCAGTGGATTGCGGGTGCGCGATATATAGTTAGTACAACTAACTATATATGGAATTTCAATGGTTTTGTGTGAGTAAAATAAGGTTTTTTAAATGCTAATTCCTAACTATATATGGTCTATACCCTATGGTTTTTTCAGTGAATTTTCAAGGTTTTGTAAATGCTAATTCCTAACTATATATGGTCTATAACCTATGGTTTTTTCAGTGAATTTTCAAGGTTTTGTAAATGCTAATTCCTAACTATATATGGTCTATAACCTATGGTTTTTTCAGTGAATTTCAATGGTTTTTTAATAGCAAATATCATAAGCTGTCGAATGTCAAGTACGTGGTAAGAAAAAACATTTTCGTGTTTATGCACACTGATCTGCTTTGAATCTTGCCTTCTTTAGCTTCCTAATTCTATTGATTATCAAAATAAATAACATACGTTTAATGAACTACTGCAATGTGTACAAGCAGTAGATAACCTCCTTGCAAATGAGGACATTTTACACCCTCAGAGACTACAATGTATATTCCATGATAATTATGAAATTTCTGACAATGAAATGTTAGAAAGTTTAATAAATTATGAAACACAATCACAATAAAAAAAAAATGCTTAAAAAATAAAGAAAATAAAAAATAATCAACAAAACCAACAATCAATTAACATACTGCATTTGAAAAGTCTCTCATTCTTTTTTCATTGTAGTACGCTGCCCAGAACGCTTCCCGGTTCGCGTACCGGGCGCTACCCACGCAAAAAAAACAAAAAAAAATTTTTTTTTAGTATGCACTCCAGAGTCTGCAGCTATCAAAAGCACAGAAATGCTGTAAATCTTCACACATATCTCTCATGTCACCCAATCAAAACTCTTCCCTCACTTTTTTTCAAATGAAAACCCTTCCCCCCTCTGCCATTTCATGCCTTTTCTGCATGGCAACCACCTCATTGGAAGACTTCTGGTGTTTGCAAGTTCACACAACTTTGTTGCAATTGAACTCTGAACTCTCAGTGCACCTGCATATCCAGTGCATTCTTTCATTTAATGATTTTTTATTGACCATTCAAAATACATCTTTCAAAGAACACATCCGTGCACCCTAACTTTCTGTTTTCAGCAATCAAAATCCACCAATCACTGTTACTGCTTCATGAACACAGAAACTCCACAGTTTTTTTCATTTTAAACTCTCATTTTTTCAACTGCCATTTCATTGCCACACTTCATCTGACTGCAGGAGAACCTTCTCTCACCATGTTTTCTGCCTGGATTGTTGGACATAGTTATATTCACTGGGCTCAAAGGTACGTTGAAAACAGGAATTTACCTAACCTCAATTTACAAGATGTGGAAATTAAGTGGTTTGGCCACAGAGGATTAAAATGTCACCAATTGATACCATTGGTGAAAACCTTTATGCATTTGCCCAAACCTGACCTGTTAATTGTGCACTGTGGAGGTAATGACTTGGGCACTTTGACTGGGGTAGGTCTGGAAATGCTTTTAAAGGACACCTTTGAGCAATTGATGGCACTTTTCCTCAGACTGCCTTGGTATATTCAAATATATGCCAAAGACAGAAATGGAGGTGGTCTGTCCACAAATTGAGAAGTCGAGGAAGCATGTAAACAAATCTGTTTCAGCTTACATGAGAGACCATGGAATGGGCTCCCTGTACAACAATAACTTGCGTTACTACATGCAAGATATCTACAGAGGAGATGGAGTTCACTTCTCAGATGAGGGCAACAGAGTTTTCACTCTGAATTTAAGAATGTGCATTGGTACCTACTTATAAGTACCTAAATGTACCATAAACCCAAAAGCTCTTCTCAGAGCTACCCTACATCTAATCACTCACAATTATTATTTTACTCTAACATTTTTCACTAATTTTCAACAAAGTACGCTCCCCGGGGCGCTACCCGGTACGCGAACCGGGAGCTAACCTCGCGAAATTTTTTTAAAAAATGGTTTTTTTCCGCACATATAAGCCTCCTCAGCCACCCTCACAAAACCTAGGGTGTCAAGATAAGTCTACCGTGCCCCCTTCTACCCATTCTGAACATTATTTGCCCTCCATTTTGTATCTTAATTCGACCGAAACACAAAATGGTGGACTCCCGTAACGCTTAAGGTTCGCGTACCGGGGCGCTCACCGGTTCGCGTACCGGGTCGCTCCCTGGGAAGCGCACCATCAAAAAAGGTGGGAAAGTAGTTCACAGAAAAGCCACTGGAGACAATTTCACCAAATATAGATTAGCTCATACTACATACCAATCCCTACCATTTTCACAAATTTGATTGGAATTCCATTTAGTCATTTAGCCTGTAGACCTCTCTAAATACCCTGAGGTAAATTACTTCACAAAACACATCTGAAGTGTTGGAATTGACAACCAATGAAAATGTTACTTTCATTTTCTACTTTTTTTACCTGACATTTCATTGGTTATATACCTGAATATATATAAAGGAAGAGAAGAAAACACAGCCATTTTGACTACTACTTCTTGCTGTACATTTCAATAGTATTTTCACTAATTCCTTCAACTTCTTTCTAAAGGTAAGTTTTTATTTTTAAAACTGAAGTATATTGTGCACTATAAGTTAATATGGTAAACTTTTTCTGATAGATATATACTATCCCTCTGTAGTAGTTATAGATTTAGAGAGACTTCTCTGTTATAGTTATGGATGGAGTTAGGCTTCTCTTGTATAATTATGAATTTACTTACGTTAAATCACATACACTTTTTTAAATTCCTACTTCCACTCTGATACTATACACTGCCCAAAGATAAATTCACTGATAAAAAATGCCTATCTAAAATTATTCCCAACATTGCCCTATCTCTACTAATATATATTTTTTTAATCCAAATTTCAGGCAAAATGGAAGGCGAAAACCAAGTTTCTTTTGAAATGGACCTGCAAGAGAGCAGCCAAGAATTGATTGATACAATTGATCAAATTGACATTGAATTTTTCGATGAAACTTGGGACAATGAACTACTGCAATGTGTACAAGCAGTAGATAACCTCCTTGCAAATGAGGACATTTTACACCCTCAGAGACTACAATGTATATTCCATGATAATTATGAAATTTCTGACAATGAAATGTTAGAAAGTTTAATAAATTATGAAACACAATCACAATAAAAAAAAATGCTTAAAAAATACCCACGCAAAAAAAACAAAAAAAATATTTATTTTTTTTGCCTCGCGGGGCCCTTTTAAAGCCTCCACATTAAACCTAGGGGGTCAGGGAGGATCTACTATGCCCCCTTATGGTCATTTCCCCCTTTGTTTTGGCCTCCTCTTGTCTCTCAATCCTACCGAGAGACAAGATGGCGGCCGCTAAGGACTGTTTAGAATGTTGACAGACACCGGAGAGCCAATCAGCTTCGCTACGCGAAGTTCCGGTACACGCCCCGGTCCGCGAACCGGGGCGCGGACCGGAGCGCGCTTACAGATATATATCTTTTTTTAAACGTTAATTTCTCAAAATCCACTGGAGCACATATATTGAGACCTACAAAAGGCACATCGGGCTACCAGTCCCTACAATTTTGCCAAGTTTCGTGCAAATCCATTCAGCCGTTCGGGCTAAAAGTGAGGCCAACCGCCCTATGGAAAACTCAATGTTAAAAGCACGTTTTGGGACCCCCCTTTTTTCTCGGCCCCCCCTTGACGAACCCCCCCCAAATTTTCAAGGGCTGCTCAGAAACAAAATGTTCCATTTTCCAGAAAATTTCAGCCAATTCCGTCCACAAACACCAAAGTTATTAGACATAGAATTTTCAAAAATCCCATAGGGAAAAAATCCTAACTATATATACCTACTGGCGACCGCCAGTAGGTAATATATATATATATATATATATATATTTTTTTTTTTTTTTCTTGTGCCAAATTAATCCTATTCGGATTTAACCCCCACGAGTGCTCGTCTTTACTTTTGGAGCTTTGCATATATATATATATATATATTCACTGAAAAAACCATAGGTTATAGACCATATATAGTTAGGAATTAGCATTTACAAAACCTTGAAAATTCACTGAAAAAACCATAGGTTATAGACCATATATAGTTAGGAATTAGCATTTAAAAAACCTTATTTTACTCACACAAAACCATTGAAATTCCATATATAGTTAGTTGCACTAACTATATATCGCGCACCCGCAATCCACTGCTGATCATGTCACATATTACATCATTCATGACATGGTCAGTGACATCACTGATGACATCACTGATGACATCTCAAATGACATCACTGATGACATCACTGATGACATCTCATTTGACATCATTCTTGTGCTAATACGATAAACCTCTTCAGACTCTAATATAACCTTAGATACACTCAGTGTATACAGACACTCACACACTGCCACTCATCCATGGAGTTACTCACACACCCAGTCAGTCATGCAAAGAAACAACCTCACCTCCATTTCTTCAACTATACAGTTAAACACACCTTACTTATTGAAACATATACTAACACATATTTACTCTCTTATACAATCCCTGATACAAGTTCACAATGATCGATACAACCACTCACTCATTCAGTGGCTCTCATGCACAGTTATTTATATATGCCAACTCTCACATGTACTGTGTTTTACATATGTACTTACTATGACATGTAGCATTGAGATATCCATTCACTCATCAATACACTCATGCACACAGTCAACTGCCCATGTAGCTGTTTCCACATGCACTCTTGAACTCATACACCTAGTGAATAAACTGCTCACACATCTATGCATAGAGTCACACACCTTCCAGCCACCCCCACACAAACTCAATCTCCCATAGAAATACTTGGGCAACCAATTAATAACACATATAGCCTCTCGTATAGCTAATGATCAACACATGCAGCAGTTTACAGAACAACAGACATAATGATGCACAAATTAAGACAGTTTAGTCACTAACCCATGCATTCAGTGAGACACATTTAATCACTCACTCATACAGTCAGTCATGCACCTACTAAATCCTTCATCCAGACACTTATACATCCACTCAAGACATATTTTAACTTTACAGAAAAATACAGTCACTGGATGTTGTCATCAGTGATGTCATCAGTGATGTCATTTGAGATGTCATCAGTGATGTCATCAGTGATGTCACTGACCATGTCATGAATGATGTAATATGTGACATGATCAGCAGTGGATTGCGGGTGCGCGATATATAGTTAGTGCAACTAACTATATATGGAATTTCAATGGTTTTGTGTGAGTAAAATAAGGTTTTTTAAATGCTAATTCCTAACTATATATGGTCTATAACCTATGGTTTTTTCAGTGAATTTTCAAGGTTTTGTAAATGCTAATTCCTAACTATATATGGTCTATAACCTATGGTTTTTTCAGTGAATTTCATTGGTTTTTTAAAAGCTAATATCTATAGCTGTAAAATGTATTCTTCTTTAAATCCAAAAATATATTTTATATGTTTATTAATATTTTTTTTTAAATATTTTTTTTGTTTCGCTCCCGGTCCGCGAACCGGGAAGCTTCCCGTTAGCTCAATTCGATTCCGCGATCCGGTCCGCGAACCGGTAACAAATCAACATAGTTACGGTATCGCGTTGCCGCGTAATGCGTCTTATGACGTACTGCGTTAGCGCACCCGGAAGTGCCCCGGGGCGCGGACCGAGGCGCGAAACGCAACTCCCCGGAAGCGATCCGCGGCGCGAAAGCGCGACGTATCGCGTTGCCGCGAAATGCGTCTTGTGACGTACTGCGTTAGCGCACCCGGAAGTGTCCCCGGGCGCGGACCGAGGCGCGAAGCGCAGCGAACCGGAAGCTAACCGGGGAGCGTTCCGCAGCGCGTAACATGAAAGTTAGAGTCATGTGACTTGTTAATAAAGCTTTTCATTGGTTCATTTCACTTTTAGTTTCATAATTATGGAAGGCTAGGTCAGGTGACCTAAAAATAACACTTTTCATTGGTTGAGAAGTATTGTTTTTTCCAAATGATGAAAACCCCTCCTTCTTTCCTCACTCTGACTTTCATCATTGTGAGAGGAAGACCTTTATTAATACTTGAGAAATGACTTCAGTACTTGCTTCAGCTGGTGGACCCCCACCACCACCTCCACCTCCTCATGGGAAGAGAGGACCACCTCCCCAGGTGATCACCAACACAGAGGAGGAAGAGGAAGAACTAGAGGAAGAGGAGAGAGAAGAACCACAGTTCTTGGAAGAGGTGCCCCGGGTTTCCCATAGGAAAGCCAGTTTCATCTGGCAGTTTTATTCAATCCCTCCAGGGCAAAAGAAAGTGAATGCGAGGTATGTGACCTGCCTCATCTGCAAAGAGAAATTATCAAGAGGGACTGATAAAAAGTATAGCTATGGGAACTATACCATGCATCGGCACATGACCAGGAAGCATCCACTTAATTACAGCCGGGCGGAAATACGGGATATGGAACAAAACCCAACAGCAACTCCTGTGGCCAGGTCAACATCGTCAATATCATTGACACCAGCAGAGGCACGGGAAACTGTGCCAAACATCCAAGAGAATTTTGGGCACATGAAACATACTTGTATGCACTGTGGAGCGTTGATATCATGTGGTAACATGAGTATTAATGCCATCAACCTGGCTTATGACAATCATAATTGCCCTAACCGCCCCCAGTAATTTTTTTTTGCTCCTGTTGAGCCCTTTTCAACGCCTGTTTTTTGTTGTTCCCCCCCCCCCAAAAAAACCCAAAAAAATATAAAATCGTTCAAAAAATACAAAAAAAACAAAAAATGTTCAAAAAATACAAAAAAAATATAAAACAACAAAAATATAAAAAAAAAAGTTCTTTTCAGAACTACCTTCCCTTTCCAAAAAAATTGCTAGAATGTTTAGCACTCTGGCAAGCTCTATTTCTTTTGGTTCGCTTCCGGTTTAGCTTCCCGGTACGCGTACCGGGAGCTAACCAAAAAAAAAACTTTTTAAAAAAAAAGAGTAAGTATAAGGAAAGTAAACAGAGAGTGATGTTTCAAGAAAGACAGCTATAGGGAGTAAAGAAGAGATACTATTTAATAGATCTATTTACCAAAGAACAGACAGAAGATGGTATAATTGTGAAAAACAAAATAGATAACGAAGTGAAAGAAAAACAAGCATTGGCATAGCCAATAGGTATCGACTTTTGGACCTTCTAAGTCTTTAGTTATGCAGCATAATATCCTTGGTGCAGCAACATCAACTGTTGCATGGCTAAACACGTATAAGGTCCCAAAGGCGAGACCTATTGTCTATGCCAATGCTTGTTTCTTAAGTAGAATTGCAATACGTATGGCTCTTCCATGTAAAAAAATCTTATCTTGTGCTCTAAAGATTGCTAAAGTCTCGACAGAGAACAGGCTAGATTGTAAGTAGGGTAAATTGCGCTTGGTGATCTGTTTGAGGGAGCGTCTGCTTTGCCTGGTGTCTTTGGAGAGCAATTTTGATTGTTATACTGGACAATATAGCCCTAATGTAAATAACATAGGGGCATATTATCAACATAGGCAATAAAAGTTTTGCAGCTTTTATAGGCAGAAATGTGTCGCTAAAGCTGCTTTTGCGGCAGAAAACTGCCGCTAAAGCCGCTTTTGCACCAGTTTTCTGCCAATAAAAAGAGCAATAATTTTATTGGCTGCATTCATAATATGCCCCTTAGTGTGCTTCAACTACACAGAGAAAGCATTATGAACAAATAGTGATACAGTGATCAGTCAAAGACACTAAGAGTAATAGAGACGGAGTGAGTGAACAAGAGTGAGGAACTATGAGAAGAGAGGGACTGAGAAAAAAAGTGGAAGGAGTTGAGTAAGTAGGTAATAGAGAAAGGAATGAGGGAAGTAGCAAAGGCAGGAAACTGAGGATTAAAGAAATGAAGCAGTGGAACTAATAGTAGTTCAATGTGATAGAAATGTAACGAAAAGAGTACAAAATACTTACCTTATAATTGTCGTTAAATTCCTCACTTTTTATTTTTATACTTTCAATCTGTGAAAGAGAGAACAAACATTTGAAAAATATAAAAACATGTATTGAAAAATTACAAAAGTCAAGGGCAAAGATTGAAGGACAAACAGTTTTTCAATAACTTTGACACTTACAGAAGCTACACAGTCCTAAAGATATACATTTTAAAGTAACACTATCTTGATGCAGATGAAGTGAGGCCTATCTTAAAACATGGTGCATCTTTTGCATTGCTGTTGTCTCAGAAAAGTGTCGCAAGACACTAAAATTTAAAATAATTGCTTCAGGATGCCAATAAGATGTCTACTATCCAGAGTTTTGTTTCAGGTGAGGCCTACTCAGGGTTGCAGATGAAATTTCGAGTTGTTGAAGAGAATAGAAGACATAATACATGTGAAGGTCTACCAATGAAGTGAGTCATGTCCACTGCAATCTTCAACAAAGTCCAAACCTCCTATGTTTCCCTGGACAGACCTAAACTTGATCTGCACAATGTGATTCGTAATGATAGGAAACACAGGTGATGTAATTGAAATACATGCAATTTATTTTCCTCATTTCACAATCACATCACTTCTGTTTCCTTTGCTTAGGTATCTCATTGTGCAGATGTAGTCTAGCATATCAAAGAATACGCAGAAGTGCAGCACTGCATGCAACAACTTTGACACTTACAGAAGCCTCACCTTCTCCATGCCTTCTACACAGTTCTACATATACATCATAAATGGAAACATTACAGAATTAATTATACATGTTAAATGGTTTATTTTTGCTGTTCTCAGAATGTATCAAAATTCACTAAAAACAGTGACTTGAAGGTATTCATCATGTAACAGCGGGGAAAAAAAACACAATCAAAATGATTGTGTTTAAAAAACCCATACAAGATCAGAAATCAAAAATCAGAACTCCTTAAAGTTAACTTACTTTCCATGACGTCCAAGGATGTCCTATGAATAGCTTATACTCTTTTGTGCTGTTATTACTTTCAGCCCACCAGTTTCTGAAAGAAAATCTCCATCGTTTTTAAAAACATGTTACATACAATAAATGACTTCTTGCTCTCTACCACAAGATTCCACAAGACCAAATTTTGTCAGAGCCATGTATAACTCTTGGATTTCTTGTTAGCCAATCCCATCATTTGGCATTCCCGCAACTTTCAGAATTAAAATGTTGAAGATCATTTTCACAATCCTGGAATAGTAATATCTTCCCCTTCTTGCTCAGTCATGTTCTACATTTCGTATGACACTGATACTGCTTAATATGAAGCAGACTTACACTACCTCTATGAGTACTACAATTATTTAATTCTCTACATCACTTTTAATCACAAAGTAATGTAAAACAGTAGACAGCATTGCAGACTTACATTCCCTCTACTCCATGTTTTGATTGGCTGCTTTAATTAGCTTATGAAAAGAAACAGTTTTTCTGAACTCATTTAAACTGCACATACATGTCCATGATGTCCAATCCTATGATTAGAAGTTATGTCTCTGAACTACACTTATCCTCAAGGCCAAATTGTGTAGGAGCCATTAGAACTTCTTGAAATTCCACAGATCATATCCCGAGATTATTTTCCTAAAATTTTGGTTTTAAAAACACCAGGTAAGAGTTTTTAAGGTCATACGGCAATTTTTTTTTGAAAATTACAACAGAATCATTACAGAATGACCAGCCATTTCTAGACTTTAAATAAGCTGTGTAATGTCCTGATGATATTGAAGGGCCGTCATGATATATAATTGCTGTAGTTACAAAAGTCCTTCCTGATATTGACAACTGCGAAGCTACAAATTTTTTTATTAAAGTTGTCAATTTTGTTCCATCAGGCCTACATCGTTGGAACATTAAAATGATGTACTGGCCATATGTTCGTATAAATAATGTGGACATCATTTCAGATTTACATTGGCTACACTCCATGTTGTGATTAGCAGCTTTTACTAGCTTATTAAAGGAGACTGATTTACTGTCTGGCAAAGTTAAATATACAAATCTTTCTGAGTCTACACTAGTAGTACTTGATACCATACAGTTCTCGCAGTCATGCTGCCATTGATAAGAAAGCCCAAACAGCTGATCTACATCTACACCTTCAGCATGTAATACATGAAGCATATACATTAAAAACTCCTGACAATCTTGCTGAATATTTTGAGAGAATTGTGTTTGGCCTGAACATCTATCTAACAGATTTCTAATTTCAGACACACTTTCTATGTTTCTTCTATCAGTGGTACATTTCTCTAACACAGAATTTAACAAACTGCAAAATCTTTGATCAGAATTGACCACAATCTCTTCTTTTACATTTTTTAGAGAAAACAAAACATTAATTACTACATTAGCATAGCAGTTGACACCAGAACTGTTTTCAAACTGAAAACCAACAACATCTTCAACAGAATCCTCTTTGTTTCTGCTTGTAATTTTAGGTTCATTCACTTTTTGTCTTTTTGCTACAACCTGCCCAGTATTGTTCTCATTTCTTCGTTTCCGGCCTACCAGACGTTTCTCAAACAAAGGAAACTGAGGCAAATGTGGCGCATACTCTCTTCTTAACCTATTGTATTCCTTAACACAATCTAGATCTGCACAAATGTTTCTGACATCACAGTCAATCAAGTACAATCCCGATAAAGTTCTAACTCGTGACAATGCCACATATGCCATACCCTCCTTGAACACAGAACTGCCAATATTCACCAATGCAGTGTCTACACTTAAACCTTGCGATTTATGAATTGTCACCGCATATGCCAAGCAAACAGGGAACTGCTTACGGCGAACATATAAGTCTTTTACAAGCAAAAATCTAGCAGAACAACGAGCAATTAGCTGTACTTCCTCAATGCCATCAAATTTAATTTTTAAAAATTCAATTCCATCTCTATTTCTGTATTTCACAAAATCAACAACATTACCCATTGATCCATTTACCAGACCTCTTTCAACATGTAAATTCCTTCTTAAAATTATACGGCAGTTCAAGCACACATTCAGAGTCTTTTCAAAACCTGCAGTTTTAGATATACTCTTCTCTAATGAATCCAATTTTGTTTTCAGATTCTCAGACAAAATAATTGTTGATCCCATATGCTCTACTCTATCAATAGCTTCCACTTTCACAATCTCTTGCTTTTCTAAATGCAACATTTTGTTGTTAAATTTTGCACATTCTGCAAGAGTTGGCATCAAACATATTCCAGATTTCTTATCAGTAATTTTCTGAAAAATATTCTCAGGCACAACATCTTGTTCTGGATATAAATTTGACAGTAATCGTGCATGTAAAGCTTCTTTCCCATGCTCGGTCACTTTTCCAATTCTAACATCTTGTAGAATAGTCTTGTAAACTTCATCCTTTGCCTGACGCATATTTTCATGCAGTTCAGCATAATTGAAGTTTAACCATATATTGACGTTGCCAATGCTGCCTAGGCACTTCCTGGTATCTTCATGCGTGAGCATTTTGAACACAGGTTGCCCTTTCACTGGTGTCAGCTGCAGAAGATCTCCAAAAACAATGATGTGTTTGCCACCGAATAACACATCATACTCTGTTTTGAGAACTTCTTGCATCCTCAAATGCACAAAGGCAAGCATGACATTGGAAACCATGCTTACTTCGTCAATGATAAGAAGTTTCATTTTCCTCAAGATTCTTGAAACTTCAAAACAAGCATCTCCAGATAGCTTGTGATATTCTAATTTGTTGTCATGCTCCACTGGCAGCATCAGTAAACGATGTAAAGTAATCCCTTTAATATTATGTGCTGCCAGTCCAGTTGGAGCAGTGACAACACAAGACAGTGATGACTCTGTCCTTTCCTGCAAATAGCATGAAATTGCTTTAATGAGGAAACTTTTTCCAGTTCCCGCTTCTCCACTCACGTACAGTCGGACAGGTTTCAACGACGTATATGAGCACTCTTTCTTATCATGACTTAATCCATGATCAATTTTCATGGTAACTTCGTCATATATTTTCCTCTGCTCAACGTTGAGTTGCCTTTCCAACTCTTCTAAGTTAACCGCATCCTCTTGAGCATGTGCCATGGCTCTTTCCACCTCATTCATAGCAGTGGCAGCCTCATTTTCAATAAGAGGTCCTCCTAGTGGATCCTGACTCAATGAAGCAGAACTCTGACTGTCCTGAGAACTGTCTCTGGCAATCTCGGCTGCAATCGTTGCTTCCTGCTCAATTTCCGCATTCAACATTTCTACATATTTGGGAAAAGCAGGACATTCTATGGTCTCCTTGGCGGCATTGAAAGAGTCTTCGTAACAGAGGAAATCTCCAAGCAGTTCCTCTTCTGCACGCCAAGGCTTGAAAAGTTGCAAAAGTGCTAAATAGAAAAACTCCTTTTTTTCAGGAGATTCGCCACTCAATTTTCGATGGTTTATCAAGTGGCATTTTCTTTGCTTGACCAGACATCCCTCACTTCCTATTACAGCATACACTCCTTTCTCAGTATCTTCTTTGATGTTCCTCTTGAACATGTAATTTTGCAGAACCTCATACAGACAAACATTCTCTAGGTGACTGCTTCGATTTGGATAATATGTATCCAACATGTTTGTCTTCAAAATGTCGGTACTGTTTGGCTCCTTTTCCGCCAAATACTCAATTTCCCGCACAGGTTTGAGAACTCGATTACGCGTTGCAGCAAGACCAAGACTCGCCCAAACGATACTCCTGGACTTGGCATAGAGACTTGCTGAAGACAACCGGTCAGAACATTCGTACGCTCCGATTTCTCGATGCGACAACATCTTCAGACTGAAACTGTACAACTTCTTGCTGAGGCTCTTTTCATGGGAAATGTCCTCCCACATATCCTTCAATTCTGTCTTCTCTTTTTTGGTGATATACGACGTCACATACCGAGCCACAGCCATACAGTTATCAGCCACAAACTGTATATCCATGTTAGCATTCCACATGGACAAAATCACCGGGTTGTAGTCGTTGATATACTTGGACTCTTCGTTCCTCTTCAAATTGTAAGTGTTTTTAGGTGATTTCTTCATCACATTATGTCGCAGCGAAGACATCAAACTGTTTACTCTTCCTTTAGAAATCACCGGTCGTGGGAAGCCGAAACGACATTTGGTGTAGAACTTGTCTTTGTTTCGGAATTTACGACGGCAGTACTTTCCACATCGATGGCTTTGGAAACGCAGAACTTTTTCTCTTAGGCTTTTCTTCTCCTTTGCGTTTGGAACAGCACACGTAGAATACTGTTGGATGAAACTCATCACTGAGTCTTCTGGATCCGTTCCAAATTTAGGTGCATCCTTGATCCACAGCAACATATGTATATGAGGAGCTCCTCTTGCTTGGTACTCCTTTCTCCAGAAGAAATCCAACACCTCTCCAAGAGGTGGATTCTTCTTATTCATAATGAAAGACATCATAGCTTCAAATCTATGATTGAAGTACCTACATACATTGACTGGATCCAAAGAGCACAGTTCTCCGGGTGTCTTGAATTCGATGTTTTCTACGTTAGCATTTGCCTCTCGTAGAAATTGAAGTAAGTCTTCCCAGCCATACTCGGCACAACTCAGAGTGAGGAACCATGTGGGAGTACCTAAGTTCCTCAGCATACATTTTAAATCACCATGACGACGGTACCAGTACTCATTAGTACCACGCTGACACGCCATGAGATTAATCAGGTGAGATTCCAAAATACTATCTTGGACATTCACTTTATCCATAAAATCACTTGCCGAGATGTTTTGCATGTGTATACCACTTTTCAAGATGTGGTTCACTGCATATGACAGTCCAGACAGATCGCTTTCAAACAGGAGATGAAACAAATAAGGAATGCATTGTCGAAACCTAGCATCTCCTGCATACAATCGCAAAGTCCGGTATTCAGAAGCAGGAATTTGATGAGGTCGCTCATCATATCTTCCTCCCTGACCTGTTGGAAAAAGCTGTGGGAAACACCGAGCTTCCAAACTTTCCTCCCAAACACTAATGGGACTCCCTTTGGCTTGTTTCATTTGAAACAACTCAATAGCATTCCCCATGACTTCCTTTGAATGCAAAGGATGAACACTATAATGTTCATATATTTCCTCACTAGTAGAGGGTTCTACTTTCTCAATTTGACCAGCACACAAATCGCTATCCTCTTCCTCACTTACTTCCTCTTCTGCAACATATACATTCTTATAGTATTTATTATTTTTTTTCAAATACAATGTTGCCTTTTTAACTTTCCTAACATCTACTAAATCTTGCCATATTTTCTTATTCTTTGTCGGAACCCCATTAACTAAGATAACCAGAGGTTCCTCTTCCACTTTTTCTACTCCAATTGTGTTAATGTTTTTCTTCAAATCTAGAGGCAAATAAACAACTCTTCCCTTTAACCCTCTCTGTAAATCTGATGGAGGCAATTTCCCTGTCTTTGGCTCCATTCTTACAATAGCCTGAAAGGGATGGATACTTTGAATCAAAATAGATTCATAAGTATTTAAATCCTTCAATTCAGAAGGAATCTCAACCAATTCCAGATTATTATGAACTGCTCTAGCAGGCATCTGGTTTTGTTTTAATTTGTTACAACAATAAGTACACACACGTTGATCCAATCCCAAATCAAAACAATTTTCTACCATCAAGTATGTTGCAAAATCCTTCCATTCACTATTATTTTCCCTTTCACTTTTTGCATATAAATCCACTAACTTAGTCTGATTCTTATAATAAGTGCGTCGACAACACACACAAGTGAAATTAGGCCTCTCACTTGATTTCATGTCAAACGTCGCAATTTCCCTCTGGAAATTATCTGTACTGGAAACATGTACAGTATCTTCCAAATGACCCTCTATTTCTTGCTCAATTTCAACATTCTCCTCTTTACTTCCAAAGTAACAAAACTCAATTTCTTCACATATATTCCTCACATCTATTTCAGAACCATGCAAAAGAGCAGCGCATAATTGTTTCAGCATAATTGCTGGACTCTTAGCATAATACAACATTCTAACTAACTTCCTCACTTTGTTATGATGCACTGCTAGCATCCTGAAATGATGAAAAACACTCTGGCATACTCTCCTGGAAAGACAAGCCAGTGAATGACCATGCAAACCTGTCACTTCTCTCACTCTGCAAGGATCTAATTCTTGCAACAACCTTATTTTCTGCTTTAAACTTTTCTTGTTAAATGTCCGTACAAAATCACAAAGCAAATTGATGGAATCCTGTCGCACACTGCAAATACTACTACACTTCCAGGTGTACACAGGACCCTTAGCACGTCTTCCTAAAACCTCATTACCTAACAACTCTTCTGCCTCTGTTGTCACAAGTTTTTCTTTTTCAACTGGACAACCATCTTTCATTTCATAAGCACGACCACTGATGTCAACTGCATGCACCAAATCATTATCCTGGAAATAACTCTCTTCATTAAAAAATGCCTCACAGCTTGAACTATGTATCCATTCTCCAGAAAAAACTTCACAAAAATTACTACGATTAACTATTCTCTTCCATCTACTATTTCTTTTGAAATCAAAAATTTCCTTGTTTAGCTTCCTAATTCTATTGATTATCAAAATAAATAACTTACGTTTAATTTCAAAAGCCTGATCAATAACTTTCTCAACTTTTTTTTTTCTCCTATAAAAAACTAATTTCTGTTGACCTTTCTTAATATTTTTTAACAAATTGCCAATTATCCTGTTGCGGAACATTCGTTTTCGAATCTCCCAAAACTGTTGTTTCCTTCTACTATCATGCACAGATTTATCTCTTGCTCTAGCAGTAACATTTTCATTTGTCCTTTTCTTTCCATTTGATTTACTTGTCATATTATGGATTGAAACATTTTCTGTACTAATATTTTTTTTATTACAAATATTTCTTATGAAATATTTAGAGCTCTTACCCGGTGCTTTCTTCATGGCTTGAGAAATCTTTTTGTTAGAGGACTGCTGCATTTTTTTTTTCTCCTGCTGTCTTTCACGTTTTGCAGCCTTTATCTCTCTTATTTTTGTAGGCATCTTGAAATGATCTGCAGTTGAATCTGAGGAAAAAGATAATAAAAAATGTTATTAAACATTATTATCAAACAGTAAATCAGTAATAGTGATCAAAAACATAACACACTACTTGACATTTTATTTTGAAGATTTTTTAGTCATTGCCATTTTTACAATACAGAAATACCAGAAAAGAAATGACATTTATATTTATGTTACCTATGCTATTTTATATGTGAATCTGATCTAATTTTATGAGCATATTTTAATATTTTATTGAAAACACTACACATAACCTGTTTTTGAAGGTGTTTTTATTTTTAAATTAAACGGTTTACCTTTTTACTTTTTATTGATTATAAATTTTAAAAATAAATGTTTATAATTCCAAAGGCTGAAGCAAGTCAGCTTCCCATCCGATATCATATAATTCAGACAAATCTGCATCCTCATCACGCTCTTCTTCATCCTCAGGATTTAAATCATCCAATGGATCAACATCCACTGATGTTTCAATTACAAGTTCAATGATGAGGTCAAAATCAACTGATTGCAGATTGTCGCTCATGTTGAGGTTGTCTTTATCTTTAAAGAAAGATAACAACAATGAGATGTTGCAGAGTAAGAGACAAATCTCACAGATTATAATAGTAAAATTATTTAACAAGAGTAACATTTTGCAGCTATTATTTAACCATGTCCAGCGATGCTGAGCAGGTGAAGCCTATGTCTAATTTTTCACTGAACAGGACTCATCTGTTCTTAACCTTGGATAAGCCTCAACGACTCTGTGTCCCCTGCACATACTCAAATGTTAAAGTGCAGATTTATATTAAATGGCACATCCCCAGGCATGCACCAGTTAATGTGCACCACTGTTTTACCACCCATGGTGTGCCGCATTTACAATCAGATAGGAGAAAGCTGCTTCAAAACCCTGCGCCTGCTTGAAGCTTGCATAGGTCTTGACGCACCATTGTATAGATGGGGCACCCCTGAGCCTTGCTGGAGCTGCATCGCACTTACGATACAACTCCAGCAATGCGCCACCTTTACAGCACAGATACGTCACGCATCTGTGCCATTTTTGCCCCATACTGCGCCGCATTGTAAATGCAGCACACCATGGGTGGCGGAACAGCGGCGCAAAATGACTGGCACATCCACTGCTGCATCGGTTTCATGTGGCACGTTTTTTTTACACCATGACACATCTGCCTAAATGCATCAATTTGTAATTTTCTCGCCTCATAGCAAATCTTTTGCACCGCCACTGCGTCACAAAAGTGACGCACAGTGGCGCAAAAGATGCATACACCTATCATAAATCTGTCCCTAGCATTTTAAATGATTAATTCAGGATGACGATAAGGTGTGGCCTATGCAGAGGTTTGTTTAAGGTGAGGCCTACTCAGGGTTGCAGATCAAAGTTACGCTTGATGAAGAATACAGAGGAGATAATACATGTAAAGGCCTACCAATGAAGTAAGTAATGTCCACTTTATTGCACCAGTCATCATAAATGTATCCCTAAGCTTCTTATCTTGTTACAGAGTAACCACCATATGTACATGACATTTTAAGTAATTTCCACATGTGCAGTGTTTTCAAAATATAATTTGAAAATCGTTTTTGGGGAAAAGTAATGGTTTGCAAAATTATGACAAGGACATAATGGTGTATGCTTCTCTATAAAACATTTCAGTATCTCTAATGTCATTTTTCCCATATTACATTATAAGACCTTTCCCCATGAAGCACATTCCTTGTAAATATGCTCCCACCTGTGCATTGCAAATTTAGATTTTCACTGTTTCAGACACATAGCCATGTTGAAAGTGACCCAAAAAAATTGCAAACGTTTCCCCATGAAGCACATTCCTTGTAAATATGCTCCCACCTGTACATTGCAAATTTAGATTTTGACTGTTGCAGACACATAGCCATGTTGAAAGTGACCCAAAAAATTTGCAAACGTTTAAAAAAAAAAAACATTCATGTGTCTTAATGACATTTTAAGTCATTTCCCCATGGAGAATGTTTTCTAAGTGGCACAAAAGAGGTATACACCTATCATAAATCTATCCCTAGCATTATAAATGATTAAATCAGGATGACAATAATATGTGGCCTATCCAGAGGTTTGTTTAAGGTGAGGCCTACTCAGGATTGCAGATTAAAGTTACGCTTGATGAACAAAACAGAGGAGAAAATTTTATTGTAAATGCCTACCAATGAAGTAAGTGATTTCTACTTCATTGCACCAGTCATCATAAATGTATCCATAACCTTACTTAAATTGTACTTAAGACACATAAAAGCGTTTTTTGATTGGCTTTCCTGCATGGTAGGGTCACTTTTACATGGCTATGTAACATAAACATTCAAAATCAAAATTTTCCATGTACAGGTGGGAGCATATTTACAAGCAATTTGCGCCACAAAGAAAGGTCTGACATTAAAATGGCAAAAATAACATCAGGGACAGTCAATTGCCTTATAAAAAACCATACACCATTATGTCCTTCTCATGCATTTAAAAACAATTCCTTTTTCCCAAAAACGATTTTCAAATCATAATTTCAAAAAACTGCACATGAGAAAATGACTTAAAATGTCATTGAAACACATTAAAGCATTTTTTGATTGGTTTTCCTGCATTGTTGATTCATTTTTATCATGGCTATGTAACACAAACATTGATAATTAAAATTTTCATGCACATGTAAGAGCATATTTACAAGCAATTTGCGCCACAGAGAAAGGTCTTACACTAAAATGAGAAAAATAACATCAGGAACAGTCAATTGCCTTATAAAGAACCATACACCATTATGTCCTTGTCATGATTTTATAAACAATTCCTTTTCCCCAAAAACGATTTTAAAATCATAATTTCTAAACACTGCACATCAGAAAATGACTTAAAATGTCATTAAAACACATGAAAGCGTTTTTTGATTGCCTTCCCAGCATGGTTTGGTCACTTTTAACATAGCTATTTAACACAAACATTCAAAATCTAAATTTTCCATGCACATGTGAGAGCATATTTACAAGCAATTTGCGCCACATAAATCATAATTTTCTCCTTAAAGCACACTATTCTCTATCTAAAGTAAAGAAATATTTTCTCACCTTAGCAAATACTTTGAGTTTGAAAACAGTCTCAGAAACACACCAATTTGTCTTCAGCAGAGCAAAAGGTATGCACTCCAGAGTCTGCAGCTATCAAAAGCACAGAAATGGTGTAATTCTTCACACATATTTCTCATGTCACCCAATCAAAACTCTTCCCTCACTTTTTTTCAAATGAAAACCCTTCCCCCTCTGCCCTTTCTGCCTATTTTCCATAGCAACCACCTCTTGGAGAAACTCTGGTGTTTGCAAATTCACACAACAATGTTGCAATTGAACTCTGAACTCTCAGTGCACCTGCATATCCAGTGCTTTCTTTCATTTAATGATTTTTTATTGACCACTCAAAATACATCTTTCAAAGAACACATCTCTACACCCTAACTTTCTGTTTTCATCAATCAAAATCCACCAATCACTGTTACTACTTCATGAACACAGAAACTCCACAGTTTTTTTCATTTCAAACTCACATTTTTTCAACTGCCATTTCATTGCCACACTTCATCTGACTGCAGGAGAACCTTCTCTCACCATGTTTTCTGTCTGGATTGTTGGTCATAGTTATATTCACTGGGCTCAAAGGTACGTTGAAAGCAGGAATTTACCTAACCTCAATTTACAAGATGTGGAAATTAAGTGGTTTGGCCACAGAGGATTAAAATGTCACCAATTGATACCATTGGTGAAAACCTTTATGCATTTGCCCAAACCTGACCTGTTAATTGTGCACTGTGGAGGTAATGACTTGGGCACTTTGACTGGTGTAGGTCTGGAAATGCTTTTAAAGGACACCTTTGAGCAATTAATGGCACTTTTTCCTCAGACTGCCTTGGTATATTCAAATATATGCCAAAGACAGAAATGGAGGTGGTCAAACCAATTTTGTCCACAAATTGAGAAGTCGAGGAAGCATGTAAACAAATCTGTTTCAGCTTACATGAGAGACCATGGAATGGGCTCCCTGTACAACAATAACTTGCGTTACTACATGCAAGATATCTACAGAGGAGATGGAGTTCACTTCTCAGATGAGGGCAACAGAGTTTTCACTCTGAATTTAAAAATGTGCATTGGTACCTACTTATAAGTACCAAAATGTACCATAAACCCAAAAGCTCTTCTCAGAGCTACCCTACATCTAATCACTCACAATTATTATTTTACTCTAACTTTTTTCACTAATTTTCAACAAAGTACGCTCCCTGGGGCGCTACCCGGTACGCGTACCGGGAGCTAACCTCGCGAAATTTAAAAAAAAAATGTTTTTTTTTCGCACATATGGGCCTCCTCAGCCACCCTCACAAAACCTAGGGGGTCAAGATAAGTCTACCATGCCCCCTTCTACCTATTCTGAACATTATTTGCCCTCCATCTTGTATCATAATTCGACCGAAACACAAAATGGTGGACTCCCGTTACGCTTAAGGTTCGCGTACCAGGGCGCTCACCGGTTCGCGTACCGGGTCGCTTCCTGGAAAGCGCACCATCAAAAAAGGTGGGAAAGTAGTTCACACAAAAGCCACTTGAGACAATTTCACCAAATATAGATTAGCTCATACTACATACCAATCCCTACCATTTTCACAAATTTGATTGGAATTCCATTTAACCATTTAGCCTATAGAACTCACTAAATACCGTGAGGTAAATTACTTCACAAAACACATCTGAAGTGTTGGAATTGACAACCAATTAAAATGTTACTTTCATTTTCTACTTTTTTTACCTGACATTTGATTGGTTATGTACCCGAATATATATAAAGGAAGAGAAGGAAACACAGCCATTTTGACTACTACTTCCTGGTGTACATTTCTATTAGAATTTTCATTAATAACTTCAACTTCTTTTTAAAGGTAAGTTGTTATTTTTAAAACTGAAGTATATTGAGCACTTTAAGTTAATATGGCAAACTTTTTCTGTTAGTTATATACTATCCCTCTGTAGTACTTATAAATTTAGATACACTTTTTTATATTCCTACTTCCACTCTGATACTATACACTGCCCAAAGATAAATTCTCTGTTAAAAACTGCCTATCTAAAAATAATCCCAACAGTGCCCTACCTCTACTAATATATATTTTTTTTATGCAAATTTCAGGAAAAATGGAAAGTGAACAAAACATTTCATTTGAAATTGTCCTTCCAGAGTCCAACGCAGAAATCATTGATCCAAATGAGATTGAATTTATGGATGAATCTTGGGACCAAGAACTACTGCAATGTGTACAAGCAGTAGATAACCTCCTTGCAAATGAGGACATTTTACAACCTCAGAGACTACAATCTATATTCCATGATTATGAAATTTCTGACAATGAAATGTTAGAAAGTTTAATAAATTATGAAACACAATAAAAAAAACTTAAAAAAAAAAAAAAAATAATCAACAAAACCAACAATCAATTAACATACAGCATTTGAAAAGTCTATCATTCATTTTTCATTGTGATACGCTCCCCAGAACGCTTCCCGGTTCGCGTACCGGGCGCTAACCACGAAAAAAAATAAAAAAAAAAATATTTTTTTTGGCTTAGCGGGGCCCCTTTAAAGCCTCCACATCAAACCTAGGGGGTCAGGGAGGAGCTAGTATGCCCCCTTATGGTTATTTCCCCCTTTGTTTTGGCCTCCTCTTGTCTCTCAATCCTACCGAGAGACAAGATGGCGGCCGCTCCGGACTGTTTAGAATGTTGACAGACACCGGAGAGCCAATCAGCTTAGCTACGCGAAGTTCCGGTACGCTTAAGGTCCGCGGACCGGAGCGCTGCCCAGAGCGCGCTTACAGATATATATCTTTTTTTAAACGTTAATTTCTCAAAATCCACTGGAGCACATATATTGAGACCTACAAAAGGCACATCGGGCTACCAGTCCCTACAATTTTGCCAAGTTTCGTGCAAATCCATTCAGCCGTTCGGGCTAAAAGTGAGGCTAACCGCCCTATGGAAAACTCAATGTTAAAAACACGTTTTGGGACCCCCCTTTTTTCTCGGCCCCCCCTGGACGAACCCCCCCAAAATTTTCAGGGGCTGCTCAGAAACAAAATGTTCCATTTTCCTGAAAATTTCAGCCAATTCCGTCCACAAACGCCAAAGTTATTAGACATAGAATTTTCAAAAAACCCATAGAGAAAAAATCCTAACTATATATACCTACTGGCGACCGCCAGTAGGTAATATATATATATTACCTACTGGCGGTCGCCAGTAGGTATATATAGTTAGGATTTTTTCCCTATGGGATTTTTGAAAATTCTATGTCTAATAACTTTGGCGTTTGTGGACGGAATTGGCTGAAATTTTCTGGAAAATGGAACATTTTGTTTCTGAGCAGCCCTTGGAAATTTGGGGGGGGTTCGTCAAGGGGGGGCCGAGAAAAAAGGGGGGTCCCAAAACGTGTTTTTAACATTGAGTTTTCCATAGGGCGGTTGGCCTCACTTTTAGCCCGAACGGCTGAATGGATTTGCACGAAACTTGGCAAAATTGTAGGGACTGGTAGCCCGATGTGCCTTTTCTAGGTCTCAATATATGTGCTCCAGTGGATTTTGAGAAATTAACGTTTAAAAAAAGATATATATCTGTAAGCGCGCTCTGGGCAGCGCTCCGGTCCGCGGACCTTAAGCGTACCAAAACTTCGCATAGCTAAGCTGATTGGCTCTCCGGTGTCTGTCAACATTCTAAACAGTCCGGAGCGGCCGCCGTCTTGTCTCTCGGTAGGATTGAGAGACAAGAGGAGGCCAAAACAAAGGGGGAAATAACCATAAGGGGGCATACTAGATCCTCCCTGA
Source organism: Lissotriton helveticus (assembly GCF_964261635.1). Classification (NCBI taxonomy): domain Eukaryota; kingdom Metazoa; phylum Chordata; class Amphibia; order Caudata; family Salamandridae; genus Lissotriton; species Lissotriton helveticus. Next base: position 1,460,970,815 of record NC_136059.1, read on the forward strand.
CCCCCTAGGTTTAATGTGGAGGTTTTAAAAGGGCCCCGCGGGGCAAAAAAAACAAAAAAAAATGTTTGTTTTTTTTGCGTGGGGAGCGCCCGGTCCGCGAACCGGGAAGCGTTCTGGGCAGCGTACTGCAATGAAAAATGAATGATAGACTTTTCAAATGCTGTATGTTAATTGATTGTTGGTTTTGTTGATTATTTTTTATTTTCTTTATTTTTTAAGCATTTTTTTTTATTGTGATTGTGTTTCATAATTTATTAAACTTTCTAACATTTCATTGTCAGAAATTTCATAATTATCATTGAATATACATTGTAGTCTCTGAGGGTGTAAAATGTCCTCATTTTCAAGGAGGTTATCTACTGCTTGTACACATTGCAGTAGTTCTTTGTCTAAAGTTTCATCGAAAAATTCAATATCATTTTCATCATTGATTTCTTGGCTGCTCTCTTGCAGGACAGTTTGAAATTCAACTTTCTGTTCGCCTTCCATTTTGCCTGAAATTTAGATTAAAAAAATATATGTTAGTAGAGATAGGGCACTGTTGGGATTAATTTTGGGCAGTGTATAGTATCAGAGTGGAAGTAGGAATATAAAAAAGTGTATGTGATTTAACGTAAGTAAATTCATAATTATACAAGAGAAGCCTAACTCCATCCATAACTATAACAGAGAAGTCTATCTAAATCTATAACTACTACAGAGGGATAGTATATAACTATCAGAAAAAGTTTACCATATTAACTCATAGTGCACAATATACTTCAGTTTTAAAAATAAAAACTTACCTTTAGATAGAAGTTGAAGGAATTAGTGAAAATCCTATTGAAATGTACACCAAGAAGTAGTAGTCAAAATGGCTGTGTTTTCTTCTCTTCCTTTATATATATTCAGGTATATAACCAATCAAATGTCAGGTAAAAAAAGTAGAAAATGAAAGTAACATTTTCATTGGTTGTCAATTCCAACACTTCAGATGTGTTTTGTGAAGTAATTTACCTCACGGTATTTAGAGAGGTCTACAGGCTAAATGGCTAAATGGAATTCCAATCAAATTTGTGAAAATGGTAGGGATTGGTATGTAGTATGAGCTAGTCTATATTTGGTGAAATTGTCTCCAGTGGCTTTTCTGTGAACTACTTTCCCACCTTTTTTGATGGTGCGCTTCCCAGGGAGCGACCCGGTACGCGAACCGTTGAGCGCCCCGGTTCGCGAACCTTAAGCGTAACGGGAGTCCACCATTTTGTGTTTCGGTCGAATTAAGATACAAGATGGAGGGCTAATAATGTTCAGAATGGGTAGAAGGGGGCACGGTAGACTTATCTTGACCCCCTAGGTTTTGTGAGGGTGGCTGAGGAGGCCCATATGTGCGAAAAAACCCAATTTTTTTTAAAAATTTCGCGAGGTTAGCTCCCGGTTCGCGTACCGGGTAGCGCCCCAGGGAGCGTACTTTGTTGAAAATTAGTGAAAAATGTTAGAGTAAAATAATAATTGTGAGTGATCAGATGTAGGGTAGCTCTGAGAAGAGCTTTTGGGTTTATGGTACATTTAGGTACTTATAAGTAGGTACCAATGCACATTCTTAAATTCAGAGTGAAAATTCTGTTGCCCTCATCTGAGAAGTGAACTCCATCTCCTCTGTAGATATCTTGCATGTAGTAACGCAAGTTATTGTTGTACAGGGAGCCCATTCCATGGTCTCTCATGTAAGCTGAAACAGATTTGTTTACATGCTTCCTCGACTTCTCAATTTGTGGACAAAATTGGTTTGACCACCTCCATTTCTGTCTTTGGCATATATTTGAATATACCAAGGCAGCCTGAGGAAAAAGTGCCATTAATTGCTCAAAGGTGTCCTTTAAAAGCATTTCCAGACCTACACCAGTCAAAGTGCCCAAGTCATTACCTCCACAGTGCACAATTAACAGGTCAGGTTTGGGCAAATGCATAAAGGTTTTCACCAATGGTATCAATTGGTGACATTTTAATCCTCTGTGGCCAAACCACTTAATTTCCACATCTTGTAAATTGAGGTTAGGTAAATTCCTGTTTTCAGTGTACCTTTGAGCCCAGTGAATATAACTATGTCCAACAATCCAGACAGAAAACATGGTGAGAGAAGGTTCTCCTGCAGTCAGATGAAGTGTGGCAATGAAATGGCAGTTGAAAAAATGAGAGTTTAAAATGAAAAAAACTGTGGAGTTTCTGTGTTCATGAAGCAGTAACAGTGATTGGTGGATTTTGATTGCTGAAAACAGAAAGTTAGGGTGCACGGATGAGTTATTTGAAAGATGTATTTTGAATGGTCAATAAAAAATCATTAAATGAAAGAATACACTGGATATGCAGGTGCACTGAGAGTTCAGAGTTCAATTGCAACATTGTTGTGTGAACTTGCAAACACCAGAAGTCTTCCAAGAAGTGGTTGCCATGCTGAAAAGGCAGAAAGGGCAGAGGGGGGAAGGGTTTTCATTTGAAAAAAAGTGAGGGAAGAGTTTTGATTGGGTGACATGAGAGATATGTGTGAAGAATTACAGCATTTCTGTGCTTTTGATAGCTGCAGACTCTGGAGTGCATACCTTTTGCTCTGCTGAAGACAAATTGGTGTGTTTCTGAGACTGTTTTCAAACTCAAAGTATTTGCTAAGGTGAGAAAATATTTCTTTAATTTAGATAGAGAATAGTGTGCTTTAAGGAGAAAATTATGAATTATGTGGCGCAAATTGCTTGTAAATATGCTCCCACCTGTGCAAGGAAAATTTAGATTTTTAATGTTTGTGTTACATAGCCATGTTAAAAGTGATACAAACATGCTGCAAAGGCAATTAAAAAACGCTTTTATGTGTCTTAAGGACATTTTAAGTAATTTTCCCATGTGCAGTGTTTTGAAATTATGATTTGAAAATCGTTTTTGGGGAAAAGGAATTGTTTTTAAATTTATGACAAGGACATAATGGTGTATGCTTCTTTATAAGGCAATTGACTGTCCCTGATGTTATTTTTCCCATTTTAATGTAAGACCTTTCTCTGTGGCGCAAATTGCTTGTAAATATGCTCCCACCTTTGCATGGCAAATTTAGATTTTAAATGTTTGTGTTACATAGCCATGTTAAAAGTGACCCAACCATGCTGGAAAGGCAATAAAAAAACACTTTAATGTGTCTTAAGGACATTTTAAGTAATTTCCATGTGGGCAGTGTTTTCAAATTATGAATTGAAAATCGTTTTTGAGGTAAAGGAATGTTGTTAAAATTTATGTGCGCCATATGCCCCCAAATTTCTTTTTCAGGGGTGCAGCAGGGTGTTATTGAGACACCCCTACACCTTTGGAAAAATTCCTAATTTGCGATGAGCTAATTGCTAATTGCAAATTGCACCTTCTTTCATATGGGCATCCTGGCGCATGGAAATGAATGGGTAATTTGCAATTAGCAATTTGCTCATCGCAAATTTGGAATGGTAAAGAATCGCTATTTATTCCTTAAAATTCGCTATTTTGGAAATGCAAAATAGTTATATGATACATATGGCGGTTGATGTCTAACAAGATAAGAAGCTTAGGGATAGATTTATGATGACTGGCGCAATGAAGTGGACATCATTTACTTCATTGGTAGAGCTTTACATGTATTATGTCCTCTGTATTCTTCATCAAGCGTAACTTTAATCTGCAATCCTGAGTAGGCCTCACCTTAAACAAACCTCTGGATAGGCCACATCTTATCGTCATCCTGAATTAATCATTTAAAATGCTAGGGACAGATTTATGATAGGTGTATGCCTCTTTTGCGCCACTTACAAAACACTGTCCATGGGGAAATGACTTAAAATGTCCTTAAGACACATGAATGTGTTTTTTTAAAGCGTTTGCAATTTTTTTGGGTCACTTTTAACATGGCTATGTGACTCAAACAGTCAAAATCTAAATTCACCATGCACAGGTGGGAGCATATTTACAAGGAATGTGCTCCATGGGGAAAGGTCTTATAATGTAATATGGGAAAAATGACATCAGAGACACTGAAATGCCTTATAGAGAATCATACACCATTATGTCCTTGTCATAAATTTGCAAACCATTACTTTTCCCCAAAAACGATTTTCAAATCATAATTTGAAAACACTGCACATGTGGAAATGACTTAAAATGTCCTTAATTCAAAATTTGCTATTCCTTATTTTGCGATTGCACTGAAGGATTTGCAAATTTTGCGATTACTTAAATGCAATGTATCAAACAAAAAATATGTAAAAAAATGACATTAAGGATTTGGAAACTACCACCAACTTCTAGTTGGTGGTAATTTGCGAATTCTTTTCAAAAAGCTTTTTTTCCAAAAAACAAAAGGTGCCATATGATGCCCATACATGCCCTTAGGGCATGTATGTGCGCCATATGCCCCCAAATTTATTTTTCAGGGGGTGCAGCAGGGTGTTCTTGAGACACCCCTGCACCCTTGGAAAAATTCCTATTTTGTGATGAGCTAATTGCTAATCGCAAATTGCACCTTCATTCCTATGAGCCTCCTAGCCCATGGAAATGAATGGGTAATTTGCAATTAGCAAATTGCTCATTGCAAATTAGGAATGGTAAAGAATTGCTATTTATTCCTTAAAATTCGCTATTTAGGAAATGCAAAATAGTTTGATGGTACATATGGTGGTTCATCTGTAACAAGATAAGAAGCTTAGGGATACATTTATGATGACTGGCGAAATAAAGTGCAAATCACTTACTTCATTGGTAGGCCTTTACATGTATTATCTCTTCTGTATTCTTCATCAAGCGTAACTTTAATCTGCAATCCTGAGTAGGCCTCACCTTAAACAAACCTCTGGATAGGCCACACCTTATCGTCATCCTGGATTAATCATTTAAAATGCTAGGGACAGATTTATGATAGGTGTATGCCTCTTTTGCGCCACTGTGCGTCACTTTTATGATGCAGCGGCGGTGCAAAAGATTTGCTATGAGGCGACAAAATTACAAATTGATGCTTTTAGGCAGATATGTCATGCTGTAAAAAAAACGTACCACATGAAACCGATGCAGCAGTGATGCAAAAGATGCACCATGTTGCAAGACAGGCCTCACTTGGGGCCATATGTATCAAGCTAATTAGCATTCGCAAAGATCAAAATTCTGCGAATTTCGGCCTTTGCGAATGCTAATTAGACAAATGGTATGTATCAAACAAGTTTGATGCAAAATAAGGAATAGCAAAATTTGCTATTCCTTATTTTGCGATTGCACTGAAGGATTTGCAAATTTTGCGATTACTTAAATGCAATGTATCAAACAAAAAATATGTAAAAAATGACATTAAGGATTTGGAAACTATTGTGGTAAATTGGTGGTAATTTGTGAATTCTTTTCTAAAAGCTTTTTTTCAAAAAAACAAAAGGTCCCATATGACGCCAACACATGCCCTTAGGGCATGTATGTGTGCCATATTCCCCCAAATTTCTTTTTCAGGGGTGCAGCAGGGTGTTCTTGAGACACCCCTGCACCCTTGGAAAAATTCCTAATTTGTGATGAGCAAATTGCTAATCGCAAATTAAACCTTCATTCCTATGAGGCTCCTAGCCCATGGAAATGAATGGGTAACTTGCAATTAGCAATTTGCTCATTGCAAATTAGGAATGGTAAAGAATTGCTATTTATTCCTTAAAATTCGCTATTTAGGAAATGCAAAATAGTTTGATGGTACATATGGCGGTTCATCTGTAACAAGATAAGAAGATTAGGGATAGATTTATGATGACTGGTGCATCACCAGGGATGTGTCAGTCATCCTGTGCCGCTGTTCCGCTACCCATGGTGTGCTGCATTTACAATGCGGGGCATCATGGGGCAAAAATGGCACAGATGCGTGATGTATCTGTGATGTAAAGGTAGTGATTGCTGGAGTTGTATCGCAAGTGCGATGCAGCTCAAGCCAGGCTCAGGGGTGCCCCATCTCCACAATGTTGCGTCAAGACCTATGCCTGCTTAAAGCAGGCGCAGGGTTTTGACGCAGTTTTCTCCTATCTGATTGTAAATACGGCACACCATCTCATTGTTGTTATCTTTCTTTAAAGATAAAGACAACATCAACATGAGTGACAATCTGCAATCAGTTGATTTTGACCTCATCATTGAACTTGTAATTGAAACATCAGTGGATGTTGATCCATTGGATGATTTAAATCCTGAGGATGAAGAAGAGCGTGATGAGGATGCAGATTTGTCCGAATTATATGACATAGGGTGGGAAGCTGACCTGCTTGAGCTTATGGAAATATAAACATTTATTTTTAAAAATGTATAATTAATAAAAAGTAAAAATGTAAACCGTTTAATTTAAAAATTAAAGACACCTTCAAAAACAGGTTATGTGTAGTGTCTTCAATAAAATATTAAAATATGCTCATAAAATTAGATCAGATTCACATATAAAATAGCACAGGTAACATAAATATAAATGTCATTTCTTTTCTGCTATTTCTGTATTGTAAATTTGCCAAGGACTAAAAAATCTTCTATTTAAAATGTCAAGTAGTGTGTTAAGTTTTTGATCATTGTTATTGATTTACTGTTTGGTAATAATGGTTAATAACATTTTTTATTATATTTTACCACAGATTCAACTGCAGATCATTTCAAGATTTCACCATGCCAACAATAGAAAGACAGAGAAAGGCTGCAAAACGTCAAAGACAGCAGGTGAAACAAAATAAGCAGCAGTCCTCTAACAAAAAGATTTGTCAAGTCACGAAGAAAGCACCGGGTAAGAGCACAAAATATTTCATAAGAAATATGTGTAGTAAAAAAAATATTACTACAGAAAATGTTTCAGTCCATAAAAAGATAAGCAAATCAAATGGAAAGGAAAGGCCAATCAAAAATGTTACTGCTAGAGCAAGAGATAACTCTGTGCATGATAGTAGAAGGAAACAACAGTTTAGGGACATTCGTAAACGAATGTTCCGCAACAGGATAATTGGCAATTTGTTAAAAAATATTAAGAAAGGTCAACAGAAACTGGTTTTTTATAAGAGAAAAAAAAAAGTTGAGAAAGTTATTGATCAGGCATTTGAAATTAAACGTAAGTTATTTATTTTGATAATTAATAGAACTGGAAGCTAAACAAGGCAATTTATGATTTCAAAAGAAATAGTAGATGGAAGAGAATAGTTAATCGTAGTAATTTTTGTGAAGTTTTTTCTGGAGAATGGATGCATAGTTCAAGCTGTGAGGCATTTTTTAATGAGGAGAGTTATTTCCAGGATAATGATTTGGTGCATGCAGTTGACACCAGTGGTCGTGCTTATGAAGTGAAAGATGGTTGTCCAGTTGAAAAAGAAAAACTTGTGACAACAGAGGCAGAAGAGGTGTTAGGTAATGAGGTTTTAGGAAGACGTGCTAAGGGTCCTGTGTACACCTGGAAGTGTAGTAGTATTTGCAGTGTGCGACAGGATTCCATCAATTTGCTTTGTGATTTTGTACGGTCATTTAATAAGAAAAGTTTGAAGCAGAAAATGAAGTTGTTGCAAGAATTAGATCCTTGCAGAGTGAGAGAAGTGACAGGTTTGCATGGTCATTCACTGGCTTGTCTTTCCAGGAGAGTATGCCAGAGTGTTTTTCATCATTTCAGGATGCTAGCAGTGCATCATAATAAAGTGAGGAAATTAGTTAGAATGTTGTATTATGCTAAGAGTCCAGCAATTATGCTTAAACAATTATGCGCTGCTCTTTTGCATGGTTCTGAAATAGATGTGAAGAACATATGTGAAGAAATTGAGTTTTGTTACTTTGGAAGTAAAGAGGAGAATGTTGAAATTGACCCAGAAGAAGAGGGTAATGTGGAAGATAGTGTACAGGTTTCCAGTACAGATAATTTCCAGAGGGAAATTGCGACGTTTCAGGTGAAATCAAGTGAGAGGCCTAATTTCACTTGTGTGTGTTGTCGACGCACTTATTATAAGAATCAGACTAAGTTAGTGGATTTATATGCAAAAAGTGAAAGGGAAAATAATAGTGAATGGAAGGATTTTGCAACATACTTGATGGTAGAAATTGTTTTGATTTGGGATTTGATCAACGTGTGTGTACTTATTGTTGTTGCAAATTAAATCAAAACCAGATGCCTGCTAGAGCAGTTCATAATAATCTGGAATTGGTTGAGATTCCTTCTGAATTGAAGGATTTAAATACTTATGAATCTATTTTGATTCAAAGTATCCATCCCTTTCAGGCTATTGTAAGAATGGAGCCAAAGACAGGGAAATTGCCTCCATCAGATTTACAGAGAGGATTAAAGGGAAGAGTTGTTTATTTGCCTCTAGATTTGAAGAAAAACATTAACACAATTGGAGTAGAAAAAGTGGAAGAGGAACCTCTGGTTATCTTAGTTAATGGGGTTCCGACAAAGAATAAGAAAATATGGCAAGATTTAGTAGATGTTAGGAAAGTTAAAAAGGCAACATTGTATTTGAAAAAAAATAATAAATACTATAAGAATGTATATGTTGCAGAAGAGGAAGTAAGTGAGGAAGAGGATAGCGATTTGTGTGCTGGTCAAATTGAGAAAGTAGAACCCTCTACTAGTGAAGAAATATATGAACATTATAGTGTTCATCATTTGCATTCCAAAGAAGTCATGGGGAATGCTATTGAGTTGTTTCAAATGAAACAAGCCAAAGGGAGTCCCATTAGTGTTTGGGAGGAAAGTTTGGAAGCTCGGTGTTTCCCACAGCTTTTTCCAACAGGTCAGGGAGGAAGATATGATGAGCGACCTCATCAAATTCCTGCTTCTGAATACCGGACTTTGCGATTGTATGCAGGAGATGCTAGGTTTCGACAATGCATTCCCTATTTGTTTCATCTCCTGTTTGAAAGCGATCTGTCTGGACTGTCATATGCAGTGAACCACATCTTGAAAAGTGGTATACACATGCAAAACATCTCGGCAAGTGACTTTATGGATAAAGTCAATGTCCAAGACAGTATTTTGGATTCTCACCTGATTAATCTCATGGCGTGTCAGCGTGGTACTAATGAGTACTGGTACCGTCGTCATGGTGATTTAAAATGTATGCTGAGGAACTTAGGTACTCCCACATGGTTCCTCACTCTGAGCTGTGCCGAGTATGGCTGGGAAGACTTACTTGAATTTCTACGAGAGGCAAATGCTAACGTAGATAACATCGAATTCAAGACACCCGGAGAACTGTGCTCTTTGGATCCAGTCAATGTATGTAGGTACTTCAATCATAGATTTGAAGCTATGATGTCTTTCATCATGAATAAGAAGAATCCACCTCTTGGAGAGGTGTTGGATTTCTTCTGGAGAAAGGAGTACCAAGCAAGAGGTGCTCCTCATATACATATGTTGCTGTGGATCAAGGATGCACCTAAATTTGGAACGGATCCAGAAGACTCAGTGATGAGTTTCATCCAACAGTATTCTACGTGTGCTGTTCCAAACGCAAAGGAGAAGAAAAGCCTAAGAGAAAAAGTTCTGCGTTTCCAAAGCCATCGATGTGGAAAGTACTGCCGTCGTAAATTCCGAAACAAGGACAAGTTCTACACCAAATGTCGTTTCGGCTTTCCACGACCGGTGATTTCTAAAGGAAGAGTAAACAGTTTGATGTCTTCGCTGCGACATAATGTCATGAAGAAATCACCTAAAAACACATACAATTTGAAGAGGAACGAAGAGTCCAAGTACATCAACGACTACAACCCGGTGATTTTGTCCATGTGGAATGCTAACATGGATATACAGTTTGTGGCTGATAACTGTATGGCTGTGGCTCGGTATGTGACGTCTTACATCACCAAAAAAGAGAAGACAGAATTGAAGGATATGTGGGAGGACATTTCCCATGAAAAGAGCCTCAGCAAGAAGTTGTACAGTTTCAGTCTGAAGATGTTGTCGCATCGAGAAATTGGAGCTTACGAATGCTCTGACCGGTTGTCTTCAGCAAGTCTCTATGCCAAGTCCAGGAGTATCGTTTGGGCGAGTCTTGGTCTTGCTGCAACGCGTAATCGAGTTCTGAAACCTGTGCGGGAAATTGAGTATTTGGCGGAAAAGGAGCCAAACAGTACCGACATTTTGAAGACCAACATGTTGGATACATATTATCCAAATAGAAGCAGTCACCTCGACAATGTTTGTCTGTATGAGGTTCTTCAAAATTACATATTCAAGAGGAACATCAAAGAAGATACTGAGAAAGGAGTGTATGCTGTAATAGGGAGTGAGGGATGTCTGGTCAAGCAAAGAAAATGCCACTTGGTAAACCATCGAAAATTGAGTGGCGAATCTCCTGAAAAAAAGGAGTTTTTCTATTTAGCACTTTTGCAACTTTTCAAGCCTTGGCGTGCAGAAGAGGAACTGCTTGGAGATTTCCTCTTTTACGAAGACTCTTTCAATGCCGCCAAGGAGACCATAGAATGTCCTGCTTTTCCCAAATATGTAGAAATGTTGAATGCGGAAATTGAGCAGGAAGCAACGATTGCAGCCGAGATTGCCAGAGACAGTTCTCAGGACAGTCAGAGTTCTGCTTCATTGAGTCAGGATCCACTAGGAGGACCTGTTATCGAAAATGAAGCTGCCACTGCCATGAATGAAGTGGAAAGAGCCATGGCACATGCTCAGGAGGATGCGGTTAACTTAGAAGAGTTGGAAAGACAACTCAACGTTGAGCAGAGGAAAATATATGACGAAGTTACCATGCAAATTGATCATGGATTAAGTCATGACAAGAAAGAGTGCTCATGTACGTCGTTGAAGCCTGTCCGACTGTACGTGAGTGGAGAAGCGGGAACTGGAAAAAGTTTCCTCATTAAAGCAATTTCATGCTATTTGCAGGAAAGGACAGAGTCATCGCTGTCTTGTGTTGTCACCGCTCCAACTGGACTGGCAGCACATAACATTAAAGGGATTACTTTACATCGTTTACTGATGCTGCCAGTGGAGCATGACAACAAATTACAATATCACAAGCTATCTGGAGATGCTTGTTTTGAAGTTTCAAGAATCTTGAGGAAAATGAAACTTCTTATCATTGACGAAGTAAGCATGGTTTCCAATGTCATGCTTGCCTTTGTGCATTTGAGGATGCAAGAAGTTCTCAAAACAGAGTATGATGTGTTATTTGGTGGCAAACACATCATTGTTTTCGGAGATCTTCTGCAGCTGACACCAGTGAAAGGGCAACCTGTGTTCAAAATGCTCACGCATGAAGATACCAGGAAGTGCCTAGGCAGCATTGGCAACGTCAATATATGGTTAAACTTCAATTATGCTGAACTGCATGAAAATATGCATCAGGCGAAGGATGAAGTTTACAAGACTATTCTACAAGATGTTAGAATTGGAAAAGTGACCGAGCATGGGAAAGAAGCTTTACATGCACGATTACTGTCAAATTTATATCCAGAACAAGATGTTGTGCCTGAGAATATTTTTCAGAAAATTACTGAGAAGAAATCTGGAATATGTTTGATGCCAACTCTTGCGGAATGTGCCAAATTCAACAACAAAATGTTGCATTTAGAAAAGCAAGAGATTGTGAAACTGGAAGCTATTGACAGAGCAGAGCATATGGGATCAACAATTATTTTGTCTGAGAATCTGAAAACAAAATTGGATTCATTAGAGAAGAGTATATCTAAAACTGCAGGTTTTGAAAAGACTCTGAATGTGTGCTTGAACTGCCGTATAATTTTAAGAAGGAATTTACATGTTGAAAGAGGTCCGGTAAATGGATCAATGGGTAATGTTGTTGATTTTGTAAAATACAGAAATAGAGATGGAATTGAATTTTTAAAAATTAAATTTGATGGCATTGAGGAAGTACAGCTAATTGGTCGTTGCTCTGCTAGATTTTTGCTTGTAAAAGACTTATATGTTCGCCGTAAGCAGTTTCCTGTTTGCTTGGCATATGCGGTGACAATCCATAAATCGCAAGGTTTAAGTGTAGACTGTGCATTGGTGAATATTGGCAGTTCTGTGTTCAAGGAGGGTATGGCATACGTGGCATTGTCACGAGTTAGAACTTTATCGGGATTGTACTTGATTGAGTGTGATGTCACAAACATTTGTGCGGATCTAGATTGTGTTAAGGAATACAATAGGTTAAGAAGAGAGTATGCGTCACATTTGCCTCAGTATCCTTTGTTTGAGAAACGTGTGGTAGGCCGGAAAAGAAGAAATGTGACCAATACTGGGGAGGTTGTAGCAAAAAGACGAAAAGTCGATGAACCTAAAATTACAAGCAGAAACAAAAAGGATTCTGTTGAAGATGTTGTTGGTTTTCAATTTGAAAACAGTTCTGGTGTCAACTGCTATGCTAATGTAGTGGTTAATGTTTTGTTTTCTCTAGAAAATGTAAAAGAAGAGATTGTGGTCAATTCTGATCAAAGATTTTGCAGTTTGTTAAATTCTGTGTTAGAGAAATGTAGCACTGATAGAAGAAACATAGAAAGTGTGTCTGAAATTCGAAATCTGTTAGACAGATGTTCAGGCCAAACACAATTCTCTCAAAATATTCAGCAAGATTGTCAGGAGTTTTTAATGTATATGCTTGATGTATTGCATGCTGAAGGTGTAGATGTAGATCAGCTGTTTGGGCTTTCTTATCAATGGCAGCATGACTGCGAGAACTGTATGGTATCAAGTACTACTAGTGTAGACTCAGAAAGATTTATATATTTACCTTTGCCAGACAGTAAATCAGTCTCCTTTAATAAGCTAGTAAAAGCAGCTGATCACAACATGGAGTGTAGCCAATGTAAATCTGAAATGATGTCCACATTATTTATACGAACATATGGCCAGTATGTCATTTTAATGTTCCAACGATGTAGGCCTGATGGAACAAAATTGACAACTTTAATTAAAAATTTTGTAGCTTCGCAGTTGTCAATATCAGGAAGGACTTTTGTAACTGCAGCAATTATATATCATGACGGCCCTTCAATAACATCAGGACATTACACAGCTTATTTAAAGTCTAGAAATGGCTGGTCATTCTGCAAAGTGGCGGGCTGAAAGTAATAACAGCACAAAAGAGTGTAAGCTGTTCATAGGACATCCTTTGACGTCATGGAAAGTAAGTTAACTTTAAGGAGTTCTGAATTCTGATTTCTTATGTTGTATGGGTTTTTTAAACACAATCATTTTGATTGTGTTTTTTTTTTCCCCGCTGTTATATGATGAATACCTTCAAGTCACTGTTTTTAGTGAATTTTGATACATTCTGAGAACAGCAAAAATAAACCATTTAACATGTATAATTAATTCTGTACTGTTTGCATTTATGATGTATATGTAGAACTGTGTAGGAGGCATGGAGAAGGTGAGGCTTCTGTAAGTGTCAAAGTTGTTGCATGCAGTGCTGCACTTCTGCGTATTCTTTCATATGCTAGACTACATCTGCACAATGAGATACCTAAGCAAAGGAAACACAAGTGATGTGATTGTGAAATGAGCAAAATAAATTGCACGTATTTCAATTACATCACCTGTGTTTCCTATCATTACGAATCACATTGTGCAGATCAAGTTTAGGTCTGTCCAGGGAAACATAGGAGGTTTGGACTTTGTTCAAGAGTGCAGTGGACATGACTCACTTCATTGGTAGACCTTTACATGTATTATGTCCTCTATTCTCTTCAACAACTCGAAATTTCGTCTGCAACCCTGAGTAGGCCTCACCTCAAACAAACCTCTGGATAGGACACATCTTATTGGCATCCTGAAGCAATTATTTAAAATTTTAGTGTCTTGCGACACTTTTCTGAGACAACAGCAATGCAAAAGATGCACCATGTTTTAAGATAGGCCTCACTTCATCTGCATCAAGATACTGTTAGTTTAAAATGTATATCTTTAGGACTGTGTAGGGGGCCTGGAGAAGCAGAAGCTTCTGTAAGTGTCAAAGTTGTTGAAAAACTGTTTGTCCTTCAATCTTTTCCCTTGTCTTTTGTAATTTTTAAATACATGTTTTAATATTTTTGAAATGTTTGTTCTCTCTTTCACAGATTGAAAGTATAAAAACAAAAAGTGAGTAATTTAACGACAATTATAAGGTAAATGCTTTGTACTCTTTTCGTTACATTTCTATCACATTCACCTACTATTAGTTCCACTGCTTCATTTCTTTAACCCTCAGTTTCCTGCCTTTGCTACTTCCCTCATTCCTTTCTCTATTACCTACTTACTCAACTCCTTCCACTCTTTTTCTCAGTCCCTCTCTTCTCATAGTTCCTCACTCTTGTTCACTCACTCCGTCTCTATTACTCTTAGTGTCTTTGACTGATCACTCTATCACTACTTGTTCATAATGCTTTCTCTGTGTAGTTGAAGCACACTAAGGGGCATATTATGAATACAGCCAATAAAATTATTGCTCTTTTTATTGGCAGAAAACTGGTGCAAAAGTGGTTTTAGCGGCAGTTTTCTGCCGCTAAAAGCAGCTTTAGCGACACATTTCTGCCAATAAAAGCTGCAAAACTTTTATTCCCTATGTTGATGATATGGCTCTATGTTACTTACATTTCTTTGCTGTTTCAATTAATCTTTTTCTGTTATTTTTTGTTTTCTGTTTTCTATTTTTTCTCTCTGTTATTCCTCATGTTTTAATCTTATTTTGAACATTCACTCACATTCTCCAAGAAACTCTTCTTTGTTAATGTTATACTCTCTTTTTTTTTCTTTCACTTCGTTATCTATTTTGTTTTTCACAATTATACCCTCTTCCGTCTTTTCTTCGGTAAATAGATCTATTAAACAGTATCTCTTCTTTACTCCCTATAGCTGTCTTTCTTTTAACATCACTCTCTGTTTACTTTCCTTATACTTACTCTTTTTTTTTTAAAAAAAAATTTTGGGTTAGCTCCCGGTCCACGTACCGGGAAGCTAACCCGGGAGCGAACCAAAAGAAATAGAGCTTGCCAGAGTGCTAAACATTCTAGCAATTTTTTTTTAAAGGGAAGGTAGTTCTGAAAAGAACTTTTTTTTAAATATTTTTGTTGTTTTATATATTTTTTTTATTTTTTGAACATTTTTTGGTTTTTTTGTATTTTTTGAACGATTTTATATTTTTTTTGTTTTTTTTTGGGGGGGGGAAACAACAAAAAACAGGCGTTGAAAAGGGCTCAACAGGAGCAAAAAAAAAATTACTGGGGGCGGTTAGGGCAATCATGGTGTTCATACGCCAGGTTTATAGCATTGATGCTCATGTTGCCACACGCTAACAACGCACGACAGTGCATACAACAGTGTATCATGTGGCTAAAATTTTCTTGTATATTTGGCACAGTTTCCCGTGCCTCTTCTGTTGTTAATGCAATTGGTAATCTTGGTCTGGCCACAGGAGTTGGTCTTGGATTGTCCTGCATATCCCTTATTTCCGCCCGGCTGTAATTTAGTGGATGCTTCCTTGTCATGTGCCTGTGCATTGTGTGATTTCCGTAGCTATATTTCTTGTCCGTCCCTCTTGATAATTGTTCTTTGCATATGCGGCAGGTGACATACCTCGCATTGACTTTTTTTTGGCCACGAGGGATCGAATAAAACTGCCAGATGAAACTGGCTTTCTTTCTGGAAACCCGGGGCACCTCTTCTAAGAACTGTGGTTCTTCTCCCTCCTCATCCATTTCTTCATCTTCCTCCTCAGTGTTGGTAATGACCTGGGGAGGTGGTCCTCTCTTCCCATGAGGAGGTGGAGGTGGTGGTGGGGGTCCACCAGCTGAAGCTACCAATGAAGCCATTTCTCATATAGTAGTAAAGGTCTTCCTCTCACAATGATGAAAGTCAGAGTGAGGAAAGAAGGAGGGGTTTTCATCATTTGGGAAAAACAATACTTCTCAACCAATGAAAAGTGTTATTTTTAGGTCACCTGACCTAGCCTTACATCATTATGAAACCAAAAGTGAAATGAACCAATGAAAAGTGTTATTAACAAGTCACATGACCTGTTATGCTTACGTTACGCGCTCCGGTCCGCGCCCCGGATAGCTTCCGGGTCGCTGCGCTTCGCGCCTCGGTCCGCGCCCCGGTGCACTTCCGGGTGCGCTAACGCGGTACGTCACAAGACGCATTACGCGGCAACGAAATACGTCGCGTTTTCGCGACGCGCCGCGGATCGCTTCCGGGGAGCTGCGTTTCGCGCCTCGGTCCGCGCCCCGGGGCACTTCCGGGTGCGCTAACGCAGTACGTCATAAGACGCATTACGCGGCAACGCGATACCGTCACTATGTTGATTTCTTACCGGTTCGCGGACCGGGTCGCGGCTTTAAATTGAGCTAACGGGAAGCTTCCCGGTTCGCGGACCGGGAGCGAAACAAAAAAAATATTTAAAAAAAATTATTAATAAACATATAAAATATATTTACTGAGTGTATCTAAGGTTATATTAGAGTCTGAAGAGGTTCATCGTATTATCACATGAATGATGTCATCAGTGATGTGATCAGTAATGTCATTTGAGTTGTCATCAGTGATGTTATCAGTGATGTCATTTGAGATGTCATCAGTGATGTCATCAGTGATGTCACTGACCATGTCATGAATGATGTAATATGTGACATGATCAGCAGTGGATTGCGGGTGCGCGATATATAGTTAGTACAACTAACTATATATGGAATTTCAATGGTTTTGTGTGAGTAAAATAAGGTTTTTTAAATGCTAATTCCTAACTATATATGGTGTATAACCTATGGTTTTTTCAGTGAATTTTCAAGGTTTTGTAAATGCTAATTCCTAACTATATATGGTCTATAACCTATGGTTTTTTCAGTGAATATATATATATATATATGTATAAAAACAACCACCATACTTCAACAGGAACTTCAATAAAGAAGGCACGGACATCAGGTAGTCGGTATACGGCTTCTTTTATTTTATCGGGTCACCCATGACCCCGAGACACAAGAGACGCTTATCGGCTTATATGAATCCTTTCTCAATCTGTTTGGTGCCATTTTTCCTTCAGTATATATATATAGTCACTCACACTTCAGGCAACAGTAAAACATTGATAAAATACTTAAAACGTATGCAAATAAAATGTGATGGAATAAATGGCAGCTTCGCAAAGCACATACTCAATCCTCATATTCACATCAATGTTTGCTATACAGGTGAAGAGTCAGTGCATATAGAAGTCTTTTTGTCGCCAGGCTAAGTGGGAAAACTTAACACAATAAACGTAAAGCACCAAACACTTATAATGTGTCCCCTAAATATCGCACTGCATATAAACTCTTGGACAAATACATTATTTGAAATTAGAATTAAAACACGCTGTTATACTGTCATAAATAAGGATAATAATGGTAACTTGCACCTCTGACCCCCTCCGACTGGAAAGTGATGCTGAGATGATAAGCGGTCTGCCCATAATTAGATACTGACTCACAATGCTGTGAATCGGGAAGCCAAGCTAAAAAATGCAATACCCCTCTTATGTTACAGTGAACATTCAGGGAAGCTAATAACTCCAGTGCTATGGGTCCCAGATGAACAGATTAGTGTCCAAGTAAGAGTTGAGTGTCCATTTCCCCGCACGCACACAAATACGTATCATGACTAATCCTCCCATAATGCGTGGTGGCAAGATAGCTGGACTGATAGGCAAATATCACATTGAGAAGTCAGAATCCTTAAAGACATATTGCCGGGACCTGGACACAATCCTAAAATAGGCCAATGCGATGGGGATCATAGAATGTAGTTTTCAAAAGGAAACACCAGTCTCAATGTCTAAAATGAAAACCAGCATGAGAAATTATTTTCCAATCCAGACACAAGCTCAGGGTGGAGGAGTACCGATGCGTAATAGTTGCAGATACGCCAAACAACCTCACCGCTACAGCATAGGTGTCAGCAGTGCCCGGTCACCAAGGGGCGTCAGACTCCTGAGCGAGGCATTTCTTGCGGGGAAATGTTGAACCCATGCTGGCAATCAGCAAAACTGCCTGCTATGAGATCACAATCTCCCACTGCCACCATCCTCATTCCTCTTCCTGACATACACTGTGGGGCTCACCCTCTGTCACCAAAGTACTCCTCCAAACTTGCGGTCACAGGGGAGAGCCACAAATGACCAGTGTTCCGTGAAAGCGCCCAGACCACTGATGCAGAATTGAAATGAAAACAACCACCAAAATTCAACATGAACTCCCATGTAGAAGGCAAGGACATCAGGTAGTTTGTATACTGCTTCTTTTATTTTACCGGGTCACCCACGACCCATAGACACAAGAGACGTATTTTGGCTTCTATGAAGCCTTTCTCAATATGTTTGGCGCCATTATTCCTTCAATATATATAGTCACTCCCACTTCATGCAACAGTAAAACATGGATAAAATACTTTAAAAAGTATGCATCACTTCAAAGCCCTCATTTTTTCAAATAGAATGTGATGAAATAAATGGCAGCTGCGCAAAGCACATACTCAATCCTCATAATTACATCGATGATTACTATACAGGTGAAGAGTTAGTGCATATAGAAGTCTTTATGTTGACAGCCTAAGTGGGAAAACTTAACACAATAAACGTAAAGCACCAAACACTCATAATGTGTCACCTAAATATCGCATTGCATATAAACTCTGGGACAAATACATTATTTGAAATTAGAATTAAAACACGCTGTTATACTGTCATAAATATTGATAATAATGTTGAATTGCATCTCAGACCCCCTCTGACTGGAATGTGATGCTGAGATGATAAGTTGTCTGCCGGTATTAGATACTGACTCACAATGCTGTGACTCGGGAAGCCAAGTTAAAAAATGCAATAAACCCCTCTTATGTTACAGTGAACATTCAAGGAAGCTAATAACTCCAGTGATATGGGACCCAGTTGAACAGATTAGTGTCCAAGTAGGAGTTGAGTGTCCATTTCCCCTCACATGCACAAATCCGTAACATGACTACCCCTTCCGTAATGCAACAGGGTGGTGGCAAGATAGCTGGACTGATAGGCAAATATCACATTGAGAAGTCAGAATCCTTAAAGACATATAAGACATATTGCCGGGACCGTAGAATGTAGTTTTCAAAAGGAAACCGCTTTATATATATATGAAAGCTCCAAGGTACCCACAGGTTAAGGATGCACTCATCCAGCAGCCCTTGTTTCAAACGGGTAAAAGACATCACCGCACCCCAGTCTGCAGCTTCTCATGTCTCGATTGAAAGCCTGACGCGTTTCTGAGCCCACGCTCGTCTTCAAAGGCTCGACTTGAGTTTCTGACGCTTTGACACTCCCACTATTTAACCGCCCTCAGATGAGCGAACTCGTGTGAGTTGGAACGCACTGCCTTGTGGGACTTGTAGTTCGTGTCTCTTCCCTGTATGGGTGCGTATTCTGCCATTTCATAGCCCTGGATGGGCCCCGGGATGCAGGTGTCCAATCAATCAATCAATCAATCAGGTCATTTATAGAGCGCACTACTCACCCGTAGGGTCTCAAGGCGCTGGGTGGGGGGGGGGTGCCGTTACTGCTCGAACAGCCAGGTCTTGAGCTTCTTCCTGAAGGAGAGGTGGTCTTGGGTCAGGCGCAGGTCGGTCGGGAGTGAGTTCCAGGTCTTGGCGGCCAGGTAGGAGAAGGACCTTCCTCCTGTTGTCGCTCTTCGGATGCGGGGGACGGCGGCGAGGGCGTGGTTGGTTGATCTGAGGAGGCGCTTGGGAGTGTAGAAGTTGATCCGGTTGTTGAGGTAGCTCGGGCCTTGGTCGTGTAGGGCTTTGTGCGCGTGGGTGAGGAGACGGAAGGTGATTCTTTTGTTGATCGGGAGCCAGTGCAGATCTCTC
This sequence comes from Lissotriton helveticus, assembly GCF_964261635.1. Taxonomy (NCBI): domain Eukaryota; kingdom Metazoa; phylum Chordata; class Amphibia; order Caudata; family Salamandridae; genus Lissotriton; species Lissotriton helveticus. The sequence goes on from NC_136059.1 coordinate 1,460,990,637, forward strand.
AGGTGTCCGGAGATGTGGCTGCGTCGGGGGATGTCGAGGATGAGTCTGGCCGAGGCGTTCTGGATCCGCTGGAGTCTCTTCTGTAGCTTGGCGGTGGTTCCGGCGTAGAGGGCGTTGCCGTAGTCCAGTCGGCTGGTGACGAGGGCCTGGGTGACCGTCTGCCTCGTCTCGGTGGGGATCCACCGGAAGATCTTACGTAGCATGCGCAGGATGTTGAAGCAAGACGAGGAGACGGCGTTTACTTGTCTGGTCATGGAGAGGGAGGAGTCCAGGATGAAGCCCAGGTTGCGTGCGTGGTCTGTTGGTTTGGGTGCGGTGCCCAGGGCGGGGGGCCACCAGGAGTCGTCCCAGGCGGCGGGCGAGGAGCCCAGGATGAGGACCTCCGTCTTGTCCGAGTTCAGTTTCAGGCGGCTGGTCGTCATCCATTCGGCTACATCTCTCATCCCTTCGTGCAGGTTGGCTCTGGCGGCGGCGGGGTCGTTGGTCAGGGAGAGGATCAGCTGGGTGTCGTCGGCGTAGGAGATTATGTTGAGGTTGTGTTGGCGTACGATGGCCGCGAGGGGGCTCATGTAGACGTTGAAGAGGGTGGGGCTCAGTGAGGATCCTTGAGGGACGCCGCAGATGACTTTGGTGGCCTCTGACTTGTACGGAGGTAGGCGGACTCTCTGTGTTCTTCCGTCGAGGAAGGAGGTGATCCATTCCAGTGCCTTGTCCTGGATTCCGATGTTGCCGAGGCGCTGTACTAGGGTGCGGTGGCAGACAGTGTCGAAAGCCGCGGAGAGGTCCAGGAGGATGAGGGCCGCTGTTTCTCCATTGTCCATCAGAGTTCGAAGGTCATCGGTGGCAGCGATGAGGGCGGTCTCGGTGCTGTGGTTCGCTCGGAAGCCCGACTGTGAGGGGTCGAGGGATCCATTCGTCTCGAGGAAGGCGGCCAGCTGTTTGTTGACGGTCTTCTCGATGACTTTGGCCGGGAACGGGAGGTGCTGCTTCACAACCGGTTCGGCAACTTCCGACCCGTGACCCCCATAGATCTTCTGCGGGGGGCGCACCCTTCGCAGCTGGGCTGCCGCGTGTAAATGAAAGCTCCAAGGTACCCACAGGTTAAGAATGCACTCATCCAGTAGCCCTTTGTTGTACTTCTTCAATACCATCAAATTTAATTTTTAGAAATTCAATTCCATCTCTATTTCGGTAATTCACAAAATCAACAACAAGACCCATTGCTCCATTTACTAAACCTCTTTCAACATGTAAATTCTGTCGTAAAATTATACGACAATTTAAAGATACATACAGAGTCTTTTCCAAACCAGCAGTTTTAGATATTGTCTTCTCTAAAGAATCCAATTTTGATTTAAACTTTTCTGACAAAATAATAGTTGCTCCTTCATGCTCTATTTTATCAATAGCTTCAAGGTTCACAATCTGTTGATTTTCTAGCTGTAACATTTTGTTGTTGAAGATTGAACATTCTTGCAGAGTTGGCATCAAGCATATAACAGATTTGTTTTCAGGAATTTTCATAAAAATATTCTCTGGGAGAATATTTTCATTTGGAAACAAATTTGAAATTAATCGTCCATGTAAAGCTTCTTTGCCATGCTCAGTTAGTTTTCCAATTCTTACATCTTGTAGAATATTTTTATAATCTTCATCCTTTGCCTGTCGCATATTTTGAAGCAGTTCTGCATATTTGAAATGTAACCATATGTTAACATTTCCAATGCTTCCTAGGCACTTCCTGGTATCTTCATGTGTAAGCATTTTAAACACTGGTTGTCCTTTCATTGGAGTCAGCTGCAGTAGATCTCCAAAAACAATGATGTGTTTGCCTCCAAATAACACATCATACTCTGTTTTACGAATTTCTTGCATTCTTAAATGCACAAAAGCAAGCATTACATTTGATACCATGCTTACCTCATCAATGATAAGAAGTTTCATTTTCTTTAGGACTCTTGAAACTTCTCAACAAGCTTCTCCAGATAGCTTGTGGTATTGTAATTTATTATCATGCTCTACTGGCAGCATCAATATGCGATGTAAAGTAATCCCTTTAATGTTATGTGCTGCCAACCCAGTTGGAGCGGTAACAACACAAGACAGCGATGACTCCGTTCTTTTCTGCAGATAAGTTGCAATTGCTTTAATCAGAAAACTTTTTCCATTTCCTGCTTCTCCACTCACGTACAGTCGGACAGGTATAAATGATGTACATAAGCACTCTTTTTTCTTATGACATAAACCATGCTCAATCTGTTCTGTAACTTCGTCATATACTTGTCTCTGCTCAACGTTTAGTTCTTTTTCCAAATCTTCTAAGTTAACTGCATCCTCCTGAGCTTGTTCCATGGCTCTTTCCACCTCATTAATGGCAGTTGTATGTATGTATGTATTGCGACTTATATAGCGCACGTATCACCCGAAGGCATCAAGGCGCTTGCTTAGGGAACCCGTCCTGGTATTCCCCTGTGAGATACCCCGGCAGGGTATCCACAAGGTGAAAGCCAGGCATCCCGCCGCGAGGGACCGTAGTGGAGATTAAGCAAGCTATTGCCCAGAGTCGCAGAGTGTGACCCCGTGAGTTGAGTAGGCACCAGAGCGAGAATTGTCGAGTCCGTGGAATTTTTGAGCCCGAGACCCGCCGAGGCGGGGAATCGAACCCTTGTCCACGGCCGATCTCAGCTTCCGGGTCTGCCGCCTCTAACCACTGAGCCACGCTTCTCCACCGGTTCGGCAACTTCCGACCCGTGACCCCCATAGATCTTCTGCGGGGGGCGCACCCTTCGCAGCTGGGCTGCCGCGTGTAAATGAAAGCTCCAAGGTACCCACAGGTTAAGAATGCACTCATCCAGCAGCCCTTTGTTGTACTTCTTCAATACCATCAAATTTAATTTTTAGAAATTCAATTCCATCTCTATTTCGGTAATTCACAAAATCAACAACAAGACCCATTGCTCCATTTACTAAACCTCTTTCAACATGTAAATTCTGTCGTAAAATTATACGACAATTTAAAGATACATACAGAGTCTTTTCCAAACCAGCAGTTTTAGATATTGTCTTCTCTAAAGAATCCAATTTTGATTTCAACTTTTCTGACAAAATAATAGTTGCTCCTTCATGCTCTATTTTATCAATAGCTTCAAGGTTCACAATCTGTTGATTTTCTAGCTGTAACATTTTGTTGTTGAAGATTGAACATTCTTGCAGAGTTGGCATCAAGCATATAACAGATTTGTTTTCAGGAATTTTCATAAAAATATTCTCTGGGAGAATATTTTCATTTGGAAACAAATTTGAAATTAATCGTCCATGTAAAGCTTCTTTGCCATGCTCAGTTAGTTTTCCAATTCTTACATCTTGTAGAATATTTTTATAATCTTCATCCTTTGCCTGTCGCATATTTTGAAGCAGTTCTGCATATTTGAAATGTAACCATATGTTAACATTTCCAATGCTTCCTAGGCACTTCCTGGTATCTTCATGTGTAAGCATTTTAAACACTGGTTGTCCTTTCATTGGAGTCAGCTGCAGTAGATCTCCAAAAACAATGATGTGTTTGCCTCCAAATAACACATCATACTCTGTTTTACGAATTTCTTGCATTCTTAAATGCACAAAAGCAAGCATGACATTTGATACCATGCTTACCTCATCAATGATAAGAAGTTTCATTTTCTTTAGGACGCTTCATTTTGTATGAGTGGTCCTCCTAGTGGATCCTGACTCAATGAATCAGAACTCTGACTGTCTTGAGAACTGTCTCTAGCAATCTCTGCTGCAATTGTAGCTTCTTGCTGTATTTCCTCGTTCAAAATTTGCAGATAATTTGAAAAAACAGGACATTCTATGGTATACTTGGTTGCATTGAATGAATCTTCATAACTGAGAAAATCTCCAAGTAGTTCCTCTTCTGTACGCCATGGCTTAAAGAGTTGCAAAAGACCTAAATACTAAAATTCACTTTTGTCTGAAGATTCACAACTCAATTTTCGATGATTAATCAAATGGCCTTTTCTTTGTTTCACCAGACAGCCTTCACATCCAATTACAGCATATACACCTTTATTGATATATTCTGTGAGGTTCCTCTTAAAAGTATAGGTTTTCAGAACTACATAGAGAGAAACGTTCTCAAGATGACTACTTCTATTTGGATAGTATGTCTCCAACATGTTTGTCTTCAAAATATCTGTACTGTTTGGTTCTTTCTGAGCCAAATACTCTATTTCTTGTACAGATTTCAAAACTCGGTTTCGTGTTGCAGCAAGACCTAGACTCACCCAAATGATGGTTCTAGATTTGGCATATAGACTTGCTGATGATAACCGATCAGAACATTCATATGCTCCAATTTCTCGATGCGACAACATCTTCAGACTGTAACTGTATAATTTCTTGCTTAGACTCTTTTCATGTGAAATTTCCTCCCACATTTCCTTCAGTTCCGTCTTTTCTGATTTTGTGATGTAAGACGTCACATATCGAGCCACAGCAATAGAGTTGCAGACCGAGCTTCTGGGCATTTTGGTAGCGAGAACGAGAGGACGCTACCCCTAACTGGGTCCCTGCCTTGTGGTCCACCCGCGGCCGCAGTTCGACCTGACCCGGCCGCTGTGTAGGGACTGCATCTCCCAGGAACACCAGCGGCAGGAGCTGCCCACGCCAGCAGCAGCGCCCGGAGGCGCTTCAAAATCCGCGCCTTACCGGTGGAGCTGGTGCTTCACTTTCTCCCCTGCAGCCCGAGCTTCTGGGCATTTTGGTAGCGAGAACGAGAGGACGCTACCCCTAACTGGGTGCCTGCCTTGTGGTCCACCCGCCGCCGCAATTCGACCTGACGCGGCCGCTGTGTGGGGACTGCATCTCCCAGGAACACCAGCGGCAGGAGCCGCCCACGCCAGCAGCAGCGCCCGGAGGCGCTTCAAAATCCGCTCCTTACCTGCGTCGCGGGACGCGAGCAGGTCGCCGGACTAAGCCCGGACAAAGGGCAGACAGTCTTAGACAGTCCGAGACTGTCCGTGACTGGACTGGGCCAGGACCTCTGCCTTTTCTGTACCAGAGACAGATCCATGAAGTAAGACTGCATTGCTTAATTGAATGTATTGTATCAAGGGACACTATTGAACTTAGCCTCTTTCACTCTATGCATTGATCACTCCTCGGCATCAATCCTTTTATTAATCTGTGCGATTGTATAATATGCCTAGGAAAATTGCAGCCCCCGCGTCCAATACGATGGAAAACTATCTGGTTCAGGTGGTAACCAAAATCAACAGTGAAAGAAGGCAGTCATTAGGACTGAGCCAATCTCCCATCCTCTACCCCCCGAGTCAAAACTCTGATTCGCCACCGATGGCTGCATCACTGCATGCTGCTAACAGTGACGCCCCTGACACTGATCTTCATGTTAATGAAATTTCTGACCAAAGTGCACTGCTGATGGCTGAGGCAGAAACGGATGTTGACATTGACCCTGATACACAGGTGGATGTGATAATTGAGCAAGCCCCCCACCTGTATCCGCAACGAGGGCAGTCAGGATGTGTAGAAAAATACAGCTTAAGCGTGGGGGACTACGGTCTGGGAGAAAAAGGAACTAGTAGCGATATGGGCAACCCACTGGCTAGTGAAATATCTTTGCCTATATTAGATGACGAGACCCAATATACTCTTAGGGCTGCATATCCAGCTACCATAATGGCTTGTCCAGCAGACGCAGATTTACCAATACTAGCTGCTCCTGAGAGTACTATTATGGCCTCCGGGCATGTGATCAGTAATGAAATAAGGGAGGTTAGGCTAATCTCCTGGAACATTGCAGGAATAAAAAAGAATCTGCCTGATCCAACTTGGCAACAATATCTTGATAGCGGGGACCTCATTCTATTCCAAGAAACTTGGGGGCTCGAAAATTAATACAAAATTGGGTATAGGTCTTTTTTTATCCCAGCTGTCAACATATATGGCGGTAGACCTACTGGGGGCTTGATGATTTGGGCCAGAATCACAATGGGGGTCACTTTTAAACAAATAGATTCTAAAAACCCCGATATACTGATCATAGAACTAAAAAAAAACAAAGGACCCGCACTCTACGTGATCAATATTTATAGGAGTCCGCATAATTCCTGTAAGGAGTCATCAGTAATAACGCAGCTATGTAACATTATCTCGGAGCTTGGTCACAACCCTATGCTAATTATAGGTGGTGATTTCAATAGGAATTTTGAGCCTATACTAGGTCTGGAAGATGTGCATAGGGACGAGGATAGTGTTAATAACATAGCAGAGCATAAAGTAGCCTGCACAACAAGTGCCCTACAAATTCTAAGCATGACACTAGAATATAGACTACGTGCATGTAACGGGCGATTTCCCTCTGACTGTCCTACCCGACCAACGTTTGCTAGAGGGGACTGTACAAGCCATCTAGACTATATCCTAGTCTCCTTGGCTTTATGGCCAATGCTAGTGGACATAAAGGTGGATAAGCGTACCGAAAGTGATCACTTTCCACTCTTCTTGTCCGCTCAAAACTCACTTTTTACTCCCTCTAGCACAAAAGATAGTATGGACTCTATACCCTCACATGAACCTATAGAATACAACAATCGCAGGTGTCTGAAGTGGCCCACGGTGCTGGGCAATGGGGGTACTGTCAGGAAGATCTATCAACTTTTTGTTAAACATATGACCCCATTAGTTGACGCTGATGCTGCTATTGACAGTTCCCTCGTTATGGAGACCCATGGCCAGTTAATTACTGAACTCGGCATTACTTTGACAAAGGCGATAAAAAGGAAGGACCTTGATCGCCAGTCCCCTTCACAGGAAAATCCTTGGTACAATCAAGCTTGTAGACGAGCCAAAACAGATCTTGTCAAAGCCGTGAAAGGAAACCAATTAGATATTGTTAGAGCTAAGAGGACACAGTATAAAAAAACTGTCCAGTTAGCCAAGATGGAATGGGACGAGAGAGTCTAGTCGGATTTGCTCGAGGCTTGCAAACTAAATGATCAGACCTCCTTCTGGAGCCTCATTGCAAGGGGCACGAAAGGGGTTACAGTGGCAAAACACAGATTTCTTGAAGAAAGTACCTGGGTTAAACACTTCTCCTTGCTCTATTCCTGTAAGGGAGATGAGGAAGATTGTGTAATAAAACAAATTAGGCTAGCACCATATGAGAATCCTTTAACCTTTAACTTAACGGAGACCATCTTAGCAATTAAGGCGGTGAAATCGGGCAAAGCTCCAGGTCCAGATAGAATACCCGGGGACCTCTGGAAGCATGAGGATTTTATTTGGGCCCCCTATATTAATCTACTTACAAATAAAATAACTCGAGGGGCCCCAATCCCGGAGACCTGGAGGGGCGCAGAAATCGTGACCATATTTAAGAAAGGCGATAGGTCTAACCCATCCCATTATCGACCTAGTAGCTTGATCGATGTGCTGCAAAAAATCTTTTCCCGCCAACTCCTTAGTAGGCTTAATGCATGGGTCGAGGACCATTCTATTCTTACAAAGTACCAGGCTGGTTTTAGACCTAGAATTAGTACAGTGGGCCAGGTTTTTAGATTTTTATGTTTGGTATGGAAATATATTAACATAAGGAACTCCCATATATATGTGGCCTTCGTCGACCTAAGATCAGCCTTTGATCTTGTTCCTAGGGGGAAACTTTGGAGAATGCTAAGTGATATGGGTGTCCCTTGGAACATTCTCCAACAACTGATCAGGCTGCACGAAAATAATTTTGCAAGAGTCAGACGGGGGCCCAATGGGGAGCTGAGTGAGAAAATAGATATAGTGAAAGGAGTTAGGCAAGGATGTGTTATGGCGCCTACTTTATTTTCCCTTTATGTGAATGACATCCCTGACACCCTCTTGGGCTGCGAGCATGACTCTCCCAAGTTGTGTGGTCAAGCCGTTCCGGCATTATTATTTGCGGATGATACTATTTTAATTTCCCAAACCCCCAATGGACTCCAGAACCTTCTTAATAAATTCCGGTTGTATTGTCAGGACAAGAAGCTTGAAATCAACTCGTCCAAAACCAAGGTCATGACAATCAACCCACGTAAAGGTTTTAATAAAACTTTCTCCATAAACAATGAAAAAATTGAAGAAGTCCAAAGTTTTAAGTACCTGGGTATCACTTTAGATAGTAAAATATCTTGGAAATCTCAATTAGAAACCTCAAAGATCAGACTAGTCCAGAATCAAGCTCCTATTTTAAGGAAACACAAAAATAGCTATTATAAATCAGTCACTCCAGCAATCAGTTTGTTCAAACACAAAGCACAATCTGCTTCCCTTTATGGTGCAGAACTTTGGGGAAATGTTTCGAAAGGCACGCTCTTAGTTCAGGAAAACAAATTCATCAGACAGCTGTTAGGTGTACCTGCCTCCACTCCCCTCACTCCGGTTGTATGGGATCTTAATTTTCGCCGATCAGACGACCACGCTGCATTGCGCCCATTGTTATACTGGGTTCGTCTTTGGTCCACTGACGAGTTAGTGGACTATAGAGAGGCGTTAAAAGAGATAATGGTAATAAAAAACTCCACATGTCTAATATGGTTGGCCTATATCGAAAAGTGGTTTACAAAGTTGGGGTTAAGAAGCTTTTGGTCAGACCCGGATTCGATTACCAATAATTCTAAGAAACTGCTAAAGAATAGGTATTGGGAATATATCAAAGATTCTATGTTGGGAATTCCCAATTTGGGGACTCTGACCCTCAGGTTCCTTGAACTAAAAATGGACATGAAACTAGAATCCTTTATGGATGAAATCTACCCACCTATGGCCAAATCGTTATACTTAAAATTTCGCTATAGTGCCCTTCAAATTAAATCTAGGACTTCGAAGTGGCACTGCTAAAAAGGACCAAGAGGTAGTATTGGATCTGATTTATGTGAATTATGTGAAATGGGCCTGAGTGAAGATGAGTCCCATGTGCTATTTATATGCCCCGCTTACCTACAGGCGAGGAAAAAATGGTTAAAACCCATATGCCAACTCTTGGGTCTTCGCCACATTAAAGATGGCGAAAGAGTGTTTAAAGGAGATACTGCACGCCCAATAGTATTCAGTTTGAATCGCTTCCTCCTATCAGTAGCGATGGTTAGGAAGAGAAATGGCTATAAAATGTAAGTAGATAGCCGGCATGATTGTAGTCTAGCAGCTGAAATGCACTCTAAACTGTACCCTACTGTACCTGAACTAATTGTATATATGTAATCCCTATTGGAACGTGTGTGCAATATGTAATTATAAATGCAACTGAACTGATAACATCACTATCAAGTGGTGCATGCAATTGAATTTGATTTAGATTTATACTGCAATTTAAACTAGAATAATGACAATAGGAATTGGCCTGATCGTAGTGTTTCCTGGTGCCTTGTTTTTATTGTTTTATAGTATTATTTTAAATTTAATGAACTGTTATTTATTAAGCGTTCCTCGAATATGTGTGTTAATTTAACTGAGAAGGACCTTGCTGCTGGTTTTCTTTTAATCTTAACCCGGTACTGTGTAGACATATATATTGTACTGTAATGTTTTAAAATTGTATTGTATTGCATTCTTTTAAGGTTGTCTAACCGAAATAAAGAATAATGAATGAATATCAATGTTAGCATTCCACATGGACAAAATGACTGGGTTGTAGTCATTTATGTATTTGGACTCCTCATTTCTGCTTAGGTTGTATGTATTTTTAGGTGATTTTCTTGTCACAGTATGTCGCAGAGAAGACATAAAATTGTTCACTATTCCTTTCGATGTTACTGGACGTGGAAATGCAAAACGACATTTTGTGTAGAACTTGTCCTTGGATTTGTATTTTCGGCGACAGTATTTTCCACAACGATGGGTTTGAAAGCGTAAAACTTGATGTCTTAAATTGTTTTCTTTGGTACTTTTCGGAACAGCACATGTAGAATACTGCTCAATGAAACTCATCACTTTCTCATCTGTATCTGTTCCAAATGTTGGTGCATCTTTAATCCATAGCAGCATATGTATGGGAGGAGCACCTCTTGCTTGATACTCCTTTCTCCAAAAGAAATCCAAAACCTCTCCAAGCGGAGGATTTTTTTTGTTTGTAATAAACCTATGATTGAAATACCTGCATACATTAACTGGCTCCAAAGAGCACAGTTCTCCAGGTGTCTTGTATTAAATATTTTCAATGTTTTTATTTGCCTCTCGTAGAAATTCAAGTAAGTCTTCCCAAGCATACTCAGCACAGCTAAGAGTGAGGAACCATGTAGGAGTTCCTAAGTTTCTTAGCATACATTTCAATTCCCCATGACAATGGTACCAATACTCATTAGTACCACGCTGACATGCCATGAGATTAATTAGCTGAGATTCCAAAACACTGTCTTGCAGTTTCACTTTATCCATAAAGTCCCTTGCCGAAACATTTTGGAGATGTACTCCACTTTTTAGTATATGGTTCACTGCATAAGAAAGTCCATACAAGTCACTCTCAAACAGTAGATGGAACAAATATGGAATGCATTGACGAAACCTTGGATCTTCTGCATATAATCTTAAAGTCTGGTATTCAGATGCAGGAATTTGAACAGGTCGGTCGTCATATCTTCCACCTTGACCTGTTGGAAATAACTGTGGAAAACCGTGAGCTTCCAAACTTTCTTCCCATACACTAATGGGACTTCCTTTTGCTTCTTTCATTTGAAACAAGTCAATAGCATTCCCCATTACTTCTTTGGAATGCAATGGATGAACACTATAATGTTCATAAATTTCATCACTTCTAGAGACATCGACTTTTTCAATTTGCCCAGCTGAGAAATTACTGTCCTCTTCTACAGTTGTTTCCTCTTCCCCTACATATACATTTTTGTAGTAGTGATTATTTTTTACCAAATACAACGTTGCCTTTTTGACTTTCCTAACATCCACTAATTCTTGCCAGATTTTCTTACTCTTTGTCGGAACACCATTAACTAGAATAACCAGAGGTTCCTCTTCTACTTTTTCTACACCAATTGTATCAATATTTTTCTTAAAATCTAGAGGCAAATAAACAACTCTTCCCTTTAATCTTCTCTGTAAATCTGAAGGAGGCAATTTCCCTGTCTTAGGCTCCATGCGAACAATAGCCTGAAAAGGATGCACACATTGAATCAGAATAGACTCATAGGTATTTAAATCCATCAATTCAGAAGGAATGTCTACCAACTCCAGATTATTATGAACAGCTCTAGCAGGCATTCTGTTTTCTTTAATTTATTAGAACAATATTTACAAATACGTTGATCAGAACCCAAATCAAAACAGTTTTCTACCAACAAATAAGTTGCAAAATCCTTCCACTCATTATTATTTTCCATTTCACTTTTTACATATAAATCACCTAATCTAGTCTGATTCTTATAATGAGATCGTCGACAACACACACAAGTAAAATTAGGCCTTTCACTTGAATTGACCTTATTCTTTGTAATTTCATGGTCAAATTTTTCTGTACTTGAAATCTCTACCTTCTCTTCCACATTACCTTCTATTACTGTATCAGTTTCTGCACTGTCTTCTTTTTCACCAAAGTAACAAAACTCAATTTCTTCACAAATGTTCTTCACATCTAATTCAGATCCATGCAAAAGAGCACTGTTTATCTGTTTTAGCTTAAGTGCTGGACTTTTTGCATAATTCAACCTTCTCACTAATTTCCTCACTTTATTATGATGCACTGCTAACATCCCAAAATGAAAAACACTCTGACATACTTTTGTTGAAAGACAAGCCAGTGAATACCCTTGCAAACCTGTTTTTCTCTCACTCTACAAGGATCTAACTCTTGCAAAATTTTCATTTTTTGTTTTAGACTTTTCGTAGTATATGTCCGTAAGAAACTGAGAAACAAATACATTGAATCCTGTCACACACTACAAATACTACTACAATTCCAAGTATACACTGGAGCCTTAGGACATCTCCCTAAAACTTCATCAGCTAACACCTCTTCTGTATTTCTAGGCACAATTTTTTCTTTTTCAACCGGACAACCGTCCTTCACCTCAGATGCTCGACCACTGGTGTCAACTGCATGCACCAAATCATTATCCTGAAAGTAACTTTCTTCATTAAAAAATGGCTCACAACTTGAACTATGCTTCCATTCTCAAGAAAAAACATCACAAAAATTAGTCCGATTAATTACTCTTTTCCACTTACATTTTGATTTGAACACATTGATTACCTTATCTAGTGTACGAATTCTATTGATTACTAAACAATATAATTTATTTTTCACTTTAAATGCTTCATCCACAATCTTCACTATACTTTTTTTTCTTGTAAAAAGCAGTCTTTTTTTGATACATCTTTACATTTTTTAATAAATTTGAAACTATTCTGTTATAAAACATTCGTCTACAAATTTCAATAAATTGATTTCTCCTTCTATTGCTATAGACAATATCATCTCCTTCTACAGGTCTAACTTTTTTTGAGGGGCACAGTTTTTTCTTTCTATTTAGAGATGGGTTATTCTTCTTTGAAACAACATCTTTTTTTTTACATTTCAATAACTTCCTTAAAAGTCCTTAGTTTGCTTACCAGGAACATTATTTTTTTTCACTGAAGATTGTGTTTTGGATGAGTCTTGTATTTCTGTTTTCTTGGACCATAAATCCTGTTTATATTTCTTTTGACGTCTTTCCTTTGACGGCATATTCTTTTATCTTTCTATAGATGATTACAATCTGTGATAAAGAAAAAATAACATAGTATAGACCACTACAAACATATTACATAGCAATTACAATAAGTAAACGATATAAACACTAGTTTACAACATAAGTTACTTTATACCACAGCAACTGTGTCACAGTAACAGTGCAGTACAGTTTCATTATTAATCTTACTCTCTGCCTGCACCATCTCACTCTGTGCCTGTGTCTTATGTCACTCTGTGCCTGTGTCTCATCTCACTCTGTGCTTGTGTCTCATCTCACTCTGTGCCTGTGTTTCATCTCAGTCTGTGCCTGCCCCATCTCTCTCTTTGTGTGTGTTATTTCTCTCTTTGCGTGTCTCATCTAACTCTATGCCTGTAACTCATCTCACTCTGTGCCTGTGTCTCATCTCACTCTGAGCCTGTGTCTCACCTAACTCTGTGCCTGTGTATCATCTCACTCTGTGCCTGCCCCATCTCTCTCTCTTTGTGTGTGTCATTTGTCTGTTTGCGACTGTCCCATCTCATTCTGGTAAATGTTTTATGGTAAAAAGCATAGCTTTAACATTTTTGACAAGGATCACACTGAGTGTCTGCATGAAATAAGGAATTATATTTTCACATTTGTCAATAATGTCACCTGTGTCTGCTCACAGTTTGCATTTCTAAGGTTAAAGGGTACTTTGTGCCTGTGTCTGACCTCACTCTGTGCCTGTGTGTCATCTCACTCTGTGCCTGCCCCATCTCTCTCTCTTTGTGTGTGTCATTTGTCTGTTTGCGTCTGTCTCATCTCATTCTGATAAATGTTTTATGGTAAAAAGCATGGCTTTAACATTTTTCACAAGGATCACACTGAGTCTCTGTATGAAATAAGGAATTATATTTTCACATTTGTCAATATTGTCACCTGTGTCTGCTCACAGTTTGCATTTCTAAGCTTAAAGGGTACTCTGTGCCTGTGTCTCACCTCACTCTGTGCCTGTGTGTCATCTCACTCTGTGCCTGCCCCATCTCTCTCTCTTTCTGTGTGTCATTTGTCTGTTTGCGTGTGTCTCATCTCACTCTGGTAAATGTCTCATGGTAAAAAGCATGGCTTTAACATTTTTCACAAGGATCACACTGAGTCTCTGTATGAAATAAGGAATTATATTTTCACATTTTTCAATAATGTCACCTGTGTCTGCTCACAGTTTGCATCTCTAAGCTTAAAGGGTACTCTGTGCCTGTGTCTCACCTCACTCTGTGCCTGTGTGTCATCTCACTCTGTGCCTGCCCCATCTCTCTCTCTTTCTGTGTGTCATTTGTCTGTTTGCGTGTGTCTCATCTCACTCTGGTAAATGTTTCATGGTAAAAAGTATGGCTTTAACATTTTTGACAAGGATCACACTGAGTGTCTGTATGAAATAAGGAATTATATTTTCACATTTTTCAATAATGTCACCTGTGTCTGCTCACAGTTTGCATCTCTAAGCTAAAAGGGTACAGATGGCAAAAAACAGACCACATATATATAAGCAAGACATAACATTCCTTTTTCATTTCAACGGCACACCTTGGATCTTGATTGCACAGCTTAGAGCCTATTTCTGAAGTAGGAGGCCTAACAGACATGCTGCCTAAGATTCCCTACTAGTACATATGCTAAAGCCTAACTGACTTTAAAAATACATGTATTTCCATATTTTTAAACACATGAACTAAGCAGATTATTCACCCATATCCATTTAAAATCAAGCTTGACTCACAGTGTGATCTTAGGCACATGACCAGGATGTTACATGTAATCTACCATGTCTGTCTCTGCATGCAATATGTGTGTCTCTGCTCATACTATTTCAATGTCTCTACTGGCAAAAAACAGACCACATATATATTAGCAAGACATAACATTCTTTTTTCATTTCAACTGCACACCCTGGATCTTGATTGCACAGCTTAGAGCCTATTTGTGAAGTAAGAGGCCTAACAGACATGCTGCCTAAGATTCCCTACTAGTACATATGCTAAAGCCTAACTGACTTTAAAAATACATGTATTTCCATCTTTTTAAACACATCAACTAAGCAAATTATTCATCCAGATCTATTTAAAATCAAGCTTGACTCACAGTGTGATCTTAGGCACATGACCAGGATGTTACATGTAATCTACCATGTCTGTTTCTGCATGCAATATGTGTGTCTCTGCTCATACTATTTCACTGTCTCTACTGGCAAAAAACAGACCACATATATATAAGCAAGAAATAACATTCCTTTTTCATTTCAACGGCACACCCTGGATCTTGATTGCACAGCTTAGAGCCTATTTGTGAAGTAAGAGGCCTAATGTCAGAAGGTACCTGTAGTTTCCAGAGTTCCGCGGGAGTGCCAAACCGAAGGTGATGCTAGCTCCCAATTCCCTATCACCACTGTGCCAGATTTCTCTTGCTACAGGGATGTAAGGGAAAGGGGAAGTGGAAAAGACAAACTGAGAGACTGCTCACACATAAATCTTCTCCCTCTCTAGGATTTAGTGAAGATTCTTTCTGCAAGAAATAACAACAACATTACTAAGTTCTGGTCCACTCATAAACTGATTCCTCAATTATTCTCTCTATGACCTTTCCTATTTACCTGTTAAGGTGAGAGCTTTAGCTACTCTCCAGTAGGTCTTTATTATATCTGCTGTGAAGCAAAGTTCTTTTTGATGATCAGATGAAGACACTGAGGATGCGAGTTTTGATGGTACACAAGAATATATATATATATTTTCATTTACTTGTTGACTCAGTGAAAAGGCAGATGTCTTGCTGCGCAGTTCAAATAACACCCAAAAGACTGCCAGAGTTCATAGTACATGTAGTGAAAGCTAAAGTCAAAAGCTGGCAGAGAATTGCCTTCTGGGAATCACTCAAAACTATCTTACGCCATCTATGACAATTCGCTGTTGAGAAGTCTTGACTGATAAATTATTTCAGAGCTGAATAACAGTTCCAGAATTCAAAGAGAATAATTTGGTTCGAGCTCACCAAATTCCTTGCTGCTCTGTCAGTAGTGGGAAGAGCTGAATACTTGCTGCTTGAGCTGGTGCGCGGAGGCTGCTTGGGAAGCGCACGCTGGCAAACGGACTGTCAAAACTTGAGGAGAAGCCGATGACTGGAGTCGTTGTATTCCGCTCACTTGACCCAGTTCGGTAATCGGTAATCCTCGTGAATGGCCAAAAACACCCAGGAATACGGGAGCCTAAAGCGGAAGGAATCCGCACTTAGCCTGACTGAAGGGGAAGTGCGGCTCTGAATTAACCACAGAAGCGGCTTAGAAGGAGCCGACGGGGCTTAAGTAACGATACTGATAACAGGGTACAGGACAGGAACTACATAAGCCTAACTAGAATACTTGAATGCCTAATAGCTAACTATGACGAGAGAGAGCGCGAAAGACGTTCGCCTCTCCGAAATACTTCAGTTGAAGTGCGACGTTAAGGAAACGCTCGCGCTCCAAATAAACAGAGCCTGCGTTCTAAATGAACGCTAGAACGCTGACTGACTCGCTATCTATGGCAACAAGGAAATGCCAGAGCAGAACAAACGATAACGAGCAACCAGATGTGTCCAGTTTGGGGAAGGGGGTGATGACATTGTAGTGGAGGACACCTGCAGAGAGCGGGCTGTAATTGATCCATTCCTGACAGTACCCCCCACCAAAACCCCCTTCCTAGGTTTGTGTGGATAAGTCTTGTGAAACTCCCTCACCAATCTAGCAGCGTGAACATTAGAACTGGGTTCCCAAGATTGTTCTTCAGGACCGAAACCCTTCCAATCCACTAAATAGAAAAGTTGTCCCTTCCTGATCTTAGAATCCAGAATTCTTTTAACTTCATATTCTTCAGTAGAATCTATCTGAACTGGAATTGGTGGAAGGATCTTACGAAGATTAGGTGGACTCTTTCTAATTAAAGAAACATGAAAGGTTGGATGGATTCTCAAAGTTTTTGGTAATTGAAGTCTTACACTAACTGGATTTATCATTCTGTCTACTGGATAAGGACCCACAAACGTAGGTTGAAACTTTCGATTTCCCCGCAATCGCATATGGCGCGTGGACACCCAGACTTGATCGCCTGACTGAAAAACTGGATTTGTCCTGCGACCCTTATCAGCATGTTTCTTAAAAGCTGCCTTTGCCTTAACCAAATTTGCTGTGGCCAACTGGAATGCTAACTGAAGTTTTTGAATGATCTCCTCAGCTGCTGGGACGTCCCCTACAACTCGGCCCACCAACATGTTAGGATGTCTACCTGAATTCAAGAAGAAAGGGGAAAATCCAGTGGCTGAATGAGTTGCATTATTGTAAGCAAATTCTGCTGGAGCTAACAATGAAGGCCAATCTCCCTCCTGATCCATCAGATATAAACGCAAATACTGCTCAAGATCTTGATTTACTCTCTCTGTTTGCCCATCTGTCTCGGGATGATAACCGGTGGACAAACGAGAGTCCACCCCCAACCCTCTTAAAAAGGATCTCCAAAATCGGGACACAAATTGGGGGCCTCTGTCAGAAATAACTATCTTCGGAATCCCATGCAATTTAACAATGTGCTGCACAAACAAGGAGGCTAACTCAGTGGCATTTGGAAGATTTTTGAGGGGAACAAAATGACTCATTTTAGAAAATTGGTCTACTACCACCCAAATAACTGACTTCCCTTGACTTGATGGTAACTCGACAATAAAGTCCATGGATACTGTGTGCCAAGGATAGGGAGGTACAGGTAAAGGCATTAAAAGACCCTGTGGAGCCTGTCTGAGACTTTTTCCTTTCAAACATTGTTCACAAGTGGCTACATACTGTCGAACCTGAGCTTCCATACCAGGCCAAAGAAAATTTCGCCTTATCAACTCCAGGGTCTTCAAGACTCCTTTGTGTCCGGCCAGTGGTTGATCATGGAATCTGCGTATGGTCTCCTCTTGAAGTTTCTCTCCAGGGACAAACATCTTTTCTTGAAAATATGGTTTCCCGTCTTTCACAGAACGATCAAGACCTTCATTCTCCCAATTTGAGTAATCTTTCTTTTTGAATTCCAAGACAATTCTTTCTTCCAATTCATCCACTGCAGTGACGGCCACAATCTTTTCCGTGGGAATGAGAAATTCTTCTTTCTTCACCTCAGAACTTTCTCCCACATTCAATCGAGAGATGGCATCAGCTTTTCCATTGATTACTCCAGGTTTATACGTGAGAACGAAATCATAGTCAGCAAAGAATAATGACCACCTGAGTTGTCGCGGAGTCAAAGTTCGTGCTGACTTAAGGAATTGCAAATTCCTATGATCAGTAAATACTGTTACCACATGTTTGGCTCCCAACAAGTAATGACGCCACTCTAGGAATGCGACCTTGACTGCCAACAACTCCTTGTCAGCGATGGCATAATTTATTTCTGCTGGGGAAAGTTTTCGAGAATAAAAAGCAACGGGATGAAGTTGTCCTGTATTCTTATGGCGTTGGGACAGCACTCCTCCAATAGCTAAGTTGGAAGCGTCTGCGTCTACAAAAAATGGTTCAACAGGATCTGGATGTTGCAAGATGGGAGCTGTGACAAAGGATTCTTTGAGGAATTGAAAAGCGTCCTCAGCCTCTTGTCCCCAAACAAACTTTTCGTTCTTCCTCAGCAACCGAGTGATGGGGCTCACCTTCTCGGAAAAATTCTGAATGAATCGCCGATAAAAATTGGCAAAACCCAAAAAACTTTGAATTTCTTTTACAGAGCAAGGAGCAGGCCAGTCTCGAATTGCCTTAAGCTTAGATTCATCCATGGAAACTCCTTCGGGAGAAAGAATGAACCCCAAAAACTCTACTTTGGTGGCGTGAAATACACATTTCTCTAATTTCACATAAAGTTGATTCTTCAAAAGACATTCCAAAATGGTACGAACATGCTGAATATGCTCCTCAGTGTTTTTGGAAAAAATAAGAATATCATCAATATAAACAACGGCAAATCGATCCAAAAATTCTCGCAGGATGTCATTTACAAAATGCTGAAAGGCCGCTGGAGCATTGCACAACCCAAAGGGCATAACCTGATACTCAAAAAGACCATAACGTGTTCGAAAGGCCGTCTTCCATTCATCTCCTTCTGCCATCCGGACCAAGTGGTAAGCACCCCTTAGATCTAATTTGGTGTAGACCTGAGCCTCCTTCACTTGATCCAGAAGTTCTGAGATGAGTGGCAACGGATACCGGTTCTTCCTGGTAACCAAATTCAAAGCCCTATAGTCAATGCAAGTCCTTAGGCTCTTGTCCTTCTTCGGAATAAAAAAAAGAGGAGAAGAAACAGGGGACTGAGAAGGCCTTATGAATCCATTAGCCAAATTCTTGTCAAGGTATTCTTTTAAGTACAAATTTTCTGATTCCGAGAGAGCATATATACGACTACAAGGCAACGAAGCTCCAGGTTCCAATTCAATGGTGCAATCATATTCCCGATGGGGAGGAAGTTTTTGCGCCTCTTGCTCATCAAAAACTGATTTCAAATCTTGATACTGTGCTGGGATTTCTGGGAGTTCCACCAAACAAATCATTTGAGGTTGATTTGCCAAACAGTAAGTTTCACTTGATTCTGTCTTCTGGGTGAACGGATGAAAACAGTGTTCCAAACAATATTCAGAAGTCAAGTCTACAGTTCTCCTAGACCAATCTATCTTCGGGTTATGCTCCGTTAACCAAGGCAAGCCCAAAATAAGTTGGAATTGAGGAGCATCTATTAAACTGAATCGAAGGTAACTGCAATGTTCTCCCGGCCCGATCACTGAGATTGTCTCAGTATCAAACACAATCGGACCAGATGATAACGGGGTTCCGTCGACAGCTCTTACTGGCTCTGATTTGTCCTTCCTCAAAAAGTTTATTCCCAAACCTTTAGCAAACAAAATATCGCAAAAATTTCCTGTTGCTCCTGAATCAATCATAATTGCTACATTAGCACTTTGATCTTTTCCAAAATATATCTGGCAAGAAAGTATGAGATGAGGAGCTGATAACTGCATGGTGTTTGACAAGGACTGACTTAAAGGAGTTGACTTAGATTCGGCTTCCACCAGAGCAACTCCGTCTACTGGTGGAGCTTGTCTTTTACCCATGACGCTGTCTTTGGTCTACGTGGACACTCTTTGACGAAATGCCCCGAACCACCACAGTACATACACAATTTGCCAAGTCTTTTCTTTTCTCTTTCCTCTTTACTAAGAGGACCACGAACTGTACCTATTTGCATGGGTTCTTCTGCTGGGGCTTCTTCTTTGGATCTTACACTCTCTGGACGCATACGATCAAATCTTGGAGGAATTGAGCGAACTTCCTTTCGCCGCTCCTGTCGTCTCTCCGATTGTCTCTGATCAATTTGCAGAACTAAGTCGATCAGTTCAGAAACATCTGTGGGTCTCTTGGGAATCTGAGAGAGACCATCCTTCAATTCATCTCGCAGACCTCTGTAAAAAATTGCTGCTCTTTTTTCAGTTGGCCAATTAGTTTCTACTATAAGCTTATTGTACTGAGCTAAATACGCCACCAACTCTCGATTCCCTTGTTTTAAATCTAGAAGCTCATTGTCTGTGGTTTGAGAGATTGCTCTCCGATCAAAAATTCGTAGAAATTCTGTCTTAAACTCCTGAAAGTTGTATAGCACTGGATCATTAGTTGATACCAAAGGCAATGACCAAGACGCGGCATCTCCACTCAGGTATGACAGCATGAACGCCACTTTGGATTGATCCTCCTTGAAAATTATTGGCTTACAAAGAAAATGTAAGGAACACTGAGTGACAAAAACCTGTGCCTTATTTGGATCACCCTGAAATCTTTCTGGAGGAGCTAGAGGAATAGTGGGGGACATGGCATGCACTACCTGGGTAGAAAACTCACTGGTGGCTGGTGAAGGGTTAAAAATTTGGGACTTCTGACCCCCAAAATCTGGACTTGGGCTAACTGTGAGTTCATTTATTTTCTGACGAAGGAAATTAGTCTCCTGATTTGACTTCCTAACCTCCGCCCTAGTTTCTACCAACTGCTTTTGTAAATCTTCCAGGATGGACCCCAGGGCTTTTAAATCGAGTCCTTCGGCCATGATACCCAAGCGGAAAGCAACTGCTGGCACTTCAATCTGTCAGAAGGTACCTGTAGTTTCCAGAGTTCCGCGGGAGTGCCAAACCGAAGGTGATGCTAGCTCCCAATTCCCTATCACCACTGTGCCAGATTTCTCTTGCTACAGGGATGTAAGGGAAAGGGGAAGTGGAAAAGACAAACTGAGAGACTGCTCACACATAAATCTTCTCCCTCTCTAGGATTTAGTGAAGATTCTTTCTGCAAGAAATAACAACAACATTACTAAGTTCTGGTCCACTCATAAACTGATTCCTCAATTATTCTCTCTATGACCTTTCCTATTTACCTGTTAAGGTGAGAGCTTTAGCTACTCTCCAGTAGGTCTTTATTATATCTGCTGTGAAGCAAAGTTCTTTTTGATGATCAGATGAAGACACTGAGGATGCGAGTTTTGATGGTACACAAGAATATATATATATATATTTTCATTTACTTGTTGACTCAGTGAAAAGGCAGATGTCTTGCTGCGCAGTTCAAATAACACCCAAAAGACTGCCAGAGTTCATAGTACATGTAGTGAAAGCTAAAGTCAAAAGCTGGCAGAGAATTGCCTTCTGGGAATCACTCAAAACTATCTTACGCCATCTATGACAATTCGCTGTTGAGAAGTCTTGACTGATAAATTATTTCAGAGCTGAATAACAGTTCCAGAATTCAAAGAGAATAATTTGGTTCGAGCTCACCAAATTCCTTGCTGCTCTGTCAGTAGTGCGAAGAGCTGAATACTTGCTGCTTGAGCTGGTGCGCGGAGGCTGCTTGGGAAGCGCACGCTGGCAAACGGACTGTCAAAACTTGAGGAGAAGCCGATGACTGGAGTCGTTGTATTCCGCTCACTTGACCCAGTTCGGTAATCGGTAATCCTCGTGAATGGCCAAAAACACCCAGGAATACGGGAGCCTAAAGCGGAAGGAATCCGCACTTAGCCTGACTGAAGGGGAAGTGCGGCTCTGAATTAACCACAGAAGCGGCTTAGAAGGAGCCGACGGGGCTTAAGTAACGATACTGATAACAGGGTACAGGACAGGAACTACATAAGCCTGACTAGAATACTTGAATGCCTAATAGCTAACTATGACGAGAGAGAGCGCGAAAGACGTTCGCCTCTCCGAAATACTTCAGTTGAAGTGCGACGTTAAGGAAACGCTCGCGCTCCAAATAAACAGAGCCTGCGTTCTAAATGAACGCTAGAACGCTGACTGACTCGCTATCTATGGCAACAAGGAAATGCCAGAGCAGAACAAACGATAACGAGCAACCAGCTGTGTCCAGTTTGGGGAAGGGGGTGATGACATTGTAGTGGAGGACACCTGCAGAGAGCGGGCTGTAATTGATCCATTCCTGACACCTAACAGACATGCTGCTTAAGATTCTCTACTAGCACATATGCTAAAGCCTAACTGACTTTAAGAATACATGTATTTCCATATTTTTAAACAAATCAACTAAGCAAATTATTCACCCAGATCCATTTAAAATCAAGCTTGACTCACAGTGTGATCTTAGGCACATGACCAGGATATTACATGTAATCTACCATGTCTGTCTCTGCATGCAATATGTGTGTCTCTGCTCATACTATTTCACTGTGTCTACTGGCAAAAAACAGACCACATATATATAAGCAAGACATAACATTCCTTTTTCATTTCAACGGCACACCCTGGATCTTGATTGCACAGCTTAGAGCCTATTTGTGAAGTAAGAGGCCTAACAGACATGCTGCCTAAGATTCCCTACTAGTACATATGCTAAAGCCTAACTGACTTTAAGAATACATGTATTTCCATATTTTTAAACACATCAACTAAGCAAATTATTCACCCAGATCCATTTAAAATCAAGCTTGACTCACAGTGTGATCTTAGGCACATGAGACACATGTCATGACACACACACAAAGAGAGAAATGACACACAGAAAAAGAGAGATTCTGCACGTGCAAAGTGACATGAGACACAGGCACAGAGTACCCTTTAAGCTAAGAGAGGCAAACTGTCAGCAGACACAGGTGACATCATTGAAAAATATGAAAATATAGTTCCTTATTTCACACAAACACCCAGTGTAATCCTTGACCAAAATTTAAAAGCCAGACATTTTACCAGAAAACATTTTCCATAGTAACTCAGAGCACAGCCCATTTAAATGACCACAACAAAACAAGGCAGAAACCGAACTCATTTCCAAAATACATTTCCAATATGCACCATTCAATTTTTAAACAGCATTACAAAAAAACATGACACACAATGCAAGAATAAAGAAGCACAATATGCTTCTTAATCTTCCCCATAGTGCATACAGCAGTCTATCTTTATTAAAAGAATCATTACTCACCTTTAAAAATGCTTTGGAAGATTTAGAACAGGGTCAGTCACACACACCAGATTTTCTTAAGCGGATTCTCTGAAATGCTCCTGAAACACTGCAACAACAAATGGCCCTGATTCCCTGTAATTCTTCAGACATATCGCTGAACTTAACCAATTAAAATTCTTCCCACACTATTTCAAAACCAAACTAACATTTTAATTGGTTCTACATTTCAACACTTTGAAACTCACATAATATTCACCCATCCCCCCAGTGCTCATTCACCCTGTTACCATGTTAACTCCCACCTAACCCAGCACACAGTTGAAAAGTTCATCATACTATGTTGCAAAAGAATCCAGCAAGGGTCTTTGATCTCTTAATGTAGTAGCTAATCATGTGCAATGTTTCTTTCAATGACTTTTTCTCAACCATTAAAATGACTTCTTTCAAAAAACAAAGGCATGCACCCTAATTTTCAGTGGTGAATTTTAAGAAACCACCAATCATTTCTTGTTTTTCAAGTGCACTGCATCTCAACCACTTATGTTTTCATAAATCCTACTTTCAAACTGCCATTTCATTTCCATAACTCATCTGAATACAAGCACATCTACCTTCAAGATGCCAAAAGTCTGGTTTGTGGGTCATAGCTTTGTTCACTGGAGTGAAACATATGCAAGTAACAGAGGTATTTCCAACCTTGATTTACCAAATGTGGACATTGTGTGGATTTTACAGAGAGGATTGAGAAGTCACCAATTGATACCATTGGTAAAATCCTTTATGCATCTACCACACCCTGACCTCATAATTGTGCACTGTGGTTGCAATGACCTGGGCACTTTGACTGGGGTAGGTCTGGAAATGCTTTTAAAGGACATCTTTGGGCAATTGATGTCACTTTTCCCCAAAACTGCCTTGGTATTTTCTAATATATGCCAAAGGCAAAAATGGAACTGGTCCAACCAATATTGTCCGCAGATTGAGAAAGCAAGGAAGCATGTGAATAAATCTGTTTTTGCTTTCCTCAGAGACTATGGAATGGGTTCCATATACCACAACAACTAGCGTTACAACATGCAAGGCATCTATAGGAGAGATGGTGTACATTTTACAGGTGAGGGGAATAGAGTCTTCCTCTTGAATTTGAGACTCTGCATCGGTACCTACTTGTAGGTACAAAAAACACCCACATAACACAACAGCTCTTTTCAGAGCTACCCTACCTCTAAGCACTCTAAATTCTTATTTTTCTCTAATTTTTTACTCTGTTTTTCCCCGTGGTGCGCTCAGGGTACGCGTACCGGGAAGCGTACATGGGACCGCACCCAGCGCTTACCCCGTGAAAATTTCAATATTTTCTTTTTATATTTTTGCCCTTCAGGGTCCTTCTAGGCCCCCCTCAGAAAACCTAGGGGGTCAGGGGATGTCTACCCTGCCCCCTTTTAAACATTTCCCCCTTTTTTGTAATACCTCTTGTGTCTCGATTCTACCGAGACACAAGATGGCGGACTCTCCGGACTGTTTAGAATGTTGACAGACACCCGAGAGCCAATCAGCTTTCCGCTCGCGCACTTCCGTGGCGCGCCGGGTGCACTCCCCAGTACGCGTACCGGTAAGCGCTGGAAGCGCGCATATAGATATATATATTTTTTAAAGTTAATTTTGGTAAAAACCACTGGAGCAATTTTCACCAAATATACAAAAGGCACTTCTGCGTACCAGTCCCTACAATTTTGCAAAGTTTGGTGAAATTCCGTTCAGCGGTTCGGGCTGTAGCCTTGTCAATTTGTCCTATGGAAATTAACATGGGGAAAACATGTTTTGGGCCCCCCCTTTTTTCTCGGCCCCCACTTCACAAATCCCCCGAATCTTTTAGGGAAGGAGCGCAGCGGAGCTGGCCTAAATTTTGGAAAATTACACGCAAATTTCTCCATTGGCGCCAAAGTTATTCCCAATAGAATGTTGCGGATTGCCTATGGTAGCTAGGTCCTAACTATAACTACCTACTGGCGGTCGCCAGTAGGTAGTTATAGTTAGGACTGTTTTCCATAGGAAATCCGCAACATTCTATTGGGAATAACTTTGGCGCCGGTGGACGAATTTTCGCGAATTTCTCAAAGAAGATGACCTGCTCCGCTCTGCTCCTTTCCTGAAAATTTGGGGGGGATTCGTGAAGTGCGGGCCGAGATAAAAGGGGGTCCCAAAACGTGTTTTCACCATGTTAATTTCCATAGGGCGGTTGGACTCACTTTTAGCCCAAATGGCTGAATGGATTTCCACCAAACTTGGCAGAATTGTAGGGACTGGTAGCCCGATGTGCCTTTGCTATTTCTCAAGATATGTGCTCCAGTGGATTTTGAGTAATTTAGGTTAAAAAAAATATATTTATCTATAAGCGCGCCCCGGTACGCGCACCGGGGCGCGTACCAGCGCACTACGCAAATTCGCGAGCGGAAAGCTGATTGGCTCTCCGGTGTCTGTCAACATTTTAAACAGTCCGGAGCGGCCGCCATCTTGTGTCTCGGTAAAATCTTGTTGAAGAATCTCTTCATCGGTAATTTCGAAAGAAATATTGATGTTTTAATTTTCTCCTTCCATTTTCTTGCTGTTAATTGCAAAAAAAATAACTATATCAGTAGAGTTAGGGCACTGTTGGGTTTAAATTTAGAAAGGTACTTTTGAGTTTTTAACAGTGAAGTTATCTTTGGGCAGTGTATGGTATCAGGCAGGAAGTAGAAATATAAAAAAGTGTATGTGAAGAAGCCTAAGTAAATTCATAATTATACCAGAGAAGCCTAACTCAATCCATAACTATAACAGAGAAGCCTATCTCAATCTATAAGTATAAAAGAGGGACAGTAAATAACTATCAGAAAACGTTTTTACAAATTAACTTAAAGTGCCCTTTACAAATTAACAACTTACCTTATAGAAAGGTGATGAAGATAAATGAGAAAATCCTTTAAAGATGTACGTCAGGTAGTTGTAGTCAAAATGGCCGTGTTTCCCTCTCATTTTTCATTTATATTCATGTACATAACCAATCAAATGCCAGGAAATAAAAGTAGAAAATAAAAGTAACATTTTAATTGGTTGTAAATTCTAACACTTCATATGTGTTTTTCTCATGTAATTTACCTCAGATTATTTAGACAGGCTACAGCCCAAATGGCTCAATGGTATTCCACAAAATTTGGGAAAATGGTAGGGACTGGTATGTAGTAGGGCCTATTCTATATCTGGTGAAAGTCTCTCCAGTGGCTTTTATGTAAATTAACTTTTAAAATTTTTTGGGAGCGCTTACCGGTGCGCGCCCCGGTACGCGTACCAGCAGCGCTACGGGAGTCCTCCATCTTGTGTTTCGGTAGATTTGAGACACAAGATGGAGGACAAACAACGTTGGGAATGGGTAAAAGGGGGCACGGTAGACACCCCCTGGCCCCCTAGGTTTTCTGAGGGGGGCTTAGGAGGCCCATATAGGCCAAAAAAAAAAATCTAACTTTTCGCGGGGGGGGGAGCTAAACAGTGAAAAAAGTTAGAGTAAAGTAATCATTTTGAGTGATGAGAGGTAGGGTAGCCCTGAAAAGAGCTTTTGGGTTCCGTGGCTGATTTAGGTACCTACAAGTAGGTTCCAATGCACAGTCTTAAATTCAGGAGGAATATTCTATTCCCCTCATCTGAGAAGTGCACACCATCTCCTCTGTAGATATCTTGCATGTTATAACGCAAGTTATTGTTGTATATTGAACCCATTCCATAGTCTCTCATGTAAGCAGAAATAGATTTATTCACATGTTTCCGTGCTTTCTCAAATTGTGGAAAAAATTGGTTGGACCACTTCCATTTCTGTCTTTGGCATATATTGGAATATACCAAGGCAGTTTGTGGAAAAAGTGTCATCAAATGCCCAAAGGTGTCCTTTAAAACCATTTCCAGACCTACCCCAGTCAAAGTGCCCAGGTCATTTCCACCACAGTGCAAAATTATGAGGTCAGGGTGTGGCAGATGGTAAAAGGTTTTCACCAATGGTATCAATTGATGACATCTCAATCCTCTTTGGCCAATCCACTTGATGTCTACATTTGGTAAATCAAGGTTGTGAAAATGTCTGATAGCTGCATACCTTTGAGCCCAGTGGATGTAACTATGTCCAATAATTCAGACAGAATACATGGTGAGAGGAGGTTCTGGTGCAGTCAGATGAAGTGTGGGAATGAAATGGCAGTTGGAACAGTAGGAGTTTGCAAAAAGAAAACTGTGGAGTTTCAGTGCTCTTGAATCACAAGCAATGATTGGGGGATTCAGATAGTTGAAAACTGAAAGTTAGGGTGCATGGTTCTGTTCTGTGAAAGAAGTAATTTGAATGGTTAAGAAAAAGTCATGTAAAGAAACATTGCACCGGATAAGCTGGTGTATTGAGAGGTCAAACATCCTTGCTGAGTTCAGTTGCAACATTGTAGAATAAACTTTTAAACCTGAGAGGTCAGTGAGGAGGGAGTTGCTATGGTAACAGATAGAAAGGGCTGAGGGGGGAAGGGTGTTGGTTTGAAAATAGAGAGGGAAGAGTTTTAATTGGTTAACATGAGGGATATGTGTGTAGAATTAGAGGTTTTCTGTGCCATTCATGGTTGCAGTGCCTGGAGTACATACCTTTTGCTCTGCTAAAGAAATATTGGTGTGTGTGTCTGACACTGTTCTCAATCTCCCAAAGCATTTGTAAAGGTGAGTAATGATTCATTTAATATAGATAGACTTGTATACTCTATGGAGAAGATTTAGAAGCAAATTGTGGTTTTTAAATGTTGCGTTGTCATGTTTTTTGATAATGCTTGGTAAAACGTTTTTGCTGCATAGAGGAAATGTATTTTGTAAAATTGTGAAGTTTCAATAGTGACATGGAATGCTTGTACATAGGACCTGTGCTCTGTTTCTTAAATGTGATGTGAAAAAGGATTTTGGGGAAAATGAATGGCTTTTACATTTTTGAGAAGGAATAAATAGTGTCTGCATGATTAAATAAATATATTAGAACCTTTCACAATGATGTCCGCTGTGTTACCTCATATTAGGAAGCAGATTGAGCTTCTTTCTTGTTGGTTTGTGTCATGTTTTTTGATAAAGCTTAGTATCAATATTTGTAAGATAGAGGAAATGTATTTTGTAAAATAGTGAGGTTTTAGTAGTAAAATGGAATGCTTGTACATAGGACCTGCGCTCTGTTTCTTAAATCTTATTTGAAAAACGTGTGTGCATGATTAAATAAATATATTTGCAGATTTCACAATCATGTCACTTGTGTTACTCTAGATTAGGGAGCAGATTCAGCTTTTTTCTTCTTGCTTTTTGTTAAGTTTAATGAAAATGTTTGGTATCAACATTTCCTAGATAGAAGAATTGTATTTTTAAAAATAGTGAGGTTTCAGTAGTGAAATGGAATGCTTGTACATATGACCTGCGCTCTGTTTCGTAAATGTTATTGGAAACACGATATGATTAAATAAATATATTTGAACCTTTCACAATCACGTCACCTGTGTTTCCTCAGATTAGGAAGTAGATTATGCAGATGAGGTGAGGCATGTCCAGGGGTACAAAGGAGGTGAGGCCTGTGTCCATGAGTGCAGTGGAGAGGACTCACCTCCTCTGACCCTTGGAAAAGACTCACCTCCTCTGTGCCCCCTGGAGAGGCCTCAATGTATTGGGTATAATTGATGGTAACAGGGTGCAGATGAGGTGAGGCCTGTCCAGGGGTGTACATGAGGTGAGGATTGTCCAGGGTTGCAGATGAGGTGAGGATTGTCCAGGAGTGCAGAGGAGGTGAGACCTGTGTTCAAGAGTGTAGTGGGAGAGAGGCCTGTCCAGGGGTGCAAAGGAGGTGAGGTCTGTGTCTAAGAGTGCAGTGGGGGAGAGGCTTCATGAAGTCCAGCCCACTGCACTCTTAGACACAAGATTCACCACCGCTGCTCCCCAGGACAGGCATCTCTTCCAGTACACTCTTGAACAAAGGCCTCACCTCCTCTGTACCCCTGGACAATCCTTACATCATCTGCAACCCTAAATCGTTTTTTAAACAGGACTAAATGTTATCTTCATCCTGTTACCATCAATTATACCCAATACATTGAGGCCTGTCCAGGGTGCACGGAGGAGGTGAGGCTTGTTCAAGGGTCAGAGGAGGTGAGTCCTGTCCAATGCAGTCTTCGACACAGGCCTTATCTCCTCTGCACCCCTGGACAGGCCTCACCTCATGTGCACAATGTACTTACTAATCTGAGAAAACACAGGTGACATGATTGTGAAAGGTTCAAATATATCTATTTAATCTTGCAGACACTATTTATTCCTTCTCAAAAATGTAAAAGCTATTCATTTGCCCCAAAATAGTTTTTCCAATAACATTCAAGAAACAGAGTGCTCGTCCGATGTACAAGCATTTGATTATTAAGCAGATTGTGCAGATGAGGTGAGGCCTGTCCAGGGGTGCAGAGGAGGTAAGTCCTGTCCACAGCACTCTTGGACACAGGACTTACCTCCTCTGCACCCCTGGTCAGGCCTCACCTCATCTGCACAATCTGCTTACTAATCTGAGGAAACACAGGTGACATGATTGTGAAATGTGCTAATATATTTTTTTAATCAGGTAGATATTATCTAATCCTTGTCGATAATGTAAAACCAATTCATGTGCACAAAATCTTTTTTTAGAATAACATTTAAAAAATAGAGAAAAGGTCATATGTATAAGCATTTCATTACAGTACTGAAACCTCACTCATTTACAAAATACAATTCCTTTATACACCAACATTTCTTTACCAAGTATTATCAAGAATGTATAAGTCTCTATTATATTCTCTTCCTGACTTACTCTATTTTTCCACCTGTCCCCTTCTAACACCCTCTCTCTGACTCATTCCTTTTTACATCCTGACTCTGTGTTACACTCTCTTACACTTTCTCTTTGACTTACTTTCCCTTACACCATGTCTCTGATTTATTCCCTCTCTCTCATTACTCCTTGTTACATCCTCTCTCTGATTTACTTCCTCTTACACCCTCTCTCAAACTTACTCTCTCTCTCTACCTTTTACATCCTCTCTTAGTTTTAGTGTCTTTTACATTCTCTCATCTGTAAACACCCTCTCTCTGCTTTACATCGTTTTACACCCTCTCTCTGTCTTACACCCTGTTACATCCTTTTTCTGTCTTACAACATATTATACACTCTTTCTGTCTTACTGCTTCTCTATGTTTTACTCACTCTACCTGTTTTTTTGTCTGACTCTCTCTGTCTTTTTGTGTTAGTTCCTCTAGCTCTTTTTCTCTGTCTTACTCCTAGTTACATAGTTGCTGTGATATAAACTTAGATATGTTGTAAACTAGTGTTTATATTGTTTGCTTATTGTCATTGCTTTGTTGTTTGGTAATAGTGGTCTAAAATGTGTTATTTTTTTCTTTAACACAGATTGAAAGCAAGATTTCAATAGTAAGGAAATATACCCTCAAGGCAAGATGCCAAGCGGAAAAAAATCAAAAACAGCAACGGAATTAAAGCACTTGTCTACTACAAATACTTCAAAAAACAGGAAAAAAGCTCCTGGTAAGACAACTAAGTCTTTCTTTCGGAACATATGTAGATAAAAAAAAAAATGTTGATGAGAATGTGAATATACAGACGGAGAGAGCAAATTTGAAAAGGAAGGAGAGCCCCCCCAAAAATGTTACTACTGGAGCAGGAGAGAATAATATGTATAGGAATAGAAGGGAAAAACAATTTAGGGACATTCGTAAACGAATGTTTCGCAATAGGGTGGTTTTCAATTTGTTAAAAAATATTAAAAAAGGTAAACAGAGAGCTGCTTTTTATAAGAAAAAGAAAACTGTAGAGAAGATTGTTGATCAGGCTTTTGAACTTAAGAAAAAATTATTTATTTTAGTAATCAATAGAATTAGGACACTTAACAAGACAATTGATGTTTTCAAATCAAAGAGTAGCTGCAAAAAGAGTAATTGATCGGACTAATTTTTGTAAAGTTTTTTCTGGAGAATGGATGCATAGTTCAAGTTCTGAGCCATTTTTTAATGAGGAGAGTTACTTCCAGGAGAATGATTTGGTGCATGCAGTTGACACCAGTGGTCGAGCATATGAGGTGAAAGACGGTTGTCCGATTGAAAAAGAGAAACTTGTGTCTAGAGATGCAGAAGAGGTGTTAACTGATGAAGTTTTAGGGAGACGTACTAAGGGTCAAGTGTACACTTGGAAGTGTAGTAGTATTTGTAGTGTGCGACAGGATTCAATCGATTTGCTTAGTAATTTCTTACGTACATATAGTAAGAAAAGTCTAAAACAGAAAATGAAGATGTTGCAAGACTTAGATCCTTGCAGAGTGAGAGAAAACACAGGTTTGCAAGGGCATTCACTGGCTTGTCTTTCTAGAAAAGTATGTCAGAGTGTTTTTCATAATTTTAGGATGTTAGCAGTGCATCATAACAAAATGAGGAAATTAGTGAGAAGGTTGTATTATGCAAAAAGTCCAGCACTTAAGCTTAAACAATTAAACAGTGCTCTTTTGCATGGAACTGAATTAGATGTGAAGAAGATTTGTGAAGAAATTGAGATTTGTTATTTTGGTGAAAAAGAGGACAGTGTAGAAATTGACACAGTAATAGAAGGTAATGTGGAAGACAATGTACAGATTTCAAGTACAGAAAAGTTTGACCAGGAAATTACCAAGTTTAAGGTGAAATGAAGTGAAAGGCCTAATTTTACTTGTGTGTGTTGTCGACGTACTCATTATAAGATTCAGACTAGGTTAGTTGATTTATATGCAGAAAGTGAAATGGAAAATAATAGTGAATGGAAGAATTTTGCAACTTTTTTGTTGGTGGAGAATTCTTTTGATTTGAGTTCTGATCAGCGTATTTGTAAATATTGTTATAATAAATTAAATGAAAACAGAATGCCTGCTAGAGCTGTTCATAATAATCTTGAGTTGGTAGACATTCCTCCTGAATTGATGGATTTAAATACATATGAATCTATTTTGATTCAATGTGTCCATCCTATTCAGGCTATTGTCCGCATGGAGCCTAAGATAGGGAAATTGCCTCCTTCAGATTTACAGAGAGGATTAAAGGGAAGAGTTGTTTATTTGCCTCTAGATTTCAAGAAAAATATTGATGCAATTGGTGTAGAGAAAGTGGAAGAGGAACCTCTGGTTATTCTAGTTAATGGGGTTCCGACAAAGAGTAAGAAAATCTGGCAAGATTTAGTGGATGTTAGGAAAGTCAAAAAGGCAACGTTGTATTTGGTCAAAAACAATCAGTACTACAAAGATGTATGTGTTGGAGCAGAGGAAACAGCTGCAGAAGAAGACAGTGATTGTTCAGCTGGCCAAAAAAAGTTGATGTGTCTAGAAGTGAAGAAATATATGAACATTATACTGTTCATCCTTTGCATTCCAAACAAGTAATGGGGAATGCAATTGACTTGTTTCAAATGAAATCAGCAAAAGGAAGTCCCATTAGTGTATGGGAAGAAAGTTTGGAAGCTCGTTGTTTTCCACATTTATTTCCAACAGGTCGAGGTGGACGATATGACGATCGACCACTTCAAATTCCTGCATCTGAATACCGGACTTTAAGATTATATGCTGAAGATCCAAGGTTTCGTCAATGCATCCCATATTTGTTTCATCTACTGTATGAAAGTGACTTGTCTGGGCTTTCTTATGCATTAAACCATATACTGATAAGTGGAGCACATCTGCAAAATGTTTCGGCGAGGGACTTTATGGAGAAAGTCAATCTGCAAGACAATATTTTGGAATCTCATCTAATCAATCTCATGGCATGTCAGCGTGGTACAAACGAGTATTGGTACCGTCGTCATGGGGAATTGAAATGTATGCTAAGAAACTTAGGAACTCCTACATGGTTCCTCACTCTTAGCTGTGCTGAGTATGCATGGGACGACTTACTTCAATTTCTACGAGAGGCAAATGCAAACATACAAAATATAGAATTCAAAACACCTGGAGA
Source organism: Lissotriton helveticus (assembly GCF_964261635.1). Taxonomy (NCBI): domain Eukaryota; kingdom Metazoa; phylum Chordata; class Amphibia; order Caudata; family Salamandridae; genus Lissotriton; species Lissotriton helveticus. The sequence continues at coordinate 1,461,023,862 of NC_136059.1, forward strand.
ACTGTCTTCTTTGGATCCAGTGAATGTATGCAGATATTTCAATCATAGATTTGAAGCTATGATGTCTTTCATGACCAACAAAAAAAATCCTCCCCTTGGAGAGGTTTTGGATTTCTTTTGGCGAAAGGAGTATCAAGCGAGAGGTGCTCCTCACATACATATGTTGTTATGGATTAAAGATTCACCCAAATTTGGAACAGATTCGGATGACACAGTGATGAGTTTCATGGAAGAGTATTCAACATGTGCTGTTCCGAAAACTACCGAAGAAAACAGTTTAAGGCAACAAGTTTTATGCTTTCAATCCCATCGTTGTGGAAAGTACTGTCGTCGAAAATTCAGAAACAAGGACAAGTTCTACACAAAATGTCGTTTCGGGTTTCCACGACCAGTGATTTCTAAAGGAAGAGTAAATAATTTGATGTCTTCTCTGCGACATACTGTGACGAGGAAATCACTAAAAAATACATACAATTTAAAAAGAAACGAAGAGTCCAAGTACACCAACGACTACAACCCAGTGATTTTGTCCATGTGGAATGCTAACATGGATATTCAGTTTGTTACTGACAACTCTATTGCTGTGGCTCGATATGTGACGTCTTACATCACAAAAAAAGAAAGGACAGAACTGAAGGAAATGTGGGAGGACATTTCACATGAAAAGAGTATAAGTAAAAATTATACAGTTTCAGTTTGAAGATGTTGTCGCATCGAGAAATTGGAGCATATGAATGTTCTGATCGGTTATCATCAGCAAGTCTCTACGCCAAGTCTAGAAAAATTATTTGGGTGAGTCTAGGTCTTGCTGCAACACGAAACCGAGTTTTGAAATCTGTACAAGAAATTGAGTATTTGGCGGAGAAAGAACCAAACAGTACAGATATTTTGAAGACAAACATGTTGGATACATACTATCCAAATAGAAGTAGTCATCTTGAGAACAGTTGTTTGTATGAAGTTCTGCAAAACTATATTTATAATGGAATATATGCTATCATTGGGTGTGAAGGATGTCTAGTGAAGCAGAGAAAAGGCCATTTGATTAATCATTGAAAATTGAGTTGCGAAAATCCAGAGAAAAGGGAATTTTACTATTTAGCTCTTTTGCAACTCTTTAAGCCATGGCGTACAGAAGAGGAACTACTTGGAGATTGTCTCTGTTACGAAGATTCTTTTAATGCAACCAAGGATACCATAGAATGTCCTGATTTTACAAATTATCTGCAAATGTTGAACGAAGAAATAGAGCAAGAAGCCACAATTGCTGTAGAGATTTCTAGAGGCAGTTCTCAAGACAGTCAGAGTTCTGCTTCATTGAGTCAGGATCCACTAGGAGGACCAATTATCCAAAATGAAGCTGCCACTGCCATGGATGAGGTGGAAAGAGCTATGGAACAAGCTCAAGATGATGTAGTTAACTTAGAAGATTTGGTGAAACAACTAAACCTTGAGCAGAAACAGATATATGACGAAGTCACAGAACAGGTTGAACATGGATTCAGTCATGAGAAAAAAGAGTGCTCATGTACATCATTTAAGCCTGTCCGACTGTAAGTGAGTGGAGAAGCGGGAACTGGAAAAAGTTTTCTGATTAAAGCAATTGCAACTTATCTGCAGAAAAGGACTGAATCACCGCTGTCTTGTGTTGTTACTGCTCCAACTGGGCTTGCAGCACATAACATTAAAGGGATTACTTTACATCGTTTACTGATGCTACCAGTTGAGCATGATAACAAATTACAATACCACAAACTATCTGGAGATGCTTGTTCTGACGTTTCCAGAGTCCTGAAGAAAATGAAACTTCTTATCATTAATGAAGTAAGCATGGTCTCAAATCTAATGCTTGCTTTTGTGCATTTGAGAATGCAAGAAATTTTTAGAACAGACTATGATGTCTTATTCGGAGGAAAACACATTATTGTTTTTGGAGATCTACTGCAGTTGACTCCAGTGAAAGGACAACCAGTGTTTAAAATGCTCACGCATGAAGATACCAGGAAGTGCCTAGGAAGCATTGGAAACGTTAATATATGGTTACATTTCACATATGCTGAACTGCTTCAAAATATGCGACAGGCAAAGGATGAAGATTATAAAAATATTCTACAAGATGTAAGAATCGGAAAAGTAAGTGAGCATGGGAAAGAAGCATTACATGCACGATTAATTTCAAATTTGTATCCAAATGAAAACATTCTTCCAGAGAATATTTTTAAGAAAATTACTGAGAACAAATCTGGGATATGTTTGATGCCAACTCTGCAAGAATGTTCCATCTTTAACAACAACATGTTACAGTTAGAAAATGAAGAGATTGTAAAACTGGAAGCTATAGATAAAATAGAGCATATGGGAGCAATAATTATTTTGTCAGAAAATTTGAAATCAAAATTGGATTCATTAGAGAAGAGTATATCTAAAACTGCTGGTTTTGAAAAGACTCTGAATGTTTGTTTAAATTGTCGTATCATTTTGAGAAGGAATTTAAATGTTGAAAGAGGTCTGGTAAATGGAGCAATGGGTCATGTTGTTGATTTTGTGAATTACAAAAATAGAGATGGAATTGAAATTTTAAAAATTACATTTGATGGCATTGACGAAATAGAACAAATTTGTCGTTCAGCTAGATTTTGTCTTGTGAAAGACTTATATGTTCGCCGAAAACAGTTTCCTGTTTGTTTGGCATATGCGGTGACAATTCATAAATCTCAAAGTTTAAGTGTAGATAGTGCTTTGGTGAACATTGGAAGTTCTTTGTTTAAAGAGGGTATGGCATATGTGGCATTATCACGAGTCAGAACTTTATCAGGATTGTACTTGATTGAGTGTGATGAAACAAAGATTTGTGCAGATCTAGATTGTATTAAAGAATACAATAGGTTAAGAAGAGAGTATGCTCCACATTTGCCTCAATATCCTCTGTTTGAAAAACGTGTGGTAGGCCGAAAAAGAAGAAATGAGAATAATTGCAGTGAGGTAGTAGCAAAAAGACAAAAAGTCGATGAAACTGTAATTGTAAGCAGAAAGAAAAAGGATTCTGTTGAAGATGTTGTTGGATGTCAGTTTGAAAACAGTTCTGGTGTCAACTGCTATGCTAATGTAGTGCTTAATGTTGTTTTTTTTCTTAAAAATTTACAAGAACAGATTGTTGAAAATCGGGAACAAACATTCTGTTGTTTATTGAATTCTGTGTTTGAGAAATGTAGCAGTGATAGAGCAAAAATTGAAAGTGTTTCAGAAATTCGAAATCTTCTAGACATATGTTCTGGTCAAAATCAATTTTCACAGAATATTCAGCAGGATTGTCAGGAATTTTTAATGTATATGTTTGATGTATTGGAAGATGAAGGTGTAGATATAAAACATCTTTTTAGCCTTTCTTATCAATGGCAGCATGACTGCAACAACTGTAGTTTATCAAGTAGTACTACAATAGACACCGAAAGATTTATATATTTGACTTTACCAGACTGAAAATCAGTGCCTTTTAATAATCTAGTTAAAGCAGCTGATCACAATATGGTGTGTACCCAATTTAAGTCTGCAATGCTGTCCACATTATTTATACAAAATTATGGTCAGTATGTCATTTTAATGTTCCAACGATGTAGACCTGATGGAACTAAATTGACAACTTCTTTTAAAAAGTTTGTGGCTTCTCAGTTATCAATTTCAGGAAGAACTTTTGCAACTGTAGCTATTATTTATCATGACGGTCCTTCAACAACATCAGGGCATTACACATGCTATTTAAAATGTCGAAAAGGTTGGACTAACTGTAATGATACTCATTTGACTTTCAAACAACGTTTGCCTTTTGACTTAAAAAATTCATACCTAGTGTTTTTAGAACCAAAATTTAAGTAAAAGTAATTGGCCTATGAAGACAGGAGCAGTTAATAAAAGTTAGTCTGCTGTTTAAAATTATATTGTGAGTAAAAGTGATGAAGATAATATAAAAATTATAGTTCTCATACAGATACGGTAAGTGGATTGCATAGTAAGTGATATCAGTATTATAGGAAATGTTCAACATGAGAGAGCCAGAGATGGAATTATGAATATTTAAATATTGTGAAAATGTTGTTTGAGCCTTTCTTTTAAGAACGTCGGGAAAACGGTAATTTTAGAGTTTGTTTTAAGTAATTTGAAAATATACCGATACATCTGACACTATTTGGTCTTAAGGAAAGGTGAAGGAATGAGCAAAGAGTCATGACTGAACGCAAGGAGTATATGAAAACATTGAAACATATTTCAGATGTTCTTGGAGCTTTTCTTCTAGAGAGTCGATGAAATGGAATTTTTAGAGAACAGCAGAGTACCTTCCAACAAAAAGGACCTTCATGATGTACTATTTGGCCTAAAGGAAAAGTAAGTGAATCAAAGATTAGTGTACATATGTGATTTGTAAGTTTATATGTTTTTTTTTTAAACACAATCTTTTTGATTGTGTTTTTTTTCCCGTTGTCATATGATGTATAGTTTGAACTCACTGTTTTGAGTGAAATTCAATATGTTCTGAGAACAGCAAAAATAAACTATCTAACATGTTGTACAAATTATTCTATAGTTTGTATTGTGTAATTTATATTGTATTCCCATTGTCTCACACTCACTTTCCTTTTTTCTCTCTCTTTCAGCTCTCTTTACTCACTCACACTGCCTTTCTCTCACTCTGTTTCACACCCATTCGTTTACTCCACTTCTTTCACAACCCCTCATTTCCATTTCAACTGTCTGCATCCCCTATCTCCCTTGCACCACTTTTCAGCTTTCAGTCTCTCTGTTTTACTTCCCTTTTCCGTCTTTTCCTCCTTTGCTCTTTTAGTAATTCCTCTTTACTTACTCACCAGTATTGTCGCACTCTATCACTATAACTCAATCAATCAATCAATCAATCATGCCATTTGTATAGCGCACTACTCACCCGGGAGGGTCTCAAGGCGCTTGGGGGGAGGGGTATGCTACTGCTGGAACAGCCAGGTCTTGAGTTGTTTCCTGAAGGCGAGATGGTCCTGGGTCAGCCGAAGGTGGATGGGGAGGGAGTTCCAAGTCTTGGCAGCCAGGTAAGAGAAGGATCTTCCTCCGGCGGTGGCTCTTCGGATGCGTGGTACGGCTGCAAGGGCGAGGCTGGTGGACCGTAGCTGGCGGGTGGGCGTGTAGAAGGTCAGGCGGTCGTTGAGGTACTTGGGGCCCAGGTCGTGGAGAGACTTGTGTGCATGGGTGAGGAGCCGGAACGTGATCCTCTTGTCGACGGGGAGCCAGTGCAGGTTCCTCAGGTGGCTGGAGATGTGGCTGCGTCGGGGGACATCCAGGATGTGTCGGGCGGAGACGTTCTGGATGCGCTGGAGTCTTTTCTGTAGCTTGGCTGTGGTTCCGGCGTAGAGGGCGTTTCCGTAGTCCAGTCGGCTGGTGATGAGTGCCTGGGTGACAGTCTTCCTGGTCTCGGTCGGGATCCAGCGGAAGATCTTGCGAAGCATACGCAGGGTGTTGAAGCACGATGAGGAGACGGCGTTGACTTGTCTGGTCATCGAGAGGGAAGGGTCCAGGATGAAGCCCAGGTTGTGTGCGTGGTCGGTTGGCTTGGGTGCGGTGCCCAGGGCTGGGGGCCACTGGGGGTCACTGGGGGTCACTGACCATGTCATGAGTGATGTAATATGTGACGTCATCAGCAGTGCATTGCACGCGCATGTTATAGTGAGTCCAACTAACTATAACGTGGGAATTTCCTTGGTTTTATGCGAGTAAAATTTCCAGCTAACTATAACTGGTGTCAAACCTATGGTTTTTTCAGTGAATATGTATATATATATATATATATATATATATATATATATATATATATATATATATATATATATATATATATATATATATATATATATATATATATATATATATATATATCCTAGATTGTCACGTCTTCACTCCACTCCAAATGGAAAAAACTAGCGTGGACCCAAAATTCGTGCAAGTTCTTTAATCAGCCATTGCCGCCATTACGCGTTTCGGGAAATCCCTCCCTTGATCATATATATATATATTCTGTTGTAAATTTTGCACAAAGCATTTTATACGTCTGCTCAATATTGCACTGAATGTGACTGTACATATTTTATCCACTGTGATTATTTGTACATAGTAATATTGGCGATTTTTGCACACTTGTAAATATTGTTCCATCATATTTATTGCGCAAATTTGCACATTTGACAGTATTGTTTGTCGCTCATTAAGTGTGACAATTGGGGGTGTATAAAAAGCAAAAGTATTGGTTACTTAGTCTGGTCCAGGCTGAAGTATTTTCTCTATTTCTATAGGCTTGGGACCATGTGACCAGACCGGCACTACAAATCACAGGGTGTAATTTGACCACGTCATGTGATCAAGGGCTCCAGGGCCCGAAACGCGTCATGGCGATCGTGAGGGTGCACAGTGTGAAATAAAGACGCTTGAAATATTCTCATTGGGTCCGTCTTCGTTATTTGGCTCCTACTGAATACTGAAGTTCCAGTCATGTTCTACACACCGGCAGGCTTCTAGGTGTGGAACGGACCCCCCCAGCGATAAGGGTAAGCGGCAATTGAGGCACAGCTGACGGTGAACCGGAAGCACTTTACTGTTCCGGTAGGAGCAACCGCTTGTGACCCCCGCCGTTCCGACTAAGCGAAAATACGAACAGACGCCAATATCCCCACGGCTGTGTGGGATTACTAGGCGCAGGAAGACTTCGCAGCTTGGACAGCGGAAACGGCGGTGCTGGGGAAAGAGACGCGCAAGAGAGCGGAAACCATCTGAGGAAAGATTATACAAGCTCGAAGCGTGCAAAGCTTAATTTCAGAGACAAAGTATTGTTCTGTTCACCACCATGGACGCCGACGACGTGGTCAGACGTAAAAACCGAGAGGAAGCGGCAGTTAGCCTATTCGATGACAGCCCTGTAACAGTAGCCCAACAAGTGAGTGTCATGACAACATCGGGGACCGGTAGCAGCAAGATAAGGGAGCTATTCAAACAGCTTGAAAAGGCTATGTTTACTGAACAGGCCAAGTGGTGGGAGCATAAATCGCTCAGCAGGTACTTGGAAGTGGGGCGGGTCCCCCGTGGCCTGAGAATAATGTTAGCTCCTAGCTTCGAAAATCCCGACCCGAAGATGCTCCATGACTGGGCACAGTGTAATCTCGACAATTCAAGTCGCCTCATGCGGATCTTGGTAGGATATGCTGAGAGTGATGGGGCCAAACTACAGATGCAAGTCAAAGAACTGAATAACCAAATTAAGTTACTAAACGAAGAGGAATTGGAGAAGAAGCTAAGAGAGACAATGACAGCGAGACTCTCAAAAGAAGAAGATATAATTATGAAGAGGAAAGCCTTCAAATTCCAAAGGGACAAATTAGACTATTTGAATGGCCGTATATATACCTTCTCCAGGAAATTCGATCCTCCTATGGTAAATAAAACACCTCAACAGGCTCAGGCGAGGAAAAGTCATAAAACACCATCAATGTCATCCACGGATGCAAGCACGATTCCGAGTAGTGACTCTGAATTTGATCAGGATCTTAATGCGGCGGAGGCGGGTTTTACGAAGCGGTCGTTGGGACAGGAGGTGGAGTGCCTCCAGAACGACCGCAAGAAGTCGTTGAGGTCCCATGCCGCCAAACCAGCAAACAAAGGAACAACACAAAACGCAACCAACGAAGGAGGCACACCGCGGCCAGATCAAGGAGGGGTATTGGCATCAACAACAAAAAAGAAGCCATACAGGAGATGGAATCAGCGTTGAATCCGCAAGTAAGTGACAATATGACGATTATAAACCTTACTGACACACGCCTAAGCCAAAAAGAACAAAAGATTCTGTCATTAGGGTTATCTTTCTGCCCACCATGCAGGTTTGACTATGCAAAAACTAGAATGGATTTTTTTAAATTCGTGAGGAAACTAAAACTCAGGAAACTGTTTTTGATTAATCAACAGAAGGCACGCAAACCTCGAATAATGGCCGTGGGGGCAGACAGTGGTTTATCAGTGAGGGAATATGAGTTACAGTGTGATCTACAGGACCTGCTGAAAGAGGGGGACTTAGACAGCATCCAAGAGACAGCGGATGTAACAGTAACTAACTTCCCAGGCAATACTTCTTTTAAACCGAAATCAACATTTAACCCGATATTGGCACATGACAATATAGATGTGTTTAGTGATTTGGTAATTGCAGAAATGAAAAAACTGAACAAACAAACTTTGACAAACAAGAATAATATATCACAGTGTAACAACCCCTTTGGTAGTCTGATGAAAAAATTGCAGACCGATGAAAAAATCGTCATCAGGCAATCAGACAAAGGAGGGAATATTGTTCTTTGGCCCTTACCTGCATATATAGAGGAAGCGCTATCACAACTTAATGACAGACTCTGCTACAGTAGATGTGACCGATCCGCATTCAAGCAATCTTGGGAGAAATTGAATACAAGACTGTACACATGGAGGGGGCAAGGACTCCTGAGTGGGGATGAATTAAAATTCTTGAAAACCAACTACCCCATAACTCCAGTGTTTTACCTAATTCCCAAGATACACAAAGACAGTGCCAAACCACCGGGGAGGCCCATAATTTCAGCTTGTGGGGGGACATTTGAAAAGGTGTCCAGATACATCGATCACTTCCTTCAAGATCATATGAAATCCTTGCCCTCATACATCAGGGACACTATGGACTTTCTGCAGAAATTAAAAACAGTAGTGTGGAGTCCGGGGTACTTGTTGATCACACTTGATGTCACTGCTCTGTACACAAGTATCAATCATGTGGACGGAGTGAGAGCAGTAAGACATTATCTTGGCAGAAGGCCCATATGTATGCTGGAACATAATAACATGCTTGTGGAGATGTTGGAAATGTGTCTTTACAACAATTATTTCATGTTTCAAAGTCAAATGTTCCAGCAATTGCGAGGAGTGGCAATGGGGGCCTGCTTCTCCCCTAGTTACTCATGTTTGCACATGGGGCTATGGGAGGAGCAGGTCCTAGGCAATGTCTTCAGAGAGGTCATGAGTAGCAAAGTGCTAGTGTGGTACAGGTTTATCGACGATCTTTTCATCATTTGGAAGGGGACTGCTAGTGAGGCGGAACAGTTCATTGGAGAAATCAATCAGAATGAACTGAATCTGCATTTTACGGGCACCATCAGTGATAGGAAAGTAAATTTCCTTGACGTGGAGGTTTTTGTAGATAAGGGGGAACTGCAGACAAAATTGCATCGGAAGGAGACTGCAGGCAACACCATCCTCCATGCCTCTAGTCAGCACCCCAACCACCTGATCCGCAGCATCCCTTACGGGGAGATGCTGAGGATCAGAAGAATTTGTAGCACCGATGAAGACTGTTTTGAAGCACAGAAAAAAAGCAAGATACGGTTCCTACAAAGGGGCTATTCTGAAAATATAGTGTCTAAGGCCATGGAAAGGGCAAATAAAATAACACTATCTCCAAAAACATCTATGGGGGTAGATACAATAGTGACTGATGCGAAGGTGGACCAACCGAGATTTATTCTTGGTTATAGCTGCCAGCATAAACAGCTTCAGAGGATGGTGAGGAAAAACTGGCATATAATTACAGGTGATCCTGTGATTGGGAAAACCATGTCTATATGCCCGGCGATTACTTATAGCCGTGCCAGATCCATGAGCGACATGCTAGTCAGTAGTAGCCCGGAGGTACCAGCTCGAGGCAACTGGCTAGGGAAAAGCAAGGGATTCTTGAAATGCGCAGTATGCAAGGCGTGCACCATAGGCAAGAGTAAAATTACCTACTATTCCCCATTCAGTGAGAAAGAACTCCCCATTACTAAGAAAATCACTTGCAAATCAGACTTTGTCATCTATGTCTTGGAATGTGTTTGTGGACTTTGCTACGTCGGTAGTACTAAACTACAGGTCCACAAGCGCATATTGCAGCACATGAGGGCAGTTGTGAACAAAGATGAGGCTTACCCAGTAGCGAGGCATGTCAATCTCTGCCATAAAGGGGATGTAAACTGCTTGAAATATTTTGCTATTGACATGGTGGAGCCTTTGCGTAGAGGGGGTAATAGGGAAGCCCGTCTGCGCGTACTAGAAACCCGGTACATCCTTGAATTAGATACTAAGGCTCCGAATGGACTGAACGCAACAGAAGATTTGTATACTTGCTTGCACATTGAGTCTTGAAATTGTTGAGTGAAAAATGAGACGCAAGACATCTGAATAGGCTATTCTTAAATTAATTTTTTACTGATTTTTGCCGGATTTTAAGATTTTAAGATTATATAATATATCAAACACAGTTGGGATATCACACATTTCTTTTCAAGAGTGCTGGTGTCAACATGAATACCCAAGCAGTGTAGATGCAGTGGTCCAGATGAAATTTTTAACCAATGCCCACTTGGGCAGTATTAATCAAACCCCTTCTGTTGTAAATTTTGCACAAAGCATTTTATACGTCTGCTCAATATTGCACTGAATGTGACTGTACATATTTTATCCACTGTGATTATTTGTACATAGTAATATTGGCGATTTTTGCACACTTGTAAATATTGTTCCATCATATTTATTGCGCAAATTTGCACATTTGACAGTATTGTTTGTCGCTCATTAAGTGTGACAATTGGGGGTGTATAAAAAGCAAAAGTATTGGTTACTTAGTCTGGTCCAGGCTGAAGTATTTTCTCTATTTCTATAGGCTTGGGACCATGTGACCAGACCGGCACTACAAATCACAGGGTGTAATTTGACCACGTCATGTGATCAAGGGCTCCAGGGCCCGAAACGCGTCATGGCGATCGTGAGGGTGCACAGTGTGAAATAAAGACGCTTGAAATATTCTCATTGGGTCCGTCTTCGTTATTTGGCTCCTACTGAATACTGAAGTTCCAGTCATATATATATATATATATATATATATATATATATATATATATATATATATATCCTAGATTGTCACGTCTTCACTCCACTCCAAATGGAAAAAACTAGCGTGGACCCAAAATTCGTGCAAGTTCTTTAATCAGCCATTGCCGCCATTACGCGTTTCGGGAAATCCCTCCCTTGATCATATATATATATATTCACTGAAAAACCATAGGTTTCAGAGACGTCATAGTTAGAAATTAGCATTTAAAAAATAGAAATTCACAGAAAAAACATAGGTTTTAGGGGTTATATACTTAGCTGGACATTTCACTCGTACAAAACCATAGAAATTTCTCCGTTATAGTTAGTTCTACTAACTCTAACTCGCGCACCCGCAATGCACTGCTGATGATGTCACATATGACATGACCTGGTCGTGACATCACTGATGACATCTCAAATTATATCACTGACGACATCACCCAGTGAATGTGGTTTAGTTTAAAATTTAAATATGTATTATATATATACTAATCTCTATTGAAGATTGAGTGCATATATAACTGTCTGGATGGAGGATTTAAAAGCTGTCTGACTGTCTGGTTAAGTGAGTAATTAAAAGTGTCTCACTTAATACATGGATTAGTAACTAAACTATGTGAATGTGTGCATCACTGTCTCTGTTGTATAACATGCTGCATCAGTTGGTCACTAACTACATGAGTATATTAGTTATTGATATTGATTAGTTGGGTGAGTATTTGTATGATACTCTGAGTTTGTGTGTGGTTGTATGGGGTGTGTGTAACTCTATGCATAGATGTGTGAATGGTTAATTGACTAGGTGTATAGGTTTAAAAGTGCATGTGGAAACTGTTGTTTGGGTGACTGAGTGTATTTATTTGTGTGTTTGTGAGCAAATATATGTTTTAGTTATACATCTTCAACAAAGTAAAAAAATAAAAGGCATTTTATGTGATAGTTGGTGTATATAAATAAGTATATGTAAGGGTCAGTGATTGTGAGAGTAACTATATGAATGAGTGTATCATTGTAATGGTGATTTTTTAACATATTAATTATGAGTTACTATGTGTGTGAATAAATGAGGTGTTTATATGTGTAAGAAAGTAAATGTAAGTGTGATTAATTTCTTTTCATGAGTGAGTAGGATGACTGCATAACAGAGTAAGATGACTGCTGATGTGTCAATGTCTATATATGTTTATAAGTGCATTTGATAGTGTTCTATTAATTAGTAGCTGCATGTATAAGTGATTCTGTTGTTGAATGGGTAGTTGTGTGTGTAGACTTCGGAATCAGTGAGTGGGAATGTAGTAACTGGTATTGGTGTGTCAATGGTTTCAAATATGGTACTCTGTATTTTACAGTGAGTGATGAAAGGTTATACTAGTGTATGATGAGGTGTATCAGATTGTCACGGGGATGATGTCATCAGTGATGTCATTTGAGATGTCCTCAGTGATGTCATCAGTGATGTCACGGACCATGTCATGAATTACGTAATATGGGACATAATCAGCAGTGCATTGCGATTGCGCGAGTTATAGTTAGCAGAACTAACTATAACAGAGGAATTTCTATCGTTTTGAACGAGTGAAATGTCTAGCTAACTATAACACCCCTGAAATCTATGATATTTTTTGTGAATTTCAAAGGTTTTTTAAATGCAAATTTTTAGGTGTAATAGTAGTTATACCTATTTTTTGTACTGATTTTCTACAGTTTTTTAACTGTTTATTCATAAATATTTTATTCATTAAATAACATTATATATTTTTGTCTGAAAATTGCACACAAAAAATTCTAACTGAAATATTGTTTATTTTTTTGTTTTATTGTTTATTTGAATATATTTATATTATTTTATATTTTTCCAATTTTTTTCAGAGTCGCGCACCCAATGAGTACACATCTCGGTGGGTGCGTGGATTCTAGCCGCCATTTTAGAAAAGTTGTGAAGGATCCGCGTATGGTGTGCGATGGCTGCGTGTTTTTCAGTTACATCATATATACATTTAATATAACGTGATGTGCGCGATTGGTATGCGACCAGTCCGCAACTCCTGCTCCCACGCATTCGTGACACATGCGCATTACGGTACACGATGCTTGCGCAGTGGCGGGTCCCGCGTTACTTCATATACGTGCTGGGTGCGCGAATCCCGCTAGAAATTTGTATGTTCTAAAATGATATATATGTGTCTTTAATATACATATTAAGGCAAGAGATTATCTAAGATATTCATAAAAATAATATATTTGTACTAATAATAAACTTATATTATTTTTAAATATATTCTCGCGAAGTCGCTTCGGGTGCGTGCTTCGTGAGCGCAGAGTGCGCGGATCCCATGTAACCTCAACAAAAAAGATTTAAATGGTTCATAACATTTCGCACTGTAACTATTGAAGGACCCCACCAATTTTAATCATTCTTGTCGGAGCATCTTTAGAGATACATCTCTTTTCCTACAATAACCCTTTTTGCTTGTTTTTTTTTGGTGTTTTTCAAAAAATATCAAACAAAATGGCATCTGGACAGCAGCAGCAGGAGGAAGTATCTTCTAAAGAAGAATTCTGCGTGAAGTGTAAGAAACTTAAATGCTTCGATGAGCAGTCAGTGGATGCAGTTTGTGCTGCGCAATGCAATCTTCGTTGTTTTTTGTTCTTTTTGGAATGATAAGTAATTCCAAAAGTTTCCTGTTTTATTTGTTCTTTTTTTGTTCATTTTTTGAAAAAAACACCCCAAAAATTAAAAATTGTTAAAAAAAATTAAAGAAAAAATACAAAAGAAAAAAGAAGAAAAAAAAGTTCCTATCAGAACTACCTTATCTGGTTATAGAAAGAACTATAATTGCAAGGTAATGTGTGAAAGATTGGTTGAATATATGAATACAGCATGATTGACTGAAAGAATGCATTAGTAGTGTATGATGAATTTATAGGTAAAGATTTATGAGGAATTACTGCAGTTTGACACTGCAAGCTCTTTAGCTGCACTGCACTATGGCACTTCCAAAGCACAGGGATGTGACATATGAACATGAATATGTTGCAACTCTGTGCTTCCCTCTGCACTGCTGCACAAACTGCAGCCATGCGGTGACACAGGCACCCTTGCACCTTGGTGCAAGGATGTCTGTGTCATGCGGAGATTGTTTTTGTACAGGAAGGGATTAGGTCTGGGGTCATAACTACTTTCTGGCATAATTTATCTCTAAAAAATACCTTCATTTGGTTAATAACATTTGAAAGAGACCCACAGGTTGCCCACATATGGACTATATCTTCCTTATACAGGGCACAATGGGGACACCGAGTTCCTTTCCCGTGAACCACTTTGAAATTTGATCTGGTGTATGGAATAGACAGAAAAAGTTTTATAAAACTAGACCTGCAGTTTAGCAGTGCATTCTGAGCAGTTAAAAAGGCTTGACAAAACAGAGTATCTGTAATATCAAGTTTGACTGGCCACCTTTCTGAGAACTTTTCCATATCATCCTTTATCAACCCATTTAATATTTTCGTGCAAGAATTTTTAAATTCAAGATTTCTTTTCGCTCCCTTTGCCCACACCCTTTCTTCTGTAAAATCTTCCTTATCTGGAGGAATTTAAACAACTCTTTATGCGTAAAATTAAACCTGATATGAAACAAAGCCTGAATTCGAATAAAAACAACCTATTTTGTTAATCCCGGACCTCCACCATTTATTCATACAGGAGTCAGAGAATATCCCAATCCCAGGAAGGATATTATTACCGTGAAGTGGAGTATAAAAACGTAACCTGCCTAATCCCAAAAGACGATGAATAGGAATCCATATTTTATAGGCAGTCATAAGAGTCTTGCAGCCTGATTCATCAATCTCCCGTTTTGCGACCCCCTAATAGCGATTCATAACGAATCGCTATTAAGGACTTGCAAAACGGGATTCATGTAGGAATTGCTAAATGAATAGCGATTCCTACACATTCCTTATTTGCGAGTAGCAAATTGCTAATCGCAAATAAGGAATAACTCCCCATTCATTCCTATGGGCCAAAAGGCCCATAGGAATGAATGGGGAGTATTCAGACATGAGTCAGACATCAGTCCCTTGCTCATTGCACCATTAGGATTCAAGCAAGCCGGGCCGAAGACGGCTGTAATGCCAGAAACCGTTCCCCGGAAGCTTGTTTCCTTTCCAGTGAGGAATTGGCTTTGTAGTTTGGTCTGCCCTGTTCCCATGATGCACTGGGCCAGGGACAGACTAATTTGCATATAGCCAGGTTCTGAACTGGGATGGTGCAGTGAGCTAAAAAACGGTGATGGATCAAGCCCTGATCTGTTGACTGGGTAGGAGTGTTCTGATTAACTCAGATACTCTGTCCATCACCACCCCCTTTTTGTAATTATTTTGGCCACCATGAGTGTGGAAGGGTATGCTCAGACATGAGTCCCTTGCTCATTGCACCATCAGGATTCAAGCAAGCCGGGCCGAAGACGGCTGTAATGCCAGAAACCGGTCCCCGGA
The DNA here is from genome assembly GCF_964261635.1 of Lissotriton helveticus. Lineage (NCBI taxonomy): Eukaryota > Metazoa > Chordata > Amphibia > Caudata > Salamandridae > Lissotriton > Lissotriton helveticus. The sequence continues at coordinate 1,461,039,318 of NC_136059.1, forward strand.
AGCTTGTTTCCTTTCCAGTGAAGAATTGGCTTGGTAGTTTGGTCTGCCCTGTTCCCATGATGCACTGGGCCAGGGACAGACTAATTTGCATATAGCCAGGTTCTGAACTGGGATGGTGCAGTGAGCTAAAAAACGGTGATGGATCAAGCCCTGATCTGTTGACTGGGTAGGAGTGTTCTGATTAACTCAGATACTCTGTCCATCACCACCCCCTTTTTGTAATTATGAAAGGTGCATGTGTGCACATGTGGTGCACATACATGCCTTAAGGGCATGTATGTGTGCCACATGGCACTTTGAAAAAAGTGCTTTTTTCAAAGAATTGGCAAATTACCACCAACTGTAAGTTGGTGGTAATTTGCGATTTCTTATGTCAAATTCGCACAACTTAGGTGCTTTCTACATCGCATTTAAGGAATCGCAATTTGCGATTCCTCAAATGCAATTGCAAAATAGGGAATCACAAATTTTGCGATTTTCTAATTTGCAATGCCCTTTTGGGATGATACAGCCCAAAAGGCCTTTTTCCGTTCGCAAATGGGCTGATTCTGAGAATCGGCTCGCTTGTGAATGGAAGAAGGTCTTGATACATATGCCCCTAACTGCCTTAATAAAATTAGAACCAATCCCATTCCTCTGCATTATAGTCCAAAGAAAGTGCCAGGATACCCGATCAAATGCTTTCTCTGCGTCAAGCTAGATTACCGCCATGGGGTCTCCTCACACTCGTCCTGCACTTGTCCTGCCTTCTCTGAACAGTTAGCTTGCTGCACCATAAATCCTCCTCCCTATCCTCTGTTGTCTGAATCCATGGACTAGCCTCCTCCCTCCTGCCATGCATGGTCTGATGTGCTGACACTGCCCTCCATATAGCATGATGTACCAGGCCACTCCTCCTGCCCTCAATTGCCCAATTCTATGCCCCATCATTGACCTCTTGCTTAGCCTCTGTGCTATGCTTGCTGCCCTATTCTCATTCCCCTGCCCTCCGATGTATGTGTGCATGCCCCTGCTCCATCCTTTTTGCTCACCATGTTCCATGGACCAGCCACTCCTAACTACTCTGAGTGTTCTATTGCACCACCACTCCCCTCCCACCTGCCTAGCATTGTCAGATGACTGCAACTATGTCCCTGCCACTTCCACCCTGCCTGTCTACATTCCATGCCCCTATCCCCTTCCTCCTGTCCTCCAGGGTCCATTTTACTGCCACACCCTTCTGCCCTCCCTGGTCTGTTGTGCAGCAACTGCTCCTCCTGCCTGTCCTGTGTGGTCTGTTGTGAGGCCCCTCTCCCTGAACTCTCTTGTCTGTGCCCAGGTCCTGACCCTCCCTTCTATCCTCCATGGTCCATTATGCATGCCCCTGCACCCTCCTTCTTGCCCATCATAGCCATTGTACTGCCACTGACCCTCCTGCTTGCAATGCATGGTTTTCTGTGCTGCCACGGCCCCTCCCACATTCCCTGTGGGGTCAGCTAGCTGCCCCTAACCCATCCCACCTTCCCTCCATGGTCTGTGTGTATGCCATTATAGTCTCACTGTTGCTCTCCATGCTGTGTCTTGCTTCTAGTGCCCATCCTGCCTGACCTCCATGGTCAGCTTGCTGCTCATGCCCTGCCCCCTTGCCCCAGCCCTCCGTTTCCATGTGCAGAGCCCTATTCCCTCCCTCCTGGCGTGTCTGTTCCATTGTAATGGCCCTGATCCGTCCCTCCTGCCCTTTATTGTCTGTTATGCTGCAGCTATCTCTCCTGTCAGTCTATTATGGACAGCTAGCTACCATTGCCTCTTTCCCCTCTGTTCTCTGTTGTCCATGCGCATGGTCCTGTCCCCTCCCTATTGCTTTGACCGTCCTGTTTCCTGCAGACATGGTCGCTCCCCACGCTGCTCCCCGCCCTGCCTGCCTGCAGCCTGGTATCGTAGCGCATCGCTGCGGCTATTGCTGAATTAATCTACTCATTCAAATTGATTGCTGGACATAGGAGCGCTAGAGTGCTTTAATTGCTTTTCATTTTATTGACTGGGACATCGTAGCGCTAGACTGCCTTGACCGCTTTATCTTTGTATTCATTCAGACTTCGTAGCGCTAGATTGACAAAGTGCGCAGCTAATACAGTTTCATTTGCCTGCTTGTAAATTTAAAGGTGTGCCTGACTGTACCGGTGCCACTGCCATTTGCTTCGCATTGGCTTACTATCTCGTTTTAGGCTGCCTGCCATTTTGTTTTTGTTGTTGTTGTTGTGTGACCCCCTGCCCGGGTCTCCGCCCAGCTACCGCCTCCCAGCTGATCCTCCCTCCCACTGATACTATCAGGCCGGCTCTCACGCGCTAACGCTGTGACCGTCCTGTTTCCTGCAGACGCGGTCGCTCCCCACGCTGCTCCCCGTCCTGCCTGCCTGCAGCCTGGTATCGTAGCGCATCGCTGCGGCTATTGCTGAATTAAGCTACTCATTCAAATTGATTGCTGGACATAGGAGCGCTAGAGTGCTTTAATTGCTTTTCATTTTATTCACTGGGACATCGTAGCGCTAGACTGCCTTGACCGCTTTATCTTTGTATTCCTTCAGACTTCGTAGCGCTAGATTGACAAAGTGCGCAGCTAATTCAGTTTCATTTGCCTGCTTGTAAATTTAAAGGTGTGCCTGACTGTACCGGTGCCACTGCCATTTGCTTCGCATTGGCTTACTATCTCGTTTGAGGCTGCCTGCCATTTTGTTTTTGTTGTTGTTGTTGTGTGACCCCCTGCCCGGGTCTCCGCCCCGCTACCGCCTCCCAGCTGATCCTCCCTCGCCCCTCCCCTTCCACTACCCACATATGACAGATGCACTCTCGCGCAGCGTTCACGCGCAGCGGTCGCGCCCTATGCGTGCCGAAGGTGCGCCAAAGGTAAGCCCGTCTACGCCCGTCCGCGCCTGGACCGCGCCCAGCGCCAGACCCACTGGCCCCCGCAAAACGCATTCCTCCCGCATTACGTATGACACCGCAACCCTCTCAGCCCTTAACCCCGGCCGACTCCCAAACTGCTATCTAGCCACGCCTGGACACACCCATGGACCCTTCACCTGCCACTCCTGCAAGTTCGACTGCATCAGGACCCTCACCAATTCCACAAACTACATACAGAGCTCCGACACTAACCACCTAAAGTGCATCCTGCTCAACACCCGCTCGGTCCACAGACACTCCATTGAACTCTGGAGCCTACTCAACACCACATCGCCGGACGTCGCCTTCCTTACAGAAACATGGATGAACGCCTCATCAGCACCCGACATCGCCATAGCCATTCTGGATGCCTACAAGATCATCCGAAAAGATTGCACCAACCAAACAGGAGGAGGCATCGCTATCGTCCATAAGAACACCATCCGCATCACGACCACTTCCGACGATAACCTCACTTCCGCCGAACACCTTCACTTCCAGATTCACACCGACCCCAAAACCACACTCAGAGGCACCCTCATCTACAGACCACCAGGACCCCGCACACAATTCAGCGAAGACATCACTGACTTCGTCAGCCCACATGCCCTCCCCTCCGAGAACTACATTCTACTGGGAGACCTCAACTTCCACCTGGAAAAGAAAAATGACAGCAACACCACCACCCTCCTAGACAACCTGGCCAATCTCGGACTCAAACAACTTGTTGACACCCCCACCCACCTTGCCGGACACACGCTCAACCCTATGTTCACCTCCAGCAAGTACATCTCCTTCGATCACACCACAGCCCTCCACTGGACGGACCACAGCTGCGTTCACTTCAACTACAAAAAGACCACGACCCACAACCCCCCACAACCTTTACCTCGAAGAAATTGGAACAAAATCACCACCGACCAGCTCTTCACATCGCTTCACCAAAACCCCCCTGCCAAGTCATCGGACCCAAACCAAGCAGCCACTAACCTCACACAATGGATCACCCACAGCGCCGACGAACTAGCACCCCTGAAAAACCATCTAATCAAACAAGGTAGCAAAAAAGCCCCCTGGTTCAACGATGACCTTAAGAAATCCAAGAAGCTCTGTCGCACTCTCGAGAAAACCTGGAGTAAAAACCCAACCACTGACAACCTAGCCACCTTCAAGAACGCCACCCGCAAACACCACCAACTAATCAGATCCACCAAGAAATCAGCATTCAAGGATCGACTAGACAACAATGCCCAAAACAGCAAGGAACTATTCAACATCGTCAAGGAATCCACTAACCCCACCGCCGGCACCAACGACCTCACTCCCTCCCAAGACCTCTGCGACTCTCTATCCTCATTCTTCCACAACAAAATCGCCGAAATACATAACAGCTTTGAAAACCAGTCCGAAGACCAGTCCACCCCACCTACCCCCGAACCAAAAACCGCACTCTAGCAACCTCTGCACCTGGAACCCGATCACCACCGAAGACACCATCCGCATGATGAACTCCATCCACTCAGGATCGCCATCCGACCCATGTCCCCACCACATTTTCAACAAAGCAGACTCCATCATCGCTCCCCACCTCCGCGATGTCATCAACTGCTCCTTCAACTCCGCTACCTTCCCGGAAAACTGGAAACATGCCGAACTCAGCGCCCTTCTGAAGAAACCCACATCAGACCCCACCGAACTTAAGAACTACCGCCCCATCTCGCTCCTCCCATTCCCCGCCAAAGTCATTGAGAAAGCCGTCAATAGTCAGCTCGCCGCCTTCTTTGAATCCAACAAATCCCTCGACCCTTCACAGTCCGGCTTCCGAGCCAAACACAGCACCGAAATCGCCCTCATCGCAGCAACAGACGACATCCGAACACTACTGGACAACGGAGAAACAGTTGCCCTCATCCTACTTGACCTATCCGCAGCCTTCAACACAGTCTGTCATAGCACCCTCATACAACTCCTCAGCAACGTCGGAATACAGGGAAAAGCATTGGACTGGATCATCTCATTCCTCGCCGGAAGAACCCAGAGAGTCCGCCTCCCCCCTTTTAGATCAGAGGCCACCGAAGTCATCTGCGGCGTACCACAAGGATCATCACTCAGTCCCACCCTCTTCAACGTATACATGAGTCCCCTCGCATCCATCGCACGCCAACACAACCTCAACATCCTCTCTTACGCAGACGACACCCAGCTGATCCTCTCCCTCACCAAAGATCCAAACACCGCCAAAACCAATTTACACGAAGGAATGAAAGAAGTAGCCGAGTGGATGAAGAACAGCCGTCTTAAACTTAAGTCGGACAAAACGGAAGTCCTCATCTTAGGGTCATCCCCCTCTGCCTGGGACGACTCATGGTGGCCACCGGCCCTGGGAACCGCACCCATACCTACGGACCACGCACGTAACCTGGGCTTCATCCTAGACTCCTCCCTCTCGATGACCAGACAAGTCAACCCCGTCTCATCATCATGCTTCAACATCCTACGCATGCTCAAAAAAATCTTCCGTTGGATCCCCACCGAAACAAGAAAGACAGTCACCCACGCACTGGTCACAAGCCGACTGGATTACGGAAACACCCTTTACGCCGGAACCACAACCAAACTACAGAAAAAACTCCAACGCATCCAAAACGCCTCAGCCAGACTCATTTTGGACATCCCTCGGCAAGCTCACATTTCCGGCCACCTGAAAGACCTCCACTGGCTCCCTGTCAACAAGAGAATAACGTTGCGTCTCCTCACCCACGCACACAAAGCCCTCTACGACCTAGGACCTGAATGCCTCAACACGCGACTTTCCTTCTACACCCCCTCCCGCCAACTACGATCGTCCAACCAAGCCCTCGCCACAATCCCGCGCATCCACAGATCCACCATGGGGGGAAGATCCTTCTCCTACTTAGTGGCCAAAACCTGGAATTCCCTCCCCACCCACCTCCGCCTTACACAGAACCACCTCGCCTTCAGAAAACAACTAAAAACCTGGATATTTGATAAGTAAAGCACCTCCCTCCCTCAAGCGCCTTGAGACCCTCTGGGTGAGTAGTGCGCTATACAAATTTTGGAATTGAACTTGAACTTGAACTTGCTTTCTATGGATTGTTGTGCTGTACTCCCGTCCAGCATGCCCTGTGTGGTGTCTTGTGCTGCTGCAAACCCTGATGCCTGCCCTGTATGGTCAGTTTGGTGCACTTCTCCATGTCCCTCCTGTCCTCTGTTATCCGAGTCCATGTCCCTACCTCAATTCCTCCTGCCTTCCATGATCCAATGTACCATACTTGCTAACAATTTGAATTTGGTAAGATGGAGATTTAAAAAAAAAATATGGGTTTTTTTGATTTCTTCCTTTGACTTACATTGAAAAAGAGAAGATTGTAGACAGTAGACAGTTCAAATAAAGCCCCTTTGGGCTTAAAAACATTTGACGTTTCCTGGCCGAATCGGGTCTGTTGGCATGCATACCACTGCCTCTTCCTTCTGCCCACGATGGTCTATTATATTGCCACAGCCTCTATTGCCAGTCCTGTATTGTTAGTTTGTTGCCCCTGCCCCCCTTTCCACTGCCCTCCATAGTTTGTTGTGCTGCCACTGCCCTTCCTGCTTGCCCAGTGTGGTCAAATTGTTGCCTTTGCACCCTCCTACCTGCCTCCAATTTTCAATGTCCGTGCCCCTGGCCTCTGCCTCTTAGCAGTATTCTAATGAACCACTAGATTGCTAACTTTCTATATTTATTACAAAAGTGTGGAACGCCTGACGTCATCTGGATGTAATCAAAACTGTAATACCGAGAGCATTTACTTTATATGAGAGGGTCTTATTTGCATAAAAATTATGGCTAGTGCTCTAAAAAACTAAAATGAGGACATATTTTCTGAGTTTTCAAATAGCGACAAAGTACTTTTAAATTATTTGTTATCTTTATTTTTTTATTCAGTTACCACTTGATTAAATGTTGCACTTAGGGGAGAGGATTTGGTGTTACTTCCAGAGCTGCAGACTTTGCAACTGGAGAAACAGGTTGGAGTTATTGCTTCAGCTCTACATTCTGTGCTTCTGGTCAAATCACTTAAGCTCCCCATGTCTACAACCAAAATTAATTTGTTCTTGTGTGATGTAACCAATGTTCATGTAAAGCACTCCAATACCTGACAAGTGTGCACTATAAAAAACTGCAAAAACACAAAAAAATAAAAAGTGTTTTGCACACTTGTGTCATTGGGCTACATGTGGTCTACATCTGGATGATATTTGTGCTACATTTTGGCTCTTTTGTCTCTGGTGGCCATCTTGGGAGACTTATTTGCTATAAAGTTTCCTAATTTCCTAATTTACTGCAGTCTCCTTAGTAGGAAATACTTTCAGTTTTTTACTTTGGTTCCATCAAGAAGGTATTCAGATATGCCACACATGTGCTATAAATTCTGAATGTTAGCACTCTAGTTGCTCATTAGATCACTGTAGTAAAGCTACGGCTAACCACAGAAGTCTGCTGCTGGTATTAAAACTGCATCGTTCAGTCTTCATGTCAGAATTTTTTAATGAAATAGAAGAGGATTTGAGAAGTCAAAATGTGCCCTAATTTTTCTTTCTGCAGCACTAATCATACTTTCAATGGCAAAATGAACCCCCTCATTTTGTTCCTTTGCAAATTAAATGTTATAAGTGTTACCACTTTATTCCAATCAAGATGGCTTCAGGTGTGCAATACATTTGTCATAAGTAGGACTGTTAGCGCTCTAGTTGTTCTTTAGAACACTCTGGGAAGCTGTAGTAGAACACAAAGGAATCAACTGACAGTCTCTGCCCTTGTTGGATGTACATGTTTTACTGAGAATGTCAGACTTCATTCTCACATGACTGAGAAAGATAATGTGAATTTACAGAAATTATGCTCTCAGTTCAGCTTTTAGATCACCTTTTAAACCTCAGTGGGAAAAGAATGAGAACATGATTTTCTCTCAAACATGATTCATGATATTGCTGGAGAAGGCTTTTTCACATGGTAAAATCACCTTAGAACACACCACAAAAATGAGTATGGTACCATCAACAAATGATTTATAATGTAACTAAAGTCTTAAAACTATTAACTGCAATGCTTTTTAATGAAGTGCTATCATGTATATTGGTCCCAAGATGGCTGCCAAGACTTTTTGGATGAAGTGCTGACAGCCACTCAGATCTCACAATGAGATGTGTAGTTAGTCTCCGCCCAGATATATATTTCTTTTTCCATTAATATTTAAAAAACTACTAAACTGATTTACACTATTTAACAAAAAGGGCTCTTTCTGAACCAAGGGCTACCTTTTTGACAAATTTGGTGTAATTCTGTTCAGCAGTTCGGGCTGTAGCCGTGTCTAAAGTTTCCTATGGAAAATTGCATGGAGAAATCACCTTTTGGGACCGCCTTTTTTCGCAGCCCTAGTTTGCCGAATCACTCTGAAACTTTCAGGATATGAGTGGAAAAAAAGCAGGCCATACGTTTTGAAAATTTTGCGAAGATTCGTCAATCGGTGCCAGAGTTATTGGGAATAGAATGTTGCAATTTTCCTATGGTAACTAGGTCCTAACTGTAACTACCTACTGACTGACTGACTGATTGGGTATTTCTAGAGTGCACTAATGCCGAGGCGTTTTGGCGCTCTGTAGTGTGAGTGACAATAGCGAGATTACAACAAACGTCCAAAAAGCCAGGTCTTGATATGCTTACGGAAAAGCTGATGGTTAGGTATCAGCCTAAGATGTGTAGGGAGCGTGTTCCACAGTTTGGCGGCTAGATGAGAGTAGCGTTTGCCGCCCCATCTTGCCCTTTTGAGCTTGAAAGTATTGACCAGACCCAGGGAGGCGGATCTCAGAGAGCGGGTGGGTACATAGAAAGTGAAAAGGGGCCTCAATGCATCTGCACCACCTCCAAACAATGCCTTGTGTACCAAGCAGAGAGCTTTGAAGTCAACATGACTCCTCACTGGAAGCCAGTGAAGCTGCACAATTGCTTCAGACGTGGGATGGTGTTTGGGCAGATGTAGCAGAACTCTGGATGCCACGTTTTGGATCGACTGAAGTTTGGCCAGCTGGCCAGTGTTCGCTCCAAGGTACAGTGCATTGCAGTAATCGATTCTTGCCAGTATTTATGCTATTATCACCGTCTTTCTCAAATCGACCGGGATGAATGGCAGGATTTTCTTCAAACCCTTTAGGGTGAAAAAACAAGCCGAAACCACTTTGTTAATCTGAGAAGCCCAGGATAAAGCCTTGTCAAAAATGAAACCCAGGTTTTTTGCCTTGCTAACCTGCGAAGGGCAGGCACCTGCTGTTAAGGGCCACCACAGCCGATTCCAGATGGACTCCTTCTGCCCGAACTCCAGCACCTCGGTCTTATCCGCGTTGAGCTTTAGGAAATTAATGTCCATCCAAGTCATCAAGGTTGATATACAATTGGAGAAATTCCCTGCAGTTTCCGCCACTTACTCTTGTACGGACCCGATCAACTGCGTGTCGTCCGCATATGACACCAGTCTGAATCCGAAAGTGTGCATCAGTTTTAAAAGTGGAGTGACGTAGATATTAAAGCAGGTAGGGGACAGGGCCGAGCCCTGCGGGACTCCACCTGGGAGAGAAAATTCGGCTGACTTAAGACCATCCCAAATGATAGCTTGTTCTCTCGTAGTAAGAAAGGAGGTGAGTAGATTAAGTGCTGTGCCAGTAATGCCAATTTCCTTAAATCTCTTTATTAGGACCACATGGTTTACCCTATCAAATGCTGCGGTTAGGTCGAGCAGAACCAGAATAGCTCTTCCACCCGCATCCATTACCCTGCGTACCTCTTCAGTTGCCATTAGGAGGGCCGTCTCCGTGGAATGTTTTGAACGGAAACCATGTTGAGAAATGTCAAGGAGGCCATTAGTTTCTAGGAATGAGGTAAGTTCTATATTCATAGACTTCTCTAAGATCTTGGCCGGGACGGGCAGACAGGAGAAGGGCCTATAGCTTTTTACATCAGTAGAGTCCAACGTTGCTTTTCTTAACAGAGGATGGATACAGGCCTTCTTCCCCTGAGTGGGGTAGATACCAGAGGATACAGCAAGATTTAAAACCGGGGCTAGCCGAGTGCTGATTTCCTCTGGGATAGTATGCAGAATGTGTGGTGGGCAGGGATCTATCGGGGAGCCAGATTTGGTTTATAGTAACAGTTCTGCTACCTTATCTACTGACAGGATAGAAAAGTGTGCTAGACCATTCTGAACGGTTGTGGTCAACGTGTTGTCTGAAATGATGTCAATATCCGTGTTGGGAAAACCCCTGTATACCGACTGCACCTTGTCTTGGAAGTGAGAGGCTAATTCATCAATAAACCTTTGGTCAGGGGTATAGGTTTCATCTCTGGGGCATTTCAGGAGAGAAGCCATAGTTTGAAAAAGCTCCTTTGAGGAGTTGATTACCCCTTGTATCTTGTTCGTGAAATACGATGATTTTGCTTGAATGATGAGATTCTTACACTCCTCAAGCACTGCACAGTACGCTGTTTTTTGTGAGAGTTCATAATCCCCTCTCCACAGTCGTTCTTGCTGCCTGCATTTAATCTTGGCCTGTTGTAGATCAGCGGAGTACCAAGGCGAAGATGCCTTCCTGGGTTTAGAGTACAACACTCTTTCGGGAGCAACTCTATTGGCTGTTCTATTAAGCCAGTCCTGAAAATGAGCTGCTGCCGAGTTTGCATCCGTATTTAAACTCGGGCTCCTCTTGAATTGCAAGCAGAAGATCCTGTTTGTGAACAGCTTTCCAGGCACAATGATATTTTACTAGGGGCCCTATATTCTGTCTATTAGCGTCTGCTATGATTGTCACAGAGTAATGCACTGCACAGTGATCCGACCAGGGGAGTGGAACAACCCTTTCCACCCAGATCCTAGGATCATTAGTGCAAATTGCTTCCAGTACATGTCCCGCTATGTGTGTGGGTTTGGAAATGATTTGTTTAAGGTTATATGCCGGAAACACATCCAGAAGATGATTCGTATCATTGTTATTATTATCATCTAGATGGAAATTGAGGTCACCCAAGATAGTATAATAATCGGAGTCCAAGCAGGATTCCAAGTACTTTTGTATAGCTGACACAAAAGTGGTTCTGAAACCTGGTGGTCTGTAAATTAAGTTGCCAGCCAAGGCGACCGAGTTATTAAGTTTAATAGAAAAAGCCATTGCTTCAGAGCCACTAATGGCCTCTGTAGTAAAACGGAGTGAGTAACATGACCGATAGATTATGGCAAATCCTCCGCCCTTCCCAATCTTTCTGTCCAAGTTTGCTACCACAAAACCCGAAGGTATTGCAATATTCCAATCTGGATTGCTATTATCAGTGGCCCACATCTCCGTTAGAAAGACAATATCCGGGTCCTCCACCTGGATGAGGCATTCCAACTGGAATTTATGTTTCACCATGAAGCGAGTATTTAGCAGGATGCATCTGAGCTGGGCGGCAGCTGCTTATTGCTCTCATTTAACAGAGACCCCTCTCTCCCAGAAACTGAATCGCTGCTATATGCGTTGTTCGTGAGTTGGTGAGCACCTAGTGGGCCTGAGGGAAAATTTGCACTGCCCCGGCTACCCCATTGACAGTACTTACAGTACAATATCATGGACGACACCTCCAGGGATAGGGTATCTGTGCAGCTGCACGGGCCTGCCCTCATCCTTAGCAATTGGTCCCTCGAGTAGCTACAACCTGAAAAACAGGCAGGAGTCCTGGCGCTGGGCGCGTTCTGGGCGCTGACGGGCGCAGACGGGCTTGCCTTTGGGGCGCCTTCGGCGCGCCCGCTGCGTGGGTGCAGCATGCTGAACTAAGTATCAGCCGGGAAATTAGGGGGAGGAGCCGGTAGGCGGCGGGTGACTAGAGCGCTAATCTTCAAGCGGTCTGGCGAAATGTACCAGCACCGCGTTAGCGCTCCAGTCCACCCCAATACAGTGCACAAAAGCAATCTAAAAACACACTTTAATGCAGGTTAAAAAGCGAGCAGAAATTGCAGTTAAAAGATAGTAGCAGCAGTTAAGATAAGGTAAAAAAAAGTGGATTAAAACAAATACAGTCCCTTTTAGCAATTTACACAAGTAGCGCTAGTAGCTGCACGCAAAGTGTACTTACACTACACCGAGTGCGGTCGCAGCACCCAGAACTAAATAGCAGCCCGGAAATGAGGGGGAGGATGACTAGAGCACTAATCTTCAAGCGGTCTGGTGAAATGTACCAGCACCGCGTTAGCGCTCCAGTCCACCCCAATACAGTGCACAAAAGCCATCTAAAAACACACTTTAATGCAGGTTAAAAAGCGAGCAGAAATTGCAGTTAAAAGATTGTAGCAGCAGTTAAGAAAAGGTAAAAAAAGCGGATTAAAACAAATACAGTCCCTTTTAGCAATTTACACAAGTAGCGCTGGTAGCTGCACGCAAAGTGTACTCACACTACACCACACTGGCGTAGGTAATATATGTATATATATATATATATATATATATATATATATATATATATTATATCTATACATATATCTATCTATCTATATATATATTCACTGAAAAAACCATAGGTTTCACACCAGTTATAGTTAGCTGGAAGTTTTACTCGCATAAAACCATTGAAATTCCCACGTTATAGTTAGTTGGACTCACTATAACTTGCGCATGCAATGCACTGCTGATGACGTCACATATTACATCACTCATGACATGGTCAGTGACATCACTCATGACATCACTGATGACACCATCCAGTGAATGTGTGTCTTTCTGAAAAATACATATTAGTGAGTAATGTTTAAATATTTAAATATATGTATTATTGTTTCACTTTCTGTATAAGTGGCTGCATGGGTTGGTGAGTAGGTACATGTGTATGTATATGGGTTATTAGATGTTTTTCTCAGTAGCAGTATGAGTGTTTGTATGGTTTGGTGGGGGTATTACTTAGCACATAGATGCATGAATGACTGACTCTCTCTTTGTATGTGTTTTGAAGACAGCATATGTGCAGGACTGTATGGGTGGATGAGTGTGTATATGTGTGTGTTAGTGACTGAATGACTATCTCTCTAGTGTCTTTATCAGTAACTACATATGTTTTAATCTAGTATATGTGAATATTGATGTATATAAGTGAGTATATGTGAGAGTGAGGGATTTTAAGAGTTCCTGTTTAAATTAGTATGTGCTTCTATAAGTGATTGTTTAAGAGAGTAAGTATGTGTAAGTTTCCTTAGAAGTAAAGTGGTAGTGTGTGTATAGCTGTATATGCAAATAAATGGATGTTCAATAGTTTATTTGCATGTGTGAGTATGTGTGTGAGTAACTTTTGGATGCCTGTCGGTGTGTAACAGGATGTATAGGTGTATCACTACATATGATGAGTGAGTATATGTATGAGTGACTATATAGAACTGTTGGTGAATTAGTGCATGTGTATATAGATGGTGGAATTATTGAATTGGTTGTTGTAAGTGGTATGGGTATCTCCATTTTTTTGAAAATTTTAGTTTCTATTTTTGAATATTTGTTTCAAGGGTTACATTACAGTGAAAGGAGGTCTATCACTCTGTCACAAGGATGGTGTAATAAGTGAGGTCATGAGTGATGTCACTGACCATGTCATGAGTGATGTAATATGTGACGTCATCAGCAGTGCATTGCACGCGCAAGTTATAGTGAGTCCAACTAACTATAACGTGGGAATTTCAAAGGTTTTATGCGAGTAAAACTTCCAGCTAACTATAACTGGTGTCAAACCTATGGTTTTTTCAGTGAATTTAATAGGTTTTTTAAATGCTAATTCCTAACTATAACTGGTGTGAAACCTATGTTTTTTTCAGTGAATTTCAATGGTTTTTTAATAGCAAATCTCTATAGGTATGAAAGTAATATTTTTTTTAACGAATTTTATATTGTATAATTATGTAATAGTTTTTATTTATTTCTTTTTTTTTTGCCCGGAGCGCTCCCGGGGCGCGTACCGGTGAACGCACGGGTAAGCGCAATCTTACGGCGCGCCCCGGGGCGCGTACCGGTGAGCATCCTGTTAGTGCTATTCTCGCGAACGAAAACAACATCGTGACGTTTCGCGTAACCGCGTGATGCGTCATATCACGCACTGCGTAAGCTCACCCGGAAGCACGCGAGCGCATACGATCGCGCAACGTCCCGATGCGCTTACGCTACGCGCCCCGGGGCGCGTAGCGTAAGCGCGTCGGGTCATGTGATCTAAAAATAACACTTTTCATTGGTGCAGATCAGTTTTGGTTTCCAAATGATGAAAGCCTGGATCATGTGACTTGAAAAAAACACTTTTCATTGGTCCAGAACAGTTTTGTTTTCCAAATGATGAAAGGCCCCACCTTTTTTCCTTATTCTGACTTTGTCCTTTGACTGAGGAAGACCTGTTTGGAGATCTGTCTCTAATCTTTACTAGTTTAAAATGGCTACAGTAACAGCAGCAGCTGGGGCATCTGCACCACCACCACCACCAAGAGGACCACCACAACATCACATTGGTGGTCAGGAAGAAGAAGAGGAGGAGGAGGATGAGGAGGGCACAAGGAGATTCCTCTCAGAAGACAATACCCCATATAGGCCAAAGGAGCACATAGTATGGGATTTTTTTTCTATTCCACAGGGCAACAAGAAAGTCAATGCACCAAAGTTGACTTGCCTAATCTGTGGCATGGAACTTTCAAGGGGGAACCCTAATAGAAAATATTAATTTGGTAATTATACAATGATTCGACATATGGAGCGGAAGCATCCCAACAATTATGCTAGGGCAGAGCTCCGAGAAATGGCCAGGAACCCTTCTCGATCTTTACCAAGCACCTGCCAAAGAAAGCAGCCCACTCCATCGGATCCAGAGGCAAGAGAGACAATGTCTGTAATTCAACCCAAGTTTGCAAATTTTAAAATCGTATGCATATTTTGTGGGAAGACACTTTGCTACGGTGAGCAAAGTCTAAAACTTATCCTCTGTGCTAATGATAACCACAAGTGCCCGATAAACCCCTAATTTTTTCCTGATTTTTTTTGCTCCAGTTGAGCCATGTACAATTCCCTGTTTTTTGTTTCTCCCCATAAAAAATAAAAAAAAAATACAACTGTTCAGAAAAGCCAAAAAAAGTAACAAAAAATTCAGAAAAACGATAAAAAAAATATAAAACAACAAAAAGAATAAAAAAACCAGTTCTTTTTAGAACTACCTTTAATTTATAAAAATAGACCTATATTTTTAAAGAATCTCTGTCAATCTTTTTTCCTTAGGGTACGCGCACCGGGGCGCGCACCCGAAAAAAAGAAAAAAGAATTAATGAAGGAGTTAGCATGAGGGAAGAACACAGAGAGAATAATGTTAAGAGAAAGAGAGCTAGAGGGAGCAACACAGAGGGATTGTTTATTACATAGTAAAAAACAGAGAAGGTGTAATAGGGTGAAAGTGAGAAAAGTAAAATGAATAAGGGAGCGAAAGAAGGGAAGAGAGAGGAAGAAGACTAAAGTAGAGGTAGTGGGAGAATGTGAGTGGGTGTTGAAAGAAAAACAAAGGACAGTAAAAAATGGGGAATGAAGGGTAGTGACGGAACCGGGATAAATGAACAACGGTGAGGGAGGGTGAGAAAAGAACAGTGAGTGTAAGTAAAGAGGGGTGAAAGAAGGTGAAAAGAGTGAATTAGGGTAAGACATGGGGAGTGACAGAGAGAAAGGACAGAGAGAGTAAAGGAAACAGTGCCTGAAAGGGTCTTAGTGAAACAGCAAAGAAAGGTAAGTAAGGCACTGTGGGTGACTTATAGTGAGTCAGTGGGTGTAGGTGGGGGTGTGGGTGTGTAAGGTGTGTCTGTGGGTGTGGGTGTGTGGAGTGTTTCGATGTGGGTGGAGGTGTAGGTGTGTGAGATATGTGTGAGGGGTGTGTGGTTGTGGGAGGTATGTGTGTGGGATGTGTGTGTGTGTGTGTGTAATGTGTGTGTGTGTGTGTGTGTGTGTGTGAGGAGTGTGTGTGTGTGTGTGTGTGTGTGTGTGTGTGTGTGTGTGAGGTGTGTGTGCAGTGTGTGTGTGGGGTGTATGTCTGAGGTGTGTGTATGTGTTGGGAGGGGGATGAGGTGTGTTAGTAGAAGTGAAGTAAATATTTAAGAAAAAGAGAATGAGTGAGGAAGCAAAGGAAGGGAACAGAGGGTAAGTGAAGTAAAGAATGGGGACTGAAAGAAGTTACATATGAGAGGGGAAATAGGGAAAGGGGAGTAAACATGGAGAATAAAAATAAGTGAGGTAAGCAGAGTAAAGAAATAGGAGTGAGGTTGGTTGAGAAACTATTAGTGAGGTTAAAGCAAAGGGTGATGACAAACTACATTTTTTTACTCACACTTACCATATAAGAAATGTAACTTTAATTACATTTTTTTACTACACTTTGTATCTGTGAAAGAGAGAAGAAAAAATAAGTTATAATTAGTAAAATATGTATTTTAAATTAAAAGATACAAATGAAGAGGTTAAAAAACATAACAGTGTATTTAGAAATAAAGTAAGAGTGAAGGACACAGAAAGGGAAATAAAGTACGGTAGAAGGACAAAAAGAGAGAAAAAGAAATAGAAGGAGAGCAAATTACTAAGAGTAAGGCATATAGATTCACTGACAGAGAGGAAGAGAAGAATAGAGAAATGAACTGAAGGTAAGAAAGATACTAAAACAATGTGAGTTACCAAACTAAATCAGGAAACAGTAGTAAGTAAAAAGATAATGACTGAGACGGAAAAGAGTCTAATTAAGGATGCGTTTAGAAGAATGAGGAATGGAAGATAACTGAGAGTAAGTGAAGAACAGTTATAGAGTGAAGGGATGAAGGGAGAGAGGATAATATACAAGGATTGAGAGAAAAGGAGTGAGGAATTTAGTAGACAAACAGACTAAGATAAAAACTGAGTGAAGTGGAGTACAATGAGTGAGCAAAGGAAATGAGTAAGGGAGCAAAAAAAAGAAAGAGAGGAGAAGAGGACTAAAACAGTGGTACTGAGAGAAAATGATTCGGTGATGAAAGTAAAGAGAAGGACACTGAAAGAAAGGAAATGAGGGATAGTAATGGAACCAGAGTAAAAGAAATGGGATGAAGAACAATGAGAGAGGAGCAGTGAAGTTGTTCTAAAAGAAATGATAGAAGGTAGATAAACACAAGTGAACATAACACAAGGAGAGTGAGGCACTGAGGTCATAGAGGTAGTGAACGAAAAATAGAGAGAAGAGGTCAAAAGAAAGGAGCAAATAAAGATAAGCGAGGGAGAGTGGGTGATTTATAGTGATCGAGTGCGACAATACTGCTGAGTGAGTAAAGAGGAATTACTAAAAGAGCAAAGGAGGAAAATACGGAAAAGGGAAGTAAAGCAGAGAGACTGAAAGCTGAAAAGTTATGCAAGGGAGAGAGGGGATGCAGACAGTTGAAATGAGACTGAGGGGTTGTGAAAGAAATGGAGAAAAGGAACGGGGGTGAGAGAGAGTGAGAGAAAGACATTATAAGTGAGTAAAAAGAACTGAAAGAGGATGGAAAAAGGAAAGTGAGTGTCAGACAATGGGAATACAATTTAAAATACACAATACAAAGTATAGAATAACTTGTACAACAAGTTACATAGTTTATTTTTGCTGTTCTCAGAATATATTGAATTTTACTTAAACAAGTGAGTTCAAATTACTCATCATATGACAGCGGGAAAAAAAAAGATTGTGTTTTAAAAAAAAACTTAGATACTGACAAATGACAAATGTACACTAATCTTTGATTCACTTACTTTTCCTTTAGGCCAAATAGTATATCATGAAGGTCCTTTTCTCGTTGGACAGTACTCTGCTGTTCACTAAAAAATCCATTTCATCGACTTTCTAGAAGAAAAGCTCCAAGAACATCTGAAATATTTTCATTATTTTCATATACTCTTTTTTTTCAGTCATAACTCTTTACTCATTCCTTTACTTTTCCTTTAGGCCAAATAGTGTCAGATGTACGATTATATTTTCAAATTAATTATAAGAAACTCTGAAATTACCGTTTTTCCGACGTTCTGAAAGAAACGCTCATACAACATATTCACAATATTTAAATATTCGTAAAACCATCTCTGAGTCACTCATGTTCATCATTTTGTATAATACTGATATCACTTAGTATGAGATCCACTTACAGTACTTATATGACAAGTCAATTTTTTATATTATCTTCATCACTTTTACTAAGAATATAATTTTAAATAGCAAACTAACCTTTATTAACTGCTCCCGTCTTCATAGGCCAATTACCTTTACTTAAATTTTGGTTCTAAAGACAGTAGGTATGAATTTTTTAAGTCAAAAGGCAAACGTTGTTTGAAAGTCAAATGAGTGTCATTACACTGGGTCCAACCTTTACAACTTTTTACATAGCATGTGTAATGCCCTGATTTTGTTGAAGGACCGTCATGATAAATAATAGCTAAAGTTGCAAAGGTTCTTCCTGAAATTGATAACTGAGAAGCCACAACATTTTTAATAGAAGTTGACAATTTACTTCCATCAGGTCTACATCGTTGGAACATTAAAATCACATATTTACCATAAGTTTGTAAAAATAATGTGGACAGCATTGCAGACTTACATTGGGTACACACCATATTGTGATCAGCTGCTTTAACTAGATTATTAAAAGGCACTGATTTGCAGTCTGGTAAACTCAAATATATAAATCTTTCAGTGTCTATTCTAGTACTACTTGATAAACTACAGTTGTCACAGTCATGCTGCCATTGATAAGAAAGTCTAAAAAGATTTTTTATATCTACACCTTCATCTTCCAAAACATCAAACATATACATTAAAAATTCCTGACAATCCTGCTGAATAATCTGTGAAAATTGATTTTGACCAGAACATATCCCTAGAAGATTTCTAATTTCTGAAACACTTTCTATTTTTGCTCTATCACTGCTACATTTCTCAAACACGGAATTCAATAAACAGCAGAATGTTTGATCCCGATTTTCAACAATCTGTTCTTGTAAATTTTGAAGAAAAAAAACAACATTAACCACTACAGTAGCATAGCAGTTGACACCAGAACTGTTTTCAAACTGAAATCCAACAACATCTTCAACAGGATCCTTTTTCTTTCTACTTACAATTACAGTTTCATCTACTTTTTGTCTTTTTGCTACTACCTCACTGCAATTATTCTCATTTCTTCTTTTTCGGCCTACCACACGTTTTTCAAACAGAGGATATTGAGGCAAATGTGGAGCATACTCTCTTCTTAACCTATTGTATTCTTTAACACAATCTAGATCAGCACAAATCTTTGTTTCATCACACTCTATCAAGTACAATCCTGATAAAGTTCTGACTCGTGATAATGCCACATATGCAATACCCTCTTTAAACACAGAACTTCCAATGTTCACCAAAGCACTATCTACACTTAAACCTTGAGATTTATGAATTGTCACCGCAAATGCCAAACAAATAGGAAACTGTTTTCGGCGAACATATAAGTGTTTCACAAGCAAAAATCTAGCTGAACAACGACAAATTTGTTCTATTTCGTCAATGCCATCAAATTTAATTTTTACAATTTCAATTCCATCTCTATTTTTGTAATTCACAAAACCAACAACATGACCCATTGCTCCATTTACCAGACCTCTTTTAACATTTAAATTCCTTCTCATAATGATACGACAATTTAAAAACACATTCAGAGTCTTTTAAAAAACAGCAGTTTTAGACATAGTCTTCTCTAATGAATCCAAATTTGATTTCAAATTTTCAGACAAAATAATTGTTGCTCCCATATGCTCTATTTTATCTATAGCTTCCAGTTTCACTATCTCTTCATTTTCTAACTTTAACATTTTGTTGTTGAACATGGAACATTCTTTCAGAGTTGGCATCAAACATATGCCAGATTTCTTCTCGTTAATTTTCTTAAAAATATTCTCTGGAAGAATGTTTTCATTTGGGTACAAATTTGAAATTAATCGTCCATGTACAGCTTCTTTCCCATGCTGACTTACTTTTCCGATTCTTACATCTTGTAGAATATTTTTATAATCTTCATCTTTTGCCTGCCGCATATTTTGGAGTAGTTCTGCATATTTGAAATTTAACCATATATTAACGTTTCCAATGCTTCCTAGGCACTTCCTGGTATCTTCATGCGTGACCATTTTAAACACTGGTTGTCCTTTCACTGGAGTCAACTGCAGTAGATCTCCAAAAACAATGATGTGTTTTCCTCCCAATAAAACATCATAGTCTGTTCTAAGAATTTCTTGCATTCTCAAATGCACAAAAGCAAGCATTAGATTTGAGACCATGCTTACTTCATCAATGATAAGAAGTTTCATTTTCTTCAGGTCTCTCGAAACTTCGGAACACGCATCTCCAGATAGCTTGTGGTATTGCAATTTGTTATCATGCTCCACTGGCAGCATCAGTAAACGATGTAAAGTAATCCCTTTAATATTATGTGCTGCCAGCCCAGTTGGAGCGGTAACAACACAAGATAGCGGTGATTCAGTCCTTTTCTGCAGATAAGTTGCAATTGCTTTAATCAGAAAACTTTTTCCAATTCCCGCTTCTCCACTCACGTACAGTTGGACAGGCTTAAATGATGTACATAAGCACTCTTTTTTCTCGTGAGTGAATCCATGTTCAATCTGTTCTTTGACTTCGTCATATATCTGCTTCTGCTCAAGGTTTAGTTCTTTCACCAAATCTTCTAAGTTAACTACATCATCTTGAGCTTGTCCATAGCTCTTTCCACCTCATCCATGGCAGTGGCAGCTTCATTTTGGATAATTGGTCCTCCTAGTGGATCCTGACTCAATGAAGCAGAACTCTGACTGTCTTGAGAACTGTCTCTCGCAATCTCTGCAGCAATTGTTGTTTCTTGCTCTATTTCTTCGTTCAACATTTGCAGATAATTTGGAAAAACAGGACATTCTATGGTATCCTTTGTTGCATTAAAAGAGTCTTCGTAACAGAGAAAATCTCCAAGTAGTTCCTCTTCTGTATGCCATGGTTTAAAGAGTTGCAAAAGAGCCAAATAGTAAAATTCTCTTTTGTCTGGATTTTCACAACTCAATTTTCGATGATTAATCAAATGACCTTTTCTCTGTTTCACTAGATATCCTTCACATACAATGACAGCATATATTCCATTATTGATATCTTCTCTGATGTTCCTCTTATAAATATATCTTTGCAGAACTTCATAGAGACAAGCGTTCTCACGATAAGGACTTCTATTTGGATAGTATGTATCCAACATGTTTGTCTTCAAAATATCTGTACTTTCTGGTTCTTTCTCCGCCAAATACTCTATTTCCTGTACAGATTTCAAAACTCAGTTTCGTGTTGCAGCAAGACCTAGACTCACCCAAATGATGGTTCTAGATTTGGCATATAGACTTGTTGATGACAATCGATCTGAACATTCATATGCTCCAATTTCTCGATGTGACAACATCTTTAGACTGTAACTGTATAATTTTTTGCTTAGACTCTTTTTATGTGAAATGTCCTCCCACATTTCCTTCAGTTCTGTCTTTTCTTTTTTTGTGATGTAAGATGTCACATATCGAGCCACAGCAATAGAGTTGTCAGCAACGAATTGAATATCCATGTTAGCATTCCACATGGACAAAATCACTGGGTTGTAGTCGTTGATGTACTTGGACTCTTCGTTTTTTTTAAATTGTATGTATTTTTGGGAGATTTCCTCGTCACAGTATGTCGCAGAGAAGACATCAAATTATTTACTCTTCCTTTAGAAATCACTGCTCGTGGAAAACGACATTTTGTGTAGAACTTGTCCTTGTTTCTGAATTTTCGACGACAGTACTTTCCACAACGATGGGATTGAAAGCGTAAAACTTGTTGCCTTAAACTGTATTCTTCAGTAGTTTTCGGAACAGCACATGTTGAATACTCTTCAATGAAGCTCATCTCTTTCTCATCCGAATCTGTTCCAAATTTGGGTGCATCTTTTATCCACAACAACATATGTATGTGAGGAGCACCTCTCGCTTGGTACTCCTTTCTCCAAAAGAAATCCAAAACTTCTCCAAGGGGAGAATTTTTTTGTTGGTAATGAAAGACATCATAGCTTCAAATCTATGATTAAAATACCTGCATACATTCACTGGATCCAAAGAACACAGTTCTCCAGGTGTTTTGAATTCTATATTTTGTATATTTGCATTTGCCTCGCGTATAAATTGAAGTAAGTCGTCCCATGCATACTCGGCACAGCTAAGAGTGAGGAACCATGTAGGAGTTCCTAAATTTCTTAGCATACATTTCAATTCCCCATGACGATGGTACCAAAACTCGTTTGTACCATGCTGACATGCCATGAGATTGATTAGATGAGATTCCAAAATATTATCTTGCAGATTAACTTTCTCCATAAAGTCCCTCGCCAAAACATTTTGGAGATGTGCTCCACTTTTCAGTATATGGTTTACTGCATAAGAAAGCCCAGACAAGTCACTTTCATACAGTAGATGAAACAAATATGGGATGCATTGATGAAACCTTGGATCTTCAGCATATAATCTTAAAGTCCGGTATTCAGATGCTGGAATTTGAAGTGGTCGATCGTCATATCGTCCACCTCGACCTGTTGGAAATAGCTGTGGAAAACAACGAGCTTCCAAACTTTCTTCCCATACACTAATGGGACTTCCTTTTGCTGATTTCATTTGAAACAAGTCAATTGCATTCCCCATTACGTCTTTGGAATGCAAAGGATGAACAGTATAATGTTCATATATTTCTTCACTTCTAGACACATCAACTTTTTCAATTTAGCCAGCTGAACAATCACTGTCTTCATCTGCAGCTGTTTCCTCTGCTCCAACACATACATGTTTGTACTACTCATTGTTTTTGACCAAATACAACGTTGCCTTTTTGACTTTCCTAACATCCACTAAATCTTGCCAGATTTTCTTACTCTTTGTCGGAACCCCATTAACTAGAATAACCAGAGGTTCCTCTTCCACTTTCTCTACACCAATTGTATCAATATTTTTCTTGAAATCTAGAGGCAAATAAACAACTCTTCCCTTTAATCCTCTCTGTAAATCTGAAGGAGGCAATTTCCCTATCTTAGGCTCCATGCGAACAATTGCCTGAAAGGGATGGACACATTGAATCAAAATACACTCATATGTATTTAAATCTATCAATTCAGGAGGAATGTCTACCAACTCAAGATTATTATGAACAGCTCTAGCAGGCATTCTGTTTTGATTTAATTTATCATAACAATATTTACAAATACGCTGATCAGAACTCAAATCAAAAGAATTCTCCACCCACAAATAAGTTGCAAAATCCTTCCACTCATAATTATTTATCTTTTCACTTTTTACGTATAAATCAACTAATCTAGTTTGATGCTTATAATGAGTTCGTCGACAACACACACAAGTAAAATTCGGCCTTTCACTTGATTTCACCTTAAACCTGATAATTTCCTGGTCAAACTTTTCTGTACTTGAAATCTGTACATTGTCTTCCACATTACCTTGAATTTCTGTGTCAATTTCTACACTGTCCTCTTTTTCACTAAAATAACAAATCTCAATTTCTTCACAAATCTTCTTCACATCTAATTCAGTTCCATGCAAAAGAGCACTGTTTAATTGTTTAAGCTTAAGTGCTGGACTTTTTGCTTAACACAACCTTCTCACTAATGTCCTCATTTTGTTATGATGCACTGCTAATATCCTAAAATGATGAAAAAGACTCTGACATACTTTTCTTGAAAGACAAGCCAGTGAATGGCCTTGCAAACCTGTCTTTTCTCTCACTCTGCAAGGATCTAAGTTTTGCAACATTTTCATTTTCTGTTTTAGACTTTTCTTACTATATGTACGTAAGAAATTATGAAGCAAATCGATTGATTCCTGTCGCACACTACAAATACTACTACACTTCCAAGTGTACACTGGACCCTTAGTACGTCTCCCTAAAACTTCTTTAGTTAATACCTCTTCTGCATCTCTAGACACAAGTTTCTCTTTTTCAATCGGACAACCATCTTTCACCTCATATGCTCGACCACTGGTGTCAACTGCATGCACCAAATCATTCTCCTGAAAGTAACTCTCCTCATTAAAAAATGGCACACAACTTGAACTATGCATCCATTCTCCAGAAAAAACTTTACAAAAATTAGTCCGATCAATTACTCTCTTGCATCTACTCTTTGATTTGAAAAGATCAATTGTCTTGTTAAGTGTCCTAATTCTATTGATTATTAAAATAAATATTTTTTTCTTAACTTCAAAAGCCTGATCAACAATCTTCTCTACACTTTTCTTTTTCTTATAAAAGCAGATCTCTGTTTACCTTTTTTAATATTTTTTAACAAATTTAAAACCACCCTATTGCGAAACATTCGTTTACGAATGTCCCTAAATTGATTTTGCCTTCTATTCCTATACATATTATTGTCTCCTGCTGCAGTAGTAACATTTTTTTGGGATCTCTCCTTCCTCTTCAAATTTGCTCTCTCCTTCTCTTTTTCTACATTCTGTCCAACATTTTTTTTTTATCTACATATGTTCCGTAAGAAAGACTTAGTTGTCTTACCAGGAGCTTTGTTTCCTGTTTTTTTAAGTATTTGTTGTAGGAGACTGCTTTAATTCCGTTGCTGCTTTTGTTTTTTTCCGCTTAACATCTTTTCGTCTCCTTTCCCTTGAGGGCATACTTCCTTACTAATGAAATCTTGATTTTAATCTGTCGTATACAAAAAAAAAACTTGTTATAGACCACTATTACCAAACAACAAAACAAAAACAATGACAATAAGCAAACCATATAAACACTATAATGCTTATACAAATGACCTTTATCTCTGTTTTTTAAATATAATTCTAAAAAAACATTTCGGGCATATGAATTGGTTTTACATTATTGACAAAGATTATATAGTATCTGCATGATTAAAAAAATATATTTGCACATTTCACAATCATATCACCTGTGTTTCCTCAGATTACTAAGCAAATTGTGCACATGAGGTAAGGCCTGTCCAGGGGAACATAGGTGGTCAGACCGGTGTGTAAGAGTGCACTGGACTGGACTTTATCAAGCCTATCCCCCACTATACTCTTAGATACAGCCCTCACCTTCTTTCCACCCCTGGACAGACCTCTCTTCCACTACACTCTTCAACACAGGCATCACTTCCTATGCACCCCTGGATAATCCTCACCTCATCTGCAACCCTGAATAGACCTCAACACATCTGCACCATGAAACAGGCTTCAGTTCATCTATACCCCTGGACACGCCTCATCTCATCTGCATCCTGTTACCATCAATTATACTCAATGTATTGAGGTCTGTCCAAGGGACACAGATTAGATAATGCTTGTCTAAGGTTTAGAGGAGGTAAGTCCTCTCCATTGCACTCATGGACACAGGCCTCAACTCTTTTGCACCCCTGGACATGCCTCACCTCATCTGCACAATCCACTTCCTAATTAGAGGAAACACAGGTGACATGATTATGAAAGGTTCAAATATTTTTATGTATTCATGCACACACTATTTATTCCTTCTCAAAAATGTTAAAACCATTAATTTACCCCAAAATTGTTTTTGTAATAACATTTTAGAAACAGATCGCAGTTCCTATATACATTTATGAGGCCGTGCGTCACTTTTATGCCGCCAGTGCGTCACTTTTTGTGACGCATCGGCAGCGTAAAACATGCCTCCTGTTGCACACTATTTACAAAGTGACGCATCTAAGCAGATGCGTCACCTTATAAACCCCTGCGCTACATTATACCTGCGTCAGGTATAATGTATGCAGAGGGGGCGCTCCCCCACAAAAAGCCTCGTAATAGTGACGCAGTAAAATCTATGAGATTTCACTGCGTCACTTTTAGGACGCTGTTATGTCAAAATCTTACGACTGCCTCACAGCAGGCGTAAGACTGACGCAAGCCCTTTCACATGGAACTTTCCCCATGTGAAAGGACGCATTGCTGCAGTTGCGTCACTTTTGTGACACACTCCAGCAATGCGTCACTTTTGCGCCGTACAGATACGTCAGAAATACTGACTTATCTGTAAGTCCTTGCGCCATGATGCGTCATACATTAAATATAAAACATCACTGGTGTCACAAGGAGTGCGCAGTGAAAAGTGACGCATCGCTGTTTTCATAAATAAGACTCTCAGTGTGATTCCTAATCTGACGTAACACAGGTGACATGATTGTGAAAGGTTCAAATATTTTTATGTAATCATGCACACACTATTTATTCCTTCTCAAAAATGTAAAAGCCATTGATTTGCCCCAAAATCGTTTTTTCAATAACATTTTAGAAACAGAGCACAGGTCTTATGTACAAGCATTCCATTTCAGTACTGAAAACTCACTATTTTACAAAATACATTTCCTCTCTCTTGCAAACATTCCTACCAACCATTACCAAAAACATCTCATCTGCATCCTGTTACCATCAATTATACTCAATGTATTGAGGTCTGTCCAAGGAACACAGATTAGATAATGCTTGTCTAAGGTTTAGAGGAGGTAAGTCCTCTCCATTGCACTCATGGACACAGGCCTCAACTCTTTTGCACCCCTGGACATGCCTCACCTCATCTGCACAATCCACTTCCTAATTTGAGGAAACACAGGTGACATGATTGTGAAAGGTTCAAATATTTTTATGTATTCATGCACACACTATGTATTCCTTCTCAAAAATGTTAAAACCATTAATTTACCCCAAAATTGTTTTTGTAATAACATTTTAGAAACAGAGCGCAGTTCCTATATACATTTATTAGGCAGTACGTCACTTTTACGCCGCCAGTGCGTCACTTTTTGTGACGCATCGGCAGCGTAAAACATGCCTCCTGTTGCGCACTATTTTTAAAGTGATGCATCTAAGCAGATGCGTCACTTTATAAACCCCTGCGCTACATTATACCTGCGTCAGGTATAATGTATGCAGAGGGGGCGCTCCCCTGCAAAAAGCCTCGTAATAGTGACGCAGTAAAATCTATGAGATTTCACTGCGTCACTTTTAGGACGCTGTTACATCAAAATCTTACGACTGCCTCAGAGCAGGCGTAAGACTGACGCAAGCCCTTTCACATGGGGCTTTCCCCATGTGAAAGGACGCATTGCTGCAGTTGCGTCACTTTTGTGACACACTTCAGCAATGCGTCACTTTTGCGCCGTACAGATACGTCAGAAATACTGACTTATCTGTAAGTCCTTGCGCCATGATGCGTCATACATTAAATATAACACATCATTGGTGTCACAAGGAGTGCGCAGTGAAAAGTGACGCATCGCTGTTTTCATAAATAAGGCTCTCAGTGTGCTTCCTAATCTGACGTAACACAGGTGACATGATTGTGAAAGGTTCAAATATTTTTATGTAATCATGCACATACTATTTATTCCTTCTCAAAAATGTAAAAACCATTGATTTGCCCCAAAATCGTTTTTTGAATAACATTTTAGAAACAGAGCACAGGTCCTATGTACAAGCATTCCATTTCAGTACTGAAAACTCACTATTTTACAAAATACATTTCCTCTCTCTTGCAAACATTCCTACCAAGCATTACCAAAAAAAAGACACAAACCAACAGCAAAGAAGCTCAGTCTGATTCTTAATCTGAGGTAACACAAGTGACATGGTTGTGAAAGGTTCAAATATTTTTATGTAATCATGCACACACTATTTATTCCTTCTCAAAAATGTAAAAGCCATTGATTTGCCCCAAAATCGATTTTTGAATAACATTTTAGAAACAGAGCACAGGTCCTATGTACAAGCATTCCATTTCAGTACTGAAAACTCACTATTTTACAAAATACATTTCCTCTCTCTTGCAAACATTCCTACCAACCATTACCAAAAAAAATGACACAAACCAACAGCAAAGATGCTCAGTCTGATTCCTAATCTGAGGTAACACAGGTGACATGATTGTGAAAGGTTCAAATATTTTTATGTAATCATGCACACACTATTTATTCCTTCTCAAAAATGTAAAAGCCATTGATTTGCCCCCAAATCGTTTTTTGAATAACATTTTAGAAACAGAGCACAAGTCCTATGTACAATCATTTCATTTCAGTACTGAAAAGTCACTATTTTACAAAATACATTTCCTCTCTCTTGCAAACATTCCTACCAAGCATTACCAAAAAAATGACACAAACCAACAACAAAGAAGCTCAGTCTGATTCGTAATCTGAGGTAACAAAGGTGACATGATTGTGAAAGGTTCAAATATTTTTATGTAATCATGCACACACTATTTATTCCTACTCAAAAATGTAAAAGCCATTGATTTGCCCCAAAATCGTTTTTTGAATAACATTTTAGAAACAGAGCACAGGTCCTATGTACAAGCATTCCATTTCAGTACTGAAAACTCACTATTTTACAAAATACATTTCCTCACTCTTGCAAACATTCCTACCAAGCATTACCAAAAAAAAAGATACAAACCAACACCAAAGAAGCTCAGTCTGATTCCTAATCTGAGGTAACACAGGTGACATGATTGTGAAAGGTTCACATATTTTTATGTAATCATGCACACACTATTTATTCCTTCTCAAAAATGTAAAAGCCATTGATTTGCCCCAAAATCGTTTTTTGAATAACATTTTAGAAACAGAGCACAGGTCCTATGTACAAGCATTCCATTTCAGTACTGAAAACTCACTATTTTACAAAATACATTTCCTCTCTATTGCAAACATTCCTACCAAGCATTACCAAAAAACGATACAAACCAACACCAAAGAAGCTCAGTCTGATTCCTAATCTGAGGTAACACAGGTGACATGATTGTGAAAGGTTCAAATATGTTTATGTAATCATGCACACACAATTTATTCATTCTCAAAAATGTAAAAGCCATTGATTTGCCCCCAAATCGTTTTTTGAATAACATTTTAGAAACAGAGCACAGGTCCTATGTACAAGCATTCAATTTCAGTACTGAAAACTCACTATTTTACAAAATACATTTCCTCTCTCTTGCAAACATTCCTACCAAGCATCACCAAAAAAAAGATACAAACCAACAGCAAAGAAGCTCAGTCTGATTCTTAATCTGAGGTAACACAGGTGACATGATTGTGAAAGGTTCAAATATTTTTATGTAATTATGCACACTCTATTTATTCCTTCTCAAAAATGTAAAAGCCATTGATTTGCCCCAAAATCGTTTTTTGAATAACATTTTAGAAACAGAGCACAGGTCCTATGTACAAGCATTCCATTTCAGTACTTAAAACTCACTATTTTACAAAATACATTTCCTCTCTCTTGCAAACATTCCTACCAAGCATTACCAAAAAAATTGACACAAACCAACACCAGAGAAGCTCAGTCTGATTCCTAATCTGAGGTAACACAGGTGACATGATTGTGAAAGGTTCACATTTTTTTTTGTAATCATGCACACACTATTTATTCCTTCTCAAAAATGTAAAAGCCATGGATTTGCCCCAAAATCATTTTTTGAATAACATTTTAGAAACAGAGCACAAGTCCTATGTACAAGCATTCCATTTCAGTACTGAAAACTCACTATAAAACAAAATACATTTCCTCTCTATTGCAAATATTGATACCATGCTTTTTAAAAAAGCATCACACAAACCAACAGCAAAGAAGCTCAATGTGCTCCAGGCACTGCAACCATGAATGGCACAGAAAACCTCTAATTCTACACACATATTCCTCATGGTAACCGATCAAAACTCTTCCCCCTCTATTTTCAAATCAACACCCTTCTCCCCCTCAGCCCTTTCTACCTGTTACCATAGCAACTCCCTCCACACTGAGCTCTCAGGGTTAAAAGTTTATTCTACAATGTTGCAAATGAACTCAGCAAGGATGTTTGACCTATCAATAAACCAGCTTATCAGGTGCAATCTTTCTTTTAATGACTTTTTCTTGACCATTCAAATGACTTCTTTCACAGAACAGAACCATGCACCCTAACTTTCAGTTTTCAACGATCTGAATCCACCAATCATTGCTTGTGATTCAAGAGCACTGAAACTCCACCGTTTTTTTTGCGAACTCCTACTGTTCCAACTGCCACTTCATTCCTACACTTCATCTGACTGCACCAGAACCTCCTCTCACCATGTACTCTGTCTGGATTATTGGACACAGCTACATTCACTGGGCTCAAAGGTATGCAGCTATCAGAAATTTTCGCAACCTTGATTTACCAAATGTGCACATAAAGTGGATTGGCCAAAGAGGATTGAGATGTCATCAATTGATACCATTGGTGAAAACCTTTCACCATCTGCCACACCCTGACCGTATAATTTTGCACTGTGGTGGAAATGACCTAGGCACTTTGACTGGGGTAGGTCAGGAAATGGTTTTAAAGGACACCTTTGGGCAATTGATGACACTTTTTCCACAAACTGCCTTGGTATATTCCAATATATGCCAAAGACAGAAATGGAAGTGGTCCAACCAATTTTGTCCACAATTTGAGAAAGCACGGAAACATGTGAATACATCTGTTTCTGCTTACATGAGAGACTATGGAATGGGTTCAACATACAACAACAACTTGTGTTACAACATGCAAGATATCTACAGAGGAGATGGTGTGCACTTCTCAGATGAGGGGAATAGAATATTCCTCCTGAATTTAAGATTGTGCATTGGAACCTAAATCAGCCCCAGAACCCAAAAGCTCTTTTCAGGGCTACCCTACATCTAATCACCCAAATTGATTATTTTACTCTAACTTTTTTCACAAATTTTCACCAAAGTACGCTTCCAGGTACGCTCCCCGGTACGCTTCCCTCCGATAAAATTATTATTTATTTTTTTTGGCCTATATGGGCCTCCTAAGCCCCCCTCAGAAAACCTAGGGGGTCAGGGGGTGCCTACCGTGCCCCCTTATACCCATTCCCAACGTTGTTTGTCCTCCATCTTCTGTCTCAAATCTACCAAAACACAAAATGGAGGACTCCCGTTGCGCTTACCGGTACGCGTACCGGGGCGCGCACCGGTAAG
Organism: Lissotriton helveticus; assembly: GCF_964261635.1. Taxonomy (NCBI): domain Eukaryota; kingdom Metazoa; phylum Chordata; class Amphibia; order Caudata; family Salamandridae; genus Lissotriton; species Lissotriton helveticus. Next base: position 1,461,070,365 of record NC_136059.1, read on the forward strand.
CGCTCCCCAAAAAAATTTAAAAGTTAATTTACATAAAAACCTCTGTACAGAAGTTCACCAAATATAGAATAGGCAATACTACATACCAGTCCCTACCATTTTCCCAAATTTGGTGGAATTCCATTCATCTATTTGGCCTGTAGCCCTGTCTTAATATCCTGAGGTAAATTACATGACAAAAACACATCTGAAGTGTTAGAATTTACAACCAATTAAAATGTTACTTTCATTTTCCACTATTATTTCCTGACATTTGATTGGTTATGTACATGAATATATATAAAAAAAGAGAGGAAAACACAGCCATTTTGACTACTACTTCTTGAAGTACATTTGAAAAGGATTTTCACTGAGAACTTCAACTGCTTTCACAAAGGTAAGTTGTAATTTTGGAAAGTGAAGTATGTTGTGCACTTTAAGTTAATTTGGGAAAACATTTTCTGATAGTTATAAACTATCCCTCTGTAATAGTTATAGATTGAGATAGGCTTCTCTGTTATAGTTATGGATTGACTTAGACTTCTCTTGTATAATTGTGAATTTACTTAGACTTTATCACATACACTTTTTTATATTTCTACTTCCAGCCTGATACCATACACTGCCCAAAGATAACTTCACTGTTAAAAAATCAAAACTACCTGTCTGAACTTAAACCCAACAGTGCCCTATCTCTACTGATAGATTTATTTTTGATGCAATTTACAGCAAGAAAATGGAAGGAGAAGCAAATATTTCTTTGGAAGGAGAAGCAAATATTTCTTTCGAAATTGTTGTACAAAACAACCCTGAAGAAAATATTGCTGAGAATGATGACTTTGACTTTATGGATGAGTCTATGGACCATGAATTACTTGATTGTGTGGAAAAAATGGTATCATGGACTGAAAATGAGTACATTCCTGACCATATAATGTTGGAAGTGTTATTAAATTTTGAAAAATCGGAGCAATACATTTTTATTTAATAATCAAAAATTGTTCCAGACATTATTCATTTTGTAATTCATGAAGTAGTACCAACATGATTATAATATAAAGTGAGACTTATAGTATACTGTGCAACTTTTTTGTGTTACATAGTAATTTTGCTCATAGTTACTTCCTTTCTCCCACTATATTATCCCCAATGTGTATTTCACATCTCTTTTTCATCTCCTGCCTCCATGTTGTTTCTGTTTTCCTGACAGACTATAGTATAGATTCCATATACCACAATAACTTCTGTAACAACATGCAAATTATCTACAGAGGAGACAGTCTACATTGAATTTTAAACTCTGCATTGGTACCTACATGCTGGTACTTATATCACCCACACAACACAACAACTCTATGCAGAGCTACCCTACCTCTAAGCACTTTAAATTATTATTTTACTGTTTCACTGGGCTTTCCCCATGTGTGAGGGGGTGAGGTGTGTGTGGGGGATGTGTGGGTTGTGTCTGTGAGGTGTGTGCGTGTGTGTGTGTGTGTGTGTGGGCGGGAGTGAGGTGTGTGTGTGGGTGTAGGTGTGTGGGGTGTGTGGGTGTGGGTGGGGGTGTGGGTGTGTAAGGTGTGTGTGTGGGTGTGGGTGTGTGGGGTGTTTGGGTGTAGGTGGAGGTGTGGGTGTGTGAGGTGTGTGTGTGTGTGTGTGTGTGTGTGTGTGGGAGGGGAGAGGTGTGTGTGGGGATGTGTGGGGTGTGTCTGTGAGGTGTGTGTGTGTGGGGGGGTGAGGTGTGTGTGTGAGTGTAGGTGTGTGTGTGAGTGTGGGTATGTGGGTGTGGATGTGTAAGGTGTCAGTGTGGATGTATGGGGTGTTTGGGTGTGGGTGGAGGTGTGGGTGTGTGAGGTGTGTGTGGGGAGTGTGTGGGTGTGGGGGTGTAGGGTTATGTGTGTGGGGTATGTGTGTGTGTGTGAGATGTATGTGTGTGTGTGTGTGTGTGAGGAGTGTGTGTGTGGGTGTGTGTGGGTGTGTGTGTGGGGTGTGTGCATGTGGGTGTGTGTGAGATGTACTTGAGGGTACCTAAATCAGCCACAGAACCCAAAAGCTCTTTTCACAGCAACCCTACCTCTGATCACTCAAAATGATTATTTTACACTAATTTTTTTCACTAATTTTCCCCATGGTACGCTCCCCGGTACGCTCCCCGGTGCGCGTACTGGGCGCTCCCCCCGCGAAAATCGTTGTTTTTTTTTTTTGTCCCGCGGGACCCTTTTATGGCCCCCACATCAAACCTAGGGGGTCAGGGGGAGTGTACTCTACACCCTTATGGTCATTTCCCCCTTTGTTTTTGCCACCTCTTGTGTCTCGATCCTACCGAGACACAAGATGGCGGCCGCTCCGGACTGTTTGGAATGTTTACAGACACCCGCGAGCCAATCAGCTTTCCGCGCGCGAACTCGCGTTACTCGCGTTACGCGCAGGGTGCGCTCCCCGGTGCGCGTACCGGGGCGCGCCTATAGATATATATATTTTTTTTAACCTAAATTACTCAAAATCCTCTGGAGCACATATCTTGAGACATAGCAAAGGCACATCGGGCTACCAGTCCCTACAATTTTGCCAAGTTTGGTGGGAATCCATTCAGCCGTTCGGGCTAAAAGTGAGTCCAACCGCCCTATGGAAATTAACATGGGGAAAACACGTTTTGGGACCCCCAAATATCTCGGCCCCCGCTTGACGAATCCCCCCCAAACTTTCGGGGAAGGAGCAGAGCAGAGCGGGCCATCTTCTTTGAGAAATTCGTGAAAAATCATCCAATTCCCAATAGAATGTTGCGGATTTCCTATGGAAAACAATCCTAACTATAACTACCTACTGACGACCGCCAGTAGGTAATATATATCAAGCCGGCTGCGGTGTGCAATCAGTTTCACTTTTTCTCCCGGAAGGAATTACGTCAACTGCAGCCCCTGTGTTTACAGAGCTCAAGTTTCTCGAGTCAAAGGATTATATCAGCGGCGTCTCAGATACACCGGGACGCCTGGCGCTGAGAAGCTATCCTTTGCGGTGAGTGCTCGGGAATTAAACGGCACGGTGGGGAGGAGTATCCGGCACCAGCGCATGACCCTGGGAGCTTTACTAGCTCGGGTCGTCGGACGCTGATACACTTGAAAGTTATCTTTGAGCCTAACACAATGTCAGCTGAAATTCTTCGTGGCAGAGAGGTGGCGGCTGCTGCACTTTATTCTAACCTGCCGAAAGTAACACCGAATTCGGGAGCAAACAACAAAGCGGACCCAACCGCTATTGACAACACAGCAGAGAGCCAAATACGAGCGGCGCTCAAAAAACTTGAAAAATGCATGTACCAAGAGATGTCGAAATGGTGGGAGCACAAATCCCTTTCAATGTATTTAGAAGAAAATCTTGTACCACGTGGGTATCTTATTAGCACCCAGTTACGAGAAGCCTAATCCCAATATGCTAAAAGAGTGGGGCCAAACCAACTTAGAATCCTCCACTAAACTAATACAAATCCTGGTAAAATACGCTTCCATCGACAGGGAAATACTAATGAAGGAGATTGAGGAAATCAATGAACTGTTACTAAAATTTGAACCCCACGAAATTATCACCTGCCGAAAGTAACACCGAATTCGGGAGCAAACAACAAAGCGGACCCAACCGCTATTGACAACACAGCAGAGAGCCAAATACGAGCGGCGCTCAAAAAACTTGAAAAATGCATGTACCAAGAGATGTCGAAATGGTGGGAGCACAAATCCCTTTCAATGTATTTAGAAGAAAATCTTGTACCACGTGGGTATCTTATTAGCACCCAGTTACGAGAAGCCTAATCCCAATATGCTAAAAGAGTGGGGCCAAACCAACTTAGAATCCTCCACTAAACTAATACAAATCCTGGTAAAATACGCTTCCATAGACAGGGAAATACTAATGAAGGAGATTGAGGAAATCAATGAACTGTTACTAAAATTTGAACCCCACGAAATTATCACTAAGACCCGAAAAGAAATTGATGAAAGATTACTTAAACAAGAGGAGAAAAGAAAAGTTTATAAGTTCGCCAGGGATAAGGAGGACTATGCCCAAGGCAGAATTTATACGTTTGCACGTAAATTTGAAAGCGCCAAACGAACCAAATTGGCGCAACAAGCTCAGCAAGCTAAACAGGGTAAGAGCACAAGTCAAGCGGGAGCTTCCACCTGGGCCCAGGCACCATCTACAATGATTAATAACCAGGAAATAAGCGACAATGAATTGCTAACAAGTGGTCCTACATCAGATGAGGATGGGAACACTCCGTGGAATGCAAATTCTTTGATCCTTGATCTTGGTGAGGAAGTGGATTTTTTAGTGTCGGATCGGGTACAGACATTAAGGCCTCGGACCAAACATCAACAAAAGGGGCAGCAACAGCAGCTAAGCGAGCCAGATGCAATAAAAGGAGGGGCGAGCGCCAGAAAAAGCGGAAAATCGCCAAAAAAACCAAAGCGACAATATTGGCGCAAAAACAGATAAGTGACAACACTGTTATTAATTTGTCTACTGTTACCCTAACTGAGGCAGAAAAACAACTTTTGATCCTGGGGTTAACATACTGTCCAGCATCTGACTTTAACTATGCAAAAACCTGTGTTGATGTTTACTTATTCATTAGAAAACTAAAAATCTAAAAATTCTTTAACATAAAGGAAGGCTTAAATGAAAAGGAAAAAGAGCGATCAGGCAATAGTGAGATTGATAATGTACCTCTGGCATTGCCTGCTAAATACACTAAACCTTTGTTGGCACTGCACTGCATCATCTGGCCTCTGACAATACAATATCTCCTGATATAATATCTACTCAGGAAGAATTGAGAGCGGCATCCATTCCGCAAGTAGGTGCTAACATCAGCCCATTTAAACCTAAGTCTAAATTCAATCCCACCGTGCCTAGGGACTCAATTGATGTATTCCAGGACGTGGTGGTTGAGGACCTTAAACAATTACATCACAAGATTAAACACAAGAAACGCTACAAAAGTAAACATGAGAATGACTATTTTTCGCTCATCAAACAATTGGGAAATGACCACAATATCATTGTTACTACTGCAGACAAGGGTGGCAATGTAGTCATTTGGCCTCAAGAAGCTTATACTGAAGAAGCAAAGAGACAGTTAAACGATCCAACTTGCTATTCTAGAACCAACATTAAACTATTTAATGATGGTAAGGACGTTCTAAAAAAGTTGCTGTTTAAATGCAAAAGAGATGGCATGATCTCCTCTCAGGAGTTTGACTTTCTCCATGTTGAGTTTCCAGTATTGCCCAAGCTATATCTACTCCCAAAGATTCACAAGCAGGTGACACCTGTCCCTGGCCGGCCTATCATCTCGGCCATTGGGGGGGTGGCAGAGCATGTCACACAATATATTGACTATTTCCTGCAAGACTTAGTTAAAAATGTACCTACCTATGTTAAGGACACGGGTGATTTCGATGCTAAAATTAACAACATCCCATGGAGCAATGACATGTTAATGATTACTTTGGACATAGAATCGCTCTACACGAGCATAGAGCATATAACTGGTCTTAAAGCGCTAGATTTCTTTCTTGGTAAAAGACCTATGAATTGTTATTGTCATAACAAAGTATTGATGGAGTTAACCACCTGGTGTCTTAACAACAATTTCTTTTTATTTGGGAGTGATATTTATGTTCAGAAGCGTGGAGTTGCTATGGGGGCCTGCTTCTCTCCCAGCTATGCGTGTTTACACGTGGGCTGGTGGGAGGAGCAGGTCCTCAGGCAACAACATGCGATTACTTTTGATGAACATGTTTTGTTGTGGATTCGCTATATTGATGATGTTTTTGTTTTATGGCGTGGGGATTTCATCAGTGCAGACAACTTTATTACAAATTTAAATACCAATCATGAAAATCTGAAATTCACTAAATCCATCAGTAATTGTGAGGCAGAGTTTCTGGATGTCAAAATATTTGTACACAATGGGCACTTGGCAACTAAACTACATAGAAAAGGCACTGCTGGCAACAGTATCCTCCATGCCAGCATGCACATCCACGACATGTAGTAGACAATATTCCTTTAGGTGAGCTACTCAGGATTAAAAGAATATGTAGTACAGAAAATGATCTTGAAGTCTGCACCATGGAAGCTCTGGATAGATTCAGGCAGAGGGGTTACCGTGAATCTGTCCTAAAATTGGCAGCGCAGAAAGCCAAGAGTAGAACCCATGATTCCCTGCTTGATCTAACACATAACAACAAATCAGGCAGTGTCTCTGACGATAACACCGAGGCACCGAGACTTATAACTGCCTATAGCAGACAAGCTAGACAAATTAGATCCATTGTAACACAAAGATGGTCGGTTTTAAAAACTGATTTGGTATTAAAACCCAGACTGCCTGATGGTCCCACTGTGACCTTTCGGAAGGGCCCTTCCCTTAGGACACATATTTGTCATGATTTCCCTGAACTTAGGAGAAAAGTTGAGTGGATGAAATCCCGTTTTGGGTTCAAACGTTGTACCTCCTGCAGGGCGTGCAAATTTGGTAAAACAACTACCCAATACTATACACCTTTCAGTCCTGACCCAGTTAACATCAAGGGTCAGTTTACTTGCAAGACTGAGTTTGCTATCTATGTCCTGACATGCACATGTGGACTAAGATATGTCGGCAGTACACGACAGCCTGTGCATGTCAGGATTCTCCAGCACCTTCGTGCCATCGTAAACAATGATCCATCATATCAGGTGGCCAGGCATTTTAAAACTAATCACAAAAATGATCTACAATGCCTGACTTATTTCGTCATCGCCTCAGTGGATAAGCCTCTCAGGGGCGGTGACAGAGATAGGATGCTTAGGAGACTTGAGACTCAATTCATTTTGGAACTAGATAGCAAATTTCCAAACGGGCTTAACACTACGGATGATTTGCATGTTTTCCTGTAAACTTTTTTGCTTATTATTCTGGGTTAGCCTAAGTGTCAGCCGCTATACACCTTCACTTTCTAATTTTTTATATACAGAATTTCGTTCATTTATCACTTCCCCGTTTTTCCATCACATATGGTTTTTATGGTTGTTACCATATAAGCTTTCTCTTATTTTTATTTGGGTAACACTTTATCTCATTTACATTTTTTGGACATAGCCATTGGGTACTATCTGGTAATTTCTGTTTCTTACCTACAACTGTTTCTGAGAATACTCAACAGTGGTCTTTTTCCACTACTAATCCACTCTTTCCAATTTGGCATTTTGACCATTGGTCTTATCTGCATTATAGGCATTCATATTTGTTGTTGCTGTATTACATTTGAATACATAAGAACCTTGTCTTCTTGGATTATATCCAATTGTTTACATTTTTGCATAATTTGCACTAATTGCATTTGTCACTTTATTTAACTACATAGAGAGTTGTGGTATTTGCACTATGCATTGGCACTTTATAAAGATATTTATAAAATGCACTTTATTGCTTATTTGCACATTGACAAGGTCCTATTTACGACACTGTATTGTATTTTAATGTTTTGTAATATAGCATTACGTAATTGGATTTTTATAGCATCATATGCAGTTATGTTGTTTGTTCTACACCACTGAGTGTCTGATCTACTTTATGCGGGTCACAAGATGCATTTTATAAGAAATAATGGAGTCATTTCTTTTTTCTTTTATAATAATGTGGATTTTAACCATTTTGATAAAGTGAATAATAGACCGTAATAAAAAATTTGTTTGGAAAACAGACCCCATAGTACTAAAAATGTAGTAAGTCCTACACTTCTATGATCACATGGTGTAATGTTAGAGAAAGAAAAAAATGTTAATTGAAAAAAACTGTGAAGCACCTGGTATTTAACTGTGGTCGTCTTACTTACTGACTGTCTGTGAGCAAGGGCGGATGCCCGTAACGCGTCAGATTTTTGTTAGGCTCAACTTTTAAATAAAACTTTGTGCCTTCATTTACGCTGGATTCGTGTGGTTTTCCTTGGTCGCTTTAACTCAGAGCTCTTGGAAGCAGCAGCTGTTGCATATATATATATATATTCACTGAAAAAACCATAGGTTACAGCTGTATGGGCGGTTGACTGTGTGCATGACTGTATTGGTGAGTGAATACATATCTCAGTGCTACATGTCAAAGTAAGTACATATGTAAAATACAGTACATGTGAGAGTTGACATATATAAATAACTGTGCATAAGAGCCAGTGAATGTGTGAGTGGCTGTATGGATCATTGTGCTCTTGTATCCAGGATTGTATAAGTGAGTAAATATGTTTTAGTATATGTTTGAATAAATAAGGTGTGTATAACTGTATAGTTGTGAAAATGGAGCTGTGATTGATTCTTTGCATGACTGACTAGGTGTGTAAGTAACTGGATGAGTGACAGTCTGTGAGTGTCTGTTTACACTGAGTGTATCTAAGGTTATATTAGAGTCTGAAGAGGTTCATCGTATTATCACATGAATGATGTCATCAGTGATGTGATCATTAATGTCAAATGAGATTTTATCAGTGATGTCATCAGTGATGTCATTTGAGATGTCATCAGTGATGTCATCAGTGATGTCATTTGAGATGTCATCAGTGATGTCATCAGTGATGTCACTGACCATGTCATGAATGATGTCATATGTGACATGATCAGCAGTGGATTGCGGGTGTGTGATATATAGTTAGTACCACTAACTATATATGGAATTTCATTGGTTTTGTGTGAGTAAAATAAGGTTTTATAAATGCTAATTCCTAACTATATATGGTGTATAACCTATGGTTTTTTCAGTGAATTTTCAAGGTTTTGTAAATGCAAATTCCTAACTATATATGGTCTATAACCTATGGTTTTTTCAATGAATTTCATTGGTTTTTTAAAAGCTAATTTTTTTTTAATATTTTTTTTGTTTCGCTCCCGGTCCGCGAACCGGGAAGCTTTCCGTTAGCTCAAATAGATGCCGCGACCCGGTCCGCGAACCAGTAAGAAATCAACATAGTGACGGTATCGCGTTGCCGCGAAATGCGTCTTGTGACGTATCGCGTTAGCGCACCCGGAAGTGCCCCGGGGCGCGGACCGAGGCGCGAAGCGCAGCGACCCGGAAGCTATCCGGGGCGCGGACCGGAGCGCGTAACGTAAGCATAACAGGTCATGTGACTTGGTAATAAAACTTTTCATTGGTTCATTTCACTTTTGGTTTCATAATAATGGAAGGCTAGGTCAGGTGACCTAAAAATAACACTTTTCATTGGTTGAGAACTTTTGCTTTTCCCAAATGATGAAAACCCCTCCTTCTTTCCTCACTCTGACTTTCATCTTGGTGAGAGAAAGACCCTTTTACTTTATAGAGAAATGGCTTCCATTGTTGCTTCAGGTAGTGTTCCCCCACCACCACCCCCACCTCCTCAAGGGAAGAAAGGACCACCTGCTCAACCAATGTTTGAGGAAGATCAAGAAGAGGAGGAAGAGGAGGAAGAGCCTGAGTTTTTGCCAGAGGAGCCCAGGAGGTACAATAGAAAAGAAAATTACATCTGGCAATTTTTTACATTTCCAGCAGGGCAAAAAAAAGTTAACGCAAGATATGTGTTTTGCCGTATTTGCAAAGATCGACTGTCAAGGGGCACTGACAAGAAGTACAGCTTCGGCAATTATACGATGCACAGGCATATGAGTAGGTGGCACCCAAATAATTATAGTGCTGCCCAGCTTCGTGATGAACAACAAAATCCCCTGGCAATGGTGAGAACATCTGCTGTGAAAGAAATATCGGGACCAGAGGCGAGGGAGGTGATCCCGAACATTCAAATAGACATGGGGGAAGTAAGGCAAGTGTGCGTGTGGTGCGGCCAAACACTTTGCAACGGAGAAAGAAGCATTATTCTTATAATGAGAGCTATCAGAAATCATGATTGCCCGAAACGCCCCAAAAAATAAATTCTTCTTTTTTTCGTTGCTCCTGTTGAGCCCTTCTCAATGAATCATTTTTGTTTCCCCCCTCCCCCCCAAAAAAACAAAAAAAATTACAAAATGTTCAGAAAAAACAAAAAAATTACAAAATGTTCAGAAAAAACAAAAAAATATAAAAAATGTTCAGAAAAATAATAAAAAAAATTTAAAACAACAAAAACCCAAAAAAATAGTTCTTTTCAGAACTACCTCCCCATTATAAAAAAAATTGGTAGAATTTTTGAAACTCTGCCAATCTCTATTTCTTATAGTTCGCTTCCAGTTCGCACTCCGGTACGCGAACTAGGAGCGAACCAAAATTTTTTTTTAAAAAAAAGAACAGTAAGTATAAGGGAAGGAAACAGACAGTTATGTTAAAAGAAAGACAGCTACAGGGAGTAAAGAAAACATACTGTTACCCGCAATCCACTTCTGATCATGTCACATATTATATCATTCTTGACATGGTCAGTGACATCATCAGCAGTGGATTGCAAGTAACAGTATCTTTTTTTTACTTCCTATAGCTGTCTTTCTTGTAACATAAATGTCTGTTTCCTATCCTTATACTTACAGTTCTTGTTTGAAATTTTTTTTGAGATCATTCAGAAACAGTAACATTAATAGAGACAGAATGAGTGAATAATAATGAAGAAGTATGAGAAGAGAGGGACTGAGAAAAATACTGGAAGGAGTAGAATAATTAAGTAATAGAGAAAGGAATGAGAGAAGTAGCAAACGCAGGAAAGTAAGGATTAAAGAAATGAAGCAGTAGAACTAATAGATGTTAAATGTGATAGATTAAATGATTGATTCAGTATGACGATAAGGTGTGTCCTCTCCAAAATTTTGTTTAAGATGAGGCCTACTTAGGGTTGCATATCAAATTTATGCTTGTTTGAGAATACAGAGGAGATAATACATGTGAAGGCCTACCATTGAAGTAAAACATGTCCACTTCACTCTTGAACAACGGCCAGACCTCTTCTGTGTCCATAGACAGACCTAAAGTTCATCTGCACAATGTCATCCGTAAACTTAGAAAACACAAGTAATGTAATTGAAAAACGTGGAGTTTCTTTTGCTCATTTCAAAATCACATCACCTGTGTTGCCTTTGCTTAGGTATCTCATAGTGCAGATGTAGTTCAGCATATGAAACAGTACACAGAAGTGCAGCAGTGTATGCATTAATACATGTGAAGGCCTACCAATGAAGTAAGTCATGTCCACTTATTACATCATTCATGACATAGTCAATGACATCATCAGCAGTGGATTGCGAGTTAAAAGAGTAGAAAACATTTACCTTATAATTCGTTAACTTTTTCAAATATTTTTTCATACTTTCAATCTGTAAAAGAGAGAAGAAACATTTCAAAAATATTAAAACATGTATTTAAAAATTTGAAAAGACAAGGGAAAAGGTTCAAGAAGAAACAGTTTTTCAAAAACTTTGAGATTTACAGAAGCCTCTGCTGCTATACGTCCCCTACACAATGCTAAAGATATATATTTTAAACAAACAGTATCTTGATGCTGATGAAGTGAGGCCTATTTTGGAACATGGTGCATCTTTTGCACTGCTGATGTCTCACAATAGTGATGCAATAGCAGCGCAAAAAAGATGTAAAGCCATCATAAAATTGTGTCTAACATTTTAAATGATTCTTTCAGGATACAAATAAGATGTGTCCTTTCAAGAGGTTTCTTTAAGGTGAGGCCTATTCAGTTTTCAAAAAAAAAAAAAAGTACCCAGAAGTGCAGCACTGTAAGCATTAACTTTGACACTTACAGAAGCCTCAGTTTCTCCATATCTACCTCACATTTCTAAATGTATATCATAAGTACAAAAAGTAGAACATTAATTATACATGTTAAATGGTTTATTTTTGCTGTTCTCGGAATGTATCAAATTTCACTAAAAACAGTGACTTGAAGGTATTCATCATGTAACAGCGGGGAAAAAAAAACACAATCAAAATGATTGTGTTTAAAAAACCCATACAACATCTGAAATCAAAATTCAGAACTCCTTAAAGTTAACTTACTTTCCATGACGTCCAAGGATGTCCTATGAACAGCTTACACTCTTTTGTGCTGTTATTACTTTCAGCCCGCCACTTTCTGAAAGAAAATCTCCATCGTTTTTAAAAACACGTTACATGCAATAAATGATTTCTTGCTCTCTACCACAATTTTCCACAAGGCCAAATCTGGTCAGAGCCATTTATAACTCTTGGATTTCTTGTAAGCCAATCCCGTCATTTGGCATTTCCGCAACTTTCAGAATTAAAATGTTGAAGATAATTTTCACAATCCTGGAATAGTAATATCTTCCCCTTCTTGCTCAGTCATGTTCTACATTTCCTATGACACTGATACTGCTTACTATGAAGCAGACTTACACTACCTCTATGACTACTACAATTATTTAATTCTCTACATCACTTTTAATCACAAAGCAATGTAAAACAGTAGACAGCATTGCAGACTTACATTCCCTCTACTCCATGTTTTGATTGGCTGCTTCAATTAGCTTATAAAAAGAAACAGTTTTTCTGAACTCATTGAAAGTGCACATATTTCTTCATGACATCCAGTCCTATGGTTAGAAGTTATGTCTCTGAACTACACTTATCCTCAAGGCCAAATTGTGTAGGAGCCATTAGAACTTCTTGAAATTCCACAGAGCACATCCCGAGATTATTTCCCTAAAATTTTGGTTTTAAAAACACCAGGTAAGAGTTTTTAAGGTCATACGGCAATTTTTTTTGAAAATTAAAACAGAATCATTGCAGAATGACCAGCCATTTCTACACTTTAAATAAGCTGTGTAATGTCCTGATGTTATTTAAGGGCCGTCATGATATATAATTGCTGCAGTTACAAAAGTCCTTCCTGATATTGACAACTGCGAAGCTACAAATTTTTTTATTAAAGTTGTCAATTTTGTTCCATCAGGCCTAAATCGTTGGAACATTAAAATGACATACTGGCCATATGTTTGTATAAATAATGTGGACATCATTTCAGATTTACATTGGCTACACTCCATGTTGTGATCAGCTGCTTTTACTAGCTTATTAAAGGAGACTGATTTACTGTCTGGCAAAGTTAAATATATAAATCTTTCTGAGTCTACACTAGTAGTACTTGATACCATACAGTTCTCGCAGTCATGCTGCCATTGATAAGAAAGCCCAAACAGGTGATCTACATCTACACCTTCAGCATGCAATACATCAAGCATATACATTAAAAACTCCTGACAATCTTGCTGAATATTTTGAGAGAATTGTGTTTGGCCTGAACATCTGTCTAACAGATTTCGAATTTCAGACACACTTTCTATGTTTCTTCTATCAGTGCTACATTTCTCTAACACAGAATTTAACAAACTGCAAAATCTTTGATCAGAATTGACCACAATCTCTTCTTTTACATTTTTTAGAGAAAACAAAACATTAACCACTACATTAGCATAGCAGTTGACACCAGAACTGTTTTCAAACTGAAAACCAACAACATCTTCAACAGAATCCTTTTTGTTTCTGCTTGTAATTTTAGGTTCATTGACTTTTTGTCTTTTTGCTACAACCTCCCCAGTATTGTTCTCATTTCTTCGTTTCCGGCCTACCACACGTTTCTCAAACAAAGGATACTGAGGCAAATGTGGCGCATACTCTCTTCTTAACCTATTGTATTCCTTAACACAATCTAGATCCGCACAAATGTTTGTGACATCACACTCAATCAAGTACAATCCCGATAAAGTTCTAACTCGTGACAATGCCACATATGCCATACCCTCCTTGAACACAGAACTGCCAATATTCACCAATGCACTGTCTACACTTAAACCTTGCGATTTATGGATTGTCACCGCATATGCCAAGCAAACAGGAAACTGCTTACGGCGAACATATAAGTCTTTTACAAGCAAAAATCTAGCAGAACAACGACCAATTAGCTGTACTTCCTCAATGCCATCAAATTTAATTTTTAAAAATTCAATTCCATCTCTATTTCTGTATTTCACAAAATCAACAACATTACCCATTGATCCATTTACCAGACCTCTTTCAACATGTAAATTCCTTCTTAAAATTATACGGCAGTTCAAGCACACATTCAGAGTCTTTTCAAAACCTGCAGTTTTAGATATACTCTTCTCTAATGAATCAAATTTTGTTTTCAGATTCTCAGACAAAATAATTGTTGATCCCATATGCTCTACTCTATCAATAGCTTCCAGTTTCACAATCTCTTGCTTTTCTAAATGCAACATTTTGTTGTTAAATTTGGCACATTCTGCAAGAGTTGGCATCAAACATATTCCAGATTTCTTCTCAGTAATTTTCTGAAAAATATTCTCAGGCACAACATCTTGTTCTGGATATAAATTTGACAGTAATCGTGCATGTAAAGCTTCTTTCCCATGCTCGGTCACTTTTCCAATTCTAACATCTTGTAGAATAGTCTTGTAAACTTCATCCTTCGCCTGACGCATATTTTCATGCAGTTCAGCATAATTGAAGTTTAACCATATATTGACGTTGCCAATGCTGCCTAGGCACTTCCTGGTATCTTCATGCGTGAGCATTTTGAACACAGGTTGCCCTTTCACTGGTGTCAGCTGCAGAAGATCTCCGAAAACAATGATGTGTTTGCCACCAAATAACACATCATACTCTGTTTTGAGAACTTCTTGCATCCTCAAATGCACAAAGGCAAGCATGACATTGGAAACCATGCTTACTTCGTCAATGATAAGAAGTTTCATTTTCCTCAAGATTCTTGAAACTTCAAAACAAGCATCTCCAGATAGCTTGTGATATTGTAATTTGTTGTCATGCTCCACTGGCAGCATCAGTAAACGATGTAAAGTAATCCCTTTAATATTATGTGTTGCCAGTCCAGTTGGAGCAGTGACAACACAAGACAGCGATGACTCTGTCCTTTCCTGCAAATAGCATGAAATTGCTTTAATGAGGAAACTTTTTCCAGTTCCCGCTTCTCCACTCACGTACAGTCGGACAGGCTTCAACGACGTACATGAGCACTCTTTCTTATCATGACTTAATCCATGATCAATTTGCATGGTAACTTCGTCATATATTTTCCTCTGCTCAACGTTGAGTTGTCTTTCCAACTCTTCTAAGTTAACCGCATCCTCTTGAGCATGTGCCATGGCTCTTTCCACTTCATTCATAGCAGTGGCAGCTTCATTTTCGATAACAGGTCCTCCTAGTGGATCCTGACTCAATGAAGCAGAACTCTGACTGTCCTGAGAACTGTCTCTGGCAATCTCGGCTGCAATCGTTGCTTCCTGCTCAATTTCCGCATTCAACATTTCTACATATTTGGGAAAAGCAGGACATTCTACGGTCTCCTTGGCGGCATTGAAAGAGTCTTCGTAACAGAGGAAATCTCCAAGCAGTTCCTCTTCTGCACGCCAAGGCTTGAAAAGTTGCAAAAGTGCTAAATAGAAAAACTCCTTTTTTTCAGGAGATTCGCCACTCAATTTTCGATGGTTTACCAAGTGGCATTTTCTTTGCTTGACCAGACATCCCTCACTTCCTATTACAGCATACACTCCTTTCTCAGTATCTTCTTTGATGTTCCTCTTGAATATGTAATTTTGCAGAACCTCATACAGACAAACATTCTCAAGGTGACTGCTTCGATTTGGATAATATGTATCCAACATGTTTGTCTTCAAAATGTCGGTACTGTTTGGCTCCTTTTCCGCCAAATACTCAATTTCCCGCACAGGTTTGAGAACTCGATTATGCGTTGCTGCAAGACCAAGACTCGCCCAAATAATACTCCTGGACTTGGCATAGAGACTTGCTGAAGACAACCGGTCAGAACATTCGTACGCTCCGATTTCTCGATGCGACAACATCTTCAGACTGAAACTGTACAACTTCTTGCTGAGGCTCTTTTCATGGGAAATGTCCTCCCACATATCCTTCAATTCTGTCTTCTCTTTTTTGGTGATGTAAGACGTCACATACCAAGCCACAGCCATACAGTTATCAGCCACAAACTGTATATCCATGTTAGCATTCGACATGGACAAAATCACCGGGTTGTAGTCGTTGATGTACTTGGACTCTTCGTTCCTCTTCAAATTGTAAGTGTTTTTAGGTGATTTCTTCATGACATTGTGTCGCAGCGAAGACATCAAACTGTTTACTCTTCCTTTAGAAATCACCGGTCGTGGAAAGCCGAAACGACATTTAGTGTAGAACTTGTCCTTGTTTCGGAATTTACGACGGCAGTACTTTCCACATCGATGGCTTTGGAAACGCAGAACTTTTTCTCTTAGGCTTTTCTTCTCCTTTGCGTTTGGAACAGCACACGTAGAATACTGTTGGATGAAACTCATCACTGAGTCTTCTGGATCCGTTCCAAATTTAGGTGCATTCTTGATCCACAGCAACATATGTATATGAGGAGCACCTCTTGCTTGGTACTCCTTTCTCCAGAAGAAATCCAACACCTCTCCAAGAGGTGGATTCTTCTTATTCATGATGAAAGACATCATAGCTTCAAATCTATGATTGAAGTACCTACATACATTGACTGGATCCAAAGAGCACAGTTCTCCAGGTGTCTTGAATTCGATGTTATCTACGTTAGCATTTGCCTCTCGTAGAAATTCAAGTAAGTCTTCCCAGCCATACTCGGCACAGCTCAGAGTGAGGAACCATGTGGGAGTACCTAAGTTCCTCAGCATACATTTTAAATCACCATGACGACGGTACCAGTACTCATTAGTACCACGCTGACACGCCATGAGATTAATCAGGTGAGAATCCAAAATACTGTCTTGGACATTGACTTTATCCATAAAGTCACTTGCCGAGATGTTTTGCATGTGTATACCACTTTTCAAGATGTGGTTCACTGCATATGACAGTCCAGACAGATCGCTTTCAAACAGGAGATGAAACAAATAGGGAATGCATTGTCGAAACCTAGCATCTCCTGCATACAATCGCAAAGTCCGGTATTCAGAAGCAGGAATTTGATGAGGTCGCTCATCATATCTTCCTCCCTGACCTGTTGGAAAAAGCTGTGGGAAACACCGAGCTTCCAAACTTTCCTCCCAAACACTAATGGGACTCCCTTTGGCTTGTTTCATTTGAAACAACTCAATAGCATTCCCCATGACTTCCTTGGAATGCAAAGGATGAACACTATAATGTTCATATATTTCTTCACTAGTAGAGGGTTCTACTTTCTCAATTTGACCAGCACACAAATCGCTATCCTCTTCCTCACTTACTTCCTCTTCTGCAACATATACATTCTTATAGTATTTATTATTTTTTTTCAAATACAATGTTGCCTTTTTAACTTTCCTAACATCTACTAAATCTTGCCATATTTTCTTATTCTTTGTCGGAACCCCATTAACTAAGATAACCAGAGGTTCCTCTTCCACTTTTTCTACTCCAATTGTGTTAATGTTTTTCTTCAAATCTAGAGGCAAATAAACAACTCTTCCCTTTAATCTTCTCTGTAAATCTGATGGAGGCAATTTCCCTGTCTTTGGCTCCATTCTTACAATAGCCTGAAAGGGATGGATGCTTTGAATCAAAATAGATTCATAAGTATTTAAATCCTTCAATTCAGAAGGAATCTCAACCAATTCCAGATTATTATGAACTGCTCTAGCAGGCATCTGGTTTTGATTTAATTTGCAACAACAATAAGTACACACACGTTGATCCAATCCCAAATCAAAACAATTTTCTACCATCAAGTATGTTGCAAAATCCTTCCATTCACTATTATTTTCCCTTTCACTTTTTGCATATAAATCCACTAACTTAGTCTGATTCTTATAATAAGTGCGTCGACAACACACACAAGTGAAATTATGCCTCTCACTTGATTTCACCTCAAATGTCGCAATTTCCCTCTGGAAATTATCTGTACTGGAAACCTGTACACTATCTTCCACATGACCCTCTTCTTCTTGCTCAATTTCAACATTCTCCTCTTTACTTCCAAAGTAACAAAACTCAATTTCTTCACATATATTCTTCACATCTATTTCAGAACCATGCAAAAGAGCAGCGCATAATTTTTTAAGCATAATTGCTGGACTCTTAGCATAATACAACATTCTAACTAATTTCCTCACTTTATTATGATGCACTGCTAGCATCCTGAAATGATGAAAAACACTCTGGCATACTCTCCTGGAAAGACAAGCCAGTGAATGACCATGCAAACCTGTCACTTCTCTCACTCTGCAAGGATCTAATTCTTGCAACAACCTTATTTTCTGCTTCAAACTTTTCTTATTAAATGACCGTACAAAATCACAAAGCAAATTGATGGAATCCTGTCGCACACTGCAAATACTACTACACTTCCAGGTGTACACAGGACCCTTAGCACGTCTTCCTAAAACCTCATTACCTAACACCTCTTCTGCCTCTGTTGTCACAAGTTTTTCTTTTTCAACTGGACAACCATCTTTCACTTCATAAGCACGACCACTGGTGTCAACTGCATGCACCAAATCATTATCCTGGAAATAACTCTCCTCATTAAAAAATGCCTCACAGCTTGAACTATGCATCCATTCTCCAGAAAAAACTTCACAAAAATTACTACGATTAACTATTCTCTTCCATCTACTATTTCTTTTGAAATCATAAATTGCCTTGTTTAGCTTCCTAATTCTATTGATTATCAAAATAAATAACTTACGTTTAATTTCAAATGCCTGATCAATAACTTTCTCAACTTTTTTTTTTCTCTTATAAAAAACCAGTTTCTGTTGACGTTTCTTAATATTTTTTAACAAATTGCCAATTATCCTGTTGCGGAACATTCGTTTACGAATCTCCCTAAACTGTTGTTTCCTTCTACTATCATGCACAGAGTTATCTCTTGCTCTAGCAGTAACATTTTTCATTGGTCTTTCCTTTCCATTTGATTTCCTTCTCGTTTTATGGACTGAAACATTTTCTGTAGTAATATTTTTTTTACTACACATATTTCTTATGAATTGTTTTGTGCTCTTATCCGGTGCTTTCTTCGTGACTTGACAAATCTTTTTGTTAGAGGACTGCTGCTTATTTTTTTTCACCTGCTGTCTTTGACGTTTTGCATCCTTTCTTTGTTTTTCTATTGTAGGCATGGTGAAATCTTGAAATAATATGCAGTTGAATCTGTGGTAAAATATATTAAAAAATGTTATTAACCATTATTACCAAACAGTAAAACAATAACAGTGATCTTCAAAATATTTTGCATTTCCTAAATAGCGAATTTTAAGGAATAAATAGCGATTCTTTACCATTCCTAATTTGCAATGAGCAAATTGCTAATTGCAAGTTACCCATTCATTTCCATGGGCTAGGAGGCTCATAGGAATGAAGGTTTAATTTGCGATTAGCAATTTGCTCATCACAAATTAGGAATTTTTCCAAGGGTGCAGGGGTGTCTCAAGAACACCCTGCTGCACCCCTGAAAAAGAAATTTGGGGGCATATGGCACACATACATTCCTTAGGGCATGTGTTGGCGTCATATGGGACCTTTTGTTTTTTTAAAAAAAAGCTTTTTGAAAAGAATTCACAAATTACCACCAATTTACCACAATAGTTTCCAAATCCTTAATGTCATTTTTACATATTTTTTGTTTGATACATTGCATTTAAGTAGTCACAAAATTTGCAAATCCTTCAGTGCAATTGCAAAATAAGGAATAGCAAATTTTGCTACTCCTTATTTTGCATCAAACTTGTTTGATACATACCATTTGTCTAATTTACATTTGCAAAGGCCGAAATGCGTAGAATTTTGATCTTTGCGAATGCTAATTAGCTTGATACATATGGCCCCAAGTGAGGCCTGTCTTGCGACATGGTGCATCTTTTGCATCACTGCTGCATCGGTTTCATGTGGTACGTTTTTTATACACCATGACATATCTGCCTAAATGCATCAATTTGTAATGTTGTCGCCTCATAGCAAATCTTTTCCACCGCCGCTGCATCATAAAAGTGACGCACAGTGGCAGAAAAGAGGCATACACCTATCATAAATCTGTCCCTAGCATTTTAAATGATTAATCCAGGATGACAATAAGGTGTGGCCTATCCAAAGGTTTGTTTAAGTTGAGGCCTACTCAGGATTGCAGATTAAAGTTACGCTTGATGAAGAATACAGAGGAGATAATACATGTAAAGGCCTACCAATGAAGTAAGTAATGTCCACTTTATTGCACCAGTCATCATAAATGTATCCCTAAGCTTCTTATCTTGTTACAGATGAACCACCATATGTACCATCAAACTATTTTGCATTTCCTAAATAGCAAATTTTAAGGAATAAATAGCAATTCTTTACCATTCCTAATTTGCAATGAGCAAATTGCTAATTGCAAATTACCCATTCATTTCCATGGGCTAGGAGGCTCATAGGAATGAAGGTTGCAATTTGCGATTAGCAATTAGCTCATCACAAAATAGGAATTTTTTCAAGCGTGCAGGGGTATCTCAAGAACACCCTGCTGCACCCCTGAAAAAGAAATTTGGGGGCATATGGCACACATACATGCCCTAAGGACATGTATGGGCGTCATATGGGACCTTTTGTTTTTTAGAAAAAAATGCTTTTTGAAAAGAATTCGCAAATTACCACAAACTAGAAGTTGGTGGTAGTTTCCAAATCCTTAATATCATTTTTTACATATTTTTTGTTTGATACATTGCATTTAAGGAATCGTAAAATTTGCAAATCCTTCAGTGCAATCGCAAAATAAGGAATAGCAAATTTTGAATTAAGGACATTTTAAGTCATTTCCATATGTGCAGTGTTTTGAAATTATGATTTGAAAATCGTTTTTGGGGAAAAGTAATGGTTTGCAAATTTATGACAAGGACATAATGGTGTATGCTTCTCTATAAGGCATTTCAGTGTCTCTGATGTCATTTTTCCCATATTACATTATAAGACCTTTCCCCATGGAGCACATTCCTTGTAAATATGCTCCCACCTGAGCATGGCGAATTTAGATTTTGACTGTTTGAGTCACATAACCATGTTAAAAGTGACCCAAAAAAATTGCAAACGTTTTAAAAAAACACATTCATGTGTCTTAAGGACATTTTAAGTCATTTCCCCATGGACAGTGTTTTCTAAGTGGCGCAAAAGAGGCATACACCTATCATAAATCTGTCCCTAGCATTTTAAATGATTAATTCAGGATGACAATAAGATGTGGCCTATCCAGAGGTTTGTTTAAGGTGAGGCCTACTCAGGATTGCAGATTAAAGTTACGCTTGATGAAGAATACAGAGGACATAATACATGTAAAGCTCTACCAATGAAGTAAGTGATGTCAACTTCATTGCGCCAGTCATCATAAATGTATCCCTAAGCTTCTTATCTTCTTAGACATCAACCGCCATATGTATCATATAACTATTTTGCATTTCCAAAATAGCGAATTTTAAGGAATAAATAGCGATTCTTTACCATTCCAAATTTGCGATGAGCAAATTGCTAATTGCAAATTACCAATTCATTTCCATGGGCTAGGAGGCTCATATAAATGAAGGTGCAATTTGCGATTAACAATTTGCTCATCGCAAATTAGGAATTTTTCCAAAGCTGCAGGGGTGTCTCAATAACACCCTGCTGCACCCCTGAAAAAGAAATTTGGGGGCATATGGCGCACATAAATTTTAACAACATTCCTTTACCTCAAAAACGATTTTCAAATCATAATTTCAAAACACTGCACATGGGAAAATTACTTAAAATGTCCTTAAGACACATAAAAGCGTTTTTTGATTGCCTTTGCAGCATGTTTGTATCACTTTTAACATGGCTATGTAACACAAACATTCAAAATCTAAATTTGCCATGCACAGGTGGGAGCATATTTACAAGCAATTTGCGCCACAGACAAAGGTCTTACACTAAAATGGGAAAAATAACATCAGGGACAGTCAATTGCCTTATAAAGAAGCATACACCATTATGTCCTTGTCATAAATTTAAAAACAATTCCTTTTCCCCAAAAACGATTTTCAAATCATAATTTCAAAACACTGCACATGGGAAAATGACTTAAAATGTCCTTAAGACACATGAAAGCGTTTTTTGATTGCCTTTCCAGCATGGTTGGGTCACTTTTAACATGGCTATGTAACACAAACATTTAAAATCTAAATTTACCATGCACAGGTGGGAGCATATTAACAAGCAATTTGCGCCACAGAGAAAAGTCTTACATTAAAATGGGAAAAATAACATCAGGGACAGTCAATTGCCTTATAAAGAAGCATACACCATTATGTCCTTGTCATAAATTTAAAAACAATTCCTTTACCTCAAAAACGATTTTCAAATCATAATTTCAAAACACTGCACATGGGAAAATTACTTAAAATGTCCTTAAGACACATAAAAGCGTTTTTTGATTGCCTTTCCTGCATGGTTGGGTCACTTTTAACATGGCTATTTAACACAAACATTCAAAATCTAAATTTTCCATGCACAGGTGGGAGCATATTTACAAGCAATTTGCGCCACATAATTCATAATTTTCTCCTTAAAGCACACTATTCTCTATCTAAATTAAAGAAATATTTTCTCACCTTAGCAAATACTTTGAGTTTGAAAACAGTCTCAGAAACACACCAATTTGTCTTCAGCAGAGCAAAAGGTATGCACTCCAGAGTCTGCAGCTATCAAAAGCACAGAAATGCTGTAATTCTTCACACATATTTCTCATGTCACCCAATCAAAACTCTTCCCTCACTTTTTTTCAAATGAAAACCCTTCCCCCCTCTGCCCTTTCTGTCTTTTCTGCATGGCAACCACCTCTTGGAAGACTTCTGGTGTTTGCAAGTTCACACAACTTTGTTGCAATTGAACTCTGAACTCTCAGTGCACCTGCATATCCAGTGCATTCTTTCATTTAATGATTTTTTATTGACCATTCAAAATACATCTTTCAAAGAACACATCCGTGCACCCTAACTTTCTGTTTTCAGCAATCAAAATCCACCAATCACTGTTACTGCTTCATGAACACAGAAACTCCACAGTTTTTTTCATTTTAAACTCTCATTTTTTCAACTGCCATTTCATTGCCACACTTCATCTGACTGCAGGAGAACCTTCTCTCACCATGTTTTCTGTCTGGATTGTTGGACATAGTTATATTCACTGGGCTCAAAGGTACGTTGAAAACAGGAAATTACCTAACCTCAATTTACAAGATGTGGAAATTAAGTGGTTTGGCCACAGAGGATTAAAATGTCACCAATTGATACCATTGGTGAAAACCTTTATGCATTTGCCCAAACCTGACCTGTTAATTGTGCACTGTGGAGGTAATGACTTGGGCACTTTGACTGGTGTAGGTCTGGAAATGCTTTTAAAGGACACCTTTGAGCAATTAATGGCACTTTTTCCTCAGACTGCCTTGGTATATTCAAATATATGCCAAAGACAGAAATGGAGGTGGTCAAACCAATTTTGTCCACAAATTGAGAAGTCGAGGAAGCATGTAAACAAATCTGTTTCAGCTTACATGAGAGACCATGGAATGGGCTCCCTGTACAACAATAACTTGCGTTACTACATGCAAGATATCTACAGAGGAGATGGAGTTCACTTCTCAGATGAGGGCAACAGAGTTTTCACTCTGAATTTAAGAATGTGCATTGGTACCTACTTATAAGTACCTAAATGTACCATAAACCCAAAAGCTCTTCTCAGAGCTACCCTACATCTAATCACTCACAATTATTATTTTACTCTAACATTTTTCACTAATTTTCAACAAAGTACGCTCCCCGGGGCGCTACCCGGTACGCGAACCGGGAGCTAACCTCGCGAAATTTTTTAAAAAAATGGTTTTTTTCCGCACATATAAGCCTCCTCAGCCACCCTCACAAAACCTAGGGTGTCAAGATAAGTCTACCGTGCCCCCTTCTACCCATTCTGAACATTATTTGCCCTCCATTTTGTATCTTAATTCGACCGAAACACAAAATGGTGGACTCCCGTAACGCTTAAGGTTCGCGTACCGGGGCGCTCACCGGTTCGCGTACCGGGTCGCTCCCTGGGAAGCGCACCATCAAAAAAGGTGGGAAAGTAGTTCACAGAAAAGCCACTGGAGACAATTTCACCAAATATAGATTAGCTCATACTACATACCAATCCCTACCATTTTCACAAATTTGATTGGAATTCCATTTAGTCATTTAGCCTGTAGACCTCTCTAAATACCCTGAGGTAAATTACTTCACAAAACACATCTGAAGTGTTGGAATTGACAACCAATGAAAATGTTACTTTCATTTTCTATTTTTTTTACCTGACATTTCATTGGTTATATACCTGAATATATATAAAGGAAGAGAAGAAAACACAGCCATTTTGACTACTACTTCTTGCTGTACATTTCAATAGTATTTTCACTAATTCCTTCAACTTCTTTCTAAAGGTAAGTTTTTATTTTTAAAACTGAAGTATATTGTGCACTATAAGTTAATATGGTAAACTTTTTCTGATAGATATATACTATCCCTCTGTAGTAGTTATAGATTTAGAGAGACTTCTCTGTTATAGTTATGGATGGAGTTAGGCTTCTCTTGTATAATTATGAATTTACTTACGTTAAATCACATACACTTTTTTATATTCCTACTTCCACTCTGATACTATACACTGCCCAAAGATAAATTCACTGATAAAAAATGCCTATCTAAAATTATTCCCAACATTGCCCTATCTCTACTAATATATATTTTTTTAATCCAAATTTCAGGCAAAATGGAAGGCGAAAACCAAGTTTCTTTTGAAATGGACCTGCAAGAGAGCAGCTAAGAATTGATTGATACAATTGATCAAATTGACATTGAATTTTTCGATGAAACTTGGGACAATGAACTACTGCAATGTGTACAAGCAGTAGATAACCTCCTTGCAAATGAGGACATTTTACACCCTCAGAGACTACAATGTATATTCCATGATAATTATGAAATTTCTGACAATGAAATGTTAGAAAGTTTAATAAATTATGAAACACAATCACATTAAAAAAAATGCTTAAAAAATAAAGAAAATAAAAAATAATCAACAAAAACAACAATCAATTAACATACAGTATTTGAAAAGTCTATCATTCATTTTTCATTGCAGTACGCTGCCCAGAACGCTTCCCGGTTCGCGGACCGGGCGCTCCCCACGCAAAAAAACCAAAAATTTTTTTTTTGTTTTTTTTGCCCCGCGGGGCCCTTTTAAAACCTCCACATTAAACCTAGGGGGTCAGGGAGGATCTAGTATGCCCCCTTATGGTCATTTTCGCCTTTGTTTTGGCCTCCTCTTGTCTCTCCTCTGTATGTTAATTGATTGTTGGTTTTGTTGATTATTTTTTATTTTTTTTTATTTTTCAAGCAATTATTTATTATTGTGATTGTGTTTCAAAATTTAATAACATTTCTAACATTTCACTGTCTGAAATGTCGTCATTTTCATTGAACATAGCTTGTAATCTATGAGGGTGTAAAATGTCCTCATTTTGAAGGAGGTCATCCACTGCTTGCACACATTGCAGTAGTTCTTGGTCCCAAGTTTCATCCATAAATTCTATATAATTTGGATCAATTAATTCTTGGCTGCTCTGTTGCAGGACAATTTGAAATGAAACTTTCTGTTCGCCTTCCATGTTGCCTGAAATTTGGATAAAAAAAAAATATATTAGTAGAGATAGGGCACTGTTGGGATTAATTTTAGATAGGCATTTTTTAACAGAGAATTTATCTTTGGGCAGTGTATAGTATCAGAGTGGAAGTAGGAATATAAAAAAGTGTATGTGATTTAACGTAAGTAAATTCATAATTATAAAAGAGAAGCCTAACTCCATCCATAACTATAACAGAGAAGTCTATCTAAATCTATAACTACTACAGAGGGATAGTATATAACTATCAGAAAAAGTTTACCATATTAACTGATAGTGCACAATATAGTTCAGTTTTTAAAATAACAACTTACCTTTAGAAAGAAGTTGAAGTGATTAGTGAAAATCCAATTGAAATGTACACCAGGAAGTAGTAGTCAAAATGGCTGTGTTTCATTCTCTTCTTTTATATATATTCAGGTACATAACCAATCAAATGTCAGGTAAAAAAAGTAGAAAATGAAAGTAACATTTTAATTGGTTGTCAATTCCAACACTTCAGATGTGTTTTGAGAAGTAATTTACCTCAGGGTATTTAGAGAGGTCTACAGGCTAAATGGCTAAATGGAATTCCAATCAAATTTGTGAAAATGGTAGGGATTGGTATGTAGTATGAGCTAATCTATATTTGGTGAAATTGTCTCCAGTGGCTTTTCTGTAAACTACTTTCCCACCTTTTTTGATGGTGCGCTTCCCAGGGAGCGACCCGGTACGCGAACCGTTGAGCGCCACGGTTCACGAACCTTAAGCGTTACGGGAGTCCACCATTTTGTGTTTCGGTCGAATTAAGATACAAAATGGAGGGCAAATAATGTTCAGAATGGGTAGAAGGGGGCACGGTAGACTTATCTTGACCCCCTAGGTTTTGTGAGGGTGGCTGAGGAGGCTTATATGTGCGAAAAAAAACCATTTTTAAAAAAAAAATTGCGAGGTTAGCTCCCGGTTCGCGTAACGGGTAGCGCCCCGGGGAGCGTACTTTGTTGAAAATTAGTGAAAAAAGTTAGAGTAAAATAATAATTGTGAGTGATCAGATGTAGGGTAGCTCTGAGAAGAGCTTTTGGGTTTATGGTACATTTAGGTACTTATAAGTAGGTACCAATGCACAGTCTTAAATTCAGAGTGAAAATTCTGTTGCCCTCATCTGAGAAGTGAACTCCATCTCCTCTGTAGATATCTTGCATGTAGTAACGCAAGTTATTGTTGTACATGGAGCCCATTCCATGGTCTCTCATGTAAGCTGAAACAGATTTGTTTACATGCTTCCTCGACTTCTCAATTTGTGGACAAAATTGGTTTGACCACCTCCATTTCTGTCTTTGGCATATATTTGAATATACCAAGGCAGTCTGAGGAAAAAGTGCCATTAATTGCTCAAAGGTGTCCTTTAAAAGCATTTCCAGACCTACCCCAGTCAAAGTGCCCAAATCATTACCTCCACAGTGCACAATTAACAGGTCAGGTTTGGGCAATTGCATAAAGGTTTTCACCAATGGTATCAATTGGTGACATTTTAATCCTCTGTGGCCAAACCACTTAATTTCCACATCTTGTAAATTGAGGTTAAGTAATTTTCTGTTCTCAGCATACCTGTGAGCCCAGTGGATATAACTATGTCCAACAATCCAGACAGAAAACATGGTGAGAGAAGGTTCTCCTGCAGTCAGATGAAGTGTGGCAATGAAATGGCAGTTGAAAAAATGAGAGTTTAAAATGAAAAAAACTGTGGAGTTTCTGTGTTCATGAAGCAGTAACAGTGATTGGTGGATTTTGATTGCTGAAAACAGAAAGTTAGGGTGCATGGATGAGTTATTTGAAAGATGTATTTTGAATGGTCAATAAAAAATCATTAAATGAAAGAATGCACTGGATATGCAGGTGCACTGAGAGTTCAGAGTTCAATTGCAACATTGTTGTGTGAACTTGCAAACACCAGACGTCTTCCAAGAGGTGGTTGCCATGCAGAAAAGGCATGAAATGGCAGAGGGGGGAAGGGTTTTCATTTGAAAAAAAGTGAGGGAAGAGTTTTGATTGGGTGACATGAGAGATATGTGTGAAGAATTACAGCATTTCTGTGCTTTTGATAGCTGCAGACTCTGGAGTGCATACCTTTTGCTCTGCTGAAGACAAATTGGTGTGTTTCTGAGACTGTTTTCAAACTCAAAGTATTTGCTAAGGTGAGAAAATATTTCTTTAATTTAGATAGAGAATAGTGTGCTTTAAGGAGAAAATTATGAATTATGTGGCGCAAATTGCTTGTAAATATGCTCCCACCTGTGCATGGAAAATTTAGATTTTGAATGTTTGTGTTACATAGCCATGTTAAAAATGATACAAACATGCTGCAAAGGCAATCAAAAAACGCTTTTATGTGTCTTAAGGACATTTTAAGTAATTTTCCCATGTGCAGTGTTTTGAAATTATGATTTGAAAATCGTTTTTGGGGAAAAGGAATTGTTTTTAAATTTATGACAAGGACATAATGGTGTATGCTTCTTTATAAGGCAATTGTCTGTCCCTGGTGTTATTTTTCCCATTTTAATGTAAGACCTTTCTCTGTGGCGCAAATTGCTTGTAAATATGCTCCCACCTGTGCATGGCAAATTTAGATTTTAAATGTTTGTGTTACATAGCCATGTTAAAAGTGACCCAACCATGCTGGAAAGGCAATCAAAAAACACTTTCATGTGTCTTAAGGACATTTTAAGTAATTTCCCTGTGGGCAGTGTTTTCAAATTATGAATTGAAAATCGTTTTTGAGGTAAAGGAATGTTGTTAAAATTTATGTGCGCCATATGCCCCCAAATTTCTTTTTCAGGGGTGCAGCAGGGTGTTCTTGAGACACCCCTGCACCTTTGGAAAAATTCCTAATTTGCGATGAGCTAATTGCTAATCGCAAATTGCACCTTTATTCATACGGGTATCCTGGCCCATGGAAATGAATGGGTAATTTGCAATTAGCAATTTGCTCATCGCAAATTTGGAATGGTAAAGAATCGCTATTTATTCCTTAAAATTCGCTATTTAGGAAATGCAAAATAGTTTGATGGTACATATGGCGGTTGATGTCTAACAAGATAAGAAGCTTAGGGATACATTTATGATGACTGGCGCAATGAAGTGGACATCACTTACTTCATTGGTAGAGCTTTACATGTATTATGTCCTCTGTATTCTTCATCAAGCGTAACTTTAATCTGCAATCCTGAGTAGGCCTCACCTTAAACAAACCTCTGGATAGGCCACACCTTATCGTCATCATGAATTAATCATTTAAAATGCTAGGGACAGATTTATGATAGGTGTATGCCTCTTTTGCGCCACTTACAAAACACTGTCCACGGGGAAATGACTTAAAATGTCCTTAAGACACATGAATGTGTTTTTTTAAAGCGTTTGCAATTTTTTTGGGTAACTTTTAACATGGCTATGTGACTCAAACAGTCAAAATCTAAATTCACCATGCACAGGTGGGAGCATATTTACAAGGAATGTGCTCCATGGGGAAAGGTCTTATAATGTAATATGGGAAAAATGACATCAGAGACAGTGAAATGCCTTATAGAGAAGCATACGCCATTATGTCCTTGTCATAATTTTGCAAACCATTCCTTTTCCCCAAAAACGATTTTCAAATCATAATTTGAAAACACTGCACATGTGGAAATGACTTAAAATGTCCTTAATTCAAAATTTGCTATTCTTTATTTTGCGATTGCACTGAAGGATTTGCAAATTTTGCGATTCCTTAAATGCAATGTATCAAACAAAAAATATGTAAAAAATAACATTAAGGATTTGGAAACTACCACCAACTTCTAGTTTGTGGTAATTTCCGAATTCTTTTCAAAAAGCATTTTTTTCCAAAAAACAAAAGGTGCCATATGACGCCAATACATGTCCTCAGGGCATGTATGTGCGCCATATGCCCCTAAATTTCTTTTTCAGGGGTGCAGCAGGGTGTTCTTGAGATACCCCTGCACCCTTGAAAAAATTCCTAATTTGCGATGAGCTAATTGCTAATCGCAAATTGCACCTTCATTCCTATGAGCCTCCTAGCCCATGGAAATGAATGGGTAATTTGCAATTAGCAATTTGCTCATTGCAAATTAGGAATGGTAAAGAATTGCTATTTATTCCTTAAAATTCGCTATTTAGGAAATGCAAAATAGTTTGATGGTACATATGGTGGTTCATCTTTAACAAGATAAGAAGCTTAGGGATACATTTATGATGACTGGCGAAATAAAGTGGACATAACTTACTTCATTGGTAGGCCTTTACATGTATTATCTCCTCTGTATTCTTCATCAAGCGTAACTTTAATCTGCAATCCTGAGTAGGCCTCACCTTAAACAAACCTCTGGATAGGCCACACCTTATCGTCATCCTGGATTAATCATTTAAAATGCTAGGGACAGATTTATGATAGGTGTATGCCTCTTTTGCGCCACTGTGCGTCACTTTTATGATGCAGCGGCGGTGCAAAAGATTTGCTATGAGGCGACAAAATTACAAATTGATGCATTTAGGCAGATATGTCATGGTGTAAAAAAAACGTACCACATGAAACCGATGCAGCAGTGATGCAAAAGATGCACCATGTTGCAAGACAGGCCTCACTTGGGGCCATATGTATCAAGCTAATTAGCATTCGCAAAGATCAAAATTCTGTGAATTTCGGCCTTTGCGAATGCTAATTAGACAAATGGTATGTATCAAACAAGTTTGATGCAAAATAAGGAATAGCAAAATTTGCTATTCCTTATTTTGCGATTGCACTGAAGGATTTGCAAATTTTGCGATTACTTAAATGCAATGTATCAAACAAAAAATATGTAAAAAATGACATTAAGGATTTGGAAACTACCACCAACTTCTAGTTGGTGGTAATTTGTGAATTCTTTTCAAAAAGCTTTTTTTCCAAAAAACAAAAGGTGCCATATGACGCCAATACATGCCCTTAGGGCATGTATGTGTGCCATATGCCCCCAAATTTCTTTTTCAGGGGTGCAGCAGGGTGTTCTTGAGACACCCCTGCACCCTTGGAAAAATTCCTAATTTGTGATGAGCTAATTGCTAATCGCAAATTAAACCTTCATTCCTATGAGCCTCCTAGCCCATGGAAATGAATGGGTAATTTGCAATTAGCAATTTGCTCATTGCAAATTAGGAATGGTAAAGAATTGCTATTTATTCCTTAAAATTCGCTATTTAGGAAATGTAAAATAGTTTGATGGTACATATGGCGGTTCATCTGTAACAAGATAAGAAGCTTAGGGATACATTTATGATGACTGGCGCAATAAAGTGGACATTACTTACTTCATTGGTAGGCCTTTACATGTATTATCTCCTCTGTATTCTTTATCAAGCGTAACTTTAATCTGCAATCGTGAGTAGGCCTCACCTTAAACAAACCTCTGGATAGGCCACACCTTATCGTCATCCTGGATTAATCATTTAAAATGGTAGAGACAGATTTATGATAGGTGTATGTCTCTTTTGCGCCACTGTGCGTCACTTTTATGATGCAGTGGCAGTGCAAAAGATTTGCTATGAGGCGAGAAAATTACAAATTGATGCATTTAGGCAGATGTGTCATGTTGTAAAAAAAACGTGCCACATGAAACCGATGCAGCAGTGATGCAAAAGATGCACCATGTTGCAAGACAGGCCAACTTAGGGTCATATGTATCAAGCTAATTACCATTCGAAAAGATCAAAATTCTGCAAATTTCAGCCTTTGCGAATGCTAATTAGACAAATGGTATGTATCAAACAAGTTTGATGCAAAATAAGGAATAGCAAAATTTGCTATTCCTTATTTTGCGATTGCACTGAAGGATTTGCAAATTTTGCGATTCCTTAAATGCAATGTATCAAACTAAAAATATGTAAAAAATGACATTAAGGATTTGGAAACTACCACCAACTTCTAGTTGGTGGTAATTTGCGAATTCTTTTCAAAAAGCATTTTTTTTTTAAAAACAAAAGGTGCCATATGACGCCAATACATGCCCTTAGGGCATGTATGTGCGCCATATGCCCCCAAATTTCTTTTTCAGGGGTGCAGCAGGGTGTTCTTGAGACACCCCTGCACCCTTGGAAAAATTCCTAATTTGCGATGAGCTAATTGCTAATCGCAAATTGTACCTTCATTCCTATGAGCCTCCTAGCCCATGGAAATGAATGGGTAATTTGCAATTAGCAATTTGCTCATTGCAAATTAGGATTGGTAAAGAATTGCTATTTATTCCTTAAAATTCGCTATTTAGGAAATGCAAAATAGTTTGATGGTACATATGGCGGTTCATCTGTAACAAGATAAGAAGCTTAGGGATAGATTTATGATGACTGGCGCATCACCAGGGATGTGCCAGTCATCCTGCGCCACTGTTCCGCCACCCATGGTGTGCTGCATTTACAATGCGGGGCATCATGGGGCAAAAATGGCACAGATGCGTGACGTATCTGTGCTGTAAAGGTAGTGATTGCTGGAGTTGTATCGCAAGTGCGATGCAGCTCAAGCAAGGCTCAGGGGTGCCCCATCTCCACAATGTTGCGTCAAGACCTATGCCTGCTTAAAGCAGGCGCAGGGTTTTGACGCAGCTTTCTCCTATCTGATTGTAAATACGGCACACCATGGGTGGCAGAGCAGCGGTGCACGTTAACTGGTGCATGCCTGGGGATGTGCCATTTAACATAAATCTGCCCCTTTACATTTAAGTATGTGCAGGGGACACAGAGTTGGTGAGGCTTATCCAAGGTTAAGAAGAGATGAGTCCTGTTCACTGAAAAATTAGACATAGGCTTCACCTGCTCAGCATCGCTGGACATGGCTAAATAATAGCTGCAAAATGTTACTCTTGTTAAACAATTTTACTATTATAATCTCTGAGATTTGTCTCTTACTCTGCAACATCTCATTGTTGTTATCTTTCTTTAAAGATAAAGACAACATCAACATGAGCGACAATCTGCTTGTAATTTGTAACTTGTAATTGAAACATCAGTGGATGTTGATCCCTTGGATGATTTAAATCCTGAGGATGAAGAAGAGCGTGATGAGGATGCAGATTTGTCCGAATTATATGACATAGGGTGGGAAGCTGACCTGCTTGAGCCTATG
Source organism: Lissotriton helveticus (assembly GCF_964261635.1). Taxonomy (NCBI): domain Eukaryota; kingdom Metazoa; phylum Chordata; class Amphibia; order Caudata; family Salamandridae; genus Lissotriton; species Lissotriton helveticus. The sequence goes on from NC_136059.1 coordinate 1,461,103,161, forward strand.
GAACTATAAACATTTATTTTTAAAATTTATAATAAATAAAAAGTAAAAGTGTAAACCGTTTAATTTAAAAATAAAGACACCTTCAAAAACAGGTTATGTGTAGTGTCTTCAATAAAATATTAAAATATGCTCATAAAATTAGATCAGATTCACATATAAAATAGCACAGGTAACATGAATATAAATTCCATTTCTTTTCTGCTATTTCTGTATTGTAAATTTGCCAAGGACTAAAAAATTTTCTATTTAAAATGTCAAGTAGTGTGTTAAGTTTTTGATCACTGTTATTGATTTACTGTTTGGTAATAGTGGTTAATAACATTTTTTAATATATTTTACCACAGATTCAACTGCAGATCATTTCAACATTTCACCATGCCAACGAAAGAAAGAGAGAGAAAGGCTGCAAAACGTCAAAGACAGCAGGTGAATCAAAAGAAGCAGCAGTCCTCTAACAAAAAGATTTGTCAAGTCACGAAGAAAGCACCGGGTAAGAGTACAAAAAATTCATAAGAAATATGTGTAGTAAAAAAAATATTACTACAGAAAATGTTTCAGTCCATAAAAAGAGAAGCAATTCAAATGGAAAGGAAAGGCCAATCAAAAATGTTATTGCTAGAGCAAGAGATAACTCTGTGCATGATAGTAGAAGGAAACAACAGTTTAGGGACATTCGTAAACGAATGTTCCGCAACAGGATAATTGGCAATTTGTTAAAAAATATTAAGAAACGTCAACAGAAACTGGTTTTTTATAAGAGAAAAAAAAAAGTTGAGAAAGTTATTGATCAGGCATTTGAAATTAAACGTAAGTTATTTATTTTGATAATCAATAGAATTAGGAAGCTAAACAAGGCAATTTATGATTTCAAAAGAAATAGTAGATGGAAGAGAATAGTTAATCGTAGTAATTTTTGTGAAGTTTTTTCTGGAGAATGGATTCATAGTTCAAGCTGTGAGGCATTTTTTAATGAGGAGAGTTATTTCCAGGATAATGATTTGGTGCATGCAGTTGACACCAGTGGTCGTGCTTATGAAGTGAAAGATGGTTGTCCAGTTGAAAAAGAAAAACTTGTGACAACAGAGGCAGAAGAGGTGTTAGGTAATGAGGTTTTAGGAAGACGTGCTAAGGGTCCTGTGTACACCTGGAAGTGTAGTAGTATTTGTAGTGTGCGACAGGATTCCATCAATTTGCTTTGTGATTTTGTACGGTCATTTAATAAGAAAAGTTTGAAGCAGAAAATAAGGTTGTTGCAAGAATTAGATCCTTGCAGAGTGAGAGAAGTGACAGGTTTGCATGGTCATTCACTGGCTTGTCTTTCCAGGAGAGTATGCCAGAGTGTTTTTCATCATTTCAGGATGCTAGCAGTGCCTCATAATAAAGTGAGGAAATTAGTTAGAATGTTGTATTATGCTAAGAGTCCAGCAATTATGCTTAAACAATTATGCGCTGCTCTTTTGCATGGTTCTGAAATAGATGTGAAGAATATATGTGAAGAAATTGAGTTTTGTTACTTTGGAAGTAAAGAGGAGAATGTTGAAATTGACCAAGAAGAAGCGGGTAATGTGGAAGATAGTGTACAGGTTTCCAGTACAGATAATTTCCAGAGGGAAATTGTCACATTTCAGGTCAAATCAAGTGAGAGGCCAAATTTCACTTGTGTGTGTTGTCGACGCACTTATTATAAGAATCAGACTAAGTTAGTGGATTTATATGCAAAAAGTGAAAGGGAAAATAATAGTGAATGGAAGGATTTTGCAACATACTTGATGGTAGAAAATTGTTTTGATTTGGGATTGGATCAACGTGTGTGTACTTATTGTTGTTGCAAATTAAATCAAAACCAGATGCCTGCTAGAGCAGTTCATAATAATCTGGAATTGGTTGAGATTCCTTCTGAATTGAAGGATTTAAATACTTATGAATCTATTTTGATTCAAAGTATCCATCCCTTTCAGGCTATTGTAAGAATGGAGCCAAAGACAGGGAAATTGCCTCCATCAGATTTACAGAGAGGATTAAAGGGAAGAGTTGTTTATTTGCCTCTTGATTTGAAGAAAAACATTAACACAATTGGAGTAGAAAAAGTGGAAGAGGAACCTCTGGTTATCTTAGTTAATGGGGTTCCGACAAAGAATAAGAAAATATGGCAAGATTTAGTAGATGTTAGGAAAGTTAAAAAGGCAACATTGTATTTGAAAAAAAATAATAAATACTATAAGAATGTATATGTTGCAGAAGAGGAAGTAAGTGAGGAAGAGGATAGCGATTTGTGTGCTGGTCAAATTGAGAAAGTAGAACCCTCTACTAGTGAAGAAATATATGAACATTATAGTGTTCATCCTTTGCATTCCAAGGAAGTCATGGGGAATGCTATTGAGTTGTTTCAAATGAAACAAGCCAAAGGGAGTCCCATTAGTGTTTGGGAGGAAAGTTTGGAAGCTCGGTGTTTCCCACAGCTTTTTCCAACAGGTCAGGGAGGAAGATATGATGAGCGACCTCATCAAATTCCTGCTTCTGAATACCGGACTTTGCGATTGTATGCAGGAGATGCTAGGTTTCGACAATGCATTCCTTATTTGTTTCATCTCCTGTTTGAAAGCGATCTGTCTGGACTGTCATATGCAGTGAACCACATCTTGAAAAGTGGTATACACATGCAAAACATCTCGGCAAGTGACTTTATGGATAAAGTCAATGTCCAAGACAGTATTTTGGATTCTCACCTGATTAATCTCATGGCGTGTCAGCGTGGTACTAATGAGTACTGGTACCGTCGTCATGGTGATTTAAAATGTATGCTGAGGAACTTAGGTACTCCCACATGGTTCCTCACTCTGAGCTGTGCCGAGTATGGCTGGGAAGACTTACTTGAATTTCTACGAGAGGCAAATGCTAACGTAGATAACATCGAATTCAAGACACCCGGAGAACTGTGCTCTTTGGATCCAGTCAATGTATGTAGGTACTTCAATCATAGATTTGAAGCTATGATGTCTTTCATCATGAATAAGAAGAATCCACCTCTTGGAGAGGTGTTGGATTTCTTCTGGAGAAAGGAGTACCAAGCAAGAGGTGCTCCTCATATACATATGTTGCTGTGGATCAAGGATGCACCTAAATTTGGAACGGATCCAGAAGACTCAGTGATGAGTTTCATCCAACAGTATTCTACGTGTGCTGTTCCAAACGCAAAGGAGAAGAAAAGCCTAAGAGAAAAAGTTCTGCGTTTCCAAAGCCATCGATGTGGAAAGTACTGCCGTCGTAAATTCCGAAACAAGGACAAGTTCTACACCAAATGTCGTTTCGGCTTTCCACGACCGGTGATTTCTAAAGGAAGAGTAAACAGTTTGATGTCTTCGCTGCGACATAATGTCATGAAGAAATCACCTAAAAACACATACAATTTGAAGAGGAACGAAGAGTCCAAGTACATCAACGACTACAACCCGGTGATTTTGTCCATGTGGAATGCTAACATGGATATACAGTTTGTGGCTGATAACTGTATGGCTGTGGCTCGGTATGTGACGTCTTACATCACCAAAAAAGAGAAGACAGAATTGAAGGATATGTGGGAGGACATTTCCCATGAAAAGAGCCTCACAAAGAAGTTGTACAGTTTCAGTCTGAAGATGTTGTCGCATCGAGAAATTGGAGCTTACGAATGCTCTGACCGGTTGTCTTCAGCAAGTCTCTATGCCAAGTCCAGGAGTATCGTTTGGGCGAGTCTTGGTCTTGCTGCAACGCGTAATCGAGTTCTGAAACCTGTGCGGGAAATTGAGTATTTGGCGGAAAAGGAGCCAAACAGTACCGACATTTTGAAGACCAACATGTTGGATACATATTATCCAAATAGAAGCAGTCACCTCGACAATGTTTGTCTGTATGGGGTTCTTCAAAATTACATATTCAAGAGGAACATCAAAGAAGATACTGAGAAAGGAGTGTATGCTGTAATAGGAAGTGAGGGATGTCTGGTCAAGCAAAGAAAATGCCACTTGGTAAACCATCGAAAATTGAGTGGCGAATCTCCTGAAAAAAAGGAGTTTTTCTATTTAGCACTTTTGCAACTTTTCAAGCCTTGGCGTGCAGAAGAGGAACTGCTTGGAGATTTCCTCTGTTACGAAGACTCTTTCAATGCCGCCAAGGAGACCATAGAATGTCCTGCTTTTCCCAAATATGTAGAAATGTTGAATGCGGAAATTGAGCAGGAAGCAACGATTGCAGCCGAGATTGCCAGAGACAGTTCTCAGGACAGTCAGAGTTCTGCTTCATTGAGTCAGGATCCACTAGGAGGACCTGTTATCAAAAATGAAGCTGCCACTGCCATGAATGAAGTGGAAAGAGCCATGGCACATGCTCAGGAGGATGCGGTTAACTTAGAAGAGTTGGAAAGACAACTCAACGTTGAGCAGAGGAAAATATATGACGAAGTTACCATGCAAATTGATCATGGATAAGTCATGACAAGAAAGAGTGCTCATGTACGTCGTTGAAGCCTGTCCGACTGTACGTGAGTGGAGAAGCGGGAACTGGAAAAAGTTTCCTCATTAAAGCAATTTCATGCTATTTGCAGGAAAGGACAGAGTCATCGCTGTCTTGTGTTGTCACCGCTCCAACTGGACTGGCAGCATATAACATTAAAGGGATTACTTTACATCGTTTACTGATGCTGCCAGTGGAGCATGACAACAAATTACAATATCACAAGCTATCTGGAGATGCTTGTTTTGAAGTTTCAAGAATCTTGAGGAAAATGAAACTTCTTATCATTGACGAAGTAAGCATGGTTTCCAATGTCATGCTTGCCTTTGTGCATTTGAGAATGCAAGAAGTTCTCAAAACAGAGTATGATGTGTTATTTGGTGGCAAACACATCATTGTTTTCTGAGATCTTTTGCAGCTGACACCAGTGAAAGGGCAACCTGTGTTCAAAATGCTCACGCATGAAGATACCAGGAAGTGCCTAGGCAGCATTGGCAACGTCAATATATGGTTAAACTTCAATTATGCTGAACTGCATGAAAATATGCGTCAGGCGAAGGATGAAGTTTACAAGACTATTCTACAAGATGTTAGAATTGGAAAAGTGACCGAGCATGGGAAAGAAGCTTTACATGCACGATTACTGTCAAATTTATATCCAGAACAAGATGTTGTGCCTGAGAATATTTTTCAGAAAATTACTGATAAGAAATCTGGAATATGTTTGATGCCAACTCTTGCAGAATGTGCCAAATTCAACAACAAAATGTTGCATTTAGAAAAGCAAGAGATTGTGAAACTGGAAGCTATTGACAGAGTAGAGAATATGGGATCAACAATTATTTTGTCTGAGAATCTGAAAACAAAATTGGATTCATTAGAGAAGAGTATATCTAAAACTGCAGGTTTTGAAAAGACTCTGAATGTGTGCTTGAACTGCCGTATAATTTTAAGAAGGAATTTACATGTTGAAAGAGGTCTGGTAAATGGATCAATGGGTAATGTTGTTGATTTTGTAAAATACAGAAATAGAGATGGAATTGAATTTTTAAAAATTAAATTTGATGGCATTGAGGAAGTACAGCTAATTGGTCGTTGCTCTGCTAGATTTTTGCTTGTAAAAGACTTATATGTTCGCCGTAAGCAGTTTCCTGTTTGCTTGGCATATGCGGTGACAATCCATAAATCGCAAGCTTTAAGTGTAGACTGTGCATTGGTGAATATTGGCAGTTCTGTGTTCAAGGAGGGTATGGCATATGTGGCATTGTCACGAGTTAGAACTTTATCGGGATTGTACTTGATTGAGTGTGATGTCACAAACATTTGTGCGGATCTAGATTGTGTTAAGGAATACAATAGGTTAAGAAGAGAGTATGCGCCACATTTGCCTCAGTATCCTTTGTTTGAGAAACGTGTGGTAGGCCGGAAACGAAGAAATGTGACCAATACTGGGGAGGTTGTAGCAAAAAGACGAAAAGTCGATGAACCTAAAATTACAAGCAGAAACAAAAAGGATTCTGTTGAAGATGTTGTTGGTTTTCAATTTGAAAACAGTTCTGGTGTCAACTGCTATGCTAATGTAGTGGTTAATGTTTTGTTTTCTCTAGAAAATGTAAAAGAAGAGATTGTGGTCAATTCTGATCAAAGATTTTGCAGTTTGTTAAATTCTGTGTTAGAGAAATGTAGCACTGATAGAACAAACATAGAAAGTGTGTCTGAAATTCGAAATCTGTTAGACAGATGTTCAGGCTAAACACAATTCTCTCAAAATATTCAGCAAGATTGTCAGGAGTTTTTAATGTATATGCTTGATGTAGTGCATGCTGAAGGTGTAGATGTAGATCAGCTGTTTGGGCTCTCTTATCAATGGCAGCATGACTGCGAGAACTGTATGGTATCAAGTACTACTAGTGTAGACTCAGAAAGATTTATATATTTAACTTTGCCAGACAGTAAATCAGTCTCCTTTAATAAGCTAGTAAAAGCAGCTGATCACAACATGGAGTGTAGCCAATGTAAATCTGAAATGATGTCCACATTATTTATACGAACATATGGCCAGTATGTCATTTTAATGTTCCAACGATGTAGGCCTGATGGAACAAAATTGACAACTTTAATTAAAAATTTTGTAGCTTCGCAGTTGTCAATATCAGGAAGGACTTTTGTAACTGCAGCAATTATATATCATGACGGCCCTTCAATAACATCAGGACATTACACAGCTTATTTAAAGTCTAGTAATGGCTGGTCATTCTGCAACGATTCTGTTTTAATTTTCAAAAAAAAATTGCCGTATGACCTTTAAAACTCTTACCTGGTGTTTTTAAAACCAAAATTTTAGGGAAATAATCTCGGGATGTGCTCTGTGGAATTTCAAGAAGTTCTAATGGCTCCTACACAATTTGGCCTTGAGGATAAGTGTAGTTCAGAGACATAACTTCTAACCATAAGACTGGACGTCATGGAGAAATAAGTGCACTTTGAATGAGTTCAGAAAAACTATTTCTTTTTATAAGCTAATTGAAGGAGCCAATCAAAACATAGAGTAGAGGGAATGTAAGTCTGCAATGTTGTCTACTGTTTTACATTGCTTTGTGATTGAAAGTGATGTAGAGAATTAAATAATTGTAGTAGTCATAGAGTTAGTGTAAGTCTGCTTCATAGTAAGCAGTATCAGTGTCATAGGAAATGTAGAACATGACTGAGCAAGAAGGGGAAGATATTACTATTCCTGGATTGTGAAAATGATCTTCAACATTTTAATTCTGAAAGTTGCAGAAATGCCAAATGACGGGATTGGCTTACAAGAAATCCAAGAGTTATAAATGGCTCTGACAAGATTTGGCCTTGTGGAAACTTGTGGTAGAGAGCAAGAAGTCATTTATTGCATGTAACATGTTTTTAAAAACGATGGAGATTTTCTTTCAGAAAGTGGCGGGCTGAAAGTAATAACAGCACAACAGAGTGTAAGCTGTTCATAGGACATCCTTTGACGTCATGGAAAGTAAGTTAACTTTAAGGAGTTCTGAATTCTGATTTGTTATGTTGTATGGGTTTTTTAAACACAATCATTTTGATTGTGTTTTTTTTCCCCGCTGTTATATGATGAATACCTTCAAGTCACTGTTTTTAGTGAATTTTGATACATTCTGAGAACAGCAAAAATAAACCATTTAACATGTATAATTAATTCTGTACTGTTTGCATTTATGATGTATATGTAGAACTGTGTAGGAGGCATGGAGAAGGTGAGGCTTCTGTAAGTGTCAAAGTTGTTGCATGCAGTGCTGCGCTTCTGCGTATTCTTTCATATGCTAGACTTCATCTGCACAATGAGATACCTAAGGAAAGGAAACACAAGTGATGTGATTGTGAAATGAGCAAAATAAATTGCACGTATTTCATTTACATCACCTGTGTTTCCTATCATTACGAATCACATTGTGCAGATCAAGTTTAGGTCTGTCCAGGGAAACATAGGAGGTTTGGACTTTGTTCAAGAGTGCAGTGGACATGACTCACTTCATTGGTAGACCTTCACATATATTATGTCCTCTATTCTCTTCAACAACTCGAAATTTCATCTGCAACCCTGAGTAGGCCTCACCTCAAACAAACCTCTGGATAGGAGACATCTTATTGGCATCCTGAAGCAATTATTTAAAATGTTAGTGTCTTGCGACACTTTTCTGAGACAACAGCAATGCAAAAGATGCACCATGTTTTAAGATAGGCCTCACTTCATCTGCATCAAGATACTGTTAGTTTAAAATGTATATCTTTAGGACTGTGTAGGGGGCCTGGAGAAGCAGAAGCTTCTGTAAGTGTCAAAGTTGTTGAAAAACTGTTTGTCCTTCAATCTTTTCCCTTGTCTTTTGTAATTTTTAAATACATGTTTTAATATTTTTCAAATGTTTGTTCTCTCTTTCACAGATTGAAAGTATAAAAACAAAAAGTGAGTAATTTAACGACAATTATAAGGTAAATGTTTTGTACTCTTTTCGTTACATTTCTATCACATTCACCTACTATTAGTTCCACAGCTTCATTTCTTTAACCCTCAGTTTCCTGCCTTTGCTACTTCCCTCATTCTTTTCTCTATTACCTACTTACTCAACTCCTTCCACTCTTTTTGTCAGTCCCTCTCTTCTCATAGTTCCTCACTCTTGTTCACTCACTCCGTCTCTATTACTCTTAGTGTCTTTGACTGATCACTGTATCACTATTTGTTCATAATGCTTTCTCTGTGTAGTTGAAGCACACTAAGGGGCATATTATGAACACAGCCAATAAAATTATTGCTCTTTTTATTGGCAGAAAACTGGTGCAAAAGTGGTTTTAGCGGCAGTTTTCTGCCGCAAAAGCAGCTTTAGCGACACATTTCTGCCAATAAAAGCTGCAAAACTTTTATTGCCTATGTTGATGATATGGCTCTATGTTACTTACATTTCTTTGCTGTTTCAATTAATCTTTTTCTGTTATTTTTTGTTTTCTGTTTTCTATTTTTTCTCTCTGTTATTCCTCATGTTTTAATCTTATTTTGAACATTCACTCACATTCTCCAAGAAACTCTTCTTTGTTAATGTTATACTCTCTTTTTTTTCTTTCACTTCGTTATCTATTTTGTTTTTCACAATTATACCCTCTTCCGTCTTTTCTTCGGTAAATAGATCTATTAAACAGTATCTCTTCTTTACTCCCTATAGCTGTCTTTCTTTTAACATCACTCTCTGTTTACTTTCCTTATACTTACTCTTTTTTTTTTAAAAACATTTTGTTGGTTAGCTCCCGGTCCGCGTACCGGGAAGCTAACCGGGAAGCGAACCAAAAGAAATAGAGCTTGCCAGAGTGCTAAACATTCTAGCAATTTTTTTTGAAAGGGAAGGTAGTTCTGAAAAGAACTTTTTTTAAATATTTTTGTTGTTTTATATATATATATTTTTTTTTGAACATTTTTTGGGTTTTTTGTATTTTTTGAACGATTTTATATTTTTTTTGTTTTGTTTGGGGGGGGGAACAACAAAAAACAGGCATTGAAAAGGGCTCAACAGGAGCAAAAAAAAAATTACTGGGGGCGGTTAGGGCAATTATGATGTTCATAAGCCAGGTTGATAGCATTTATGCTCATATTGCCACATGCTAACAACGCACGACAGTGCATACAAGTGTGTATCATGTGGCCAAAATTTTCTTGTATGTTTGGCAGTTTCCCGTGCCTCTGCTGGTGTCAATGAAATTGATATTCTTGATCTGGCCACAGGAGTTGATCTTGGATTTTCCTGCAAATCCCGTATTTCCGCCCGGCTATAATTGAGTGGATGCTTCCTGGTCATGTGCCTGTGCATAGTATGGTTCCCATAACTATATTTCTTATCCGTCCCTCTGGATAATTGTTCTTTGCAGATGAGGCAGGTGACATACCTCGCATTCACTTTTTTTTGGCCAGGAGGGATCGAATAAAACTGCCAGATGAAACTGGCTTTCTTATGGGAAACCCGGGGCACCTCTTCTAAGAACTGTGGTTCTTCTCCCTCCTCTTCCTCCATTTCTTCCTCTTCCTCCTCAGTGTTGGTCATGACCTGGGGAGGTGGTCCTCTCTTCCCATGAGGAGGTGGAGGTGGTGGTGGTGGTGCACCAGCTGAAGCAACTACTGAAGCCATTTCTGATATAGTAATAAAGGTCTTCCTCTCACAATGATGAAAGTCAGAGTGAGGAAAGAAGGAGGGGTTTTCATCATTTGGGAAAAACAATACTTCTCAACCAATGAAAAGTGTTATTTTTAGGTCACCTGACCTAGCCTTACATGATTATGAAACCAAAAGTGAAATGAACCAATGAAAAGTGTTATTAACAAGTCACATTACCTGTTATGCTTACGTTACGCGCTCCGGTCTGCGCCCCGGATAGCTTCCGGGTCGCTGCGCTTCGCGCCTCGGTCCGCGCCCCGGGGCACTTCCGGGTGCGCTAACGCGGTACGTCACAAGACGCATTACGCGGCAACGCGATACATCGCGCTTTCGCGACGTGCCGCGGATCGCTTTCGCGGAGCTGCGTTTCGCGCCTCGGTCCGCGCCCCGGGGCACTTCCGGGTGCGCTAACGCAGTACGTCATAAGACGCATTACGCGGCAACGCGATACCGTCACTATGTTGATTTCTTACCGGTTCGCGGACCGGGTTGCGGCATCAATTTGATCTAAGGGAAAGCTATCCGGTTCGCGGACCGGGAGCGAAACAAAAAAAATATTTTTAAAAAATTATTAATAAACATATAAAATATATTTTTGGATTTAAAGAAGAATACATTTTACAGCTATAGATATTAGCTTTTAAAAAACCAATGAAATTCACTGAAAAAACCATAGGTTATAGACCATATATAGTTAGGAATTAGCATTTACAAAACCTTGAAAATTCACTGAAAAAACCATAGGTTATACACCATATATAGTTAGGAATTAGCATTTAAAAAACCTTATTTTACTCACACAAAACCAATGAAATTCCATATATAGTTAGTTGTACTAACTATATATCGCGCACCCGCAATCCACTGCTGATCATGTCACATATTACATCATTCATGACATGGTCAGTGACATCACTGATGACATCACTGATGACATCTCAAATGACATCACTGATGACATCACTGATGACATCTCAAATGACATCACTGATGACATCACTGATGACAACATCCAGTGACTGTATTTTTCTGTAAAGTTAAAATATGTCTTACATATTTAAGAATGAGTAGATGTATAAGTGTCTGGATGAAGGATTTAGTAGGTGCATGACTGACTGTATGAGTGAGTGGTTAAATGTGTCTCACTGAGTGCATGGTTTAGTGACTAAACTGTCTTAATTTGTGCATCATTATGTCTGTTGTTCTGTAAACTGCTGCATGTGTTGATCAGTAGCTATATGAGTAACTATATGGGTTATTGATTGGTTGCCCAAGCATTTGTATGGGAGACTGAGTGTGTGTGTGGGTGGCTGGGAGGTGTATGACTCTGTGCATAGATGTATGGGTTCAAAAGTGCATGTGGAAACAGCTGTATGGGCGGTTGACTGTGTGCATGACTGTATTGGTGAGTGAATAGATATCTCAGTGCTACATGTCAAAGTAAGTACATATGTAAAATACAGTACATGTGAGAGTTGACATATATAAATAACTGTGCATAAGAGCCAGTGAATGTGTGAGTGGCTGTATGGATCATTGTGCACTTGTATCCAAGATTGTATAAGTGAGTAAATATGTTTTAGTATATGTTTGAATAAGTAAGGTGTGTATAACTGTATAGTTGTGAAAATGGAGGTGTGATTGATTCTTTGCATGACTGACTAGGTGTGTAAGTAACTCCATGGATGAGTGACAGTCTGTGAGTGTCTGTTTACACTGAGTGTATCTAAGGTTATATTAGAGTCTGAAGAGGTTCATCGTATTATCACATGAATGATGTCATCAGTGATGTGATCAGTAATGTCAAATGAGATGTCATCAGTGATGTCATCAGTGATGTCATTTGAGATGTCATCAGTGATGTCATCAGTGATGTCATTTGAGATGTCATCAGTGATGTCATCAGTGATGTCACTGACCATGTCATAAATGATGTAATATGTGACATGATCAGCAGTGGATTGCGGCTGCGCGATATATAGTTAGTACAACTAACTATATATGGAATTTCATTGGTTTTGTGTGAGTAAAATAAGGTTTTTTAAATGCTAATTCCTAACTATATATGGTGTATAACCTATGGTTTTTTCAGTGAATATATATATGCACACACGCATATATATTACCTACTGGTGGTCGCCAGTTATAGTTATAGTTAGGACCAAGTTTCCATAGGAAGAGCATTTCGTGTTTTGCTTATAACTTTGGGGTCGTTAGATGAATCTTCATGAAATTTCCAAAACTAATTATTTGTTCATATCAGCTCCTATGTTGGAAGTTTGGGGGTGATTTGTCAAGGGGGGCTGAGAAAAAAGGGGGACCCAAAATGTGTTTTCTCCATGTTAATTTCCCTAGGAAACTTTAGACAAGGCTACAGGTCGAACGGGTGAACGGAATTACCACAAATTTAGTCTAGAAAGCACGCTTTGGTTTATTTGGTGTAAATCCGTTCAGTAGTTTTGGGGAAATATTGAAATTTACAGATATCGATATTTGGGAATTCTGCCATCTGATTGGCTGAGGCCTTACGAGCACACGCTTGCTGCTTATTGGTTATGAGCACTGCGAGCGGTTGCAAGTAGAATGTGTTGGCCGCCATTTTGTGATTCCATTGTAGCGAGTAAGGGGAAAAAAGGGCAAACAAATTAGGAAAGGAGGGTAGGAGCACTCTAACCTCTGTGGGGGAGTGCGAAGCGAAGTAGTCACTCCTACCGGTCTGAAAAGTGCAGTGTTGCTCAGAGTGACATGGTGCTGAGATGATATGCTGCTACACTCGGGTATGAAACCAAGTGCCTAAACTGTGAGCTCATTGCTGTAAAGTGATGTGCTCTGGTCTTTGTAGCATACGTGTGCAAGTAGTGTTAGTAGGCGTTTATACCATACAGGGAGTGGGAAGCGAACTACTGGAGCTATTGTGCGTTTATACTATACTGGAAGCAGGAAGCAAAGTACCCACGCCTACCGGTGTGAAGACTTAGGGATCAAACTGAGGTGATTGCTGTAAAGGGATGGGCTCTGGGCACTGTAGTATATGTGTGCAAGTAGTGTTAGTAGGCGTTTATAACATACAGGGAGTGGGAAGTGAAATACTGACCGCTACTGTGTGTTGATACTATACCGGAAATGGGTTGCGAAGTACTCACTCCTACTGGTGTGAAGACTTGGACATCAAAGCAAACTTATTGCTGTTAAGTGATGGGCTCTGGGTGCAGTAGGATACTAGCCGCTGTAGTATAACTGTGTGAGTAGTGTTAGTATGCGTTTTTAGTATATAGGGAGTGGGTAGCTAACTACTTTCTCCTACTGGTCTGAAGACTTGAGCATTAAACCGTGAGCCTAAATCGTGAGCTCATTGCTGTAAAGTGATGTGCTCTGGGCGGTGTAGTATACTTGTGGAAGTAGTGTTAGTTTGCGTTTATACAATACAGGGTGTGGGAAGCAGATTACTCACCCGTACGGTCTCAAGGGTTTTGGATGAAAGCATGAGCTCATTGCTGTAAAGTCATGTGCTTTATGTAGTATTCCAATGTTAGTCATAGTAGAATGTTAGTATGTAAATCTGCTAGAATGTAAATATGTAATGTTAGAATGTAGGGCTGTCATGAGGGGAACCTTGGGAAGTTTGTACACGGTGCTGGAGAAGACGGTTGCCTTGCTGTCCTCTCCTGTTGGTGGCTGTTTAAGGTGTCTTGTTTTTTTGCAATAAATCTACTTATCGCATCCATTGCTGTCTGTCTCTTCACTATATAAATTTGGCAAAGAGCGGGAGAAGGTAAAAGGAAGGCAGCACTCACCAATATTTCAAAGTTGCTTGCGTTATGCTAAAGACCCGTTTTCTTCATGTAGCTGTTTCTACTCATACCAGGGTCGTCGGCTCATTGAACTATGTCATCTAACCTATGGTAGGATTTAGATTCTTATATTTTGCCCTTCCTCTGCCTTTTCACTACATTTTGGTCGCTGTACTACACGAGTGTAAGTAGTGTTAGTATGTGTTTATACTAATCAATGCATCATGGTCCAAGGGAGAGCGACCTCCCAGGCGCAGCTCATACAATGTCCTGGGATGTGCATCCGCGGAACATTTATGTTTGCTATTAGAGGGCGGGTGCATGGCTTCCACCCTGTGATAGCAAATCCTTGTTTGACTAGTTGAAGCGAGGGGAGGAAAACCTTGTATCGCTTTAATAGAATGGTAAAAATTAAGAAAAAAAAAAAGACAGAAGCGGGGTCTCACCCGTTCATTTAAATGAGGCCCCTGGTGGGTAATGTTCCATGGCCAATCCTATTATTATATTGCTGGGTCTCTGTAGGACTAGGGATCTTAATGTCACATATAAACTATGCGCGGGAGGGCACCTTCCCGGTTTTGTTTATTAATTGTTCATGGGGCTTTGAGCCCAACTGATGTCTGGGGTTTGCCACCCTCCGGGGCTTTACCTAAATATGCAGGGTGGGCCTCGGCAGTACCCGAAGCCTCGGTGGTCACAGGCAGTGCCTTATTGGTTCTGTAATCACACAGGCAGTACTCATGGTGTTATAAAGTGAATCACGCATAGAACCCTTGCAGTTGTAGAATTACTCAGGCTTCATTTATATAATAGTGTGTTGGTTTATATTTGGTAGGTGTACCACAAAATTACAAATATTTTCCATCGTAACCTCCTATAAACAGATGATTTTCACAATAAACTACAGACAAGTGTTGTCAGAAAAAGTCCTATACACTCACTTATTTATTGGGCAAAAAATAACCGTTAATAAAACAACACAAATAAATGGAAATGCAAGTTTATTAGAACAAACAACAGTATAACATGCAATACATGGATGGGACTCCTCCGGGAGCAGCGTACAAAACCTGCAAGACAAAAATGAAACCTAAGTATGTGTGCCATGTGGAAGAGGAAAAGAAAGGTAGTCTGAATGAAAGGAAGATAGCGGGAATGAGAGGAAGAGGGAGTGGGTGGAAGGGAGAAGGGGAGGGAAAGTCAAAAGAACAGAGGGAGGAGGAGAAAGAGCATCGGCCTACTGCACCCAGCCCTCAGTGTTTACCTCCCGTCACCCGTTTGTCTAGGATGCTGGGGTCCGCAAGAAATAGTGTGGTCAAGTAAGTCCTTAAAATTAAACATGAATGAGGCCAGAGATTACATTATTAGCTACGAGAACATCGGTTGCCTGCATCTGTGCGCCCAGGGTGCTGCACCCCAGCACCTTCCCTCGCACTGTGCTCAAGTGTATGACCTGCGCACCCAGTCTTCACTGCACACTTGCCACCATCGGTGTGTCCAACGACATGTTGGTGCAAGCTCTGAGTCTGGGGTACTTTTGTAGGGTGGAGAGCAGGTCTCCGGTCGGGGACGGTGTCTTGATACCACGATGGAAGGTGTCAGACAGCCCAGGGCATCATTACGGGGTGAGCACCCACTTCACCCATTTTGGGTCAATTCATTCAGTGTCTGAAAAGGGAGAAATAATTTAATGGCGAAAACGTGTGGAGGTAAATGAAGGTTTATTTCAAGCTTAATAGAAAACACAAGTTGAGTGCATCCTTCGTTTTTGAAGAAAGATCTACCAACTATTAGTGGTAATCGTGGTTCAAAGAGGAGTTGGAGTGCACGAGAATACAGGTTAAATAATATGTCATGCCAACGTCTTCATATAAAGGTAGATAGCGCATGCAAGAAGCATAATGTGCGCGTGTAATGCAGTGACGGAAGCCTGTGTGCATGTACACTTAGTAATGAGCTCACTGCAGTGCCCTTAAGAGTCAACACCACGTGTCTGTAGAGCAGCGCTGCCTGCTGGCTCTGGCCTACACTACGTTCCAGCCGGTGCTTAAAATGAGACACAAATGAGACCGAATCACGTCAGAGATCACATCATTACGCACAGCAACACCGCTTGTTCGTACCTGCACACCCAGGCTGATGCACCCCACCCCCTCACAGCACAGCGCTCTACACATGTCTGTAGGGTAGTGCTGCCCACTGGCTCAGGACTACAGTATGGTCTAGCAGGTTGTTAAAATGAGACAGAGATGTGACTGAATGAGGTCAGAGATCACATCATTACGGACAGCCACATCGCTTGTTCGTACCTGCACACCAAGGCTGATGCACCTAACCCCTCCCGCAGTAAGGCTGGAGATTAGATTATTATCTACGGGAACATCACTTTCCTGCACCAGTGCACCCAGGCGCCTCCACCCCAGTACCTTCCCACGCATTGTGCTCAATTGTAGGTCCTGTGCACCGGGGCTTCACTGCTCTCCTGCCACCATCGATGTATTCAACGACGTGCCGGTGCAAGCTCCGAGTCCATGGTACTTTTGTAGGGTGGGAGAGCAAGTCTCCGGTTGGGACGTTGTCTTGATACCACGATGGATTGGGTCAATTCATTCAGTGTCTGAAAAGGGAGAAATAATTTAATGGTGGAAATGTGTGGAAGTAAATTAAGGTTTATTTCAAGCTCATTAGAAAACACCAGTTGTGTGCATCCTTCGTTTTTGAAGTACGATCTACCAACTATTAGTGGTAATTGTGGTTCAAAGAGGAGTTGGAATGCACGAGAATGCACAAGGTTAAATAATAAGTGTTCACAGACAAAGGACAGCGCGCATGCTAGAAGCCTAATGTACGCGTGTAATGCAGTGGCGGAAGCCTGTGTACATGTACACTTAGTAATGAGCTCCCTACTGTGCCCTAAAAGCCAACGCCACGTGTCTGTAGGGCAGCGCTGCCCGCTGGCTGAGGCCTCCAGTATGGTCCAGCGGGTCCTTAAAATGAGACACACATGTGACTAAATTAGGTCATAGATCACATCATTATGCACGACCACATCGCTTGTTCGCACCTGCACACTCAGACTCATGCACCCCACCCCTACCGCAGCTCTGCGCACAACACGTGTCTGTAGGGCAGCGCTGCCCGCTGGCTCAGGCCTACAGTACGGTCCAGCAGGTCTTTAAAATGAGACAGAGATGTGACTGAATGAGGTCAGAGATCACATCATTACGCAGGGCTACTTTGCTTGTCTCACCTGCGCACTCAGGCTGATGCAGCCCACCCCTCCTGCAGCACCGCACTCAATTGGAGCCGCTGTTCACCCAGGCCCCACTGCTCACCTGCTGTCATTGTTGTGTGTGCAAACACTACGGGTAGCAGTGTTCACAATTCAGTTGCAGTGTTGATTGCAGGGCGGTGTACACCTCATGGATTACTTTTGAAACACGACTGGCAGTAGGGTTCACAATTTAGAGCCAGTGTTGATTGCCAGGATGGTGTACACCTCATGGATCCCTTGTTTTTTTTGCACATTGTTATATGCGAGGTGGATGTGGCCATATCACCTGAGGCAGTGTGGAAGAACTGGGACATGTGGCGTCGTCATTATATTATTTATACGTATGCAAAGTGGGTTGGGCTTGCGTACGCCAGGCCAGCGTAGGAGTGTGATTAATTATTCCAGGGACCTGGACGTTGTTCAGTTCCTGCCTGGCCAGGAAGTGTACTTATGTGTGTTTCTGTTGCAGTTTTGACGTCGCAAAATGCGCAGTTTACATTATTGTAGCATGTACCGGGGGGGGGGGGGGGCGGCAACTATCGCTAATGAGTTGCTGTTTGAAAACATTGAATGGCCAACATCACATGTTGTTGTCAAGCTTGTGGATATGCGCAGACACGCATGTCAATGGTGTGCGGTATTAATGAAAGTGTTGCTATCGCAAACCGCACACATGTGAATGAGCTCAGTTGGAGGGAGGGTTAGCTGTGAGGCTACTTCTTACACAGTGATAATGCTCATTACAGTCAAGCAATGTATGTCAAACGTGAATCTGAAAGTCTCACATGTAACACACTACTATATTGGTAAAACCTGACAACCGAGCATACAGCAATACAAATCTATACATTACTGTTTTCTGTTTGTCACATGTGATCTAGGATGTGCACTCTGCCGGTGGCTGATCATACTTCTTAGAGCCACCAATACCCAGGCCGAAAGGCAGCACAATAATGTGCACACACACACACCAGGATCATCGTATAACACACATTTGTTTTTTGATGTAACGTTTGAGATGCATTGACATCACATGTGGAAGGCTAATGTACAGACCATGAATATTGATCAAGATGATCATTGCATGTTGTGTGTAGTATAAGATATGTGTATACAGCAAAGCACTTTTCAAAAAAGCTCTCTAACCAGAAGGGGTGTGTCTCATCAAATGCTGTAGAGAGAATGACTAAAATGAGTGGGTCGTCCAAATGTTACAATTGGAAATGTTACGAAGCAATCAAATGCTCTTTTTTAAGGTCACATGCAATCGCGCACCGAGTGTATAAGGAGGCCACACCCAACGCGATTTTGAGAAAATATATTTATCATAATATAAGTTTACTAGTTAGAAATATATAAATGTTTAAAATATTTTAGATTATCACTTGCTCTCATATACTGTTTAAAGTTATTTAGATATACTTTCGAGTTAAAAAAATGAGGGAATGGCGTACCCAGCGCGACACCATACATCTGTGACATAACACAGGGCCTGGTGATGTGCACTCGTCGCATACGCAACGCGCAGCGGGCGTGACCCCATACGTACATGATGTAACGCGTGGCTTGGCACTGCGTATCCGTCTGATACCAAAGTAGCAGCTGGGGTGACTTCATGCGTATATGATGTTACGCGGGATGCGGTGCCACGAACCCGTCGGATACGAAATGCGCATAATTTTCGAGTTTAGCAATATGGTAGATGGCATTCGCGAGGTGGTGGAGATTGGTACGCTACCGGTATGGGAGTGCAGTTTTCTCCAAAAAAGAGACACATATTTTTTGGGGAAGATATAAAACATTACATAATTTTTAAAGTTAAGAAAAGAAGTATAATAGAGTTCCAAAATATTAAAAAATATAATAGAAAAAACCTTTGAAATTCACTGAAAAACCATAGGTTTTACAGACGTTATAGTTCGGAATAAGCATTTAAAAAAACTTAGAAATTCACTAGAAAAACCATAGGTTTCAGGGACATTATAATTAGTTGAACATTTGACTCATATAAAACCAGAGAAATTCGCCGGTTATAATTAGTTGAGCTAACCATAACTTGCGCGCCCGCAATGCACTGGTGATGACATCACATATTACACCACTCATGACATGGTCAGTGACATCACTGATGACATCACTGATGACAGCTCAAATGACAACACTGATGACATCATCCACATGAAAATGTAATGCATACACTGATGCTCTAATATAAACTTTGATACACGCACTCTAAAATACAAACTACTATTTTTGAAACCATACACACAAGAATGACAGATACTACATACTATCCACTATTTCCTACGTCTATACACACATCCAGTCACTTATACATACTATTACTCATCAATACAGTACTGTAATATGCACTCATACACCTATACATACAGTAACACTCCGCCACTCATCCATAGAGTTACTCACACACCTAGTCAGTCATGCAAAGAATCAATCACATACCAATTTACTGTATACAGTTATACACACCAACTCTGTTATTTTTACACACACCACATCACTTATTTATGCAGATACTAACACATACTTACTGTCTTATACAATCACTGATACAAGCACTCATTTATACACACACTCTTCAAATAACTTATTCTCTTGTATTGTCGTTTACATATTCCAACACTCACATATACTGCCTTAAAACATATATAGTTACTCACAGATATACCACTGAGACATTCATTCACTCACCAACACACCCATACACACACTAACTCACCCATACAGCCCTTCCCAGATGCACTTTTGAATCCATACCACCAGTGAATCACCCACTCAGACATCTATGCACAGAGTCACAAACCCTCCCGCCCACCCACACAGACACTCAGGCACCCATACATATACTCAGACAACAAATCAATAACCCATATAGACACTCATGTAGCTCCTCACCAACCCATGCAGCCGCTTACACACCAACTGAGAGACTAATACAGACTTTCACACAGTTTAGTCACTAATCCATGCATTCAGTGAGACATGTTCAATCACTCACTTATACAGTCAGTCACGCATCTACTAAATAATCCATCCACTTATTCTTTAATACACCTTGGCATTGATATATATGAAAAATATTTGAACTTACAGTAATACACATTCACTGGATGATGTTATCAGTGATGCCATATATAACTATAACATCTGTAAAACCTGTGTATATGTGTGTGTGTATGTGTGTGTGCGTATTTGAAACTCTACTGTATTTATGTTTTTATAGGTACATATTTACAAGGCTATGCAAAAACTGGAACAAGCCAGATATAAAAGTAGGACTAAAGGTTTAGCTTTTATTTCTGGATTGTCCTGGTTTTTGGTTCTTAAAATCGGGTCCCCCCATCCATCTGTTATGCTGCTACCCATCCCTGTGTAAAGCCTGATGCTGGCTTTTTAAAGTCTATCTTACGGAACACGCACGGTTGGGGAAGCGCTGAACTTACTGTACTCCTTGGACGCCATGTTGGATCTGGCAAAAGTTGGCAAAATGCATTTGCATCCAATGCGGACAATGCTAAGTGATAGGACACATGAGTATCTGACACTATACATCCCTATTATAGTAGCTCGTAGATCTACTAGTATCGGTCCCCTAGAACACAATTAAAAGGCCACAAACTGCTTGAGGCTGAGCTTATCCTGCATTTACAAATGCAATGGGGGGTGTTTGCTTAATTAGTTGGATAAGACACATGTACTTTAGATCAATAATGGCACCCGTAAGTACCAATTCATTTGTTTTTCTTTGCACACTTTTATTGTTCTCATTTTACTGGGACAGTATTCCTTTATTAATATAATGATTTCAAGTAATCATACAATAAATTATTAATTAATTAAATATGCTAGAGGTTTGCCAATTTCATGCTGGTTTGTGTTAGGATATCGCAGTGATTAGAACATCAAAACTTTTTGGACCTCCTTTTGTAAATGTGCAACTTGATAAAAACAGCACATATTTGAAACCACTAATAGTGAGCTGAACATGCTAAAAGGCTGCAGAATTACATCCAGATTTTTTAAACTGTACTAAATTTTCTAGCAAATCAATGCACATTAAACTGGTGGTGATAAATCAAGTGTAGCTATGGTTTAGTCAACGTTTTCATTGGAAAGGCATATTTTGTTTTCCTAATAACTTAACAAAACTTTCCAAATTAAAGTTCAGCTAAGGCTGTGTGTAGTGCGGATATTCTGCCTACACTATGTATGATGCAGAGTATGGCACTCAGCTTTAATTGACCAACTGTAGGCGTTTGGGCGAAGAGATCTTTTGGATGTAGTGTATGAAAAAGTAATTCACTGAAAAACAAAAGCTAAAGTGAAGTTATGGTTCTACTAGCAATCTGACACCATTCTATCACCATACACACTAACAAACCTCCTTGCCCTACCGATACCACCCTTACACCCCTCACAAACTACAAACAACACTCCTGCACTCATCGAAGAGAAGCAGTTTCAAACAACAAACAGCACTCTCACACTCGCCACAGACTAGAAGTCTCACACAGCTGAAGCATTTGCATAGCCTTTACAAACGAGCAGCAAAGCTAATATTTCTGGCTGACAACTGAAAATGCCTCTTCATTGATTGGTGAGTGTGTGTGTGTGTGTGTGTGTGGTATTGTGAATGGGCAACCACGCGCTTGCAAGAATCAGTCAGTGGGTGCAGGGATGAGTCAGGAAGTTCAAAGGCTGAATATTCAATGGTCACAATACCATGGACAGAATATCAAGGGACTAAATATCAAAAGATAGTTTTGTCTAGATTTTATATATCCAACTCCACATAAGTACCTTGGTGATAATATATCTTCAAAGTACCTAGATGTGGAGTTACGAATCGTACAATCAAACCTCCTTCTGCAAACTTACCTCCCTGATAATCTGTCCCTTGATACTGTGGTCACAATATTGTGATCCTTCTGTTACTTGCAGGGTGCAGTGTATGTGAAAGATAGGACATGTACTGGTTTATGCGACATGTCCTGATGGTGAAATACAGTGTATTATGGTTTTCCACTATGGAAAGGCTTTCTGTCCAATAGGATGGAATGGAAGGTTCTTTGTAACATCTTACAAGAATAACTCCCCATTGGGACAAGATAGAGAAATGGTGTTTAGTATGCCTGAATTCAGAATGTAAAAATACATCTTTTAGTAAAGATGATTTTTATGTTGTGTGGTTTAGAATGTGGGAATGTGTGCCTCTGCTGGTTGGTGGTTTTACTTTCTGGCTTCGGAGTGGCAGGGGCTGTGTATTCACTGTAGAAAGCCACGGGGGGGTGTCGAGGTGTGTCTTGCTTTTCCCTGTGTGAGTTGGGCTGAATAAACCTTTGGCTGCATTCAGAGTAGTGGGAGGAGTTTCACTAGCACCTGAATAGGCCTGGTCTGCATTTAGAGTGGTGGAGGGAGATTTTCCTTGCACCTGAATTGGCGGGTTCTGCCTTGGACAATGATGTTTCCACCTCCTGCCCGTGAGCTGGACCAGAGAGGACAGAACCAGTATGGGCTGAGCACAGACAGTCTATGCCCACAAAGAACAAAGAAAAACTAAGTATAAATATTGGGGCCCTGACCGCAGAATTTTAGAATACTACTGAGCAAAGGACCCTGTTAGGAAGAAGAGCTGGGATAGCTGACAGGAGGAACTGCCACTTTTCTTAGTGATCACCCATCTCCCCATAGGATCCGATTGTGTTTGCAAAAATTGCATTTTATTGTGTCAGGCTAGATTAGCTACACCACATGTGTGTGAACCTTGAGTAGTCCCCTCATCAGTCTGTACCCCAAGTTATTTAACATACTCATCCTTGATTCTTCTATGTGGGGTTTTTTTTTTTTTTTTAAACCTCATATTGCGGGAAGATTTTGAATAATAAGGTGTTCGGGGGAAGATGACGGTCCATTCAGGTTGTATGCCTTCACTACCCCGGAGTTCTGTTTGAAATCCTGAGGGGAGTTTCCCAGCTGTTTTTTTTCAAGACCTGTCAAAATTCACCTCTTTTCCTTTATCCAACACAATAATTCCAACGTTTCTAGAATGAGCTAGCCCTAGAGCTACTCAGCAGAAATCCAGTCCTGCCTGGGAATTATTGTCTCCGCTTTAATCATTGGTAAGCAAAAAAAAAGAAAAGAAAGAAAAATAAAAAAAGAGAAAAAAAAAAACAAAAAAAAAGAGAAATCGAACAAAACTGATCAGAACACGAGAGAGAAGGTTTAAAACCAATTACTTAGGGGCAAAAATAATTTATCCATATCTCCCAGTATTGTTTCCTTTTTGTACTGTTCCCTTTCTCATCCAACCTGCATATCCTAATTACGGAATTTAACCAATCCTCATATGACGGGGGTGTTGGTTTTATCCAGTTTATACAGATCTCCCTACGTGCCAGTAATATCAATACAAACATTAGCTTTTCCTGATGTTTACTTAATCTAAAGGTATTTGAGGCAATCCCAAAAATAATTAGAAAGGTACTTACAGTTATTGGGGTTTTCATTAGATCCGAGAGTGTCTTACCAATCTCTTGCCAGAAGTGCGCAAGTGCCGGGCAGTAGTGGAACATATGGGTATCATCTGCCTTTTCTTCGCTGCATTTACTGCAAGATTTTATTGATGCACCTTTGAAACTTGATAACCTCTTTGGAGTCCAGTAGGCTCTATGCAATGAAAACAGGTGATTTCTTTTTAGAGCGGCCGGTCTTACACACTCCCAGCATAGTTCTGAAGATTTTTTTCAAATTATATTTAAAATACTCTCTTTGTTAGAAAACTCTCTTCTCCATATTTTTTCAGATATAGATTGTTCTTCTTCTTCAGCTTCAATTAAGGCCCAATACCATTTTGATATTTCTTTTATTATTATGGATTCCTTTGTCATTTCCTTTTCCACGTTTCCTGGATCTGTTGTTTCTTTCGGGATGGTGTTCGCCCAGCTCTTTAGTTGATAATATTTGAACTTTGATACTTTCCCTTCTGTTATTGTATGTAGGTGTTCCCAAGATATTAGTTCATTTTCGCATAGGAGTTGTCCCCATTTTTCAAAACCCAGTTGTCTGAGTACACTGGATAGTGCATCTTTGAGGCATTCTGGTGTTCCCGGTGAGTCCCAGATTGGGGCCATATTGCTATAATATGGGATCCTCAAACTACTTCTAAATTGGGTCCATAATTTGGCCGCATTAGCTAACAGCTTCAATTTTATTTTCTTGAAAAATTTAGGATGGCCAAATTTGAAAAGGAAATAGTCTTCTCCATTAGTTATATGTTGTAAAAAAATTGGGAAATTACCGTGCTTCATTAGCAACGTTCTAAAGTTTTTAAACTGAAATGCCCTGCAATATTCAATAATGTCAGGACTTGCAATGCCCCCTTGGTTCTTCCTTCTCCTGAGTTTATTCCACGCAATTCTTGTGCTTTTCTCCGACCAAATAAAACTGGACAATTCTCCTTGTATTTTCTTTAGTGCAGTTTTATTAAACTCCAACGGAATCGTATTAAAAAGATATGTGAATTTGGGGATGATGGTCATTTTGACTGCGTTTGATTTGCCCAGAAAGTTTAGTGGTAGACCAGACCATGTTTTAAGAAGTCTTCTCATTTCTTTTACTACTAAGTTTAAGTTTAGTTGGGGAATTTTATTTAGATCTTCAGTTAGCGTGATCCCTAAATATCTTATTTTTTCCTTTGAAAAAGCAGGTTTTGTCTTACTGTTCCAACTCATTGCCTCTGTCTTATTAATATTTATCAGATAACCTGAGACCTTGCCAAAGTCATTCATTACTTCTTTAATTGCTGATTCTGAATTATTGTAATTGTCTGTGAACACCATAAGATCGTCTGCATATAATGCCACTTTCTTTTCCCAGTTTTTGTATTTAAAGGGTGTTATTTGTATATTATTTCTAATTGAACAAGCTAAGGGTTCGATATATAAATTAAAAAGTAATGGAGATAGGGGGCAGCCTTGTCTCGTACCCCTCTGGATGTTGATATTGCTTGTCAGGGACCCGTTAACTATTATTTTTGCTCTAGGGTTTGTATAGACTTCTTTCACCATATGACCAAAGTTACATCCCAGATGATTTTTCTCTATGATGTTATTTAAGAATATCCAATTTACTCGGTCAAACGCTTTTGCTGCGTCATAGGTGATGATCGTGAGGGGTAACTCTTCTGATATGGCTACATCTATTGTCGCTAGTAATTCATGTGTTGTTTCTTGAATTTGTCTGCCCTTTATAAAACCCTTCTGATCCTGATCAATCAGATTCGGCATTAACTTTGATAGTCTTTTCGCTATTATGCTCATAAATAGTTTATAGTCGCAATTAAGTAAAGATATTGGTCTGTATGAGTCGCAAGTTTTTGGATTTTTCCCTGGTTTTAATATAAGACTTATCGTGGCGTCGTTCCATGAATCAGGGATTTTTTCATGCTCTACGTATATCTTATTCATGACTTTTGCCAGATGATCGATTAAAGGCTCTTTTAAAACTATATAAAATTCATTGGGTAGCGCGTCTGGTCCTGCCGCTTTACCCTTCTTTAGGCTACCTATGGCAGATCTAACTTCCTCGGGTGTTATATCCCTTTTTAAGAAAACGACTTCCTCTTCTGTTAGTTTTGGCATTGTTATTCCTTGTAAATATTCCTTAATGGTCTCAGCTGTTGAATTAGTATCCTCTTTGTAAATTGTAGAGAAGAAATCTGCAAATTCTTGTCTTATTGCGGAGTCATCTTCACATAAAACTGATTGATCCTTGGTATATACGGATAATATAGTATTCCTTGTCTGGTCTGTTTTCAACTTCCAGGCCAACATTTTCCCGCAGCCTTCCCCATATTCGTGTTTAGCCAATTTACTGTTCTCCCATTTCTCTTGCACTATATTTTCCAAATAATCTGTCAAGGTCTCTTTTGCCTTACACATCCTCTCTAATATGTTTTCTTTAAAAGTCGGTGATGGGCTGGCTCCCAGTTGTGCTTCTGTGTCCTTAATTTCTGCCTCGAGATTTTTTATGTCGGTTTTCCTTTGCTTATTTTTATGTGCACCTAAGCTAAGTAGATGCCCTCTTATTACTGCTTTGTATGTGTCCCATTTAATTCTCTCGGAGGTTTCTTCACCATTGTCTGCAAAGTAATTAGTTGT
This sequence comes from Lissotriton helveticus, assembly GCF_964261635.1. Classification (NCBI taxonomy): domain Eukaryota; kingdom Metazoa; phylum Chordata; class Amphibia; order Caudata; family Salamandridae; genus Lissotriton; species Lissotriton helveticus. The sequence continues at coordinate 1,461,129,583 of NC_136059.1, forward strand.
CAATTTTAACAGTTTTTCCACACTCTCATCCGTTGTTAGAATTGATCGATCCAGAGTCCATCTAGTTTGAGTTAGATTTTGTGTTAGTGAGAGTTTTAGTTGGACAGCCGAATGGTCTGATAGGTGAGCTGGTTGATGTACAATACTTTTAACCTTATCTCGAAGTGAGTTGCTTGTTAAAAAGAAATCTATCCTAGATTTATGTCCTAATTTTTTATTGTGAAAAGTAAACGGGTATGCTTTTTCTCCTTTTTGTGTCTACATATCGTCTATGTTTAGATCTCTTCTAAGTATTCCCAACCATTCCCTCATCTTTGGTGAATTTCTTTGTTTAGAGGGAGGTTGCCTATCTACGGTTGGGTCTAATATTATGTTATAATCTCCTCCTAAAATTATTGGGACTGTGGATGTTATTAATTGAGAGTATAATTTCTTGAGTGTCGCCGGGTCGTCAATGTTTGGGCCATAATAGCCTACTATCATAAGTGACAAGCCTTCTATTCTAATTTTGGCCATTGCCCATCTTCCCTTTCTGTCAACCTCTTCTGATTCCAATTTAGCTTTCAAAGATTTTTTTATGATAATTGCCACTCCTTTTATATTGCAATCCTGTGATGTATGAATGCATGAGCCAATCCAATGTAAATTTTTCACAATTTGAGACCATTCTGATTTTATTAGGTGAGTTTCTGGAAGGATAATTATCTCACTTTCTACTTCTTTTAAGTACTCCAAGATTCTTCTTCTTCTCTTGGGAGTTCTAAGACCGTTGACATTCCATGAGAGTATTTTTATCATCTTTTCTTTCGCCATTCCGTTTTAGAGAAAAACTTGGAGAATATAAAAGCAATAAACACAAGGAAAAAAAGAGTAAAAAATTGAAAAGATAAATAGACCATCTTGTCCCCTCCGAAAACCTTTGTTTACCAAATTTGAGGTTATTTTTTTGTTTTTTTTCCCTATTTTGCTCCCCACCCACTTATAGTTATATCTTACATATTTACTGTTCAGTGCCGACAAAACATCCCACCATGAGGAAGCCTCCCTTTTTCTTTTTTCAGGTGTTATTCCCCACCCTTTTCGTGCTCCGTGGCGCCAGCCTTTCTATTGTATATTAAGTGGTTGTTATGTCTTCACATTCCCCTTTCATTTTAAATTTTTGGTTTTTTAGATCAGTTTCATGTTTTGCTACCAAGGAGTTGGTTAATTTTCTCCTGTTATTTCGTTAGACTTGATTCATCTTGTCGATTTCAATTTGATCTTTTATCTGCTGGATGAGGTTTTCTACCTCTTTTGGCTCTCTTAAGTTGTGCATTTTGTTTCTCCACATTATTCTTAAGGCAGCTGGGAATTTCAGTTGGACATTTGCTCCCAAACTTTTTAATTCTTGCATGTGTTGCCCCAGCTCCCACTGTCTATCTTGCGTTGCCTTGCATATATCAGACCTGACGCGAAATGACCAGTTGTCTTTATTAAAAGATCCGCTTTTTAAACCCTCATTGAGTAGTCTTTCCTTCAGAGAATAAGTCTTGAAATTTATTAGTATTTTCCTTGGGGCTTTCCGGTCTTCACTTTTTCTGAAAGGATCCCTATGCACTCGCTGAATGTCCGTTGATAATTCACAGTCTTTTACCCATGGAAAGAACTCCTCTAGCAAAGATATAACATATGATTTTATATCTGACCCTTCCAAATTTTCAGGAATGTTCAATAGTCTGAGGTTATTGCGTCTTCCTTGATTCTCCAGGGATTCAAGTTTTTCTTTGATGGCCCTCTCACTGTCTTTTATTTGTCGTATCTCTCTTTGGTTTGCATCTACTTTTTTGATTAAAGAGCCAATCTCATTTTCCACAGCCGTTACTCGTACCCCTAAATCGTTCAATTTCTGATCAAGGTTTTCGACTACTTCTTGAATTTTAGATTGATTTCCTTCTGATATTGAGAATTTCTCTCTCATTTCCCCCAAGATTTTGTCCATCATTTTATCCAAGCATGCCCCCATTATTTCTTCCATCTTACTTACTTCCATCTTACTTACACCCGCCTGATCCGTGTCCTGCTCTGAGTTTTGCTCCTCTGGCCGTAATTCTTGCCGGGTTACATCTTTTTCTTTTTCTTTTACCGCTTGTTGCCTCTCTGTTTCCCCTTGTTCTTGTTGTTCTTGTGGAGTTATATCCGCTTCAACTTCAAGTTCAGCTTCATTCTCTTTGCCTGTGAGTTGTGTCATTGAATTACTCATTATTAATATTGGCTGATGTAAAGTCTGAAGTGATTCAAACGAGGAATGGTAGGCTTTTTGTTGTATGTCTTCGCCTTCTCCTTCCTCTTCCTCTTCCTACTCTTCTTCTGTGCTTTCCTCCAGATACTGTAGTGCAGGTATCTCTTCTTCTTCGTTCTCACCAGTAAGTTCTTTACCCTTACCTCCAACTTCGTCTAAGGTTGCTGTAGATGTGATTGTCGAGGTATTCACGGTTGCAATCTCTGCCACGAGTTGCCCCCCTCGTACCTGTAGTACCTGTTGCACTTTAAAGTAAGATCTTAAAGACGGAGTAATTTTAACCTTCTCCCCCCTGGTTTTCGTTTTAGAAACTCTGCCTTTAATACTTTCTGATAGTTCATCCAATCGCGGTAAATTTCTTTTCTTTGTACTTCTTGGAGTAATATTTTTTTTCTTTTGGATTAATGGTGTATTTTGTTTAGGTAAATTCCGGCTTCTTAGGGAGTAGACTGATCTTCCAATTTCCTCTTCTTTTTTGTCTATTGAAACTGTGAATATTGTTTTATCTACTTGTGTTTTTTTTGACCTAGTGGTGTAAGTAGATGCAGGGGTAAGTGCAGGGATAAGGCTTTCGCTGATATTTTCTACCTCTAAGGCAACACCGTCCTCTCCTGCTGGAATGTGTTCTTTGGCGCTCTGGTAATTTTCTTTTTTCTCCCCCGGTGAAGTAGCATAAAGTAGTTTAGGCTCGGTAAAGTTCTTGTCTTCAGGAACAACCCAATTTCCTTTTCTGTTCATCCAGTACCAGTACCAGTACCGGTCATCTAATGTTTGTGGTATTTGTAAATCTTTATATTGCTCCTGGTTTTTGTTCAGTTTTATGCTTATTTTCGCTTTTATATAACACTGGAGATTAGCTATTTTAGCCTTATTGCATTTAGAATTGTGTTCATTTGTGTTATTGCTTTGGTTACTTTGATTGCCCTGTTTTCCTTCGTGTCAGAAGAAACGATCAACTCATTCATTTCATTCATCTTGGCATTTTATTCATTTATAGCCAAAGTTTTGAGTTTAGCGATTTAAAGTAAATACATGTAATTGTAACATCATTACATTCGATATTCGGAATAGGTGCTCTCTGTGAAAAGGGAAGGGTAAGTGAATGAGTGAAGGGGACAGGGTAAAGGTGTAAAGGTAACCGCGAGCTCACTCGGATGCAGGACGCCGACTAAGACACAGCGCTGATGTGCGTTCCAGTTTTTCAAAAAAGTAAATTAAACCTGCACCGCGATCACAATTTGATGCAGCACACCGACGGAGCAACAGCGCGACGTCGTGTTCATTGTTGGAAGAAAAACACATCTCTTGAGGACAGATCTACCTGTGCCCATTGGCTGTGTGACTACCAGCACGCAAATATTCATTGGAGCTTGTGGAAGCCCCCCCTGCGGACGGTACATACGTTGACCGCCTGATGATGCTCTCCTCCTTTTCTTCCTGATGAAGACCCCAACATGAGGCCGTGAATTGCCCTTTTAGCGTATCAGGGGTCGAAACGTAGAACTACGCTTCCTTTTTTTGACACACCATAGGAGCCAAATAAGAGATGTATTCTCGTTATCTATGTGTGATGTGAAATTGGGAACCTTTGCCTATTAATTTGACTGTAGAGGTTTTTCATTTTATTCTGGATGTAAAAATTATGTCACAACACCTTTACCCTGTCCCCTTCACTCATTCACTTACCCTTCCCTTTTCACAGAGAGCACCTATTCCGAATATCGAATGTAATGATGTTACAATTACATGTATTTACTTTAAATCGCTAAACTCAAAACTTTGGCTATAAATGAATAAAATGCCAAGATGAATGAAATGAATGAGTTGATCGTTTCTTCTGACTTGTTTCAAATCTAATGGTGACCGTGTTTCTATTTTGAATTGTATATTATTTTTGAAAACTCAGACCAACCTCTTTTGTATTGACCCACGGACCCAGGTCCTGAGTTCTAAGGGCCTACCCCTTTTATACTCACACTGTTTTCCTTCGTAGCAGCGTGTTTCTATGCAGCCTCCGATGACAGCGCTGCTGACTCCGCTCCCTCTTCCCCGGAAGGGGAAGGCGATTCTTCCGAGTGCCCTCCTGCAATACTGGGCGGCGTTTCTCGCTCTCGCCCAGAGCTCCGCCGCTGCTGCTTGGAAGCCGCGCTGTCTCCACTCCAGCATGCGGCCCTATTCCGGCTACAGCCCCGTCCACGGCTGACAGGCGCCCGTTTAGAGTGGTGGAGGGAGATTTTCCTTGCACCTGAATTGGCGGGTTCTGCTTCGGACAATGATGTTTCCACCTCCTGCCCGTGAGCTGGACCAGAGAGGACAGAACCAGTATGGGCTGAGCACAGACAGTCTATGCCCACAAAGAACAAAGAAAAACTAAGTATAAATATTGGGGCCCTGACCGCAGAATTTTAGAATACTACTGAGCAAAGGACCCTGTTAGGAAGAAGAGCTGGGATAGCTGACAGGAGGAACTGCCACTTTTCTTAGTGATCACCCATCTCCCCATAGGATCCGATTGTGTTTGCAAAAATTGCATTTTATTGTGTCAGGCTAGATTAGCTACACCACATGTGTGTGAACCTTGAGTAGTCCCCTCATCAGTCTGTACCCCAAGTTATTTAACATACTCACCCTTGATTCTTCTATGTGGGTTTCTTGCAGGCAGACAACATCTGCCTGTAACATTTGCAACCCTAAATGCACCCTCTGCCTTTTCTTAGCATCACATATATTAACTGTAGCTATGCGGAGCTTTCCAACACCTGTCATCGCTGCCTTCATATTATATTGTGTCATCCTTGAGCCACAGACCAAATCTATCCTTATTCCTCTTTGAACTGCAAAAATAACCAGTCTCCCAAAACAAACACCAAGTACAAACAAAAAGAGTGAGCCCTACATTCACCCACCCGTCCCCCTCTCCCACCCACCACCCCCCCCAAAAAATTAGCAATTAAGCACCGCCTGAATGATGTGTCCCCAGTCCCCTACCCCTGACACCCCTTTCTCCATGCAGTAACTAAAACTTTCCTTTCCCCATCCATCTTTCACCACAACCTCTTCTGAACAATATAATTATGGATTAAATCCTTGGGTATCATTCAGCTTTGCTACTGCTACTCCCCGGGCCCAGTTCCACCAAATTTTCCTGGGCTTGTATCTCTGATGTGAAGCTGCAGGTACATCCTCCAAAAATAACCTTCAGCCTGGCTGGGTTTAAGAGAAAGACTTCCACCCCTGCTTTTTGGAAGGGGTTAATTAACTGCCGGAGGGGCCATCTCCTCTCCACTGTAGCATGTGCAAAGTCCGGTTTAGCAAAAATGATACCCTTTCGAAGAGTTTTTTAAAATTCGGGTGTGCCTTATCGTAGATGTGCTGTCACAATAAAAAATTACCACAATAAACAAGCATTGCCCTGGGTGTTTCAGCTTCACTATGCAAATAATTTCTTGCCATTAGTGGGAAGCAATGGGCCAGTTGGACTTCTGCGTTCTAATCCCATCAATCTTGGTCCGGAAAGGCTCCTCTCAGCAGATTGTTCATATACTCTCTTGGTTTATCACCCTCAACCCCTTCAGGAATCTTTAGTAGCCGTACGTTATTCCCCCTTTGGCAGTTCTCCTGGTCCTCCAACTTGAATATAGCATCTGTCAGAGCTGCACCCTGCTATAAATTCTGAGTTTTCATGGTTTCCAATTCTGTCTCCAAGACTCTGTTCGACCTACTACTGTAGTCAGTTGATCAGCAAATTCTCCACGTGCTTTGTTCAACTTTCGCATCCCTGCCTGTAATTTCTTTGAAGCAACCTTACCCTGGAGGCTTTCACTTTGATTTTCTTCCTGAATTTGTTTGAGGTACAGGAAGATATTAGTGAGTGATGGTTTTTGACTACTGCCTGTTAATCCCACATCAACACTATCTTTATTGCTTAATCCAGGATCATGAAATGATAAATGGGCATTGGAATAGTCCCATTTCAACTGCTATTTAGCGTTCTCTTTTGACCCCCCTGCTGTGTTTCTTCCTTGAGGTCTTTTTCCTTCTTTGTGTTTTTTCAGGTTTGTCCTGGGAGGTACTGCTGTCAGTGTTCAGAGTGCCTTCGCTGTTGGAGGATGAGACGTCCTGCCAAGAAGAGTCTGATCTATCTGTTACGGAAAAGAACTTCTCGCCCCACCAGCCATTCAGGGGATGAAGTTCCCATCTGCTTGAAATTCCACTTCCCGGGCCCCGGCGAGGTGATTTCCTTAGTTTTAGCTGCTACGAGGGCAACCTTATCTTCCTCACCTTGATCTGCCCTTTGTATAGCTGGCTTCACAACAGCCTCAAGGCTCTGACTTGGATTAACATTGAACGTTTCCCAGAAATGTAGTTGGGGGGTTATTTCCATTGTTATTTCCATTATTTGCAGTAGCGTTCTACCCCTATATCTTTAAACAGTGCAAAAGTTTCAAGCGTAAAATCCCCATCCTCTTGTATATGGGCAACGCTGCCTGAGTCAGTAGTGGGATCATATTCCTTTGTTTGCTGGAACCTCTGGGCTCCCGTCTAGCTCTACTGCAGTTTTCTTGTTGTTTCGGATTTTTTGCAGCCTCAAGGGCAGCTCCGAAGCTTGCGCCACCCGTTACCAAGGACCCAGTGGTCCGCGGCTTAGCGGTCTCCCCCATGTTAAAGCTTGCTGTGATGGTTTTGCTTCCTTTAGTCCATGCCCCCGCTTGGACAACAATCCAAAAGTCCACGGTCCCGGCTCCGAGCTGCAGCACAAGTCGCTGCAATGCTCAGCGCAGCTACCCCGTGAAACCCGCAGCCTCCAACTGGACCCAATTGAATATCCGCTAGTCAATGACGGAGAGCAGGATGGCAAGAGTGGGCTGTGAAATAGGCAATCGCCTGCTTTGCTGCTAATATTAGTAGTGTATACTTTCATAATCCTGCTGTTAGAGTTCTCTCCAGGGGCTAGACGTAGAGCTTACACCTCCTGTTGGATGTCTCAGGGACAGAAATGAATTCAGAGACATTGCTTGGATCAAGGAAGCTGCCAAGAAGAAGAGCTGAAAGAACTGTCAGGAGGAGTACTGACCAATTGCTGTGTTGTTGCTTTGCTTGGTTGGCCAGCAGTTGCTGCTTCTGCCTTGGGCAGTGAAAGAAATAGACTGAGATTTCTTTACTTGGCTGCTGAGTATCTAAAAGGCTTGAAATAGAGCTTGCCTCCTGTTCATGAAGTCTCTGGGATAGCAAAGACTTCACTTACCTCTGGGTACCGCCTCTGGAACCGTGAATTTCAGTTGCCACAGAAGGGGAAAGCAGCCAACACTATCACCAACACCGCTGCTGGCTCTGTGTCCTGAAGGCACCACAGAAGGCACCGCCGCACTTTACTCTGCAACCCTGGTCTCATCGATGACGAAGTCCACCGCCACCACCAAGCCGCTGCTTGCACCACGACCTGTGGGTACCGCACTCCACACCGCCTCACTTCCCTCTGCTGCCCTGGTCTCACCAACGACGGTGCTGCCCGCTGACCTTGACACTCATGACTGCACCATGGCTTAGGGGCAACACTTATAAGTCACACGATGCACCGTTGCGTCCCACATCGCTGTCTGGGCTGAGCAATGCCAGCTCCCATGAACTGGCTCTGTCACTTGCACCATGTCCTCTCAGCACTGCCACAAGCACTGGCTCACAATTCACCACAACCCTGGTCTCACTGTGCCGCTGGACGACTGTCACTGAGCTGTTGCCTGCCCCGCGGCTTGAGGGCACCGCGTGCGGCACCTCTACGCTTCACATCACAACCGTGACAGTTGCCACAACCAGCCTGCACCAATGTAGTCGGCCGGAACAAAAAGGTACTGTTTAGAAGTCTGCTAACACTAACACCGGTCCGTGCCACTGTGGTCGGCTGGATCTATTGGATTCTGGAGCTACCAGCCTTTAAGGAACTGAATGTTTAAATTTATACTTGGAAAGTGTCTGTTTTGATTACTGTATGTTGGTCTTTTATAATTTTGGTCTTGTTTGCCCAGATAAATATTGTTTATTTTTCTAAAACTAGCATGGTGTCCTTTTGTAGTGGTTTCACTGTATTACTGTTAGTTATGTGCAAATGCTTCACACACTGCCTCTGACATAAGCCTGACTGCTCGTGCCAAGCTACCAAGGGGGTGAGCAGAGGGTATTTCAGTAGTGTATCCCCCTCATCCTGACTAGAAGGAAGGGTCCCTATTTGAACAAAGGTGCAAACCACTGCCAACTAGAGATCCCCATTTCTAACACTCCCTATGTGTAACAGCCATTGCTCTTAGATGTTTCAGAAACAAACTTGTGCTTTATGAGTTTATTCTTGAGCAGAATTGGAGGATAAACATGGCACCTGCTCTGAAAATCCTCCCACTTTTAGAGTAATGGCCAGAATGTGAGTTGGTCTGAAGGTGTACAGATCCCTTTCCAGGCAGTGGGATCTTTAAAAATGGTGTGCAGTGCTCTTCCAGGAGAGGGATGGGCCATTGCCTCTACTGAGGTGGCAGACTGGTTGGCCACCCAGATGGATTGCGCCTGTAATTTGTACTCAGTTAGCACATGAGTATTACTGGTTGATTCTGTAATAACAATGAGGAGGTGGCCAAGTCCCCATTGTCACTGGGGTCTCTCCTTGTTTGCAAGGGGCCGGGGCCACATAAGGAAAAGGGAACTCCTTTGACCAACTCCCTATGCGATGTTACTAGCACAGGAGCAATACGATTCTAAGAAAGGGCACTAACTGTGCCACCTAGGAGTGCATACGGACGTACACCAAGATCGCCAGTCTATGGCACCCTTTGGAATTGTGCCTCTGGCCCTGAACTGAGGAAAGGATATGTTTCGCCTGACTCAGGTGCACGGTCCCAGGCTACACACTTTGCACAGGTCTAGCCCAGGAAGGTACAGCGCCGTCTGGAACCATGTGCCGGGTGCTGAGAATACTTTGCAGATATAATACTTTAGCACTGTTGATGCAGATTGCATGTTTTTTTGGCATATTTAATGTTACAAATTATAAACTAAACAGATACTTTCTTGTTGTCCTCAGAGTCGTAGTCCGCTGAGATCTGCGGGGCAAAGGCAGCTCCCATCTCCACGGTATGTAACCAAATCATTAATTTGTGTCATAATACTCTAACCATCACATTTTGCAACTTACTTAACTTTCTTGCATTTCCTCTGTAATTTACCACTATAATCCATTGACTGGATATAATCATGTGTTTTTTAGATATGGAATCTGTTCTGCCTGCTAATGAGTCGCTCAACATTAAGCTGAATTTGTATTTGATCAGCAAAATCATGTTTCTAATTTTATCCTCATGAAAGTATAAGTTTTTTCTCAAGTGACAATCTCAAGGTCATGCCTGAAATGAGATATTATTCGGATTTAGGGATTATATTATAGTTTGGAGGACAGGTTACTCTAATGGACTAAAATGCCAGTCGAAGCCGAAGTGATATCACACATTTTTCACCATTAGTGTCATCACAACAGTCTGTCATATGGCTTTCAACCCATAATGAGAGCACAATTAATATTGTATTTGTCCACTAGTGTACACCAAAACCTTAACATGTATTAAAACATCACATAAAACACTTTAAAAAGGATAAAGTTAGTTTTTATGCCCACCTCTACTTTATATGTCATATATTGAATATGAACTATGTTGTTGGCTTACACAAAGGTGAAGGTTTTGTTCAAGCTTATAATTTTTCATGTATTAACAAAAATTAAAAAGGTAGGTGTTTAACAATGTTTACCTATATTTGACTTTTGTCATTTTTCATAATTGTGTGCATTATTCTACTGAATTTATTTGATAGAACTTAATCCCAGTCTGAACAGCGGAAAATAAACAACGTATATGAGGAGACTGCTTACCTTCTGCTCTTAGGACTGCTTTTGTCACCTCTGAGGGTAGGGGTTGCAAACGCAATGCCAGGGTCCTGAGGGACACACCAGGGTCAAAGATGCAACCCTTGGTGACTCCTAAATTACGCCAATAGTTACTCTGTCACAAACGGGCACATAGCTGTTGAGCCTATCAAACCAGCAATACAGATGTGAAATAATTACTGTATAATGATAACTTCTTGTTTATTGAAAAAATGTAAAAGAGCATGACAATAATACAAGAAATCAAAATGGAGTAAAGGTTCTAAAGTTATGGGAAAAAAAAGTTGCCTATTAAAATGTATGCTCTCACTAAAAGTCAAAACTCCATTGAAAGTATATCTTGTTGTATACATCCTTACACTGCTGAAAATGCTTAAATATGAAGCAAATATTGTCTAAATTCATGGTGAAAAGAGTGTTTTTTGTGGAAGCATTTCATACCAATGTACAAAGAAGGTGACAGTGTTGGGCATCTACCAGGATCCATGATCGATTCAGGAACTTAAGAAAGTGCATGATCACCCTCCAACAAAGGACCCTGGAAGAGAATAAGAGCCTGGAAACAGAGTTGAAGGCTCGAGTATGCTATGGTTCCAGTGATAAGATGGACATGACTTGTGGTAAAGGATTGGCCTTTGGGACTTGACTGGAGATGGTGCAGGGTGAAGGAAGCTACTGGACTCAAAAGCACAACTATGGAGAGTTATGGAAATCCTCCCACTTGGGCCTCCCCCTGACACACACTACCCTCCAATAGTCCTAGGTTAACAGGAAGCATTGGCTCTCTAAGTGTGGAAATGTCCACAGCAAGGTGCATGGCATGTGCTCTGGCCCTGAGTGGAGAAAAGGATCGTGATAACTGGCATTCTGACTTTAGTGGCCCAGCTCACACACTAATTCATGGTGCTTGCTGAGGGCTATGCCAGCCCTTTGACTGACATTCAGAGCCTGGTTCTGAGACTTGGGGCAGAGCCCCAAGCATAGCCTCTAGCTGACATGGGATTACTCTCCATGTCCTGGGTTGTCAACACTCGACATTGGTGGGAGCCTTTTCCCATAGAATTAGCACTGAACAGACCCCTTTCTCTGATTCAGAAGGAGTGTGACACTCATTGGATCTATTAATGTAAAATTCCATCTAGACACCTACATCCTCACATGGACTTCCTTTGTAAATATTGAAGGCATGTTGTGTAAAGCATGCATCATTGCAGGACTGCATGTGGATTAAATGTGACATTGCTGAGAGCGGTTGGATCCCATTTGATTGCTCCTAGTTTTATATAGTCCAAGATGGAGGTTGTTTTGCTTGTTTTCCTGAGCTGAGGGGTGTAACACTAGACACTGAAGTGTAGGGGGGTGGAGACAATGCTTTTTTTAGAAATCACATGATAACCTTTTCAGCAGGGCTTTGCCGGATAGTCCTTTCTGAGCACTGCCAATTGGAATAAACATGTGGTATGGGAGATGAATCAGCAGATTTGTGTTGTTAAAGGGAGGTAACTTCAATACCAGCCCTGCTCTATTTCTTGTTCCCTGTTTGAAACTTCAGGAATGCTGATGACAGTCAGGTGCAGAGGTTTTGCCCATCATTTTGAGTATGTTTTGTGTACTCCTGCGTGGAAACAGTATCTGCTGTGAGAGCCATTACATTTTATAAAAATTGTGTTTGCACTATAGAAAGAATTATGAAGAGAAACAACCCAGACAGTTTTTTTCCACTGACAGTGCGATGTATCTGGGAGGTATGTATGACAGTGTTACACAAATTATCCCACATCTTGTTCAGAGTTCTTGAAGATCAAGGACAATAGTACTATACAGGGTATTAGAACATTGGAATGTGGAGCACGATCGTGAGCAAGATGCTTGTGGCATCGAAACGCGTAGATCACTCGCTTTCATGCAAATAAGATCGCAATAAAATCCTATTGTGGAAATCCAGAAGGAGAGCGCCTAAATTCTTTTGTGGAAATGAAAGAAGTGTTTGAATACGTAACGGTGTGGTTCTGCCGTAGGGAGACGCACCCACAATGAGCGCTAAACGGCTTGGGAAACTTGAACTTTAACTTTAAACCCTTATAGACGATATATGAAGTCTTCTATGTACTTGCAAATTTGTCTTTTATACGTTCAATTTACCAGTTTGTATCGTTACACTTCCACCAAACACTCTGTCACTGTTGTTTTAGTTTTGTAGTGACTCATTTATCGGTATTTAGTAATCCATTCACTACATTAAAACACTAATGGGCACATATACAATAACTGGCATATCCACAGGAATATGTCAGTTATTGTGCTTCTGACACCACCACCATGGATGTGCAAGTGCAACGTATCTCCAGCAATGGTCTGGGGGCCATATGCTCAGACTGCTGTGTTAATCCTTACACCTGCTTCAAGGTAGTGCAGGGTTTTGACACAACATGAGCCCAAAAGTGACAAAGTGAAATTTTGTAGATTTCAGTCAGCCACTTTTAGGAGTTGTTCCTGTGCTGGAACGCCCACCCCCTCCATGTAGGAATGTCTCCTGGTACAGGGATGTACAATGTGACCCACCTCACAGATACGTCACATTCTAAATACCACATACCATGGCGCATCTTTTGCACCACTGCTTCATCATAAAAGTGATGCAGCGGCGGTGTAAAAGAGGCACAAGGGTGTTGTAAATCTGCCTCTAACAAACACTTACAAATTCTCCGAGGCAGTTTCACTAGCAGTGCATTGTTTTTTAATTTACTTTTGTTATTATTTTACATTAAAAATATGAAATGTAACTTTAAAAATAAAATAAATATAAGTATTTATAATAAAAATGTAGGAAATTACTATAAAAAGAAAGAAATATAATAATTAGTATATTTTAAAATTATAATTTACAAAACCTTAGAAATTCACTGAAAAAACCATAGGTTTCAGGCACGTTATAGTTAGGAAATAGCATTTAAAAACCGTGGAAATTCACTGAAAAAACCCTAGGTTTCAGGCACGTTATAGTTAGGAATTAGCATTTAAAATAACTCAGAAATTCACTGAAAAAAACCATAGGTTTCTAGCACGTTATAGTTAGGAATTAGCGTTTAAAAAAACCTTAGAAATTCACTGAAAAAACCACAGGTTTCAGGCACGTTATAGTTAGGAATTAGCATTTAAAAAACCTTAGAAATTCACTGGAAAAACCATAGGTTTTAAGCGCGTTATAGTTAGGAATTAGCATTTAGAAAAACCTTAGAAATTCACTGAAAAAACCATAGGTTTCAGCCATGTTATAGTTAGGAATTAGCATTTAAAAAAACTTTAAAATTCACTGAAAAAACCATAGGTTTCACCCATATTACACTTAGCAGTACAAACGCCCCGCAAACACGCAAAGCGCCCCGTGAACACGCAAAAATTAAAAAAAACGCAAATTTGCACAAATTCGCGAATTTTGCGGATCGCGAATTCGCAAACTTCGCCCATACTTAGTAAAATGCACTACTAAAAAATGTAGAATATGTCTATTCACCTTACCCATTCCAAAATAGTAAATGTGTTTTACTAAAATGCAAAAGATATTATTCATTGTCCAGAATAACACTGTATATCTGTGTATATTTAGACATCATTATCAAACTACTTTTTGAATACTTCATGTGTTTACCCTATTTCTATTCCTCATCTATAACTTAGTCTAACTCTACTAATTACTTACCCCATCGACTTTCGAACTAGCCTCTCCTCTAGTATTTATCTGCAACCTTGTAGCTTGCGGTTCTTTATTTTTCTCACTGCTTAAACCTATAATTACGTAACATTCATTAACCTAGGCCTCTCAGTTTATTGTCTAATTTTTATATTATTAATTTCCTTGTGTTCCTCTACTAACCTTTTTTTATGCAGTTGCTTGTTATCTAGTCTGTCAATCCTTGAATATCTTATGTTTTTCACTAATGGTTCTTCTTAATTCAAAAGTCTTTCTAGTATTCCTTACTCAATATGTTCTTTTCCCTTAAGACCTTGCTTAACACGATTTTTATCGTTTCTTGTTTTAAGTTAGAGAAAATACATCGACTGAGTCCATTCAATATTGTCTATAATGTCAGGTTAGTTTACTTACTCACTAACTTGTCATACAACGTTCTTTAACTCTCACAGAAATATTTCCATTTTCTATTCAGGAATGTCTAAGGAGCAATTGAAAACGGGTCTGAACTCCGGAACGTCTTCGGTGAAGGGCGCACTCATTAGTGAGCGCGCGCCTCACCAAGGATTCCCCACAACTCTGTGGTAAATGACTAGATCGCTACAGCGTCTTTCAGCCACGGCCTGTGGAGGGAGTTGCGGTGGGACAGGCAGGCGGGGCGGGGGAGGGGCAGGGTGAGGGGTGATAAACAACAGAATCTGGATGATTGCAGGTAAGTAAACAATTAAATTATTAAAATGAATTTCGGGCCATATTATCAACAAAAGGCGATAGATAATCGCCGCTTTTATCGGCAGGAAACTGCCAATAAAGCGGCGATAATGGGCTTGATAATATGCCCTTGTGAATTCCCATAGCAGCCCAGGTTAATACTAGAACCTGGGCTGCTATTGGAATTTACAAGGGCCTATTATCAAGCCCATTATCGCCGCTTTATCGGCAGTTTCCTGCTGATAAAAGCGGCGATAATGTATCGCCTTTTGTTGATAATATGCCCCTTCGTTCCGTGCCCTGCATCACATTTTGCGATGCAGGGCATGGTACGAAATTCATTTTATTAATTTAATTGTTTACTTACCTGCAATCATCCAGATTCTGCTGATTATCACCCCCCACCCTGCCCCTCCCCCGCCCTGCCTGCCTGCCCCACCGCAACTCCCTCCACGGGTCGTGGCTGACAGTTACTTGTACTGAACTCAAGCATAATAAATAATAAAAAAATGATATATTATGAAATTATCACCTGGGAAGACACAACAAAATACAGTTACAATATGTATTTTACAACACAAAATAATTTGTAAACCATTTCATTTGCCTTTTTTGCTGTTCTGAGAATATATTGAATTTCACTAGAAACAGTTAGTTCAATAGTACTCATCACAGAACAGCGGGCAAAAAATAGACAATCAATAAGATTATCTTAAAAAAAAACATTCAACATTCTCAATAACAATTTAAAAAATAGAAATAAAACATATCTTAAATGTTTTTTTCTAAGAGCAATTTCTTTCGTAGATATGACACATCTTAAACAATCATAAAATAACAAAACATTATGATTATTTTCTTACACTATAAATAATGTTACTTACAAATATATGCTAAAAATTCACAACAAAAAGTCCTTAATGCTTTCACACATTTTTCCACACGGCCAAATAGTATGCATCAAATCCTTTGTTTGGAAGTTGTTCAATAGTAATCCTGAATGTCCGCCTCCCAACCTTCTGATCCAAAATCACCGACATCATCTACGGGTCCCCCAGGACTCATCCATCAGTCCGACCCTGTTCAACATATACATGGCCACTCTCACACAAGTAGCCCACCATCACAACCTCAATATCATCCCCTTCTATCGACGACACCGAGCTCATCCTCTTCCTCACCAAGAGACCACATACCAGCAAAAGCAACCTCCACGACACAATGAAAGACGTCACCAACTACATAAAGAGCAGCACTGTAAACATAAACTCGCACAAGATCAAGGGACTCATCCTCAGACCCACCCCCTCAGCCTCGGACAACTCCTGCTACCTGACTACACTGTGAACAGTACCGACACCTACCAACCATGTCCACAACCTAGGATTCAACCTCAACTCCTCCCTCTCCATGTGTAACCAAGTCTACACCGTCTCCTCGTACTGCTATAGCACCCTCCACATGCTCCGCAACATTTACAAGTGGATCCCACCCAAAAGAAGAAGAACAGTAACACATGCCCTCATCAGCAGCAGACTACACTGTGGCAAAACACTCTACACAGGAATTCCAGCCAAACACCTACAACAACTACAACAAATCCAAAAGACCTCCGCCTGAGTGATTATGAATGTTCCCTGCTACAGCCACATCACTCACCACCTGATACACCTACACTGCCTCAATATCAACAAGAGGATCACCTTCAAGCTCCTCACCCTCACTTACAAAATACTCTACACCAGACTAATCTACCTTAACAGCAGTAATCCTAACGGGCAAATTTTGATCTTAAAATATTGCCTTTAAAAATATTAGGTAAGAATTTGGTAACTCTTTGGGCAAACATTGCTTAAAAACTAATTGACTATCAT
Organism: Lissotriton helveticus; assembly: GCF_964261635.1. Taxonomy (NCBI): domain Eukaryota; kingdom Metazoa; phylum Chordata; class Amphibia; order Caudata; family Salamandridae; genus Lissotriton; species Lissotriton helveticus. Next base: position 1,461,146,058 of record NC_136059.1, read on the forward strand.
TACAATGTATCCAATCTTTCGGACATTTTAAATAAACAATGTAATGTCCAGATGTGGTGGAAGGTCCATCATGAAAAATAATTGCAATAGCTACAAAAGAGTTCTTCCTGATATTGAACATTGACCAGCTACAAAATGTTTAATTAAAGAATCCAATTTTCTAGCATCAGCTCTACAACGTTGCAGCATTAAAATAACATACTGTCCATATCTTTGTATAAGTAATATTGATGACATTTCTGATTTACATTGGCTACACTCCATGTTTTGACTTGCTCCTCTAATTAGATTCTTAAAAGACACTGATTTACAGTCAGGTGAAATCAAATATATGACTCTTTCAGTGTCTATGTTAGTGCTACATGTAAACAAACAATGTTGACAGTCATGTTGCCATTTATAAGAAAGGCCAAAAAGGTTTTCAACATCTATACCTTCATCTTCCAGTACACCAAGCATAAACATTAAAAATTCCTGACAATCTTGCAGAATATTCTGCGTAAACTGATTACAAAACATTTTGAATATCACAAACACTTTGTATTTTACTTTTATCACTACTTCTTTTTTCATAAACAGAATTCAAGAATGAACAGAATCTTTTGTCCTGATTTTCTACAATTTGCTGTTGCAAACTTTCAAGAAACAAAACAACATTAACAACTACATTAGCATAACAGTTGACACCACAACTATTTTCAAACCGATAACCAACATTCTCTTCAACACTTTCCTTTCTCTTTTTGCTTGCAGGCGCAACTTCATCGTGCTTTTTTTCTTTCTCTGCAGTTTCACTACAGATATTCTCAAATCTTCTTCTTCTACATACCACACGCTTTTCAAATACTGGATATTGACCTAAATTGGGTGCATATTCTCTTCTTAAACTATTATACTCTTTCACACAATTTACATCTGCACAAACCTTTGTCTCATCAAAATCAATCAAGTACAATCCAGATAAAGTTCTGACTCGAGACAAAGCAACATATGCCATACCTTCTTTAGATACGGTACTTCCAATATTCACTAACGCACTATCTACACTTAAACCTTAAGATTTATGAATGGTCACCGCATATGCCAAAGAAACAGGAAACTGTTTTCTGCAGAAATACAAATCTTTTACAAGCAAAAATTGAGCTGCACAACGACTAAGTTGTTCTACTTCAGCAATTTCATCAAATTTGATTTTCAAAAATTCAATCCCACCTCTATTTACATAATTAACAAAATCAACAATTTTAGCCAATGCTCCATTTACTAAACCTTTTTCCACATTCAAAATACGTCACAAAATTACCCTACAGTTTACACATGCATACAAATTCTTTTCTAAACCAGCAGTTTTACTTATCGATTTCGCTAAAGAATCCAATTTCCTCTTCAACTTTTCACTCAAAATATTAGTGATTCCTTCATGTTCTATTGTATCAATTGCTTCCAATTTTATAATTTCTTCATTTTCCAACTTTAACATTTCTTCATTGAATGTAGCACATTCACGCAGTGTTGGCATTAAGCAGATTACAGATTTGTTTTCTGCAATTCTCATGTATATTTTCTCTGGGACAATATTTTCATTTGGAAACAAATTGGAAAGTAATCGTCTCTGTAAAGCTTGTTTGCCATGTTCGCTCATTTTGTAGATTATAAGCGATCCGAGCATTCATACGCTCCAATTTCTCGATGAGATAACATCTCCCAACTGTAACTGTATAATTTCTTACTTAGACTCTTCTCATGGGAAATCTCTTCCCACATTTCCTTCAATTGCGTCTTTTCTGACTTTGTTATGTATGATGCCACATATCGAGCAACAGCAATGGAATTGTCTGCAACATATTGAATATCCATATTAGCATTCCACATGGACAAAATGACTGAGTTGTAGTCATTTATGTATTTTGACTCGTCATTTCTTCATAAGCTGTAGGTATTTATTGGAGACTTTCTTGTGACTGCTCACTCTTCCTTTCGATATTACAGGTGGAAATGCAAAACGGCATTTGGTGTAGAATTTGTCCTTAGATTTGTACTTTCGACAACAGCATTTCCCACAATGATGTCTTTGGAATCGAAAGACTTGTTGTCTTAAGTCCTTATCTTGTGTACTTTTGGGTACATCACATGTAGCATATTCTTCAATAAAAGACAGCACAGTATCATCTGAGTCTGTTCCAAATTTGGGAGCATCTTTGATCCATAATAGCATACAAATGTGAGGAGCACCTCTCGCTTAATACTCCTTTCTCCAAAAGAAATCCAGAACCTCTCCAAGAGGAGGATTTTTTTATTGGTGATAAAAGACATCATAGCTTTGAATCTATGATTGAAATACCTGCATACATTAACAGGATCCAAAGAGCACAATTCTCCAGGTGTCTTGTATTCGATATTTAGTATATTTGGATTTGCCTCTCCAAAAATTGAAGTAAATCATCCCAAGCATATTCAGCACAGCTTAGAGTAAGGAACCATGTAGGAGTTCCTAAGTTCCTTAGCATACATTTTAGTTCTCTGTGACGACGGTACCAGTACTCATTAGTACCACACTGACATGCCATCAGATTAATCAGCTGAGATTCCAAAACATTATCTTTCTGCTGTACTTTATCCATGTATTCTTTTGCCGAAACATTTTGCAGATGTACACCTGTTTTCAATATATGGTTTACAGCATAAGAAATTCCAGACAAATCACTCTCAAACAAAAGATGAAACAAATACGGAATACATTGTCGAAATCTTGGATCTTCTGCATATAATCTTGATGTCAGGTATTCAGATGCAGGAATCTGCACAGGTCGTTCATCATATTGTCCGCCTTTTCCTGCAGGAAACAACGAGCTTCCAAGCTTTTTTCCCATACACTAATGGGACTTCCTTTTGCTTCTTTCATTTGGAATAACTCTATAGCATTCCCCATCCTTTCTTTGGAATGCAATGGATGAACACTGTAATGTCCGTAGATTTCTTCAGTTCTGGACACATTCACTTTTTCAATTTGTCCAGATGGCAAGTCACTGTCTTCTTGTACCGTTATTTCCACTTCTCCCACATACACATTTTTGTAATATTGATTATGTTTTTTTACCAGATACAACGTTGTCTTTTTCACTTTCCTAACATCCACTAATTCTTGCCAGATTTTCTTACTCTTAGTAGGAACGCCATTAACAAGAATAACTAGAGGTTCATCCTCTACATTTTCTACACCAATAGTTTCAATATTTATCTTTAAATCTAGAGGTAAATATACAACTCTTCCCTTTAATACTCTCTGTAAATCTGAAGGAGGCCATTTTCCTGTCTTAGGCTCCATACGAACAATAGCCTGAAATGGATGCACACATTGAAGAATAGACTCATAGGTATTTAATCCATCAGTTCAGATGGAATATTTACTTACTCAAGATTATTATGCACTGCTCTAGCAGGCATTTTGTTCTCATCTAAGTTTTTTATAACAATATTTACAAATACGCTGATCAGAACCCAAATCAAAACAATTCTCAACCAACAAATAAGTTGCAAAATCCTTCCACTCATTATTATTTTCCTGTTCACTTTTTAAATACAAATCAACACTCCTGGTCTGATTTTTATAATGAATTCGTCGACAACAGATACAATAATAATGTGGCCTTTCACCTGAAATAACCTTAAACTTTATAATTTCTTGCTCAAAATTTTCTACACTGCAATGTTCTACATTCTCTTCCACATTTTCTTCTATTAATGTCTCAGTTTCTGCACTGTCTTCCTGAGGACCAAAGTAACTAAGCTGAATTTCATCACATACATTTGTTACATCTGATCAACTTTTTTAACATTAGTGCTGGAGTTTTTGCATAATACAATGTTCTCACTAATTTCCTCATTTCAGAATGATGTACTGCTAACATCCTGAAATGGTGAAAAACACTTCGACATACTTTTTTAGAAATACAAGCCAGATAATGACCTTGCAAACCAGTATTTTCTCTCACTCTGCAAGGGTCTAGTCCTAATCTTTTGTTTAACACTTTTCTTAGAATAGTTACGTAAGAAATTGCGTAAAAAATCAATAGATTCTTGCCGCACTCCGCAAATACTACTACAATTCCAAGTGTACACTGGAGCTTTAGGACGTCTCCCTAAAACTTCACCAGCAAACACCTCTTCTGCATTTCTAGGAACAATTGTCAACTGCATGCAACAAATCATTACTCTGAAGATAACTTTCTTCCTTAAAAAGAGGTTCAGAACTTGAACTATGTTTCCATTCACCCAAAAAAACTCAAACAAATTACTTCTGTTAATTAATCTTCTCCACCTACTTTTGGCCTTCATTAAACGGATTGGCTTATCTAGTGATCTAATTCTATTGATTACTAAAATGAAAAATGTCCTTTTCAATTCCAAAGTTTTCTGAACTACATTTTCTGTACCTTTCTTCTTCTTATAAAATACTGTTTTTGTCTTAAATACCTTAATTTCTTAAATTAAATTTGAGACAAATCTATTATAAAACATTTTTTTCCTAATTTCCATAAATTGGTTTTTTTCTCCTTTTACTATACACAGTTTTCTCTGCACTTGATTTTCCATGATTGTTCTCTTTATTTGTATTTTTCTTTTTCGTTGCTGATACACTAATAACTAATAAAAATTTTCTGTTTGTGCACACTACTCTTAGTCTTTAATATTTTCCTCAAAAAAGTGTTCCTTGTCTTACCAGGACTTTCTTTCTCTTTGTTAACCCATTGCTCTTCATGTAAATCTTGTTTACGACTTCTCTTTAAATACACACCTTTCTTTCGTTGTTTCCTCTTTTGAAACCTAGTAGGCATCATACAGTTTTTTCAGTATCGATAAACAGAATCTATAATAAAAAAATATATATAACATTACAAAAATATATATATCAAATATTCAATTATATTACTTACAAGAACAGAGGGAGGATTATGAGGACAAACCTGGGACTATAAAAATAAAAGGACTTACAACAAAAGAAGGAGTATGAAACAAGGAAAATATAATAAAAAAAGAGAGTATGAATAGACACTGCAATATAACAGAATACAGGAAGTATGGATAAACTGGAAAGTATGAATAGGTAAGGGAGAGTATGAAGAGAAAGATGGAAATATGAGAAGAACAAAGAGTGTAAGAAGAAAAAAAGAGAGTAAGAGGACAGAGGGGACACTATAAGAAGAGAGAGAAGGACTCTAAAGAAAAAAAGGAGGAACATGTGAAAAGATACACAACTATAAGAACAAAAACAAGTAATACTAGCAAAGAACACTATGTATAAGGACAGAGAGAACAGTACCAGAAGAAAGCACGAACAATGTCAGGAAAAGTGGAGCAAAAGGAAAAAAGGGGTAAAGAAGAACAGAGGATACTTTCTGAGGTGAAAAGAAGGAGTATAAACAGATGGAGGATTATAAAGAGTGAAAAGTGTATGACGAAAGAGGCAAAAGTATGACAAGACAAACAAATATAAAGAGAGAGCTCAGTACGAAAAGACAGAGCATATGAGGAAAGTGCTGCAGAGTGTATACAGTGAATCAAGTGTTGTAAATCAATCTAGGACCCTAGAGTACTTTTCCTGATTCATGCCCTTATATAGGTATAGTTTATCCGAACCTTATATAGGCATAGAAATCCAAGAATCTACAACGATTTCTTAGAGAAACCCGCCTTCAGCAGCTCGGGACTTCCCCTTGCCTGTATGCTAATTTATCTAGGAAATCGAGGAGTTTTGTAGGGATTAAGTCCCTATATGACGTTATTAGGTCCAATCACACGTCAATCTCAGCACCTTCATAGTATAAATATGCCCAGATTTGCCCAGACAAACACACGGTGGTTTGGAGCAGATCGACTTACTGCTTGCCCGACGCCCTACAGCAGCAAGCGCCGAAGGAATCCGACCCTCCAGCAGACATACTGAGAGACGCTGTCTTTTCTCCAGCCGAGAAATCCAGCTCCAGTGTTTCCGGTTTACCCTTGCGGGTTGCTGGGAAATCGAGTTCCAAGAGAGAGATACAAGACCTCCTTCATTCTAAACCAAAGGTAAGGAGCTGATTTAAAGTCTTAGAGAATTCCTTATCAGACTCTTGGCAGAGAATTGCTAAACTTAAAGCTACTCCTTACTTACTCCCTCCCTAGTACTAGACTTAGGTTAGGTACACCGGGGTAGGCGTATTTTAGAAACACCAGTTGAGTACTTTTAGCCATCTTTTATCATTGTATGTATTTTATACGTTTTAAGCAACTTATGGCTTAGAAACCATATCATGCTTTTACAGTACTACTTTATAATACTGTTCGTATTATACGCCTTGTACTTTATAACCAGTATTACGATTGTAGCAGTACATTTCTTATGCTTGAGAGATAAGACTGTTCAATAAATATTTTTATTGAAAACGCCCGTCTTTTCCTTTTCTCAGCAATTCTGGTGAAACGAAGCATGCACGAATGACTGAGTGAAATAACTATCTATTGTTTCCGCGACTCTAGAGATACGTTTCATTCTGGGGAAACAAAGTTGTCATGTTATACGGTTGTCAGAAACTAATCCCTTCTTGTTTGTTCGAGAAAGTTTCTAGTGACCTCTGAGCTAGCACTCACAATTAAGTTTAATAGACTCGGTAGAGACCTAGTTGACCTCAGTCCTACGTCTAATCTACAGGGTTTTTTATTCCAATGCGCAGAGCCTATTGGGAATATCGGAACTATACTACACAAAGAGCAGTAACAGATGTGAGTAAACAATATGAACAGATTTAGGAAGTTTAAACAGAGAGGACAGAAAATAAAAATAGAAAAGAAATATGAAGAAACAGTGGAAAATATGAACACAGACAGAAGGAATATAGGACAAAAGGCAATATAAGAAAAACTCAGTAGTAAGAGGACACATTATGAAGTAAGAGAAGAGAGAGGAGAATATGAAAACAGGGAGCAGTGTAACAACAGGGGGTAAACGGAGGAGTGAAATGTCACAATAAGAAAACACGACAATATTAGTAGAGAGTGCAAAGTATAAGAAAAAACAGAAGAAATGTTAGAACAGACACAAGAGTATTAGAAGAAAAAGCTAAGTATGAGAAAACAATAGGGAATACCTGCAAAGAACAGTAAGAATAAGAAGAAACATAGAATATAACAACAGAATAGTATATATGAAGAAAGACGAAGGGATGTAAAAAGACACAGAGATAAAAATATAGAGAAAAGACAAATATAAAGGAAGACTGACCGTATAAGCAGAGAGGGAGTACTACGAGAAGACAGTAACTATGACGACAGTGGTGAATATAAAGACAAGAGACAATATAAACAGTAGGACAAACATGCAAAAATAGGAGCAAGTATGCAAAAAAAAGTATAAAAAGAGAACAGAATATAAGAAAAAGAAGATGGTACAATGAGAGAGGAAGGAGTTAGAAAAGAGAGGAGGGAGTATGACAACAGAGGGCCATATTATCAAGGCCCGGTGTTAAAATTATCGCCGTTTTATCGGCAGGAATCTGCCGATAAAACGGCGATAATGGGCTTGATAATACGCCCTTGTTAATTCCCATAGAAGCCCATGTTAACACCATGTTAACACCATAACATGGGCTTCAATGGGAATTAACAAGGGCGTATTATCAAGACCATTATCGCCGTGTTATCGGAAGTTTCTTTCCGATAAAACAGCGATAATTTTAACACTGGACCTTGATAATATGGCCCAGAGTGTAGAAAATATGCAAAAAGGAGCGAATATGGGAGCATATTATCAAGCCTGGGTGATACAATTATCGCAACTTTATCGACAGGAAAGAACATATTATAAAGCCCATTATCACAACTTCATCGGCAGTTTCCTGTCAATAAACTGGCAATAATTTTAACGCCCAGGCTTGATGATTTGCCCCATAGGGGCATATTATCAAGGACCGGTGTTAAAATTATCGCCGTTTTATCGGCAGGAAACTCACCGATAATGGGCTTGATAATACGCCCTTGTTAATTCCCATAGAAACCCATGTTCTGGTTTTAACATGGGCTTCTATGGGAATTAACAAGGGCATATTATCAAACCCACTGTCGCTGTCTTATCTGCAGTTTCCTGCCAATAAAAAGACAATAATTTTAACACCGGTCCTTGATAATATGCCCCATAAATCCTTTATGTACACACATGCACAGTGTGATATTACACACAAAAAATCAGACCATGTATTTTACCATTTACTACTGAAAAACGTTTAACGGACTATACATATTCCACGTATATAATTACTACATATCAATGAACAACAATGACTCATTTTCCAAATACATATGCATTTTACTACATTATTTCTGCCGCTATTACATCAAAAAAACTAACACAATAAAACAACAAAGACGCACAAGGGGCTTCTAAATATGCCCAGACTATATACAGAGGGAGAGAAACGAGAAAGAAGACAGAACAGGGAGTATCAAGAAAAAAATGAAATAAGAAGAGAGAGAGAAGAAAATGAAGAGACAGAAGGAATAAGAGGAGAGACAAGAAAATATAAAAACGAAGAACAACAATATCAGCAAAGAGTACAATATAAGAAAAAGACAGTAGTACAGAGAGAGAGAAAGGAGTAAGAGGAGAGAGAGGGAAGTATAAAAACAGAGGCTACAAATTATTGAAAAAAGGGACAAATATAGGGGCATATTATCAAGGACCGGTGTTAAAATTATCGCCGTTTTATCGGAAGGAAAATGCTGATAAAACGGCGATAATGGGCTTCATCAGCCGTGGAGGGAGTTGCGATGGGGCAGGCAGGCGAGGCGGGGGAGGGGCAGGGTAGGGGGGTGATAAACAACCGAATCTGTATGATTGCACGTAAGTAAACAATTAAAATAATAAAATGAAAGGGCATATTATCAAGGACCGGTGTTAAAATTATCGCCATTTTATCGGCAGGAAACTGCCAATAAAACGGCGATAATGGGCTTGATAATACGCCCTTGTTAATTCCCATAGAAGCCCGTGTTCTGGTGAGAACATGGGCTTCTATGGGAATTACCAAGGGCGTATTATCAAGCCCAGTATCACCTTTTTATTGGCAGTTTCCTGCCGATGAAACGGCGATAATTCTAACACCGGTCCTTGATAATATGGCCCGAATTTCGTAGCGCGCCCTGCATCGCAAAATGCGATACAGGGCATGGAACGAAGGGGCATATTATCAACAAAAGGCGATACATTATCGCCGCTTTTATCGGCAGGAAACTGCTGATAAAGCGACAATAATGGGCTTGATGATATGCCCTTGTGAATACCCATAGCACCCCAGGTTCTTGTGTTAACCTGGGCTGCTATAGGAGTTCACAAGGGCATACTACGAAGCCCATTAGAGTCACTTTATCGTCAGTTTCCTGCCGATAAAAGTGGCGATAATGTGTCGCCCTTACTTGATAATATTGTCCTTTGTTTCCAAAACAACAACAAATTATTTGTGAAAGGAAAGACTAAGTAGTCTGCAGCAGCTTCACTGTGTTCAATTTTGTCTCCCAGGCTTCATATTATGGCCTAGAGTGCGTAGTGTACAGCAGCTTCTCTGTAAAATCTATAATTACCACCAAGCAGTAACAACAGATGGGTTACGTAAGTAAGTAAGTAAGTAATTTTATTGCTTGATTAATTAAAATCTTAGCAGTACACACATCAATATAAAATTTATAAAAGAGTACATATATGTGACATCATTTCATATTGTCTTAAAAAACAACGTGATGGATATGCATTAAAATCAACCAATTTCCTGGTTAAAATTACATACAGTTTGTTTGCGATGGAGATATAAAATTTAAGGAAGAAATAAGGGTGGGTCCCCGTCTGGGGGTGACCCAGTGTCTGTAGATCTAATAGTCTATTGTGTGGTCGTGGGTGACTGCCTCAGGGTCAGAGCGTAGTGGGAGTCAAAGAGAGTTGCCGGATAAAAGAGCTTGGGTGCGCGCAACTGTGCTCAGGCTGCGGCGAGAAGCTTTATTTGCGCAGTTTTCATGTATCAGACGAAGCTGCAGGTTAGTTTAACGTTGGCCCCACTGAAGCACGCCTTCACTGCCTGTCTGCACGACCGGATATGCATTTCATTTATATGCGGTTTTAACAGTTCTCTCCTCTCCCGGTCTAGGAACTTACATATGCATAGGAGATGCAGCATATCTTCTTTAGTTTCGCCGCATAGTCTGCATTGTATAGATGTGAATATACGTTTCCAGGGGGGCAAATGTGGTTTGACAGGAAGGATCCCCATCCTCAGTGCCAAGAAGCCTTCCTTTAATGGCCCGGAAAAGCTGGTACCGAGGTACAGTTGTGGTGAGCATTTCGGATAGCTTTGTATAACGAACCAGCTATGGGCCCTCTTATTTAAGCATTCTTTATCATTCGCGGTGGAGACGAGCTTTGTTGACTTATTCACCAGGTCTTTTACGTTCTTGAATGGGAGTCCTGACTCCCAGATATTCTCCAGAGCTAGCAACCTGATCCCTGATTGGAGGTAGTCTTTGGCCGGTGAGGCATATTTCCTTCCATAGGAATGAGTTCAGCGAGCCCGCCTCTGCACTCTTTATTTTATACCAGCTTTTTTCATATACGCGGCCTTCCTGCTTATTCTCTGGTTTACTATTCCAAATTCGAGGCGTAGTTGGGCTGGGGAGGTGTATTTAGGAAGCTTGAAGATTATTCTTAAAGCTTTAGTAACCGTTTTTTTGAGGGTTTCTTCGTCCGACCCTCGCAAGGCCTCGCTGCCGTATGTGAGCGTGGGCAGCAACTTTGCGCGAAGCACTTCAAGCATGCGGAGCAGGTTTGGTCCTGCTATTTTGCTTTTAAGATTTTTCAGGGTGATTGCTAAGATGGTTCCTCGTCTCTGAATCACCTCTTTTTGTTGGTCATATGTCCCATTCTTATCAAAGATAATTCCTAGATATTTGTAGTCGTGGACGACTTCAAGTTCTCTCTCACCCAGCTGCCATTTCAGTCGCTTTTTTCGGTTGCGCTGGTTTAGCACCATTATTTTTGACTTTTCTAAGTTGATTTCTAACCCTTTTTTTGAGGCGTGGTTGTTCGTAGTATGGAGCAGGTGTTGTAAGCCGACTGGGGTTTGGCTGATTAAAATCAGGTCGTCTGCGTACAGTAAATTTGAGAGAGGGAGGCCTCCCAGGTTTGGTGCGTGATGGTTACAATTATCTAGTTCAGTTGAAAGATCAGCCACGAAGAGGTTAAATAGAGTCGGAGCCAAAACGCAGCCCTGCTTTAAGCCTCTGGAGGTTGGGATCTGCCTGGATACGATTGTACCACTCCCCAGTTTTATTTGGACCCATGTATCGGAATATAGTAGGATGAGTTGATTCAGGAGGGCGGGAGGTATTTCCCATTGTACTAGCTTTGACCATAGTTTTCCTCGATCTATGCTGTCAAAGGCAGCTTTGTAATCGATGAAACAGACAAACAATGGTTTTCTTGCTGCCTTTGTGGAATCGGCTAAAAGGGAAAAAGCCAGGATGTTTGTGGTGGTTCCCAGGTTTTCCTGGAATCCTGTTTGGTTAATTGGAATTAGGGCCTTTTCCCTTGCCCATTCCCGGAGGTCGGCTAGAATAAGTCCCGCGTAGTACTTGGCCTCGATGTCAATGAGGGCGATGAGCCTGTAGTTTTTTGGATCACTTTTACAGCCTTTTTTATAGATAGGCGAGAGGATTGAGCCTTTCCAGGATTCTGGGATTGTTCCTGTTGTAGTAATGTTGCCGAAGAGCTTTAGTAATGAGCCAGACCAATACTTTCGATCATGTTTGTATAGCAATGGAGGCAAGCCGTTTGGCCCGGGGGCACCCTCTTGGTGGCTGTGCTGTATTCTGTCCTCGATCGTTTTTAGGGAGGAACTAGGTGGTAGATTATTCCTATAAAGGGTGGGCCGAGATGGATCAGCGTAGAACTCAGCTGGTTTTTGAGAGTTGCTTTGGGGGCCTGCGTTAAAGTAGTGTTGCAGATAGGCTGTCCAAACGTCCTCCGTTATGTAGGAGTTAATCCTGGGTGCCGATGGATTTTCGATGCTCTTGACTGTTTGCCAGAATCTGGCGCTGTTATTCGTTTTGGCATCATGGAGTAGTTTAGCCCAGAGTGATTCTTTGTGTTCCTTTTTTGCGTGCCAAAAGTTTTCTTGGTGCATCTATGGTGCCGGCAGTTGCGCTGTTTTGGCGAATAGAGCGAATTGCTCTATTTATGTCGCCCCTTAGTTGTCTTAATTCGGCATGCTCACTTGATGACAAGTGGGTGCACTGGCTTGTTCCTGCCCAGATGCTTTGTTCTGGTTGAGGCACTTTTAATACTGGTTGGGTGACAGCAGGTGGGGCGGGTTGGCCCATAGCTTTGGTAAAAATTTCCCAAGCATGGACGGTGCTTCCTTCGGTGAGTTTGATTTCTTCCCACGTTGTTTTTGCAGCAGGTGATAGCTTTTCTGGGTCGCGTATTTTACAACGGATTGTCCTATGTTGGTATCTTGTGGTCTGACAGGGTTCTGAAGTTGCGTATGTTGTGGCAGTGCCCTGGATACCTAGAGTGAGTTCTTGGGGCTGATGGTCACTGTAGTCGGACACCCCAATCCTGAAATCTTTTACTAAGCCAAGAAGTGGGAGGGCGACGAAGGTATAGTCGATTGCGGTGTTGACCGCGTTTCTGTGCAAAGTTGGGGCTTGAGGTCTGTCCCCTGGCATGCGGCCATTTAGTGCTACCATTGAGAGACTTTCCAGTTCTCTGTGCAGATCTTTTGAGATTTTTGTTGGTTTGCCCCACTTGTAGTTGTCCTGGGAGATAATCCTCCATGCTCGATGTTTATCGTCGTCTAGGTTGCAGTCTCCTGTTACCTCCCCTAGGAACATGTTGATGTCTCCTGTTAGGATATAGTTTGAGCTTTCGTCCTCCGTTATTAACCTGGTAAGTTCAAGTATCAACTGCTTTGCACCAGTCCTCTTACCCTGGGCGTGGATATAAGTGTTTACCAGAGTAATGTGTTGTTGGGTACTTTGGCCCCGCATTTCGAATTGAATTGCCATTATTTCAAGGGATGTAATGTTTTTGGTTGTGTATTCTTTCCCTGTGGTTATGGCTGCAATCGAGGCGTAGACGGTTAGTCCGCCTTTGCGGTGGCCATAGTTCGATTGTCGAGCTGCAGGGAGGTGGTAGGTCCTGTAGCCTTGGAGATGTGAGGGGTCCTCCAGCCAGGTTTCCTGTAGGAGAACTAGATCAAAATTTTGAAAGTATAACAGTAGTGAGGGGTCGTTGATTTTCGTCCCGAGTCCGTTGATGTTCCATGAGCAGAGTTTTAGGTTTCTTTCCTTGTTTCCCTGTTCAAGGTTCGGTCATGGATTATCAGTTCTTAAATTGATTGTTTTGGATATCCAAGACCAGTCGGTTGGGGGATGGGTTTCCTCTAGCGTCCTACCCCTCCTAGCTGTGAGACTTGGACCATCGGGGCCTGTGACCGAGGTGCTGCGGGCCCCCTTGAGAAATGTATTGCTTTGATTTTGTTTGGTCGAACTACTTAATGGTCTCTTATTGGAGTCAAGTTGGTGTTGGAGCAGCGGGGTCGGGTACCCGACTGGTCGATGCTGATACACTCGGATCCCCCATGCTTCTAGTTGTGCGTCTTCACTGAGTATTCTTCTGCTAGCTCCGAGCTTGCCCATTCGGTCTTGGTAGCCTCTTGGTCCGAGAGATGCTTGAAGGTTTCAAATTCTACGGACAGCAGGTCGTGGGTTTTAATCCCGGCCAAGCTTCTGATTGCTTTTAGAATTTGGAGGATGTTACCACGATTTAAGATGTCCCTTCTGCCTTTGGACTTGTATTCTGGGACGAACAGAATTATTTGTGAGGTTGCTTGTTGACCTTGGTTAGCTAGGTTGCTGCTGCCTAGGAGCTTGTAGCCTAGTTCTTCAGTCTGGACTTTTGTTTGGATTTTTTCTGTTTTATTTTCGATTCCGTAAGTTCGCTCCCTGTTATGAGGGTGACCGTCTATATCGGTGATGGTGGTTCGATTTACTTCAGTTATTTCTACTGAATTTAGTTTCGCAGTTGTGTATTGATGTTGAGTGGTATCACATACTGGTGGGGGTCTATTCCTTTTTGTGTCATCACTTCCGATTGTGCTAGACATTTTACTGCAAGTCGCTTTATCCTGAGGATTTATTAGGTTTTGATTGGGGTCCTTGGGGGAATCGACTTCAACTCGTGCTTGGCTTCCTGGTGTCTGGGTGGTAGTTGGGCCTTGGTCTGGCTGTTGGTTTTTTGGTGTGCTAGATTCTTCTGTCTCCTGCGGAAGGGCATTCTGGGTGTTTGGTACAATCTGAAAGTATGATTTGATAGGCGAGTTCTTGTGCCTCCCTTTCCTCCTTTGTTTCCTTCGCTGCTTGGAGGATTGTCCTTTGTTCTGCTCTGCTTTGCCTTCTAAAGTTGTTGCTTCATGCGTAGTTGAGTGGCTGATGGTTGCTGCAGCTGGTTCCGGATACTTGACCTCAACATTCCCTGGGGGTTTTAAAGGGAACGAGTTGGTTACTGTATGGGAAGTTTTCGTTCCGATTTCTGGATATTGGCCAGCCTCGTAGGGAGTTTGGACCATCGGGTGTGATGCCTCTTCCTTTGGTCTTTCCCCTTGACCTTTGCTGAGGCTAAGAGAGTTACGGGTGGTAGGTGGATTGAGATCTTGAGTGACTGAATCTTGCGCCCCTTTATGTATCCTTGTTTCGGAGACGGTTTGGCTATTGGCTACTGGTCCTCTAATGCTGATGTTCGCGCTATCGAACTCGGGCTTTATACTAGAGCCAATGGTTTTCAGGTCGGTGAGGAGGTCACTCATCACTGTGGGTAACGTGGCGATTTTTTCCACGATTAGATGGCAGGTGCAGCTTGGCGGAAGGATAGTTGCATTCCGTTGGGCCCTTTCAATAAAGTTATTCATGTCTGAAAGCTTGCTGTCAATGCTGGTAACGTGTAGCGCAAGGCAGTTGAGAATGTTAAGCTGGATATCCATTTTGTCTGAGTGATATTCCAGAGCTTTAGTGGAGAGTTGCATGGTGTTTAGAATTGAAGCCCATATTCCTGATTCGCTTGGCGGAGTGTTTGCGTCGGCCTTTTTTGAGGGAGTTCCCAATCCTTGTGGGGCGTCTTCCCTCTTTTCCTCGGATGTATAGGTGGTGACAAGATTTTCCCATTCTTCCTTTGTGAGGGAAGCAAGATGGGTGCTTCCTGCAATTACGTCGTTCTGGTTGCCCTCTATGTTTGTCGTTGTAGGGAGGTGCTTAAGTAGGGGTGCTTCGGGGTAAGGTTCCTCCGTAGTGGACTTTGAGAATTTGTAATTTGAACTGTTTTGAATGGGTAAATGATTCTCTATCGACTGTGTAAAGGCATTGTCTTTCTTGTGGTCTTTACGCTCCTGTTCGTAATTATGTTTATTGGATTTGTTGGGTTCTTGGTTGCAATCAGTAAAATTGGAGAGATAGGATTTCAATGGTTGTAGAGAAATTGACTCTCTGGATTCTGTACTGTTAGTTTTGTCTTCAGATGGGGGGGTCGGGTGACCTGTAAAATGAAACACATCTGACACTGCAGGAGAAGAAACAGGAAATCCCATAGCTCGGGCAGGTTTTTATGCTGGCGATGAAGTACTATGATTTTAGGCTCTAATGGCAGCCCAGATGGATCTGCTGGTAATTCCATTTCATTTACTTGGTTAGACTGGGGAGTTGGTAGAGCGGGTAAAGCTAGTAGAACTGATGAATGCGTAGTTTCGTCGCCTAGCTCGGCCACTTCTGGGTCGCCCTCTGTTGTTTTTTCAAAGTTGGTTATGGGGGGTGTGGTGAATGCCAATGTTTCCGTTTCGCCTTTTAAGGACTCTATGTTTGATTTGGTTGGTGTTTTAAAGTAGTTGTTTCTTCTCTCCTCTGGTTCAGTTGTTAGGGTGTGCATGCCGGTATCTGTATCGAGTGTCGCCGATGAGGCTGAAAGGTAACCGGATGCCCCTTCTGGTAGCTGAGGATGCAGTGGGGAGGGGAGATTCAATTGGTTGCTGGTGTGGAGGTGGAGTAGCGCACCTGCGTCTTTAATAAAGGAAAATTTGGAATAAATTTTAGGTTGAAATAATTGTTTCCCCAGGGGCGCAGATTTCTTCCAGATAGTCTCTTTTCCTACCTCGCTTGAATCTTGAACTAGGTCTACTAGCAGGATATCTGGCGTTCCTAAGTTTGCAGCGATGGCCGCGCGGGAAGAGTTCTCTCGTCCAGTCGAGGTGGTTGGGGTGGCCGGAGTGGTCAGGGTTTCTGTGATGTTTTCCAACGGCTCGTTTGGAACCTTAGGGTTTCTTGTTTTCCCTTTTCTGGTATTGCTAGTGGAAGTTGTGACTCGTCTCACCCTACCAGACCTCATTGTCGGCTTGGCGCCCTGTGCGGTGGGGTAGGTGGGTCAGGTTAGGAAAATTGGTGGGTCTCGGGTCTCGGGTGATTCGTCCTTTGCGTCCTTTACTTCCTTTACTGACTTTCCCCTGATGACTTCCTGGGTGTTGAAGTGTATTTCGACTTTGCGCCTCCTCCCAGTTGGCAATGGAGTGGGGATTTTTAGCAGTGATACTGATTGCAATTCCGACAATTTTACTTCTCCCTCTTTTACCCTGGTTCAGCCTAATTCAGCCTGTTACAGCCTGGGCAGTTCTGGCGGCGTAAAAGGTTTCTTGATCGCCCGTCACATCGCGCAGCTCATGGCTCTCCCCCCTCGGTTTTCCCGTGTTCCCGTGCTGCGTCTCTGTCTCCGTCACCCTCGCGGCAGAAGGGAAGGAAGGGGGGAGACTTTGCGTGGTTAATAGTGCTGAGAGAGCTGCTGCATGTGCGGCTCCTCCGCGGCTCCAGTCTGTCTGAGCCACAAACTCGGTCTGGCTCTGCTCTGCTCTGCTCAACAACTCAGAGGATAAGGTGTACAGTACTGGGCAATATGGGGAACTACTGCAGTGGATGTGCTCATCTGGAGATTTGAGCACTCAGTCTTAAAAGTTGTGTCAGTTATGTTGGTTGGGCGGGAAGGGAGGAGAAGTAAGAGAGGGAGAAGGAGAAGAAAGTTTCTGGCTCACCTCTCAATTCCGTAGCCTCCCCTCTTTTGTGTCTGTGAGGCTTTGTAGTTTGTAATTTTGTCGTTTTTAGAGCTTGAGGCCCCTTTTGGCTCCTTGTGCCCCTGTGCCCGTAAAGCTGAACGGTGCAGAAGATGAGAGGGAGTAAAATGCAGATGCGAGCGATAGTCCTATAGTCTGATCCCGGGGCTTGCTTGTCCTTGCTTGTCTTGCGGCCCTAGGGTGCCCCGCTCCTTCTTTGTTGGGGACTTGCTGCTGCTGCTCCTACTGCTGCAGCTACTCCATCTCTGTTTCTCCGGTGTTTCTCTGCCCACTGCCCACTGTCTCTGCTCCATGCAGTGGGTTTGCCACCGGGCTACCAACCACCACAGGAGAAGCAGCAGGGCAAGTCAGCAGCAACAGCAACAGGTAGTCTGGCAGCACAGCCACTGTGAGCGGTGGGTGACTGTAGGTGACTGTAGGTGGCTGTGAGGAGGCTGTATGAGGCTGGGGGGAGCCCAAGGGACGTTAAATTGCTGAATTATCCCAGGCCCCCACACCCCAGACACCACTGGTCCCACCTGCTCCGCCGGCCTCGCCTCGGTTTTTCTACAGGTTTTCGCGGCTCCGATTTTTGTTCCCGTTTTCGGGACTCTCCCGTGCTTCCCGTGCCTCCGCTGATCTCTCCCAGGTGGAGGGGGAGGGGGAGGGGGTAGGAGTGAGGTTGCAGGATCACGGGCTCACCGTGTTGCCTTTCTCGGCTTCCCATGTCGTCTCTTGGGCAGTATCTGGCTAGCTGGCTCCGCACGCAGGCTCCGCTCCACTCCTCTCTGCTGTCTGCTGTCTGGCGCTGCTCTGGTCTACGGCAAGATTGCAAGCCCGGACTGGATTCGCTAAGCATCCAAAGATAGGTAACAACAGTTTGACAAACAGATCCACAAGCTTATTACGCCACTTTTGAGTCACTTTTAACTTGGGTAAAGTAACGCAAGGAGCTTGTAAAACTGCGTCTGACTTTTCAAGAAAAACTCTCAACTCCAAACTCTGCGACTCAATGAGCTGCAACAGTCTAAGTAAGGAATATTAAGAACCCACATTAAAATTCACTTTTGACAGTAGTTTCGCAACTCAGTTTACGATGACTAATCAAAATGTCCTTTTGTTTCCTTCACCAAACATCCTTCAGAAGCAACCACAGCCTATCGAGCATCAGCAATGGAATTGTCTGCAACGTATTGAATATACTTTGACGTATAGAAGCAGAGTTCTAGTCGAGTGGTGAACTCCGGTGGCCGCACTGTTTATACAAGGTAAGCACAGCAGCCTACATATACAATGCCTTCATAACAATGCATTAGAAATAAGTCCGCATATTTACAATATCGTTATGCCACTTTTGCGTCAGTAACGCAGTAGGCACTTCCATATAGACACCACTTGAACGCGGTACTATAACAAGTGAAATGTACCAGGTGCACTGCACTCGTAAAACTGTAGTGTTACCTTTATTTGTGAAAGGAGAGAGTGCGTAGTGTACAGCATCTTCTCTGTAAAATCTATAATTACCTCCGAGCAGTGACAACAGATAGGTTACCACAGTCTGACAAACAGATCCACAACCTTATTACACCACTTTTGAGTCACTTTTAACATGGGTAAAGTGACGCAAGGAGCTTGGAAATCTACGTCTGACTTTTCAAGAAAAAATCACAACTCCAGACTCTGCGACACAGTTTTAATGTACTTTTCTCTCTCTTTCTCTCTCTCTCTCTGTGACATAATTTCTCTTTCCCTCTTAAACTTATAGAAACTGTTGTCTACTTGCACATGTAGAAGAACAGCCCAATTGAAGTTGTGAATTCCACTGGCTGAAGTGTTTGGCCGCAGTGTTTATACAACGGTACGCACAGAGTCCTAGATCTACAAAGCCTTCATAGCAATGCATTAAAAATAAGTGGGCATATTTACAAATCCGTTATGCCACTTTTGCGTCAGTAACGCAGTAGGCACTTCCATATAGACACCACTTGAACGCAGCACTATAACAAGTGAAATGTACCAGGTACACTGCACTCGTAAAACTGTAGTGTTACCTTTATTTGTGAAAGGAGAGAGTGTGTAGTGTACAGCAGCTTCTCTGTAAAATCTATAATTACCTCCGAGCAGTGACAACAGATAGGTTACCACAGTCTGACAAACAGATCCACAACCTTATTACACCACTTTTGAGTCACTTTTAACATGGGTAAAGTGACGCAAGGAGCTTGTAAATCTACGTCTGACTTTTCAAGAAAAAAACTAAACTCTAGACTCTGCCACACAGTTGTAATGTTGTTTTCTCTCTCTTTCTCTCTCTCACTCTCTGTGACATCATTTCTCTTTCTCTCTTAAACTTATAGACACTGCTGTCTGCTTGGACGTGTAGAAGAATTGCTCAAAACAAGTTGTGAATTCAACTGGCTGAAGTGTTTGGCCGCAGTGTTTATACAACGGTAAGCACAGAGTCCTAGATCTACAAGCCTTCATAGCAATGCATTAGAAATAAGTCGGCATAACGGGCGTCAGTAACGCAGTAGGCACTTCCTTATAGACACCACTTGAACGCGGCACTATAACAGAACTGAAATGTACGAGGCACACTCCGCACGTAAAACCGTAGAGTTACCAAGACTTGTAATGCTTCAGCTTATTTACTCACATCTACATAATTTTAAACTCTCATTTTCTTTTTTGTTTTGCAGATTACCAATCGGACATCTTTTGGAGTCCATTTAACAATTTGTTTATAATATTGTTTGTTGTTAAAGTTATTTTTCTAGTTGCTTCTAATATAGTTATAATTGAGTTTCGTTTACATTTATTGTTATAATAAAAGTTAGTAAAAAAAACTACATACTTCTTTTATTTTGTGGGGGGGGGTATGACGGTCCACAATAAAAATAATGTTGAAATACTATAGTAATATATTCAAGACTAGGATTGAAAACTACTGAGTTCTAAGTAACAGATATAATAAAAATAATGGTGAAAAAGTACTAAAATGGCGGTGGACGGAGTACGTTAACAACGTTTGGCGCCTCTGCACTACGTATCGAATAAATATAGAAAAACTTTGATTATTAATATATTACACAAGTACAGCAGCGGATGACACACAAGACCCGGGAAAAGAAAGCAACAAATTTAATACCTGAAATAAAGAAAGATTGGCTTGTAAATGTGGGCTTCCAAACAAGGCTGCGCATGCGTAGAGAGTACAACTGCTACACAAAAATAAGGAAAGTTTTACATACTATCATAGAAATGAAGGGGCATATTATCAACAAAAGGCGATACATTATCGCCGCTTTTATCGGCAGGAAACTGCCTGCCGATAAAAGCGGCGATAATGCCGATAAAGTGGTAATAATGGGCTTGATAATAGACCCTTGTAAATTCCCATAGCAGCCCAGGTTCTGGTGTTAACCTGGGCTGCTATGGGAAATCACAAGAGCATATTATCAATCCCATTATTGCCGCTTTATCGGCAGTTTCCTGCCGATAAAAGCGGCGATAATGTATCGCCTTTTGTTGATAATATGGCCCATTGCTCTTTTTTTGACCAGTAAACTTAGGTGCATATTATCAAGGACCGGTGTTAAAATTATCGCTGTTTTAATGGCAGGAAACTGCCGATAAAACAGCGATAATGAGCTTGATAATGCAGCCTTGTTATTTCCCATAGAAGCCCTTTTTAACACCAGAACATAGACTTCTATGGGAATTAACAAGGACGTAGTATCAAGCCCACCCTCCCAACATTAATAAAAAACCCAGACAACGCAGGTACCCGGAGCTGGAAGGTCATTTTACATATTACTGCCCCAGAAAGGTGGTGTTCACCACGACGTGTACGGGGAGAGAGGGAGGCAGAGCTCAAAACATCTTTTTTTCAGCCGCGTCCCATGGAGGAAGTTGCGGTGGGGCAGGCAGGCGGGGCGGGGACGGGGCAGGGTGGGGGGTGATAAACAGCGGAATCTGGATGATTGCAAGTAAGTAAACAATGAAATTAATAAAATGAATTTCGTACCCTGCCCTGCATCGCAAAATGCGATGCAGGGCACGGAACGAAGGGGCATATTATCAACAAAAGGCGATACATTATCGCCGCTTTTATCGGCAGGAAACTGCCGATAACGCGGCGATAATGGGCTTGATAATAGCCCTTGTAAATTCCCATAGCATCCCAGGTTCTGGTATTAAACTGGTCTGCTATGGGAATTCACAAGGGCATATTATCAAGCCCATTATCGCCGCTTTATCGGCCGTTTCCTGCCGATAAAAGCGGCGATAATCTATCGCCTTTTGTTGATAATATGGCCCGAAAATCATTTTATTGATTTAATTTTTTACTTACCTGCAATCATCCAGATTCCGTTGTTTATCACCCTGCCCCTCCCCGACCCGCCTGCCTGTCCTACCGCAACTCCCTCGACGGCCCGCGGCTGATTTAAAAAAAAAAAGACTCGAGGGGTGCCGCTCCCCGAGACTGCGGTGAGTAGGACCGTAACCCCCCGCATACTTCAAAATAAAACCAGAGGAGTGACATTCCCCAGAGCTCGGGCACCTTAAAAGCCCCCATTATGCAAAAAAATTGCCCCCGTAATTTGCCCCCCCGGGACATAATGAATAAAACGGACTTCTATTTTTTTTTCACCTTTTCCACCGTGTACAAGTACTGCATGAATAACCCGCCATTTTTTATTTTAAAAAAAATAAAAAATGAGCCTAAAGATCCATGTACCACCCCCTGACCAAGACTATAGGGTCAGAATGTTTCTACCCTGCCCCCTTTCCTTATTTCTCAACTTTGTTTTACAGTTTTCTTGTGACTCGGCTCTCGCGACAAACAAGATGGCTGCCAACACTTCCTGGTTTGGAGTATTGACAGCCAATCAGCATGCAGCTCTTGCTCGTAATTTTACGTATTTCCGTACGCATACGCCGCGATTATTCTTTAAAACAAAATAAATAAAATAGAGCCTAAACATCCATGTACGACCGACTGACCAAGCTTAAAGGGTCAGAATGTTTCTAGCCTGCCCCCTTCCCTTATTTCTCAACTTTGTTTTACTGTTTTCTTGTGACTCGGTTCTACAGAGGCACAAGATGGCCACCAACACTACCTGGTTTGCAGTGTTGACAGAGAGTTGACAGCCAATCAGCATAAAGCACACGCTCGTAATTGAACGGATCGCCGTCCGCTTGTAGAACTCCGTTTCTAGATATCGCTATGATTTTACTTGTAATTTTCTCAGAAACTACTGAACGGATTTACACCATTTAACAAAAAGCCCAGTCTGCGAACCGAACTCTACCTCTCTGCCAAATTTGGAGTAAATACGTTCAGCTGTACGGGCTGCAGCCATGGCTAAAGGTCCCTATTGAAAATTGCATGGGAAAAAACGTTTTGGGACCCTCCTTTTTTCTCTGCCCCCACTTGACGAATCACCCCCAAACTTTCAGGGAAGGAGCAGAACAAGCAGGCCATTTTCATGGAGAAGAATCACGAAGATTCGTCCACCGGTGCCAAAGTTATTCCAAATTGAATGTTGTGGATTTCCTATGGAAAGTAGGTCCTAACTATAACTACCAGTAGGTAATATATATATATAAGGGGTGGGCGGGGTATTTTACCTGTTCATCGGCGCCCGCTCCTTCACACACACCCCAGGCACTGAAGAAGGCATCACGCCGAAATGCATCCGCCAGAACGGGTGTTTTCTAAATAAAGCTGACTCCACATGGTTCCCCTTTTGTGGCCTCGTCTTTCTTTCATCTCACGGAGGAAGGTGGATGGATATATTAGTGCGATCACCAGTGCCGCGCTCACGAGGTCCCCGTGGCATCAAGTTGGCCTCAGTCTCACTGGCCTCTGCTTTGCTGGAACTTTTGTTGCTTCCAGGGAACTGGATTTACTGAGGTCCACCTACAAGTCTGGGAAGATACGGAGCGGTGTGGCAGCCATTCGGCTGCTCGTCGGTGAGGAGCATCCCTTCCTTGCCCCCGCTACAAAGGGCCCCACGGCTTGTAGGTTGCTGCGGTTGGGGACCTAAGGAGTAAGCTGACATTTGGGGACACTCTGACTTTGGGGACTCAGCAATAACTATGCTCTCAGTTTTCTCCACCCCGCAATGCCTATTCCACATACCCACTGTATTTTGGGACCTGTAGGCGCTGTGAACTAAGCGCCTATCAGGAGGCACACGCTGAAGGATTTCACATGGGAGAGGAGGAGTGAACTGTGAGCTCAAGGGGTGGGTGGGGTATTTTACCTGTTCATCGGCGCCCACTCCTTCACACACATCCCAGGCGCTGAAGAAGGCATCACGCCGAAATGCATCTGCCAGAACAGGTGTTTTCTAAATAAAGCTGACTCCACATGGTTCCCCTTTTGTGGCCTCGTCTTTCTTTCGTCTCACGGAGGAAGGTGGATGGATATATTAGCGCGATCACCAGTGCCGCGCTCACGAGGTCCCCGTGGTATAAAGTTGGCCTCAGTCTCACTGGCCTCTGCTTTGCGGAACTTTTGTTGCTTCCAGGGAACTGGATTTACTGAGGTCCACCTACAAGTCTGGGAAGATACGGAGCGGTGTGGCAGCCATTCGGCTGCTCGTCGGTGAGGAGCATCCCTTCCTTGCCCCCGCTACAAAGGGCCCCACGGCTTGTAGGTTGCTGTGGTTGGGGACCTAAGGAGTAAGCTGACATTTGGGGACACTCTGACTTTGGGGACTCAGCAATAACTATGCTCTCAGTTTTCTCCACCCCCGCAATGCCTATTCCACATACCCACTGCATTTTGGGACCTGTAGGCGCTGTGAACTAAGCGCCTATCAGGAGGCATACGCTGAAGGATGTCACCTGGGAGAGGAGGAGTGAACTGTGAGCTCAAGGGGTGGGCGGCGGGGTATTTTACCTGTTCATCGGTGCCCGCTCCTTCACACACACCCCAGGCGCTGAAGAAGGCATCACACCGAAATGCATCCGCCAGAACGGGTGTTTTCTAAATAAAGCTGACTCCACATGGTTCCCCTTTTGTGGCCTCGTCTTTCTTTCGTCTCACAGAGGAAGGTGGATGGATATATTAGCGCGATCACCAGTGCCGCGCTCACGAGGTCCCCGTGGCATCAAGTTGGCCTCAGTCTAACTGGCCTCTGCTTTGCGGAACTTTTGTTACTTCCAGGGAACTGGATTTACTGAGGTCCAGCTACAAGTCTGGGAAGATACGGAGCGGTGTGGCAGCCTCATCGGTGAGAAGCATCCCTTCCTTGCCCCCGCTACAAAGGGCCCCACGGCTTGTAGGTTGCTGCGGTTGGGGACCTAAGGAGTAAGCTGACATTAGGGGACATCCTGACTTTGGGGACTCAGCAATAACTATGCTCTCAGTTTTCTCCACCCCCGCAATGACTATTCCACATACCCACTTCATTTTGGGACCTGTAGGCGCTGTGAACTAAGCGCCTATCAGGAGGCACTCGCTGAAGGATTTCACCTGGGAGAGGAGGAGTGAACTGTGAGCTCAAGGGGTGGGCGGGTTATTTTACCTGTTCATCGGCGCCCGCTCCTTCACACACACCCCAGGCGCTGAAGAAGGCATCACGCCGAAATGCATCCGCCAGAACGGGTGTTTCCTAAATAAAGTTGACTCCACATGGTTCCCCTTTTGTGGCCTCGTCTTTCTTTCGTCTCACGGAGGAAGGTGGATGGATATATATATATATATATATATATATATTATATATATTATCATCGCTTTTATCGGCTGGAAACTGCCGATAAAGCGGCGATAATGGGCTTGATAATATGCCCTTGTGAATAACCATAGGAGCCCAGGTTAACACCAGAACCTGGGCTGCTATGGGAAGCTACAAGGGCCTATTATCGAGCACATTATCGCCGCTTTATCGGCAGTTTCCTGTTGATAAAAGCGGTGAGAATGTATTGCCTTTTGTTGATAATATGCTCCTTCATTTCTATGATATTATGTAAAGCTTTTTTTTGGTGTAGCAGTTGTACTCTCTTCGCATGCTCAGCGTCGTTTCAAAGCCCACGTTTTCTTTTTCTTCAAGTTCAACAAGCAAAACTTTCTTTATATCAGTTAGTAAATCTGTCATTTTCTTTTCCCGGTTTGTGTGTGTCATCCGCTGCTGTACTTTTGTACATATTAATAGTCATATTTTTTATATATTTATTTGAAAGGTTGTGCCGAGGCGCCAAACGTTGATTACGTACTCTGGCCATTTTAGTGGTTTCTTACCATTGTTTTTGTTCTATCTGTTAGTTAGAACTCAGTAGTTTTCAATCCTAGTCTTGAATATCTTACTATAGTATTTCAACATTATTTTTATTTTTGACCGTCATACCCCTCCCCCACAAAATAAATAAGTATGTAGTTTTTTTTATTAACTTTTATTAAACAATAAATATAAACAAAACTCAATTATAACTATATTAGAACTGGAAAAATAACTTAAACAATGTTATAAACAAATTGTGAAATGGATTCCAAAAGGTGTCCGATTGGTAATCTGCAAAAGAAAAAAAAAATTAGAGTTTAGAATTATGTAGATGTGAGTAAATGAGCTGAAGCATCACGGGGCATATTATCAAGAACGGCGATAAAATTATCAGCGGCAGGAAACTGCAGCTAAAGGGGCTGTAATGGGCTTGATAATATGCTGTTGTGAATTCCCATAGCAGTCCAGGTTCTGGTGTTAACCTGAGCTACTATGGGAACTCACTAGGGCATATTATCAAGCCCATTATCACCGCTTTAGCGGCAGTTTCCTGCCACTGAAACGGCGATAATTTTATTGCCGTTCTTGATATTATGCCCCTACAAGTTTTGGTAACTCTACGGTTTACGTCTGCAGTGTGACTCCTACATTCCAGTTCTGTTATAGTGCCGCGTTCAAGTGGTGTCTATATGAAAGTGCCTACTGCGTTACTGACGCCCGTTATGGCGACTTATTTCGAATGCATTCCTATGAAGGCTTTGTAGATCTAGGCCTCTGTGCTTACCGTTGTATAAACCTTGCGGGTAAACATTTCAGGCAGTTGGTGTCACAACTTATTGTGAACAATTCTTCTACACGTCTACACGTCCAAGACAGAAGTGTCTAAGTTTAAGAGAGAAAGAGAAATGATGTCACAGAGAGTGAGAGAGAGAAAGAGAGAGAAAACAACATTAAACCTGTGTCGCAGAGTCTGGAGTTGAGATTTTTTTCCTTGCGTCACTTTACTCATGTTAAAAGTGACTCAAAGGTGGCGTAATAAAGTTGTGGATCTGTTTTTCAGACTGTTGTAATGTATCTGTTGTCACTGCTCGGAGGTAATATAGATTTTACAGAGAAGCTGCTGTACACTACGCACTCTGGGCCATAATATCAAGCCTGGGCGACAAAATTATCGCCAGTTTATCGGCAGGAAAGTGTCGCTAAAGTGGTGATAATGGGTTTGATAATATGCTCTATGGAATTCCAATCGAAGCTCATGTTAGATGTCCTTCACATCTAACATGAGGTTCGATTGGAATTCAATAGAGTATGTTCTCAAACCTATTATGGCCACTTTAGCGGCAGTTTGCTGCAGATAAAGTGGCGATAATTCTGTCGCCAAGGCTTGATAATATGGCCCTCTCTCGTTTCACAGATAAAGCTAACACTACAGTTTTACAAGTGCAGTGTACCTGGTGCATTTTACTTGTTATTGTGCCACGTTCAAGTGGTGTCTATATGGAAGTGCCTACTGCGTTACTAACGCCCCTTATGCCGAATTATTTGTAATGCATTCCTATGAAGGATTTGTAGATCTAGGCCTCTGTGCTTACCGTTGTATAAACCTTGCGGCCAAACACATAAGGAAGTAGAGTTCACAACTTAATTTCAACAATTCTTCTACACGTCCAAGCAGACAGCAGTGTCTAAGTTTAAAGAGAAAGAGAAAATGTCACAGAGAGTGAGAGAGAGGGAAAACATTAAAACTCTGGGGCATAATATCAAGCCTGGGCGACAAAATTATCGCCACTTTATCGGCAGGAAAGTGTCGCTAAAGTGGCGATAATGGGTTTGATAATATGCTCTATGGAATTCCAATCGAAGCTCATGTTAGATGTCCTTCACATCTAACATGAGCTTCGATTGGAATTCCATAGAGCATATTATGAAACCCATTATCGCCACTTTCCTGATGATAAAGTTGCGATCATTTTGTTGCCAAAGTTTCATAATATGGCCCTCTCTCCTTTCATAAATAAAATTTACACTACAGTTTTACGAGTGCAGTGTACCTGGTACATTTTACGTGTTATAGCGCCGCGTTCAAGTGGTGTCTATATGGAAGTGCCTACTGCGTTACTGACGCCCGTTATGGCGACTTATTTCTAATGCATTGCTATGAAGGCTTTGTAGATCTAGGCTGCTGTGCTTACCTTGTATAAAGAGTGCGGCCACCGGAGTTCACCACTCGACTTGAACTCTGCTTCTATACGTCAAAGTATATTCAATAAGTTGCAGAGAATTCCCTTGCTGTTGCTCGATAGGCCGTGGTTGCTTCTGAACGATGTTTGGTGAAGGAAACAAAAGGACATTTTGATTAGTCATTGAAACTGAGCTGCGTAACTACTATCAAAAATTATTTTTAATGTGGGTTCTTAATATTCCGTAGTTAAGACTGTTGCAGCTCCAGCAAACAAATGAAGATCAATAAGTTAATGAAGGCCTGGGACGGCCTTGTGACGCAGAAAAAAAAATACTATCATGGACGCACAATTAATAATAATAGAAGCCTAAGCACATGGCCTAGTACAGAAATGCGACACAGAAATTTATGCACGCACAATTTTTAAGATTAGAGGTGTATAGGACCTCGTGACTTATAAGGAAATATTTCAATTATGTAAGTACTATTTAAAACCATTGAGGGGTAGGAAAGCCATATGAAGGATAAAAAAATAGTATTATGCATATACAATTTACAGTGGAGGCTGATGTTGTGACATCTTCTCTTACCTTTGTTTCTGTCGTATTTGGTTGTGTCTTGAAAGGCTGTGGTTTTGCTGAGTCTGGGGTGTTTTCGACAGTCTGTCTGTCATCGCAGCAGAGGCAGGCAAAAGAGAGTGTGCTCACGTCAGTGCCCGCATTATATGGGAACCGCGGGGGCTGACCAAACCAAGCCCAGGGCCGACATTGGTAGCGTTTTTGCGGTCTATAAGAATGATGGCCCTGGGGGACATGCCATTGGGAAATGTATTGGTTTCCAGGCTAAATGATAGCAAGCATGCTTGGTGGTGGCTTGTGGGTAGTGTGGGCGTGCATGCACCATATATGTGCAAGTATGAGTTTGTGCACTAATAATTAACAACAGAGAGAGATGGGGGCGGTGTTATCATGTGCGCAGAGGCAGGCCCAGAATCGGATCTGCAATGAGTCAGCACTTCTAATCATTCTCCTTAGCGCGCCCTGAGCTCTGATTTGTCACTGAAAGGTGATCGCACCATAGTTTGTACAGCTTATCATACTCAGCGTGTACCCGCGCATATGGTACGAATATGCTTTGACGTTACGCGTCGCATTAAAGCTTCGGTGTGACGTCATGTACGGCGTTCTGTACGCAAAAGAGGGCAATGTTTCTACTTGGTTTAAAACATGTATGTATTTAATGTACATACTAAGGGTAGACATTTGGGATAACTATGAAGTTTTTGTAATACTTGTAATAATCATATATTACTTTTAAAAAGAATTACACAAATCGCGGCAGAACATCATGCGTACTCGGATTGAAAGAGCTGCGCAAGCGCATCATAAGCGTATGCAAAGCCATGTGACTTAAAAAGTAGAGATTGATTGGTTCATAACTTTTCCTATTGCGACTGTTGAAAGTTCCATCCCATTATAATTATTCGACTTTGTCTAAGAAGAAGCAATTGTTCTGAGAATCTTCTCAAATAGAAGGAAGATCACAATAATAAGAGCAATGGAGTCATCTTGCAGCAGTTCTTCAGAGGGAGATTTCATTCCTGAAGAACGTCCAAAGAAGAGGAAAGAAGCTATACTTTGGAAGTTTTTCACTTTTCCAGAAGGTCAAAAAAAGGTTAATGCTCCAAAAGTAACCTGTAAAATTTGCGAAACAACTCTTTCAAGGGGTGATCCATGTAAAAAATACACCTTTGGCACAACAATTATGATGCGACACGTGAAGAATTTGGACCCCAAGAACTTTGCTCGAGCTGCAAGACGGAGGTTGCACGAGAACCCACCTGCTGCTACACCAAGTACATCAACTGCGACAGCAGGATTTTCAGCAAGCAGTCCACACCCACATATTGATTCTAACTTTGCTAAAGTTAAAATTCTATGCATTTATTGCGATAAACTATTGTGTTATGGGGAACAGTCTATAGTCTTGATGAAACGCAGGATGCAGGATCCTCGACATTAGTTGTTCTTTTTTTCATTTTTTGTTCCACTTGGAATTTGTTGAGAAAACACATAAAAAATTCAAAACAAAAAAAACAGTTCTATTTAGAACTACTTTCACTGGTCAAAGAAATAACTATATTTCTATGTTAGTGTGTAAACGTTTGTCAGAATGAATGTGTAGTTCATAAATGAATGAATGAATATGTTACTAGTGTATGGAGAATGTGAAAGTGCAGAACTATAATGAACTGCTACAGCATAAATCTATAAGGAGTTTATCTATAGTATACAGTAGTATGTCCGAAGCACTTGAATGTAACATATATACATAAATATGTTACAAATCTATGCTTCAATTTGCTCTGCTGGTGAAACTGCCTGGGTGAATTTGTATGTGTTAGGGGAGGATTTACAATCCCCTTGTGCACCTTTTCCACAGCCGTTGCGTCACTTTTGTGACACAGCGGTGGTGCAAAAGATGTGCCTTGGTGTGTGCTACTAACAATGTGACGCATCTTGAGGGTGTATTACATTGTAAAGCGCTGCACCAGAAGAGGCTTTTTTGTGCAGAAGGGGGTGCAGCAACGCCTTCTAAAAGTGACTGAGTGAAATGTATAAAAAAAATTTCAGTCACTTTGGAGCTTATGCTGCGTCAAAACCTGGCACATGCTTGAAGCATGTGTAAGGATTGAAAAACAAGTTCTGCAGCACACTTGTAGGAAAAATGGAGTTAAGGCGATGTCTCAATGGACATAAGGTACAAAGTTCAAGGGCGAAGAAGTTGTCCACAAAATTAAAGAATCTTCTTTTATTGTTCATACATGAGCTAGCCGACACGTGTTTCGTCGCAAGAAACCACACTGTTTCTGCGACTCCTCAGGGCTGTAGGAGTGAGGTATAAGATCAGCAGGTCGCGGTGCCGGTGATAATTCCGACCCGGCTCCGCTCGAGACCGGGTATTGTTGAAAACAGACACGGATATCGCAGAATGGAGCGATGTTTATCGCGCAGTGCTGTGATGATCCTTAGTTAGAAAACCTTGATGAGGACCTGGTTTCTCGAAGTAGGAGTATTAATGCTGGACTGGACCTCCGTGTCTTCAGAGTTTAAGGCAAGTGGCCTTATAGGTCAGTAGGTCCCCGAGGTGCGGGGATGCTTCGGCCGTGACTCTTTCGAGTTTACGTTTCTGTTCCGGGTGTGTTTTTTTTTGCCTCACACCTGAAACCCTGCTCTTTCCTGTTGAATGTGTAAGGATTGATACAGCATTGTGAGCATAGGGCCCCAAGAGCATTGGTGGAGCTGTGTTATACTTGCAACCAACGTCAAGCAATTATTATTCCGAAAATTCCTTTGCAATTTAGTTTTGTTATTATTTTGTAATAAGAATATGAAATATAATCTATAAAATAAATATAAATATGTATATTAAAAATATAAGAAATTAGTATAAAAAGAAAGACATAATAACTAATACATTTATAAATTATCATTTACAAAACCTTTGAAATTCACTGAAAAAAACATAGGTTTCACACACGTTATAGTTAGGAATTAGCATTTAAAAAACCTTAGAAATTCAATGAAAAAACCATAGGTTTCACACGTTATAGTTAGCTGAACATTTCTCTCATATAAAACCTTTGAAATTCCTCCGTTATAGTTAGCTCAGCTAACTATAACTTGCTTGCCCGCAATGCACTGCTGATGACGTCACATATTACATCACTCATGACATGGTCAGTGACATCACTCATGATATCACTGATGATACTTATTTACCCATTTATTCTTCCATCGATGTTTAGATATACATACATAAAAAATATGTATTTTTCAGAAAGACACACATTAACTGGATGATGTCATCAGTGATGTCATCAGGGATGTCATTTGAGATGTCATGAGTGATGTCATGAGTGATGTCACTGACCGTGTCATGAGTGATGTGATATGTGAAGTCATCAGCAGTGCATTGCGGGCGCGCAAGTTATAGTTAGCTGAGCTAACTATAACCGAGGAATTTCAAAGATTTTGTATGAGAGAAATGTTCAGCTTACTATAACGTGTGAAACCTATGGTTTTTTCAATGAATTTCTGAGGTTTTTTAAATGCTAATTCCTAACTATAACGTGTGTGAAACCTATGGTTTTTTCAATGAATTTGCAAGGTTTTTTAAATGCTAATTCCTAACTATAACGTGTGTGAAATCCATGTTTTTTCAGTGAATATATATATATATATATATATATATATATATATATATATATATATACATATATATGCATATATGCACATGCTAACTCCCTAGGATAGAGAACCCCAGGTTCTCAGACCATAAGAGAGAGGACCCAGTAGTGCGGACTGTTTACAGCAGGGTAACTAACATTGACTTGCGCCAACCTGAAAGTCTTTTAGTCTCCTCAAGTGTTTCTACATTTAAGCAATGTGAGCTGAACCAGCTCACCAATCCCATCGTCCCCACTCTATTCACTGTAACCAGAAGAGACAATGTATTTGTCTTTCTTCTGCATTCTGCTCACTGAGACAGAGGACCTGCACCATGGACCACATTATGGAAGCCATTCTCCAGGAGTGTCCGATAATAGCTATCTTCCCCACAGCTGCAGATCCTGTACCTGGCACAGCTTGAAGAGAAGGGATGAAGCCTAGACGTTGTAAACCACCTGCTTTAACAGCAACAGCAGGGGTAGGGTTTGTTGTGGGCATCTTTTGTCTGAAATTTGGCAGACAGTGGCTCTTAATTACCTCTATAAAGGACTGTCAGCATCAATAGGAGAGTAAGCGGAAGCAAGACATAATAAAACATCTGGTGATGGAAAAGGGAAAGAAGGAAGGAATGTTGAATGGATTGAAGGGTGAAAGGAAGAAATAATGAAAGGAGGAATTGATGAAAGAAAGATAGAAAGGGTGATAGTATGGATGAATGAGTGGATGGATGAATGAATTGGTGGATGTATACGTGGATGAACATGTATGTGAATGAATAGGTGGATGGACAGGTGAAAAGATGGCAGACTAAAGAACGATCTTAGACTGGATAGATGATGGATGTCTGAACAGATGGATGATGTACATATATAAGGGCTGATGGATGGAATGGGGAAATATTGCATGATGGATGAAAGAATACATTGGTTAGAGAAAGTAAAGGTGAAATGGTAGATTTCAGCATGTGGATGATATGGTGAAAGAATGAATGGATGAATGTTTGGGTGAAAAAGACAATGGAAGGGGGGCATGGCCAGGCGCCAACGAAGATGGCAGCCTAGTTGCTGAGCTCCGCCGGGACTGACACTGCCCCCGGTACCATCCGCACAGTATCCGATCTGAGGCACTGCTACCTCAGTGCCCCGGGACCCTGAAGAGGAGCGCTGCTGTTTGAGGTGCTCCGCGAGATCTGAAGTGGCTCAGAACGGCTTTTCCGGCCGCCCGACACCCGCGGCCGAGACAAACTACAGGAGGCGGGGCTCCGCGGCCGGAGGACACATCACCTGAGGCCCCGGCTTGAGGCATAAGGGGAAGGCAGGGGCGTGCAAAAACGGAAGCAGGGCCAGCCGGCGGGAGAACGTCTCCCGAGAGTTAAAGAGACGGCCCCCGCCGGCCATAACTTCTAGAATCGGAGGCGGTGGATTGTCCTCCTTGAGGAGCGCCCAGTGCCCTGGGGGGACCGAGGTGCGAAAACCATCAGCTGAGGCGCCATCTTGAGGCCGCGGCCCTGGGGCCCACTAAGACGGGCCCAGGGCTGACAACACTGATTGCTGCTTGCCCCGAAGGCCTGTAAGTGACAGGACATTTGGCAGGGCCGAATGCTGAGGGCCCCGGTGCTTAATAGCGTACGGACAGCGCGCTGGAGTTCGGGGCGGGCAGTGCCTCTGGCGGTGCCCCGGGGGAGCCCTGCCCGGGATCAACGTACTGCCTAAAGGGGATCCCGGACACTACAACAGCAGTGGAGGCACGGTAAGGAGGCGCTGGATGATCCCGGGAGTGCGCCTAAAGCGGGAAAGGGGCCCAAACTGCCTGCACTATTAAGGCTGTTGACCGCTGGGCGGCGAGACTCGTGAACTGGAGGCAGGACATTGCATAGTTCTTTGGGCACGTCCACAGTATACTAGGCCCTGTACCAGGGGCCTACTGTCAACAAAGGACGATACCGCTTGGTCCCCACTGGGAGTTCTTAGACCCGGTTGTGTTGGGTCGGAATACATATCTGTGATAGACGGTCTGCCCAGACAGGGCAACCGGCGCCTCTGGGATACTAGAGTCAGTGTTCAGCGTGCGTGGGGAGCCCGCGCACAGAGTAATACCTGCTGCAGAGCGCAACCCTTCATGTAGCTGGACACGCAGTTCGTGGCCCTGGCATCATGAGGCCGAAAGGAGGTACTACTACACAAACTAATAAGCTGGACAAATATGTGGTATCACTGGGACAGGGACAGACAGGTGCTGCTGCAGACGACCAAGCGGCCCAGAAGGAGCTGTCCCTAACATCCATAATGGCGGCGATCCAAGCGATAGGAGTCAATCTTGAAACCAAAATGGACAAAATCTCAATTGAAATGAACCTGCTCCGAACAGACCTGGGCAAAACCACAGAAAGGTCCAAAGCCAGCAAATCGGAAATCACTGCACTCCACGCATCCTCAAAAAAGTTAGAAGGCCGCATTAATGAGCTGGTACATCAACACCGCCAGATGGCCCTCAGGCTCGAAGATCAGGAGGAAGGGCCCGAAGAAGCAATATACCAGTGGTGGGAGTGCTGTAGGGAACAGAGGGGCCCAGCGTGGAACTGTTCCTTCAAAACCTTATACTAAGCCACCTCCAGCCCATGCGCCTGTCTAAGATCTTCACGGTCGAACGAGCACACCGAGCCCCAGTCCCAAGGCCAAAGCCTGGAGCCCCACCCAGGACCATCATTGCAAAAATCCTAAATTATAGAGATTGTGATACCATCCTTCAGGCGGCAAGGCAGAAGGGCGACCTACAGTACGAGGGGGCATCGATCCGGTTCTTTCCTGACTTCACGCTTCACGTACAACAGGAGGGTGGTCATTTACTGGAGTGAAGGCGGCTCTCCGAGAGAAGAGCATAAAGTACATGATGTTCTTTCTAGCATAACTGAAAGTTATAGCGGGAGGCAAATCCTTGTTCTTCACGACCCCCATGGAAGTCCAGAATTGGCTTGACAGAGAGGGCCCGCCCGAGCACCCACGACAAGACCGTGGCCCATGGAGGGAGAGTGGCAACGCATCGCCTGGCTCTGCGACAGACAGACTGGAGGTGGACAAGCAGAGCCAGCGCTCATGGCGCTCCAGGTCGGCCAGCCCCCGGTGGGGGTCACCTTGGCACAATACAGCGCGATGAATGCGGCAAGCACGAGATCGGACCCTGCCGAACTGTAATGTATTCTTACTTCTTGGAGTGGGCGAATGCGACTCCCGATGGGAGCCATCACTGTGTCTATTGTCTGTTTGTATAGACCTTTAAAAGTGCCTTGACTGCTCCACTTCAGGGACATTCAGACTTAGGGGGGCAGAATTGGTGCGGTGGCTGGAATTGGAGCCGGCACCCACTTCCCCGACAAGAGTTTTTTGTGGGAGGGTGCGGGTTCTACCCACTCCCGGGGGTTTGGGCGAAAGGCGCTCTGCTAATTGGGGTAGTGGGTAGTTTTAAACCCACGGAGCAGGGAGCAGGGAGAGTGGGGAATGGTTGGGAGAGAGGGGAGAGTCCTGTTGGACTGGGGTTAGATACAAGGGATCAGTTGCCTTTGGGGGGGTCAGGGGGGAGGCGGGGGTGTGGTGGGTGGGGGTGGAAGGAGACATGGGGGAACATTTGGAAGAGTTTAAACTGAAATGTGTTAACATTTATCTTTGCATGGGTTTTGGAGTGCGGGGGGAGGGGCCAGGAGGGGGGGGCGGGGGTTTTCTTTGGTCACTCCAGGACAACTTAAAAAGGGTCGAGAGATGCACCAGAATACACAAATATGTCTTCCCACACAGGAGCGGATATGGCTAAGAGATGGGATAAGAGCCTTAAGGTCCTTAGTTGGAATGTAAACGGGCTGGGAGATAGGCTCAAAAGAACCCTTGTCTTGCAGTTTGTTAAACGCTACCTCCCCGACGCAGTACTACTGCAAGAAACTCACTTGATGGGTAAAACGTGTCATGCCCGCAGTAGATGGGAATATACTCTGGCGGTCCACTCTGGCTTCACCTCAGGCTCCAGGTGAGTGGGAATCCTTCTACGCCGTTCCCTTCCCCTCCTTGTAGACCACACAGAGACGGACCCACAGGGCCGCTTTGCTGCACTGTCAGGGAGGTGGGAGGGTCGCAGGTTAAATCTGCTTTCCACCTATATCCCGCCTGGTCTCCAAACTCAATCATATCTAGACCTGGGCAAACTCATACTCTCCCTCCCAGACGGTCAGCTGATAGTAGGAGGGGATTTCAACACAGTGGTCTCAGGGACCTCAGACAGGTACCCACCCAGGGAAATACCCCAAGGGCAAAAATGGCTGGCTGACTTCCTGGAGGCCCTTGGGTTGACGGACATATGGCGACTGGCACATCCCGTTGACAAACAGTACACGTTCTTCTCAGGCCCACACCACTCCTTCTCCCGCCTGGACTACATCCTCACTCAACTGCATCACGATACGGTCATTAAAACCGCCACGCACCTTGCTAGGGGTATCTCAGACCACTCACCAGTTTGGGCACATATCACAGTCGGGACTAGACGGGAGGGCTGAGTAACACCCATTAATGCTTGGTATCTCCGAAGCGAGGAGCTCAGAAAAATGCTAACCCTCTCTATAAACCAATACTTCAAGAACAATGATGGGTCGGTGAGCTCTTCTGTAACACTATGGGAGGCTTTTAAAACTGTGCTTAGAGGAGAGGCCCTGTCGGCTATTGCCGGTCGTCGCAAAGATAGGGAGGCACAGATCACCTCTGTCGAAACAGACCTAAGGGCGCTGGAGGAGGCTTGCGCTCTCCGACCGAGAACCAGGGACGCAACACAGGCTGCACCTCAAAACTGCAGAGTATAGGGCGCTGGCGACGGAGGCGGCTAAGACCGTTGCTAGAGATAGGGAAGGCAGAATCTATGATCGAGGAGATAAAGCTGGCAAGCTCATCGCATGGCTTGATAAAATACAACAGGCTAATAAAGTGGTACCTGAGATCCAGACAGCTTCAGGAGCTGTGGTAACTGAACCCCGTGAGATTGCCGCGGAGTTTGCACGGCACTTCAAACAAGTGTATAGCAGGGGATCAGACCGCCCGGAGGAAGACTCTATGGCCTTACTAGCAGACATCCAGATGCCATGCCTTTCCGCAGTTGAACGGGACGCCCTGGAGGTTCCGCTTTGCACAGCCGTGTTGGAGCGGGCCATTAAAGACCTCCGCCCAGGTAAAGCTCTTGGACCCAACGGTCTCCCAATAGAGCTTTACAAGCTTAAGTCTGATACCCTCAGTCCCTATCTCAAACGAATGTTTTACGAAAGCAAAACGGAGGGGTTCTTGCCAGGAGATCAGCGACTGGCCACTATTGTGGCTATACGGAAAGAAGGGAAACCAAAAGAGTCCTGCTCATCATACAGACCTATTTCACTGCTAAACGCAGAGCCAAAAATATTAGCCAAAACTCTCGCCAATAGGCTCCAGCCGGTCTTGCCCACTTTGGTCCACCCGGACCAATCGGGCTTCATGCCCCACCGAAAAACGGCGCTCAACCTTCGTCGCCTTAATGGTGTTATGGGGAGGTGCCACATTTTACAAGAAGATGCGGTGGTGGTATCACTTGATGCCACCATGGCATTCAATACCCTAGAATGGCCAAACATGATGGCGGTACTCCGTAAATTGGGCTTCGGCCGAACTTCATTGCATGGGTCCGTCTCCTATACCCGGAGCCACTGGCCCAAGTAGTAGTTAATAATAAAGTCTCTGAGGTCTTTGTCCTGGAAAGGGGGACCCAACAGGGTTGCCCGCTCTCCCCCCTCATGTTTGCCCTTTCACTGGAGCCACTGGACGCATGGAACAGGCAGGACGTATTTCTTAAAGGGCTGCGGTGGGCGGACAGCTGGGAGGATAGGATCTCATTATATGGTGATGACATCCTCCTCTACCTATCGCAACCCCGGAGGTCCATCACGGCGGCCCTGGATATCTTTACACACTTTGGGAAAAACTCCGGGTTCCGGATCAACTGGATCAAATCACTCCTTTACGTCCTCCACGGTAGCACCCCGGGGCTTCCCAGCAACTGCCCAATCACTGTAGCTGAGGACGGTTTTAAATACCTGGGGGTCTTTGTCTCCAAAGATAAGGCCAAGATGTACGAACAAAATCTACTTCCACCCCTTCAGTGGCTCAAGCGTGACGCCACTACATGGCAAAAACTCCCACTGTCCCTGATGGGCCGTGCAGCCCTTTTTAAAATGATGGCCTTACCGAGGTTCCTCTACGCCCTTCAAAATTATCCTGACCCGGTACCACACTCTTATTTTACAGCCATAGAAGCCGCACAACGGGACTTGCTTTGGGCCGGCATGCCTAGAATAGCATTGCAAAAATTAACACTGGGGTGGTACGATGGAGGGATAGCGCTCCCAGATATTTTTAAATACTACTGGGCTGCACACCTCTCTGCTATTAACCAGGGAACATACTGCAACGGTAATGACCCAGGGTATGGAATAGACAGATGGCTACTCCCCGGCGGGAATTATGAAGCAGCACTCTATTCCAGACCCAGTAAATACAAGCTCACAGGGCCGACGAAACACGTGGTGCAAATATGGCACATGGCCCAGCGGAAGATGGGTTGGTTCAACACTCTCACCATGGCCACTCCACTATGGGCATCAGAAAAGTTAGGCAACCTGGGGCGAACCATGGGGTTCCAGAACTGGGACCTTATCTGTATCTCTCAAATTAAAGATCTTTGGGGTCCTGACTGGGTCAGATCCTTCGCCTACAAGACACCTATGATCTTGCACAGACTGAGTTTTTCCGGTATATGCAAGTAAGACACTCCCTCCAGATGAACACCCCGCCAGGGACCACACCCCCACAAGCCTCTCCACTCGAGGACAGACTTCTGGATGCCATCTCCCTCACATATATAAAGTTGATAAACAATTCCCCTGACCTACTTGTGGCCCTCAAGGGGAGATGGGAGGCAGACTGGCTGGAGATAGACGAGAAGGAGTGGAGGAGCACGCTGGCCTCCCCCAAGGAGGTGGCGATTTCATCCAGGCTAAGGCTCATCCAACTCAAAATACTACACAGGGTTTATATCTCCTGTACTAGGCTACAGCTGATGGGAAGAAGAGATGATGGGCTTTGTAGGAGGGGCTGTGGCGGAACAGGCTCCTTCTTTCACATAGTTTGGGAGTGCCCAGTGTTGCAGGGATACTGGAGACGTGTGGTACATTGCATGCAGGAAGTCGGGGGGGGTGGAACTGCGACCGGAGGCAAAGAGATGCCTCCTGAATATCTGGGAGCCAACAGACCTACCAGCGAAAGGAAGGCTCTGGGTTATGCTGGGGAAAGCGGTAGCCAAACGAAACATCGCAAGGCTATGGGGAGCACCCACATCACCGAAGCTCAGCGAGTGGAAAAAAGACATGGACTGGTGTATGCTGCAAGAAAAGACTGTATACATGGCGCGAGGGTGCCCTCAAAAATGGGGTGCGATGTGGTCAAACTGGAATGACTTCAGGGGTAACATCTGTGAGCCCCCTTAGCCTCGCCGTTCCAACGCTGAGGCCGTAGTCTAAGGCCTTCACTCCCCATAAGTTTCGACTGTTCTGCTGCTGTGAACCCTACTAATACTGTATTTTTCTGGTGCACTTAAATGACTAAGATGTACAACTGTGGTGACCGTCACTGTGCTCATATAAGCTGTTAATAAAAAGAGTTTAAAAAAAAAAAGACAATGGAGCTGTTCTAGGGATGGTCGGGCTCATCTGCTTCTCTAGCTTAGCGTCATCCAGGCATTCGTTCAAAGTGGGTAGTATTTTAATTTTCTGACTACTCCCTTTGCTCTCTGGACCAGTTGACGCACCGGTGAGCATGCCTGCTAATCTGTGCAAGCTGTAGACCACACACTCTCTCTTAAACCTAAAAAGCACTCAATAACTCAATTATTTTTGGAACTGAGCATTGACTGTGAACTTTACTACAGATCTATGTGGGATCGATGCTTTAACAATAACCTCACTGAAAGAGGACTGTCTATTAAAGGATTAACAGACTGACGTTTAGAGTACAAAAAACAGTGAAGTTACACCACTGCCCCCATATTGAACCCGCCCTCCACATTAGTTTAGTATACATATTTCTGTGTAGATAGCACCCGTAATATATGCAACCATTGGCGATTACATTTTTTGGGTGTGATACCTTATTAGCATGTTATTAAAGTACTTCTCTATTTACAAAAAGAAAAAGCATTGGTCTGAACAATAAATGATAGTACCTGTTGTCTGACTGTTTGAGTTGTGAGTCTCTACCTCTTAACATTACCTCAGGCTGAGAAGTCTTTGACTGCTTTCTCTCACTATCCTGACAGTCAAGTGTGTTAAGCATATACTTGCCTAGTTTGCAGAGCTACACTAGGATTTACTCCAGGACTACAGATGCAAGATTTGAAGGAAATAAGAAGTGGTTCTATCCTGGGAACTACTTAGGCTTGTGGCTGTAAGAACATTCAACAGTGGACATGTAAAATGATGTTAAGCAACACAACTCTGTGCTGACAAGTCTTTTGCTGAACCTGTGCCTACATCATGGAGGTCAACACATGCATACCATGGATCTATACATTCTGGTTCACACAGTGATGGTGTATTGTTCCAGTGTTGCACTGTGTGTAGGCTGCAGTAGTAGAGCATTTGGCATGGTTCCAGTGTTTGAGTGAATTGAAACTTATAGAAGAGACCCCCAGGCAGCTGAGAGTCCGGCTGGAGTATCAGCCACCTGAAAGCATTTTTTTTTCAGGATAATCTGGACTCAATCAGCAGCAACATTATCTTCTTAAAATTAATTGGCTAGAGCTAACTCCAGGATATGACTGCAGACTGGGCTGGACTGTAAAACAATAACAGCCCTGGCTAAAATGTTCGAACCAACCTCACACTGGACAAGGCTGCAGGTAGAATAGGACCACTTGCAATGAATGTGTTATACCAGCCCAACCTGGCTAAAAGCAGCCCCGTAGCCTCCAGTTTACCATGGAAATGTTCCACTAGCCAGTCTGGTTTGGCTACCACAATTCATGACTACTGAAGGTGCAGCCCATCACTAATAGATGTGCAAAGTGACAAAGAATAAGTAGGTGCCAAACAGGACATCATTCCATCTTTAGGCCTGCAGATGATAATATAGGTGTTAGGATGCATACATCTCAAAATCAGGGTTGCCCATCCTTCTGGTTTTTGCTGAGTTTGAGTCATTTGGTGGAGGCATCCAACTCTGCCATTGTTTTCCAGGACATTTCTGTGTAACTGCACCTGTGGCAAAGAAGCACTTATTTCTAATGGATACTGGTTCTTCTGACTTCCTGAATAACCCAAATGACACTCACTTCATTGCAGTGCTGCCCAGTATCCCTCTATTTGTGCTGTGTATATTCAGCACTGTACAAGAGTGACCTGATTATGGGATGGGGATGTCCCCAGCGGTTTCCCAAGCCAACTATATATGATATATGGGAAATGGCCACAGGGAGTTTGAAGCTCTGTCTTCTTTCCGCTAAGGACAAGGTAACATTAAGAAACAATTTGCCTTGTGAGCTAAGAAGGATAAAAAAAACCTTATAATGAGGACCATGTTATCTACTGATCCTTCCATTGTTTGAGCTACCGGGTAAGAGCCCCCATTACTAAAGCAATGGCATGTCACCCTTTCTGTCTGTTCTGCCCTCTACTGCACTTCACATCACTACCAGGAGATCTGCGAATATGAGGGCTTGGTGTGTGGTTAGTGTTGCTGCCACTCTACATTTCGTAAGCTTTACCAAGAGAATGTTTGATTTATATGCTCAAACCTCAGCAAGGGACTATCTAGTTACCCAGGGTCAATGGTGTTAATGGATGTGTCGATCCCTCTTCTGCCAGAGTGCAATGAACTTGGCTCCATTTGAGACAGAAAAAAAGTAATGGAAAGGGGCAGAAACACTATTTATAACCTCCCAAGAAGTGAGATTTGTATCTTACAAATTCAAGGATGTGCTCTCTGAAAACATGGTAAGGATTATACGTTGGACACCTCTACTTACTAATGAACTGGAAGATAAAGGGCATGGGGAGTTAATAATGTACATCACATCTATGTTTCTTATCTCTTCGAAATTCTGTATTGTGTTGAGCAGGCACTTGTGTTCTACTGAATACCTGGAATATAGAGTGGGAGCTGTTTGCTTAAGACAGAGCTGTCTTAGTAACCCATTAGCTGCTGCCGTCGGCCAACGGTCGTCGTGTGCACTACCTTGGTAGTGCTGCGCACGTCCGTTGGCCAACGCTGCCCCACCCGTTTTTCGAACGTTCAGTACTGGAGCTGAACGTTCAACGCAGCCAACGGGTTAAGGATGGGTCTGAAGTTTGGAGTGGTACCAGAGTAGCATGCTTTTTATTAGGATCTGATCTGGCTTGACAGCACAGCTTTCACTAGACGATAATGTGAGCAGCACCAGAGAGGGGCTTTGGGTCCACCAATGTGTTGGGCTACAGGAGTACATTTTTGATTGGTCAGAAGTTGTGTGCTTCCTCAGAAAAAAAGCATTGGCAATTCCAATTGGTCTCGGCGTATAGTGGAGATTAGTGTGTAAATAGTAGTAACATTCAGCTGCAGGTGTTTGTTTTGGAAGAGTGGTGAAAATCGTGAGTGAGTGTCCACGTGGCACACAGCCAGATGCTAAAATAAAGTACCTGCACCATTTTTGTCAGTAGTGAGGTTAGGTAGCCAACAGAGCCATTGTGAAGTTAATTTAGAGACTTTGTTGGAAGCTCTTTAAAATGGTCAGCCTTGTGCAAAAAGAAAGACCAGAGTGTGTGCCAAGATGTCTGTAGTGTTGGAGCAGTCCCTATTGTTTTCTGTAATATTTTTAAATGTGCCAATGGGTACTTGCTAAAAGAGAGAAGATTGGCTGAGACAACAAATCTAGAGTAATGTGAACGAGTTGAATTGTGTCTATATGTTTAAGAATAAGTATGTGTAAAAATCGACAACTCACTTTGAAGTTAACATTGGTATAATTGTTGATAAAAGTTTCTATCTGGCTACCCTTACATTAAAACATATTTAAATTGTGCACGCACCTAGTTGCTTAAAAGAAAAAAAGGTGCATGCATCAAGAAGTCTGTGGTAGGGGACGTGTCCAGGTGCCTGCGAAGATGGCCGCCGAGAACCCGAGCTCCGCCGGGACCGCGGCTGTCCCATTAAAATCCGGCTTGATATCCTCACCAGGGCGCTCTCGAGGTGGGCAAGAAGCGGAGTCCGTTGACTAAGTGCGGCCGAGTCGCGACCCTTTCCATTGCCATGGCGGGCTCAGGGCTCATGGCTAGGAGCTCCGGGGCCGAGAAAAGCTGAACTCGAGGCCCCGGCTTGGGGCCTACAATAAGTGCCTGGGGCCGGAGGGGGCCAAGCGTCCTGTGGGCCGGCGACTGCCGCGTCGCCCGGACTGCGCCGCTACCTCGCACCCGGTGGACCCGGCTGTTGACTGGGCAGTGAACGAGAGTGTGGGCCCCCTGCGGGCGCCACTGTGGATCCAACGAGTGCCATTTTGAGGCTCCCCGGCTGGGGCAGGATGTGAGAGGCAGAATCCAGAGACAGGTGGAGGGCACCAGGCTGGAGCGAGCACCCCCTACTTGGAGGGGGGCTCACAGATTTGC
The DNA here is from genome assembly GCF_964261635.1 of Lissotriton helveticus. Classification (NCBI taxonomy): domain Eukaryota; kingdom Metazoa; phylum Chordata; class Amphibia; order Caudata; family Salamandridae; genus Lissotriton; species Lissotriton helveticus. The sequence continues at coordinate 1,461,189,551 of NC_136059.1, forward strand.
ATCAAGCGGCAGGAGCCTTGCAGAGGCGGTGGAGGAGACATACCGGCAGTGAAGGGTGCCATTGGCTGGGTCCCGCTGGAGTGCCCCGGGGGGGCAAGGCCCCTGCAACGTGGAACAAGGCGCGACTAGTCCCGGTCCCAGTGACATCGGCACCAGAGGAGGCGAGGGGGTCCAGGAGGAGCGTGAGGCCCTATGGTGGTACTGAAGACACCCGGGCGCGACAAAGGAGACTTGGGCCCTCGGTGAGATAATCCCAGGAGTGGTGACGCACTGGATGCATTGACAGTTAGTACGGGCCGGGACGGCTGGGGGCTGGGCGAGGACGCCCTGGACTGTGGTGGGCGAGCAGGAGGCCGGAGGTGATTTACAGTCTGCTGCGTATCAGGTGGTAAGTGTGGCCCTTCCTACGACAGGAGGATACGGCTAACGTGAAAAGGTGGCTAACGCCCCGGAGATCTCGACTGACATCCCACAACCGATTGGCCCGTGTGGTTGGGCCGCGGGAGCGTCGCCTGTCCAAAATGCGGCCCAAGGGAGGAGCGTCCACCCAGACGAACAAACTGGACAAATACGCGGTGCCGCTGGTTATGGGGCAGTCGGGAATGGCGGCCGGGGACCAGGCAGGTCAGGCGGAGCCATCCCTGACTTCCATCATGGCCATGATCCAGATGCTAGGTACTACTCTAGAGACAAAAATGGATAAGATCTCCATTGAAGTGAACCCACTCCGCACTGACCTGGATAAGATGACGGAGAGAACCAAATCAAATGCGACGGACATTAAAGCGTTTCAGACCTCGGAAAAACGACTTGAAGGCAGGATCAACAAACTTGTCTACCAACACCGCCAAATGGCCCTTCGGCTCGAGGATCAGGAAGGGAGGGCCCGAAGGAGCAATATCCGCGTGGTAGGTGTGCCAGAGGGAATAGAAGGGCAAAGCAAGAAACTGTTCCTAGAGGACCTGATCCTACATCACCTGAAGCCCAAAAGACTATCCACGATCTTCACGATTGAAAGGGCCCACCGCGCGCTGGTCCCCAAACCCAAGCCAGGGGCTCCGCCCAGGACGATAATCGCCAAAATACTAAATTATAGGGATCGCGACGCAATCCGTTTCTTTCCCGATTTCACATTGCAGGTCCAGCAGGAAAGGCGCTCCTTCTTGGGAGTAAAGGCGGCGCTACGCGATAGGGGCATCAAGTACATGATGTTCTTTCCTGCCAAACTAAAGATCATCGCGGGAGGCAAGTCCCTCTTTTTGACCTCGCCAGCGGCGGTCCAGGAGTGGCTGGATGTAGCGGCACCGACGGACCAGGAGCAGCAGGAACAGGAGAGCGGGGGCCCGGCCCCTGGGTCCTCGGCGGAACACTCGGAGGGGGACGCGACGGGCCAAAGATCATGGCGCTCCAGATCGGCCAGCCCCCGATGAGACTCATTCCAGGACACGGCTGCACGTTGAGGACTTTGATTGCGGTACCATGCCCAGCAGAACTGTAACGTATAATGTGTTTTTGATGTTTATATTATTCTCGGTTCCAAGGTGGGAGGGTATTCACATCCGCCCAGGGACTCTGTGACTCTGCTGCTGGACTTTGGCCGCTCCATATCTGCAGGGGTCCTCTGATCAGGGGCAACACCGGTACGGCCGGTGGAGCTGGGGCCGGCTCACGTTCTCCCTAACAGAGTTTCCTCGGGGGGGGGGCGTTCGCTCACTCCGGGGCTGGGGTTGGGCGAAAGGCGCTCTGCTAATTGGGGCAGTGGGTAGTTTGAAACCTACAGAGCAGGGAGCAGGGAGGGGGGATCAGTTTCTTGGGGAGGGCGAGATGAGTCCAGGTGGGCTGGGAAGGGAGGGAGGTGTGGGGTTATTGGGGAACGGGTGGGAGGGGGGTGAAGCCAGAGGGGGGAGGACTAAGGGAGGTAGGGAGTGGGGGGGTGGAGTTTTTTGGAGTTGGGGAGGGGAGGAAGGTTTGATTGGTCACACTTGAGTGGTTCTGAGAAGTAACACTGGCATGCAGGGATCCCGAGGTCTGAGTGGACTGTGAAATGCGGATATGGCTAAGAAATGTGACAAAAGCCTCAAGTTGCTGAGTTGGAACGTTAATGGGCTGGGGGACAAACTAAAACGCACCATGGTATTACAGTTTGTTAAGCGCCACATGCCCGATGTTGTGATGTTGCAGGAGACTCATCTGTTAGGTAATACAGGGCATGCCCTGAATAGGTACGGTTACATCCTTGGCAGTCCACTCTGGTTTTACCACAGGATCCCGGGGCGTAGGTGTCCTGCTCAGACGCAATCTCCCATTTCTTCCAGACCATACTGACACTGACCCGCTGGGTCGCTTTGCCACAATTTCGGGGAAATGGGAAGGGTGCAGGCTCACTCTAATATCCACTTATGTCCCGCCGGGTCTTCAGTCGCAAGCATACACTGACCTGGGTAAACTCCTTCTTTCCCTCCCGGATGGGCAGTTGTTTATAGGAGGGGATTTCAACGCGGTAGTTTCCGGGGCTTTAGATAGACATCCGGCCAGAGACACACCTAGGGGATAAAGATGGCTTGTTGACTTCCTGGATACATTTGGCCTCACGGATGTATGGCGCCTGGCACACCCTACCGACACACAATATACTTTTTTCTCGGGACCACACCACTCCTTCTGCCGCCTAGACTATATCCTTACTGCCCTGCACCGAGACACGGAGGTGCGCGCAGCAACACACCTGCCGCGAGGCATTTCTGACCACTCGCCAGTGTTTGTCCACATTACCATCGGGAGGACCTCCATAAGGCACTGACCCTTTCCATAGTTAACTACTTCAACAGTAACGACGGCTCGGTGGACTAGGCGGTTACTTTATGGGAGGCCTTCAAAACGGTCCTCAGAGGAGAGGCCCTATCGGCAATTGCTGGACGTCGCAAGGAGAGGGAGGTGCAGCTGGTGAAGGTAGAGGCCGACCTAGGGGCATTGGAGGAGGCGGCGCGTACGAAGGATACACCCGAGGCGCGTCATCGACTCTCCTTGAAAACCGCAGAATATCAGGCGATAGTCACGGAGGCAGCAAAACAGATGGCGGCCTCCAGGGAAGGTAAGATCTACGACCAAGGAGACAAGGCGGGTAAGCTCTTGGTGTGGCTCGAGAAAAAGCAACAAGCAAGTAAGGTAGTGGCCGAGATTCCAACGCTGGATGGAAAAGTTGTTACCGAACCACACAACATAGTTACAGAATTTGCCCGTCATTTCCAAACAGTCTACTGTAGGGGGTCTGACCGCCCGGAAGAGGACTCAGTCGCCTTATTAGCAGACCTGAGGATGCCGGCCCTCTCCGACGCAGAGCGCGACCTCTTGGAGGCGCCGCTCACCACAGCAGAAGTGGAACGGTCTATTGGGGACCTTCGTCCCGGGAAAGCGCTTGGTCCAAATGGCCTCCCGATTGAGCTCTACAAGCTCAAGCCGGATAGCATTAGCCCCTATCTAAAGCGTATGTTTGATGAGAGTAGGTCTACGGGGATGTTACCCCGTGACCAAAGGCTAGCAACGATCGTAGCAATTCCTAAGGAAGGGAAGCCCAGGGAGCTGTGTGCCTCATATAGGCCCATCTCCCTGCTCAACGCGGAACCCAAGATATTAGCTAAAGTCCTGGCCAATAGATTGCAGCCGGTCCTCGCCTCACTGGTCCATTCGGACCAATCAGGATTCATGCCCCACCGAAACACAGCACTTAATCCCCGCCGTTTGAATGGGGTGCTGGGGAGATGTCATAGGATAGGCGAGGATGCAGTGGTGGTATCGTTAGATGCCACAATGGCCTTCGATACCCTCGAATGGCCATACATGATGGCAGTACTCCGTAAACTGGGTTTCAGCCCAGGTTTCATCTCCTGGGTGCGACTTCTCTACTCGGAACCGCTTGCCCAGGTGGTCGTGAACAACAAAGTCTCGGAGGCCTTCACTCTGGAGAGAGGGACGAGCCTGGGGTGTCCGCTCTCCCGCCTTCTCTTTGCCCTTTCCCTCAAGCCGCTGGCCACCTGGATTAGACAGGACGTTTCTCTGAAGGGGCTCCGTTGGGCCGATTGTTGGGAGGACAGGATATCGTTATATGCCGATGATATACTTCTTTATCTATCGCGGCCCCGGAGATCATTGATTGTAGCGCTGGACATTTTCACCAACTTCGGTCGGAATTCTGGGTACAGTATCAACTGGAGCAAGTCCCATCTTTATGTGCTCCATCATAACACCCCTGTACTTCCACGCGACTGCCCCATAAAAGTAGTCACAGAGGGTTTCATATACTTGGGCATATTCATGTCCAAGGACAGGGCCGCTATGTACGACAAGAACCTACTCCCGCCCCTTCAAAGGTTCAAGCGGGACTCCGCCGCCTGGCAAAGGCTCCCGGTTTCCCTACTGGGCCGGGCGGCACTTTTTAAAAGGATGGCGCTGCCCCGGTTCCTGTATGCCCTCCAGAACTACCCTGATCTTGTCTCGTCTTCATATTTCACGGCCATCGAGGCGGCGCAGAGGAACCTCCTGTGGTCCGGTGCACCTCGAATAGCTCTACAGAAACTGACTTTGGGGTGGTATGATGGCGGGATAGCCTTACCCAACATCCGCAGGTATTACTGGGCCGCGCATCTGTCAGCTATCAACCAGGGTACCTACTGCGATGGCAACAACCCAGGGTATGGCATGGACAGGTGGCTTCTACCAGGGGGGAACTATGAAGCTGCGCTTTATGCACGGCCAGCCAAGCTCGCACTTACGGGGCCGACTCTCCATTCTGTGAAGTTGTGGCACATGGTCCAACGGAAGATGGGTTGGCACAACGTGCTCACCTTGGCCACCCCGCTCTGGGTGTCCGAACGGCTTGGACACCTGGGTTGCACTAAGGGGTTCCGAAACTGGGACCTTATAGGCATATCTCGGGTCGGGGACCTGTGGGACTCAAGCGGGGTCAAATCCTTTACATCCCTACAAAATACGTATGAGCTCGCAGACACGGAGTACTTTCGTTACCTCCAAGTCCGTCACTCCCTGCAGCAGAACATCCCACACAGTACAATGCCCCCTCAAGCCTCCCCTCTGGAGGATAGGCTGTTGGATGGTTACATACCGGAACATGCAATTGCACTTACCTATAAGAAATTGATAAATAACCTCCCAGATTTACTTCTGGGCCTTAAAGGGAGGTGGGAGGCTGATGGTTTGGAAATTGATGAGGAGGAGTGGAGGTGTGCGCTGGCCTCCCCCAGGGAGGTAGCTGTCTCATCCAGGCTGAGGCTCATCCAACTCAAGATTCTACATAGAGTGTACATTTCAATCACCAGGTTGCGGAGAATGGGCAGGAGTGATGGTGAAGGGTGCAGGAGGGGGTGCGGAATGGTTGGTTCCTTCTTCCATATGATATGGGAATGTCCGCTATTGCAGGTCTACTGGGTGAAAGTGATGTGCTGTATGCAAGAGGTTTGGGGGATACAGTTGCACCCAGGGGCGAAGCGCTGCATCCTAAACATATGGGAGCCAACGGACCTACCAGCTAGAGGCAAGCTCTGGGCAACACTTGGACAGATGGTAGCTAAGCGTAACATCGCAAGACTTTGAGGGGCGGGAACGCCTCTGCGTCTCGCTGAATGCAAACGTGATATGGACTGGTGCATGCTGCAAGAAAGAACCGTGTATGTGGCCAGGGGGTGCCCCCAAAAATGGGGGGAGGTATGGGGCAAATGAAATGACTACAGAGGCAACATATGTGAACCCCCCCAACTTAGGCAGTCAGTACTTGAGGTAGCTGTTTAAATGTACCAATATATTGTAGTCCCATTGAAATGATACGGATGTAAGGTACTGATCCTTGTGCAATCTGCTGTATATCTTTGTAACACGTTTGTGTGACCATTGGTGGCCAACGTTTGGTCTTTACTTTAAATTAAAAGAATAAAAAAAAAAAAAAGAAGTCTGTGGTAGTGGGAGCGCTTTGTATAAATTTAAATGTGCATTTTATTGGTGAGGAAAGTAACACTTTCCATCAGGCTACCCTTATATTGGAAGCTCCTTGAATTGCACACACACGTAGTTGCTAATGAGAGGGTGTGCACACCAAAGAGTCTGTGGTAGTGGGAGCCGTTTCTATCATTTGTCGCTGTGTTTGTAAAAGTGTGAAGGCAGACGTATTTTCCTGCTAAAACAAAAAGAAGCATTTGCAATGCAATAGGTCTTGCATTTACCCGAGTTTCAGCTATTGCCATTGTAAATGACAATGACTTTTAATTTTTTTTAAAAGCAAAAACAAAAGGCATTGTCCTTTGCAATGTTAATAGCTCCAACTCACATAAATGCAAGACCTATTGCATTGCAAAATGCTTGTCTCAATATGAGTGTCCTTGAATTTGTAAGTTCCATATGCCCCAATTAACAAACGTTATACATAGCATACTTCTCATGAGATTGTTAGACTTTAGTACCTCAAAAGTTCGCACTGTATAAGTCTGTAAAATAACTGAACAGTGCAATGGACGTGAAGAGGTGGTAGACCTCAACAGAATTTCTTAAAATGAAACCGTACTGTACTTTTCCTTTCTGGCCTTGTGGGTTCCGTCGATGGAAGAGGGGAGGGGGCTGATTGAGCACACAACTTCCACCTGATTGGACGTTTGTGTCATCACGTGCTTTTCTCGGAACGCTGCATGTGTGCACATTTTACTGTGCATCCGGGAACTCTAATCGCCAGTAGAGCCGCAGGTGGGGAGAGGAGCGCGGAAAGAAGGCTGCTGTAGGGGATACTGGTTTGTGCTTACATTTATGTACAGTTTTGTCATTTTTTGAAGGAAACATAAATCGCCTGATATGGGCGGTGGTGGACAGTGAGAGGTTGCGGGAGTACATATTCTGTCGATTCATAACTGACGCTCGGTATAAACTGGGATTGGCCCCGAATCCAGACTTGCTTTTTCGTGGAAACAGGGCTTCGACTGTTGAAAAGTTGAGTATGGTGGTTGGATAGATGTTGATTGCGTGAAATGACAGCGGGTTTGCTTGGTCTCTTTGGTGGGTACCCGGGGCAGTAGTTTTCGAAGGAGGCGACGTCGGGTATTGGAGATGGGGAGGTACCTATTACCAAGGGTGTGGTCATCACCCTCTGGCGGGTGGCTGTGATTTGCATTATGTGTTACTTAAATCGCTGTAGGCAACAGGCAGAACGAGCTCAGGCCGCAGGAGTTGCACACTGGGTCCCCGTTTGCATTGCATCGCCATAACGTTGTCTGGCAGTTGGTACAACACATTACAGCTCTTCTGGCAGCCGACGGGGGGAGGGAGGGAGGGAAAGTGAAAGCATGGAGGGAGGGAAAGTGAAAGCGCACCATGCACGTGGTGTGTTCAACGCCAGCCCTATGCGGGGACAGGAGATATGCACGCATATTGAGTGCACATTTCCTGTCTGTACGAGTGCGCAGGTCCTGTCCCCCTTCAGCCGAGAAACCGACGACACTAGGTCTCGCCAAGGCGACAGCGCATGCGCTGGGTTGCTAGGCGCGACCTAAAAAGAATAGCTGAGACAAGAAGTCTATGGTGGTTGTGAATGGATTCAATACTTTCTCCATTTGTGCCACAAAAAATTGCCCTAGTATAAAAAAAAAGAAAAATGGCAATCTGGTTACACGAAGAAAACCATCCACAAAAAGTCATAAGCATGCTATCATTTCTTTCCTAACAATAGTAAAAATAGTAAGAACTCTCCAATTGCCACACAGCTGGATACTTATTAGAAAGAAAGCCTACAATACTTGAATATTTAAATAAATAATGCCTAGCGGTTCTATTTTAGTAATGTTGAAAAAAATAATAATACAACAACTGCTCCTAATTTAAAAAAAAAAATTCAGCGGAGGCTAAAATGCCATGGGTTAGGGAAGTTATGCATTAAAATATGCAACGTGTTCTGCGACAGTAAGTGTATAGGAAGGAAGCTTAAATATACAGTTAACTATGACGGCAGTGCGTATGTCACAGCAACAAAGACGCCACCCTGTTCTTCTGCATTAATGTATAAGATTGACTATTGCTTTATAAACTGCACACCGCTAATCTGTTTATTGATAGCAGCAGCATGCAAAGGCACTAGCACCAAGCACTTTTAAAATAGATATATTACTTTAGCTGCAAAGACAGCAAATTATTCTTTAGTTGAAATATTTGCTTTTGTTGGTGCTTAAAAATAACTAATATATTGTATTGTATTGTAATTGCATTTATTTAGCACTTACTACCCCTGACGAGGCGTCGAAGCGCTTTTTCGGCGGGTAGCACGCTACTCGGGACCCATAGAGGATTAGTGTTGAATTAGTATAGTGAAACATGCAAGTACATTTTAAGTGGTGGATAGGTTAGTCAGTTATTTGGATTTGGAATGATAGCAGAAGGATAGAGGAGGACAAAGGTTTGTATTTATTTATCGTTTGTTGACGCACGCTATTCCGGAAGCCTATAAAGGATTAGTGGTGAATTAATATGGTGAAATATGAGGTAATTGCAGTGGTGGATATTAGTTTGTTACTTGGAGTGAGAAGGATAGTGGAGGGATAAAAGGGGGAGAAAGATTAGCATTCATCTAGCATTTGTTACCCCTGATGGGTGTTGAAACGCTTTTCTGGCGAGTAGCATGCCACTCCAGGACCCATAAAGGATTTCTGTAGTAATTTGAGTAGTAGATATGTTATTAGGTTATTCGGGCAGTATATTAGTATAGTTGAATATGGAATTTGAGAAGTGAACTCGTTAGTCTGTTAATTTTGATTGAAAAGGATAGTGGAGGGATAAATGAGTGAATTTGTTTTTTTTTTTTTAGGTCTTAAAATTAGTAAGAGAAATGAGAAAAAGGGCAGCATTTTTGGCCCTAGTCCTGACCAATCTCGAACAGGCTCAAACAGGCAACTACCCTTGTCCTCTCCGCCCTTAGCTTCGATGCACGGGCTGAAACGCACTAACCCCAGGCCTCGTGTAGCCCTAGAAATCAGGTGACCCCTTCAGCCAATGGGAACCCTAGCCCTAACACTATCCAATCACAACACTAGCCCTAAAATCTAAAACCGATAGGAGACCAGGACCTTACTGCCAATTTTAGCCCTAGTCCAAGCACCCAATCAGTTCAAAAACCCTGATCTCTATGTCCAATAAAGGCCTTAGCCCTCCCAGTAGTCCCAACCCAAGTCCAAGCAGCCAATGGTACAGGTAGCCCTAGTCCCTACTTCCAATAGAAATCCTAACCCTAGCCCTAGTCCCAACCCTACAATGATTGAATCATAGACCCAGAAACCAATCAGAACCCTCAAATACCCAACCTATGAGGACATTAACCCTAACCCAACAGAAACACCAGATACAACCACCAATCAGTGTACACATGTGCCAACCACTAGCAGACCATATAAGGTCCCAGCGACCTCAGACAAGGTTTGCTGGCCAGGGAGTTGACAGTTGCTTCTCCTGTTCAAAATCTCCTAGGAGACAGACAGGCTCAATCCACACTTTGGACTTCTTCAGGAAAAGGCTTCACTAACTCGAAATCTAACAATACTGTTTGAATAAAACTTTACTCCCCCTGCTGGCCAAAAAAGGAAGTGCACAGGCCCCAATAAATACAGTTTAAACAGCTCACAGAAGCACCCTCTGTTGTAGAATATCCCTGTTGGGGGGGGGGGGGTCCGGCCTCACTGGCTTGTGAACACAAAATGGTGGCTGGGGTGCACTGTTTTAACACACAGGTCTTAGCACAGAGCAAAGGAGAAATTTGGAGGGAAAACAGATTTGTCACCAAGGAATGAGAGGGACAAACTACAGAGGTTGGACTGCAAATCCCACAATTCAACACACTAAATGGTGGCAATCATGGGCAGGGAAAACCACAAATTTAAAACACAACACAGGTGATAAAATATGCAGTTACAGGCAGGCTAAAACTACAATTTATAACTGTAACAACCACAGGCATAGACAGTAAACACAGAAAGTGAAAATCGTTTTTTAAACAACTTTTTGTCTTGGGAAGAAACAGCACTAGTCTGTCTCCTTACCACTTCCTGGACTCTGCTCACTGCAATCTGCAGAGGAAAATATGCAGCCCTTTGCTACAGTTTGATGTTATAATTATTAAAACTGTGTAAATGAAACTACAAGCATTACATGAACAGCATCAAGATGACTAACTGTAACTGTTCAGAATGTATCTATATTAGTACGGGTATGTTGTTTTCGTTAATATCGTACTGCGTTTCAGACCACACTTAGTGTTACAGCAATTTAGCATTTTGTGTGTGGCAAATACATATTTGCAAAAACAAGTTAACCGAGTAAACAAATGTAAATGCAGAGTAAGAACCAACTGAGTTAGTGCATATGTCACAGCAATAATAAACATAATCCCACCCTGGTTTTCCGTTTACATTTATTACACTGACTGGTGCTTTATAAACTGCGCACCACTGTACCAGCACTACTGGTTTGTGAATAGTAGCAAATTACATAAAATAAATAGGCAACGACTACAAATTCATGTATATAATATTGAAAATACTTCCGTTGTTATGTGTTAGGGTGTGGCTGTATGACAAAAGCTGCAGCCTTTGGAGCAGAGAAAGTAGATTTGAGTCTGACTTGGGCTCAACATCATGTTTTTGTGTTATGTAATAAAGCGCTTCAAGTTTGCACTAAAAGTGCTTCAAGTTTGGACTATATCAAAGAGAAAAACGATTCTTTTTTTAACATACATCAAAAACAGTGTTGCAGTGTTTAGTTTCATTTATTTTTTGTCACGCTGAGGGTAAAAATGGAGAGCCCGAAAGGGACGTGTCTCGGGACATGATTTTAATGACTGCTAGTGCTGAGCACCGATCCAGCCACGGCCCACTAAAGCACTAAATCTGTTTTTTTATGTGATGAGCTTTAACTTATGTGGCGATATGTAGATGAAAGAGAAGCTATTTATTAGGAGCTGAAGTGATATGCTGCTAAACAGAAGGAAACAACATTTGTGGTTGCAAAATGTGTTTGCCATCGGAAACACAGCATGTTATGCCATAGATGACGCATTACCTTTGGGTATACTATTTAAAAATGTAACATTTTGTGCGTGGCAAATACATCATTGAAGAAACAATTTACCGAGTGAACAAGGGTAAATACAGAGTAAAAACCAACTGCAGTTAGTGCGTATGTCACAGCAATCATGTAAAATGTGCTTGGTGTTCTGCGACAGTAAGTGTATAGGAAAGAAGCGTAAATATACATTAAACACTGACGGTAGAAATGTATACAAACAAAAATCCAAACATGATACAGGGAAGAGAAGTAATACATTTAAAAGTCACACTGTAGTTGCTCAGATGCACAACCCAGTAAAGGCAAAAGGAAGATGAACACTAACAAAGAAAACAGAAGAGAAATAAAAACAAGCATTTGCAATGCAATCGGTTTTGCCTTTGGGAACTTATATGTACTTAGCTATGCAGCACACTAGCCTGGGTGCTAAAACATCTACTATTCTTTAAAATGGAGGGAAAGTAAGCACCAAACTGCGTGACATGCTAGGTATGGGAAAACTTGTAGAGAAATATTGCCTTTCAGCGGGAAATGGTATAGTCTAAAGCTCTGTTTTTAATATAAAATCAGGGCCTTTGGTGGTCATATCACTGAAAGTACAAGATTTGATAAAATATTATTGTCTACGAGTGCTTGTGGAACACAATTTCTATGGACTAGAATCTAGAGAATGCTAAAGTGATTCTGGAATTTTATTGACCTCTGCTGGTCGTTTTCTATCAAGAAAGTAAAAAAGAGGCAGCTGCCAGAAAAATTTAAAAAAAGAAAGTCCCTCAGCAGAAAGCAATTCTGGCATTTGACTGACCTCCTCAGGTCGTTTTCTATCAAGACAGTTAAATAGAGGCAGTTGATCTGAAAATAAAGTCCCTAAGCGGAAGCAGACAAGTTCTGGGGCTGATCTCCAGAGCCCACAAAGTACATACTCAAATAAGTATATACTAAAGTATACACAAGAGGTCTCGAATGCTCGACCTAATGATTCATGCCTGAATCTTTAGCGAACAGCACTAAGCATGCTGGGGCTTGTAGTTTTGCCATGTTCACTCAAGAGTATACAGCAAGTTCTTTCAAGGCTTGTATGCTACTTGCGTTCTATTGTTGGCACGCATTTAAGCCGGACCCATGACCTGGGACTGGTTGACAGATGTGGAACTAGAACTCTCCTGTATTTCAAAAAAAATGTTGTCGGCCTAATAATACATACATTCTTTGGTGGTCGCATTGTACAAAAATGTTACACACAGATTAAAACGGGACGCTCTGCAAATTCACTTTTTAGTTAGTTAGGTAGTGCAGAACAAGATCAGGATAAAATCAGTATGCATGATGAACAACAGAAATTGTGCACGGTAGACTTTCTGGTGCAAATGGCACAAGTCGTATGCGTGTGAGGCAGCCCTCCATTTATTCCAGGCCAGATTTGTGCAAATCTGGTCAAATGTGTCCAAGTAGGAAAGCGGAGATGATAACCTGGGTCCCCGCATCCAAAACTCTGCTTTAAGCCTTCTGCCTACAGCTAGAGTGCAGCTTAAAATGCGGTAATGTTGGCTTCTAACAGCAAACCCCAGACTCTGCCCATGTGTGCAGATCAACCAGTCTGTAACTCACTGCCTGTGCACAGACTTCCTGCTCCTCAACTGGCTGCCCTTAAAATGCAAGGCCTACCCCGTTAAACTTCCGGGGTCAGCTCCATCCCTCCCCTGCATGGCTCTAGGCAGGTTTTTGAAATGCATTCACTACGCCGTCCCTTCGAAGTTTAACTGGCAGTGTTTTTAGGATTGTTTGCATTACACAGTTTCCATACAGCGCTTACTTTTATCCTCATGAAACTATAAGTTTTTTCTCAATTGACAATCGCAAGGTCATGCCTGACACGAGATAGTATTCAGATTTAGGGATTAAATTATAGTTTGGAGGACAGATTACTCTAATGGACTAAAATGCCAGTCGAAGCTTTACCATCAGTGTCATCACAACAGTCTGTCATATGACTTTCGACCCATAGTGAGAGCACAATTAATATTGTATCGGTCCCCTAGTGTACACCAAAACCTTAACATGTATTAAAACATCACATAAAACACTTTAAAAAGGATAAAGTTCGTTTTTATGCCCACCTCTACTAATTTATATGTCATATATTGAATATGAACTATTTTGTTGGCTTACACAACGGTGAAGGCTTTGTTCAAGCTTATAATTTTTCATTTATTAACAAAAATGAAAAAGGTAGGTGTTTAACAATGTTTACCTATATTTGACTTTTGTCATTATTCATAATTGTGTGCATTATTCTACTGAATTTATTTGATAGAACTTAATCCCAGTCTGAACAGTAGAAAATAAACAACGTATATGAGGAGACTACTTACCTTCTGCTCTTAGGACTGTTTTTGTCACCTCTGAGAGTACGGGTTGCAAACGCAATGCCAGGTGTCCTTAGGGACAAACCAGGGTCGAAGATGCAACCCTTGGTGACTCCTAAATTACGCCAATAGTTACTCTGCCACAAACGGGCACGTAGCTGTTTAGCCTATCAAACCAGCAATACAGATGTGAAATAATTACTGTATAATGATAACTTCAGTTTTATTGAAAAAATGTAAAAGAGCATGAAAATAATACAAGAAAACAAAATGGAGTAAAGGTTCTAAAGTTATGGTAAAAAAATGTTGCCTATAGAAATGTATGCTCTCACTAAAAGTCAAAACTCCATTGAAAGTGTTTCTTGTTGTATACATCCTTACACAGCTGAAACTGCTTAAATATGAAGGAAATATTGTCTAAATCCATGGTGAAAAGAGTGCTTTTTGTGGAAGCATTTCAATCCAATGTACAAAGAAGGTGACAGTGTTGGGCATCTACCTGGATCCATGATCGATTCAGGAACTTAAGAAAGTGCATGATCACCCTCCAACAAAGGACCCTGGAAGAGAATAAGAGCCTGGAAACAGAGACTAAGGCTGAGTATGCTATGGTTCCAGTGATAAGATGGACATGACTTGTGGTAAAGGATTGGCCTTTGGGACTTGACTGGAGATGGTGCAGGGTGAAGGAAGCTACAGGACTCAGAAGCACAACTATGGTAGGAGCGTGATGGAAATCCTCCCACTTGGGCCTCCCCCAGACACATACTACCCTCCAATAGTCCTAGGTTACCAGGGAGCATTGGCTCTCTACGTGTGGAAATGTCCACAGCAAGGTGCATGGCATGTGCTCCAGCCCTGAGTGAAGAAACGGATCGTGATATCTGGCATTCTGACTTTTTGTGGCCCAGCTCACACACTAATCCATGGTGCTTGCTGAGGCCTACGCCAGCCCTTTGACTGACATTCAGAGCCTGGTTCTGAGACTTGGGGCAGAGCCCCAAGCATAACCTCTAATTGAAATGGGACTACTCTCCACGTCCTGGGTTGTCAACACTAGACATTGGTGGGACCCTTTTCCTATAGAATTAGCACTGAACAGACCCCTTTCTTTGATTCAGGAGAGTGACACTCATTGGATCGATTAATGTAAAATTCCATCTAGACACCTACATCCTCACATGGACTTCCCTTATAAATATTGAAGGCATGTTGTGTAAAGCATGCATCATAGCAGGACTGCATGTGGGTTAAAAGTGACATTGCTGAGAGCGGTTGGATCCCGTTTGATTGCTCCTAGTTTTATATACTCCAAGATGGAGGTTGTTTTGCCTGTATTCCTGAGCTGAGGGGTGTAACCCTAGACACTGAAGTGTAGGGGGATGGAGACAGTGCTTTTTTTAGAAATCACATGATAACCTTTTTTGCAGGGCTTTGCCGGTTAGTCCTTCCTGAGCACTGCCAATTGGAATAAACATGTGGTATGGGAGATGAATCAGCAGATTTTGTTGTTAAAGGGAGGAAAGCTTCAAGACAGGCCCTGCCCTATTTCTTGTTCCCTGATTCAAACTTCAGGAAGGCTGATGACAGTCAGGTGCATAGGTTTTGCCCATCATTGTGCTTATGTTTTGTGTACTCCTGTTTGGAACCAGTATCCGCTGTGAGAGCCATTACATTTTATAAAAATTGTGTTTGCACTATAGAAAGAAATATGAAGAAAAACAACCCAGACTGTTTTTTTCCACTGACAGTGGGATGTATCTGGGAGGTATGTATGACAGTTTGACCCAAATTATCCCACATCTTGTTCAGAGTTCTTGAAGATCAAGGACGATAGTACTATACAGGGTATTTGAACATTGGAATGTGGAGCACTCCATTGAAGACAATGGAGTGCTCCATGCTTCTACAGGCCGGTGAAGGCCCGCAAAGCAACATTCCAATGCTGGTTTCACAAAGGTCTCTCGGAGCAGGTGGGATTTAAAACCCCCTAGGAATCTGAGGGGCCTTTGTTTTATTTATTAGTACTTTCTGCCCTATAGTGGCAGAATTTTCTAATAGCCTTATAGCTCTTCGTAGCTGGGTTATACCGGCTATTAAAGTCCGGCTCCCTTGTTAAAGGGCCAAACTGAATGCTGGAGCTGACCTTTATTAGCCAGTATAGCCCGCTACAAAGGACTATAAGGCTATATTAAAATATTGGAATGTGGGGCACTCCATTGAATACAATAGAGTGCTCCGTGCTTCTACGGGCCGGTAAAGGCCCACAGAGCAACATTCCAATGTTGCTTTTGTTCACAGCTATTGCTGTGAACAAAGGCCTCTCGGAGCTCGAGGGTATTTAAACCCCCTTGGGCTCCGAGACGCCTTCGATTTATTTGTAGAACATTTTGCCCACTAGTGTCAGAATGTTCTAATAGCCTTATAGCCCTTCGTAGCTAGGCTATACCGGCTAGTAGATCATTGGAATGTTGGGAGCTCCATTGAAAACAATGTAGTGCTCCGGGCTTATAATGGCTGGTATAAGCCTGGAGCTCCAACATTCCAATGTTTCTTTGTTCACAGCTCTGGCTGTGAACAAAGGCTTCAGGGAGCCTGAGGGGATTCCAATTTCCTCACGCTCCACAAGAGGCTTTGTTCTTTTTTGTTAGAACATTCTGCCCTCTAGTGGCAAAATGTTCTAATAGCCTTATAGCCCTTCGTAGCTGGGCTATACCGGCTATTCGGCTTGGGCCTTTAACGCTGGAGAGGGCCTTTAATAGTCGGTATAGCCCTCTATGCAGGGCTATAAGGCTATATTAATATCCCGCTCCATTGTTAAAGGCCCTCACTATCTGCTCTGGCCTTTAACGCTGGAGCGGGCCTTTAAGAGCCGATATAGCCCGCTACGGTGGACTATAAGGCTATACTAAAACAACTGCTGAGCTCCATAGCTATTGTCTGTCAGATAGTCAATCGCCAAGAGATGTGGGGGCATCACCTGAAACCTGCACATCTTTCTGGTATAGTCGAAGGTCTACTCGTGACCTAGATGCATTCCTGTCCGGTTCATTTACGTAGAATTGAGATATATATATAACAGGACTCATGTATTTTTGAAAATTCTATTTAAGTAGCTATATATAAGCAATATACCATGTATTAGGCAGTGATTCTACTGTTTAGAAAGACTGGACTGCACACACCGGGTTACGTGTACTTTTGCTCTGAAATAAGCGAGACGTTGTATTATATTGTATTAAATTTCAAGAGAAGCCTTATTTGATGTTATTCTTTTTTTATTTTTATTCAGAAATTCTATTTTTTTCTCTTTTTTCCTTTTTTCTCAGTACAAAGAGCAGTGATTCTATACTGTTTAGGGCTGTACTATTTTGAACAAACATTGTATATGCGGATTTTATATCTTTTCCATTTTCTTACGAATCTAACATGTGATTTTTATGAAATTTAAATGTAATCATGAATTTTAAATAATGTATTTATATTTATTTAATATTCATGTATCAGCCCGATTGATCTCTCAAAAACATGGAGGTCATCTCTAGTTACAAGAAAGTATTCCTTCTATGTTGTTGCCTGTTCAGCTCTGTCTTAATTGCACTAGCACTTTAAATACTCATCCTTGCCAAACGCAACATGCCATGTGATCAAGCTTCAGTGGAAGCAAAACGCGTTATGGCGGCTGACTGGCTGAAAATAAAGCACTTTAATTAAGCACCGATTCCTGGGTCGGCTCTTCGTCATTTCCAAAGGTAGGAGCCTCTTTTCTTGGTGACGACTTACTTTCATATCTATATCTATCTATATATATATATATATATATATATATATATATATATTCACTGAAAAAACCATAGGTTTCACACCAGTTATAGTTAGCTGGACATTTTACTCATACAAAACCATTGAAATTTCCCTGTTATAGTTAGTTGTACTCACTAAAACTCGCGCGCGCGCAATCCACTGCTGATGATGTCACATATTACATCATTCAATGACATCTCAAATGACATATATAAATACTAGGAAGTTATAGTTAGGACCTAGTTTCCATAGGAAATCTGCAACATTCTATTGGGAATAACTTTGGTGCCGGTTGATGAATCTTCACGAATTTCTCAAAGAAGATGGCCCGCTCCGCTCCGCTCCTTCCCTGAAAGTTGTGGGGGGATTCATCAAGTGGGGGCTGAGAAAAAAGGGGGTCCCAAAACGTGTTTTCCCCATGTTATTTTCCATAGGACGATTAGACACGGCTACAGCCCGAACTGATGAACGGAATTACAAGAATGTAGAGTCTGATTCGCAGATCACGCTTTTGCTCAAATGGTGTAAATCCCTCCAGTAGTTCCTGAGAAAATCAAAATAAATAAAATACATATATCTAGGCGCGCAAAACGTATGCGTACGGTACGCGTACGGTGCGCGAACCTTCCCGAGCACGAGCTGCATGCTGATTGACTGTCAACTGTCTGTAAACACTCCTAACCAGAAATTTTTGGCACCATCTTGTGCCTCGGTAGACTGAGGCACAAGAAAGCAGAAGAACAATTATTTAGAACCCAAAAAGGGGGCAGGGTAGAAGCACCCTGACCCTCTAGGCCTGCTCAGGGGGTCCCACAAGGACCCACAACGCCCCCACATTTTTTTGTATTTTTTAAATCACGGGGTACGCGTACTGTACGCGTACCGTATGCGTACCTTTGCGAGCACGAGCTGCATGCTCATTGGCTTTCAACACTCCAAACCAGAAAGTGTTGGCAGCCATCTTGAGCTCATTAGACCAAGGCACAAGAAAGCAGAAAAACAAACGTGTAGAACGCAAAAAGGGAGCAGGGTAGAAACACCCTGGCCCGCTAGGCCTGCTCAGGAGGTCCCACATGGACCCCCAAGGGTCCATGTGGGCCCTTGTATCCGTGTATCCAAGGGTCCTTGTGGCGGTCGCCAGTAGGTAGTTATAGTTAGGACCTAGCTACCATAGGAAATCCGCAACATTCTATTGGGAATAACTTTGGCGCCGGTGGAGGGATTTGCGTGTAATTTTCCACAATTTAGGCCATCTCCGCTGCGATTCGTGAAGCGGGGGCCGAGAAAAGATGGGGTCCCAAAACGTGTATTCCCCATGTTAATTTCCATAGGACGAATTGACAAGGCTACAGCCCGAACCGCTGAACGGAATTTCACCAAACTTTGCAAAATTGTAGAGACTGGTACGCAGAAGTGCCTTTGGTATATTTGGTAAAAATTGCTCCAGTGGTTTTTACGAAAATTAACTTCCAAAAAATATATATATATCTATAGGCGCGATTCCAGCGCTTACAGGTACGCGTACCGGGGAGCGCACCCGGCGCGCTACGGGAGTGCGCGAACGGAAAGCTGATTGAGTCTCGGAAATCTGTCAACATTCTAAACAGTCCGGAGAGTCCGCCATCTTGTGTCTCGGTAGAATCGAGACACAAGAGGTGAAAATAAAAAGGGGGAAATTATTAAAAGGGGGCAGGGTAGACACCCCCTGACCCCCAAGGTTTTCTGAGGGAGGACTAGAAGGACCCTGAAGGGTAAAATAACTTTTTTTATTTTTTTTATTTTCACGGGGTAAGCGCTGGGTGCGTTCCCATGTACGCTTACCGGTACGCGCACCCTGAGCGCACCACAGGGAAAAACAGTGTAAAAAATTAGAGTCAAAAAATAATTTAGAGTGCTTAGAGGTAGGGTAGCTCTGAAAAGAGCTGTTGTGTTATGCGGGTGTTTTTTGTACCTACAAGTAGGTACCGATGCAGAGTCTCAAATTCAAGAGGAAGCCCTCTATTCCCCTCATCTGTAAAATGTACACCATCTCTCCTATAGATGCCTTGCATGTTGTAACGCAAGCTGTTGTGGTAAATGGAATCCATACCATAGTCTCTGAGGAAAGCAGAAACAGATTTATTCACATGTTTCCTTGCTTTCTCAATCTGTGGACAAAATTGGTTGGACCAGTTCCATTTTTGCCTTTGGCATATATTAGAAAATACCACGGCAGTTTTTGGAAAAAGTGACGTCAATTGCCCAAAGATGTCCTTTAAAAGCATTTCCAGACCTAACCCAGTCAAAGTGCCCAGGTCATTGCCACCACAGTGCACAATTATGAGGGCAGGGTGTGGTAGATGCATAAAGGATTTCATCAATGGTATCAGTTGGTGACTTCTTAATCCTCTCTGTCCAATCCACACAATGTCCACATTTGGTAAATAAAGGTTGTAAATACCTCTGTTACTTGCAAATTTTTCACTCCAGTAGAAAAAGCTATGACCCACAAACCAGACTTTTGGCATCTTGAAGGTTGATGTGCTTGTATTCAGATTAGTTGTGGAAATGAAATGGCAGTTTGAAAGTAGGAATTATGAAAAAAGTGGTTGAGATTCAGTGCACTTGAAAAACAAGAAATGATTGGTGCTTTCTTAAAATTCACCACTGAAAATTAGGGTGCATGCTTTTTTTTATTAAAGAAGTAATTTTAATGGTTGAGAAAAAGTCATTTAAAGAAACATTGCACATGATTAGCTAGTACATTGAGAGGTCAAACACCCTTGCTGGATTCTTTTGCAACATAGTATGATGAACTTTTCAACTGTGTGCTGGGTTAGGTGGGAGTTACCATGGTAACAGGGTGAATGAGCACTGGGGGATGGGTGAATATTATGTGAGTTTCAAAGTGTTGAAATGTAGAACCAATTAAAATGTTAGTTTGGTTTTGAAATAGTGTGGGAAGAATTTTAATTGGTTAAGTCCAGGGATATGTGTGAAAAATTACAGATAATCAGATTCTGCTTAAGAAAATCTGGTGTGTGTGACTGACACTGTTCTAAATCTTCCAAAGCATTTTTAAAGGTGAGTAATGATTCTTTTAATAAAGATAGACTGCTGTATGCACTATGGGGAAGATTAAGCATATTGGGCTTCTATATTCTTGCATTGTGTGTCATGTTTTTTGAAATGCTGTTAAAAAATGTAATGGGGCATATTTAAAATGTATTTTGATAATGAGTTAGGGTTTCTGCCTTGTTTTGTATAAGTCATTTAAATGGGCTGTGCTCTGTGTTAAAAATGATTTACTATGAAAAATGTTTTCTGGTAAAATGTCTGGCTTTTAAATTTTGGTCAAGGATTACAGTGAGTGTGTGTGAAATAAGGTACTATGTTTTCACATTTTTTAATAATGTCACCTGTGTCTGCTGACAGTTTGCCTCTCTTAGCTTAAAAGGTACTCTGTTCCTGTGTCTCATGTCACTTTGCACGTGCATAATCTCTCTTTTTCTGTGTGTCATTTCTCTCTTTGTGTGTGTTTCATGACATGTGCTCCTACGCTCTTTATTCTTTATATAAATGGCCTGGTGGGGGAACTAGATAGAGTCAGGGATAGTGATGCCCCTTGGTTGGTGTCAGGTCGGGTGCCTACTCTGATGTTCGCAGACGACACCCTACTGTTGTCGCGAAAATCAACAGGTATCCAGCGGGTTCTGAATGTTTTTTTTTTCTTCTGCGCCTCGCAGGGACTCGAGATTAATTTAGAGAAAACGAAATTTATGATCTTTGGTTCCCCGAAACGCACTCGCCCTAGCCCTACATTAAGCAGCACCCCGCTCGAAAGAGTGAGAACCTTTGTATACCTGGGGGTCACTTTGACTGAGGACTTTGGTTGGGGCCCCCAGGTAGCCAAATCCACCCTAAAGTTCTCACAGATACTAGGGGGCATAGGTAAGTTTCAGCGGACAACGCAATTTAAGCCAGTCTCCCCAGCGCTCGAAATCTATAGTGTTCAAGCTAGACCTGCTGTAACCTACGGTGCAGAACTTTGGTGACATTCGAGCATAGCAAGCCTTCTCAGGGTTGAACGGGCCTTTTTGAGGAATCTGATTGGTCTCCCTCAAAGCACCCCGCTCATACCCTTGAGATTTGATCTAGGTGTGGAGCCCATCTCTGAACTATTAGCAGCCCGACCCCTCTTGTACTGGAGAAGGCTCTGGACAGTACCTGAGCTGGCGTACTACAGAGTGGAGTTCGCTGCTGTCTGGGGGTCGTTGAAGAGTATGAAAATACCCTGGTTGCTCCACATCAAAACTATTGCCTATAGAATAGGAATGCCCCAAATCTGGGAGACCCCGGCGGAGAGTTGTCCAGTGTGCGGAGAACTGTGCTGCTGGCCTCTTTGAGGCACCACAACCTAAGTTTGCTGCACCGCTTGCCAAGTATGGGCAGGTTGTCTTCGGAATTTTTGCAGGTAAAACTCGTGCCCAGAAGGGAGGAATTTTTAGATCTAATAGAACCTCGGCCTGCAAGAAAACTATATACACAACTAAGGCACGGTTGCCTGCCACTTGGGACACTAACCTGCAAATGGGCAGGTCAAGAGGAGGGAATCTGCCCTGTCTGCAATAATAGTAAAGAAGACATTGCCCATGTTTTGTTCTTTTGCCCTGCTTATAGCGCAATGCGGAGAGCTTGGCTGGTACCACTATGTAGAAATTTGGGACTAAAACATTGTGCTCAAGCCGTCAGAATTTTAAAATATGATACATCCCCCCTCATCGTGTTTTCGGTCTCCCGCTTTTTGTACGGTATGTGGCGTAGAAGGTCCACTCTGATTAATTGTGTCTAATTTTAATGTTGGCCATTCCTTGCTGATAACTGATTGTTTAATAACGTTTTAGCTGCTGGTTCTTAATTATTATGTATTTTATTGTATGTACATATTTTATCTGTGCTTTTATGGTCGTCAACCGAAATAAAGTTATCAAGCAAAAACATATTGCATGCAGAGACAGACATGGTAGATTACATGTAACATCCTGGTCATGTGCCTAAGATCACACTGGGAGTCAAGCTTGATTTTAAATGGATCTGGGTGAATAATTTGCTTAGTTGATGTGTTTAAAGTATGGAAATACAGGTATTTTTAAAGTCAGTTAGGCTTTAGCCTATGTACTAGTAGGGAATCTTAGGCAGCATGTCTGTTAGGCCTCCTACTTCACAAATAGGCTCTAAGCTGTGCAATCAAGATCCAGGGTGTGCCTTTGAAATGAAAAAGGAATGTTATGTCTTGCTTATATATATGTGGTCTTTTTTTGCCAATAGAAACAGTGAAATAGTATGAGCAGACACACACATATTGCATGCAGAGACAGACATGGTAGATTACATGTAACATCCTGGTCATGTGCCTAAGATCACACTGTGAGTCAAGCTTGATTTTAAATGGATCTGGGTGAATAATTTGCTTAGTTGATGTGTTTAAAGTATGGAAATACATGTATTTTGTAAAGTCAGTTAGGCTTTAGCATATGTACTAGTAGGGAATCTTAGGCAGCATGTATGTTAGGCCTCTTGCTTCACAAATAGGCTCAAAGCTGTGCAATCAGGATCCAGGGTGTGCCTTTGAAATGAAAAAGGAATCTTATGTCTTGCTTATATATTATATGTGGTCTGTTTTTTGCCAGTAGACACAGTGAAATAGTATGAGCAGACACACACATATTGCATGCAGAGACAGACATGGTAGATTACATGTAACATCCTGGTCATGTGCCTAAGATCACACTGTGAGTCAAGCTTGATTTTAAATGGATCTGGGTGAATACTTTGCTTAGTTGGTGTGTTTAAAGTATGGAAATACATGTATTTTTAAAGTCAGTTATGCTTTAGCATATGTACTAGTAGGGAATCTTAGGCAGCATGTCTGTTAGGTCTCTTACTTCACAAATAGGCTCTAAGCTGTGCAATCAAGATCCAGGGTATGCCTTTGAAATGAAAAAGGAATGTTATGTCTTGCTTATATATATGTGGTCTGTTTTTTGCCAGTAGACACAGTGAAATAGTATGAGCAGACACACACATATTGCATGCAGAGACAGACATGGTAGATTACATGTAACATCCTGGTCATGTGCCTAAGATCACACTGTGAGTCAAGCTTGATTTTAAATGGATCTGGGTGAATAATTTGCTTAGTTGATGTGTTTAAAGTATGGAAATACATGTATTTCTAAAGTCAGTTATGCTTTAGCATATGTACAATTTTGGAATATTAGGCAGCATGTCTGTTAGGCCTCTTACTACACATATAGGCTCTAAGCTGTGCAATCAAGATCCTAGGTATGCCTTTGAAATGAAAAAGGAATGTTATGTCTTGCTTATATATATGTAGTCTGTTTGTTTGCCAGTAGACACAGTGAAATAGTATGAGCAGACACACACATATTGCATGCAGAGACAGACATGGTAGATTACATGTAACATCCTGGTCATGTGCCTAAGATCACACTGTGAGTCAAGCTTGATTTTAAATGGATCTGAGTTAATAATTTGCTTAGTTGATGTGTTTAAAGTATGGAAATACATGTATTTTTAAAGTCAGTTAGGCTTTAGCATATGTACTAGTAGGGAATCTTAGGCAGCATGTCTGTTAGGCCTCTTACTTCACAAATAGGCTCAAAGCTGTGCAATCAAGATCCAGGGTGTGCCTTTGAAATGAAAAAGGAATGTTATGTCTTGCTTATATATATGTGGTCTGTTTTTTGCCAGTAGACACAGTGAAATAGTATGAGCAGACACACACATATTGCATGCAGAGACAGACATGGTAGATTACATGTAACATCCTGGTCATGTGCCTAAGATCACACTGTGAGTCAAGCTTGATTTTAAATGGATGTGGATGAATAATTTGCTTAGTTGATGTGTTTAAAGTATGGAAATACATGTATTTTTAAAGTCAGTTAGGCTTTAGCATATGTACTAGTAGGGAATCTTAGGCAGCATGTCTGTTAGGCCTCTTACTTCACAAATAGGCTCTAAGCTCTGCAATCAAGATCCTGGGTGTGCCGTAGAAATGAAAAGGGAATGTTATGTCTTGCTTATATATATGTGGTCTGTTTTTTGCCACTAGACACAGTGAAATAGTATGAGCAGACACACACATATTGCATGCAGAGACAGACATGGTAGATTACATGTAACACCCAGGTCATGTGCCTAAGATCACACTGTGAGTCAAGCTTGATTTTAAATGGATCTGGGTCAATAATGTGCTTAGTTGATGTGTTTAAATTATGGAAATACATGTATTTTTAAAGTCAGTTAGGCTTTAGCATATGTAGTAGTAGGGAATCTTAGGCAGCATGTCTGTTAGGCCTCTTACTTCACAAATAGGCTCTAAGCTGTGCAATTAAGATCCAGGGTGTGCCTTTGAAATGAAAAAGGAATGTTATGTCTAACTTATATATATGTGGTATGTTTTTTGCCAGTAGACACCGTGAAATAGTATGAGCAGACACACACATATTGCAGGCAGAGACAGACATGGTAGATTACATGTAACATCCTGGTCATGTGCCTAAGATCACACCGTGAGTCAAGCTTGATTTTAAATGGATCTGGGTGAATAATTTGCTTAGTTGATGTGTTTAAAGTATGGAAATACATGTATTTTTAAAGTCAGTTAGGCTTTAGCATATGTACTAGTAGGGAATCTTAGGCAGCATGTCTGTTATGCCTCTTACTTCACAAATAGGCTCTAAGCTGTGCAATCAAGATCCAGGGTGTGCCTTTGAAATGAAAAAGGAATGTTATGTCTTGCTTATATATATGTGGTCTGTTTTTTGCCAGTAGACACAGTGAAATAGCATGAGCAGACACACATATTGCATGCAGAGACAGACATGGTAGATTACATGTAACATCCTGGTCATGTGCCTAAGATCACACTGTGAGTCAAGCTTGATTTTAAATGGATCTGGGTGAATAATTTGCTTAGTTGATGTGTTTAAAGTATGGAAATACAGGTATTTTTAAAGTCAGTTAGGCTTTAGCCTATATACTAGTAGGGAATCTTAGGCAGCATGTCTGTTAGGCCTCCTACTTCACAAATAGGCTCTAAGCTGTGCAATCAAGATCCAGGGTGTGCCTTTGAAATGAAAAAGGAATGTTATGTCTTGCTTATATATATGTGGTCTTTTGTTGCCAATAGAAACAGTGAAATAGTATGAGCAGACACACACATATTGCATGCAGAGACAGACATGGTAGATTACATGTAACATCCTGGTCATGTGCCTAAGATCACACTGTGAGTCAAGCTTGATTTTAAATAGATCTGGGTGAATAATTTGCTTAGTTGATGTGTTTAAAGTATGGAAATACATGTATTTTTAAAGTCAGTTATGCTTTAGCATATGTACTAGTAGGGAATCTTAGGCAGCATGTCTGTTAGGCCTCTTGCTTCACAAATAGGCTCAAAGCTGTGCAATCAGGATCCAGGGTGTGCCTTTGAAATGAAAAAGGAATCTTATGTCTTGCTTATATATATGTGGTCTGTTTTTTGCCAGTAGACACAGTGAAATAGTATGAGCAGACACACACATATTGCATGCAGAGACAGACATGGTAGATTACATGTAACATCCTGGTCATGTGCCTAAGATCACACTGTGAGTCAAGCTTGATTTTAAATGGATCTGGGTGAATAATTTGCTTAGTTGGTGTGTTTAAAGTATGGAAATACATGTATTTTTAAAGTCAGTTATGCTTTAGCATATGTACTAGTAGGGAATCTTAGGCATCATGTCTGTTAGGTCTCTTACTTCACAAATAGGCTCTAAGCTGTGCAATCAAGATCCAGGGTATGCCTTTGAAATGAAAAAGGAATGTTATGTCTTGCTTATATATATGTGGTCTGTTTTTTGCCAGTAGACACAGTGAAATAGTATGAGCAGACACACACATATTGCATGCAGAGACAGACATTGTAGATTACATGTATCATCCTGGTCATGTGCCTAAGATCACACTGTGAGTCAAGTTTGATTTTAAATGGATCTGGGTGAATAATTTGCTTAGTTGATGTGTTTAAAGTATGGAAATACATGTATTTTTAAAGTCAGTTAGGCTTTAGCATATGTACTAGTAGGGAATCTTAGGCAGCATGTCTGTTAGGCCTCTTACTTCACAAATAGGCTCTAAGCTGTGCAATCAAGATCCAGGGTGTGCCTTTGAAATGAAAAAGGAATGTTATGTCTTGCTTATATATATATATGTGGTCTGGTTTTTGCCAGTAGACACAGTGAAATAGTATGAGCAGACACACACATATTGCATGCAGAGACAGACATGGTAGATTACATGTAATATCCTGGTCATGTGCCTAAGATCACACTGTGAGTCAAACTTGATTTTAAATGGATCTGGGTGAATAATTTGCTTAGTTGATGTGTTTACATTATGGAAATACATGTATTTTTAAAGTCAGTTAGGCTTTAGCATATGTACTAGTAGGGAATCTTAGGCATCATGTCTGTTAGGCCTCTTACTTCACAAATAGGCTCTAAGCTGTACAATCAAGATCCAGGGTGTGCATTTGAAATGAAAAAGGAATGTTATGTCTTGCTTATATATATATGTGGTATGTTTTTTGCCAGTAGACACAGTGAAATAGTATGAGCAGACACATACACATTGCATGCAGACACAGACATGGTAGATTACATGTAACATCCTGGTCATGTGCCTAAGATCACACTGTGAGTCAAGCTTGATTTTAAATGGATCTGGGTAAATAATTTGCTTAGTTGATGTGTTTAAAGTATGGAAATACATGTATTTTTAAAGTCAGTTAGGCTTTAGCATATGTACTAGTAGGGAATGTTAGGCAGCATGTCTGTTAGGCCTCTTACTTCACAAATAGGCTCAAAGCTGTGCAATCAAGATCCAGGGTGTGCCTTTGAAATGAAAAAGGAATGTTATGTCTTGCTTATATATATGTGGTCTGTTTTTTTGCCAGTAGACACAGTGAAATAGTATGAGCAGACACACACATATTGCATGCAGAGACAGACATGGTAGATTACATGTATCATCCTGGTCATGTGCCTAAGATCACACTGTGAGTCAAGTTTGATTTTAAATGGATCTGGGTGAATAATTTGCTTAGTTGATGTGTTTAAAGTATGGAAATACATGTATTTTTAAAGTCAGTTAGGCTTTAGCATATGTACTAGTAGGGAATCTTAGGCAGCATGTCTGTTAGGCCTCTTACTTCACAAATAGGCTCTAAGCTGTGCAATCAAGATCCAGGGTGTGCCTTTGAAATGAAAAAGGAATGTTATGTCTTGCTTATATATATATATGTGGTCTGGTTTTTGCCAGTAGACACAGTGAAATAGTATGAGCAGACACACACATATTGCATGCAGAGACAGACATGGTAGATTACATGTAATATCCTGGTCATGTGCCTAAGATCACACTGTGAGTCAAACTTGATTTTAAATGGATCTGGGTGAATAATTTGCTTAGTTGATGTGTTTACATTATGGAAATACATGTATTTTTAAAGTCAGTTAGGCTTTAGCATATGTACTAGTAGGGAATCTTAGGCATCATGTCTGTTAGGCCTCTTACTTCACAAATAGGCTCTAAGCTGTACAATCAAGATCCAGGGTGTGCATTTGAAATGAAAAAGGAATGTTATGTCTTGCTTATATATATATGTGGTATGTTTTTTGCCAGTAGACACAGTGAAATAGTATGAGCAGACACATACACATTGCATGCAGACACAGACATGGTAGATTACATGTAACATCCTGGTCATGTGCCTAAGATCACACTGTGAGTCAAGCTTGATTTTAAATGGATCTGGGTAAATAATTTGCTTAGTTGATGTGTTTAAAGTATGGAAATACATGTATTTTTAAAGTCAGTTAGGCTTTAGCATATGTACTAGTAGGGAATGTTAGACAGCATGTCTGTTAGGCCTCTTACTTCACAAATAGGCTCAAAGCTGTGCAATCAAGATCCAGGGTGTGCCTTTGAAATGAAAAAGGAATGTTATGTCTTGCTTATATATATGTGGTCTGTTTTTTTGCCAGTAGACACAGTGAAATAGTATGAGCAGACACACACATATTGCATGCAGAGACAGACATGGTAGATTACATGTAACATCCTGGTCATGTGCCTAAGATCACACTGTGAGTCAAGCTTGATTTTAAATGGATCTGGGTGAATAATGTGCTTAGTTGATGTGTTTAAATTATGGAAATACATGTATTTTTAAAGTCAGTTAGGCTTTAGCATATGTACTAGTAGGGACTCTTAGGCAGCATGTCTGTTAGGCCTCTTACTTCACAAATAGGCTCTAAGCTGTGCAATCAAGATCCAGGGTGTGCCTTTGAAATGAAAAAGGAATATTATGTCTTGCTTATATATATGTGGTCTGTTTTTTGCCAGTAGACACAGTGAAATAGTATGAGCAGACACACACATATTGCATGCAGAGACAGACATGGTAGATTACATGTAACATCCTGGTCATGTGCCTAAGATCACACTGTGAGTCAAGCTTGATTTTAAATGGATCTGGGTGAATAATTTGCTTAGTTGATGTGTTTAAAGTATGGAAATACATGTATTTTTAAAGTCAGTTCGGCTTCAGCATATGTACTAGTAGGGAATCTTAGGCAGCATGTCTGTTAGGCCTCTTACTTCACAAATAGGCTCTAAGCTGTGCATTCAAGATCCAGGGTATGCCTTTGAAATGAAAAAGGAATGTAATGTCTTGCTTATATATATGTGGTCTGTTTTTTGCCAGTAGACACAGTGAAATACTATGAGCAGACACACACATATTGCATGCAGAGACAGACATGGTAGATTACATGTAACATCCTAGTCATGTGCCTAAGATCACACTGTGAGTCAAGCTTGATTTTAAATGGATCTGGGTGAATAATTTGATGAGAGTTAGAAAGATGGAAACTGTGAGCAGACACAGTTGACATTATTGAAAAATGTGAAAATATAATTATTTATTTCATACAGACACTCTGTGTGATCCTTGTCAAAAATTTTAAAGCCATACTTTTTAGGATGAAACATTTACCATAGTGAGATGAGACACACACAAACAGACAAATGACACATAAAAAAAGAGAGAGAGCTGGGGCAGGCACAGAGTGAGATGACACACAGGAACAGAGTGAGGTGAGACACAGGCACAGAGTACCCTTTAAGCTTAGAGATGCAAACTGTGAGCAGACACAGGTGACATTATTGACAATTGTGAAAATATAATGCCTTATTTCATACAGAGACTCAGCGTGATCCTTGTGAAAAATTTTAAAGCCATGCTTTTTACCATAAAACATTTACCAGAATGAGATGAGACAAATGCAAACAGACAGTGACACAGATGCTGTGGTATAAAGTAACTTATGTTGTAAACTAGTGTTTATATTGTTCAGTTATTGTAATTGCTATGTAGTATGTTTGTAGTGGTCTATAATATGTTATTTTTTCTTTACCACGGATTGTAATCATCTATAGAAAGATAAAACAATATGCCATCAAAGGAAAGACGTCAAAAGAAACATAAACAGGATTTAAGGTCCAAGAAAACAGAAATACAACA
This sequence comes from Lissotriton helveticus, assembly GCF_964261635.1. Classification (NCBI taxonomy): domain Eukaryota; kingdom Metazoa; phylum Chordata; class Amphibia; order Caudata; family Salamandridae; genus Lissotriton; species Lissotriton helveticus. The sequence continues at coordinate 1,461,219,455 of NC_136059.1, forward strand.
CTCATCCAAAATGCAATCTTCGGTGAAAAAAAAATAATGCTCCTGTTAAGCAAACTAAGGACTTTTTAAGAAAATTATTGAAATGTAAAAAAAAAGATGTTGTTTCAAAGAAGAATAATGGATCTCTTAATAGAAAGAAAAAATTCTGTCCCTCAAAAAATGTTAGACCTGTAGAAGGAGATGATATTGTCTATAGCAATAGAAGGAGAAATCAATTTATTGAAATTCGTAGACGAATGTTTTATAACAGAATAGTTTCAAATTTATTAAAAAATGTAAAGATGTATCAAAAAAAGACCGCTTTTTTACAAGAAAAAAAAACATAATGAAGATTGTGGATGAAGCATTTAAAGTGAAAAATAAATTATATTCTTTAGTAATCAATAGAATTCCTACACTAGATAAGGTAATCAATATGTTCAAATCAAAATGTAAGTGGAAAAGAGTAATTAATCGGACTCATTTTTGTGATGTTTTTTCTGGAGAATGGAAACATAGTTCAAGTTGTGAGCCATTTTTTAATAAAGAAAGTTACTTTCAGGATAATGATTTGGTGCATGCAGTTGACACCAGTGGTCGAGCATATGAGATGAAGGACGGTTGTCCGGTTGAAAAAGAAAAAATTGTGCCTAGAAATACAGAAGAGGTGTTAGCTGATGAAGTTTTAGGGAGATGTCCTAAGGCTCCAGTGTATACTTGGAATTGTAGTAGTATTTGTAGTGTGCGACAGGATTCAATTAATTTGTTTCTCAGTTTCTTACGGACATATACTAAGAAAAGTCTAAAACAAAAAATGAAAATTTTGCAAGAGTTAGACCTTGTAGAGTGAGAGAAAAAAACAGGTTTGCAAGGGCATTCACTGGCTTGTTTTTCAAGAAAAGTATGTCGGAGTGTTTTTCACCATTTTAGGATGTTAGCAGTGCATCATAATAAAGTGAGGAAATTAGTGAGAAGGTTGTATTATGCAAAAAGTCCAGCACTTAAGCTAAAACAGTTAAACAGTGCTCTTTTGCATGGAACTGAATTAGATGTGAAGAACATTTGTGAAGGAATTGAGTTTTGTTACTTTGGTGAAAAAGAGGACAGTGCAGAAACTGATACAGTAATAGAAGGTAATGTGGAAGAGAATGTAGAGATTTCAAGTACAGAAAAATTTGAACATGAAATTACAAAGTTTAAGGCCAATTCAAGTGAAAGGCCTAATTTTACTTGTGTGTGTTGTCGAGGAACTCATTATAAGAATCAGACTAGATTAGTTGATTTATATGTAAAAAGCAAAAAGGAAAATATTAATGAGTGGAAGGATTTTGAAACTTATTTGTTGGTAGAAAATTGTTTTGATTTGGGTTCTGATAAACGTATTTGTATATATTGTTAAAATAAATTAAATGAAAACATAATGTCTGCTCGAGCTGTTCATAATAATCTGGAGTTGGTAGACATTCCTTCTGAATTGATGGATTTAAATACCTATGAGTCTATTCTGATTCAATGTGTGCATCCTTTTCAGGCTATTGTTTGCATGGAGCCTAAGACAGGGATATTGCCTCCTTCAGATTTACAGAGAGGATTAAAGGGAAGAGTTGTTTATTTGCCTCTAGATTTTAAGAAAAATATTGATACAATTGGTGTAGAAAACGTGGAAGAGGAACCTCTGGTTATTCTAGTTAATGGTGTTCCGACAAAGAGTAAGAAAATCTGGCAAGAATTAGTGGATGTTAGGAAAGTCAAAAAGGCAACGTTGTATTTGGTAAAAAACAATCACTACTACCAAAATGTATATGTAGTAGAAGAGGAAACAACTGTAGAAGAGGACAGTGATTTCTCAGCTGGGCAAATTGAAAAAGTTGATGTCTCTAGAAGTGAAGAAATTTATGAACATCATAGTGTTCATCCATTGCATTCCAAAGTAGTAATGGGGAATGCTATTGACTTGTTTCAAATGAAAGAAGCAAAAGGAAGTCCCATTAGTGTATGGGAAGAAAGTTTGGAAGCTCGTTGTTTTCCACAGTTATTTCCAACAGGTCATGGTGGACGATATGACGACCGACCTGTTCAAATTCCTGCATCTGAATACCGGACTTCAAGATTATATGCAGAAGAGCCAAGGTTTAGTCAATGAATTCCATATTTGTTCCATCTACTGTTTGAGAGTGACTTGTCTGGACTTTCTTATGCAGTGAACCATATACTGAAAATTGGAGTACATCTACAAAATGTTTCGACAAGGGACTTTATGGATAAAGTGAAACTGCAAAACAGTGTTTTGGAATCTCAGCTAATTAATCTCATGGCATGTAAGCGTGGTACTAACGAGTATTGGTACCGTCGTCATGGGGAATTGAAATGTATGCTAAGAAACTTAGGAACTCCTACATGGTTCCTCACTCTTAGCTGTGCTGAGTTTGCTTGGGAAGACTTACTTGAATTTCTGCGAGAGGCAAATAAAAACATTGAAAATATTGAATACAAGAGACCTGGAGAACTGTGCTCTTTGGATCCAGTTAATGTATGCAGATATTTCAATCATAGGTTTGAAGCTATGATGTCTTTTATTACAAACAAACAAAATCCTCCGCTTGGAGAGGTGTCTTAGAGAAAGGAGTATCAAGCAAGAGGTGCTCCTAACATACATATACTGCTATGGATTAAAGATGCACCAAAATTTGGAACAGATTCAGATGAGAAAGTGATGAGTTTCATTGAGCAGTATTCTACATGTGCTGTTCCGAAAAGTACAGAAGAAAACAATTTAAGACATCAAGTTTTACGCTTTCAAACCCATCGTTGTGGAAAATACTGTCGTCGAAAATACAAGTCCAAGGACAAGTTCTACACAAAATGTCGTTTTGCATTTCCACGCCCAGTAACATCGAAAGGAAAAGTTAACAATTTTATGTCTTCTCTGCGACATACTGTGACAAGAAAATCACCTAAAAATACATATAACCTAAGAAGAAATGAGGAGTCCAAATACATAAATGACTACAACCCAGTCATTTTGTCCATGTGGACTGCTAACATGGATATTCAATATGTTGCTGACAAATCTATTGCTGTGGCTCGATATGTGTCGTCTTACATCACAAAATCAGAAAAGACGAAACTGAAGGAAATGTGGGAGGAAATTTCACATGAAAAGAGTCTAAGCAAGAAATTATACAGTTACAGTCTGAAGATGTTGTCGCATCGAGAAATTGGAGCATATGAATGTTCTGATCGGTTATCATCAGCAAGTCTATATGCCAAATCTAGAACCATCATTTGGGTGAGTTTAGGTCTTGCTGCAACACGAAACCGAGTTTTGAAATCTGTACAAGAAATAGAATATTTGGCGGAAAAAGAACCAAACAGTACAGATATTTTGAAGACAAACATGTTGGATACATACTATTCATCTTGAGAACGTTTGTCTCTATGAAGTTCTGCAAACCTATACTTTTAAGAGGAACATCACAGAAGATATCAATAAAGGTATATATGCTGTAATTGGATGTGAAGGTTGTCTGGTGAAACAAAGAAAAGGCCATTTGATTAATCATCGAAAATTGAGTTGTGAATCTTCAGACAAAAGGAAATTTTACTATTTAACTCTTTTGCAACTCTTTAAGCCATGGCGTACAGAAGAGGAACTACTTGGAGATTTTCTCAGTTATGAAGATTCGTTCAATGCAACCAAGGATACCATAGAATGTCCTGTTTTTTCAAATTATCTGCAAATGTTGAACGAGGAAATACAGCAAGAAGCTACAATTGCGGCAGAGATTGCTAGAGACAGTTCTTAAGACAGTCAGAGTTCTGCTTCATTGAGTCAGGATCCACTAGGAGGACCAATTATACAAAATGAAGCTGCCACTGCCATGAATGAAGTGGAAAGAGCCATGGAACAAGCTCAGGAGGATGTAGTTAACTTAGAAGATTTGGAAAAAGAACTAAACGTTGAGCAGAGACAAATATATGACGAAGTCACAGAACAGATTGAGCATGGTTTATATCATGAGAAAAAAGAGTGCTCATGTACACCATTTATACCTTTCTGACTGTACGTGAGTGGAGAAGCAGGAACTGGAAAAAGTTTTCTGATTAAAGCAATTGCAACGTATCTGCAGAAAAGAACGGAGTCATCGCTGTCTTGTGTTGTTACCGCTCCAACTGGGTTGGCAGCACACAACATTAAAGGGATTACTTTGCATCGCTTATTGATGCTGCCAGTAGAGCATGATAATAAATTACAATAATATAAGCTATCTGGAGAAGCTTGTTGTGAAGTTTCAAGAGTCCTAAAGAAAATGAAACTTCTTATCATTAATGAGGTAAGCATGGCATCAAATGTAATGCTTGCTTTTGTGCATTTAAGAATGCAAGAAATTCTCAAAACAGACTATGATGTGTTATTTGGAGGCAAACACATCATTGTTTTTGGAGATCTACTGCAGCTAACTCCAGTGAAAGGACAACCAGTGTTTAAAATGCTTACACATGAAGATACCAGGAAGTGCCTAGGAAGCATTGGAAATGTTAACATATGGTTACATTTCAGATATGCAGAACTGCTTCAAAATATGCGACAAGCAAAGGATGAAGATTATAAAAATATTCTACAAGATGTAAGAATTGGAAAACTAACTGCGCATGGCAAAGAAGCTTTACATGGACGATTAATTTCAAATTTGTTTCCAAATGAAAATATTCTCCCAGAGAATATTTTTAAGAAAATTTCTGAAACCAAATCTGTTATATGCTTGATGCCAACTCTGCAAGAATGTTCAATCTTCAACAACAAAATGTTACAGTTAGAAAATCAACAGATTGTGAACCTTGAAGCTATTGATAAAATAGAGCATGAAGGAGCAACTAATATTTTGTCAGAAAGGTTGAAATCAAAATTGGATTCTTTAGAGAAGACAATATCTAAAACTTCTGGTTTGGAAAAGACTCTGTATGTATCTTTAAATTGTCGTATAATTTTACGACGGAATTTACATGTGGAATGAGGTTTAGTAAATGGAGCAATGGGTCTTGTTGTTGATTTTGTGAATTACCGAAATAGAGATGGAATTGAATTTCTAAAAATTAAATTTGATGATATTGAAGAAGTACAACAGATCAGTCGTTGTTCTGCTCGATTTTTGCTTGTGAAAGATTTATATGTCCGCCGAAAACAGTTTCTTGTTTCTTTGGCATATGCAGTGACTATTCATAAATCTCAAGGTTTAAGTGTAGATAGTGCTTTGGTGAATATTGGAAGCTCTGTGTTCAAAGAGGGTATGGCATATGTTGCTTTATCTTGAGTCAGAACTTTATCTGGATTATACTTGATTGATTTTGATGAGACAAAGATTAGTGCTAATCTATATTGTGTAAATGAATATAATAGGTTAAGAAGAGAGTATGCTCCAAATTTACCTCAATATCCTCTATTTGAAAAGCGTGCAGTAGGCCAAAAAAGAGGAAATGAGAAAAATTGTAGTTAAGTTGTAGCAAAAAGAAAAAAAGTAGATGAATCAGTAATTGTAAGCAGAAAGGAAAAGGATTCAGTTAAAGATGTTGTTGGATTTCAGTTTGAAAACAGTTCTAGTGTCAACTGCTATGCTAATGTAGTGGTTAATGTTGTTTTTTTTTCTCCAAACTGTACAAGAACAGATTGCTGAAAATCGGGATCAAAGATTTTGTTCATTGTAGAATTCTGTGTTTGAGAAATGTAGCAGTGATAGAACAAAAATACAAACTGTTTCTGAAATTCTAAATGTTTTAGACATATGTTCTGGTCTAAATCAATTTACACAGAATATTCAGCAAGATTGTCAGGAATTTCTAATGTATATGCTTGTTGTATTGCAAGATGAAGGTGTAGATGTAGAAAATATTTTGGCCTTTCTTATAAATGGCAGCATGATTGCGACAATTGCTCCTTTTTAAGTAGTACTACAATAGACACTGAAATATTTATATATTTGACTTTACCAGACTGCAAATCAGTGTCTTTTAATAATCTAGTTAGAGAAGCAAATCAAAACATGGTCTGTACTCAATGTAAATCGGCAATGCTATCAACATTATTTATACAAAGATATGGACAGTATGTCATTTTAATGTTCCAACGATGTAGACCTGATGGAACTAAATTGACATCTTTAATTAAAAATGTTGTGGCTTCTCAATTATCAATTTCAGGAAGAACCTTTGCAACTGCAGCAATTATTTTCCATGATGGTCCTTCGACAACATCAGGACATTACACAGCTTATTTAAAATGTCAAAAAGGGTGGAGTAATTGTAATGATACTCAATTGGCTTTCACACAACGTTTGCCTTATAAGTTACCAAATTCTTACCTAGTATTCTTACAACCGAAATTTTAGGAAAGGTAATTGGCCTATGAAGATTGGAGCAGTAAATGAAATTTAGTCTGCTGTTCAAAATTACTTTGTGAGTGAGATTGATTAAAATATTGAAACACTTTTAGTTGTCATAGAGGTAGTGTAACTGTATCACGTAGTGTGTGATGTGAGTATTATAGGAAATATTAATCATAAGTAAGCCAGAGATGGAAAAATAACTATTGTTTCATAATGTAAAAGATGTTGGAGCTTTTCTTTCAGAAACTCGGGTAAATGGAAGAATAAGAATACTATTGATTAATTTCCAAAGAAAAGGACTTTCCATATACTATTTGGCCTCGTGGAAAAGTATGTGGATCAAAAGTGAGTTAAGATATGTTTTTTCTAAATTATACATTATTTATTGAATTGTTGTATGGGTTTTTTTAACACAATCATTTTGATTGTGGTTTTTTTGCCCGCAGTCATATGATGAGTAGTATTGAAGTCACTGTTTTAAGTGAAATTCAATATTTCTGAGAACAGCAAAAATAAACCATATAACATGTTGTACAAATTATTTTATATTTTGTATTATCAAATACATATTATTCTCCCCTTGTCTTATGCTCACTCACCTTTTTCTACCCTCTATTACTCCTGTTAACTCACCCTCACTGGCCTTCTCTCACTGTCCCTCACCTCCCTTCCCTTATTCTACTTCCCTCACATATCCTCATTCCCCATTCCTTTACTGTCCTTTCCCCCTCTCCCATCCACCACTTACCAGCTGTCAGTCACTCTACTTCACTCCCCTTCCCCTTCTTTCCTTTCTTTGCTCCCTCAATAATTCCCCTTCTCTCACTCACCTTACTCCACTTCACTCACTCCTTCTCTCACTCCCTCTGTCCTCTCACATCCTCACTCCCCTTCCCTCATTCCCTCTCTCTTAGCCTCACTCTCTCGGTCCTCTCACTCTCTCACTCCTCTTCCATCACGCTCACTCCCTATAACTCACCCACACTCCCTCACTTACCTTTCTTTGCTTTCTCACTCAGTCCCTTTCTGTCACTCTTTCCTTCACTACCTCTATGTCCTCACTCCTTCACTTCCCTTGTCTCATGCTCACTTGCTTTTATCCTCTCTCTATCTTCCCTCTTTCCTCAACCTCACTGCCCTTCACTCACCCTCCCTCACCCTTGTTCCCTTACTCCGGTTCCCTCAGTAATCCTCATTCATCATCCTTAATTCCCCTTCCTCTTTCTCTCCTCACACACTCACCTTCTCCCAGTCCCTTTGCTTCACTTCTCTTCCCCTTCTTTCCTTCCTTTGCTCCCTCAGTCATTCTCTTTCTCTTACTCACCTTACTCCACTTTACTCACTCTTTCTCTCACTCCCTCTGTTCTCTCATAGTCTCACTTGTCTTCCCTCACTCCCTCTCTGTTACCCTCACTCCCATTGTCCCCTCACTGTCTTACGACCCTACATTCACCCTCACTCACCTTCCATCCGTCATTGTCATGAATCCACCGTCACTCACTCCTGCTTCCCTGTCACTCACTCCCCTTTCTTTACTCCCCTTTCTTCCTTTAGTTTTCCTAATGCACATTCCTTTAGTATCTTACTCACCTTCACTTCATTTCTCTGTCCTGCTCTTCTTCTCTGTCACTGAATGTATGCATGTCATTATCCTTTTAGTAATTTGCTCTCCCTCTATTTCTTTTTCACTCTCTCTGACCTTCACCATTCCTTTGTTTTCCTTTCTGAGTCCTTCACTCCTACTTTATCTCTTACTACCATTTTATGACTTGTAATCTCCTGCTATGTCTCTTGTATTGTAAAATATATATTATAAATATTATAACTTACTTTTTGTTTCTCTTTCACAGATATTAAATTTACTGAAAATATGTAATTAAGTTTACATTACTTATAAGGTAAGTTTGACGTACAACATTTACTGTCTCAACACTCTTTTCCTTAACCTCACTACTCTTCTCTCACCCACCCACAACCCCGTTCCCTAACTGCGCTTCCCTCACTTATTCTCAATCCCCATGTTTACTCCCCTTTTCATCACTCCCCTCCCACACTCACCTTCTTTCAGACCTTCTCCTTTACTTTCCTTCCTCTCTCTTCCCTTCCTTCACTCCTTCACTCTTTTCCCTTCCCTTACTCTCCTTACTCCACTTCACTAACTCCTTCTCTTACTCCCTTTGTCCTCTTACTTCTACACTCCCCTTCCCTCATTCTCTCTCTGTTAGCTTAATTCTCTCCGTCCTCTTAGTCTCTCACTCCTCTTCTGTCACGCTCACTCCCTATAACTCAGCCACACTCCCACACTCACTTTCTTTTAGATCTCCTGTTTTACTTCCCTTCCTCTCTCTTCCCTTTCTTTACTCCTTCACTCTTTTCCCTTCCCTTATTCCTTCACTCTTTTCCCTTCCCTTACTCTCCTTACTCCACTTCACTAACTCCTTCTCTTACTCCCTCTGTCCTCTTACTTCTACACTCCCCTTCTCTCACTCTCTCTCTCTTAGCCTCACTCTCTCCGTCCTCTCACTCTCTCACTCCTCTTCTGTCACGCTCACTCCCTATAACTCAGCCACACTCCAACACTCACTTTCTTTCAGATCTCCTGTTTTACTTCCCTTCCTCTCTCTTCCCTTCTTTCGCTCCTTCACTCTTTTCCCTTCCCTTACTTTCCTTACTCCACTTCACTAACTCCTTCTCTTACTCCCTCTGCCCTCTTACTTCTACACTCCCCTACCCTCATTCTCTCTCTGTTAGCCTCATTCTCTCCGTCCTCTTAGTCTCTCACTCCTCTTCTGTCACGCTCACTCCCTATAACTCAGCCACACTCCCACACTCACTTTCTTTCAGCTCTCCTGTGTTACTTCCCTTCCTCTCTCTTCCTTTCCTTCGCTCCTTCACTCTTTTCTCTTCTGATACTCTCCTTACTCCACTTCAGTAACTCCTTCTCTCACTCCCTCTGTCCTCTTACTTACTCACTCCCCTTCCCTCACTCTCTCTCTCTCTTACCCCCATTCTGTCCGTCCTCTTAGTCTGTCAATCCTCTTCTGTTACGCTCACTCCCTATAACTCAGCCACACTCCCTCACTTATCTTTCTTTGCTCCCTCACTCAGTCTCTTTCTGTCACTCTTTCCTTCAGTACCTCTATCCCAACACTTCCTCACTCCCTTTGTCTTACCCTCACTCACTTTTATCCACCCTCTTTCATCCCTCTTTACTCATGCTCTCTGCTGTTCTTTCACTCCTGTTCTCTTAGTCTGGTTCCCTCACTACCCCTCATTCCATATCTTTCTCTCCTTTTCCCTTTACTTTCATCCCCCACTCACCTTCTCTCAGTATCTATGCTTCAGTCCTCTTCCCCTCTCTTCCCTTCCTTTGCTCACTCACTCATTCCCCTTACCTTTCTCACCTTACTCCACTTCACTCACTCTTTCTCTCACTACCTCTGTCCTGTTATATCCTCATTCTCCTTCCCTCACTCCCTCTCTCTTAACTTCACTACCTCCGTCCCCTCACTCTCTCACTCCTCTTCCGTCACACTTACTCCCTATAACTCACCTACACTCTCTCACTTATCTTTCTTTGCTCCATCACTCAGTCCTCTTCTCTCACTCTTTCCTTCACTTCCTCTGTCACCTCACTCCCTCACTCCCTCACTCCCCTTGTCTCATGCTCACTTGCCTTTATCCACTCTCTATCACCACTCTTTCCTCAACTGCACTGCTCTTCTCTTACCCTTCCTCACCCCCGTTCCCTTACTCCGCTTTCCTCACTTATCCTCATTCCCCATGTTCATTCCCCTTCCCCTCACTCACCTCCCACACTCACCTTCTTTCAATCCCCCTACTTCACTTCCCTTCCCCTCTCGTCCCTTTCTTTGCTCCCTCACTCATTTTCCTTTCCTCTCTCACTTTACTCCACTTCACTCACTTCTTTTGAATTTGTAAAGAATATAGCTCTTTTTGGAGAATTGGAGGTAGTACTAAAAAGAACTGTTTTTTTTCTTCTTTTTTACTTTTTCCGAACGTTTTTGACATTTTTTTGGTATTTTTTTCAGAACAAAAACAAAAATAGGGAATGCCAAACTCCTCAACAGGAGCAAAAAAAAGGGGAAAAATTAGGGCTGGGGAGGGCAGCGATGTTCTTCTCTTTTTCGAACAATTAGTAGGATACTCTGCTCCCCATAACAAAGCAGTTCGTCACACTGCTTACACCTAATTGTAATGTCAGTAAAAACAGACTGAATGTTTGGAATCAGCTCGACTGCTCTTCCTCTCCCCGATGATGTTGCTCCTCCAGTGGAAGTTGAGGCGCCATCTCTTGAGGCATTCCGTGCCAGGTCCCTGACACTCTCCCGACCATAGTTCTGGGGGTGCCTTCTTTGCATATGTCTGATCATGGTGGAGTTCCCAAAACTGTATTTTTTTTGTGCGGTCACCACGAGAAAGAATAGTGTGGCAGATCTTGCATTCCACCTTAGGAGCATTTACCTTCTTCTCCCCTTCTGGAATGCTAAAAAACTTCCAAATGAAGTGCTCCTTCACTTTTGGTTGAGGAGGGTCCTCATGGAGAAACTCATCAGAGTCATCACTGCTGCTTGGTGGTCTTGTAGCCATTCTTTCCACTGAATTGAAGAGAAGAAGAAGGGAATAGGTCTTGCTCTCTCCAAAGTGAAAGAGGTATTGAAGGAAATGGGTGGGGTTTTCATTAGTTGTAAAAAAAAATGCTAACAACCAATGAAAAGTGTTATTTTTAAGTCACATGACTCGACGTGCTTATGCTACGCGCACCGGAGCGCTTCCGGGGGCACTTACGCGGCACATACGTAGGCGCTTCCGGGGGCGCTTATGCGGCGCGCCTGAATGACGTTTTGCTAGATTTTCGGAAATGCGTTTAAAGTTAAAATACGGTTATTTAAAATCAAAAATACTACTTTTATAAGTATGCCACTGAATGTCTTGCATTATTATTTACTTTAAATACATACTTATATTTTTTTTCGCACCCCGATATAGCGCTTTCTCTATGTGTACGGGTGCGTTTACGGGTGCGCGCACCCTGAGCGCTCCGAGGTAAAATGGTAAAAAAAAAAACCAGGAAACATACATTGAAAAAGTTATTTTAGAAAAAAATAAAAAAAATTTTTTTTATAAAAAATATTATAATTAATAGTTATAAAAACAGCTATTAAAAAACTTAATAATTCACTTTAAAAATCGTAGGTTACAAACTCGTTATAGTTATAGTAAGGAATTAGCTTTTAAAAAACCTTTGAAATTCACTGAAAAAACCATAGGTTTCACACCAGTTATAGTTAGCTGAACATTTTACTCATACAAAACCATTGAAATTCCCACGTTATAGTTAGTTGGACTCACTATAACTCGCGTGCCTGCAATCCACTGCTGATGATGTCACATATTACATCATTCATGACATGGTCAGTGACATCAGTGATGACATCACTGATGACATCTCAAATGACATCACTGATGACATCTCAAATGACATCACTGATGATATCATCCAGTGTCTGTGTGTTTCTGTAAAGTTTAAATATGTTTTACATATTGAAGAATGAGTGTATGTATGAGTGTCTGGATGAAGGATTTAGTAGGTGCGTGACTGACTGTATGAGTGAGTGATTAAAAGTGTCTTACTGAATGCATGGGTTAGTGACTAAACTGTCTGAATGTGTGCATCATTATGTCTGTTGTTGTGTAAGCTGCTGCATGTGTTGAGTAGTAGCTATAAGAGTGACTATATGGGTTATTGATTGGTTGCCCAAGTATTTGTATGTGAGGGTGAGTGTGTGTGGGGGTGGCTGGGAGGTATGTGACTCTGTGCATAGATGTGTGAGCAGTTGATTCACTTGATGTATGAGTTCAAGAGTGCATGTGGAAACAGCTGTATGGGCGGTTGACTGCGTGCATGGGTGTGTTGGTGAGTGAATGGATATCTCAGTGCTACATGTCCAAGTAAGTACATATGTAAAACACGGTTCATGTGAGAGTTGGCATATATCAATGACTATACATGAGAGCCTGTGATTGCGTAAGTGACTGTATGGATTAATGTGTACTTGTATCAGTGATTGTAAAAGAGAGTAAGTATGTGTTAGTATATGTTTGAATAAGTAAGGTTATGTGTGTATAACTGTATAGATGAGGAAATGGGAGTGTGATTGATTCTTTGCATGACTGACTTGGTTTGTGAGTAACTCCATGGATGAGTGGCAGTGTGTGAGTGTCTGTATAGGTGTATGAGTGCATATGATAGTGTTGTATTGATGAGTGACTGTATGTATGAGTGATTGTATGGGTGAATGAGTGGAAGTGTGTGTAGACTTAGGAATCAGTGAGTGCGTATGTAGTAACTGGTATTGGTGTGTCAATGGTTTCTGGAATGGTAGTCTGTATTTAACACTGGATGTATCAAAGGTTAGATTAGTGTGAGGAGGTGCATCGTATTATCACATGAATGATGTCATCAGTGATGTCATCAGTGATGTCATTTGAGATGTCATCAGTGATGTCATCAGTGATGTCACTGACCATGTCATGAATGATGTAATATGTGACATCATCAGCAGTGGATTGCGGGCGCGCGCGTTATAGTGAGTCCAACTAACTATTTTTTTTTATTATTTTTTTTTTTTATTAAACCTTTTCATTAGTTGCTTTCAGTACAAAGTCATGACAGTGACAGCATCTGCAAACCAGTACAACAATAATCGTGGTACATACAGTAGAGAGGTATCAACTTCCCAAATGACAATAAAACACAGGCATATAATTCCATGTACAGCAGCGGGAGGCCAACATTCTAGGATCCCTCCCCCCCCTCCAAGGACCGGGGCGTGATAAGGAAAGCAGCATCCTCCCCTCCCAGTTCAGACGGGAAGGCAGGCATGTAGGGCCGGCATCGCCAGAGTCCACCAACCCGAGATTGTCAACGCACCGACCAGGTAGCTGGCCGCATTATCATGTGTATCAGTGTATCATACGTACGCCAGGCGTATGCGTCTTCGCTGAGGAGCTCATCTAAGGTCAAATGTATGGATTATCGGGGTGCAGTATAGTGTGAAGCAGCGCATAGTGCCTCCCCTCCCAGGTATCATCTGGAGCGTCGTGTAAGCGTAATACCCAGTGTGTCTGTCCGTCATCCCCATCCCAAGTGGTGGAAGAGTGAGAGAGGCCCCTCCCTGAAGCAACATCACATGGTCCTCCGAATTTCCCAGTTTCTTCAACAGCAAGATTTTGGTGTGTGTTCCCCAGTCATGTCCTCTCACCTAAAGTCAGGCGGTGTGAAGTACCTCCCGTCACGTGTAAAGTAGCATGTTGAATGCAATGCAAAGCACCTATGCGCTCACGGGCCCGGGACCGGTTCGTCATCTCCAGAGGAGTCGCTATGTGTCGCCTGAGATAGCCAGTACACCTGCAGGGGGGACCAAAAGTCACGAGGCGCACACCTGGCAGGCAACAGTTCTGCATAAACGCCATGTTGGTCCTGGCAGAATGTGAGGTCGTCAAGCCAGTCCTTAAATTTTGGTGCTTTCCCCCTTCCCCATCTGCAAGCTATTCTCCGCTTAGCAAGGAGCAGCGCAAGGTCGACAAATTTGCGAACTGACTTGGGCAAATTTTTGGTGTACCCTAGCAACATCACTACCGGCTCCATGGGTAGGGGGCCAGCGATCATTATTTGGAGCGCAGTATGTACCTGCTCCCAGTACGATTGTATGGCTCCACATTCCCAGGCCAGATGGAGGAAATCCGCGCCATCCGCCCGGCATCTAGCGCACCTATCATCCTCCGCGAGGTGAAACCGCAGTTTCCTGACTGGGGTATAATAGTATCGTTGCACAAACTTATAATGAATGATTTTCAGACGACAGCTGGAGGAGACTCTAGCCGTGACCGAGCAGCAATAATTCCACTGCTCGTCTGTGAGTGCAGTTGGTAGGCCAACCGCCCCCAAAGGATGACGTACCTCCCTTCCTTATCCGCCCGCACCCCCAACTTTTGAAACGGGAGTTGTTTATTGATTAAAATAACAGTCCCTCTAGAGTACGTGGAATAGGAAGAAAACTCTCTCACACTCGCCCATCTGCTCGCAAACTTGGGGACACTATTTGGGCTAAGGTGGGTTTCTTGGAGCATCACTATCTGTACATCGTGCCTATCCAAATATGCAATCACATTCCTGCATTTACGGGGGTCATTAAGGCCACGGACATTCCAGGACATTATTGAGACAGTAGTCAAAGCATTATCACCCACGGTTATCTCCGCATCCCTGAAAGAAGCCTTTGGTCAACGCTCCAGCCCTCAGTCTGAATGTACCAAGTGCCGAACTGCCCGCTGTCCAGAACATTCTTTCCATACAACCAGTCATGCTGTCATACACACAAACTCCAGTACCTGCACACATGTCATGAGCGCCAACCGCAACAACAATTACACTTTCAACAACTAGCAACCCAGCAGCCAAACCCCTCCCCTCCCTCCATGCACAACCTTCAAACCCCCGTTCACCCGCTCCACCCCCCACCCACTGAAGCAACCCAATCTTGCCAGTACCATATCCCTCCCCCCCACCCCGAGCCCAACAAGCAAGAACAGTAGAAAAACCATGTGGGGAATCCCCTCCTAGTGACACTAGAGGAATGCACCCGAACACCCCACCACTCTCCTCTCGACCCGCATGTGCCATACGAAGAAGATAGAGAAGGCGGGGTGGTGCCCGGCCTGTATTATTCCTGCAGGCTAAACCCAGACAACCAGTCAGCGACTCTCATCACCACCCTCCATGTAAGAAAAGTTACCAATGAGTTCAGGAGGACTGTCCAAGGTGCAACCGCTGCATATTCCAGGTCCTGCTCCACCATCGGGTTGCCCTGACCAAGATCAACTCCAGCATAGGGGCAAAGTATACGAAAGCAGATGGTGCTCAACAGTAGGCCACAATGCAGCAGATCAGTCATCAACGTCTCTGCAGGTAGGGCCGGGTCTCCCCGACGGTAACAGGCAACAAGAGTCCAAGTCCATCCGACGGTCCATCACATGGAGTCAATAGGCAAATGTTCGCGATGGCGCATTCAAGATTCCTCGTGCTCAGCAGGGAGCACGTCTGCCTCATCCTCTCCCTCGTTCCGCCTGTCCCTCCTGGCATTGCGAAGCTTCCGAACATAGTCCTCAGCCTGCTGCGGGTTCATAAAAAAATGTTGTTTGCCCTGATGGGTCACCCTGAGACGCGCTGGGTACAGGAGCGCGTAGTCCACTTGCATGTCCCTCAGCTTCTTTTTCACGTCCAAGAATTTCCTCCGTTGGTCCTGCACCATGGGCATAAAGTCCGGGTACAAGGAGAACTGCACACCGTCGCATGTCAGGTTCCGGTTCGTACGGGCTGCGCGCAGTGCTGCGTCACGGTCACGGTAGTTAAGCAGCCGGGCGATGATGGGCCTCGGCTGCGCCCCTGGTTTGGGAACCGGACCCAGGGAGCGATGCGCCCGCTCGACAATAAATTGACTGGAGAAGGCCTCCTTGCCCACTGCCGTGATGAGGATGTGCTCTACGTAGTCCTCCATGCGCCCAGTGTTGGTGGACTCCGGAACCCCCGTGACGCGAATGTTATTGCGCCTGCTCCTCGCCTCCAACTCCTCGTTCTTCGCCGCTATCACCCTCAGGATATTGTCCATTCTAGTTAGGCGCGCGTCGTGGGCAGTGGCCGTGTCCTCCGATGTTGAGATGCGCCGTTCCGCTTCCGTCAAGCGCTCCTCGTGGACCTCTATTTTCTGCGCAATGCCATCCATTCTGGATGATAAGCGGTCCACCTTATCCACTATCGTGGCGAAGCCCTGCCGCATTTCCTCCATCATCAGTCTCAGCTCCGGGGCCAAGGGAGTAGAGGGAGGGTCAGCGCCTGACGGACCCGGGGCACCACTAGCCCCCGCCATGCTGCGCAGTGGTTTTTTGGCGGTCGGAGGTTCGAAAGAGAGCTTGGGCTGCTTATTGTCATTCTTGCCCATCGCGCCTCTGCTGTGAGCGCCCACTAGGTCCGGCGAGTGGCGCAAGTGTCTGTGTCCACTGGCCCCGGCGGAGCCTGCGCGTCCCGATGGCCCTCCGCGCAGCGGTCTCGTCTGAGGCGGTATTGCCTCCTCGAGGATGCAGGCCAGTAGTGAACGGGTTGAGTCCACACTCCGCAGAGCCCCCGCTCTGGTGAGTCAGCCGTGGGCAAGATGGTGAGGCGCCGTATCAAGCTACGTAGTCCAGAGCCCAGGGGATGGCAGCGGGGGGTGATGATAGGCCGCTAGGCGCGGGAGGAGGGTCAGCGCGCCAACCGCGGGATTCAGGAGACACAAGCCGGCCAATGCCTATGTCCTCCGGGAGGCCCCAATCACTCCACAGGCCTCCCCTCCCAGATGCAGGCAGATCACAGCAGGATTCCGGGGCAGCTGCAGGGGCCACGCGGTGCAGGGCCGGGTAGATGTCCGACCCCCTCGGCAGGCCCAGTCGGGCGCCGCGCTGATCACTCGCTACCTCGGCGGCCCACCAGTGCAGCGCACAGTATCCTAGCACTCCGCAGTGGCCCCAGAGGGGGAGAGACTCACCTCCGTCGCCCCCTGATAGGCCTCCAGCAGGTCTCACCTCGATCGATTCGAGCCCCGCAGCTCCGGGGCCTAGCCACCTCGTGGGAAGCCGCGGCCTCGCGTGGTCCGGCGTCCAGGTGCCTCGGCAGCTCTCTCCAGCGGCTCTCCCCGGTCAAAGCAAACAGCCGCGTATTTCCGGCATCCGACCTCGGATTTCTCTCAAAATTGGACAGGACCCGTGGAGTAAGTAGGTCCACCAGCGCTGCAAATCCTGGGCGGTCACTCGCAGGTTAAAAGGATATATTTAGGATGTTACTGGCCAGGCAGCCAGAGCCTCACTGAAGTGCGGCCATTAGCTAGTGCGCCCTCGAGTCCAACTAACTATAACGTGGGAATTTCAATGGTTTTGTATGAGTAAAATGTCCAGCTAACTGTAACTGGTGTGAAACCTATGTTTTTTCAGTGAATATATATATATATATATATATATATATATATATATATATATATATATATATATATATATATATATTAGTAGGTATATATAGTTAGGATTTTTTCTCTATGGGATTTTTGAAAATTCTATGTCGAATAACTTTGGCGTTTGAGGACGGAATTGGCTGAAATTTTCAGGAAAATGGCACATTTTGTTTCACATGGCTTTTGTAGTTCGGACTGGACTGTTCCCATGGGGCACAGGGTCAGCGCTGATTTGCATATCGCCATTGTCTAACCCAGGGTGGTGTGGAGTGGAAAAACGATGGATTTGGGCCCAGATCTTTGGACTGGGGTGAATGTGTGACATTGATCCACATTCTGTCCATCACTGTTGTGTTTGCACATTTTGTTTCTAAGCAGACCCTGAAAATATGGGGGGGTTTCGTCAAGGGGGGGCCGAGAAAAAAGGGGGGTCCCAAAACGCGTTTTTCCCATTCATTTTTCCATAGGGCGGTTGGACTCACTTTTAGCTCGAACGGCTGAATGGATTTCCACGAAACTTGGCAAAATTGTAGATATTGTTTGCCCGATGTGCCTTTGCTAGGTCTCAATATATGTGCTCCAGTGGATTTTGATAAATTAACGTTCAAAAAAATATATATATCTGTAACAGCGCTCCGGTTAGCGCCCCGGTTCGCGTACCTGACACGTAACGGAACTTCGCGAAGCGAAGCTGATTGGCTCTCCGGTGTCTGTCAACATTCTAAACAGTCCGGAGCGGCCGCCATCTTGTCTCTCGGTAGGATCGAGAGACAAGAGGAGGCCAAAACAAAGGGGGAAATGACCATAAGGGGGCATAGTAGATCCTCCCTGACCCCCTAGGTTTGATATGGAGGCTTTAAAAGGGCCCCGCGGGGCAAAAAAATAATAATTTTCTTTTCGTTTTTTTTGCGTGGGGAGCGCCCGGTACGCGCACCGGGAAGCGGTCCGGGGAGCGTACTATGAGGAAAAAAGAATGATAGACTTTTCAAATATTGTATGTTTATTGATTGTTCGTTTTTTAATTTTTTTTTATTTTTTTATTTAAGTAGCAATATAAATTTATTTTTGTGATTGTTTTTCAAAATTTAATAGTACGTCTAACATTTGACTGTCCGAAATGTCGTCATTTTCAGTGAACATAACTTGCAACATTTGAGTGTCTGAAATGTCCTCATTTTGAAGGAGGAAATCTACAGATTGTACACATTGTAGTAGTTCATGGTCCCGTGATTCATCCATGAATTCAATGTCATTTGGTTCAATGTTTTCTTGATTGGTCTCTGCAAGGACAATTTCAAATGACACTTTTTGTTCTCCTTCCATTTTGCCTGAAATTTGCATAAAAAAATATATATATCAGTAGAGATAGGGCACTGTTGGGATTAATTTTAGATAGGTAGTTTTTAAGAGTGAATTTATCTTTGGGCAGTGTATGGTATCAGACTGGAAGTAGAAATATAAAAAAGTGTATGTGATGAAACCTTAGTAAATTCATAATTATACAAGACAAGCCTAAATCCATCCATAACTATAACAGAGAAGTCTATCTAAATCTATAACTATTACAGAGGGATAGTATATAACTATCAGAAAAAGTTTTCCATATTAACTTAAAGTGCACGATATACTTCAGTTTTCAAAATAACATCTTACCTTTTAAAAACAAGTTTAAGTTGTCAGTGAAAATGCTCTTGCAATGTACTTCAGGAAGTAGTAGTCAAAATGGCTGTGTTTCTCTCTCTTTCTTTATATATATTCAGGTACATAACCAATCAAATGTCAGGTAAAAAAAGTAGAAAATGAAAGTAACATTTTAATTGGTTGTCAATTCCAACACTTCAGATGTGTTTTGTGAAGTAATTTACCTCAGGGTATTTAGAGAGGTCTACAGGCTAAATGGCTAAATGGAATTCCAATCAAATTTGTGAAAATGGTAGGGATTGGTATGTAGTATGAGCTAATCTATATTTGGTGAAAGTGTCTCCAGTGGTTTTTCTGTGAATTACTTTCCCACCTTTTTTAAGCGAGCGCTTCCCGATGCGCGCCCCGGTACGCGAACCGGCAGCGTTACGGGAGTCCTCCATTTTGTGTTTCGGTAGAATTGAGATACAAGATGGTGGGCAAATAATGTTCAGAATGGGTAGAAGGGTGCACGGTAGACGTATCCTGACCCCCTAGGTTTTCTGAGGGTGTCTGAGGAGGCCCATATGTGCAAGAAAAAAAACATTTGTTTTCAAATTTTCGCGCTAGCGTCCGGTGCGCGTACCGGGTAGCGCTCCGGAAAGCGTAAATTGTGAAAATTAGTAAAAAAAAAGTTACATTTAAAATTTGTTTATAGTGATCATAGTTAGGGTAGCTCTGAGAAGAGCTTTTGGGTCTGTGGTAGATTTAGGTACTTATAAGTAGGTACCAATACATAGTCTTAAATTCAGGATGAAAACTCTGTTCCCCTCATCTGAGAAGTGAACTCCATCTTCTCTGTAGATATCTTGCATGTAGTAACGCAAGTTATTGTTGTAGATGGAGCCCATTCCATGGTCTCTCATGTAAGCTGAAACAGACTTATTTACATGCTTCCTCGATTTCTCAATTTGTGGACAAAATTCGTTTGACCACCTCCATTTCTGTCTTTGGCATATATTTGAATATACCAAGGCAGTTTGAGGAAATAGTGCCATCAATTGCTCAAAGGTGTCCTTTAAAAGCATTTCCAGACCTACCCCAGTCAAAGTGCCCAAGTCATTTCCTCCACAGTGCACAATTAACAGGTCAGGTTTTGGCAAATGCAAAAAGGTTTTCACCAATGGTATCAATTGGTGACATCTTAATCCTCTGTGGCCAATCCAGTTGATTTCCACATTTTGTAAATTGAGGTTGTGTAAATTTCTGTTATCAGCATACCTTTGAGCCCAGTGGATGTAACTATGTCCAACAATCCAGACAGAAAACATGGTGAGAGGAGGTTCTGCTGCAGTCAGATGAAGTGTGGGAATGAAATGGCAGTTGAAATAGTAGGAGTATGTAATGAAAAAAACTGTGGAGTTTCTGTGCTAATGATTCAGTAGCAGTGATTGGTGGATTTTGATTGCTGAAAACAGAAAGTTAGGGTGCATGGATGAGTTCTTTGAAAGATGTAATTTGAATGGTCAAGAAAAAATCATTTTATGAAAGAAATTCACTGGATACGCAGGTGTACTGAGAGTTCAGAGTTCAATTGAAACATTGTTGTGTGAACTTGTAAACATGAGAGGTCTTTCAGGAGGTGGTTGCTATAGAAAAAAGGCAGAAAGGGCAGAGGGGGGAAGGGTGTTGATTTGAAAAAAGTGAGGGAAGAGTTTTGATTGGGTGACATGAGAGATATGTGTGATGAATTACAGCATTTCTGTGCCATTGTTGGTTGCAGCCTCTGGAGTGCATACCCTTTGCTCTGCTAAAGAAAAATTGGTGTGTGTCTGAGACTGTTTTGAAACTCTAAAAGTATTTGCTAAGGTGAGAAAAGATTCATTTAATTTAGATAGAGAATAGTATGCTTTAGGGATAAATTTATGAAGAAAGTTGTGTATTTAAATGTTGCTTTGTGTCAAGTGTTTTACAAATAGATTTAGTTTCTTTTAGTTTCATAGCCATGTTAAAAGTGACGCAAAAGTGGTGGAAGGGCCTTAAAAATACGCTTTCATGTGTGTTAGGACATTTTAAGTCACTTCCCCATGAATGTGGGTAAATAAGTGATTTACTTGATGTGTTTAAAAACGTTTTTTGAAATCAATTAGGTTTCTTGATATGTACTGCTAGAGTTTCATAGGCTGCTTGAGGCATAATTACAAGGCCTTTGAGTCACTTTGATGTTATTTTCCCCATTTTAATTTAAGACATTTCCCCGTGGTGCAAAGTGTTTGTAAATACGCCCCCATGTGTGCTTTGCAAATTTAGACTTTGTTTCTTTGAGTTACATAGCCATGTTAAAAGTGACGCAAAAGTGGTAGAAAGGCCTTAAAAATACTCTTTCATGTGTGTTAGGGCATTTTAAGTCACTTCCTCATGAATGTGGGAAAATAATTGGTTTTTTTGATGTGTTTAAAAACGTTTTTTGAAATCAATTAGGTTTCTTGATATGTACTGCTAGAGTTTCATAGGCTGCTTGAGGCATATTTACAAGTCCTTTGAGTCACTTTGATGTTATTTTCCACATTTTAATTTAAGACATTTCCCCGTGGTGCAAAGTCCTTGTAAATACGCCCCCATGTGTGCTTGGCAAATTTAGACTTTGTTTCTTTGAGTTACATAGCCATGTTAAAAGTGACGCAAAAATGGTGCAAGGGCCTTAAAAATACGCTTTCATGTGTGTTAGGGCATTTTAAGTCACTTCCCCATGAATGTGGGTGAATAAATAGTTTACTTCATGTGTTTAAAAACGTTTCTTGAAGTCAATTAGGTTTCTTGAAATGTACTGCTAGAGTTTCATAGGTTGCTTGGGGCATATTTACAAGGCCTTTGAGTCACTTTGACGTTATCTTCCCCATTTTAATTTAAGTCATTTTCCCGTGGTGCAAGGTCCTTGTAAATACGCCCCCATGTGTGCTTGGCAAATTTAGACTTTGTTTCTTTGAGTTACATAGCCATGTTAAAAGTGACGCAAAAATGGTGCAAGGCCCTTACAAATACGCTTTCATGTGTGTTAGGGCATTTTAAGTCACTTCCCCATGAATGTGGGTGAATAATTAGTTTACTTGATGTGTTTAAAAACGTTTCTTGAAGTCAATTAGGTTTCTTGAAATGTACTGCTAGAGTTTCATAGGCTGCTTGGGGCATATTTACAAGGCCTTTGAGTCACTTTGACGTTATTTTCCCCATTTTAATTTAAGTCATTTCCCCGTGGTGCAAGGTCCTTGTAAATACGCCCCCATGTGTGCTTGGCAAATTTAAGTACTGACAGGGTGTGCTTCTACATAGGAGCTGTGTTGTGTTTTCAAATTATGATCAGAAAATCGTTTTTAAAAAAAAAGAAATGCTTTATTGTGAGTAATGTACATTGCTCTGTTGCATACAGTCCTCATCTTCTGCATACTCTTGGATATGCTAGACTACATCTGCACAATGAGATACCTAAGCTGAGGAAACACAGGTGATGTGATTGTGAATTGAGCATAAATATTTGCACGTTTTTCAATTACATCACCTGTGTTTTCTAACATTACGAATCACATTGTGCAGATGAGGTTTAGGTCTGTCCAGGGAGACAGAGGAGGTCTGGCCTTTGTTCAAGAGTGCAGTGGATATGACTTACTTCATTGGTAGGCCTGCACATGTATTATCTCCTCTGTACTCTTCAACAAGCCTAAATTTCATCTGCAACCCTGAGTAGGCCTCACCTCAAACAAACCTCTGGATAGGCCACACCTTATCGTCATCCTGAATCAATCATTTAAAATGTTAGGGGCAAATTTAAGATGGCCGTGCGCCTCTTTTGCGCCGCTGTTGCGTCACTTTTGTGACGCAGCAGTGGTGCAAAAGATGCACCATGTTGCAAGTTAGGCCTCACTTCATCTGCAACAAGATACCGCCACTTTAAACTGTATACATTTAGGACTGTGTAGGGGGCATGGAGAAGCTGAATCTTCTATAAGTGTCAAAATTGTTGCATACAGTGCTCACCTTCTGCGTACTCTTTAATATGCTAGACTACATCTGCACAATGAGATACCTAAGCAAAGGAAACACAAGTGATGTGATTGTGAAATGAGCAAAAAAAATTGCACGTTTTTCAATTACATCACCTGTGTTTCCTAACATTACGAATCACATTGTGCAGATCAGGTTTAGACCTGTCCAGCGAGACAGAGGAGGTCTGGCCTTTGTTAAAGAGTGCAGTGGACATGACTCACTTCATTGGTAGGCATGCACATGTATTATCTCCTCTGTACTCTTCAACAAGCCTAAATTTCATCTGTAACCCTGAGTAGGCCTCACGTCAAACAAACCCCTGGATAGGCCACACCTTATCGGCATCCTGAACCAATCATTTAAAATGTTAGGGGCAGATTTATGATGGCCGTGTACACTTCTTGAAGTCAATTAGGTTTCTTGATATGTACTGCTAGAGTTTCATAAGCAGCTTGGGGCATATTTACAAGGCCATTGAGTCCCTTTGATGTTATTTTCCCCATTTTAATTTGTCATTTCCCCGTGGTGCAAGGTCCTTGTAAATACGCACCCATGTGTGCTTGGCAAATTTAAGTACTGACAGGGTGTGCTTCTACATAGGAGCTGTGTTGTGTTTTCAAATTATGAGCAGAAAATCGTTTTTTAAAAAAAAGAAATGCTTTATTGTGAGTAATGTACATTGTTCTGTTGCATACAGTCGTCATCTTCTGCGTACTCTTGGATATGCTAGACTACATCTGCACAATGAGATACCTAAGCTGAGGAAACACAGGTGATGTGATTGTGAATTGAGCATAAATATTTGCACGTTTTTCAATTACATCACCTGTGTTTTCTAACATTATGAATCACATTGTGCAGATAAGGTTTAGGTCTGTCCAGGGAGACAGAGGAGGTCTGGCCTTTGTTCAAGAGTGCAGTGGACATGACTCACTTCATTGGTAGGCCTGCACATGTATTATCTCCTCTGTACTCTTCAACAAGCCTAAATTTCATCTGCAACCCTGAGTAGACCTCACCTCAAACAAACCTCTGGATAGGCCACACCTTATCGTCATCCTGAATCAATCATTTAAAATGTTAGGGGCAAATTTATGATGGCCGTGCGCCTCTTTTGCGCCGCTGTTGCGTCACTTTTGTGACGCAGCAGTGGTGCAAAAGATGCACCATGTTGCAAGATAGGCCTCACTTCATCTGCAACAAGATGCCGTCACTTAAAACTGTATACATTTAGGACTGTGTAGGGGGTATTGAGAAGCTGAATCTTCTGTAAGTGTCAAAATTGTTGCATACAGTGCTCACCTTCTACGTACTCTTTGATATGCTAGACTACATCTGCACAATGAGATACCTAAGCAAAGGAAACACAAGTGATGTGATTGTGAAATGAGCAAAAAAAATTGCACGTTTTTCAATTACATCATCCTTTGTTTCCTAACATTACGAATCACATTGTGGAGATCAGGTTTAGGCCTGTCCAGGGAGACAGAGGAGGTCTGGCATTTGTTAAAGAATGCAGTAGACATGACTCACTTCATTGGTAGGCATGCACATATATTATCTCCTCTGTACTCTTCAACAAACATAAATTTCATCTGTAACCCTGAGTAGGCCTCACGTCAAACAAACCCCTGGATAGGCCACACCTTATCGGCATCCTGAACCAATCATTTAAAATGTTAGGGGCAGATTTATGATGGCCGTGTGCCTCTTTTGCGCCGCTGTTGCGTCATTTTTGTGACGCAGCGGCGGCGCAAAAGATGCACTATGTTGAGACATATTTACAACTTGATGCATCTAGGCAGATGTGTCACGGTGTACAGTCCTGTGCCACATGAAACCTGCGTCAGGTTTCATGTGGGCGTTTTGTTGCAGGGTGGGCATTCATTTGCATGAAAGCCCTGTAAAACTAACACGGTGAAATTTAGAAGATTTCACTGAGTCAGCTTTATTGCATTGCTGAATCAAATCCTTACGCCTGTTTGAAACAGGCATAAGGAGTGATGCACCATGCCATGTGTGGCTTGCCCCTGTGCATTGTAGTAGACATGTCACGCTTACGACGTGATTCCTGCAATGTGCCGCTTTTGCGGCACAGATGCGTGACGCATCTGTGCTATTTTTGCTCAATGGTGCTCCACATTGTAAATGCGGCACATCATGGGGGGCAGAGCAGCAGCGCATGTTAACGGTTGCATCCCTGGGGATGCGCCAGTTAACATAAATCTGCCCCTTTACATTTAAGTATGAGCAGGGGACACAGAGTTGGTGAGGCTTATCCAAGGTTAAGAAGAGATGAGTCCTGTTCACTGAAAACTTGGACATAGGCCTCACCTCCTCAGCATCGCTGGACATGGTTAAATAATATCTGCAAAATGTTACTCTTGTTAAACAATTTTACTATTATAGTCTCTGAGATTTGTCTCTTACTCTGCAACATCTCATTGTTGTTCTCTTTTTTTAAAGATAACGACAACATCAAGCATGAGTGATAATGAGCAAACTGTTGATCTCGATATTATCATTGAACTTGTAATTGAAACATCAATGGAAGTAGATCCCTTGGATGATTTAAATCCTGAGGATGATGAAGAACATGATGAGGATGCCGATTTGTCAGAATTGTATGACATAGGGTGGGAAGCTGACCTGCTCGAGCCTATGGAACTATAAAGAGTTATTTTTAAAAGTTACTGGAAATGAAAGGTAACCATGTTAACCGTTTCATTTAAAATTAAACACAACTTCAAAAACAGCTTGTGTGAAGTGTCTTTAATAAAATAGTGAAATATGCTAATAAAATTAGTTCAGATTCACATATAAAAGAGCACAGGTCAAATGTAGAAGCATTCTATTTCTTTGCTACTATTTGTGAGTTTTAAATTTGCCAATGCACTAAAAATTATTGCATGTAGAATTGACAAGTAGTGTGTTAATTTTTTGACGACTGTTATTGATTTACTGTTTTGTAATAGTGGTTAATATCATTTTTTATTATATTTTACCACAGATTCAACTGCAGATCATTTCAAAACTACACTATGCCATCGAAGCAAAGAAGCCGAAAGGCTACAAAACGTCAAAGACAGCAGCTTACTACATGCTTGCAGCAGTCCTCTACAATAAAAACTCGTCAAGTCACCAAGAAAGCTCCGGGTAAGACAACAAAATCATTCCTAAGAAACATTTGCAGAAAAAAAAGTATAACTACAGAACATGTTTTAGTCCAGAAAAAGAGAGCCAATTTAAACGGAAAGGGAAGGCCAATCAAAAATGTTACTGCTGGAGCAGGAGATAACTCTGTGCATGGTAGTAGAAGGAAAAATCAGTTTAGGGACATTCGTAGATGAATGTTCCGCAACAGGATAATTGGCAATTTGTTAAAAAATGTTAAGAAACGTCAACAGAAAGTGGCTTTTTATAAGAAAAAGAGAAACATTGAGAAAATTATTGATCAGGCATTCGAAATTAAGCGAAAGTTATTTATTTTGATAATCAATAGAATTAGGAAACTAAACGAGGTAATTTATGATTTCAAAACAAATAGTAGATGGAAGAGAACAGTTATTCGTAGTAATTTTTGTGAAGTTTTTTCAGGAGAATGGATGTATAGTTCAAGTTGTGAGGCATTTTTTAATGAGGAGAGTTATTTCCAGGATAATGATTTGGTGCATGCAGTTGACACCAGTGGTCGAGCATATGAGGTGAAAGATGGTTGTCCGGTTGAAAAAGAAAAACTTGTGTCAACAGAGGCAGAAGAGGTGTTAGGTAATGAGGTTTTAGGAAGACGTCCTAAGGGACCAGTGTACACCTGGAAGTGTGCGACAGGATTCCATCAATTTGCTTTGTGATTTTGTACGGACATTTAATAAGAAAACTTTAAAACAGAAATGAAGTTGTTGCAAGAATTAGATCCTTGCAGAGTGAGAGAAGTGACAGGTTTGCATGGTCATTCACTGGCTTGTCTTTCCAGGAGAGTATGCCAGAGTGTCTTTCATCATTTCAGGATGCTAGCAGTGCATCATAATAAAGTGAGGAAATTAGTTAGAATGTTGTATTATGCTAAGAGTCCAGCAATTATGCTTAAACAATTATGCACTGCTCTTTTGCATGGTTCTGAAGTAGATGTGAAGAATATTTGTGAAAAAATTGAGTTTTGTTACTTTGCAAGTAAAGAGAAGAATGTTGAAATTGACCCAGAAGAAGAAGGTAATGTGGAAGAGAGTGTACAGGTTTCGAGTACAGATAATTTTCAGAAGGAAATTGCCACGTTTCAGGTGAAATCAAGTGAGAGGCCTAATTTCACTTGTGTGTGTTGTCGACGCACTTATTATAAGAATCAGACTAAGTTAGTGGATTTATATGCAAAAAGTGAAAGGGAAAATAATAGTGAATGGAAGGATTTCGCAACATACTTGATGGTAGAAAATTGTTTTGATTTGGGATCGGATCAACGTGTGTGTACCTATTGTTGTAACAAATTAAATCAAAACCAGATGCCTGCTAGAGCGGTTCATAATAATCTGGAATTGGTTGAGATTCCTTCTGAATTGAAGGATTTAAATACTTATGAATCTATTTTGATTCAAAGTGTCCATCCCTTTCAGGCTATTGTACGAATGGAGCCAAAGACAGGGAAATTGCCTCCATCAGATTTACAGAGAGGATTAAAGGGAAGAGTTGTTTATTTGCCTCTAGATTCGAAGAAAAACATTAATACAATTGGAGTAGAGAAAGTGGAAGAGGAACCTCTGGTTATCCTAGTTAATGGGGTTCCGACAAAGAGTAAGAAAAGAGTAAGAAAATCTGGCAAGATTTAGTGGATGTTAGGAAAGTCAAAAAGGCAACATTGTATTTGAAGAAAAACAATAAGTACTACAAGAATGTATATGTTGCAGAAGAGGAAGTAAGTGAAGAAGAGGACAGCGATTTGTGTGCTGGACAAATTGAGAAAGTAGAAGCCTCTAAAAATGAAGAAATATATGAACATTATAGTGTTCATCCTTTGCATTCCAAGGAAGTCATGGGGAATGCTATTGAGTTGTTTCAAATGAAACAAGCCAATGGGAGTCCCATTAGTGTTTGGGAGGAAAGTTTGGAAGCTCGGTGTTTCCCACAACTATTTCCAACAGGTCAAGGAGGAAGATATGATGAGCGACCTGATCAAATTCCTGCTTCTGAATACCGGACTTTACGATTGTATGCAGAAGATCCTAGGTTTCGTCAATGCATTCCCTATTTGTTTCATCTACTGTTTGAAAGCGATCTGTCTGGACTGTCATATGCAGTGAACCACATCTTGAAAAGTGGTATACAGATGCAAAATATCTCAGCAAGGGACTTTATGGATAAAGTCGATGTGCAAGACAGTATTTTGGATTCTCACCTGATTAATCTCATGGCATGTCAGCGTGGTACTAATGAGTACTGGTACCGTCGACATGGAGATTTAAAATGTATGCTGAGGAACTTAGGAACTCCCACATGGTTCCTCACTCTCAGCTGTGCCGAGTATGGCTGGGAAGACTTACTTGAATTTCTACGAGAGGCAAATGGAAACATTGAAAATATCGAATTCAAGACACCCGGAGAACTGTGCTCTTTGGATCCAGTGAATGTATGCAGGTACTTCAATCATAGATTTGAAGCTATGATGTCTTTCATCATGAACAAGAAAAATCCACCTCTTGGCAAGGTGTTGGATTTCTTCTGGAGAAAGGAGTACCAAGCAAGAGGTGCTCCTCATATACATATGCTGCTATGGATCAAAGATGCACCCAAATTTGGAACAGATCCGGATGACTTAGTGATGAGTTTCATAGAACGGTATTCTACATGTGCTGTTCCAAAGACAAAGGAAAACAAAAGCCTAAGAGAACAAGTTTTACGCTTCCAAAGCCATCGTTGTGGAAAGTACTGTCGTCGTAAATTCAGAAACAAGGACATGTTCTACACAAAATGTCGTTTCAGCTTTCCACGACCGGTGATTTCTAAAGGAAGAGTGAACAGTTTGATGTCTTCGCTGCGACATAATGTGACGAGGAAATCACCCAAAAATACATAAAATTTGAAAAGAAACGAAGAGTCCAAGTACATCAACGACTACAACCCAGTGATTTTGGCCATGTGGAATGCTAACATGGATATACAGTTTGTGGCTGATAATTGTATGGCTATGGCTCGGTATGTGACATCTTACATCACAAAAAAAGAAAAGACAGAATTGAAGTATATGTGGGAGGACATTTCCCATGAAAAGAGCCTCAGTAAGAAGTTGTACAGTTTCAGTCTGAAGATGTTGTCGCATCGAGAAATCGGAGCTTACGAATGTTCTGACCGGTTATCTTCAGCAAGTCTCTATGCCAAATCTAGGAGTATCATTTGGGCGAGTCTTGGTCTTGCTGCAACGCGTAATCGAGTTCTGAAACCTGTACGGGAAATTGAGTATTTGGCGGAAAAGGAGCCAAACAGTACAGATATTTTGAAGACCAACATGTTGGATACATATTATCCAAATAGAAGCAGTCACCTCGAGAATGTTTGTCTGTATGAGATTCTACAAAATTACATATTCAAGAGGAACATCAAAGAAGATATTGATAAAGGAGTGTATGCTGTAATTGGAAGTGAGGGATGTCTGGTCAAGCAAAGAAAATGCCAATTGGTAAATCATCGAAAATTGAGTGGCGAATCTCCTGAAAGAAAAGAGTTTTTCTATTTAGCTCTTTTGCAACTTTTCAAGCCTTGGCGTGCAGAAGAGGAACTGCTTGGAGATTTCCTCTGTTACGAAGACTCTTTCAATGCCGCCAAGGAGACCATAGAATGTCCTGTTTTTCCAAAATATCTAGAAATGTTGAATGCGGAAATCGAGCAGGAAGCAACAATTGCAGCCGAGATTGCTAGAGACAGTTCTCAGGACAGTCAGAGTTCTGTTTCATTGAGTCAGGATCCACTAGGAGGACCAGTTATCGAAAATGAAGCTGCCACTGCCATGATTGAAGTGGAAAGAGCCATGGCACATGCTCAGGAGGATGCGGTTAACTTAGAAGATTTGGAAAGACAACTCAACGTTGAGCAGAGGAAAATATTTGACGAAGTTACCAACCAAATTGATCATGGATTAAGTCATAAGTAGAAAGAGTGCTCATGTATGTCGTTGAAGCCTGTCCGACTGTACGTGAGTGGAGAAGCAGGAACTGGAAAAAGTTTCCTCATTAAAGCAATTTCATGTTATTTGCAGAAAAGGACTGAGTCATCGCTGTCTTGTGTTGTCACCGCTCCAACTGGACTGGCAGCACATAACATTAAAGGTATTACTTTGCATCGTCTACTGATGCTGCCAGTGGAGCATGATAACAAATTACAATACCACAAGTTATCTGGAGATGCTTGTTGTGAAGTTTTAAGAGTCTTGAGGAAAATGAAACTTCTCATCATTGACGAAGTAAGCATGGTTTCCAATGTCATGCTTGCCTTTGTGCATTTGAGAATGCAAGAAGTTCTTAAAACAGAGTATGATGTGTTATTTGGTGGCAAACACATCATTGTTTTCAGTGATCTTCTGCAGCTGACACCAGTGAAAGGACAACCAGTGTTTAAACTACTTACACATGAATATACCAGGAAGTGCCTAGGGAGCATTGGCAACGTTAATATATGGTTAAACTTCAATTATGCTGAACTGCGTGAAAATATGCGTCAAGCGAAGGATGAAGATTATAAGAATATTCTACAAGATGTTAGAATCGGAAAAGTGACCGAGCATGGGAAACAAGCTTTACATGCACGATTACTGTCAAATTTGTATCCAGAAGAAGACGTTGTGCCAGAGAATATTTTTCGGAAAATTACTGAGAAGAAATCTGGAATATGTTTGATGCCAACTCTTGCAGAATGTGCCATCTTCAACAACAAAATGTTGAATTTAGAAAACCAAGAGATTGTGAAACTGGAAGCTATTGACAGAATAGAGCATATGGGAGCAACAATTATTTTGTCTGAGAATTTGAAATCAAAATTGGATTCATTAGAGAAGAGTATATCTAAAACTGCTGGTTTTGAAAAGACTCTGAATGTGTGCTTAAATTGCCGTATCATTTTGAGAAGGAATTTAGATGTAGAAAGAGGTCTGGTAAATGGATCAATGGGTAATGTTGTTGATTTTGAGAAATACAGAAATAGAGATGGAATTGAATTTTTAAAAATTAAATTTGATGGCATTGAGGAAGTACAGTTAATTGGTCGTTGCTCTGCTAGATTTTTGCTTGTAAAAGACTTATATGTTCGCCGTAAGCAGTTTCCTGTTTGCTTGGCATATGCGGTGACAATCCATAAATCGCAAGGTTTAAGTGTAGACAGTGCATTGGTGAATATTGGCAGTTCTGTGTTCAAGAAGGGAATGGCATATGTGGCATTGTCACGAGTCAGAACTTTATCGGGATTATACTTGATTGACTGTGATGTCACAAACATTTGTGCGGATCTAGATTGTGTTAAGGAATACAATAGGTTAAGAAGAGAGTATGCACCACATTTGCCTCAATATCCTTTGTTTGAGAAACGTGTGGTAGGCCAGAAACGAAGAAATGTGACCAATAGTAGGGAGGTTGTAGCAAAAAGACGAAAAGTTGATGAACCCGAAATTATAAGCAGAAAGAAAATGGATTCTGTTGAAGATGTTGTTGGTTTTCAATTTGAAAATAGTTCTGGTGTCAACTGCTATGCTAATGTAGTGGTTAATGTTGTCTTTTCTCTAGAAACTTTAAATCAAAAGATTGTGATCAATTCGGATCAAAGTTTTTGCTGTTTACTGAACTCTGTGTTAGAGAAATGTAGCACTGATAGAACAAAAATAGAAAGTGTGTCTGAAATTCGAAATCTGTTAGACAAATGTTCAGGTGAAACGCAATTCTCTCAAAATATTCAGCAAGATTGTCAGGAGTTTTTAATGTATATTCTTGATGTATTGCAAGATGAAGGTGTAGATGTAGATCATCTGTTTGGCCTTTCTTATCAATGGCAGCATGACTGTGAGAACTGTAGGGTATCAAGTACTACTAGTGTAGACTCAGAAAGATTTATATATTTAACTTTGCCAGACAGTAAATCAGTGTCCTTTAGTAAGCTAGTAAAAGCAGCCGATCACAACATGGAGTGTAGCCAATGTAAGTCTGCAATGTTGTCCACATTATTTATACGAACATATGGCCAGTATGTCAATTTAATGTTCCAACGATGTAGGCCTGATGGAACAAAATTGACAACTTTAATTAAAAATTTTGTGGCTTCACAGTTGTCAATATCAGGAAGGACTTTTGTAACTACATCAATTATATATCATGACGGTCCTTCAACAACATCAGGACATTACAGAGCTTATTTGAAGTCTAGAAACGGCTGGTCATTCTGCAATGATTCTGTTTTAACTTTTTTTTTAAATTGCCTTTTGACCTTAAAAATTCTTACCTGGTGTTTTTACAACCAACATTTTAGGGAAAGAATCTCGGGATTTGCTCTGAGGAATTTCAAGAGGTTGTAAATGTAATGGCTCCTACACTATTTGGCCTCGAGGATAAGTGTAGTACAGAGTAAAAAGTTATTTTTGAGTTTTAAGTAGTTCCTGAAAAAAAAGAAGGTTTTCTTACAGAAAGTGGTGGGCACGGATTAGTTAAAGGACAACAGAGTATTTCCCAAAGCAAACGGTGTTCTTACCATAACACTTGACGTCATGGAAAAATAACTGCACTTTGAATGAGTTCAGAAAAACTGTTTCTTTTAATAAGCTAATTCAAGCAGCCAATCAAAATATGGAGTAGAGGTAATGTAAGTCTGCAATGCTGTACACATTATTTGTACAAACTTTTGGTTATAATGTCATTTTAAAATTCCAACTATATAAACCGGATGAAAGTAAGTTTTCAACTTTAATTACAAATGTTGTGGCTACACAGTCGTTGATTTTAGGAAGAACATTTGTAACTGCAGCTATTATATGACATAATGGTCCTTTGACAACATCCGCTTATTACACAGCTTATTTAAAATGTAAAAAAAGCTGATGTTTCGGAAATGATTCACATTTGACTATGAAACAATGTTGCCTTTTGACTTAAAAATATTCGTACTTTCTGTTTTTAGAAGAGAGAATTTTGGGTAGGTAACTGGCCTATAATGATTCTAGGAGTTGATATAATTTTATGTACTGTTTTAAATTGTTTTGTGATTAAACCTAATGTAGAGAATTAAATAATTGTAGTAGTCATAGAGGTAGTGTAAGTGTGCCTCATAGTAAGCAGCATCAGTGTCATAGTAAATATGGAACATGAGTGAGCAAGAAGGGTGAGATATTAATAGTACAGGATTGTGAAAGTGATCTTCAACGTTTTCTTTCTGAAAGTTGCAGAAAAAGAAAATGACGGGATTTGCTTAGAAGAATTCCAAGAGTTATAAATGGCTCTTACACGATTTGGCCTTGAGGAGAAGTGTGGTAGAGAGCGGGAAGTCATTTATTGTATGTAACATATTTGTCAAAACGATGGAGCTTTTCTTTCCGAAAGTGGCAGGCTGAAAATAATAACAGCACAACAGAGTATAAGCTGTTCATAGGACATCCTTCGACGTCATGGAAAGTAAGTTACTTTTAAGGAGTTCCGATTTCTGATTGGCTATGTTATATGTTTTTTTTTAAACACAATCATTTTGATTGTGTTTTTTTTTCCCCGCTGTTATATGATGAATACCTTCAACTCACTGTTTTTAGTGAAATTTGATATATTCTGAGAACAGCAAAAATAAACCATTTAATATGTATAATTAATACTGTACTTTGTATAGTGAATTTTAATTTGTACTCATCTTATCTCATGCTCACTCATCTTTAACTACCTTCTATCAATCCTCCTTACATACTCACATTGCCTTTTGTTTTATTCTCTTTCACCCTTGCTATCTAACTCCACTTATCTTTCAACCTTTGTTTCCCTAATCCAACTCTGCTTTTTTCTTTTCTCCCTTGCACCATTTTTCTGCTTTTAGACCTTGTGCTTCGCTTGTCTTTTCCATCTTTCCTCCCTTTGTTTTCTAAATTAAATATTTTTGGGTTCTCCTTTTTTGGTGCAATCAGTTAGTATAACTCAACCTCACTCATTTATCTTTCTTTGTTGCCTCACTCAGTCTGTATCTGACACTCTTTCCTTCACTTCCTCTGTCTCCTCTCTCCCTCACTCTCTTTTCCTTATTCACCCTTTCCTTATATAGTTTACCTTACTCACTTTCTTTTAGTAGCTTACACAACTTCAATTTAGTTTTCTCTTTTATCCTTCTTTTCTGTCACTGAAAGTATCTTCCTTTTTTTCTCTTACTAATTTACTCTATTACAATTTCTTTTTGTCTCTGACTGTCTATCACTGTTTCTTTCTCTTTTTTTTCTGCATGTTTATCTCTAACTTTATTTCTTTGTAAAATTGGATGATTTCAATCTTTTCCCTTGTCTTTTCTAATTTTTAAATACATGTTTTAATATTTTTCAAATTTGTGTTCTTTCTTTCACAGATTGAAAGTATAAAAATAACAAGTGACTAAGTTAACGACAATTATAAGGTAAGTGTTTTGTACTCTTTTCGTTACATTTCTATCACATAAGTGTGGAGTGAGGAAATGTACTAGTAATAGCTCACCCTTCTTGCTCACTCATGTTCCACATTTACTATGACACTGATACTGCTTACTATGAGGCACACTTACACTACCTCTATGACTACTACAATTATTTAATTCTCTACATTAGTTTTAATCACAAAACCATTTAACTTCTATTAGTTCCACTGCTTCATTTCTTTAACCCTCAGTTTCCTGCCTTTGCTACTTCCCTCATTCCTTTCTCTATTACTTACTTACTCTACTCCTTCCACTCCTTTTCTCAGTCCCTCTGTTCTCATAGTTCCTCACTCCTGTTCACTCACTCCGTCTCTATTACTCTTACTGTCTCTGACTGATCACTCTTTCACTACTTGTTCATTATGCTTTCTCCCTGTAGTTCAAGCACACTATGTTATTTACATTTCTTTGCTATTTCAATTATTCCTTTTCTCTCACTTCTGCTTTTCTGCTTTCTGTTTTTTCTCTCTGTTGTTCCACATGTTTTAACCTTAGTCACTGTCATACATCTTGTTTTATTCCTATTTACTTTCACTCACTCTTTTCTTAACACTTTCCCTCACGGTTGTTCTTTTAGTCCGGTTCTATCCCTACCTCTCATTCCACATCCTTTACTGTTTTTCTTCTTAATTTGAACATTCACTCATATTCTCCAAGAAACTCTTGTTTATTATTCTTCTACTCTCCTTTTTTTCTTTCACTTCCTTATCTATTTTGTGTTTCTCAATTATACCCTCTTACATCTTTTCTTTGGTAAATAGATGTATTAAACAGTTTCTCTGTGTTACTCCCTCTAGCTGTCTTTTTTTTTTTAACATTACTCTCTGTTTCCTTCCCTTATACTCACTCTTCCTTTTTAAAAAAAAACATTTTTTGTTTCGCTTGCGGTTCGCGTACCGGCGCTCGAACCGGGAAGCGAATCAAAAGAAATAGAGGTTGCTAGAGTGCTAAACATTCTAGCAATTTTTTATAAAGGGGAGGTAGTTCTGAAAAGAGCTTTTTTTTAAAATTATTTTTGTTGTTTTATATTTTTTTATTATTTTTCTGAACATTTTTTTACTTTTTTTGTATTTTTTGAACGGTTTTATATTTTTTTTGGGGGGGGAAACGAAAATGATTCATTATAAAGGGCTCAATAGGAGCAACAAAATTTTTTTATTTTCTGGGGCGTTTTGGACAATTATGATTGTCAATAGCAACGTTGATTACATTTATGCTACTTTCTCTATAGCAAATCAATTGGCCGCAATAAACGCACACTTGTTTCACATTGCCAAACTTCAGCTGGATATGTGAGACCGTCTCCCTCGCCTCTGGTCCAGTCACTGCCTCTTCATTTGATGTTCTGGCCACAGGAGGGGGGTTATCCTGCAGGTGACGTACCTGCGCAGCACTATAATTAATAGGGTGCCACCTCTCCATGTGGCGATGCATGGTGAAATTGCCATAGCTATATTTCTTATCAGTCCTTCTGGACAAATCTTTTTTGCAGATCAGACAAGTAACATAGCGGGCATTTACTTTCTTTTGGCCCCGGGGAAATGAATAAAATTGCCAGATGAAATCTTCCTTTACATGGGAAATTCTTGGCTCCTCACGCAAAAACTGCCTCTCCCCTTGCTCCTCTTCCTCTTCTTCCTCTTCTTCCTCCTCTTGCTGAAGGATAACCTGAGGAGGTGGTCCTCTCTTCCTAGGAGGTGGTGGTGGTGGTGGGGGTGCACCAGCTGCAGCTACTACTGATGCCATTATTTTAATAAGCAAAAACAGGTCTTCCTCTCACAAAGATGAAAGTCAGAGTGAGGAAAGAAGGTGGGGGCTTTCATCATTTTGGAAAAAAAATAGTTATAAACCAATGAAAAGTGTTATTTTTAGGTCACATGACCTAGCCTTACATCATTAGGAAACCAAAAGTGAAATGAACCAATGAAAAGTTTTAATAACAAGTCACATGACCTGTTACGCTTACGTTACGCGCTGCGCGCCGCGCCCCGGATCGCTTCCGGAGAGCTGCGCTCGGTTCGCGCTCCGGAGCACTTCCGGGTGCGCTAACGCGGCGCGTCATAAGACGCATTACGCGAGAACGCCATACGTCGCGCTTACGCGACGCGTCACGATGTTGTTTTCTAATGCGGCAGTTGCGCAAACGGAACGTTTACCGGTTCGCGGACCGGGTCGCGGCACCAAATTGAGCTAACGGGAAGCTACCCGGTTCGCGGACCAGGTGCGAAACAAAAAAAATAATTAAAAAAAAATACATAAAAAAATTGTATTAAAAACATATAAAATATATTTTTCGAATTAAAGAAGAATACATTTTAAAGCTTTTGATATTTGCTATTAAAAAACCATTGAATTTCACTGAAAAAACCATAGGTTATAGACCATATATAGTTAGGAATTAGCATTTACAAAACCTTGAAAATTCACTGAAAAAACCATAGGTTATAGACCATATATAGTTAGGAATTAGCATTTACAAAACCTTATTTTACTCACACAAAACCATTGAAATTCGCATATATAGTTAGTTGTACTAACTATATATCGCGCACCCGCAATCCACTGCTGATCATGTCACATATTACATCATTCATGACATGGTCAGTGACATCACTGATGACATCACTGATGACATCTCAAATGACATCACTGGTGACATCACTGATGACATCTCTGATGACATCACTGATGACATCACTGATGACATCTCATTTGACATGGCTGATCACATCACTGATGACATCATTCATGTGATAATAAGATGAACCTCTTCAGACTCTAATATAACCTTAGATACACTTAGTGTAAACAGACACTCACAGACAGTCACTCATCCATGGAGTTACTCACACACCTACTCAGTCATGCAAAGAATCAATCACACCTCCATTTTCTCAACTATACAGTTATACACACCTTACTTATTCAAACATATACTAACACATATTTACTCTCTTATACAATCCCTGATACAAGTTCACAATGATCCATACAGCCAATCACACATTCACTAGCTCTTATGCACAGTTATTTATATATGTCAACTTTCACATGTACTGTGTTTTACATATGTACTTACTTTGACATGTAGCACTGAGATATCCATTCACTCACCAATACACTCATGCACACAGTCAACCGCCCATACAGCTGTTTCCACATGCACTTTTGAACCCATACATCTAGTGAATCAACTGCTCACACATCTATGCACAGAGTCATATACCTCCCAGCCACGCACACACACACTCAGTCTCCCATACAAATACTT
Organism: Lissotriton helveticus; assembly: GCF_964261635.1. Lineage (NCBI taxonomy): Eukaryota > Metazoa > Chordata > Amphibia > Caudata > Salamandridae > Lissotriton > Lissotriton helveticus. The sequence goes on from NC_136059.1 coordinate 1,461,257,464, forward strand.
GGGCAACCAATCAATAACCCATATAGTTACTCATATAGCTACTGATCAACACATGCAGCAGTTTACAGAACAACAGACATAATGATGCACAAATTAAGACACTTTAGTCACTAAGCCATGCACTCAGTGAGATACATTTAATCACTCACTCATACAGTCAGTCATGCACCTAATAAATCCTTCATCCAGACACTTATACATCAACTCATTCTTCAATATGTAAGACATATTTTAACTTTACAGAAATACACAGTCACTGGATGTTCTCATCAGTGATGTCATCAGTGATGTCATTTGAGATGTCATCAGTGAGGTCATCAGTGATGTCACTAACCATGTCATGAATGATGTAATATGCGACATGATCAGCAGTGGATTGCGGGTGCGCGATATATAGTTAGTACAACTAACTATATATGCGAATTTCAATGGTTTTGTGTGAGTAAAATAAGGTTTTGTAAATGCTAATTCCTAACTATATATGGTCTATAACCTATGGTTTTTTCAGTGAATATATATATATATATATATATATATATATATATATATATATATATATATATATATATATATATATATGTTGACTCCCTAGGAAGGAGAACCCCATGTGCTCAGACCATAAGAGAGAGGACCCAGTAGTGCTGACTGTTTACAGGAGGGTACCTAACATTGACTTGTGTCAACCTGAAGGTCTTTCAGTCTCCTCAAGTGTTTCTACATGTAAGCAACGTGAGCTGAACCAGCTCACCAAACCCATCTTCCCCACTCTATTCACTGTAACCAGACGAGACAATGTACTTGTCTTTATTCTGCATTCTGCATTCTGCTCACTGAGACAGAGGACCGGCACCACGGACTACATTATGGAAGCCATTCTACAGGAGTGTCCGATAAGAGCTATCTTCCCCACAGCTGCAGATCCTCTACCTGGCACAGCTTGAAGAGAAGGGGTGAAGCCTAGACGTTGTAAACCACCTGCTTTAACATCAACAGCAGGGGTAGGGTTTGTCGTGGGCATCTTTTGTCTAAAATTTGGCAGACAGTGGCTCATAAATAACTCTGTAAAGGACTGTCAGCCTCAATAGGAGAGTAAGCGGAAGCAAGACATAAGAAAAGATCTGGTGATAGAAAAGGGAAAGAAGAAAGGAATATTTAATGGAATGAAGGGTGAAAGGAAGAAATAATGAAAGGAGGAATTGATGAAAGAAAGATAGAAAGGGTGATAGGATGGATGAATGAGTGGATGAATGAATGAATTGGTGGATGTATATTTGGATGAACATGTATGTGAATGAATAGGTGGATGGGCAGGTGAAAAGATGGCAGAGTAATGAATGATCTTAGACTAGATAGATGACGGATGTCTGAAAAGATGGATGATGTATATATAGAAGGGTTGATGGATGTAATGGGGAAATATTACATGATGGATGAAAGAATACATTGGTTAGAGAAAGTAAAGGTGAAATAGTAGATTTCAACATGTGGATGATATGGTGAAAGAATGAATGGATGAACGTTTGGGTGGAAAAGACAATGGAGCTCTTCTAGGGATGGTCAGGCTCAGCTGCGTCTCTAGCTTACAGTCATCCAGGCATTTGTTCAAAGTGGGTAGTATTTTAATTTTCTGACTACTCCCTTTGCTCTCTGGACCAGTTGATGCACCGGTGAGCATGCCTGCTAATCTGTGCAGCTGTAGACCACACACTCTCTCTTAAACCTAACAAGCACTCAATAACTCAATTATTTTTGGAACTGAGCATTGACTGTGAACTTTACTACAGATCTCTGTGGGATCCATGCTTTAACAATAACCTCACTGAAAGAGGACTGTCTATTAAAGGAATAACAGACTCACATTTAGAGTACAAAAAACAGGGAAGTTACAACACGGTCCCCATATTGAACCCGCCCTCCACATTCGTTTAGTATAAAGATTTCTGTGAAGATAGCACCCGTAATATATGTAACCATTGGCGATTACATTTTTTGGGTGTAATACCTTATTTGCATGTTATTAAAGTACTTCTCTTTTTACAAAAAGAAAAACATTGGTCTGAACAATAAATTATAGTACCTGTTGTCTGACTGTTTGAGTTGTGAGTCTCTACCTCTTAACATTACCTCAGGCTGAGAAGTCTTTGACTTCTTTCTCTCACTATCCTGACAGTCACGTGTGTTAAGCATATACTTGCCTAATTTGCAGAGCTACACTAGGATTTACTCCAGGACTACAGATGCAAGATTCGAAGGAAATAAGAAGTGGTTCTATCCTGGGAAGCACATAGGCTTGTGGTTGTAAGAACATTCAACAGTGGACATGTAAAATGATGTTAAGCAGCACAACTCTGTGCTGACAAGTCTTTTGCTGAAACTGTGCCTACACCATGGAGGTCAACACTTGCAAACCATGGATCTGTACATTCTGGTTCACACAGTGATGGTATATTGTTCCAGTGTTGCACTGTGTGTAGGCTGCAGTAGTAGAGCATTTGGCATGGTTCCAGTGTTTAAGTGAATTGAAACTTATAGAAGAGAGCCCCCAGGCAGCTGAGAGTCCGGCTGGAGTATCAGCCACCTGAAAGCATCCATGTTTTTCAGGATAATCTGTATTCAATCAGCAGCAACATTATCTTCTTAAAATTAAGTGGCTAGAGCTAACTCTAGGATTTGACTGCAGACTGGGCTAGACAGTAAAGCAATAACATCCCTGGCAAAAATGTTTGAACCAACCTCACACTGGACAAGGCTGCAGGTAGAATGGGACCACTTGCAATGAATGTGTTATACCAGCCCAAGCTGGTTAAAAGCAGCCCCCTAGACTCCAGTTTACCATGGATTTGTTCCAGTAGCCAGTCTGGTTTGGCTACCACAATTCATGACTACTGAAGGTGCAGCCCATCACTAATAGATGTGCAAAGTGACAAAGAATAAGTAGGTGCCAAACAGGACATAATTCCATCTTTAGGCCTGCAGATGATAATATAGGTGTTAGAATGCATACATCTCTAAATCAGGGTTGCCCATCCTTCTGGTTTTTCCTGAGTTTGAGCCATTTGGTGGAGGCATCCAACTCTGCCATTGTTTTCCGGCAACATTTCTGTGTATGTTTCCATCTGTGCTACTGCACCTGTGACAAAGAAGCACTTATCTCTAATGGATACTGGTTCTTCTGACTTCCTGAATAACCCAAATGACACTCGCATCATTGCAGTGCTGCCCAGTATCCCTCTATTTGTGCTGTGCATGTTTAGCACTGTACAAGAGTGACCTGATTATGGGGTGGGGATGTCCCCACCGGTTTCCAAAGCAAATTATAAATGATATATGGGAAATGTGAAGAACCGGGTTATTTAAGACCCAGCGGCGCCAGGGGCACGCCCAAAGTCTTCGGGTTCACCTGTCTTAGAATACAGAGACACAGGACTCTTCTTGGTGGCGTCAAAGATCAAATTTATTAGCTGCAGCCAGTAACAGAAGTCCTAGAAATCATCACGGTATGAGTTCTCAGGAGACTGCTCAATTTTACAAAGCAGTCATCCCTTTTTATGCCAAAAATCCCATTCCAGACAAATACCTAACATTTACAAACTGTCCAATCACATGTATTCACACCAGAGGTATCGCATGACAGTAAAACCCATTTTTCAGTTGCCCAGCCCATGATCAATCATCGGTCAAACCCAACATTCTTCTTTAGACAGCTCGAACGACCCCATAATAAAAAAGGCCACAACCCAATCATAAATAGACCATAAAGAAAGGAGCAGAAACAGGTGAGAGTAGGATAAGGCATATTTGTGTGCAGTAAAACTTTACGATTGCAAAAAACACAATTGATGGACAGAATGTAGAACAATGTCATACATTCACCCCAGTACAAGGATCTGGGCCTAAATCCATCGTTTTTTTGCACTCCACACCACCCTGGGTTAGACACTGGATATATGCAAATCAGCTCTGACCCTGTGCCTCATGGGAACAGTCCAGTCCGAACTACCAAGCCATGTCTTTCCCAGACCGGAATCAAGCATCCAAGGACCGGTTTCTGGCTATCAGCCTTCATCAGCCTGGATAGCTTGACTCCAGTGGGGTGGAGAGCCTGGGACTCACGTCTGAGCATACCCAGCCCACTTGGGGTGAAAATTGCAAAAAACACAGTTGATGGACAGAATGTAGAACAATGTCATACATTCACCCCAGTACAAGGATCTGGGCCTAAAACCATCGTTTTTTTGCACTCCACACCACCCTGGGTTAGACACTGGCTATATGCAAATCAGCTCTGACCCTGTGCCTCAACGGAACAGTCCAGTCCGAACTACCAAGCCATGTCTTTCCCAGACTGGAATCAAGCATCCAAGGACCGGTTTCTGACTATCAGCCTTCATCAGCCTGGATAGCTTGACTCCAGTGGGGTGGAGAGCCTAGGACTCACGTCTTAGCATACCCAGCCCACTCGGGGTGAAAATTGCAAAAAACACAGTTGATGGACAGAATGTAGAACAATGTCATACATTCACCCCAGTACAAGGATCTGGGCCTAAATCCATGACATGGCTTGGTAGTTCGGACTGGACTGTTCCCATGAGGCACAGGGTCAGAGCTGATTTGCATATAGCCAGTGTCTAACTCAGGGTGGTGTGGAGTGCAAAAAAACGATGGATTTAGGCCCAGATCCTTGTACTGGAGTGAATGTATGACATTGTTCTACATTCTGTCCATCAACTGTGTTTTTTGCAATTTTCACCCCGAGTGGGCTGGGTATGCTCAGACGTGAGTCCCAGGCTCTCCACACCACTGGAGTCAAGCTATCCAGGCTGAATGAAGGCTGATAGCCAGAAACCGGTCCTTGGATGCTTGATTCCGGTCTGGGAAAGACATGGCTTGGTAGTTCGGACTGGACTGTTCCCATGAGGCACAGGGTCAGAGCTGATTTGCATATAGCCAGTGTCTAACCCAGGGTGGTGTGGAGTGCAAAAAAACGATGGATTTAGGCCCAGATCCTTGTACTGGGGTGAATGTATGACATTGTTCTACATTCTGTCCATCAACTGTGTTTTTTGTAAAACTTTACGATGTCCTGTGTTCTGATCCTTAATCTTGATCAGCTAAAGGGCAGGAACTGGTTTAACAAGGTCAGCTTCAGGCAACAGGGTCAGTTCACTCAGGTCAAACAGAAGTCAGCACAAACTCGAGCTAAGGTGTACATGTCCTTTAAAAGACTAGTTCAGCCACAGTCATCGGCCTATGTGAGGGCAACTACAAAATGGCTGCCATACACAAAATGGAACCCAAGGGTTCAGAACGAAATCTCCACATACGTAGTGAATCTCTAAGTCTAGCGTGACGAAATCACTCGTACTTGCCGAACTCACTAGTTACGGTTTTCTAATATCAAATTCGTAACGAAACCATGCCATTTATAAAACGGGTTCAGAATTCATGGAACCACAGCCCCTCCTTTTGCCCTTACATAGGCAATCACTCAGTCTGAGTCTGAGTCGATGTCAATTCTCATCAGATCACCAAGGTGCTGTTGAAGCATTATCTTGTTCCTCTGTGTATCTCTCGAGGCAGGCGATTCCCTAACACACATAGTAGCACAAAGGCCACATACGGCAGGACCACACTGTATACAAAGACAACACGAGAAAAGAATTGCTAAAGCCACACCAATGATCGTCAGAAGCTTCCATCCCCAAACTGATAATAATCCCCAAAACCATCCGGTTAACGACCAATCTCCTTTGTCCACATGTATAGACTCGGAGATCTTATGTAACTTAAAAATGACCTCGTAAACTGTCGGAGCATTATCTGGGATAAAAACACAGCAACTCGATTGGATCACTTTACATACTCCACCTCGATCTGCGAGTATGACGTCTAAAACCATACGATTTTGTAACGTCATAAGGCGGTCCACTTGAAGCTCAGCTGTCAGATTACTAAGGGCACCAGCAGTTTCGTTTATGGTGGATTCAACCTCTCTCGTCAATTGTCGTAGGTTTCTACTGTTTGCCATAGGTCCCCAAAATGGCAGGTAACCCTTTAAAAAGTCTCCCACTTCTTGTCCCATAGTATCTTCCTTACTGAAGACACCCCTAACAACTCTCGTTCTGTGGTAATCTACAGCAGCAGTATACGTAGGAGGCAACAAATATGCAACATAACATGTTCCCGAAAAATCAGGCGGCAACCATGTATATGCTCTATCATAGCAGACAAAATACGTGCCCTTAGCTGCTAAAAATGGTGGGGAAGTTTGGGACGCAAAGACATACATCTGAGTACAAACACTCTTCCCTAACTGAGCTCTCGGATTCTTGCCTTTCCCTTGCATACAAAAATGACCACGATGGGGTACAATCCAAATCGGAGGTGACCTTTTTCGTCTCTGCTCCTCACCCAGACTAATACTATATCCGGTTGCATTCCAACCAACATATGCTAGTAACTCTTCCTTGGGAATAGTCTTATACGTTTCGATATCTCTACTCATATCTGTAATTCCCTTCACCAAGGCTTTATTACTTGAGTTATCTCTCATGGAACGCAGGGGATAGACTTCGATGGCATAAATAAACATTGTCTGATATGCCCATACGGACCCATTGTAACTGTATGGCAGAACCAGATACGGAATACCTCTATCCATAGTATGTGGCATAAGACCACACACCCAACAATTAGTGGTGTTCACTACTAACTGGTGTTGATGGAGAAGTTGCACAAAGGAATTATTCACAAATTCCGACCTTCTAATTTGCTCGTGTTCAGGTAAAATATGAAAAGAATGTAAAGAAACAGTAGTAGGAAAAGACATAGGTTGGGAAGTAGGTGCAAACGGCTGTTGTGTGGCATAGAAAACCAAACACACACAAGCTAATGTAATATTCAAAAACATTAAAAAACACATTATTAAAAAACATTTGCTATGAACCAATATAAATATTCGGACTTTAGAGTCCATTTTCCTAACATTCTGGGCAGCGTCAAAAAACTCCATCCTCTAACCGTGCTGTTCGCGGCAGTTGGTTCTCTTCCGCTAAGGAATGCGCCTGTCAGTCTAGGGAACGACCTTGGACCAACCAGAACCGTCGACCTTGTGTCTACACGGCTTGCAATCCCAAGTCTTTATACCGCGAGCCTACAGCTGAACCCGGATGGTGGTTCGAAAAAGACAAAAAAGTTTCTTGATCTGCCAAAGTGTAAATTCACTACATAAAAAAAGAAAATATTTATTTGTCCATATGTACAATTGTTCTTGGTCTCAAATCGTAGCGTTCTTTGTCAGGCACAGTCTGATCTTTAAATAGAAGATTCGGATTGGTGGTGTCAATCTTCAGATGAGGAGGCACAGCAGCTTGTAGAACTTCATCATCCTCACGTTCAGACCGTGTCCATGTCAAATGAGCATCACTAAATGGAACGAATATAGGGACCTTCTCACAATCAGAATCGGCGATACCATCCCTTACCCACTGATCATATGGTAAAGGCAAAGGAACTTTTTTACAGTGGGTGGCATGCACCCAGTTCTTTTTGCCTGCTACTCTAACAGCGGTTCTAGTAACCAACAAAATCAGATAGGGGCCGGTCCATCTAGGTTGCAAGTTCTTGGTACGCTGAAAATTCTTCACAAGAACGTACTGTCCAGGTTCAAGTACATGGCCTGGATCTGTAGTAGCTGTTGGCAAACTGTCATAGACCTGTTGATGGAGAACACGCAATTTAGCAGTCAACTCATGTAAGTAATCCACCAACATAGGGTATTCAATTCTGATGTATTCTTTCGGACGAGGCACTCCCCAAACATTCGCTGGACGACCAAACACAATCTCATATGGACTAAGTCCCACTCGAGAATGCACAGTCGTCCTTGTTGACAAAAGAGCCACCGGCAAGGCATCTGGCCATGTAAGACCAGTGCTCGCTTGTACCTTAGCTAATTTCAGCTTAAGCGTACCATTGTAACATTCAACAAGTCCAGCAGACTGGGGGTGATTCGCTGCATTGAACTTCTGACTGATTCCCAATCCAGAGCATACTTTCTTCATGACTCGACCCACAAATTCACTCCCATTGTCTGACCATACAATTTTTGGCAATCCATACCTAGGGAAATACTCTCTCAACAAAACCTTGGCTGTTGACAAGGCAGTAATATCTTTTAGGGGGTAAGCCTCTATCCATCTAGAAACGGCGCAAACAACCACAAGAACATATTTCAGATTGTTGCATCTCTCCATATGAATATAGTCTAACTGTATCACCTCAAACGGATACGTCGGAGGAGCAAAATGACCAGCTGGAGTTGGAGTTCCCTTACCAGGATTGTATTGCAGACAAATCATACAATGTTTCACCACGTTCTCTAGACATTTCGGGATTCCAGCATTCTGCCAAACTGGAGCCAACAACTTACATATCCCTTTCGAACTTATATGAGCCAATCCATGAGCCATTGTAACCACTGGGAGCACATACGCATCTGGCAACAACCATCGCTGGTGTACCGACAACTCAATCCAACAACCCGTAGAATCCAACATACCCGTACTCTCTCTCCAAACATTCATTTCCTTTTCTGTAGCTTCAGCCTGAATCATCTTCACACTTTCTATCGTGTCTTCACAAATTCCACCAGCCATAACCCATCCTGCTGGTCCTGCAACATACATACGGCTCATCATATCTCTCGCTGTTTCCTTCGCAACTTCATCCGCAAACGCATTCCCTCGACCAACATCATCCACAACTTTCTTATGCGCACTACATTTCACAATTGAAATCTGCTTTGGGAGAGTGAGAGATTCCAAAAGTTCATTCACTAACTGCCCATGCTGAATTTTAGTTCCATGAGAAGTAAGGAACCCACGCTCTCTCCACAAAGGCCCAAAACTGTGCGCAACACCAAACGCATACTGACTATCAGTATAAACATTCACTCGCTTTCCTTCCGACAACACGCACGCTCTAGTCAGTGCAATCAACTTTGCTGCTTGCGCAGAATTCTGTGGTATGCGTGCTGTCTCAACAACTGTATTTAAAGTTGTGATAGCATACGCTGCAGTCGTTTCACCATACGGAAGCTTAAAACACGAACCAACAACCCACAGCGTACCATCAACATTTTCAAAAGGAGTGTCCTTAAGATCCACTCTAGCCTTTGTTTCTTCCTCTGTACGAAGAAAACAATCATGCTGTTCTTGAGCATCCGTCTCTGTAGAGATCGGCAACATCGTAGCTGGATTCAACGCATTACATCTTTTAATGTGAACATGGCTAGTCAACAGTGTCAACTCGTAACCGGAAAGACGTGCACTAGTAAGGTGCTGTGTCTTAGTCCTATTTAGTAAAGTATCCACTGCTTGCGGAACCATCACAATCAGCGTATTATCCAATACCAAACCAGCAGACTGTCGAATAGAAACGGCAGCTGCGGCTGTAGCTCTCAAACAACTCGGCAATGCTTTAGCAACTGGGTCTAACGTTGCTGAGAAATACGCACATGGACGCTGCTTGTCCCCAAAAGATTGTGTCAACACTGACAACGCACATCCTTCTCTCTCGTGCACATACAACGTAAAAGGCTTGCTACAGTCTGGAGTACCCAACACAGGAGCCACACACAATGCATCACGTAATTCAGAAAAACTTTTCTGTCATTCATCAGACCAAAGAAGAGGATACGGAGTATCTTTCAGAGTCAATGTTAACAGAGATTTCGCCAACAGTGAAAAATTGGGGATCCATTGTCTACAATATGACGTAATACCCAATAAAGCACGAACTTCTCTCTGTGTCGATGGCACACTCATTTGCGCAATCGCTTGAATTCTTTCTAGGGTCAATTTCCTTCCCTCCTTTGACAAGAGATGACCTAAGTAGGTTACCTCTTGGCGGCAATATTGCAACTTCGAAGGCGACACTTTATGATGAAGGTCAAACAAATATCGCAACAACGAAAGAGTAGCCTCTTTACAAATCTCTTCGTCATCAGCGGTAATCAACAAATCATCGACATACTGAATAAGAGTAGAACCAACTGGTAACACAAACCTATAAATTGAGGGACTTTCACAATAACCTTGGGGAGCTCTCTTAAATCGGAACCTTCGTCCTCCTAATGAGAAGCCAAAAATATCCCTACTCTCCTCAGCAATAGGAATACTGAAGAAAGCATTCTTCAAGTTGATGACAGAAAACCAAACTGCCGAAGCAGGAATCAGAGTCAATATTGCGGTAATATTAGGTACCACGGGAAACTGTGGCATGACAATCTTGTTGACCTCTCGAAGGTCAATAACAAACCGGTACACAGGTGGCTGAGAAGCATCTGTATGCTTAAGAACAGGCAAAACCGGGCTATTGCACACGTTACCCCTCGTTTCCTCAACCACACCCTTCTCAGCCAGATCATAGACAATCGCTAAAAGAGCTCTCTCACCATCACTCAAGATCTTGTATTGTGGTATACGAGGCAACTTAACATTCGACTTTAGCGTAACAACATACGGCGGAATCTGCAAAAGACCAACATCATTTGGACCTGTAGCCCAAAGCGTTTCAGGAAGCGAACGTAATTCCAGTGGCAAACAATCCTTAGACAAATACATTGGAGAAATCACTTTCTTACCAAGAGTAAGTTGTACTCCCAAAGGAGAACAATGCAATGTCGCATACAATCTTTTCAGCAAGTCCAATCCCAACAAATTCTCACCACTACCAGTCGTTAGAATAAGTGGAGCTTCCTATTCACGAGGGCCAATAAAAAGGGACAAAGGACTAGAAACCGGATTACGAACAGGGGCACCTGAAAATCCTACGGAAACATTGGTCAAGCCAGACAAAGGTGCGCCAGGGAGTTTAGAATGCATAATAGAACTCTTTGTCGCACCAGTATCCAAAAGAAAAGGTTCTACTGCACCTGATGTAATCACTTCAACATACGATCCACTCTGATCTACTGGAACTGACACTACTCCCTTACTTTGTCCATGGCTGTCCTAGTTATCATTATAACCAACACTTTCACCTTCAACATAGTATTCCTCAACATAGTACTGAGGAGAATGACCACTCGGAACACTCTGTCTATCAAAATAATTCACAGAATTCTGTAGGGAAGAGGAACGCTCATTCTGGGGGATCACACCACGACCTCTTCCTCTAGGCGCTTGCTGAAAACCACCACGACCTCTCTGACCAGGTGCACCATTTGCACGCTGTAACAAAGTCGGACAATTATTCTTGAAATTACCTTCCTCTCTACAGTAAGCACACTGATTCGGGCCAGGAAAGAATCGCTGAACATAAGGCTCAGGCTTCTGTAACAATCTCTGAAATTGTGGAGGTTGCTGAAACTGAGGCTGATTCTGACAAGGTGGAAAAGCTTGCTGCAAAAGAACTTTCGTCTTTAAATCCTTCGTTTTCTTCTCTACTTTATCCTTCTCATCTTTATCCCTATTCTCGTAATATTGAGCAGTAGCCAATATTTGGGCTGACGAAGAAATGGCCCATGAATTCTCAGAGCCCTTCAACTTATTAGAAAGTTCGGGAAGCAAATTAAAGACAAATTTATCCACGAACAACCTTTGACCACCTTCCGTTCTCATATCCTGACCACTGTGATCGATAAACGTCTCTTCAAACCTAGTGAAGAAGTCAGACACACTCGCATCTTTCTTCTGCTTGCATGCTGCTAACTTATCCCAATTCACTCGTAAAGCAGGCATCATCGTCTTCATCAAAGTAATAATTCTACCAGGTAATTCTGCAACTAAGGGTTCAGGTTTAGCACCTCGTACTTGTCTACCATCTGCAGCAACAATATTCGCCCAAGTATCACCTAACTCTGCTACATGATTCTCATGACGAATCTTCGCCACAAAGGTTGCGGAACTACATTACCCATCAACATGTCAACATCGGCTAAATTCATTATACACGCATCTACTGTCTGTGAAAACTCTTTGTAGCTTTGTAGTAACCAGCAGGATTCTTACGAGGATCAGGTAAGGTCTGCTTAAGAGCCAACACCTCTGCTCTCTTCCAAGGGACATGTACCCATATTCGCTGAAAATGAGGCAAAACAGGCGGATTAGCAGTTGCGTCTCCTTCTTTCCAAAGTGGAGGAACCTCTCTCATTGGATACTGTCTCACTTTCCTCCTAACAGAGGGATCAGGTTCACACAACGTCTGAAACGGAAGTCTAGATCTAAAAGCCAATATCGTCTCTACAGCATCTGTAACATCAGTGTCCACTATCATCCCTTTAGCAAAATCTGACTGAACATCAAGCACATCCTGTGGAATCGGACCCAACTCATTATCTTCCTATTCCTGACGCAGGAAAGTACACATCACATCGAAAACATACCTTTGCTTAGGCGGTTCCCACTGAAAGAAAACATCCATAACCGCTGGCAAATTATACCTTGTAGCATTCAAAATCCATCTACGAGCCAACAAATCCAACACTGTCCGTTCCTCGGAACTAGGAAGCTGACTACGACTCTGCCTATGTTCCGAAACAGGGGTCATATTCAATGACCCAAACAATGGAGACAATAGACTAGAAACAGTCTCTGTCATTCGTTTTCGAACAGAAGGAGAAGAAACAGACGTAAGAACAGGAGAATAAGTATTTTGAGGCAAAGAAGGTGTAGGAATAAGAACAGTAGGAGTCTCAGATGCAGAAGCGGAAGGCAAAGGAGTTTGAGGTAAAGCTGGTAGCAAGGCCTGCGACCCTAGAGCAGGTTGCGCAGGAGGAGGTAAAGCCATCTGTGGAATACCGGGTGGCTGAACAACAGCAGGAGGTTGAACAACAAAGGGTGGAACAACAGGTGGTAATGGAGGTGCAGTAGCACCCTGCACATAAGGAGGTGGCAATCTCAGTAAATGAGAGATCAAAGAATCTTTCTCAAGATCTTCAATCGCTTTCGGAGGAGAAGACGGCAAGGCCGGATAACATTTATCTATGGCCATGCAACGTTGCCTATCTGACACCTCAATTGCTTTATCTTCTTCGTTTTCTTTAAACTGCCTAGCAGCTTGCATTATTGATACATCCTTTTCTCTTTTATCTCTTTTAGCTTGTTTAATTTCTCGTTGTCTGGCTTCTTTATGCCAAAGGCGAAAGGAGTCAAACATTGCCGGCCGGGCTTTCGTCCTAAATAATTTAGTTTCTAAATTGTCTAAAATCTCTGTATTAAAGCTACCATGTTGGGGCCATTGTAAGACACCATCTTTTCTAGTGTAGTGGACCCATACTTCATTGAACGTAATGGGGCCCACGCCGTGTTTAGAATAGAGCTCATAAGTCGGAGTTCCAACCGGAGGTATCGGACACGAATCCTCCAATCGGGAATCCCTGTTGCAACCACAACCAAACCAAGTACCAAATTTGCTATGATTAGGCATCTTCACTCACTAATCGAGCTTCAAACTTCAAGGGATTATCTCTACCGATACACTCGTAAATATACGAGACCCTCGGCTTTGGAAATTGCAATTTTCAAATCAAAACTAAGGATCAAAAAAACTAAGAACCAAAGAACCAAAAACTAAGGACTGGGAGCGACCCACTTATACTTAACTGAGGTATCAGTCACACCACCAGAAGACCCGTCTATCGTCTCGCCGTACAAAGCATCACAAATGGGTCCAAGATAGGGCGACAGTCAGGGCAGCAGTCCTTCGTAGCCGTCAGGAAAGCGGGAAGCCTCGCAGAAAAGACCTTCAGTCCACGTTCGACATGCCGGGGTCGATGAAGTGGTGGCCGTCCTCCAGAATTTCCTCATGTAGCTCCTCACGATCTTCAGGCTTGGACCGGTACCCCTGAAGTCGCCCCACGTTGGAAGCGCCAACTGAAGAACCGGGTTATTTAAGACCCAGCGGCGCCAGGGGCACGCCCAAAGTCTTCGGGTTCACCTGTCTTAGAATACAGAGACACGGGACTCTTCTTGGTGGCGTCAAAGATCAAATTTATTGGCTGCAGCCAGTAACAGAAGTCCTAGAAATCATCACGGCATGAGTTCTCAGGAGACTGCTCAATTTTACAAAGCAAGTCATCCCTTTTTATGCCAAAAATCACATTCCAGACAAATACCTAACATTTACAAACTGTCCAATCACATGTATTCACACCAGAGGTATCGCAAGACAGTAAAACCCACTTTTCAGTTGCCCAGCCCATGATCAATCATCGGTCAAACCCAACATTCTTCTTTAGACAGCTCGAACGAACCCATTATGAAAAAGGCCACAACCCAATCATAAATAGACCATAAAGAAAGGAGCAGAAACAGGTGAGAGTAGGATAAGGCATATTTGTGTGCAGTAAAACTTTACGATGTCCTGTGCTCTGATCCTTAATCTTGATCAGCTAAAGGGCAGGAACTGGTTTAACAAGGTCAGCTTCAGGCAACAGGGTCAGTTCACTCAGGTCAAACAGAAGTCAGCACAAACTCGAGCTAAGGTGTACATGTCCTTTAAAAGACTAGTTCAGCCACAGTCATCGGCCTATGTGAGGGCAACCACAAAATGGCTGCCATACACAAAATGGAACCCAAGGGTTCAGAACAAAATCTCCACATACGTAGTAAATCTGTAAGTCTAGCGTGACGAAATCACTCGTACTTGCCGAACTCACTAGTTACGGTTTGCTATTATCAAATTCGTAACGAAACCATGCCATTTATAAAACACACAAATGGCCACAGGGAGTTTGAAGCTATGTCTTCTTTCCGCTAAGGACACGGTAACATTAAGAAACAATTTGCCTTGTGAGCTAAGAAGGATAAAGAAAACCTTATATTGAGGATCATGTTATCCACTGATCCTTCCATTGATTGGACTACCGGGTATGAGCCCTCATTACTAAAGCAATGGCCTGTCACCCTTTCTGTCTGTTCTGCCCTCTACTGCACTTCACATCTCTACCAGGAGATCTGCTAATATGAGGGCTTGGTGTGTGGCTAGTGTTGCAACCACTGTACATTTCATAAGCTTTACCAAGAGAATGTTTGATTTATATGCTCAAACCTCAGCAAGGGACTTTCTAGTTACCCAGGGTCAATGGTGCTAATGGATGTGTTGATCCCTCTTCTGCCAGAGTGCAATGAACCTGGCTCCATTTGAGACAGAAAAAAAGTATTGAAAAGGGGCAGAAACACTATTTATAACCTCCCAAGAAGTTAGATTCGGGTCTTACAAATTCAAGGATGTACTCTCTCAAAAGATGGTAAGGATTATACATTGGACACCTCTACTTAGTAATGAACTGGAAGATAAAGAGCATGGGGAGTTAATAATGTACATCACATCCATGTTTCTTATCTCTTCGAAATTCTGTATTGTGTTGAGCAGGCACTTGTGTTCTACTGAATACCTGGAATATAGAGTGGGAGCTGTTTGCTTAAGACAGAGCTGCCTTATTATGGATGGGTCTGAAGTTTGGAGTGGTACCAGAGTAGCATGCTTTTTATTATGATCTGGCTTGACAGCACAGCTTTCACTAGACGATTATGTGAGCAACAACAGAGAGGGGCTTTGGCTCCACCGATGTGTTGGGCTACAGAAGTACATTTTTTGATTGGTCAGAAATTGTGTGCTTCCTCAGAAAAAAAGCATTGGCAATGCCAATCGGTCTCGGCGTATAGTGGAGTTTAGTGTGTAAATAGTAGTAACGTTCAGCTGCAGGTGTTTGTTTTGGAAGAGTGGTGAAAATCGTGAGTGAGTGTCCACGTGGCACACAGCCAGATGCTAAAATAAAGTACCTGCACCGTTTTTGTCAGTAGTGAGGTTAGCTAGCCAACAGAGCCATTGTGAAGTTAATTTAGAGACTTTATTGGAAGCGCTTTAAAATGGTCACACGCCTTGTGCAAAAAGAAAGACCAGAGTGTGTGCCAAGACGTCTGTAGAGTTGGAGCAGTTCCTATTGTTTTCTGTAATATTTTTAAATGTGCCAATGGGTACTTGCTTAAAGAGAGAAGATTGGCTGAGGCAACAAATCTAGAGTAGTGTGAACGAGTTGAAGTGTGTCTATATGTTTAAGAAGAAGTATGCGTATACTAAAGAAAAATCGACAACTGACTTTGAAGTTAACATCGGTATAATTGTAGATAAAAGTTTCTATCTGGCTACCCTTATATTACAACATATTTAAATTGTGCACGCACCTAGTTGCTTGAAAAAAAAAAAGGTGCATGCATCAAGAAGTCTGTGGTAGTGGGAGCGCTTTGTTTAAATTTCAATGTGCATTTTATTGGTGAAGAAAGTAACACTTTCCATCAGGTTACCCTTATATTGGAAGCTTTTTGAATTGCGCACACACATAGTTGCTAATGAGAGGGTGTGCACGCCAAAGAGTCTGTGGTAGTGGGAGCCGTTTCTATCATTTGTCGCTCTGTTTGTAAAGGTGTGAAGGCAGACGTTTTATCCTGCTAAAACTAAAAGAAGCATTTGCAATGCAATAGGTCTCGCATTTACCCGAGTTTCAGCGATTGTCATTGTAAATGACAATGCCTTTTATTTATGTTTAAAAAACAAAAGGCATTGTCCTTTGCAAAGTCAATATCTCCAACTCACATAAATGCGAGACCTATTGCATTGCAAATGCTTTTCTCTATATGAGTGTCCTTGAATTTGTAAGTGCCATATGCCCCAATTATCAAACTTTCTACATTGCATACTTCTCATGAGATTGTTGGACTTTAGTACCTCAAAAGTTCGCACTGTATGAGTCTGTAAAATAACTGAACAGTGCAATGGACATGAAGAGGTGGTAGATCTCAACAGACTTTCTTAAAATGAAACCGGACTGTACTTTTCCTTTCTGGCCTTGCGGGTTTCGTCGATGGAAGAGGGGAGGGGGCTGAATTCGCGCACAACTTCCACCTGATTGGACTTTTGTGTCATCACGTGCTTTGCTCAGAACGCTGTTGTGTGCACATTTTACTATGCATCCGGGACCTCTAATCGCCAGTAGGGCCGCAGGTGGGGAGAGGAGTGAGGAAACAGGCTGTTGTAAGGGATACTGGTTTGTGCTTACATTTATGTACAGTTTTGTTATTTTGTGAACGAAGCATAAATTGCATGATACGACCTAAGAAGAATAGCTGAGACAAGAAGTCTATGGTGGTGTGAACGGATTCAATAGTCTCTCCATTTGTGCCACAAAAAATTGCCTGAGTATAAAAAAACTGAAAAATAGCAACATGGTAAAACGAAGAAAAACATCCACAAAAAGTCATAAGCATGCTATTGTTTCTTTCCTAACAATAGTAAAAATAGTAAGAACTCTCAAATTTCCGCGCAGCTGGATACTTATCAGCAAGAAAGCCTACAATACTTGAACATTTAAATAAATAATGCCCAGAGGTTCTATTTCAGTAAACACCAAGTTAAAAAAAAATAATACAAACAACTGCTCCTGATTTAAAAAAAAAAAATTACAGCGGAGGCTAAAATGCCATGGGTTAGGGAAGTTATGCATTAAAATGTGCAACGTGTTCTGCCACAGTAATTGTATAGGAAGGAAGCTTAAATATACAGTAAACTATGACGACAGTGCGGATGTCACAGAAACAATGAAAGTAACGCCACCCTGTTCTTCTGCTTTAATGTATAAGATTGACTATTGCTTCATAAATTGCGCACCTCTAATCTGTGTATTGATAGCAGCAGCATGCAAAGGCACTAGCACCAAGCACTTTTAGAATAGATTTATTACTGTAGCTGCAAAGACAGCAAATTAGTCTTTAGTGGAAATATTTGCTTTTGTTGGTGCTTAAAAATAACCAATATATAGGTACATTAAATGTCCAATGTGCGACAGCGCACTACTTCAGAGGAAAATATGCAGGCCTTTGCTACAGTTTGATGTTATAATTATTAAAACTGTGCAAATGAAACAGAATCCCCTACAAGCATTTCATAAACAGCCTCAAGATGACTAACTGTAACTGTTCAGAATGTATCTATATTAGTACTGGTATGTTTTTTTTTGTTAATATGCGTTTCAGACCACACTTAGTGTTACAGCAATTTAGCATTTTGTGTGTGGCAAATACATATTTGCAAAAACAAGTTAACCGAGTAAACGAATGTAAATGCAGAGTAAGAACCAACTGAGTTAGTGCGTATATCACAGCAATAATAAACGTAATCCTACCCTCGTTTTCCGTTTACATGTATTACACTGACTGGTGCTTTATAAACTGCGCACCACTGTACCAGCACTACTGGTTTGTGAATAGTAGCAAATTGCATAAAATAAATAGGCAACGACTACGAATTCATTGTATATACTATTGAAAATACTTCCGTTGTTATGTGTTAGGGTGTGGCTGTACGACAAAAGCTGCAGCCTTTGGAGCAGAGAAAGTTGGTTCGAGTCTGACTTGGGCTCAAAATCTTGTTCTTGTGTTATGTAAAAAAGCGCTTCAAGTTTGCACTAAAAGTGCTTCAAGTTTGGACTATATCAAAGAGAGAAAGGATCCTTGTTTTAACTTACATCAAAAACAGTGTTGCAGAGTTTAGTTTCATTTATTTTTTGTCACGCTGAGGGTAAAAACTGGAGAGCCCGAAAGGGACGTGTCTCGAGACATGCTTTTAATGACTGCTGGTGCTGAGCACCGATCCAGCCACGGCCCACTAAAGCACTAAATCTGTTTTTTTATGTGATGAGCTTTAACTTATGTGGCGATATGTAGATGAAAGAGAAGCTATTTATTAGGAGCTGAAGTGATAAGCTGCTAAACAGAAGGAAACAGCGTTTGTGTTTGCAAAATGTGTTTGGCATCGGACACACAGCATGTTATGCCATAGATGACGCACTACCTTTAAGTATACTATTGTAACATTTTGTGCGTGGCAAATACATTATTGAAGAAACAATTTACCGAGTGAACAAGGGTAAATACAGAGTAAAAACCAACTGCAGTTAGTGCGTATGTCACAGCAATAATGTAAAATGTGCTTGGTGTTCTGCGACAGTAAGTGTATAGGAAAGAAGCGTAAATATACAGTAAACACTGACAGTAGAAATGTACACAAAAAAAATCCAAACACGATACAGGGAAGAGAAGTAATACATTTATAAGACACACTGTATTTGCTCAGATGCACAACTCTGTAAAGGCAAAAGGAAGACGAACACTAACAAAGAAAATAGAAGAGAAATAAAACCAAGCATTTGCAATGCAATCGGTCTTGCCTTTGGGACCTTATATGTACTTAGCCATGCAGCACATTAGCCTGGGTGCTAAAACATCTACTATTCTTTAAAATGGAGGGAAAGTAAGCACCAAACTGCGTGACACGCTAGGTATGGGAACACTTGTAGAGAAATATTGTCTTTCAGCTGAAAATGGTATAGTCTAAAGCTCTGTTTTTAATATAAAATCACGGCCTTTGGTGGTCATATCACTGAAAGTACAAGATTCGATAAAAATATTATTGTCTACGAGTGCTTGTGGAAGACAATTTCTATGGACTGCAATCTAGAGAATGCTAAAGTGATTCTTGTATTTTACTGACCTCTGCTGGTCGTTTTCTATCAAGAAAGTAAAAGAGAGGCAGTTGCCAGAAAAAAAAAAAAAGAAAGTCCCTCAGCAGAAAGCAATTCTGGCATTCGACTGACCTCCACAGGTCGTTTTCTATCAAGACAGTTAAATAGAGGCAGTTGATCTGAAAATAAAGTCCCTAAGCGGAAGCAGACAAGTCCTAGGGCTGATCTCCAGAGCCCACAAAGCACATACTCAAATAAGTATATACTAAAGTATTCACAAGAGGTCTTGAATGCTCGAAGTAATGATTCATGCCTGAATCTTTAGCGAACAGCACTAAGCATGCTGGGGCTTTGTGAGGACGCGGACACCCCAGACCCCTTGGACATGCATAACCCAGATGTTACGGACAGTCAAACAGGACGTTTTCCCCCTTACCTTTCTCTGTCTCCTCTTCTCTGTTTTCAGACCATACCTGAAGAGTACTGTACCTTTACCGCTATGGGATTTCTGGGTCATGTGACAGAGTCACGTGATGACCCGGGCTTCAAGACTGGAGACGCCAGAGAAGGAAGTTGTTCGTTTGGACCAAGCCACACCGCGAGTCGGGAGGAGACGTTGGTGAGGACTTTCCTGATACCGCCGCAAGACGACGCAAGAACTCGACAAGAAGAAGCGGAGGACCTGAGGACACCAGAGAAACCCGGCTATGCCGAAAGAGCTGTCGGAGGAACAGACGGGCAGCCAGACCCTAACTGGCAACGCGACTACTCCAGCCATGCCCCAGGAGGGACGTGGCTGCACAAGGTATGGGGGCGTTTTAGACTCTCCTGGGGCCACGCACTTGAGGGCAAGGGGGGGATATAAAAGAGTGACGCAACAGTTTCTTTGGGGCTATAAAAATGCACTGCATACCACCAGCTATCGGTACGAGCACACGAGTACACTTAGTGACGATAGTGGTGTTGAAACCCCTCTACTCCATGGGCTTCCCACGACATTGGATAAAACCTAGGTCATTGCCCTTACGTTCCCTTCTTTGTTTTTTTTTTGTGTTTCATGCTACGTGTTCCGGCTTCCTCTACACGGACGCCCATCCTGAAAGCCACCAAGCCCGGGAACTAAAGAAGTATCCGAAGAAGAACAGTAGAGACACGGTTTTGATAGACTGCATATCACAGAATCCCTGTTTTGTTACCCTAGTAAAACAGTAACAAGTAAAAACCAGCCATACCATCCCGCCTCTGCTTCTTCACCACCTCACAGGCTTGCAGTTTTGCCATGTTCACTCACGGGTATACAGCAAGTTCTTTCAAGGCTCATATGCTACTTGCGTTCTATTGTTGGCACGCATTTTATAAATGTCTGAAAGCCGGGCCCATGACCTGGGACTGGTTGACAGATGTGGAAATAGAACTCTCCTGTATTTAAAAAAAAACGTTTGCGGCTACATAATACATACATTCTTTGGTGGTCGCATTGCACAAAGATTTTACATGCAGATTAAAATGGGACGCTCTGCAATTTCACTTTTTAGTAAGGTAGTTCAGAACAAGATCAGGATAAAATCGGTATGCGTGATGAGGTGTGTCAGGCACCAACAACAGAAATTGTGCACTGTGGACTTGCTGGTGCAAATGGCACAAGTCGTGTGCGTGTGAGGCAGCCCTCATTTTTTTCCAGGCCAGATTTGTATCTGGTCAAATGTGTCCAAGTAGGAAAGCCGGGATTAGAACCCAGGTCCCCGCATCCAAAACTCTGCTTTAAGCCTTCTGCCTACAGCTAGAGTGCAGCTTAAAATGCGGTAATGTTGGCTGCTAACAGCAAACCCCAGACTCTGCCCATGTGTGCAGATCAACCAGTCTGTAACTCACTGCCTGTGCACAGACTTCCTGCTCCTCAACTGTCTGCCCTTTAAATGCACGGCTTACCCCGTCTCCAGCTGTAAACTTCCGGTGTCAGCTCCATCACTCCCCTGCATGGCTCTAGGCAGGTTTTTGAAATGCATTCACTACGCCATCCCTTCGAAGTTTAACTGGCAGTGTTTTTGGGATTGTTCACATTACACAGTTTCCATACAGCGCTTACTTTTAACGTCTTGCTGATTCATGGCACTTTACATGACAGTTTCAATTACCACTCAATTCAGTGCCACAAAAGAGGGAAAAGTATCTGCAGTATCACCTGGGCAAAGTCTATAATAAAAGCTATGCATAATGCAGCCCATTCCACAGACACAAGCTGCAAGTGAAGAGTAGTCTGCATTTTCTCTCTTTATGGCAGCTTCCATGTTAGTCTGGTACTTATTTCTGCGCACCTGGCAAACTGCGACCGGGTTGTTAAGTTCTACGCTGAAGTTAGCACTTAGCAGTCATTCTACATAGGTTTTCTGCACAGCTTCAAGGGAGCGAGTAACGTTTTTTATAGATGGGGAAGGGTACTTAAATGTGTATTGATGCTTTATGATGGCTGGAAAGTGTCATGTGCTGAACAGCTTGCAAACTAAGCACTAGACCAGTTCTCCAGCTCAGCACACACTTGTGGGAAAGGACTGCAAAAACACTCAGGACAAGCAAAGCACAGAATATGTGCCCTTGCACCACTGTCACAAGCAAGATGGCAGCACGTGAGGACCCCCAACACAATACCAGCGTGTGCAGCCCCTATATAACGATACACTCGCACTGCCCTGCCACTCTCCACCTGATATCCATCAGTTCTGATCATAGATTTTTTTAATGATCATAGCTACCGGGAAGATGTATGACATTACAACGCATGCTATTACAACGCATGCCTTTATGACGCAAGTTTTACAACGCAACTTTTACAACGACTTGCGTTGGGTGGCGCTGGATAGTGAATAGTTTAATTTACTATTCCAACTCCAGTCCCCATGGATAGTAGGGAAGGTGTTGGAAACTATTCCCTATCCTAGCGCCCCCAGTGCAATTCGTTGTAAAAGTTGTGTTGTAATGGTTGCGTCGTAAAGGTACTTCTTTGGAACAGTTGCGTTGTAAAGGGTGTTTACCCTTCCGGGATGCTCCTGTTCAAATGGCACATTGCATGCTGAGACTTGTAGTTTCTAATTTGCCATTCAAAATGATGGCTTTCCCTGCTTCGAAATTGCAGGGATTGATGAAAGTTTACCCAATCACACAAGGCTACTTGGCAGATGGGATGATATATTTTTTCGCTTGGGACTGGAATATGAGACTGGCTCATTGTGCTCTAGCTGACTGGGAGGCGGTTATACTTTGGAGGAGTTGATCTCCCCAAAGTGGCAATAAAGTTATCGCCCTATTCACAAGCTGGTGCTAACAGCCTATGTTGGAAATTGCCCTTTTTGCCTGGTTATCCCCAAACTTTTTGCATCTTCCTGTTTTATTTTTCATGACCTGCTGTTGTTGGCTATAGGACTCTGGGCCCATTACCACTGCTAATCAGTGCTAAAGTGCATATGCTCTCGGTGTAAATTGGTATTGTAATTGGTTATCCATGATTGGCTTATTTGTTTTACCAGTAGGTCCCTAGTAAACTGCACTGAGTGTGCTAGTGCTGGTGATTCAAATGCTACTAATGGGCCTGCAGCACTGATTGTGTCACCCACATGAGTAGCCCTAAAATGGAGTCTCAGGCCTGCCACTGCAGTGCCTGTGCGCAGTTTGTTAACTGCCATGTAGTCCTGTCCAGTGTACACACTTGCCAGGCCTGACCCTTCCCTTTCCTTATACTTTGGACACCCCTATGGTAAGCCCATGGTACCCCTCTGGGTAGGGTGCAGTGTATGTGAACAGTAGGACATGTTCTAGTGTGGGTAACATGTCCTGATAGTGAAATACTGCCATTTTCGTTTTTCACTATTGAAAGGCTAGCTTGCCCATAGGATAACATGGGAAATGCTGTCTAACATGTTTACCTACATATCTTCCCATAGCGGCAAGATAGACTTATGGAATATGGTATCCCTGACCTCAGAATTTAATAGCACAACTTTTAGGGTAGATGGTTTTTAAATTCTAAGTTTGGAAATAGCACTTTTAGAAAGTGGCTGTTTTCTTGTTCAGCCTTTCTGTGTGCCTCTGCCTGTTTGTGTATTGACTGTCTGGTTTGTGAGTGACAGGGGTGGGGGTGGCTCCAGGAGACTGGGTGGGTCAGCACTAGGCTGAATAGACCTATCTGCATGTAGAGTGGTGGGAGGAGTGGCACCTGGGTCTGAATAGGGCTGTGCCTGCCTTCCACAATCCTGGCTGCATCTCCTGCAGTGCCGTGCGTCTGATGGCCCAGGCCCACACTCACAAAGAAAGAAGATGTGCACCCAGAACTGGTTTTGATTTGGTCCAGGACCCCTCACACAGGAAGAAAAAAGACTTTTGGGGTATAAAAGTAGAGCGGAGACCCCTGTAAAATGAAGATTAGGAAACTTTGTGATCAAGAAGGAATCCCTGCCAAAGAAGAAAAGCCAGGAAGACTGAGGTAAAGTGCTGCCATTGCTGAGTGTCTGGGAGCTGACCTGCAGTTGCTGTGATTGCTGAGGCAGAGGACCAAGAGACTGTATGCTGAGTGCTGTGTCCCCATTACTTGAAGAGGATCCGTGCTGTGTGGTTTGCCCCCCTCTGAAGTACACCTATCTCCAAGATTTTGGGAAGAGCAGGCCTCCTGTCATCAAACTCAGGGACACAAAAGTTTGCAGAAGGAACCATCTTGTTGGCGCCGAGTGTGTGTTGCTGTGCACTACCTGTGGCCTCGTGAACTCTACCTCCCTGCATGTAATTAACTCGGTGGCTATTGGCACACAGCGGGGCTCTGTGTGAAGTCTGCCGTGCCTCCTGGACAACTGACCCGGCGCTCGAGAGTGCGTGCCCGTGCACTACCTGAGTCCATCACCAAGGGGCTGAGATCACCGCCAGCCCGGTACGACGAAGGAGAGAATCGCTGTGCGAAGGAGAATCACAGCCGCAAGCCCGGGAGCCGTGTAAGCATTGTTCCTATTCACCCGCCTAAGTCACGGAAAAGCTGCGCTGGAATTGGCCCCAGCGTTGCGGGTTGCCGAGCACTAAGAAATCTCATCCTGACAGAGCACGCTGGGTCTCGAGGAAGTGCGAAGCATCTTCTAGCCAAGAGGGCTTCCCCACGTTTCGCAACAAAGATCAGAGCTGTGCTAGAGGCCGGAGAGCGCCGCCGAAGAAGAAGCTGCTTTACCGGAGGGACAGCGCAAACTGCCACCCCCCCTCTCACTTTCAGGTAACCTGCTCGGATCAAGGACCGGAGCTCCTCCTCATGGGAGGTGTGTTTGAGTGCGCTGCCAGCGGGCCGCATCGGGGTGGCTCAACGCTCTAATTGACTGGCACACACTCGCGCATCGTGAAGGGGGTGATTTGGAAGGCTTGGAAGGCAGCGAACATTCAAGGACTGCATCCTTTCAGTGATTTCAAGTAGCGAAGGCAATAGCTAAGGACAGCGTCCTTTTTGTGATTAGTGCTCGCCTGCACATGAATGGAGAGGGTGACCTCCTAATCCTAAAATAAGCACACAAAGATATCACATTCCGTGTTACAGTGGGGGCATTCTTTTTCACTAAGGGTACCATTCTTCCAGCGATACTCCCTACGTAAGGAGCATCTCATTTGCCCTTTGTGAATTTCCACACACTAGTGGGAAAGCTCACAGCCATACTGAGCCTACAAGTGTTTTTTTGCATACCAGTTCATTTTGACAAAGTGAACTTTTGCTACAAAGGAACATTATTAGTGAACCATTTGCTAACAATCCATTATTGGAAGAGAACCCATTTTTTTGGTATGTGTGTTTTATATCATTTTAACTCTGCCTAATCTTGATAAAGTGATTTATATTTTTATATATAACTTGTGTAGTGTCCTTTTGTGGTGTTTCATTATATTACTGTGAGTGCTGGTACAAAATACTTTACACATTGCCTTGGGGATAAGTCTGTCTGCTCGTGCCAAGCTACCAAGAAGAGTGAGCAGGGGTTATCAACAGTGTGTTTCCCCATTGCCCTTACTAGAAGCAAGGTCCCCTATTTAGACAAAGGTACCTACCTCTGCCAACTAGAGACCCCCAGTTCTAACAGCCAATATCACCATGTTGGACCCGGCCTCGTGGCGTGGTCCGCCCCTGTTCCTCCGCACCCTGTGAGCGCACACTGCACCCTGAGTTCCCTGTGAAGTGCCCCGAGTTTCCTGGTCGTCCTGCTCCCCGAACGCCCAGAACCCGTACCCGGCGACCAGGCCTGCATGCCCCACGCTGAAACCTTGCATGCCCAACAAGGTCCGGTGGCCATTTTCCCTTCCCGAGATCCCTGACTCCCTGGGCCTAGCATGACCCCGGTCCCAGCGAAACCCAGACTCCAAAGGCGCGCCAGTCCCGGCTGGGGGGTAAAGGGCTCCCCAATTGAGATAAGCCAGGGAGTTTCGATGGCACCTCCGGCCTCCCCTGAGAGACTGGTATCTGTCACACCTTTGGCCCTCCCCTGTGGGCCAGTTTCGTTCGCACCTCTGGCCTCCCCGAGTGCTGGCTCCAGACCTGCTGGGCGTCTGGGAATCCCCGGACGCATCTTCCAAAGAGATCAAAGAGCCAACCGCCGGACCTCGCCAACGACCAGCCCCCAAGGCCTGAGACCTCCGCCTGCGAGGGTCCGGACATCAAAGGGCTCCTGGACTATATCAAGGCCCGCACCACAACTAGCGGGCAGTTGTATCTTGGACCTGAAGCCTGCTGATCTGATCACGGCTGACCCTAAGAAGAACTCATCTTGAATCGCTGAGCCCTGCTGACGCTGTCGCGGCTCCTTTTTCACAACACGGAACTGAACCACCTGAGCCCTGCTGGCGCTGTCGCGGCTCGTTCTCAAAGACCATCGGAGCCCTGCTGATGCTGTCGCGGCTCGAGCTTGAACTCGCAACCATCGGAGCCCTGCTGACGCTGTCGCGGCTCATCCTCTAAGACCTCGGAGCCCTGCTGACGCTGTCGCGGCTCCTCAAGAACTTCTCCGGATCGAGCCCTGCTGACCTCGTCGCGGCTCGAGGAGTACTCTGGTCCGGCTGGACCATCGAGATCACCATCACAACCTGAGCCGACTGAACGTGAGTGAAGCAGCCAGTACGACCATCATCTTCCGTATCCCCCCGGCTCGAGGATTGAGAGCTGTGCGCAGGGTACGCCCCGTAACTGGCCCAAAGGCTAAAGACTATCCCGCTTCCCTCTTCCTGAATCCTCAAAGACTTTGTGATCCCTCGATCATTCGTACATAAGAGTGCTACCTTCTTTTTATTGCATATAAAGAACTTGTTACTAGAATCCAACGGTGTGGTGCCTGTTTGTAAGTGTGGTGTGAGCTCAATACGTAACATCCTAGACCCGAAGTCCTCCCCGGTGAGGACCTCACGATAAGACTCGGCAATATCTGTGGGAGAGGTGGGTCCTGGGGTGGTTGGGTGAGCAATACCTGGCCCTCTGAGATCGCCCCTTCTAACATTGGTGGCAGCGTCGCGATAAGAACCTACGTCTAGGGATCGTACAAACTGACACACTACCCGAACAAAACCATGAACCTCGCGAACGACGAGACCACCTTCCAGATGGAGCGTCTGGAAGACTATACGCACCGAGAGCTGAAGCAATTCTGCAAAGATCTCCATATCCTGACAACGGGATTAAGCACCAAAGAAGACTTTCAAAAAGCCCTGACAGCCTGGGTGGAGGCTGGAGCACATCCTCTCCCACCGGCAGGAGACGGCGGAGACGGAGGGCCGCTGGCCGAAACCCGCGCCCAAGGGGATGAGAGAGCAGAGTCCCCGACGCGGAGTCCCAGCACGGAGAGAGGTCTGTCACCAGAGTAGATGACAGACCGAGAACGCAATCGAAACCACGAGCTGGAAGTAGCGCGCCTGAAGATAGAAGAACTCAAGCTGGCCGAGAAGAAGCTAGCCATCGAGCAGTTGCGGCAGCAAGGAGAACTGGAGGAGAAGAAACTCCAGAGAGAACACGAAGGAAAACGGCTCCAGCTGGAGCATGAGCGCGGCCTGAAGGAGATTGAACTGAAGGCCCGGAGCGACGACAACCGAACATCAGGGGCCCGAGAGGCCGTTCCCCCAGTGGAACCCAAGGTCCACATCCCCAAGGATGTGGTCAAGGAATATTACAAGAACGATGATATCCAGCAATGGTTCAAGGCCTACGAAGTCGCCATGACCTCCCACCGAGTTCCACAGAAGGATTGGGGGGCCGGGCTGTGGGGTAGGTTCCTCAGCGAAGGGAGGGACACCCTACTCGACCTACCGTCCTCCGAGCAAACCTCCTACAGCCACATGAAAGAGGCCCTCCTCACCCGGTACGGGCTCACCCCAGAAATGTACCGACAAAGGTTTCGAGACTGCAAAAAGATTCCAGGCACCACGTGGGTGGAATATGTCAACTTCTACAGCCGGGCCCTGGAAGGTTGGATCAAGGGCAGCAAAGTATCCACCTTCGAGGGGCTCATCGACCTCATTGCTTACGAACGTTTGTCCCTAAATTGCTTTGTGGAACTCCGACAGCACCTCCTGGACAGCAAGTTGGCTGACCCCCCGGAAACTGGCCGTCGAGGCCGATCGCTGGGTGAGCACCCGAGTCCCCCGGGGGCCCGGGGGAGAATCTGGTCGAAACGAACAGGGATATTCCCGCCAGAGGGGAGGGGGGAGTCAGAATAGACAGAGGGGGTCCCAGGTAGGGTCCCCGCGCAGTCCCCCCAGAAACCAGCCCGGCACCTCGCCTCCCACAGCGCGCGCAGGATTCCCTCCCGCCAAGCCAGGGCCCCGAGTCAGCCAAGCCTGCTTCCATTGCCAACAGCCAGGGCATTATGCCAATGACACCCGATGCCCTTTGTTCAAGAAGCCCGCCGCTGCGGGTCCCCCAGCGTGCCAGTTAGCCACTGTAGCCATAGAAGAGGAAGGGGAGGAGGATTTCGAGGGGGGTGACCCCGCAGCTATGATCTTAGTCTCCCTGGGTGATAGGGAAATGGTCCCCGGAGCCCCTCTGCCAGACAACACCAAAAAATACAGACAGCAAGTAGTCGTCAATGGCCACCGCATAGGGGCGCTCCGAGACACAGGGGCCAGTATCACAGCCGTAAAGTGTCACTTAGTCACTGAAGCCCAAATTGTCCCTCTTGCTTCCTGCAGGGTGATCGCAGCTGACAATTCCGTCCGCACCTGCCGGATAGCCCAAGTCCAGTTTGAATGGGGGGGGCGTCTCCGGAGAGTTACGAGTCGCAGTCCGCACCGACATGCCCGTGGACTGCCTACTCGGTAACAGCCTGGAGAGCTCCCCGTGGAAGCAAGTCGAGCGAAGGACCCACCTAGAGATGGTGGGCCTGCCCGAATGGGCCTGTGTGAGCACTCGTTCCATGACCGCCCGAGTGGCCACCCCCGAGGGGGTAATCCCTGAGAACGCCCAGCCAGTCCCGGAGGACCCCAAGGTCCCTGTGACATCTGAACGCCCCGAGCTATCCCCTGAGGAGAGCCTCATCTCCGTCGCAGGTCCCCTCGGGCCTGACGTTGAGCCGACTCCGAGCCTGGACGACCTTCCTGAGCTGGCCCAGTGGCGCCAGGAAGAGGACCGTCCCGGGAAGAATTCTGCCTCGAACAGACCTCCTGTCTGTCCTCGGTTGGACCGCGGTAGCAGGCCGCCACCCAGGCCGCCGGTGACCAGTCCGGCTCCCACTTTGTCTATTGGGAAAACGGCCTTTTATAAAGCGAACAAAAGTCCACGGAGCTAGGGTCTGCCCGGGTGCTGGTGGTACCCCTACGCTTCCGCGATTCCTCCTGAACCTGGCCCATGATGTGCCCCTGGCGGGACACTTGGGACAAGACAAAACATATCACCGCCTGGTCACCCACTTTTTCTGGCCCGGCATGCGCTCCGATGTGGAGAATCACTGCAAGTCCTGCCCCACGTGTCAGTCCAGCGGGAAGAGCGGAGGAAGGCGCAAGGCCCCCCTCCAACCCTTCCCCGTGGTCAATATCCCCTTTGAACAAGTGGGAATCGATATCGTGGGGCCTCTCGACCCCCGGACCTCCTTGGGCCACCGGTTTATCCTCGTTTTTGTGGACCATGCCACTCGCTACCCCGAAGCCATCCCCCTGCGAACAGTGACGGCCCCCGTAGTGGGGCGGGCCCTCATGGGGATCTTCTCCCGGGTGGGATTCCCCCGAGAAGTAGTGAGCGACCGAGGGACAAACTTCATCTCGAAGTACATGAAATCTCTCTAGCAACAATGTGGGGTGACGTACAAGTTCACCACCCCATATCACCCCCAAGGTTACGGTCTGGTTGAGCGGTTCAACCGGACCCTCAAGGGAATGATTATGGGTCTCGAAGAGCCCCTGAGGCGCAAGTGGGACGTCCTCCTTCCCTGTCTCCTCTTCGCGTACCGCGAGGTCCCTCAGAAATCCTTGGGGTTTAGCCCCTTCGAACTGCTCTACGGGCACCCCGTCAGGGGGCCCCTCAGTCTGGTCTAGAAAGGATGGGAAACGGCGGCCCCAGAGCCCCCTCCAGATGTGTTTCGATACATCCTGGCCCTCAGGACCCAGACGCGGACGTTCCGAGAACTGGCCGAGGCAAACCTCGAGGCCAGCCAAGAAGAAATGAAACGATGGTATGACCAGAATGCCACTTTGGTTGAGTTTCAGCCCGGACAGCAGGTCTGGGTGATGGCCCCCGTGGAACCCTGTGCCCTGCAAGACAAGTGGACAGGGCCCTTCAAGGTGGTGGAACGCAAGAGCCAGGTGACCTATCTGGCCAATGTTCAGTCCCCCAGGAACCCCTTGAGGGTCCTCCACGTGAACCGCCTCAAACCCCACTTCGCACGGACTGAGCTGAGTTTGCTCCTCGCCACTAACGATGGAGAGGAAGAGGAAACGGAGCCTCTCCCTGATCTCCTGTGTGTGAAGGAAAATGATGGCTCCGTAGAGGGAGTGAGCCTCTCCTCCTCCCTCACCCCTGAGCAGCGTGAGGACTGTCGCCAGTTACTGGAACAAATTTCCCACCTTTTCTCCCTCATCCCCGGCGTCACCAGCTGGTGCGTCCACGATGTGGACACCGGGGACAGCCCTCCGGTACGGCACAGAGCCTACCGCGTCCCTGACAGAGTCCGGGCCTGCATCAAGGCCGAAGTCAACAAAATGCTCGCCCTCGGAGTGGTCGAAGCCTCTGACAGCCCATGGGCTAGCCCCGTGGTCCTGGTTCCTAAGGCGGCCGCCCCCGGGGCTGCTCCCGAGCTGAGGTTCTGCGTCGACTACCGCGGGCTCAACGCAGTCACCAGAACCGACGCCCATCCCATTCCCCGAGCAGACGAGCTCATTGACCGCCTCGGAGCTGCTCGCTTTCTCAGCACGTTCGACTTGACCAGCGGATATTGGCAGATCGCCCTCACAGAAGGGGCCAGGGAGAGATCCGCTTTTTCCACCCCGGATGGTCACTACCATTTCCGGGTGATGCCCTTCGGGATGAAAAACGCCCCCGCCACCTTCCAGAGGCTGGTTAACCAGGTACTGCCTGGGTTGGAGGAGTTCAGCGCTGCGTATCTGGATGATATCGCGGTGTTCGGTACTCACTGGTCCGAACACCTCCAACACCTCTGGGAGGTGCTGATGGCCCTGCAGAGGGCCGGTCTCACATTAAGGCAAGCAAGTGCCAGATCGGACAAGGGTCCGTAGTCTACCTGGGGCACCAGGTCGGAAGCGGCCTCGTGGCCCCCCTCCAGCCCAAGATCGATGCGATCGTGGCCTGGGAGGCCCCCACGACCCAGACGGAAGTACGGGCGTTCCTAGGGCTCACGGGATACTATCGAAGATTCATCAAGGGGTACGGCAGCATCGTAACCCCTCTCACGGAGTTAACCTCCAAAAACCAGCCGAAGAAAGTCGACTGGACCCCCGCCTGCCAAGAGGCATTCGAAACATTAAAAGACGCCATGTGCACTGCCCCAGTGCTACAGGTCCCCGACTACTCCCGAGAGTTTGTGGTCCAGAAGGACGCATCAGAGCATGGCATCGGCGCGGTCCTATCTCAGGTGAACGAAAATGGCCTCGACCAGCCAGTGGCTTTCATTAGCCGGAGGTTACTCCCTCAAGAGCAAAGGTGGAGCACCATCGAGCGGGAAGCCTTCGCGGTGGTCTGGGCCCTGAAGAAGCTGAGGCCCTACCCGTTCGGTACTCACTTCCGGGTCCAGACCGACCACCGACCCCTCCGGTGGCTAATGCAGATGAGAGGGGAGAACCCCAAACTGTTGCGCTGGTCCATCTCCCTACAGGGGATGGATTTCACTGTTGAGCACCGGCCTGGTGTTGACCACGCCAACGCAGACGGCCTGTCCCGATTCTTCCGCCTCAGTGAAGAGACCCCCCAAGAGGATGGGTAGTTCTCCCCGCCTTCAGCTGGGGGGGACGTGTGTTGGACCCGGCCTCGTGGCGTGGTCCGCCCCTGTTCCTCCGCACCCTGTGAGCGCACCCTGCACCCTGAGTTCCCTGCGCAGCGCCCCGTTAGAGTAGCGCCCCCCGAGTTTCCTGGTCGTCCTGCTCCCCGAACGCCCAGAACCCATACCCGGCGACCAGGCCTGCATGCCCCACGCCGAAACCTTGCATGCCCCACAAGACCCGGCGGCCATTTTCCCTTCCCGAGATCCCTGACTCCCTGGGCCTAGCGTGACCCGGTCCCAGCGAAACCCAGACTCCAAAGGCACGCCAGTCCTGGCTGGGGGGTAAAGGGCTCCCCAATTGAGATAAGCCAGGGAGTTTCCATGGCACCTCCGGCCTCCCCTGAGAGACTGGTATCTGTCACACCTTTGGCCCTCCCCTGTGGGCCAGTTTCGATCACACCTCTGGCCTCCCCGAGTGCTGGCCATAATGTAGTGGGTTGTTCCTTCAGTGGCCATACATTTCAAATATACACAAATCATCAAGAAAATACCCCTTGATATCAGACATACCAATCAAAACTGCTCACATACTAACACTCATACCACAATCAATTCACATCTCAAAATGAGGAAAAGGAACTGGGTTATAGTTGGCAAGATCGCAATGCCAATCCTAGGGCCCCAAGATGTAATTTTCGGCCCCTGCACCAGGTCCAGGGGCCAAAAATTACATCTTGGGGCCCTAGGATTGATGATTTGTGTCATTGTGTATATTTATGACTTATTTGTGTTATTATTGCCTATATGTATGAAGTAAAAGTTTCTCTTTTCCAAAAAAATAGATGTATTCCACATGAAATGTCCCTTTTTTTAAAAAAAAGTAATTATATGAAATGAAAAAAGAAAATAAAGTAATTTTTGAATAACTTCTGTTCAGTATAAAAAAACATTTTTCTGTCACCTATTTCGAAATTTGTGGATGTATACCTATATTTGAAATGTATGGCCACTGAAGGAACAACCCACTACATTATGATATGTTTTTGTTCCCCTCTGTTCCTTGGCCACAATTTGTTCTTTTGAGGGGGTCCCATCGTACATGCTGCTCCCCGAGTGCTGGCTCTAGACCTGCTGGGCCTGCTGGGCGTCTGGGAATCCCCATACGAATCTTCCGAAGAGATCAAAGAGCCAACCGCCGGACCTCGCCAATGACCAGCCCCCAAGGCCTGAGACCTCCGCCTGCGAGGGTCCGGACATCAAAGGGCTCCTGGACTATATCAAGGCCTGCACCACAACTAGTGGGCAGTTGTATCTTGGACCTGAAGCCTGCTGATCTGATCGCGGCTGGCCCTAAGAAGAACTCATCTTGAATCGCTGAGCCCTGCTGACGCTGTCGCGGCTCCTTCTTCGCAACACGGAACTGAACCACCTGAGCCCTGCTGACGCTGTCGCGGCTCGGCTCGTTCTCAAAGACCATCGGAGCCCTGCTGACGCTGTCGCAGCTCGAGCTTGAAATCGCAACCATCGGAGCCCTGCTGACGCTGTCGCGGCTCGTCCTCTAAGACCTCGTAGCCCTGCTGACGCTGTCGCGGCTCGAGCTTGAACTCGCAACCATCGGAGCCCTGCTGACGCTGTCGCGGCTCGTCCTTTCTAAGACCTCGGAGCCCTGCTGACGCTGTCGCGGCTCCTCAAGAACTTCTCCGGATCGAGCCCTGCTGACCTCGTCGTGGCTCGAGGAGTACTCTGGTCCGGCTGGACCATCGAGATCACCATCACGACCTGAGCCGACTCGACGTGAGTGAAGCAGCCAGTACGACCATCATCTTCCGTATTCCCCTGGCTCGAGGATTGAGAGCTGTGCGCAGGGTACGCCCCGTACTGGCCCAAAGGCTAAAGACTGTCCCGCTACCCTCTTCCCGAATCCTCAAAGACTTTGTGATCCCTCGATCATTCGTACATAAGAGTGCTACCTTCTTTTTATTGCATATAAAGAACTTGTTACTATTATCCAACGGTGTGGTGCCTGTTCGTGAGTGTGGTGTGAGCTCAGTACGTACGATCCTAGACCCGAAGTCCTCCCCGGTGAGGACCTCACGATAAGACTCGGCAAGATCTGTGGGAGAGGTGGGTCCTGGGGTGGTTGGGTGAGCAATACCTGGCCCTCTGAGATCGCCCCTTCTAACACACCAGTTTTCCTGCGATAGCAGCCGCAAAAAAACATCACCACAGATGACACCGGCAACTAATGCTAACAAGATGC
The DNA here is from genome assembly GCF_964261635.1 of Lissotriton helveticus. Lineage (NCBI taxonomy): Eukaryota > Metazoa > Chordata > Amphibia > Caudata > Salamandridae > Lissotriton > Lissotriton helveticus. Next base: position 1,461,291,662 of record NC_136059.1, read on the forward strand.
AGAGTAGGCGTTCCCGTGTAAAAAAGCCATAACAACACCACTTCGCAACATTCTCAAAAACCAGCCAGATTGGTGATAAGATCCCAAAACAGACGATAAGGCATGTTAACAGCAGGAATTTATCACCTGCTCTTACCTGGTGTAAAGTCGGATGACAACTGGCACCATAAAAGGGAGCCCAGCCCAGAGCCACACCTGAAGAACAACAAATGCATTGGAGCTACTTATCATGCAGCTCGGAGCCCCAAGAACGCCACAACACCCACCGCCACCACCACCAGGGCCGCCTCTACCCAGACCCCCCCGGATTACCACAGAGGTAGCGCAGACAAAGACAGCGGACCTTCAGAAAATGCACCAGCCTCCCAGACTTAACACCAGAGGATGTCATTGCCGACTACAGGCTCAAATGGACAACCATCCTCCGCATCCTGACCATCATTGCCCACAGGTTGATGGTACCAACACAGCGGACAACAAACATCCCTCCGCAAACAAAGCTGCTGGCTGTGCTGCACTTGTTTGCCTCTGGGAACTTCCAACCAACAACCGGCAGAGTCGGAGGAGTCTCACAGCCAGCCCTATCAAAGTTCATCACAACTGTCTTGGATGCCATCATCAGCTTGGCACCCCAGCACCTTCACTTCCCCCACAGCTTTAGACCAATCAAGGCTTCTACGCCATAGCTGGCTTCCTGCATGTCTTGGGGGCAATTGACTGCACACATGTCCTACTTGTGCCCCCTGCCAACACTGCACACAATTACTGCAACAGAAAGCACACACATTCCATCAATGTGCAGGCAATAGTGGACCACTGGGGACTCCTCAGCAATGTTGTCGCCAACTACCCAGGTAGTGTGCAAGATTCCTACATTTTCCGACATTCCATCTTCAACCAGCGCTTCCAGGATGGCACCTATGGGAATGCACTGCTCGTTGGTAAGTACCAAATGAACACACCACACGCCTGAACTACACAATCATGCAATGCACATGTTACAGACTCACATACAACATGCCAAACAACATGCCCCCTGCCAGACATGACAGCACAACTTACTGCGGTAACCTGGGCTAGCCATATACATAAGCCATCAACAGCATGGTACCTCAGCCACACAATAGCAGATTGTGGAGAGAGGTGGGAACCAGGCATGTGCGAAGGAGGCAAGTGACCCATGAATGAGAATGTACACAATGCCAAGTGTGGCGTGGATGTGCTGGACCGAATGCAGTATGCAGGCCACAGTCATATCCATGTCGACATACACTGCTGGTATTTGGAGTGTAGTGGACAGTGGACGCAACCATATTACCTCAGCCAGTGGGGAAGATCGTGGAAATGTAGCTTCTTGTGTCCCCCCTTGTAAGCGTGAGCAGAGTGGGTTGGCCCTGCGTATGCCAGGCTAGCTTTGGGGTGTGAATAAAAAGCATGTAGCTCTGGGCATGGTTGTCTTCCGAAACGGCCAATGTGTCTGCCAGGGTGGCGCCTCTCACCCCACCACGAGGCAGATGCTGTGAGCGGTGTTGCCTGCGATCCCAAGTGCCTTCTGCACCCCAGGACACTGGTCCCCAGACCCATATTGCCCACCCCTGCACACCCAGGCCTCACAGCTCACCTGCTGACACAGGTGTGTGTCAAAGAGGGCCTAACACGTGCCTGTGCAAGCTCCAAGCCGGGGGCCCGCAACCTTGGCCGCCTCCACAGACCATCACGGTCTACGCGACACAGGCCCCCAGCACTCCTTTCTTGTTGACATACTCCACCGCTGCCTCCGGCCTATACTGCGGTCCAGTAGGTTACACATTTGGAACTTAGTCTTGATTTCTTTATGGCAGAGTTCATATGTTAATGGGACGTTTGATATCACTGTACTCCCTTTGATGTGGTGCCACCAACTCTGCATAGCATTCCAACGACACATGTCTGTGGTCCTTTGCTGACTACTGTCTCTGGCCTACGCTGTGGTCAAGGTGGTCACACATTTGGAACTCAGCCTTGATTTATTTATGGCAGAGTTTATATCATTATAGAGGTCTCATCGCAGACTGCATCCCCTCTCGGCTCTGGTGCCACTAACAATGTGCCCCGAAATTCATGGACACTCTCCGGTTGAACTTTGGTGACAGCTGAGTATATGGCCTGGGGGTTGTCCTCATCATCATGAAGATAATACTGACTTGGTGTTCAGAATGAGTCTGTAGCATTCATTTCTTCCATATTGCCTGTTTCTGCTTGTTCCTGCCCTCTGCATAATGCCCTGGAAGAATTCCTTCCATTGCCCCCAAAACACTCCATGGCACTTTCCTTGGACATCGACAAGGACCCGCTCAGCTCTTGTGGCCCTACCTCAGTGAACTGCAAGTCACCATCCCGTGGCGGTGTGCCTGTGCCAGCCGTAGTGCATCCGGGGCCAATAACTCTGTGCAGCTCAAGACATGGACCCTTGCTGTTTAAACTTTGACCTTCTGATTGATCACTGTTGAATTTGTTGCCAGCACAAACCACTCCCTGAGGGCTGGCTTACACTCACCCCACACCCATCCAGCACAGGCTTTACTGGACATGTAACCCTGGCAATAAAAAGGTCTGGGCGCATGTGCCCGGAGCCAGTTCCACAAACTATTTAAGTGTGTCCGTGTGGTCATTATGTATTGATGAGGGCCCCAGGCCATACCACATTACATTGTGCAGTGTACAGCGGACACAACCATGTCACCTCTTAAAGTGGGGAAGACCTGGGACATGTAGTTGTGTCGTACCCCCCCTTTAAGCGTAATCGGAGTGGACTGGCGTACGACAGTCCAGCATAGGGGTGTGGTTTATCAACCTGGAGCTCTGGGCTTAGTTAAGTTTTGGCCTTGCCAAGGAAGCAACTAATGCGTTTGTCTCTGTTGTAGTGTCGGCGCTGCCTGTCCCGCATTGGACAATGTTGCAATGTAGCATGCCCCCGGAGTGCGGGCTCGACCGAAGGGGTAACTGAAGGAGTGCAAGCCAATTCGGGGTCTGGGATCATACATGCCAACTGTTGTGTGTATCACTATTACCGCAGCATAAGCCAGAGGTCTACCCTCAACCACAACACGAGTGCAGCCAGCCATGAACTCGACATCTGCGTCCACCCTAATCTTACCATAGGTCCACACACACATGGCTGCCCACCTTAAACGCACAACATCACAGTGTCGTGCTTCTTTCTGCACCACTCTTGCTTTCTGTATCCTTTTTGCCTCTTTTGAACCCTCTTGTGTCTTTCTGTACTTCTGTTGCTTCTTTCTGCACTTCTCTTGCCTCTGCATCTTACTTGCTTTTTTCTGAACATCACACACTCCTTTCTGTACCTCTCTTGCACTTCACTGGCCTCTTTCTGCACTTCTTTTGCTTCTTTCTGCACTTCTTACTTCTCTTGTCTCTTAATGAAAATGTATTCCTCCTTCTGCACCTTTCTTGCTTCTTTTATCCCGTCTTGCCTCTTTTTGCACCTCTCTTGCCTCTTTCTGAATCTCTTGCTTCTTTCTGCACCTCTCTTTCCTCTTTCTGCACCCCACTTTCTTCTTTCTGTACCTCTTGTGCTTCTTTCTGCAAATCTCCTGCCTCTTTCTGTACCTCACTTGCTTCTTTCTGCACAACTCTTGCTTCTTTCTGCACTTCTCTTGCTTCTTTCTGAATCTTTCTTCCACTTTCTATGCCTTTTATCATTCGTTTAGCACCTTTCTTCCTCTTTCTGCACTTATCTTGATTCTTTCTGCACATCACTTGCCTCTTTCTGTATTACCTGTGCTTCTTTATCCACCTTTCTTCTTCGTTCTGCACCCCTCTTGCCTATTTTTACAACTCTCTTGCTTCTTTCTACACCTCTCTTGCCTCTTTCTGCACTTCACTTCTCTTGCCTCTTTTGGCACCTCTCTTGCCTCTTTCTGCACATTTCCTCCTCTTTATGCACTTCTCTTGATGATTTCTATACCCCTCTTGCCTCTTTCTGTACCCATCTTGCTCTCTTTTTGCAAATTTCTGGCTTCTTTCAGTACTTCCCTTGCTTCTTTTTGCACCTCTCTTGCTTCTTTCTGTACCCTTCTCACCTGTTTCTGAACCTCTCTTGCTTGTTTCAGCACCTCTCTTCTTCTTTTTGTACCTTTCTTTGTTTTCTGCACCTTTATTCCTTTCTTCAGTTGTCTTGCCTCTTTCTGCACCTCTCTGGCCCCTTTCATCACTTCTTTTGCTTCTTTCTGCACCTCACATGCTTTTTAATGCACTTCTATTGCTTCTTTCTGCACACCGCTTGCCTCTCTCTGTATTACCCTTGCTTCTTTATCCATCTTTCTTCCTCTTTCTGCACTTCTCTTGCCTTTTTCTGCACTTTCACCTTTTTCTGCATCTATCTTCTTTCTTTCTCCACTTCTCTTGCTTCTTTCTGCACATTTCTTTCTCTTTATGTACTTCTCTTGCTTCTTTCTGCACCCATCTTGCCTCTTTTTGCACCTCTCTTGCTTCTTTCTATACTTCTATTGCCTCTTTCTATACTTCTCTTGCTTCTACCTGCACTTCTCTTGCTTCTTTCTGTACCTCTGTTGCTTCTTTCTACAACTCTCTTGCCTCTTTCTGCACTTCTCTTGCCTCTTTCAGCGCCTCTATTGCCTCTTTTTGTACATTTCCTCCTCTTTTTGCACCCACCTTGCCTCTTTCTGTACCCATCTTGCCTCTTTCTGCACATCTCTTGCTTCTTTCTGTACTTCCCTTTGGTTCTTTATACAAATTCTAATTCAAATTCAAATTTTCTTTATTCGGTACTTAAAAAGATACCATTAAAGAACATGAAAATACATACAAACAATGTTTAAAAGCATTTTGAATAGCAGTTAAAAAGTTTCGATTAAAAGATAAAAATTAAAAAAGGAGAGCAATGCATCGTTCGTAATTCATCATTAGGGGTCTCCTGCTGACTTTTGTTCATTTTATGCAGTGATAGTGTGGACATTTATTTCCCTGGTATTCCTGAGTCTAATGGCAACCTTAATGAAGCTTATAACACATAACAAAGTATATGGATCTGAGGCTTTTTGTAAAAACATAAGGGCTACTTTCGCATGTTTCAATCTTTGGTTTTTCAATATCCTTACTAAAAACTTCCTTCTAGGCTCTGAGTAAAAAGGACATAATAAAACAAAGTGAAGGGTATCCTGCGGAGACCTAGTGTCGCAGCCGCAGGTACCCTTCAGCTCTACAGTACGTGTAAAACCTGCGGGAACGGCCAATAAATGATGAAGGAGATTTAGGCGGAACCTCGTCATGTAAAATCTTTCCTGCACATTGTACATTACCACCAGATATGGTTCCATTCTGTAGTTTGTAGTTGTTAATGAGCCGTGGGCCACCTTTATACACCTCTCTTGCTTCTTTCTGTACCATTCTAGCCTCTTTCTGCACCTCTCTTGCCTCTTTCAGCTATTCTCCTGCCTCTTTCTGTACTTCTGTTGCTTCTTTCTGCACTTCTTTTGCCTCTGTATCTTATTTGCTTATTTCTGCACCTCACTCGCTTCTTTCTGTACCTATCTTGCACTTCACTTGCCTCTTTATGCACTTCTCTTGCTTCTTTCTGCACCTCTTATTTCTCTCTGCACTTCTTACTTCTCTTGCGTCTCTATGTTAATGTCTTCCTCCTCCTGCACCGTTCTTGCTTCTTTTATCCCTTCTCTTACCTCTTTTTGCACCTCTTTTGCCTCTTTCTGAATATCTCTTGCTTCTTTCTGCATCTCTCTTTCCTCTTTATGCATCCCACTCTCTTCTTTTTGACCCTCTGTTGCTTCTTTCTGCACATCTCCTGCCTCTTTCTGTACCTCACTTGCTTCTTTCTGCACAACTCTTGCTTCTTTCTACCTGTCTTGCCTCTTTCTGCACCTCACTTGCCTCTTTCTGCATATTTCTTCCTCTTTATGTACCTCTCTTGCTTCTTTCTCTTTATGCACTTCTCTTGCTTCTTTCTGTACCTCTCTTGCTTCTTTCTACACATCTTTTGCCTCTTTCTGGACTTTTCTTGCTTCTTTCTGTACAGCACTTGCTTCTTTCTAACAGAATACAATCCATTAGTTTCAATGGAGCATAGAGCCTAAAAATCCTATACTCCCCCAAAGTCTATCAAAACACTCCATTATTATTCTTGGGGTCCTATATCTACTTTTTTGGGCAACCTTGGACTTTATAAAAAGTCGGGGTGTCACATTTTGGAGTCCTATAACATGAGGTTCAGGTAGAAATTCCCTGCCTTCGATATAGAAGAAGTGGTCAGGGTTAACCAATCTAAAAAAGCTGCCTGATATTAGGTCTTAATGCTGAGTAACACCAGACCTCCTTTTCCCCCATCTAATTACAATGCCCAAATCATCTCTCTAGGCTTCCTTTTTTTGCCAGAAGAGTTTCCTAATTTCTGCATTCACTGCTTGAAAAAAGATTGAGGGACTTTAACCATAATATTCGCAAACAGAAACAGTTGAGCAGAAGAATGCTCATCTTAACTAAAGCAACCAGTCCAATAATGTATATGACCAATTTCTGCCATGCTTCCAATAAACTGGATATCTTTTTCAGCATAGACCTAAAATTAAGGGCAAACAAATGATCCAACTTAGAGGTCACACAGATCTGAATAATTAACATTAAGTTGATCTAGCAAAATATGGAAGCAATTAAATAGTATCACTTCTGATTTCCCATAATTTATTTTATATCCCCCAATTATACTCACTGATTTTAGCAAAAGCCACTGCCAAATTAGCCTTATCAGCTGTCAAATATAGTGCCATGTTGTCAGCGAATAATTTCTATCTTGACGCTCCTACTTCAGGTGGCCGAATGGATTATTCAGCCGTATAGCACACGGTAAAGGCTCTATAAATAATGTAAAGAAAATAATGGAAAGTGGGCAGCCTTTTCAATTTCCACTGCTTATTATAATCCTGCCTACAGATTCACCATTTATAATAATTGTTGCCTTTGCCTTAGTATACAGGTTTGTGATAACCTCACCACAATGGGGAGGGAAAGCAAACTTCAATAAAACTAATAATAACACCTCCCACTGTATATGGTCAAATGACTTTTCAGTGTCAAGCAATACGATTGCTTATTTGGACTTCTGAGCAGCTAAAAACTCAATTGCTTGTGTCAAATGAAGTCAAGTCAAGTAAAACTGTAGTCCAATGCTGTTTCAGACAATCATAAAAGCACATAAAACACACAATTCATTACACAGTAAAATTTGAAATATGAAATATGCAGTTAATTTTAAAATTCATTCAGTTAAATCACTATCCCTTAACTCTTTGTAGGCTAGATGGTTATATTGTAGTGTAGTTCCTATATTCCCAATAGGCTCTGCGCATTGGAATAATATATTCAGCAGAGTAGACGTAGGACTGAGGTCGACTAGGTCTCTACCGACTACATTAGACTTAAGGTTTGCCAGCTAGCTCAGAGGTCACTAGAAACTTTCTCGAATAAACGAGGAGGAGTTTACCCTCCCTGGATAGACAAGAAGGGATTAGCTTCTGACAACCATAAAACATGACAACTTTGCTCCCTTAGAATAAGAGTGTATCTCTAGAGTTGTGTGAAAACAATAGACAGCTATTTCACTCAGTCAAGTGTGCATACTTAGTTTCACCAGAGTGTAGAGAAAAGAGAGACGGGCGTTTTCAATAAAAAGGTGTTATTTATTGAGCAGTCTTTTTTCTCATACAAGAGAAATTAATTGCCACAATTGCAATACTTATAGTAAAGTAAAGTGCGTACAGTAAAAGGAGTATTATGAAATAATACTGTAAAAGCATTGATATGGTTTCTTAGCCATAAGATACTTTAAAGTAGATAAAATATATACATACAAATATACATTGACTAACGTACTCAACTGGTGCTTCTAAATACGCCTACCCCGGTGTACCTGACGTAAGCCTAATACGTTGGAAGGAGTAAGTAAGTAGCAGTTTAAGTAAAGTTGGTTTTGCCAAGGAATCTGAATCAAGAATTCTCTTTAAGGGTTTAGTCAGCTCCGTACCTGGGTATTTAGAAAGCAGGAGGTCTGGTATCTATCTCTCAGGACTCGATATCCCAGTAACCCGCGAGGGTATCTGGAAACACCGGAGCTGGATTTCTCGGCAGAAGAAAAGACAGCGTCTCTCTCAGTGCGTCAAAGGGGAGGGGCAACGTCCGTGGGCTCTCGCATCAGCTGGGCTCTCGAGCAAGTAGATAGCCACTCTGCTCCAAAACCACCACCGTGTGTTTGCTTAAGGCAACGTTGGTATATTTATACCTGAAAGGTGCCTGGTTTGACGTAAGGTTGGACATAAGACGTCAATGAAGATGTCACCAAGAACTGGCCGTTCTTAGAGTGTTCACAGGAGTTCTAGGACGAAATCAAAATAAAAGCAATGGGGAATTCCCACATTGCTGGAGGTTTGGTTTGTTTTCAGAACTCGTTGTACTTGTTAGGAGCCTGGGGAAGTAGCCTTGCTTAATTTGGACAGCATGGGCTATGACTAAATATGGATATGATTCTTATGCCTTTATAAGGATATTATTCATTATAACCACATAAGGGCATAAATCAGGACTATCGAATTTAGGGTCCTAGATAGAATTACAACACCCACTCCATCTAATGACCCTCATTACTTAAAACTAAGCAATAGTAAACATATAATGATGCATGTGTTTTCCAACCCACCCCAAAATACATAAATTTGCATATTGAAATGGTATATGGTAATACACGAAAATGAGGAATGGTACTGTATGTTTTTCAAGCAGTGGTATCATTCAGTTAAAAAATGCATATATATATATCAGCTGAATGAATTGCAAAAATTACACATTAAATGGCTCTTAATACAGAAAAGAAGGTCGAGACCATTCCATCACATAATAATACAAATTCTGTACATATGCTAGAGGCTGAGGTAAAATATTGTCTCTAGAGTTCCTAAAAATAGAAGCTCTGTTCTCTAAGAATAGTTCTACTTTAAGCAGAGTACGTGTGCCAGAAGAAGGGTAAATATTTTGGAGAAAAAAGAAAAATAATTTTGATTTCAGGGGAGAAAAAAAATACTTCCAAATATTTTCAGTAGCTTTTGTTTATCAAAGCTGAAGGCCGAATTCAGAGTTCAGGGAACGCTGTGTGCTTGTTGCTTAAAAAGTTATTCTTTCTGTTCAGGGGAGAACATCATTTCAGACAGACTTTCAAAAAAGTGGTCTACCGCTTCAGGTGAAAGTTCGACCAAGTTTGAAAATGCCGCAACAGTGCAGTCGTGAGAATGATTGCTATCATCGATGTCAGGATCAGCAATGCTTACAGAAGGTCGTACCTGGGTGATGCTGCTCTCATCTCGTACTTCACTACCACCTAATCGTAGTGGCGAAGTTTCAACGAATGCCGTCATCAGAATGGGTAGCCGCTGGGGACAACACGAGGCATGAGCCGTTACAGGACTTAGCAAAGTATCTGTATCCCATGGTACTGCTGATGGTAGTGTAAGACAGACGTCCAACACGCATTCTTCTCCGCATAGCATACATCGAAGCACAGGTAAGATGCTATTCTGCCAGATGGGTCTGAATGAAAGAAACCAGGTCATATTCAGATCTCTTAGCCTGGCTAATCCAAGGACTTTAGTTATGCGGTCCCGATAGCGTATAGCCAGGATTGTTTCTTCCATCGTTGCTGGAGTCTTGTCTGTGATTTGGCTTGCCATATCGGAGCAGAAGTATCAAAAATTAAATTCCTGCCATGAGTCCCAAAAGGAGTGGTAGGCCGCCAAAGACAGAATGGACAAAATTAGGAAAAATGCCCAGAACTGTTTCGAATGGTGTTAACAGTCCCGAAAAAATTGTCTTAAATATATGTGGGATACCACTGGTATCTGACATATTTAGAATTTGGCTTAGCATTTCTACAAAATGCACGGGGCAATTTGTTGATAAAAGGCTATGTATCTCTGCCGTTGTCTTTGCAACTTGCAGATCATACGTTTCTTTTGATGACGTTAAGGGCACAGTTGTCTGTAAAAGAACAGACTTTATTCTGCTTAAAGTATCAATTCGAATAGAAGAGATATTCAAAGAAGGCCAAATTGTTGCCTCCGTATCTGGAGTGCTGTTTGGATACAATACTTGCATACAGCAAGTGACCATGGAACTCACGCTGACGAGATAGGCTTTCCCTGGCACCATGCCACAACAGCTGTGGTCCACTATTAGAATATAACTCCCGTTAGGAAGTCGTCTAAAGAATGGCTCTATATGTGTTGCAGGTGTGCCGTGCTGGTGACATGAAAGGTTATTTGAAGTACCCTTACAGGCCCCATGCAGGTTAATACCTTGACACAGAAGTATACCGCTCAGTGATCGTTTACAATTTTTACCACTAAGAAACACATTCTGTTTATTTTCACTGTAACATCTGTGTGTGTAAGGCAATTTCCATGATGACTTAATGTACCATTTACCCAACCTTTCATACTGGCCCGCTGGTATATACTCTTGGCAGTATTTAAATTGGAAAGTTGTTATCAGAATTGTAAATATTCCGTGTATTATCCATTCAATGACAGGTCTTTCTGATATTGTCAATGGTAATCTCTCAAGTTTTTCAATGCTCAGAATCGTATAGTCTGCTCCTTTTTGTGCCAAACTGATTTGTGTATCAGTAAGGTTAAAGATAGTGAATAGTGACGTTGTGTTGATTAAACGCCAAGCCAGAACGCAGATTTTGCAACGTCCAGCCAAGCTGTACAATAGAACGCAATTGGGACTGACCGTGTTGTAACATTAGTACGTCCTGCTCTATTATATCAATAGCAGAGGATACAATACTGTCCAGTAAATATATTCTGGAGGACAGAGTCATTAACCCATTGTCCACGACAGAAAGTGATTTTTCCAAATTAATACGATCAATTTCTCGTATTTTTTCTGCTTTTTCAATTTGCATTACTTTCCAAGCTTTGTTGTAAGCAGCGTATATACCGGCCGCTATGAAACGTTTTTGACGCTGTTTGCGTGGTCCCATTATGAAATCACGCAAGTCAGCACCATCTTTAAGTAAAGTTAAGTGTTGCTTAATTTCAGCCAGTGTGCATTTCTGTAGCCATTCGAGGCAGAGTTTCCCTACACTGTGTGTTGTAACTATCCCTGGATGTTTTCTCTGGGAGTATCTTGGGTCTGGCCTGGTCATTTGTATCCCCTGTAATTTGTTCAGGAATCTATCATGACAGTTATTTGTGTCTGTAGGCCAGATCAACCATTTTTTCCACTCAGGATGTGTTCTGTTTTGGTTAAAAATATGGGATACGTCTATCTTCACATCTGTAGTGCTATTACTGTCAGGTGTTGGCTTTGGAATAGACGGTTTGTTTAAGTCTTTTATCTTGGCTATGCCAAGACAGGTTGTCTGTTGAATGGTATCTTTCAAGAATATTATTTGTTCTGGGATCAGGCAGGCTCTAAATAATGCTTCTAGACCTTGGACCTGCCAATCTTTGGTCCCCCAGATGGTTTTTGTTTCAATGTTGTTTTTCCAGAAATCAAAACCAAATGTAATCATTTTTTCATAAAATGTTTCCGAATAGATCAATTTAGTATTAGTCAGCATTGTTTTTACCCCTGTCTTATTTAACAGTTTAAAATAAAATGTTTCTGCATCACTTGTGTTAAACCCTGAGAAGTATGGGAATTTCCCATAAAATGTTGTTGAACTACCTTTCTGTGGAGTTGCACAATGTTCCCATTGATTATAATTAAAAACATTTCTCGGTTGAGCAGATTTATGCAAATAGTGATGTGCAAAGTGATTATAACAATACATTTCTTCAGAATTTGATGAACCCTGTAAGTAATCATGTTCTGTAAATTTTGCTGACATTACTAAATCTGACATCATATCATTAATACTTTCAAAGTCCCAATCATCAGAGAATGTACTCGGTTTTACAAAGTCACTTAATGCAACCTTGAACTGGTGTGGATATTTCAAGAGCTCAACCGGGCCATAGATTTCGTAATCCGTTTTGTCCCATGCTACCCCACCGGGTATTGGATTGGCTGTGATATTCACTGATGATAGTTCTCTTTTCTCGATGTGAGATGACTTGTGTGGCTTTAGGACCAAGTTGATGTTCTGACTTGCTGTGTCCATTGTACTGTATTTTCCCTCAATGAATTTTCCCAAACAAAGAACCATGATGAGCCAAAGCAGGAGGGAAAGTACACCTAACACAATCCAAAATTCAATCCATGGAGAAATCAGATAGGTTTCTCTGAGTTGATGAAAGAGTTCAGTTACTTTGTCTTTAAAAGTTTTTGTTGCTTGCGTTTCTTCTGGTTCGCTTGGATCTTCAGAAAAGTTATCGAAATTGATGAAGTAGCCAGATGCAGTTCTGTCAATTGTTGGAATCGCTTCCGGATTTTCATTTGCTTTTGCATTTTTTGTTTCATTAGCATAGTCTGAGGCTACATCGTTGTAGACAGGTGTTTCTTGATGAGCTGTTGCAATTTGGGTTTCAAGAGGCACAAGTTCCATGGCATTGTTGCATAGTCCTTTTTTATTCACTGCAGGTTTATTAAATGTGATTAGTCTCTCAGTTTGAACCTCTTGTATTGTAGCAAGTTTTGGTACTCTGCTACTTCTTGGGAGTCCACTTGGCCTACTACTTATTATTGGCCACATGATTGTGGTTTTACCAGGTCGATGGATACAACTCGGTTCTCCTTTTTACCAGCAAGGGGCGGTAGTACAACTGATCTTGTTCCGCTGATAGCTAAGACAGGTACTGCTTTTCTGCAAGAAGGCCCAAATTCCGCGATCTTTTCTCTGACCAGATCCCCAATCTTTGGAATCCAGGCAGGCCTTGCTGGGACAGGTGGTTTATCTTCAGTGGCTGTTGGCTGCTGTTTTAACTTTACGTTGCTCAGGCCTTATCTTGTTTCATTTAAGTCCTGTAAAATAGCCAAACGATCTTTGATATCAAAGCATTTTTCTTCTACCACTGAAGTCTGACTATCGAGGTCCTGAATATGCATTCTAGTCCCGAACAATAGTTCGTACGGACTGAAACCTTTTAGAGAATTTCTTGGCAGATTATTAAGACTACGTTGGACACTTGTTAAATGTTGGACCCACCCATCACCCGAACCTAATACCCTCGTCGTTATAGATTGCTTTATGTCCCGGTTTTTTCTTTCCACAATCCCATTTCCCTCAGGATGGAAGGGACAAGAGTACCGCAATGCAATGCCCATGCTGGTCATGGCCTCCTTATAAGCTTGAGAGCTAAAAGCAGGACCCTGTTCAGAATGTAGCATGCCAATTGCGTATGTGCCGATATGGACTCGCAAATCTTTTATAACAGTTCTGGCGTCAGCCGAGTGTTGGTGTCTACATTTTAAGTGAATCTAGTCTTAAACATAAATGGGACGCATTTCTCCTATCGGATCTCTGAGTATAGATAGCCTTATGCTTTCTAAAAGAAGGGTCCTGGCATTACTCCTGTCGGTTCACTACTGCGATCTCTGTTGCAGTTTTGACAGCCCATTTCAAATTTGTAGTTATGCAGGCTCATCCCCGGCCACCAGTATTCTGAATGTAATTCTTTCAGAGATTCCTTGATCTCTTGGTGCCTTAGACCTAATCCCATATGTGCTTCTTGAATCAAGAAGATTCTCCTGTTCGTGTTTGGAATTACTCTATCCCCACTCCAGGGATTCGAGCAAAAGGAACGGAGTTTGCATCGATTATGTATGTATAATTGAGTGGATAGTTCACAGGTAATGCTGCACAGTCGCTTTTTGAAGACGTTTTTACCGCCAGCATTGTTTCCCCGTCTATGTATTTTTCTGAACGCTTTTCTGTGGCTACGGAAGCCGGTTGAGCTGCTTTCGCTGTGGCTCTGTGAGCCAATGAATTCCCTGCAACGTGAATGCCATCACGTTGATGACTCAGTGTATGTATCACGTGAGTCTTTTGTAGTTCTTTCTGTAAAAGAACTACTTGTTCCCAAAGCTTTTTATGCTTTATTGTGGCACCTGTGTCATCTTTGTAACCGTTTTGAACCCAGTTCTGCAAGTATTCATTATAAGACTGAACGCAGTAATATGAATCGCACACTATTAGTGTGGGGAATTCGCGATCAGTATTTTCAAGCGCCATCTTAAATGCTAGTAGTTCAGCTCGCTGAGCTGTACAGTCTCCTAGAGATTGCGTTTTAGTGACCAGTGGTCTAAAATTTCCTTTGTGCCAACGACCTTTAACAATCACGCACGCAGCACTGTAAGCTTGTTTACCCCCATCTGCGGGTTGTGCTGATCCGTCTCTATATATTATACAGCTGTAGTGTTCTAGAGGCAGAATCTCGGTCGGCAGAGGATATTCTCTTTCATATGTCAGATTTTTTAGTTTTTTCATGTTCGGGTCAAAATAGTATTTCACGTCTTCTGCAGCAAGAGAATTTTCCCACTGTATCCATTTTGGATCTAATGCCACAGCAGTCAAATTGCGTGGGCTTGTTAATGCCTCAAAGGCTGATTCTGCTGTAAAAACAGTTATCCTTCTCCCTTGGGCTTGGACTCTTTCTTTTGCTACAGCAGTTTGAACCACATTTACAATGTTTTCCGTAAGACTGAATGGTTTTTCAGCTTGTGTGTACAAATGTGATTTGTAAGCTATTGGTACCGTTTCTCCCTCATTCGAGGTCAGGTACGTGAATCCGCATCTTCCCGGGATGACTCGTCTTACAAGGTTGCGTGTGTTTTCGCGTGTTTGCAGATTTGTTTTAGCTAACATGTCTGTTTGCAATGATCTCAAAATTTCTGTGTGTTTTTGAGTCCAATTGATTGGCTTAAAATCAGGTTGTATTAATTCATAGAGAGGTTTAACCCTCTCTGCATAATTTAGAATGTATGTTCTTCCGAAATTCAGGAAACCTAGTATTGATTGTAAGTTCTTTAGCGTTTTTGGTGCTTGGAGTACAGCGCATTTCTCTAAGAAGTTGTCTGTTAGGCTCTTGCCTTCACTTGATAATTCATATCCTAAAAACAGGACTGTTAGATGGGCAATTCTTGACTTTTTAAAGTTGAATTTGTAACCCTAGGCTGCAAACCCAAGTATTATGGTGTTTACTCTTTTCAAGTGAGTATCCAAGTCATCATCTGTTAGATAGATGTCATCGACATATGATAATGCCTCGTCATCATATATTTGTAGTAACTCTGTTACCCTTGCTGAGAATAATCCTGGGCTATTCTTGAATCCCTGTGGGAGTCGACAAAAATTTTTCTGTGACCCCATTATTGAGAAAGCGGTCAAATACCTGCTATCAGGTGCAATGTTTTGACAAAAGAATCCATTAGAAATGTCTAATGTCGTTTTGTATTTTTTGCGCACGATTTTATTCATTAGTGCTGCACTGTGTGAGTTTTGTACTGCCTATGTCTTGCAACATGAGTTAAGGTGTCTGTAGTCCAATACTAGACGATATGAATCGTCCGGTTTGGAGACAGGGAACAAAGGATTGTTCATTTGTGAGGTGCATGTTTCAATCACCCCTTGGTATTCAAGTTGATCTAAGATCTCCCTGACTTGCTTTTTAGCTTCTTGTTTAATTGGGTACTGCCTTTGTGCAGTAGGTTGACATTTTAACTGGATTTTGTGAGGAGAAGAGTCCTCATCCCAACCTACATGATTTTTATATAATGCAGGAGCTTGGGCTACTGCCCATTTTCTTGCATATGTATATTTTCTATGCATTGGAATATGATTTGAGAAGGCAGGCATAATCATTTCTTCGCCATGAGGGCACTCCCTGACAAACTCTGGTGGCCAGTCTTTCTCAGCTAAAAGGATGTCATAGCCTTTGGAAAGGTTATCCCAAAATAGACCTCTTACTTTCCTAGTCTTATCTCCCTCTATACGCAGTGTTATTTCGTATATTTTATGAGGTTTGCTAACTCTGGTATCTGCAGTTTCCACCTGAATGTATTCATTCGTGTCCACTGTCTCCAGAAGATTCATCAGGATCTTGCGAGCTATGATCACTTCTGCTGCGCTGTCTAGCATTGTCTGGGCCCACTCTCTGTTTTTCAGTTGTGTCCTCAGTATCCTCGGCATGTTTAATTATTTTAATACTGGCTACCTTCTTTCTTGGAAATTGTAATTTTTTACTTTGTTGAGCAGGTTCCTTGTCTTTGGACTTGACGTGCTCTTCCCTGTGTTCTTGCCGTCCTCTTCTTTCCGATTTCTATGAGGAAGTCTGAAAAGATCGAGAGGGACGTGTATCAATATCTTGATATCTATCAGGTTTTCTTAATTTATCCCTATCTCTAAGGTTGTATTTTTTCCCAGAGGGCTCCCTCTGGGGAGACTTGTTTCCTCGGTCAGGAGATCTTTCTCTCCGTTGAGGAGACCTTCCTCTGGACTGGAATCGTTTTTCTTTGGGAGTGGATTGTTTATTTCCATCCCAACTCTTTTTTGGAGCGTTTAGATTATTTTCAATAAAGGTTTTTTCAGGATTTTCAGTTAGTTGGGTTTTTACTGGTTTCCCAACCAAACTATCTCTACCTAGTACTTCATAGGATTTTTCTATGATTCTGGCAAGTTCAAAAGGTTGTTCTGCTATATCTGTTTCTTTCAATTTCTGGCGGATCACCACAGATGCTGCTTCTCCTTTTATGTTGGCTAATAATATAGCCGAGACCTGCTTGAAGTCTTTCAGTAATTTCATACCCAGAGTTAAAGCAGGTTCAGGACCGTATTCATTTTGAATCTGTCTTAGCACATCTGGTATAACCACCATGGACGGAACACCGTGTGTTTTTGTGTAAATGGAAGTAAAGACTGTGCCCCAAGTGTCACAGTCCTCCACATCTGGTGCGATCCCCATTGGAAGACAGATAGTAAGAATTCTGTGTTTCTCAGTAGGTGTAGTATCAGGAAATACTGCCTCTATTTGAGTTATTTTTTATGCTAACCAGAATGGAATTTGTTCCCGTTTTGTGGGTACTTTACCAAGACATGATTGTATGTTCTGTGGTGTAATTTTGTTTGTGTTCCCCTGATGAGGGGTCAGCTGTGGAATGTTAATTGTTGGTTGGACTGTTGTAGTCCGCATTACATATTGGACTAATTGTCTATGTATTTTAATCAGTTGTTTTAGCTGGGCTAAAAGTTCTGGTACTGACATTTTTTCGATGTCTGGATGTGGTGTGTAGCTGGTTAGAACCGGCCACGTTGCTCCTGATCTACCTAGTGGGCCGAGCCTGGTGATGTGATTGTTATGTTTTAGGACGCCTTTAAACCAGAGAAGGTGCTTTTGGTAATTTAGTGGGATTTCAACCTCCTCGAAAGGAGTGTATTCATCCGGAGGTTCCTCTATTTTATAATAGTGGAAGTCGTGTGTGACAGCGTTTGCTGCTGGAAAGTTTATCCATGAACAGAATACCTCTGCCGATATTCATGGGCCTCTATCATGAATATGACTATACCACCTCGTGAAGTCAGTCCATTTTCTATAAGTTTAATAGTTATAGTTCTTCTTATGTTGACCGGAATGAGTATAGCATTCGGGTCATTCTGTTGGAGAGTTGTGTCTTCCAACAACAGTTGAGACGCTGTAGCATCTCTTTCTTTGTCTCCGTCAGGCATTTTACTGACAGAAAGTCTTTTTTAGTATGCAGATCAAGTTTCAAGTAAACAAAGATTAGGTGCACAATATTTTGGATCACTGTATCCTTCAACGTTGACTAAACCAAAAACTATACATAGGAATCTCTTCCTACTAAGTCCCTGCGGATTTTAGCCTTTTACCCACTCCAGACGTCTTTTGGAGTATATACGGGAAAAAGGGTCTGTGTGAAAAAGCACGACTGAGTTACTCTAACGTCTTGCGTTAGATTTATCGCCTTACCAAACGTTGGGCGCCATGTAGTGTAGTTCCTATATTCCCAATAGGCTCTGCGCATTGGAATAATATATTCAGCAGAGTAGACGTAGGACTGAGGTCGACTAGGTCTCTACCGACTATATTAGACTTAAGGTTTGCCAGCTAGCTCAGAGGTCACTAGAAACTTTCTCGAATAAACGAGGAGGAGTTTAACCTCCCTGGATAGACAAGAAG
Organism: Lissotriton helveticus; assembly: GCF_964261635.1. Taxonomy (NCBI): domain Eukaryota; kingdom Metazoa; phylum Chordata; class Amphibia; order Caudata; family Salamandridae; genus Lissotriton; species Lissotriton helveticus. The sequence goes on from NC_136059.1 coordinate 1,461,309,820, forward strand.
GGATTAGCTTCTGACAACCATAAAACATGACAACTTTGCTCCCTCAGAATAAGAGTGTATCTCTAGAGTCGTGTGAAAACAATAGACAGCTATTTCACTCAGTCAAGTGTGCATACTTAGTTTCACCAAAGTGCAGAGAAAAGAGAGACGGGCGTTTTCAATAAAAAGGTGTTATTTATTGATCAGTCTTTTTTCTCATACAAGAGAAATGAATTGCCACAATTGGAATACTTATAGTAAAGTAAAGTGCGTACAGTAAAAGGAGTATTATGAAATAATACTGTAAAAGCATTGATATGGTTTCTTAGCCATAAGATACTTTAAAATAGATAAAATATATACATACAAATATACATTGACTAACGTACTCAACTGCTGCTTCTAAATACGCCTACCCCAGTGTACCTGACCTAAGCCTAATACGAGGGAAGGAGTAAGTAAGTAGCAGTTTAAGTTAAGTTGGTTTTGCCAAGGAATCTGAATCAAGAATTCTCTTTAAGGGTTTAGTCAGCTCCGTACCTGGGTATTTAGAAAGCAGGAGGTCTGGTATCTCTCTCTCAGGACTCGATATCCCAGTAACCCGCAAGGGTATCTGGAAACACCGGAGCTGGATTTCTCGGCAGGAGAAAAGACAGCGTCTCTCTCAGTGCGTCAAAGGGGAGGGGCGACATCCGTGGGCTCTCGCATCAGCTGGGCTCTCGGGAAAGTAGATAGCCGCTCTGCTCCAAAACCACCACTGTGTGTTTGCTAAAGGCAACGTTGGGATATTTATACCTGAAAGGTGCCGGGGTTGACGTAAGGTTGGACATAAGACGTCAATGAAGATGTCACCAAGAACTGGCCGTTCTTAGAGTGTTCACAGGAGTTCTAGGACGAAATCAAAACAAAAGCAATGGGGAATTCCCAGGTTGCTGGAGGTTTAGTTTGTTTACAGAACTCGTTGTACTTGCTAGGAGCCTGGGGAAGTAGCTTTGCTTAATTTGGACAGCATGGGCTATGACTAAATATGGATATGATTCTTATGCCTTTATAAGGATATTATTCATTATAACCACATAAGGGCATAAATCAGGACTATCGAATTTAGGGTCCTAGATAGAATTACAACAATATTACAATGCATTTCCTGTGTTTGAGTACCTTTCTTTAAAAACATTGCTACCCTCCTGACTATGTGTTCGTTTTCCAAGAATTGTAATACATTAAAAGCAAGGCAACATTGTCTAATCTCCAGGGATTTTAAAATTTAATCAATCCATGTTTTCCTAATTCAGCATAAAATCTACAAACTAGAATAACATGCATGGTGGACTGTTCTAAGTGGTTATCACAGGGACACAAGTGCATTTCTCGTGACCAGTCATTCATTTTTGGGAAACTTTCAAGTTTAAGAAAGATCCCAAGTCTGAATCTGGTCTATAAAAACCCTCATAGCTACCAGGTACCATTAATAGATAAGGTTGAATACCAAAAATTGTTAAAATCATTTGGTTGGACAGCACAGTAGGCGTTGCGATCTCTGCCAAGATTCTGAGTGTGTCTAGTAGCAAGAGGCCCTCTTTTTTAGCTCTTTTCTCGTGATGGTCGACATAGTTCTAATCGCGGTGTAATATTCTAAATGATACACGGTCATGCATAATATCCCGTACGTACCTTAGCCAAGGGATGGTTAGAGCCCCTTCCAATTTTAAACTGTCCATTAAAATGTCCTAATTAAGCATGGTTTTTGTCAATGACCAGATCCTATGCCATAAAAGAATAGGCTCCATTTTTATAAGGTCTGCAATGTATGGTATACCCAACTCGGAGTGGCAAACATGCACTGATATACTGCTCTGTACTGCTAGGATATACCTTAAGAATGCATTTTCCACTATTTGTAAGGGGTACACATCAACAAAACCCCAGACCCCTGACCCATACATGGCAGTGGAGGAACATTTTGCCTTATAAAGCTAAATGAGCTCTACCGGCGGCCTCCTACCCAACTTTCTTGAGAAATTGGCAAGGGCAGCTGTGGTCTTCAAAAACGTGATTTTTTTTGCTAGCATCGCTTGGGTCCATATATCATTCTAATCAAAAAGTATACAGAGATATGAACATCTCTTAGTAAACCCTATCTTCTGCTCATCTATATACATATCCCTACAGTTCTGACTGCCATGACCACACCTCATTCTAAAGGTTTTCTAGGTGTTAACCCTAAGGCCAAGATTGCGCATAAAAGGTGAAAAGCTATTTAAATCCGGGCATCTTTTCGGCAATAAGACAGTATTGCTCAATGGGAAATGGCCACTCAAAGAGTTGTCATATGGGGTAAATGATTGAAGCCTGCATGCATGACTATTTCACAGCAATATGTAGTCAATAGTGGTAAGGGAACATCTACCATTAAAAGTGTAGCTCATTAGAGTAGGCGTAGCCCATGGCTTATTTGCAAACCCCAAGTCAAGACCAAACATCACTTCATGATACAGTTCCCCCAATTTTGAGTTTCAAAAATGAGTATTGCTAATCCCTCCTTTATAATTTGTTTATAATTCGACATAGTTTACCATCAGCATTTGAGCATAAAGCCCAATTAAAATCCCCTCCCAGAATTGGAAATATGTCCCTGCCTGTGTCAAATAATGCATGTTGATGGCCATGCTCCTTCCTTCCCCAAATCCATTCTGATCAGCATGATATACTGAGGAGACTATAGTTGCCAAACAATTTGCCATACTTTTCATAAACAGATTATAGTCACAATTGAACAAGCAAATAGGTTTATAGGAGTTCAAATAGGTTGCTATCTTATCTTTCTTTAAAAAATGAACTACTGCAGCTCTGTAAAAGAATCCAGAATCTCGGATCCTAGTAGATTGTATTATAAAGCTTGACCAGAAATTCCTTAATTTGCGGTAGGAAGAGTTTATACACTTCCGCCTGGATTCCATAAGCACCGCATGCTTTTGCATTGGGGGTGGTTTCAACTGACTGAGAATAACAGGTTTAATTATATCCATGCCCTGCTCAACCGAGGGGGTTTTAGGCCCTGCGAGCCATCCAGTAATCCTTTCCTTCACCAAGTTCAAAGGATTAGAATAGAGTATTCTATAACGTTTAATAAAACCTTGCATTTATCTTGTGATTGGGTCAGTATACCTTCCACATCCGGCTCTAAAATCTGTTTTATCATATTAACATTCATTCTATTTTTGGCTGACCAAGCCAAATATCTCCCTACATGCTCAATCTCTTCATACCTTTTCTGTATCATTGAGTTTTGATTTAACATTTCTTTAAAGAGAAGATGTTCTAAAACATTTGTTCAGCTATAACCACCTTATCTTTAGTTATATGTGTACGAGATACTAAATGTTTTGCTATTGTCTGATCCACAGCATCTTGTAGGGGCTGAGCCTTTGCTTTTTCCCACTATTTTGCTTCTACCTCAAATGATATCACCTTCCCTGTCTAAAAAAACCTTATAAGCCCCCCATATTGCAACTTCGGGAGCTGTGTTGTTGTGAATGTAGCCTTATTACTAGGAGTAAGTCCCTACTTATCCCTACTAATAAACATTGATTTATTTTTATTTTTTTGTTGTTTTTATTAGCTTTTGTGAGTACAAACATTATATCTGGATGCATGAATCTTGCTTGCTCTCGGGTTTTGCATATTTACCACATCCAGGCTCACACAACTCTACATATCTTGGTACAAAGAAACACATCATATCGAAATAACTCCCCAATTACCCTACCCTTCCCCCATTACCCCTCCAGTCAGTGTATTTTAACATGGTTACATGGAGAGATTCAATACTATATCTAGTATCTGGGTTGCACACTATGGTCATGGCTTTGGTCCCATCTGGTTCTCCCCCAGTAGAGACTCCCCCGTCCTTGGATCCCTGGGTCTTGGGGGTAAGCTCCGTTCTTAGGTCTGCTAGCATAGAGGTTTATGCCCAAAGGTCATCTTCAACCCTATCATCTTTTCGTACAAACTTCATTCTCACTGATTGCGTAGTCGCCCATTCACATATATCTCTGATCCATTCCCCAGACCAAAGGGGCCGAGGGCGCATCCATACTAAGACAACCTGCCTCTTGGCCAGGACAAGCCCCAGGAGAACAAACCGTCTGTTGAGCTTCCTGTGCCGTGGCGCAGGTAACAATCCCAGTAAGTCATGCTTAATGTCCCTGGGAATGGTCTAGTCCATAGCACTTTGTAGATTCATGAGAACTTCTTCCCAGTAAGGAAGCAGTAGCGGACAGGACCAAACCATGTGGCGAAAGTCCGCTTCACGGTTGTTACATCTTGGGCATACGTCTGCACGAGAAGGGTAAATTATGTGCAATGTATGTGGGGTGATGTATACTTGATGGACTACATTGTACTGGAGGAGCTTAAATCGCATATTAGTGCTGACACTCTGTACCACCTCCTGGGCTTTCCTCCAGTCTCCCTCTGTCAAGGGTTCATCAATGAGTGTATCCCATTTTTGCTGGATTTTAAGAGCATCGCTTGGTAGGTCGTCTCTCTCAGTGCTCTGTAAAGATGGGAAACCAGTTGCTGACCCTGCACTATGTACAGCATGACCTTCAATGTGTTAGTGGTGGGGGGCTCATCAGGGATCCTTGGCCAAATTTCTCGAGCTACACTTGATATTTTTTCATATTGCCAGAATTTCCGGTCCATAAACGGAAGGTGACCCTAGCCCCCTCGCGGGTACTGAGTTTCCTGTCAATGTTTAGGTTCCCTAATGTCTGGCAGCCACCCACCCTCCACATATGCACCAACATTTATTTATTGTATTTATGTATTTTTGAGTTCTATAGAGCGCGAATCAGACCGGTGAGGGCATCAGAGCGCTTTACAGGATTGACTGGTGGTAAATCAGTCTTATGACGGGTGTATACAATTGGGATTGGAACAGGTAGATTCATTATATGTCACTTTTGTGATGCACCGTTTGCTACCTCGTGTATTTTGTTGGCTCACGATTGTCATTTTTGCTTCATTTAATGTAACGTTTGCTTTTGTATTTTGTTCACTTTTAATGTTCTCATGTACCAGTTCTGTTCCTATTGTGAAGCGCTCTGACACCTTCAGGTAAAGTCCGCGCTATATAAAAACGCACAGATAAATAAATAAATAAATATATAGGAAAGAAATAATAGTTAGTCACATCCCATATACAGTTGGGTTAAAAACAGGTAGATAACATTATATGAGAGAACAGCTATCTCAATACCCGGGTGGGGTGCCCAGAAGTGCCGGGTAGGTATCATCCAGAAAAACCATGGGTAATGCCGTAATAGAAGGAGAAACAAAATCGCTGAGGTGATTGAAATGCAAGCGTTGAGAGAGGAATTTGCCTATAAGGAAAGTTTTGGCCACCTTTTAAAATCTGCCAAAGATGGAAGTCTTCTGATGGTGGTCGGGAGTGAGTTCCATATTCTTGGGGCGGCCCCAGAGAAGGGCCGATTGTACGTTTTTTCTCTCGCAAACATGCTAGTTGGAGCAGAAGGTCTCTGGCGGATCGTGAGTTTCTGCCTCCTCTGGATATCATGACTTTCTGGGTGAAAAAAGCTGGGGAATTGGAGTATAGAGCCTTGTGAGTGATGCAAGCCAGCTTAGTTGGATTCTGGCCTCGAGAGGAAGCCAGTTTAGAGCTTTGAGGTGGGGAGAGATATGGTTAAAGTTCTTTGAACCTGTTAAGAGTCTGATGGCGGCATTGAGGCAGGCTTTCAATGGGGACAAAGAGTTCTTGGGTAGACCTGTGTGGAAAGAGCACCCATATTCTAGTCTGGAGATGACTAGTGCCTGGGTCACCATTTTAAGGGGTGTCGAGGAAAGGTTTCAGGTGTCTTAGGTAGCTAAGGTGAAATCTGGCCATTTTGGCCATCGAGTTGATATGGCCACACATATCAAGTTGCAGTCTAGGGTTATTCCCAGGGATTTAGCAGAGTCCACAAAGGTAGGAGGGCAGCTTACGCTGTGATAGCCTTGATCCATTTCTGAATGTCTGTATTGGATTTGGGTGTCATCGGCATACATGTGATAGGCGTTGCTGGCACTGCGTAGCACCTCTGTGAGCGGTTCAAGGAAAAGATTGAAAAGGGTAGGGGACCAGGTTGATCCTTGGGGGACTCCAACCATGAACGGAGAGGGAGCGGATAAGTTACCGTTGATTAGGAGTCTCTGTGAGCGATTCTGGAGGAAGGACCTAAACCATTCAAGAATGGTGCCATCCAATCCCATCCGGAGTTTGAGGTGTTGCAGGAGAGTTCCGTGGTTGAACGAATCGAAAGCAGGTTTTGCCTTGGTCAAGGGCTTGGAGGGTATCATCCATGATGTGGAGGAGGGTCGTTTGCATGCTGTGTCCAGGTCTGATCCTGGATTGGAAGTCATCAAGTAGGTGGAAGTTAGTAATGTGTTGGCTCAACTGCTATTGCACACATTTCTCCAGAACTTTCGCTAGGAGTGGGGTGTTTGATATTGGTCTATAGTTGTCAGGGGAAGCAGGATCCAGTGTAGGTTTTTTTAAGATGGGGATGACTTGTCCGACTTTGAGAGTCAGGTATCGATCCCTGTAGTAGGGATACATTGAATATTGCAGTCCAAGTGGGATGAACGCCTGAGAGGTGGTGGCTAGGCAGTAGAAGGGAGAGGATAATTGTAGTGATTGTTTGTGTTTAAGGTAGATAGAATTTTGGAGACAGAGTATTCATCATAGACTTTAAAGTTGGACCAGTGCACTAGTGTTTTGGGTGAAGTGTGGGAGGGCAGTGCAGAGAGAAGATGTAAAGCAGGCGTAGTTTGGGAGTGCGCTGCAGAATTGAGTTTGTTTCCTAGGGCAGTGATTTTGTCACGGAAGAAGGAGGACAATTCCTCGCATGAAATTAGAGATTTAGGGGTTTCTTTGGAGGTTTTAACCAGTTTGTTAGATTGATTTTTTACCAGGTCGAATAGCTTGCAAGGTCTCTTCTTGGCAATCTCCAGTTCTGTTCTGAAGAATTATTTTTTTGCTTTGATGTTTTCCTATTGTAGGCGTTTCTGGACTGACAGAAAAGTTTTAGATGGGCTACTGATGGGTGCTGTTTCCAGTTACATTCTGACTGCCGAAGGGATCTCCTCTCCATGTTGAGATGGGGGGGAGAGGTCAGACTCACAGCGGGTATCCAGTTTCCCGTGGCCAAGGTTTTTGATGTCTGTAACCCAACGTTTGGGAGTCAAGGGTTGTGGTGTCCAAATATTGTGGGTGCCAGGCAGAAGGAAGGTGATAGCATGGTGGTCAGACCAATCACATGGGTCTATAGAGATAAGTTTCACTGCTGAATCCTTGGCTGTGATCCAGTCCAGAGTGGTGCCTTTCGAGTGAGTTGAGAGTGAGCAGGCTTGGGTAAGAGCTTGGTCGGACAAGAAGTCTCTGATGGCATTGACCTAAGGGCCCTTGAGGTTGTTCCAGTGCAAGTTGAAGTCCCCAAGGAAAATGTAATTAGAGTTAGGGGAGGCCTTGGCTGTGATGATTCCCATGAGGAGGTCAGTGAAGGTGTCATTCGTGCCTGGGGGGGGTGGTAAAAGATGTGCAGTCTGCACAGATGGGTGTGGTGTTACATATGGAAAGTGCAAGGTATTCGCAGGAGTCTGTAGGATCAGTCAGAAGTTCGGTAACATGGAGGTTAGAGAGGTAGATGTAGACAATGCCTCCCCCTTTTTATGGGATTGCCAGTCCAGCCTTACGATGTTGTAATTGGGCGGGACTAAGCGGTCTAGGCAGGCCGATGAGGATTCATTGAGCCAAGATTCAGTCAAGTCTGCTAAATTCGATTTTTGGCTCAGGATGAGATCAGCGACATCGGAGGCATGGTTTACTGTTGAGTGGCAGTTAATTAGGAGGCCGGATAGTGGGGGGCCGGAGTTAGTGTCTAGAGTAGGGGCAGAGATGGGCACTAGCACTAGGTTTCTGTTGATCACTTCTCTGTCGCGGAGGGAAGCCGATCTTTTGGGGTTGGTTGCAACCAAGCGGATAGGATGTTCGTCACTCAGATCTGTGGGGACATACTGGCAAAAGGGTGCAGCAACTACAAGGGCATATCCATACCATATGAGGAGTGACACACCACCCGGTGCACCACATTCTCCCACACATCTGCTACATGCCGCGCAATGTATGGGCTCCCCCAGGGGGCACCACATCCTAGCATCAAGAGCACCTTCAATGAACGGTCTCCACACACGTTCCTGCAAGAAGACTTCTCTCCCAGTTATCCATCCAGTGCACCATATGCTGCAACTGGGAGGCCATATAATAAAAATTCCAACCGGGGAACCTCCACCCACGGTAGAAACACCCAGATCCCTTAGGCCTGCTCAGGGGGTCCCACCCAGGGCCAAAAAAGCATTAAACAAAAATCTGCCGAATTCGTGCTGGGTGCGCGAATCTGGCAGAGAAAAAGAAACAAAAAAAAAGTGCGGGCTTCCGTGCTTTGTTTTGTATAAACCCCTGGGTGGGCCAGGTCCCCGGGGCAATGAACAGATCATTAGTGGGGGCCCGCAGGGGCCCCTGCAGCCCTGGGGACCACCACCTCCCCAGGGCTTTTATTCATTATGTGCGGGGGCACACAGCCCCCACCCTGCCCCAGGGACCACCACCTCCCTGGGGCTTAAATTAAAATTAAAATGTGGGGGGCTCCTACCCCCCCACACTGACCCAGGGACCACCACCTCCCTGGGGCACTAGTTAATCAAATATGGGGCTCCGTTTCGGCCCCCAGGGGCGATCACCTCCACGGGCATTAGAAATGCTTGGAGGGATGCTGCAGGCCCCCCCTCCCGGAGCACTTGATGGCCCTGGGGAATGCCGCCCCACAGGGCTGGGTCCTGCAATGTCCCAGGGTGCCCACCCCCGGGACATTGTTGTTTGCTATGACAGGGCAGGAGCACGGCTCCCGCCCTGTCAGAGCAAACTCTGCTTTGCTTAATTGAAGCAAGAGCAGAAAACCTGCTCTCGCTTCCACAAAGCAAAGCAGGATTGCTTTTGAGCAAGGGGAGCTGCATGTTAGCATCTCCCCTTGCTCAAAAGCAATGCCGACTCCCGCGGCGAGGAGCCGGCTGGGACCGTGGGGGCATTTGGCTCCCCTGACGGTCCACAAAGCTAAAGGCCCTGGGGGATGGGGTCCCTGGGGCCAGAAGTGGCCCAGGAGAGAGGCCACTCGGCCCTCCTCCCCTTTAATTTAAAGCTAAAAAAAAATTTAAATACAGAAGGCTGGGCTCAGGGATGGGGTCCCCGGGCCATAATTGGCTTCAGGAAGGTGGCCACATGGCCCCCATCCCCAAAAATATTTTTTAAAAACAAGACTGGCCAGGCCCCGGGGGAAGGGGTCCCCGGGGCCATAATTGGCTCAGGGAGTGGGCCACGCGATCCCCCTCCCGGGGAAATGTTTTTTATAAAAAACAGGGCCAGGCCCCAGGGGATGGGGTCCCCAGGACCAGAAGTGGCCCAGCGGAGGGAGGCCACGCGGCCCCCCTCCCAGGAGAAAGAAAGACACATTTTTTAACGAGGTCCGGCCCCGGGGGATGGGGACCCGGGGCCAATAGTGGCCCAGTGAAGGGTAGAATAGTGGGAAAAGGGGGTGCGGCCTGTGTACACGTCTCTGCAATTCCACTGTGTGGGGCTTACTGGAGGTAAGAGGTAGGCTAGTTGGCTCTTAAGGGCTCCCAGCATCAAAGGGGACTTTAATCCCCATCCAAGAGCATGCCAGGGAGCACGTTTGCAGAGTGGTGAACAAAGGGGGAGTGGTCTGCTATGAGAACTTAGCAATCCTGCTGTGTGGGACCTACTGGAGGTAATAGGAGGGGTAGTTGGCTCCCAAGGATGTCATTGGGGCCAACTACCCCTATTGTTACCTACACACATTCTGCCCCATGCGCACACAGCCACAGTGACACATATTCTGCCCCATGCACACACAGCCCCAGTGATTTATCCTCTGCATGTATGTGCTGGACATTCACATGCATAGCTTGGCCCCAGCACAAAACACTCAGCATCTGTCCAATGCGGGCATGCAGACCTGCCCATGCACAGACACTGCAGCCTTGTCACTGTGAACTCACACACAGCTTTGCAGGTGCACCCTGGCACTTGTTAGCATACTGTCTGCTCTCTGTATACACGCCCCTAACAACCAACACTCAGAGCCAGACACCACACGCAAGGCTTTAAGTGGGATGAAAAAACTGGAGAGGTCTCTCAAAAGGGTGCGGGCGGTGTAATTCAGGGTGTGGCTTAAAAATATGTAAGCTAAAACCCTGTGCTTAGCATAGTGCGCCAACCAACTGGTGTTTTGCTGCTTCTGCCATTACATCCAGATATATAATACAAGTATCATTACACCTAAAACAAGCCTTGGACTATTGGCTTTGTAAATGGTTGTTAGTTACATAACATAAATAATCAACAACGATGGCTTTCTTGTATAGATTAATAAAAATGCTTTTGTTTTGAAATTTATAACACTGTGAAAGAACTATAATCAGTCTCTTTGAAGTTACATCAAAGCCTTTGAGCAGTGGTACTGCTGCAGAGCTAAGCGTTCGTCCTGAGGGTGAGGGCAAAAAGGGAGAGGCCAACAGGGACCCGTCTCAGCGCCTGCTTTTTAGCACCGGCAGGACCCACTCCTCTTAAAGCTGTGATCAGAATCACAGCCTACTCTCTGCACATACCACCTGCATCAGATGTAATGGCTGTATCTGATGGTTCTTCTTTGTAATCTGTCACTTGCTGTTTTATTATGTTTCCTAATTTCTTCCCCATTTAATTAAAAGCAACATAAATTATTATACCTGAATATGATTTACACCTTTAATTAAAACATTCAAAATTATTTTGACAGCCTCCTCAAATTGTGTCTGTGTTCTGACTAGGTGTGGGCCGTTTTTATTCACCTATCCTTCTTGGGTTTATCTTACAGGGTCTATGTTGGGGGGGTTAAAAGTCATGTTGTCAACGATTTAGGTACCCACTGCGTAATATACCTAATCTACTGTGGCCCTAATATGGCCACCACTCTGGACAAAACTCCGTCCACCTACATGGCTTTTTCCAGTTTCATAACCTCTTCTTTTACAGTGGAAAAAAAACAAATTAAACCTTTTATTCGCTGGTGCAGCAAGAGGTGAATTAACTGCCGTAGAACATTCTATTTGGCTAGGTGGTCTCATTTGGATTTCTGACTGGTTGCCTCTGCATGTCGCTGGGCGTGTCTGGTAAAAAAGGCCTGATATGTCGTTGGCGACGGTGGATTATTGATCATTTATTTTCTCGACTTTTGTGCTGCAGGCTTCCACAGGTCAAGGGATCTTTTGTGAGTAATAAGCGCAAACTTGAGCGTGACAGGTAGGCTTTGTGCAGCCTCATGCTGGATCGAATACCATGTTCAAATTCCTGTTCATTTAAACACTGCCCGGGACAGCATATTATTAGTTTAGGACTGAACCAAGAAAATCAGCTTGTGTGTTTTCCGGGTTTCCAGTGTTAGCAAGTTTAGAAAATGCATATTTAATATTACGGAAGTGCTAACTAAAATTCGACAAAACACTGAAAGCTCGAGTCAGGTGCAAGGTTCCTTTAAAAACCTCAAGGCCAAAGCGAGCCGAGATTTCATGGTTGGGTATGTGTCCCTCCCAATAGGTAGTGCTGCCGACACTTGATAAAGGAGAACTAGGTTATGATCCAGGCCTTGGATCACCATCATGTAAATCAGTGCAAAACATTTCATTTCGATGTGTCATCAATATGTACAATGTAGATTGGGTCTGTTGTGAAATGCGAGTAACAAAGAACTTCTCTCGACACAAGCTGCTTTAACAGTTCCAAATGTATTTGGTAAATATGAAGCATAAAAGTCTGGGCGTGAATTCCCTATGGAGCACTCACACCAACTTCCAACGCTGCCTTCATCAGAACAGAGCACCCAGCTAAAACCTAATAATTATGAAATATAATGCGCAAGAGTCCCCTAGCGCTATTGTTCCAGGAGAATCTGTGCACATAACTGTAAAAAACTAAATTATCATCACTGACTTGCAACTCATTTTCTGAACTGACATCTCCCTCCACCGATGTTAGAACCCATAATAAGAGCACTTAATGACTTGTCATCTGCAACACTCACACCTTTCCTTGCGCCAGACAGATCTGAAGTAGTCCAAAAATGACCACTCACACTAGCATCATCACCCCTTGAACCAACAACTTTAGCCACCATTTCTCTGCTCCCTCTCATCTGAATGAACAGCTCTCCACCAACACCACATTCCTCTTACTCCACCAGCGTCCATCTTCCACCTTCACTGACTCTTTCGATACTTTTACCAATCGTGGACAAATAGAATTTGAAGCATGCAAAAAATTCAAAAATATTCATAAAGTAAAAGCTATATAAAACATAATAAAAACGATTTGATAAAAGAGTAAAATGGCATAACGTTATAAAAACCAGCTGAGAACATTTTTAAGACAACTGGTCAACAAGCATTTGTAATGCAATAGGTCTCGCATGCCTGAAAGTTTGGGCTATTTGGCATTGTAAATAATAATGCAATACCAATAGCCCAAACTTTCTGTAATGCGGGACCCATTGCATTGCAAATACTTGTTTTATCTCATCATAGGTCTTACAAAGTTTTCCAATCTTGCCAAGTTATGTTGGTACACTTGTAGGTATAACATCTCCTTGTTAGCATATGTAGTTCTCCAACTATCATTTCTTCAAACAAATCAAAACTGTTGCTTGCTGGTAATTGCAAACAGAATTTCTCATTATCTTCTATGAGTTTTTAGAATGACAGGTTTATCACCAACCAATAACAACCATCAGTCTGTTCTTTAGTCCCTTCCCTTTCCTGTTTTGTCTTTCAGTTTTCAATTGCGTTCCTGGGTCTTCCATTTTCTCTTTCTTTTCTCACTATCCCTCCTCTTCTTCATTGTTTCATGCACATATTAAGTAGTCTCATCTACTCTACAAAATCCAAACTTGAAGCAAAGGAGACCGGTTCTAAGCAGTCCTCTATTTTATATATTGCATTTTATATATTGCAATATTCTTGTTCAATACCTTTTCCATATGCTGCAGGACTAGCTAGCGGAAGCACAGAGGGCGCTAGAGAGTCAGTAGCAGCAGTGAGCAGCAGGAGAGGAAGAGGGCTGTGGTGTGCAGCGTGCGGGGTGCGGCAAGCAGGAACGCCGCCGCCGAGATCCGAGATCTGAAAGCTGAAAGCTGAAACCCGGAGCCGGACTTCGGACCCGCCGCCACCCCAGCCGTTGTTACATTCGCCGCCACAGCCCACAGTGGAGGACGGCGGCGAGGAGAACGAGGAGAACGCGGTGATAGCAGGACGCGATAGCAGGACGAGGAATGCAGGGATGCAGTAAGCGGTAAGCGGAGACCTGTACCTTTACTGCACTGTACCGCACTGCACCGCACTGCCGCACTGCCGCAAATCATCGCTAATCACTGCCATCACCGCGCCAATACTGCCATATTCCCTCGCCCCCCCCCCGCATCAAGCGAAAGACAGACAGCCAGCCGTGGAGCAGCCGTGGACCAGCTAATAGCGGCAGCAAACAGCGGCCAAATAACCACAAGTGAAGCACAAGGGAAGCAGCAAGTAAGCGAGCAGCCTACCAACTTACCAACTTATCAACTTAAAGCGGTCAAGCGGCCAAGGCGAAAATCAGCGTGAGGCGTGAGGTCCCTCCTTGCAGTCGGCAGACCCCGCTGAAAAGCGGGAGGCAAGAAGCAAGAGGCGACGCCAAGAAAAGCAACGCAGCCCCCCCACCGCCTGTACTCTCCTGAGCGGACTTTGCCCAGGTTCTCGCCTGGGGCCTTGGGCATCAGATGGGAGTGCAGTTGAGGCCCAGGACCGCCCCCAGAGGCCAGGCACATGACTCACAGGACTCACAGGACTCACAACTCCTCCTAACTCCCCCACAGGGCCAGGAGGCTAGGGGACCCGCGCCCCCTGTGTTGACGGGCCAGGAGCGCGGTGAGAGTGTAGCACCGTGCACTCAGCAGTACCAGCAGCACCAATTAGCTCAGAGCCCAGAGTCAGAAGTCAGAGCCCCAAACATCAAACATCTAACGCCAAAACTACAACTAGCATCTAGCATTCGCCCATCAGTACAAGCACCGGTTCTGCAGCATCATCATCATCAGGGGGGGGCAGAGCTCCTTATTCAGCAGGAGATTCTAGGAGACTCCTACAGACTCCCACAGACTCCCACAGACTCCATTCTTCACGTGGTTCCCTCCAACCGAGTCGCAGTAACCCAGGAGCTGGCAAATCACCTAAGCCAACCCTAAAATGAGGACCAGAAACTCTACTCTAATCCAACCCCAGGAGAAGCCCTGGCCGCACAGCTCTGCCAAGAGACGGAAGGCGAAGCTATTTTACCCTCCAGTATTAGAGCTAGGGGGACCTTACCAAGGCCTAGGGCCCTGGGACGAGGAACATGCAGGGGCAGCGGGAGCGACTGGAGCAACCCCAACCTTCCCGGGACAATACACCGATTTTAATGTGGAATTGCCAGCTCCCCCCTCTCCCAGCCCACCCCCCGACTGACATCAGGGGGAAGCCCCCTAGTTCCCCGAACCGAAATGTGCACAAGCCCAGGCTCAGCATTAAAGAACGCTCAAACTGCTCCATTGGGAACAGAGACATAAGAAGTTTTTTGAACCCCAAAACATCCTCCACCCCCACTTGTCCCAGGACTTCGGACAGCTTGCTTACTATCAAAGTAACGGAGGAAGAAGAGCTGAACTACTCAACACTTGAAAGCTCTCGGGCAAACAGGATACCCCTCTCACCAACAATACTTACCCTCCAGAGTGGCATGCGCCCTAAACCTTTGATACTGGACATGGCGGCACCTGGGCCCACCCAACCAAACATCATAGCCCAGACTCTTCCCCCTTCAGCGGACTGCCAGCGGAGCAGTCCTTCTGCAGCCACAGCGAGTATATATGTCACTTCAGACAGTTCCCTCGCCATCAAGAGAGGAAGCACAGCTCCCCCCACCATATCGATGCACACAGACTTGTTCTATGACTCTCCGGCCATTAAGGAAGGTGTAACCCGTCAATTATTCGACAGGACCCCAAAACCCCTACTGAACTCACCTAGATCGGGCCTCCCAGAAAATGATAAAACGGCCCTATCCCCGCCCTCTGATAGCGGCCTTGCAAACACTAACCATTTATCATTAATCAGTGAAGCCCTTGTCTCAATGACAGGAGCAGCGATAATGCACGCGGACAAGCTCGATGTGCAGATCAACATTCTACAAATAGTGGCGAATCTGATCTCGGGGATAGACTCAAAACTGGACAACTTGAACGCCCTGATACGCAGAGAGCAGGACAGCACACAATTCAAACAAGAGTCATGCAGTTGCAGCCCGATTCTGCACAGCTTAGAAAAACTTCCAAATATTATGACCACACTAATAGAGGACCTCAAGGGTGAAGCAAACAAAAAAAACGGTTTGAAGAGCATGCCTTCAATTACACAGGGTCCCGCCCTGGCACACTCCACGGATAACAGCCCGGCCATTCCCTGCCCAAGAAGCTCGGAAAAGCCAGTCCCCCTGGCCTCGCCCTCTGCTGGCGGCACAAGACCAACCCTGACGAAGGCTGAAAGTCAGGTCCACCAACTAACCCTCAAGCCGTCCAGCCCAGAGTCACAAAACCTGTCAAGGAAAAACAAGAAAAAACTAAGAAAACTCAACAAGGAGAAGAAAAATAATGCATACGCCACCAGCGTTATTCACAATTGCTTACGACCTAATAAGCAGCCTCCTGACAACATCATCATAGACGAAACATCTAACCTGGCAGCCCCCATGCATACAGCAGAAGTCACAGGACCATCGACTGAAAACTTAGATTCCTTTACTTTAGCCCAGGACCCAAGCTTGCTAGCTCCGCCCGTGGCTTCTCAATCTGCGACAGCGCGAATAACACAAAAACATGCGCATGAATCGCAGGCAACCACCCATGATGAAGCCACGCAACACCTGCAGGAGCCTCGCCAAACAAGTCTTGAGAACCCAGCGCAAACCAAGTTTACAATGAGCGAAGCATTAGCCTCCGATAACCCAAAAACTATCAATGTCACCATCGGAGATTTTCAGAGCGCCCCCTACGGGCCAATACCCTTTAAGCCGGAGCAAGCCGTCGATAGGCAATGGAATAAGAACTGCTCCCCCAGTACAACGCCCATGGAGGCACCTCAACCGACAACAGGACCAAACCAGCAGACAAATTCTCATCAGCCCGGCTTGACATTGATACCTTCAATCGAAACCCAGGGCAAAATTTGGCTTAAAGAGGCCAGTGCAAGCCAAGCAAATGTAGAGGACCGGAAAATACTGTTATATCCAGAATACACCTCGCAAGGAAAATGGGACATCCTCAACCGAAGTAACCTCCTAACACTCTGTGCAAACCTGCCGGGATTGGAAGGTATAAAAACCAAAGACATTGAAACCATCTCTTTCCTGCCCCCGGACGTAGAAGAAAAAAATGAAACAACGGAATTAACTTTCACCAGACCAGACCTGGCGGAGGCACTGAGGAGCCAACAACTACTACTAGAAAGCTGGGGCATAAAGATAAAGGCAAAGCCGACCCAAAAATATCCCTCAATTTTAAAAGCATCGATCCTACACTCTAAGCCGGTCAATCAGGTACAGGGCATGGTTGACTCTACACTTACAAACGCTCCTTCCACCCATCGGCAAAAAATTGAGTCCGTCCTCCAGGAGTGCAAAGGTAGCATAAACAACAGCCCAATCGATGGCACCCCAATTAAGATCACAACAAACCTTACTCAAGGAAAACGATTGTGCACAACTAGGGGTCATTCATGCAACGACTGGTCCTGGCTGTCATCTGCACTAAATCCCAGTTCCTAATACAGCTCGCCTCGCAAACTTAGCTCGAACATCCCAACATGCTGCTAGCGAGCGAGAAAAAAATCTAAAGAAAAAAGAGAAATTCACCGAGAGCTTAAAAATATTAACGTGGAATGTCTCAGGACTCAAAAAGCTGCTAGTAAGCCCAGCTGCGGTGAAATTCTTGGAGGAAGCTGACATTATTTGCACTCAGGAAACCTGGCTGACCCAACCACTCTCGCTAAGAGGATATGCAGAATACAGTAAAGCGGCTAAAAAGTCCAACATATTCGGAAGACCATCAGGGGGAAAGTGCGTCTACATAAAACACGCCTTGAACATAGAATTCTTGGAATTACATAATCTACCAGACACTCTACAGGCGGGTATTCTGAAATTCCCCCACTCCACCAACGGAATTCCACCAATACTACTAATCAACATCTACCATAATTTGCAGGAGAATACTTCCAACTCGCTCATACTCGCAAATCAATTAGAAACTTTACTGTTAGGTCATCCATCATTAGACTGCATCATCCTCGGTGACTTTAACATTCATAACATAGGGGTTTCAACCAAGCAAAAACAACATCGCGCGGGGACCGACGCACTGAATGAATTCTTAAACTCTCACAAACTGGCGACGGCCCACACATTGCTCTTAAAGAACACCCCAGGAGCCTTGATCGGTCACACGTACAACAACCAAACGACGATCGATTACATCATCTTAAGCGATAACCTGCAAGACAAAATGATAAACTTCATGGTTCACCAACGTAATGATAGCGATCACGCAGCCCTAACAATAACCATGAACTTATTGGTGCAATCACGATATCAGCTCACATGCGTGGGGGCATCGGACGGCCAAGAATTAACAAAACTGCCCAGAAGAATAAAATGGGGACAGGTAGCCACAGCAACCTTTAACAACTGGGTAAACAGGTGGGCAGGCTGGCCCCCACGCAAATACAACCAGGAGATAATAGCTACATGGGAAGGAATCACCTTGACCCTAGCGGCAGAACTCAGGGGAGGTGGGGACAAACCAAGGGCAATCCACTGGCACCCACCGACTACATTCGGATTCAACGCAGAAATTAAAACCAGCGCAAAGGATTTAAACAAAAAACGAAAACCC
Source organism: Lissotriton helveticus (assembly GCF_964261635.1). Lineage (NCBI taxonomy): Eukaryota > Metazoa > Chordata > Amphibia > Caudata > Salamandridae > Lissotriton > Lissotriton helveticus. Next base: position 1,461,327,918 of record NC_136059.1, read on the forward strand.
TACAGTAAAAACCGCACAACCAAAAACAAAATCCAACTGCAAGAGGTCGCTAAGAGCCACTCCATAAAAGTGTGGGCTGCAAAGCGTAATCATTGCGAGGCTCAGTGGCTGAAAATTTTCGATCTGTTGAGCCCTGGAAAATCACAAGAGTTCTGGAGTTACATCAGTCATCTTGGTTGAGGTACAAATCATAGAGAAAACTCCCTTGAGGCATCTGTCTGGGTCTGCCATGTAAAAGCGCTTTACAAGGAAGAAGGACTAACTACCCAGCCTCACAACACGACCCCACAAAAACTGGACCCGGCTTTAACTACTAACACAACATCCCCTCCCGGAAAAGCTCTAGGGTCCAAAATATAACAAAAAAATCAGAACAAACGGCGCACCGGGCCCCAATGGTCTTCCAGGCCACTTATTTAAATCAAACATCGAATTCTGGTCTGAAAACCTGACCTACTTATTTTCTGACTGTTGGCTGTCGGGGGCTGTGCCTGACTCATGGCGAGGCTCGCTCCTGCACCCAATTCATAAGAAAGGGACCAAATCAGACCCAACAAACTACCGCATGATCGCCCTGTTGGACATCGGGGGTAAAGCGTACGCAAGCGCCATCTTGAAAGACCTTACAGACTGGGCAAGCGAAGAAAACCTCCTGCCATTCTGTCAAACCGGTTTCAGACCAGGGTCCTCGACTGTGGACAACATCACAGCCCTCTCTTACCTAATCAATCGAGCACGGCTGTGCAAAAGTCTCCCCTTATTCGCCTGCTTCATCGACTATTCTGCTGCGTTCGATGGAGTAGACCGTACCATTTTATGGAGAAAGCTGGTCCATTGGAACATCGATCCTTCCCTGCTAAGAGCGATACAATCTCTGTACCAAAACACCTGGGTAAGAATCAAACTTTCAAACGACTCTGCAACTGACAAGATAGACGCGAATCGTGGTTTAAAACAAGGGTGCGTGTTGGCGCCCCTACTGTTCAATTTATATACAGCAGACCTGGAGACAGCCCTGCTGGGGGCTACCCTAGCAACACCAAAGATCGGGGCAACCAAAATACACTTCATGCAGTACGCAGATGATCTCGTAATTCTGGATCACACAAAAACGGGACTCCAAAAGGCTCTCACCGCCCTGGCAATATATAACAACTAAAACAGGCTGGTAGCAAACCCGACTAAATAAAAAATAGTCATTTTTGGGCACTACCCCAAAAAAAAAGAGCAAAATGGAGCCTCGGCCATTTAACTTTGGACAGTATCCAGAAATACTTATACTTAGGGGTCTCCTTCCATGAATCGGGGCTGTGCGGTACCCACTTAAAGAAAATACAGGGTAAAGGTAAGTCCATCACCTTTGCCCTATGTAAACTACAAGCCCTTATACACAGTCCATCAGCAACGGCCATCCAAAGAGTCCTCAAGGCCAAGTTAATCCTGGCCCTTAACTACGCACAACAGGCGTATCCAGGCAAATTAAATAAGGAGCTGGAAAAAATCCATTGTGGGGCATACAAGAGACTGTATCACCTGCCGAAATGCACAAGAAACACTCTAATTCGCCTGGAATTCTCCCTTAATCAACAAACTCTGGAAGAGATGGCAGCCCTAAGTAAATATTATTACCTCACAACAGCGGCACGCGATAACACACTGAAGGCCGTCCTGAAACATATTCTCACTGAACCAGGGAACCCCTGGTCAGCTACCATCGAAGCTGCCATGACGCAATTAAACCTGGCGATCGAGTCGTGGAACCCAGACCTCGTCAACTACACGACCATCAAACATGCGATAAAGAGGCAAGTGCGCGCACGCTCTCGGGAGTTGGACTTGAAGTCCCTCACGAAAAGAGCCTTCCACGAGTCCCTATGCTTGCCACATACCACGCACAATCCTCGAAACCATCTCACGCAGGCAGTGGGCCTCCCAGCTCTCCACAAGATTCTCGCCTACAGACTGCACCCCCTGCCGCTCAATGAACTATACCATCCGGAAAATGCAGGCACAGGAGTTTGGGATTGCAGACTCTGCAACTATAAACGAGAGTCATTGGCCCACTTACTGTTTTGCTGCCCCGCCTTACGTGCACCCCGCACCCTCTACCTTAGGCCCATTCTTAGGGATGCCGGGACACGAACAGCCAAGGAAGCAATCCATCATCTATACACCTTCAGCATAGTAAAACAGATGGCCTCATTCGGAAAATTTATACAACAGACTCGGCTCGAGCTGATGGCTGCCAAGGCCACGCAGGAATAGAGACTTTGTCGTGGGACACCTGGTGGCCCCCACAGGTCCCCGACCGTGTGTGTGCTTATGAACTTTGGGAACTTCTCACAAATGCTTGCCTACAGAAACTTTGTGTTTTTTTTAAAACTTTTGTAGTTTTATACCTTGGTTTTAATGTAATGGTTTTAAGTAACCACACAATAAAGTTATTCATTCATTCATTCATTCATTCATTCATTCCTTTTCCATATATTCTCTGTTCTTGAGTGGCTTGAACTGTTATGTGTCTGAGGTAGACCCACATAGAACCATGGCTATATTTTCTAATTGTCATGTTCTCTTAAGTTGCCTTCCCCTTTACACAATAACCTTTTACACACATTTGCGTGTGTGACAATGTTGTATTTGTTTCTCTGAAACTGCTTCACATACTGATTCTGCTCGCCTAACATTACCATGATTACCATATTTCCTTGAACACTACGGACAAGGTCTCAACACACATTGAGAAAATGTCGTTCTATTTTTCATCCACAGGGAGACATGGCTATCTATATACTAAAAACATAAATAGACATTTGACCACCTTCAGTGCACTATTATCTCAGAGGCAATTCTCTATATTACCCCAGGGGTATAAGAATAGCCCAGGCTGTTCTCAGGCAGAGTGACAGAGCTACTACAAACGTTTGGTGACCCGGCATTGTCTCATTTCGATGACATTTATTTGATGGATGATGACCTTATAGAATACATGACAAGACTGGATGGCATAATATTGGGATTTGGTCACATGGATCACAAGTTGAATTTAAAAAAATCAAAAATTGCCCACCTCAATGTCCCTTTTTTGAGATATGAGTTGTCATGTGAAGGCAAAAGCCTTGCGGGACACTTCCTAGAGAAATGTGCACTACTTCAACCACTGACAACACTGAAAAGCCTTCAATCCAGTTTGGAATTTCTGAATTTCATACATTCCAGATAACACAGAACGGATTAAACCATTCTAAGAGTTAATGCATCAGGATTTTTTGAGTATACTTTGGACACAATAACATACAAACATTTTACATTCCGCACAAGCTGACATGATAGCTTCCAAACATTTACACATGTGTAAACACAACAAACCTGGTGATCCGTTTTATCGCAGGGTCATAAGGATGTACATAGGCGATGTTCAATTGTGGTGACACTGTACTGTATACATAGGTGATGTTCAATTATGGTGACACTGTACTGCTTGCATAGAAATCGCATTTATACACCAATGCTGAAATTAGTTTTGAGTCTACTAAAAAGATACTGACAGCAGTACATACTACAGCAGTAAAAGAGAGAGACTTGGCTCAGGGTAAAAGCATAATTGTTGTGACCCTGGTGCCGACCTTAGAGGCCATCACTCCAAATGCCAAGGATTTACTATATTGCTTAGCAGTCCATTTTTTAATTTTAAAAAAAATGTTATTGAAGAGGATTTGCAAACATAGTTTCATCATTATATCATACCTATACATCTGTAATATCTAAAATATTCAAAATATATATCTTAGATCACCAAAGCAACATTATATAATCTCAACATAGAAGGGCCAAAAGAAAACGAAAAATAGAAAGATACAATAAAGTGAAGTCGAAATCAGAAGAGAGACACAGGCTGTGACATTATATCGGTCCGATCTACAATCCACCTTTATCTATGTGATAGTTAGCTCTGTGGTGATTGGATCAGCAATCCATCTTTTAAGCGGAGGCCAGATTACGTGACCCCTTTTTCGGGCAGCCCGACCTTTACATTTATAAAGTTCCTTTTCCAGATGATATATAGCCAGTAAACGGCTGATCCATGCTTGAAATCGTGGGGGTTCTGCATCTTTCCAGTAGTTCGAAATTAAAAGTCTCATTACCGCAATTGCAATAAAGATAAATGTACTCGCCTGGTAGCCACATTGTACATTTTCGTCATATCCTAATAACATTAAAGTGGCAGATATTTTAACGGGATGCTCTACAGCTGCTGTCAAAAAGATTCCAGTTGTTTCATTACTATATTCAGTTGACTGCAGCTATAGAACAGTGTATTGTATCTGCAGGTCCTTGCCTACATCTAGGGCACTTGTTATCATAAGGGCAAGATGGCGGCTGATTAGAGCGGCCGTTTCACTCCTCTCTGACCGCTCTTTGACTGCTGACATGGAGAAAGCGGCAGCGAGAAGCCGGCGATCATCGTAAATGCTTGCTGACGGCGACGGCTCTAAGATCGAAACGGCAAAATTTTCCGGCCGAAACTTGAGCTGCGTGTACTGTGTTTGCACTGAGTATCCGACCACAGGGGATGGATTTTGGTGTGCCGATACTAATAACACCAAGGACTTCACCAAAGCCAGGACCCACCCTGCTACTCTGCCGTGGTGAACTGGCAAGAACGCTTCGGGCTTACATGGCGATCTCGGCGTCCCCTGGCGTGGGTAAAGATCACCGCCTGCAATGCTCCCGTTTTTGCTTGGGGCATCTGGCGACTATGGCTCCGAAAATTCCTGTGGCTGTGGGGGTAAAAACAAAGACACGCCTGGGTCTAGCTGTGGGAGCCTCCGCCAAGGTGAACACCACACCAAATCCAATTACAAATGTGCTTGTGTACCCTCCAAGCAAGACAGGTTCCAAGAGACAGATAGGAAACCTGCAAACCAAATCGGAGGAAAAGAAATCCCGACACAGAGTACCACCGAGCTTGGAGCCCACTGTTCTAGAGATGCTGCGAGCAACCCCGCAGCATAAGATATTGAATGAAGGTGTGGGTGCAGGTGTGGCAGAAGGTGAGCAGCTTCAGGGGGGAGTATGGATAATGGAAAAGTTATTCGGGGGAAATATGTTTTGAATTCGCCAGCTGTAGAACTGCCCCCAAACGACAGTGCAGCCACAGATGACATGCTGACAGGGGAAACATCCTTTACAACAAACCTTTTACAACGCAGTGCTTTTACAACGCAGGTTTTACAACGTAAACCATTACAACGCATTGTGCTGGGGGGCGCTCTAGGATAGGAAATAGATTTAATTTACTATCCAACACCTTCCCTAGTGTCCACGGGGACTGGAGTTGGAATAGTAAATTAAACTATTCACTATCCAGCACCCCAAAGCGCTATGCGTTGTAAAGGTTTGCATTGTAAAAACTGCGTTGTAACAGCATGCGTGGTAAAAGCATGCGTTGTAACGTCATACATCCTGCTGACAGTATCATCAGAGTGAAAACAAATCATACAGGCTGTCGCTCAGCATAAACCCCCCCCCCCTGTTTGGAGCTTGCAGAGGGAACAGCAGCTAATATCCAGCCTATAGCCACTGTAGAAGACGCAGAAATTCCTGAAGTCCCTGTGAAACTAACGCCCAATAATCCAGCTGTGGTACAGGGAGGCTTAGGAGCAGGGTCAGAAAACTATGCTGTATCTTCTAATCATAGTGATCAGGATTTCTATTCATTTTCAGATGGTATCTGGTCACTATCCGGCTCTCCCTCTGAGTCTCAGGAAGAGTTTAGTGATGAGAGCTCTGGTTCAGGCGACAAGAAAAAAGACATAACGGATACAATTAGCAAAACAACAAAACGAATATCACACCCAAGCCCACAGAAGAAAGCTCTAAGGTGGGATTACCTGGGAGCCGGGTTATCCAGCACAGCCAACACGAATACAAGGATACCAACAGCAGCGGGTCAATCCTCGGCTACCCCTCCAACCTTGGACACGTCATACAATGTATTCTCTCTCATCGAGAAGAGACACGGCAAGACAGCAAGCGGGCGCAAAAAACAATGCGCAAAATTCAAGGGGCAGTTAGAAAAGTTGCCAAATCATGCGTGGTAATCAATGAGAGACTTACAGCCTTGGAAGCTCGGACCGAAAAGCTGGAGACCGATGTCACCACCACACGTACAGCCACCATAGCACACGAGGCGCAACTCGTCGATATTCAGTGGAAGATCGAGGATTTTGAAAATAGGTCACTCCGTAACAACTTGCGCGTTTTGGGGGTTCCGGAGGGAAAAGAAGGGGATGACACTAGCAAATGCATGGTTGATGTCTGTAGGAAGGTGGATACCTGACTATGGTTACCCCAGATTTTTTGCCTAGTGTTTAGCTGGTTTTTTACTTAGTTGGCCTGGGGTCCTGCTAATCAGGGCCCCAGGCTATCTGCTCTCTCTTTAAATGGACTCCTTGTACCCTAGGTACATCACCAATTTGGTACTGGACACCTTGTCCGCCCCTGTACAGTGCACTATAGGTGCCCAGGGCATAGGTGCATCCAAGGCCTACCAGGGGCTGCAGCATATCTTTTGCCACCTCTGGCTGGTACTTAAATCGACACAACTGGCTGATCACTCAGCTGGGGCAAGGTGGTGTAATCACCCCTTGATTAGATATAGTATACCTATATCTAAACCTATATCTGGACACATATATACCTATAAGTCACTCCTATGGCAGGCCTTAACAATCCTGAAGGCAGAGTGCTTTTTTATGTGAGATGGTGCTCTAGCATGAGCTGAGCCTGTCTGCAGTGTTCGAAACCATTTCCTTACTGCTGTTCCAGTGATACTGCCATACCATATACTCTTAAGTGCATTATAATCCTCGCGGTTAATGCTAACTTTGGTTTGGCTTTATCAAAACATGTCGTGTTTGGTGTCATACACTTTGGAATACTACCCCCTTGCCATTTCTGGCGACGGGGGTAGCATTCCACCCTTGTAGAGGAAGAAGACATGTTACTTTACTTAAAACGTGGTTAATCCTAACCAGAGCCTCAGCATCACAAAATGGATGCTGCTGCCCCGACACAAGTCTGACCTCCTGCTGCTGACCGAAACTTGACAGAGGAGGCCTGGACAAAGGGTTACCTGTCACAGGGAGGTGATACACCTCCCCAGACAGGAGATAGTGGATTGAAGCAGGGTGGGTTGAAAGAAACTAGACACTGCCTGGGGCACACAAGGTGTCCCATGCAAAATCCAGTCAAACCGGTTCTGGGGCACTCCAGCCCCAGCTCTGGTGCGAAACTGGACAAAGGGAAAGGGGTGTAACCACCCCCTTCCTGGGTCCCACCCATAGGAGGGACCTAGCAGGTAATCCAGCCCCTTGATTTGGAATAAAGGTAGGAGCTGTGCAGATGCACATCAGATTATCCTGACTGAAACTTATGAAACGAAACTCTGGACCCTTCGACATCCTACTTGACGTAGAAGACTGAAGAATCTCCCTTGTGGTCAAGGAGTGACCACCCTGTGCAAACAGGCACCATCCAGCACCTCGACATTTGCTTTGTTACAGTTCCCGCCAGAACTCAAGCAACAGAGATCAACAAGACCCAGCGTGCCTGCCTTCAAATAGCCTGATCCACAGTCCCTGCAAAGCTGAGACCCGTGGAGGCGACCTGAAGCGTGGGGCTGGCCATCTTGGAAAAACTACGAAGCGCTGACCGTGCAGCTTCCAAGGCTCCCTCGAAGCTGTGCATTGGATGTTAAGAAGCTCCAGCCCCGAGCAGCTTTTGCACCGAAGCTCACCCCTCCACACTCACTGAGTGCTGCGTGGGGCCCTTTTGCATTTTTCTGCTTGACGCGTTGGTCCGGTCGCTTGCCTATTGGCTAGCAGCCCCAGTACTGACGAACCTTTGAATTTGCTCTACTAGTCTGGTTGCTCCAGAATGGCCCTCGCTCCCCTGAAACGGAGCACCCGCTCTGACCTTGCTGGTCCGAGTAAGAAGCAATCTTCAAATCCTGCAAGGGTTGCCCTTGCCAAGGCTTGTTAACTCCGATCCAGAAGCCGACACCGCCGACAGCGAGAGCCTTTATGGGACAGCTCGTGATCCACTCCAGGACATCCTCGGTGCCCCAGAGTCCACGTGGCAGCGGAGACAAGCTTCGTGACAAGCACCTGATTGCGCCCGACATCGCCTGGTTCCTTCCTGGTTCCTTCCTGGTCACTGGCTAGTGACCCAGACTCTGTCCCCTCTGCTTTCAGGTACTCTACATCTTCGATCCACCCTTGGATCACACCGGACACTTCTCTTCTGGACGCCTGCAGCATCTTCATCTCCAGGCACCATAGATCTTCGTGACGAAACCCGACACATCTTTGCACCTGTGCACCCGCTTCCTGTGGGTGAGGTAACTCTTGAACGCCGGTGCTTCTGTAGTAGTTTACACCTCTAGTGTCTAAGTCTAAAGTTTTGTCCTTCTAGTCCAGTCGGAAGACTCTTAAAACTGTAACTCGATAACTTTTACGCACCATTGACTTTGCATAGGTGCATGCGTGTGCTTTTAGCGCTGCACCCGAATCCCACGGGCTACTCCCGTCCTAACTGCTGTTAGTCCAGTGTAGTCCCAGCAATTCCCAAGGCCCTAAGCCTTACCACTGATCGAATAGTGATACTTATACCACTTTTTTGATATATGGTTTGAGTGGCCACCGGCCCTATCCATAATTGTGCAACTTTCATATGTTATATTGTGCTTTTGTTTAAACGCTTGTTCTTCTTTACTCATAAAGAGTATTGGGGATTTTTCTGAGAATAAATACATATATTTTTATAATATATAACTTGTGTGGTGTCCTTTCATTTGATATTACAGGATTGCATATGGTAAAACAGCTGGCTTCACATGCCCTCTTGAGTTAAGCCTTTAAGGAGGCTTAGTCCATCCTATCTCTGCGATAGCTTGTCTACAAGGTTGACTTACAACCACCACCATAAGGGATCGTTTGGACTGATACAAGGTGCCCACAGAACTGTGGACATCATATACCAGGCCAACTTCTCACAATGTCTTGTCCAAAGCATTTCCAGAGCTTGGTGAATGGAATTGGGAACTGGAAATTCAAAGGGTGCATCATGTTCCCTTTAACTTTAAATCACCTCAAAAACCTGATACCAAGCCTCGAGCAGTGCTTATATATTTTGGCAACTATCTCCTTCGCCAGGCAGTGTATGATGAGGCAAAACCTACAACAAAACACAGCGGCGGGGACTATTCCTTCTTTGTACAACCTGACTATTGCCACTACACTGTTGAAAGACGCTGGCGTCTTCGGCAAATGATCAAATCAGTACAGGATTGCGGGGGGGCAGGCATTCCTTCTGCATCCTGCTCGGCTGAAAGTAATTAAGGGGGAACATGTTCGATTCTTTACTTCTGAAATTAAAGTACAGGAGTATTTGGAAAAATTGAGATAGAACTGTCAGATTGAGGGCATATTGTAAGATTATGGATAAGATTAATATGGTGTTTATCCCCGTATCTCTCTAATGTATCTCTTTATTATATCAGATATATTCGGCATTAGCTCTTTCCTACATTACTTATATATTTCCTTCTGCTTCCTCGCTGTCCTTTAGCTTATTTTACCTTGGTCAGAGAGGAGTGACCATCGCAGGAGACTACTACTAGTCTCAATGCCTTTGTGTAAGGGAAGGGTGAGGGGGGATGGGAGGGAGGGCTTCAGGGGGGTGGAACGGGCAGGGAAGCACGGGTGAAGGGTGGGGGGTGTGAAATGGGGGGTGGCGGGAATGGGTGAAAAAGAAAAAATGGAAGAGGATGTTTGCACAAATAAATTTAGAACAGTTTGTGTCAGAAAAACAGTAGGGTCAAAAATCCAGAATTTTACGAAATGGCTAAAATGACTATATGTTCTCTAAACGTTGGGGGTCTCAACGATAGAGCCAAAGGCAGAAACGTTGCAGAGATGTTAAGAAGCTTCAACCCTGATATTATATGTCAACAGGAAACACATATCCCATGGGCGAGACGGGACATACTGGCTATAAGGGGTACAACCTCGTGATATGTTCTACCCAGTCCTCAACTATTAGAGGAACAGCAATCCATATCAAGAATAGGTTGGGGACACCCATTCGTACACCGGGGGACAAATCAGGAAGGTGGGCGATGGCCCAGCTCTCTATAGGAATTAATATCTGCACTGTATATGGGTCAAATGAGGATGATCCCCAGATTTTAAATATTCTGGAAATTGAGGCAGCATTATGGCCAGGCCCGTTTATATTCTGCGGGATTTTTAATATTCATTATGAGAAAATGTTTGACAGCACTCAAAGGTATCAAGGTAGAAAACCTTGTGTCCATTGTGCTCTCTCTGCTTTACAAACTAGCTATGACCTATATGACGCCTGGGGAGCTTTACATGCAACAGACCCTGGGTATAGATATTATTCAAACCCCCATAAAAAAAATTACAGACTTGATTATTTCTTTGTATCTTCCCCTCTCATCTTATGTGTTGAAATAAAAAAAATCCCGAAAATACTTCCGGATCATAACCCTTTAATTTTGGGTTTAGCACTTCCAAATCTACAATATACGAATGTACGAATGTGAGATGGACGTTTGACAGGTTATTATTGTATAATGAAGAGTATATAGAGCATGTTAAAAAATGGACCTCTAATTTTTATGATTATAATCAATATAGTTCTTCCCGCAATATAGTTTGGGACAGCTATAAAGCTGGGCTTCGGGGCGAGACGATAAGCTTTGTAGGGAAGACCAGGAAACAAGAAAAACAGGAAATTAATGCATTGGTGTCTAAAGTGGCAGAACTAGAAAGTGAATATACTGGGGCAGTCAGGCGTAAACAAGAGGGCGCCGAAAATACAATCCGCTATAATATCGCAATCACTAAAGCTGAAATCAACAACTGCTATGTTAAGAAGGGAGCAGCTATGTATCAGACATATAAATCAGAAGGGTACGAGTATAGGGAATCTGTCAGTAAAGTTTTGGCTCTGCGCACAAAACAGAAAGCTGCTAAAAATAACATCCGATGTTTTTAAAAACGATAAAGTGCGATGGGCCAGGTACGTGACCCTACTGGGAAATGCCATCGCAATGGGGGCTGTAATCCCAGAAACATGGAAGGGAGCAATTATTATACCCATCTTTAAGAAAGGAAATCGGTCTCTCCCGGCCAATTATAGGCCAATAAGTTTGATTGCCACTGTCCAAAAAGTGATTGGGAAGATGGTGGTAAACAAACTGATGGACTGAGTTGAGGAGAATAATGCTTTGTCTCCCTACCAGGCAGGTTTCCGGTGGGCGACCAGCACGGTAGACCAAGTATTCCGTTTCACCATGTTGCGGTGGGGGACGGTTTTGCTTGGTGAGGGCAGCCTATATGTCGCATTTGTCGACTTGCGGGCTGCCTTCGACCTGGTCCCAAGGAGTAAACTTTGGTCAGTTTTGAACAGAACGGGGGTTCCACCCGAGCTGCTCACCTTGATCATGAGGTTACATGAGTGTAACTTTGCCAAAGTCCAGTGGGGGGTGAATGGGCAGTCTACCGCCAACTTCCCGGTTGAGCGGGGAGTACGGCAGGGGTGTGCAATGGCACCCTTGCTCTTCTCCCTATTCATTAATGGAATCCTGGGTAGGATGTTGGATGCAAGTGTAGATGCTCCCTCGTTAGCGGGCCTCAGGGTCCCGATCCTGATGTTCGCTGACGACACCTTAATTTTGTTTAAGACTCCGGCTGGTTTGCAGTGTGCTCTCAATATATTTGATGTTTTCTGTCAGGAGCACGGCCTTGAAGTTAATGTTAGCAAGACCAAGCTGATGGCTTTTACCCCAAGGTGTAGACCTCGCCCAAGGATTTTCCTGAACAACAGTGAGCTTGAGGTAGTTAGTGTTTTTACTTATCTTTGGGTTGAGATATCAAGTAAGCCTGGTTGGTCCCACCATATAGGAAAGGCGGTTTTGAGGCACCAGCAGATCTCGGGGTCATTACGGGTGGAGCAATCAAAATCCAAAACCAAGCCTATAAAACCAGTTCTTCTCATATACGACGCCAAAGCCATCGGGTCAGCCCTGTACGGGGCAGAAGTGTGGGGATTTGGACGGCTTCTCCCCCTGCAAACATCAGAGAACAGGTTTTTAAAGGGAATTACGGGGCTCCCACAGAGTGCGCCACTAATTCCGCTTGGTCTCGATCTAGGGAGGAGATCGGTCAGCGACCGAGCTCGACTACGGCCTATTCTTTATTGGAGACGCCTTTGGACCACCCCTGAGATTCGGCATTATGCCGACGGGTTTCTAGCCTTAATTAAAGCAGATACCTTCCATAAAATACCCTGGTTAAAGAGCCTCAGGGTTGCTCTGGGTGAGCTTGGCCTCCCTAAACTCTGGGATAATCCATCTGGGGAAGTATTTCCAAGCAAAAACAACATTAAGTCCCTGTATTGGGACTACATAGATGGTAGACTCTGGAGAAGTACAAAATCTGACACAATGGGTGGTAGATTTCTGGAATTTAAAATTAGTCCTGTATTAGAACAGTACTGGGACAGTATCACTGCCCCAATGGACAGGAAGTTATTTTTCCAGCTAAGGTCCGGCTCCCTTCCCCTGAGATCCCTGACGGGCAGATGGCGGAGCTCTAATATTTCATCCTGCCCAATGTGCGGTGCAACCAATGAAAGTATGGCCCACTTTTTATTTTTGTGCGCGGCATATGCCAATCCAAGGAGAGTATGGTTGGCCCCAGTTTGTCGAAACCTCGGGGCATTTAGCGGTGTTGAGGGGTTAAGAATTATTTGTACATCCACCTACATGCCTACTGTCCTGGGAACAGCAAAGTATTTGGGGTGGGCATGGTCCATTAGGCGGAGGGCTATATCTTTTAATGCAACCTGATATTGTTTTAAAATTTTTATTAACCTCCCTATTTGATGAAGCTGCACAACTGTTTTAAAAATACTTATATGCATGAAATAATGTTTTTAACTAATGTGTTTTTTAAATGTTTGTTTGTGCTTTTATGAGTATATATCTCGAATAAAGCTTTATCAATCAATCAATCAATCAATCAATAACATAACAGAGATTAAGAGTAGTGATGGGGTTTCTCACACAGCAAGCAAGGATATTATAAGAGTATTCGAGAAATGTTATCAAGATTTATATGAACAAGGGGACACAGAGCCTATGCCAGATAGTGATACTGAGTGTATTCTAGGTAGTCGCCGTAGACTTACTGCAGAAATGTGTCAAGAGCTAGATAAGGAAATAACGGAAGCTGAGATACACGCTGCTTTGCAAACGATGGCAAAGGGGAAGGCGACAGGTCCAGATAGGATTCCCCTGGAGCTATATAAAATGTTACAAAAATAATTACCCCTATATTATTAGATCTATTCTTAGGGATACAATATAATGGGTTTCCACCGGAGTCCTGGGAAAGGGCTGATATAGTCGTGCTTTAAAAAAAAGGGAAGCCGGCAAATAATCCTGACTCATATAGGCCTATATCGTTAATGAACACGGATACAAAACTATATTCAAAAATCTTAGTTACCCGCTTAGGGAGGATCATAGCCCATTTTGTTTCTCCGTGGTAACATGGTTTTATACAATGCACTACCGATCATATTAGACGGGCGATTGCTTTGTTGGACATCACTGAGGCAACTGGTGAAAGGATGGCTATGATCCTCCTAGATGCGGAGAAAGCTTTCGACCGTGTTGCATGGCAATACTTATGGACAACTATGGCACAAAGGGGCTTTTGCCCTGGCTTTGTAACAGCTATCAAGGCCATGTATCATCGGCCGTACGCCAAATTGAATATCATGGGGGAAGAGTCCGCTTCAATAACAATGCGAGAGGGTGTCCCTGCTCGCCATTTCTATTTGCTATCTATATAGATATCCTCATCGAGCAGATTCTCCAGGACCAGACTATCACCCCAGTCCAATGTAATACCTTTGAGACAAAAATATTGGCATACGCCGATGACTTGGCGATAATAACAACGAAGCCAGATAAGGCGATAATTTGGAGTCAGGAACTAGCAGAAGAGTATGGCAGGAAATCAGGGTATCTTCTAAATGCAGGCAAAACACAGATTTTATGCAACAGCAACACTGGGTGTAATGATTTTCGGAAGCTGACTGAAGTAACCTATCTAGGTATTAAGATCACCAGAGATATAGATACCATCTGGAAAACAAACATGCAACCTATATGTGATAAAATCAGTATAGATCTTCAACGGTTGAAATGACTCCACTTATCTCTTATAGGACGCTATAACATCTTAAAAATGGTCATGTTCCCGAAAATCTTGTTTAGATCAATACTAAGCTTTATAGAAGAACAATAGCTAAGAAGAATAGATAGCATTTTTAGCTCTTTTGCTTGGAAATTCTCGAAAATTTGCCGATCTTTAAAAATTTTAACATTACTGCAGAAACGAGGAGGGTGGTCTGCCCCAAATGTCACATATTAATATTACGCCTGTTTTCTCCAGCAAATGGCATATGTAATTACGCCAGGCAGCAGGGGCAGGCAACATAATATAAATGACGATCTACCCTCAATCTATGAATTAGCTGTAGGTAATATTGCTCAAGGCATACTCTTTAGACAAATCGAGCCTAGCTACTACAAAAAACAAAATTCAAGGTATTGTTCACGGTTTGGAAGATTTGGAAAAAGATGCAGATTTTATTCAATATACCTATATATAGCAGATACACTCCGCTTTGGCGATCCTTAAACTCCTCTCCATTGCTATATGATAGAACAGCTTGGCAATGGGAGGAAAAAGGGATACTCATGCTGGGTGATCTATATAGTGCCGAACAAAGATTGCCTTTTCTGCAGCTTCAACAAAAGTACTGCTTATCAGATAATTCACTTTTTAAATATAATCAGATCACAAGTTACCTGAATAAAGTTATAAGAAAGGGACTAGCGCTTCATAAGATACCTTTAATTGAGATTATCTCCAATCCATTGACAAGAATAAAAAATATATATAAAGTCCTAATGAATACACTTCCAGATGATCTGATAGCGGTTGAGGCTAAATGGGCTATGAAGACTAGGAATCAGGATATTGATGTCTGCAGGTCTGGATCTGTCTAAAGAGATTTTTTTTGTGGCGAATTTAAAGGTTCAACATTATTACACACTTTACGATCTTTATTTTACCCCTGAAAAATTACATCGTTGGGGCAAAAAAGATTGCTTAGCATTCCAAATGCTAAGGATTTACATCCATGTTGGATACAGTCAGATAACTCTCTCACTGCATTAGACGTAGATTACAGATCTGATTCTACACTTCAAACACAAATTATTTTTGCAGTATGGACAAGAATATCCTCTGTTCAATGAAATAATGCTTCTAGATCATTAGGACTACATCAATTTTTTTTTTCAATTTAACAAAGCTTTATTCGATTTGTAAAACAGAATCATAAAAGCATACATTTAAAAACGGCATGATAAAAACTTCCAATACACATGGGATAGATGAAATTACAAAATGAGAAAAAAAAATGTAAAAAAATAAAAATAAAATTCTTTTTACAATGTTTTTTACAATACTAAAAGAGATATAAAATCCTTTTCAATAAGGGCGCTCTACTCCTAATGGCTTAATACATTCATTATATAACTACTGGGTACAATGTCTGGGCCTAATGAATACAGTTGTTCTATAATTACGTCAAATTCCTGAGTCTAACCATCTCTTTTAAATAGGTAGATACGACTTTGATGGCATGTGCGTTATCTAAAGTTTTCAGTTTATTATAGGCCCTTATGCAAGTTGGCAGGCCCCAGGTCTTTAGTAGAGGCTTCAGTAGTCTCTTCCTTAGATGCCGATAAAAGCTACAAAATAATATACAATGAATGTTGGACTGGTGTGAGATGTTGTCGCACGGCCAGATTTTTATATCCCTTGTCCAATCATTACACTGTGGGAAAGTAATTAGTCTGAAGAATGTATCCGTGCGGAAACGGGTCAAAAGCATGGCCCGTCAACAATAGTGGTTAATTGATTTTCTATCACCGTGCTTTTGCCCTTTTCTATCAGCCATCTTTTACTATCTAAGTGTTGTAAAAGCACTTTTTTCATACCAGATCTGGGCACGTCTCCATACTTACAGGATTGGAGAAGTATTCCGGGTGCCCAATGTCTTTAAACATTTCTCTTACATATTTGAGCCATTTAATATTATCAGACTTAAATTTTAGTCTAAACACACGGATGAGACACTGTGTTTATTGAATTTAATCTTGCTTTTTAATTTTCTTTTAATTTTTCAATTGCTTATATTTGAGTGAATACGTTTTTTACAAGTGTTATACAAATTTTAAAACCTGGTATACACAACGAATATAATGTACATTTTCTCACAAAAAATCTTTATTATTTACAAAACAGTATTTTCCAATAACCAATCAATCTTCATTCATCCATCAATCAAACCACTACAAACAACAAAGACACAACATGAATAATTCAATAATTGCTGGAATTCTAATATTCACAACAGAAGAAAAACCATTGTTTGTTTTATAACAAAATCAAATGAGCAGTTTTTTTTTGTCTGCGTAAATTATTAATTTCTCATCTTTTGGCTTATGAAAAATGTCTACGCGTTTCGAACTACCATTATTTCGGTGTTCTCATCAGGACCATATCTGTAATGGAAAAACAGATATTGTTTTAGGTAAGGGGTTCACTGTCACTACACTGCCTGTGCCCAATACTACAAGTTTCCTCACCTACCTCGCACTCATCAAAGAACGCTTGGTCTAAAAATAAAACACAAAGAAACCCAATCAGGAAATCATTGTTTCTGAATCAAATATATTCACCATTCAACAATCAACCCCACACATTTATCCCAATCACTTACTTTGAAGTGTTGATTGACCTGTACGAATCAGCCTGGCTCGTCACAATCTATATGGAAGAGGGGCGATACCATGCTAAAGTCATTATCACTGTCTTGTTTGTTTGTTTGGTTAAACCACAGAGGTTTAAAGCGTGGCGCTTACCTAATTGAGTGAGTCAGACGCGTTGTATTTCGTTTATGTTTTCGTCGTGACCGTGTTGACGTTCTATTAATAAAACCAAATGCAATATGTCAAAGCGCTGCTGTTGCTAATTGAATGGCAATGCCGATTACAAAAGTCTGAAAATTGTATACAAAAGGTTTCTTACTCGTGAGAAACGGACTGCGAGTGTATTTCATCCAACTCCGTCCCAAGGCTGACCTCGTTCCTATCACTTCCTGGTCCGCATAGGATCATGGGGAATGTAGTTCTCAGTCGTCGCGCTATTTGTTGTTTGTGGAAACTTTTTTTATTTCAGACTTTATTGTTTCCTCTGGCGGAGCCATGTCAGTTTTAACAATGAATGTGCTTTATTTCAACACATGTTTGGATAGTGGACAATTAATCGTGCATTTTGATTCACGCCTTTACTCAGATGGTATACCACTCTGTCTACTTTTCTAATGGTGTATTTGCTGATTGTGAGAAGTGTGTGGATAATTGTATGTCCGTGGTTTTCATTTCTTGGATTCTAGTGGTCGTGGTGAATCATTAACCCTTTTGGGGAGTCCATCTCTTTACAGTTTGAAAATTTCCGATAGTTCATTCAGTCCTGAAAAAGCTGTGTTGAACTTGACAATAAGCATTGCCTCTCTCTTTGTCAATTTTGCGTCCAGATCTCCGCCTCTTACATCATTTTCCACTTTGGAAATCACTGTCCACATCATCTCGCTTTCTTGGTGTTTTTTTTCTTTCCAATGGTTGACTAAGGGGGCGTTGACAACATTGTTTTTTATTCGCGATTTGTGCTGTTGGATCCTCACTCTTATTTCTTGATTAGTTTTGCCAATGTATAAAAGATTACATGGACATAGGATTCCATAAACCACATAGCGAGTTTTACAATTGGAAAACACATCATGTTTCCAATTGATTTTATTGTACGTAAAGACTTTCCCTTCCTTTGTGGAGTCGCAACATGAACAATTGCCGCATTTATGATGGCCTTGAATTGGGGGTAGACGTAACATTGTACGTAAGTCCGGATTTTTTGTTTGTGGTAATGCAGCTCTTACTAAGTGGTTGGAGACGCTGTAGTTTTTCTTGAATGCAAAAAGTGGGTCCTTATTGAATGATTGATCCAAATTTTTCAATAAATGCCAATTCTGTTTGACTACTTTTTTCAGCATATTTGAATTGGGACAGAAGGTAGATACAAACACCATTCTATCCATTGTCTTTTTTGTTCTTTTCTCTAGCAGACATTCTCTGGGCGTCCACCATGCTCTTTTTAATGATTTCTTGAGCAGTTTTTTAGGGTATCCACGTTGTTTTGTATTCGCAGTCAGGATTTCCGCATGTCTTTTGTATTCTTCCTTGTCCGTGCAGTTGCGACGGATGCGAAGGTATTGCCCATAGGGCAAGTTTTCCTTTAGGCTGCGCGGGTGGTTGCTCTCAAAATGCAATGCTTTGTTTCTATCAGTTGGTTTTCTGTATAGCGTAGTTGCTAAACCACCGCCTGAGGGATAAACTTCTACATCTAGAAATGGCATTGTGTCTCTTGAGTGGTCCAAGCTGAATTTAATGGATGGTGTTCTGTGGTTTATCCATTCATGGAATTTTAGCAGATTCTCTTCTGACCCAGTCCACACAAAAAAATGTCGTCTATGAAACGATACCAATATGTTATCCATTGTGCAAAAGGATTATTGTTGTACAAGAATGTATCTTCATATTTGGCCATAAAAAGGATGGCTAATTCCGGGGCAAAAGGACAACCCATGGCCATACCTCCTATTTGGAAGAAGAATTCCCCATTGAAATTAAAATAATTCCTCTTGAGGGCAAATTCTGCCCGTTTTTTTATGAATGAAGTTGGCACCTTGTGTGGTCGTTCCCGCTCATCAAGATAGGCTTCCAGGATATTAATGCCTTCATCTTGTGGTATTTGAGTATAAAGGGACGTAATGTCCATAGTAACCATCAGATGAGCATTTTGGTCGAATTGGATGTTTGAAAGCTTGTTTAGAAAGTCACTTGTATCTTGTAAAAATGATCTGACTTGATGGACAAAAGGCTTCAGAAAGAAATCCACAAATTTAGAAATTGGCTCTAATAGGGATCCGCACCCTGATACTATCGGGCGGCCAGGAGGTGAAGTTGGATCCTTATGTATTTTAGGCAATACATATAATAGAGGTATTCTCGGATGTTTTGTTTTTAGAAATTCTAATTCCTTTTTTCCTAGGAACCCCTGTTCAGAACTGGCATCCAGGAGAGCAAATAGTTCACTTCTTAAGTCGGAGGTCGGATCTTTTTTAATTTTTCTGTAGCATGTTACATCCTCCAATTGTCTCCTGACTTCTTGTATGTATAATTCTTTGTCCCAAACCACTATTGACCCGCCTTTATCGGCCTGTTTTATGATGACCGAAGTGTCTGTTTTTAAATTGGTCAAGGCCACTGTTTCTGCTTTCGAGATGTTGTATTTGATCCATTTTTTCTTTTCTTCCATTTGGGTCACAGCAGATAATAAAGTGCGTTCAAATGTAATCATTTCTTTAGGAACTTTGTTAGTCGGGGGGCAAAATGTTGATTTGTTACGTAAACCAGTTGTCTCTAATACCGGTTGATAGGCGTTATCTGCAAAAAATTGTTTTAACCTCAATTTCCGAAAAAATTCAATCACTTCAGTTTTTAATTTGATGAAGTCCGTGTGTTTAGATGGAACAAACGTAAGTCCTTTCTTCAGAATAGACTCTTCATCTTTTGTAAGTATTTTTTTGGACAAATTGAATATGGGTGATGGGGCTAACTCTTGTAATTTTGCCGCCTCGTTGACATTTCCCATGGTTGCGGGGTATTCCTTGTTTTTCCTCGTTGTTTTGTTTGACCTCTGCCTAAAAAAGGTCCTTGATGTTGTTGCTGAAATCCTTGCTGTTGTTGTTGGTGGCCACCTCTCCTGTTGTAATTGCCTTGGTAGGTTGAATTGTCTCCTTCACTTGAGCTTCCCGATGATGATGTGTCTGAAAAGGTTATGAATTTGTTATAGGATCTGCCCTGATATTGCTGTAGATGTCTTTTGGATTCTGGTCTCGAGTAGAAATCCGCCTGGAGGAAAGGATACACTTTCTCTAAATTGAAGTTGTTCTTATCCTTCTCAAATTGTGTAGTTTTTTGATTAACCGTGTAATCTTTAAACTCTCCAATATCCTTCTGGACTTTGTCCAGTAGCGCTTTTGGCATCCGTGATTAATTGATTCGTAGAGATTGCAGTTTCTAATGCTTGAATTTCCTCTAGTTGTGTTTTTGATAACCTTTGAGCTGTTTCTATGGTTAATACCATAAGGTCCCTACTGCATTTGGTCTCTATATAACTATAACCATTTTTATATATGGGATCCTCCGTGAAGATGACCGGAATATTTTTTACCTGTAGGCCACCTGGGATAGTTCCACTTTTCAAATGTTGTAAAAGAAAATGGCCGTGAAGGTCCGTCCGGATTTGTTTCTTTTTTAGCCTTGTAAGTTTGTCTATTTCATTTTGGTTCTGAGCTGAGACGCTCAGTGATGCGGAAACGAATAAAGGGGGGGCAGCTAGTAAATTTCTTATGTGTTCCTCACTGTACGCAAATGCTTCATTCTCAGACATACTATGAAAAACCTTTCTCACACACTCTTACCAGATTAACACACATGAATAATGATAGCTAAGTTCAGCACCTCTTTGTCTACTGACTAGCTGATCACCGAGCCAAAAAGGCTCACAATCCTTACTCAGCTATTTCTGCTGGGAAAAAGGACCACACAGACTATCGTCTGCCATTAACAATGAGAACAAAACCACTGGGTATGGGCTCCCACCGGCATTGCTTGCCACAAGCATATAATGAACAAAAAAAGTGCGAATGCCGCTAATTTGAAGATCAGACTTAAATTTTAGTCTAAACACACGGATGAGACACTGTGTTTATTGAATTTAATCTTGCTTTTTAATTTTCTTTTAATTTTTCAATTGCTTATATTTGAGTGAATATGTTTTTTACAAGTGTTATACAAATTTTAAAACCTGGTATACACAACGAATATAATGTACATTTTCTCACAAAAAATCTTTCTTGTAGTATTGGGCACAGGCAGTGTAGTGACAGTGAACCCCTTACCTAAAACAATATCTGTTTTTCCATTACAGATATGGTCCTGATGAGAACACCGAAATAATGGTAGTTCGAAACGCGTAGACATTTTTCATAAGCCAAAAGATGAGAAATTAATAATTTACGCAGACAAAAAAAACTGCTCATTTGATTTTGTTATAAAACAAACAACGGTTTTTCTTCTGTTGTGAATATTAGAATTCCAGCAATTATTGAATTATTCATGTTGTGTCTTTGTTGTTTGTAGTGGTTTGATTGATGGATGAATGAAGATTGATTGGTTATTGGAAAATACTGTTTTGTAAATAAGAAAGATTTTTTGTGAGAAAATGTACATTATATTCGTTGTGTATACCAGGTTTTAAAATTTGTATAACACTTGTAAAAAACATATTCACTCAAATATAAGCAATTGAAAAATTAAAAGAAAATTAAAAAGCAAGATTAAATTCAATAAACACAGTGTCTCATCCGTGTGTTTAGACTAAAATTTAAGTCTGATCTTCAAATTAGCGGCATTCGCACTTTTTTTGTTCATTATATGCTTGTGGCAAGCAATGCTGATGGGAGCCCATACCCAGTGGTTTTGTTCTCATTTAATATTATCAGCACCGTCTAAAGCCAGGCAGTCCTTTATAACTTCTCTATTCAGACTTGTCTCCGGATTTACCCAAACATTGTGCCAGAGCAAAACTGGTGAAGATTTTATAGTATCCAAGATGTATGGGAGACCTAATTGTTTGTGCACAACGTATGTGGCTGTACTCTTAGGGGTTGCCAATAAGTAGCGTAGAAAAAAATTCTCAGAGCGTTGTATAGAATCCGCGTGCTCAATCCCCCAAAGACCAGCTCCATATGTGCCCGTCGATGTACATTTGACTTTGTAGATCTGTAGGAGTTCTCCAACGGGTCTACCTCCCAATCTTTTAGCGAAATTGGTCAGAGCTCCCGTAGCCCTGGAGAACGCTAGATGCCTTGCACTTACGGCCGCCTGCCATGTACCCCTTCTGTCGAAAATAATACCAAGGTAGGAAAACCTATCTATATTCTCCACCTTTCTCCCCTCCAGGAAAAGTGGGCATGGTGTACTTTTGTTCCCTGTTCCACAGGACATGGTGTAAGTTTTTGAAACACTTATGCGTAGACCTCTGTATTTCATAAAATCTGAAAATTTACCTACCGCCCTTTGCAGACCTACCCTTGTCTCGGACATTATTGCAGCATCATCTGCATATATAAGTATAGGTATTGGCGTCCCATTTACTGTAGGGTAGTCATGATATACTTCATTAAAGTATTGGCCAACCGTATTAATGTATAGGATAAAGAGCAGGGGTGCTAGAATGCACCCCTGTCTTACTCCTCTGTGAATCTAGAAAATATCGGAGCACTCACCCCTCCTACCATATCTGACTCGTGCTCCTGCCCCCCTATAAAGTTCTTTTATAAACAGGATGATATGTTTATCCAAACCGATCTCAGAGAATGCGGAACTTAAATCCACGAAAGTCACGAAAAGATTTCCTTTTTTAGCCTGGGTGTATTTGGCTATTATTAATGCCAGATTGAGTCCCTGCTCTATTGTGCCTTTACCTGCTCTAAAGTCATAATGTAGGTTTGATATGACGACGTGCTCATCCGTCCAAACCTGGATTCTGTTTAGAATGATCCTCCCGGCAATCTTCATCAGGCCATCGAGTAGCGAAATTGGACGATAGCAAGTGGGGTCATTTCTGTCCCCTTTTTTGAAGATCGGTACAACGATGGCCTCTGGCCAGGTTGAAATGAATCCGGTGATATTTGTGGAATTGAGCATGTTGGTGAGCATAGGTGCCCATAGATCGATCTCTGATTTAAATACATCTATAGGGACACAGTCCGGTCCAGGTGCCTTCCCTGAAGAACTTTCTTTCAGTGCCCTGATGACTTTCTCACATTGAAATATGATACCCAGGGGGAAGGAGCTAGATGAGGTATGCTCAACAGGAGCACCAACAGCATTACCCTGTGTAAATCCGTGTCCTGCAAGCTCTACTTTGTCATATAGGCCTTCAAATTGTGTAACCCAGGTTTCACCCGGGATTACTAGATCTATTTGTGCCCCCTTATTGTTTTGCAGGGAAGGGGCATTTACTGCCTTCCAAAAGGCTACATTGTCCCTCCTCTCAGAAGCTTCATGGAGAGCCTGCCAGGCCTCCTTTTTTAGTTGTTTTTTCCTGCTGATTTTAGCAGCTCGATAGAAGCGCCTAGCTATCTGGATATTTTCCTGGGATCTTGGTGAGGAGTAAAGAGCCTGCTTTAGGGCAACAAATGCCCTGGTGCAGTTCTTATCAAACCAGCCTTGGCTTTCTTTTGGGGCGTGGCGAGGCACCCTGGTTAAAAGTCTTTTAATTTCTAATGAAATTTTAATAAAGGAATCAGTGACAATCTGATGCTCACCGTTATAAGAGAGGCATGTTTGAATTTCCTCATAGGTATTCTTGACTAGGGTTTGGAAAAAATTCACAGGCACCACCTTGTCCCATTTAATGAAATACCCGTTACTACTAGCTAACCTTGGTGTCAAGTTATATATGATGTTATTCTTTAAGTGTGCTACAGGATCTTTAGATTTCATGGTGATAGAGATGGGATAATGGTCACTAAGAACAGTGTCTAATGTATCCCAGTTAAGTAGTGTCCCTGAGTATCTAGAGGATAGGAGCGTAAAGTCTATAGTTAAATTGCATCCCCTCCCATTAAAGGTGGGTCTGAATGGTTTAGTTGGGGAACATAATTCATTGACAAATGACAAGATGAAATGGAGGTCAAAGTGTTCAAAAGGTCCCCTAGTTTGGAGTGATAGAAATGAGTCGGCGCCTCTTCCTTAGAGTCACCCAAGCCACAGACGCCCGCCTCCCCCCGAGGGCAAAGAGGGCAATTGAAGTCTCCTACCCACAACAGGGCCATATCTCCCTCCATCTGCTCTTCTATATGTATGAGGTTTGCCATTAGATTTTTTACAACAGACTCAATTAGTGGAGTTGGAATGTTGTTATAAAAATTCACTAGTGTCAAGTTTTTTAAAACTCCCCAAGGTGTAGCAATGATTTGATAAAATTATGTTGTAGAAAACTTTACAGTTGACGATTCTGCATTGGACGAGATATATGTACATAGCCCCCCCCTTTATGTCTACCATGGCGGCTGGGGATGGCTGGAGTATGAAAAGTTTTGTATCCCAGGATATGTAATTCATTGCTGGTCCACGTTTCTTGTGTGCATACAATGATATGCTTGAGTGCAATTTCTAGCCAAACGTGAGTTAGTGATTTTGTCAGACAGACCCGCCTCATTCCAACTTAAGAGGTTATTGATCGGTGGTGTCTCTATAATGGAGATGCTTTTGTCTGTCCCTGCTTTAGGGCCTTCTACAATTCCCAGGATTGGCGTGGGACTTATGCGCAGTGAGTGCTCGTTATAATGTATTGAGTTATTAATTATGGG
Source organism: Lissotriton helveticus (assembly GCF_964261635.1). NCBI lineage: Eukaryota > Metazoa > Chordata > Amphibia > Caudata > Salamandridae > Lissotriton > Lissotriton helveticus. The sequence goes on from NC_136059.1 coordinate 1,461,352,662, forward strand.
TATTTTGGCTAGGTGCACCTCACTCGAATTACTAAGGTCAACAGATATAGGGAGAATATTAGAGACCATATTTATGTCTAAAGAGTTTGCAAATTCCTTATCCTGAACCTTTAAGATCATATTCCTTATTTCTCGTCTCCCTGAGTTTGGTTATAACCATAGGTTCATCGATGCCTCCTTCAGTGGCAAGCAAATTATAGTTAAACAGGGAAGCCTTATCTGCATTATTTCTAGCTTCTTTCCTTCCCCAACTCCCTCTCCTTAAAATACCCTGTGGGATAGAGTTAGTTTCAGCCAAGGAAATACTGTAGTCCGTCATTATAGACAGTTCGTCATCGTATTCTCCCTTAGGGGCAGCTAGTAAATCAACATGCCCAGGTGAATACTGGTACATTGACTTCTCATTTAAGAGTCAATCTACTCCTTCCAGCCCCGAAAGTGTAGCATCATATACACTGATAGATATGCCCACCCTGCTGTAGGGACAAAGCAATAATTCTCAGCTGTGTGCACAATCGTAAAATGGTATGTGCATGATGGATAATTCCATGTTGAGCAAACCTACACGCAGTCGCTAGGTGACTGCATAGCACATCTGGCAGGACTGAAGGCTCTAATACTTGCACTGCAAAATACAGCTCATGGATTACCTACACTCATAGTGTGTGATTCATATTACTGTGTCCAACTCTATAATGAATACCTACATCACTGTAGCCAGAATGGATTCAGAGACTCAATGGGTTACACAATTAAGCACAAACTGCTTTGGAAGAAAGTGGCAAAACTGAACAATTGTTTGCCACGGGCTCATGTTTTTCATGCATTGAGTCATCAGTGTGTTGGTGTTCATGTTGCAGGGAACTCCATGGCTGACAAACCTGCAAAAGCAACAGTTCACACTGTTGCAGTTCCTGCATCACTTGTTCTAGTACTAGGATAAAAAGAGACATCATGATGGCTGTCAACATCGAATGCGACTGTACCTACCTGCTGAAAGGCTTTACACTCAAGAACTCCTCCTGCTGACAAAACATGCAATATGCTTACATCCTGGAGTGGGGGATAGAGTAATAACAAACACATACTGCAGAATGGGATTTATTTTAGCTGCACATGAGGGTCCGGCTTCTGCACACACATGGGTGGCAGCAACAATTTTGTTAATTCAGCAACGATATTGGTGGCACGGTGTCTACAAACATACCAAGGACTTTGTCTTTAAATGCAACATTTGCCAGCAGATGAAAGGCTCTACCATAGCACATCTACTGTGGTGGCGGTGGATTCCTGCTCTAGGTTCCTGTGGGTATGGTCACAGCGGTCAACTGACGCCTGAACTTTTATAAAGCATCTGCAAATATTTATCAGGACATATGCAATTGGCACATTACACTCTGACCAGGGTCCGGCATTAAGCTCCCGGGTTACAAAGAAGTCATGGGAAGTTTGGGTGTGACCTGGAGCTATTCTTCCCCTATCATCCCGAGGGAAACTCCACATTGAAGAGGTAAAAATGTGACATAAAGCAGTCTTTAACAGCAAGGGTCCTAGGCTCAGGTTACCGTTGGGTCCAACCCCTGTATAGGGTCCCGAGGGCCTTAAATGTCATTCTAAGAAAACCCCTGGGTGGTCGGACTCCCTTTGAGATCCTATTTGGGGTTAAGATGTGGGCCCCAGACCTTGACAATCGCAGCACAGTGATGGCAAAAACATTTGACATCAATGAACATTTGGGTGTTTTGCAGGAACTGAACGAGTTTGGCCGGCATACAAAGCAACATCTAAGTAAAAAGAACTGCCACTGGAGAAGTGAAGGTAGTGCCGGCAAGATTTGGCTGAATCACAAATGTTGGGGATCTGGTCAGAGAGAAAATCACGAACACAAAAGAGTCTGCGCCATCTTACAGAGCACCTGAGCCTGTCCTGGTTGTTGAAGGTACAAGAACTGTACTTCTTTGGGCCCTTGCCGGTTGCACAGACAAGCCATTTGTTGCAATTGATCTGATAAAACCACACTATGTGGCCGATTCTCAACAGTAGGCCACATAGGCTCCTGGGTAGCTACCAGCCTCCTCTTGCTACTGTTCAGGAAGTTCAGATGGAAACATTGATATCTCAAGATGCACCATCTCTCGCACAACAGACACCAACAAACAGCAGCGAAGTTTGTCTTCTACCTGTAGTAGCTACCACTGTACAGTTAACTGGTACAAACACGCAACTTTCAATCCGGAAATCTGACAATAATATTGTCTACATAAACATACCACAGATTGAATCATCTCCCAGGTTTACAAATCCTGCTGAGCTGCCAAAATATATCAGACGGACTATGGCTATTTCATCGACTTTGATGACTTCTGATTGGATTCAACTGATCCAATGCCTCTGCCATCACCACGTTTCCCTTTTAGGCTGAAAGTGCATGTTTTCTATCTTTTGTTGAAAAGGACATATTTTGTTTCTCCTTGTTTAAATCTTTTCATTAGAATTGGGTTGCTTTTCCTGGTCCTCTGGATTGGTTTATAACTGTCTTTTTCCTGCCTTTAAGTGGCTATTATCATCCGAAACGCTCTGTACAACTACTCACGAACTTGCATCATCACACTGGGAATGGAGAGACATTCCCTGGTGAACATTACAGCAGTTCCAGTTCTGAGGGGATTGTATGGGATAGGGTTTCATATGATGTATATGGCCCCACTGAACTGCTACAAATTCTTTATTTGTTCAAAATTTCTTTAAATGATGTAATTACTTCTAGTACTGTTTCTGATGATTGGGACAGTAATACAGTGCATAGATTGCTAGATCTAGAACATTCAACTGTGCTTCCTTCTGATGATTTGTATAATGGTACATCTAATTATAATAACATGTTCTGTTTCAAAATTATGGTCATCATTTCCTGCATAAGGCCAGTGTTCTATGTGCTGTTTATAATTACACTCAATGGGAACATTGCCCTGCACCACAACAAGGTAGTTAAAAAACATTTGCACAGACGTTTGCTTATTTTTTTATTTATGAAACATCAAACCCATCCTCTTATTATAGGATTGCGCTAACACCTGCAAAGAATATAGGCTGTCATGCAGTTGATCTGTTCTGTATCATTTCTTTCCCAGTTGTCTCTACAGTGTTTGACTTCTGGTGAAACACTATAGATGAAAAATCTCATTGGGAGACAATAGACTGGCATGATCAGGGAGGCTTTGTTTAGGTCATGCCTAATACCACAGCATATGATTTTCCTGAACAAGACATGTTTTGAAACAGATAAAATGAAAGACTTGAACACACCAGAGATTCCTACATTGTACATTTTGACAATTGGCAACAGTTTACACTCTAGAGTGAAGATTCATTGGATGCTGTGCTACGTAATGGTCAAAACAATTAATCAGACCGGAATTGAAAGGTATGGTTGTTTTGGCCACTGGACAATAATGTGTGTCAGTCATGATTCTCAGGTAAGACCAAGGGTTTTAAGGTTAGTAGACCTGATATGCTTTATGTATAAAGTAAACTTTTAGTGGTGCTGACAGTTTACTTTACTTTCAAATCTTTATTTCAGCTAAAAGTCATTAAAGTACAAGAAGAGATAATGTAAAATACAACACTAGACGCATGCATGAATACACTATGAAAATAATAAAACCTATTTAAAATGACATCGTAAATAATATGAATTAAAAGCCAAAGAGCCAAAACATTTCATAAGCTCAGTAAGAGAAACACAGAGTTATACAAATTGAAAACCAAACTCCATGTAATCTGCAGGACCCCTGCGATCTTTGACTGCCGTCACTTGCATGAGAACCCGGAAAGGTACAGCCATGTGCTGAATGTATCACAACTTTAAAGCGATCTCTTCATTTCCATATGCGATATAGGGTGTGATACAATAAGACAGATCTAAAAATTCTCAGAAAGGATTGGACTACGATTGATAAATTATGAATATACAGCAATACTAATTATCGAGGGACAATGGTACCCAATTCATCATCAAGGAAAAGACATTTAGACTGCCCGATATATATAATTATGATTCCACATTTAACCAATATGACTCTCCTGAGGAAGGCTTTACAGCTGAAATGTGCAAAGAGAGTAGTGGAGTATCTAATGCACTCTAACCGCTGGATATTACTATATCATTGGATTACTGAAATCATTGTATATTGTACTTTACTATAATATTCGTTTCAAATAACTGTGGAACATTTTAGACAAAATATGGTATTTTTTCATAAAATTATATTTGTCAAGAATTAATTATGTACTAAATAGATTTAACATGGGAAAAATAATCAAATTGATCTGCAATTCTTGTGTTTGTACGAATGGTGGAATAGTATGGGTTATGAGTGGTTTGAATGAAATGATTGCATTAAGTTTGCTGGTTTTTTTGGACTAAAGATTATAGTTGCCTTAGGATTTACACTATTACAAATACGATCTAGGGCCACAGCATCTCAGGGTACTAGTAAGGTAGGGGACCAGGGTCACTAGCAACCCCCTGTTCTACCGTGATATCAGGTCCCACAATAGTCTTGAGAAACATGTGTCTAGTCCTCTCCATCACCAGGAAATATCGAGAGACAGCAAATACTTTACCTTGTGCCATATCTCAAAATGCGGAGGGCCTCAACACGGTTTCTATACTCTAATATTTGGCATACTGAGAAAATCATTTTTTTTCTCCCCTTGACATAGGCAGGACAAAAAAATAAGACGTGCTCCAGTTTCCTTACTAGCACCACAGGCGGGCATTTTGCACCTTTTCTTTCCTGGAGAGTGTCCCAGCCTGAGGTGAAGGAAAACAAGGGGAGGGTGCCATAACAAAACTGAAGCTAAAGTTTCCTGGCTCCCAGAGGTTAAACCTCGTCAAGGAACAGCTTCTCCTTAAACTCACCCTTCAACACAAAAAGGCATCAGACAGGTATCCGAAAGAAGACTGTGACTTCATTAGATTCAATTTATACTGGCCATGATTTGCTTTAATAGTATTCTTACTGATGGACCTAACTTTCATCAAATCTTCCCACAATGTCCCCATTCCTTATCCATGGAATTTTACTAGAACCTGACAGCCCTTATATCTCCTCCATCCCCTGCCAATATGTTATAAGCTCGGTGGTGGCCCAACGCTTTGCCAATAAAGGATTGGTGACAATTTACAGTGTTGGGAATTTGATTGGCTAAAACATCAACACTGTCTCAGGTGAAACAAAACTTGTCCCTTTTGTCTGAATACCTGGTACTCAGGGACTTTTTAATGGATCTCTGGAAGCCACGTCAAAAGCGCTTCTTTTATGCATTATGCAATGAAATCTGGAAGGTTTCTCATCAGGATGCTGCTGAAAGGCTGCACAAATTTGACAGGGTTAATTTAGAAAAGGCTTTGACAGTGGTAGACAATGGTATGACCATCTATCCCGTAGAATATACTCTTTGTGCAACTCGGTGTCATCTGCAATAGTCATTATACAGTAGGACATGTCCGCATTACAACATGGGCAGTCACAGCTCAGGTCTATTATGGTATTGAGCTGGACTCTTCAAAGATTATGTTCCGGAAATGTGCCATGGCGACTTATTAATATCACTAGTCTGTTTTACCATCAACTAACTGAAAAACAGATCCTCATTGCACGGAAGGATGCTAGGTATACCATGTTACACATTGAAACGTTAAAGAAACTGCCTTTCACAGTTGTGGAAACATCATTTGAGCATTGGATAATCCATGGGTATATTACTTTTCCAGTTTTGACATTTTCAATACTGTTTGTAACACCATCAAGTAGGTTGTTATGAAGCATTAGGGGAAGGGTACTTACAGGAGTATTTGGAAATACCTTTCAAGTATCGATGTAGGAATGGGAAGCTGAAGTCTTTCTCAGTGGTTCCGACTGTGAGAACTCTTTCAGTGAGTCCCCGGTCTACAAGGACATTTTTCTGCACAGGGCTTGCAATTTGTCTGTGGCAAGCCTGTCCCATTATGTGAAAGGTTCCCCAGAGGCTGTGATTTGTCCCGCTTTAAAGATTGGTCTCTAATGGGAGCTTTTTTATGCTAAAAAGGTCAAGGGTATTGTGGTATGAAACCCGGCATCACCTATCTGGTGAAGGTAAATTCCATTGTAACTTTGCTGTACAGAAGTTCTGTTTCCACCTGCCCACACAGCTAGAGGGGCAACGCTGTGGCCTTCCATAAGCATTTCCAAGATGAACTTTTTAACTCTGAGCAAACTGAAAGCCCAGCTGTTTCAAAAAGATGTGTCCTTAACATACGCAGGTTGTGAGTTCCTCTTCAGAGATACGGGTGCTACTTCATACTATCTTTCCATTGCATTTTGGGGGGGCTGGTTCATCGTATTTTTAAAATGTCAGATACAAAGGGAATAGCACACTTTTTAAAGTCTATAGGCTCTGGGTTGGCTTAGAGTTGGTCAGTGGTTTGGAGACAGTTCGAAGTGATTCTATCTTTCATAGACTCAGTACTAGTAAGCATTTTCAGAGGTCTTCTGATTGTCCTCTTGCTAGTTTGTGGGACTGTGATTGTACTTTGTCTGCACTGCAATGGATGTCTCAGCTCAAAAAATAATGAAGCAAGCCCTGCCACATGTGCTGTTGTGCCTAACCCTTGTGAAATAAGCGGTTTATTATATGGTGTGGTTGTGGGACCTCACTTTTTAATAAACTCACTATCTGTAAAATGTCCAGTCAGATTTGTTTGATAAATCTTAGCTCAACCCTGGATAGCTTTGGTTCTGTGCATTCAGGCCATATCATAGGATCAAATGTAAAACATTATGTAGTACCCAAAGAGTTGAATAAGAAAGAAACAAGGCTAAGTAAAAATCCAACACCAATTTATACAAATAGTTGTATTTTTATCTATACATTAACACCTCAATGCGAAGATGTTCACCAGAGGGTTCCGGAGATATGCATTTTCAAAGGAACAATAAATTACTGCCTTTTCACTCAGCACTATACATCATTGAAATGGACTGCACTCACACTTAGGTTTGAAAGCTTTTGAAAACCTTTTTTAAAAGTTATAAACTACTACTCCAACCTAATTAGGGTGACCACCTCTGGCATAGAGTGCATCAGGAGGGCCAAAGCGGCTTAGTGGGACAGATGCTTCTCAGTCAAGGCGGTCTCTAGTCCAGTTCCAGGTGCTATTGGCGAACCACCATAGAACTCAATTCAGTGTTTCTGATGCAAGCAATAGAGGATACTAAAGATGCTGAAGGATCCTGAGGATGCTGATCTGGTATTGATGGTCCTCCTGGAACTACTACTCAGTCCAGAAACACAGTGGGGTGAATTTGGTCACAGGTATCGATGTCCTTTGAAGTCCAGTTGAAGTCCAGCCATAAACCAGTTACCATTGGTCTACTGGTCTCCAGTTACTGCCAAACCAGCGATTACCTTTAACTGGTGGTTAATTCCATCTTGGGTGGCCAACTACTCCGAAGACTCTCCAGGTCAAGCAGACTTGGGTGCAACTTTTGAGGTTTGGGACTGAAGTCTCCAAAGCTGCACTTTAATGGTCATAGGTGGTCTGATGTTCTTGGCTACCAAGGCAGGCTTTATCAGCTTTTGTGGCCCGGTAGCTGTAACAGGAAGTCATCCAACTTACTGTTGGAGTCACTTCTGTCTGAGGCTTGTAGAGGACCTTTCCTTGAGCAGGGCACAACAAGCACAGTCTTCGCTTTGCTAGCCCGTGGAGCAGCAGGTGCATTCCAGTCTTTGTGCAGTCTCTCTTTGCTGGGTCTACGGAACAGCAGGGCAGTTTTTCTTAGGTCCACTCTTTGGTACAGGTCTGATTTGAGGTCTGAGTGCCAGGGGCACCACATTTATACTCAGTTTGTGTCCTTGGGTGATCTGACGACTATTGGCCAATGTATTACCAGTCCCTGTCCCACCTAGTGACAACAGCCTGTGAAGGGTGGCATCAAGCTAGGCCAGAATGCACCATTATTCCCACGCCCAAGATGGCAGAACTTTTCTCTTGGTGTGTGAAGTTTGCAAGCCCTCCCCAAAAGTATGCCTACCTATGGGCTACATGCCCACAAAAAAAATGTTTCAGCCGTGGCTTCCAACCTCTCTGTCCTCGACACAAAAACAAAAGAGAAGCTTCTCTTGCATGTGTCCACAATTTGCCCTTCAACAGCAGATACTCCTTTAAAGTTTTTGTATCTCCCTGTACGCCGGGACCTAACAGCAGATAACGCTCTGCAGGGTGGGTCGCTGTATACGCGATAGCGCTCTTTTTAAAACTTCCCGTTTTTGTATTTAATTTAATTCTTATTTGTATTTACCCGTTTTAGACGATCGGCGCATCCCCTCACTTGCACTGTAATTGTTCACACCACCGCGCATTTGGCGGGTCCATTGAGTCACTTTCTTTTGTGGCGGCCATCTTGGGGGAGACTTGGACGCCTGGCGGCGCCATTTGGGTTAGCAGACCAGCTGTCACAAGGACAGCTGACCTGCTTATAAGGGGGCATTCTAGGTGGGCTCTCCTGTTTGTATCTCCCTGTACGCCCGGACCTAACAGCAGATAACGCGCTGCAGGGTGGGTCGCTGTATACGCGATAGCGCTCTTTTTAAAACTTCCCGTTTTTGTATTTAATTTAATTCTTATTTGTATTTTCCCGTTTTAGACGATCGGCGCATCCCCTTACTTGCACTGTAATTGTTCACACCACCCCGCATTTGCCGGGTCCATTGAGTCACTTTCTTTTTTGGCGGCCATCTTGGGGGAGACTTGGACGCCTGACGGCGCCGCAGTAACGCCGGAGTCATGCCAGAGTCCAGCCCGTCTGTGCCCGTCCGCGCTAAGGACGGGCTAAAGGGCGGGATACTCTGGTCTTTGGGTGCTCCTGATATGCCTCCTCCAATAGGTCTCCTATATTCCTATCAGGACCTTGTCCGCCTGAGACCTGCATCGCTTCCTTGCCATTTTACCTGTTCGCCTGATATTTTACAGGATGCATTCTATTGCTCCTGTTCCAGCACCTTTGGCAAGTCATCGGCAACTTGCCATGTTAGGCCCCCCCTGCCTCGACTCTCATGTCGGCTACCTTGAAAGAATCGGGTTTTCTTATTAACACTAGATCCTTAGTGAAAAATAATATCGCTTTTCGCGACTTCGTTTTAGTTCGAAAGCCCACATGGGTTTTCCTGACCGACACCTGGGCAACTGAGTCCTCAGGACCGGATCTGGTCGAGGCTGTGCCGGACGGATACTCATTAGTTAGACTGGATAGAGTGGGGCGCAGAGGAGGTGGCCTTGGAATTCTTTATAAGACCTCTCACACCTGTCACACTACTCAACTTTCCAGGCCCTCTGATCTCTCTCAAGCCCTGCACTTTCTTATTAAATCTCCAGAGGTGGCGCCTTTCGCAGGTATCTTGGTATATAGACCTCCTGGGTCTAGAACAGACTTCAGCCAGTCCCTCCTTAATATCCTGGAGCCCTACTTTGGAGCAGCCAACCTGACAGTCTTGGGTGACCTAAACTTTCATTTAGACAACCCTGATTCTAAAGACTCTTTGGATCTCCTCGACTCACTATCCGCATGTGACTTGGTGCAACTGGTCAAACAACCCACGCATCAGGCTGGCCACATACTGGATGCAGTTTTTTCTAATGATGACAGGCTTAAAACCGAAGTCCCTATTCCACTGTCCTGGTCGGACCATTTCGCTGTCCCTCTGGAGCTTCTGGTCGCCTTTACGCCTGCTAAGTCAGGTGTTTCCAGTCACATCAAGCTTAGGAGGAAACTTAAGAACATCACAAACACCTTGCTGGCTCTACTCAATGAAAACTATAAACCTGACCTCTATGAGGATACCAACCTAACGGCTTCGGAACTGTCCAAAGCCATTAGCGCAGCAGTCGATGTGCTTGCTCCTCTCGCCTCTTGCTACTCTGCCAGAAAGAAACCTTCTGCACCCTGGTTTTTGGAGCCTCTTAGGCTCATGAGACAAGGGTGTGGGAAGCAAGAAAGGCTTTGGCAATCAAGATGGAATCTAAAGGAGAGAGATGAACACAAGTTGCTCCTTAAGGAGTACAAGCTGGAGATCATCAGAGTTAAGCAAGAGTACTTTGCTAAGCTGACGATGACTCTTTCCTCTCCCAGAGATCTTTTTAAAATAGTGGACTCGCTTTGTGCGTTACAGATACTGGACCCTGTTGCAGGTACCCAGGAATTCTGTGATAAAATTGCAGGATTCTTCCACTCGAAGATTGCGGATATATACCTGAATCTTGAAGTACAAAGATCTGTTACACCTCCTCCGCCTGTCCCCATCTCTCCGCTCTCGAAGGATGTTTCTCTAACTGCCCCCAAGAGCTTGGTAGAGTTTCCGCCTTTATCCTATCAGGAGCTTGATCTGCTTTTAAGCAAGACAAGGTCGGGATCCCCTTTGGACCCATGTCCCCTTAAAGTCCTGAAGGATTGCAGAGACTCCTTGCTCCCTTCTCTTCTTGACATCATGAATAGGGCTATGAGAGAGGGCATTTTTCCATCTGAATGGAAGAACGCAGTGGTCAAGCCCCTCCTAAAAAGTCCACACTTGACCCTGAGGTGCTCAAGAAATACCGCCCCATCTCTTTGCTCCCAGCACCCGCAAAGATGCTGGAGACGCATCTTAATCAACATCTGGCGGCTTTTCTTGACTCCTCTCATCTCCTGGACCAATCCCAGCACGGCTTCAGGAAACACCATAGTACCGAGTCAGCCCTCTTGGTCGTATTGAATAACATCCGTTTGGAGGTAGACCAGGGTCATTCCACCATCCTGGTCCTTCTAGACCTCACGGCCACCTTTGATACCCTTTCCCCCTCGGTGCTAACATCTCGCCTGAGGGAGATAGGGGTGGAAGGGGCAGCCTTGAGTCTGTTGGCCTCCTTTCTCGACCAGAGGGTTCAGAGGGTTAAGCTGGGAGACTTTTTATCTCCATCCCTACCTGTGCAATATGGGTTCCCTCAGGGGTCGGCATTAAGTCCGACCCTGTTTAACATCTACGTGACCCCACTTGCCAAGTTGGTTAGATCTTTTGGGATGGAGGTAGTCTCCTATGCAGACGACACACAGATTCTGGTGTCCCTTTCTCACCTCGATGGCTCGTCCCCGCTCAACTTTAGGAACTGCATGGAAGCAGTGTCACAATGGATGATTTACAATTCATTAAAGTTGAACGGGGAAAAAACTGAGATTCTGGTGTTCGGTCCTAATAATAACATCTGGTCACCTGAATGGTGGCCACCCTCGTTGGGGGTTTGTCCTACCCCCACGGAGTCAGCGCGGAATCTGGGAGTTTTGATTGAACCTGCCCTTTCCATGACTCTGCAGGTAAACAGAACGTTTGCTACCTGCTGGGGGATTATCCAAATACTTAGGAAAATAAAACATTACCTGTCCCCCCAGGCGCGGAAGCAAGTGGTGGTAGCACTTGTCGCTTCGCGACTCAATTATTGTAACGCCCTATACATCGGCATGAATAAGAGCCTAACACAGCGTCTTCAGACCACGCAAAATGCGGCAGCCAAATTTGTTCTTGACGCTCCCAGATTAGCATCATCGACAGCAGCTAGGAAGGCCTTACATTGGCTTCCTATTGAAGGGAGGATCACCTTCAATGTGCTCTGCCTGACTCATAGTGCACTTTCTGGCAATGGTGCAGGTGGGGTCAAGAGATTGCTGGCCCCCTATGTTTCGGGCAGACTCTTACGTTCTTCCTCAAAGAATTTGCTGGTGGTACCTCGCTTTTGTAAGAGCAGATGGGGCGGTAGGGCCTTTTCCTCAGTCGCTCCTAAGCTATGGAATACTCTCCCATGCGAAATTAAAGCTCAGCATTCCGTCCCGCGCTTCCGTAAAGCTTTAAAAACCTGGTTGTTTGCAAAGGCGTACTTGTAGTTACTGTTTTATTGCTTTTTGATTTTTTTGTTAGGCGCCTTGATGCCTTCGGGCTAAGTCGCGCGTTTACAAGACTCTTTTCATTTCATTTCATTTCGTTTCATGTTCGGCTTTTGGATTCACACCCCATTTGGCCTTTCTGCCAGGGAGAGATAACAACTTTTCCAATGGCAGGCCCTTTTGTGTTCCTTCCTGAGAGTCATTTACACCTCCCCCAGGAGATCAGAAGGCTGTCTCATGGCCAACAACCGTAAACAATAAATGGAAAACCTTGGGCAACAAAGTTAACTGATCTGCCAGCTGACAATGCTGGGCTGGGATTCGTACCTTGCTTGGCCTTACTCGTGATAGCATGATAAGTCCTGCAGCCCATGAGAGACACTTTAACTTACAGGCCCTGATATCCACTGGTACCATATACTAGGAACTTATAAGTAAGTTACCTAATGCCAATTGTGGGTGAACCAATCAGACTTTTACCTTTTAATGGTCAGAGCACTTGTGCTGGGGCCTGTTTGGCCTGACTCATTGCACCTTCACAGTAGAAAAACTAGCAGCATCAGTCCAAAGACTTGGCAGTGATCATGCAAAGAAAGGCATTTCATTACATTCCCTAAAATAGAACACCATCCAATTGACCAAACCCTCCCTGAAAGTGTGCAGTAGTAAGTGTCAGGCCTATTAGCTTTCCTGGATGTCCCCACAAGGATCTTATGCAAAATATTTACTCAAAACACCATCCAAACTTATACAAAACCCTTTGAGATGGTAGCACCTCTCAGGAAAATAACCCCATATATGCAGTGATTTCTTTTGCAGAAATTACATGTCAACAAAAATTTCAATGTCAATTATTTTGCATAAATGTGCATAAAAGTGAATAAAACATTTACAATAATTAAATAAAAAGGCATAAAATATGAAACAGTGCCGGTACAGGGGAAAACATATCTTACAACACTACCAAGCTTGATTTAGATCATTTATCCTGCAACAAATTAACTTAAAACAATTCATAAAAGACAGTATGTCAAGTCAAGTCAAGAATAACTTTATTAGGTTAGAGTTAACCAGTATAACAGTCATGAAGCACACATAAAAAATGAGATACTTAAAAAAGTGCAATCAAATCATTTAGCTGACATATATCAAGATTTCTAAACAGGTTTAAAAATCAGGTTTCTAAAAAGGAGATGCCACAATTTGATTACATTTCATATCTTTTCCTTATTGATAACAGCATCCTAATAAAATGTAAAATAGCCATGCAGGTTACTTCAGTCGACAAGGATAATAAGAAGTTAAGACCCTCCTGAAAATTACATGGTCTGATGTCTTTTAAGAGTGGTAGAAAGAACCGAACTCTTGGGACCTTGTAGAGTGTGCAAAAACTGATAAAGTGCAGGGTGCTTTGTTGGGAGAGGTTGTCACAGGGGCAAGATGTGAGGTTATTGCATCATCCGGCCTGTTTAGGAAAGGCCGTAAAAAAAGTGCAATGTGCAGAGCCTAAATCTGGTCAACAGAAATGTAAATTGTACGTTCCTGGTAAAAGACAGGTAAAATTGCTGATATAAAAGTGGCTAATCGGTATGAGATAGTCACCTTGCTGGCCACCGGCGATTGTCATGCTCAACTTGATAGGTGTTTTTTATAGTCAATTTCGTGTTTATATCTGTACTATATGGGTTATCAAAGAAATGCCCTAGGCCAATTTCATTAGGTTTTCCTTTCACATAGCAAAGCCATGGGATAGCCTCAGCATTACCCCATAACATGCAAACCTTAATAATTTCTCTTGTGAGCTTTAACTCTTCCGGCAGCCAGACTTTTGCCCAGAGTATCAATGGGGCAATATTTATTTGATCAGAAATAAAATCAACCCCTTCCTCAGAGTGACAGAATGCGGTATGGGCGCTATTTGGGAACATCAATAATCTCTTTAGAAAATTATTCTCTAGAGTTTGAAGTTTTAGACTTTTTGGATGACCCATACTCCCGCCCCATGTGTGGCAACAGACAAGCATTTTGATTTATATAAGGTTATTAATTTGGTTACGGGCTTATGGCCCAACTTGCACGCGCAAAGGGGAAAAGACCTTCCACAGCATGGCTAGTGTTCTGTACCTTGGATATAATGAGGTGTTCCCATTTTAGTTTATTATTAAAAACATTCTCTAAGTAATACAAATTTGAGACTTTGTCAATTGTCTTCCTCTTTACCATGCACTTTCTAGATTTGGTATGACTTGGTCCACAGACCATGACATAGGATTTAGTGAAATTAACCTTTAAATCTAGAGCTAGCATAACATTTGTGAATGTGTTCAAAGACTTCTGTAGGCTATTAGAGGTTAAAGCCATTAGAACTGTGTTGTCCGCATATGACAGCAACGGTATCGGCTTACCCTCTATTCTAGGGAAGTCTAGCTCCTGATCTTTTAGAGCTGATGCTAGTCCATTTGTGTATTGAAGGAAGAGGAATGGGTCAGTATGCAACCTTGACGGACTCCCTCTGTAGAGACAATGGATCCTGTCCTTTCTCCCTTAGGTCCAAATCATATAGCTACGGTGGTGCCTGCATGCAGTCTATGCAATAGGGGGATCAAAGGCTTCTCAAACCCTATTTTTCCCATCATGCCCTACAGTTTGCTCCTATTAACAGTGTCAAACGCCCTAGATAAGTCCATGAAGGCTAGGTGTGTTGACCCCTTCCTTGCCTCCATGTACTTACCCATGATCAGCGCCAGGTTAAGGCACTGTTCGTTTGTCCCCATTCCTCTTCAAAAGCCATATTGTGTAAGGGACATTATACCTTTGGAGTCTGCCCAGGTTTCAAGGCTACCAAGCGTGTTTTAGGGAAGTTATCCTGCAACAAATTAACTTAAAACAATTGATAAAAGGCAATATGTCATAAGTAAACTGAATTATCTATTGTGTTTCTCTCCAGATGGTCAATAATCCTAGATTGCAACCACACTATTTAATCTGTAACAAGACACTCCTCAACACCAATAATAGTCGACCAAAAGAAGAGTTTCACTATGCTTAAAGAGCACAACTGTATTTTTGAAGTTTGACTTTTCATTAGCTGTTTTTATGTCACCTTAGACCACTGAAGAGAAGGGGGGCCCTACGAGTTTTTATGGTTGCTAACAAGAAGCCTGCAGTTCCTTAAAACACATAAGGAGTTGCTAGTTGTTGTATTACTAGGAGGCTACCTAATCTTGCTTTATGAAAATTTCACAATGAGTTGGGTTTTCAAAGTGGTCCTTCAGTCCCAGAGTGGTAAATGAATGCCTAACATATAACAACCATGGACTTTTAAGGGGATGATCCAACTTCATAATGGCTTTTAAGATGAACTGATTTAGTTTTAGAGTCTTTCTTTACCAAATTCACAACCATATTAATATTGGGGTCATTTAAATGATGTCCCTAATAAAAGGTAATCCTATTTCTTTATGAGGAATACGATTAGCACAAGCACTTGGGACCAACAATAGTCTTTTAACAAATCTGTCCTCTATCTTTTGTAAGATCTCAGCTTGTGCTGTACCCCAGATTGCAGCACCATATGTGGCTACAGGTACTGTTTTTGTCAAGTAAGTGCTATCTCTTGTATGTGCATGTTGTCCACATTTATGGCAAATCTAAAAATTGCTGCTATGCTCTTAGTCATGTGGTTGGCTCTAGATTTCTTCTCTTTCCAGCTTAGTTTTGAGTCAAAAAGAATACCCATATCCAAAAACTATCCATGTTCTCATTTTGCCGGCCTTCTATATGATATATTGGCTTCTTTTTGTACAGGCCTCCTACCGTCATAACAAAGGACTTTGATTTATTCATGTACAGGCTCAAATTCGACATAAAAGTCACATAATTCTTATTACAATTTTGTAGAGATTGGAGGATCTGGCCAGCAGTACTGCATCATATGCGTACAGCAGGATCGGAGGAGAAGTAGAGTCTTCGTAGGGAATTTCTTTGCTCTGATCAATCATGGCGTTGTTTAGTCTATCGGTATACAGTGAGAATAGAAAAGGAGCAAGTACACAACCTTGTCTTACTCCTTTTCCGATTTTAAATGGTTTGGTACATTCCCCTGTTTCCCATAATGGACCAAAGCCTTAGCTCCTGAATATAGTTGCCCAATAAAAGATATTATTGTGACATCCACACCCATTGCCTCAATGATGACTACCAGTTTATTGTGGGCCACGCAGTCAAATGCCTCAGATAGATCCATGAGGGCCATATAGAGGTGGCCCTGTTTGGCTATAGAGTATTTTGCCATTAATAATGATACATTAGACTCTAATGATTAGAGCATTGATCCACCATACTCCTTCCCTTCCTATATCCATACTGGACTTCTGCAAGTATCTTATTTTCAGACACCCATTCTTACAGTCTGTTTAATAATAACCGTCCGATTAATTTAGCTGTACTATATATTAAAGAAATAGGACCGTAATTTACTGGGTTTTATCCTTCCCCTTGTTTAAATACCAGGATGATTAGATATTTCTTCCATGAAGGAAGAGGCCCTGATATACTTATTACACAAAAAAACTAAAGAGAGTAGAGAAGTCCAAATGGATTTATTGGTAAGAAAAATATCCACAGGAACCTCGTCTATGCCTGCTGCCTTCAGACTCGATGGCTGCGACAAGGCAAGATCTGTCTCTTCCATTTTGAACCTCATTGAGAGGAAATCCACTGGATATGTGTACTGCTCACCACGAAGCTCATTATCTTTCATTCCAATAATTCTCTGAAAGTGATTAACCCAAGTGTCCTCATCTATATATGTGTCCAGTGAGGGACCACCCTCATCATGCAGAAAGGAGGTGTAAATCACTTTCCAAAAGGCTTAGTTGTCATTGTTATGAGACATTCATTATTATAATGAGGTAACCCAGTAACCCTCAGAACCTGAGTATTGGAGCTAAACAAAACAGTGGTTCTGTCAGGAAAAAAATACAATTTCTTTGTTCACTGTACTTAATACATATTATGTGAAAACACAATTCCTTTGTTCACTAAGTGGCTATTGTTCTTAAAAGTGGACACTTGAGAAAAGATGTTTTGTCTTTATGTATGAATACATGTCACTTGGTTTACCTTTGTACAGCACTTGTTGTCACCAATCACGACCAGTCACTAAGCACTTCGCAGTTCATGTGTTTCTTTGTTTCGGACAGCCAGTTATCCATTGATTAACACAGATAAGGTATATACTAAAGAATTACCTTTGGTACCAAATTCACTGTTGTGTGTCTCTGTTTACCCTTCATTTGATGTTTTCGCATAATATGTATTAAGTACAGTGAACAAAGGAATTATGTTTTCGCATAATATGTATTCTGGAAAGTGAACAAAGGAATTGTGCTTTTTTTCATGACAGAGCGATACAAAAGGGGATGATGGACGGAGCGTTTGAGCAAATCAAACACTCACCCCCAATCAACTGATCTGGGTTTAATCCATCACCATTCTTTAGCCCACTCAGCCAGCCCATTTCAGACATGGCTATATGCAAATCAGTCTGACCCTGTGCCTCATGGGAACTGAGGAAAATGAAATTTTGCCTGACCAGGATGCCCCCTACGTATACCCTATGTTACATGTGTGTGCATGTCATCCATGCATATTTCCTTGTAGTGGCCTGAATCACTAGGCCTCTGCATTCATGTCCTGCATTAAGGTGCCTGTCATCAAGTTTCCCAAAAGTTAAGCTAACATGAAGGCCCATGTATTTTACGTTGTGCAATTTTAAATAAATATCGTACTGAACCCTTTTTGTGGTTCAGATTGAACCACCAGTCCCTGAATTAATGTTTTCATGACTCCTGACACACTGAAAGCCGCAAGAAGCCCAGTAAGGCCTGCCAAGACAGTATTATGAATAACAGTTATCTGTTTGCTCCCAGTTACACGTCAATTTCACGTCATGCTCATGTTGCACACAAGTAGGACAAAGTTCGAGCTGGTCATGCAAACTCCTCCTCTAAGTACCCACCCACCTATGACACCTACCTATCACCTACCTATGACTCATCGAAGTACACACCCTCATGTACGCCCACATGCTCTTATCTCTTTCTTTCTTGCTCTGCCTGGAGCGCTCCGCCCTATGTACAAGGAGTAAAATGTATATATTCTGTTCATTGTTATTAAATGTTAGAAGACTCTTCCTGAACCTCAGTGGTGATGGAACATATTCTCCCTTTGACTCGAGTTATTGGAATAAAGCCCATTTAACTTGGACACCACGGATCCTGTCTCTCATTTGATGCATGATACTTTGTTAATGCCTAGAAATTCTGCCAGGGTAATATTTTATTTACCACATAATTTGGCGCCCGAATAGGGACATATCCCTTTCCTCACTCGCCGGAGTTGTGGGTCTAGTCTTTGCCCCCTTCTACAGCCGTGACGGACTTCAAAGTGCGCACGCCATCGGGATTTCCCGCTACTCCCTCAGGCCCAGGAGGAGGACGGACTGCGACCAGGCATCCATACGAGGCGGTGAGGAATGCGGATCGTCTCAACCAGAGCCCAGCCCGTGAGAGAGCAAGGTCCGAGGTCTCCAGAGGTCCACCTGTTCCAAGGCGCAAGCGTAGTCAAGTCAAGTTTCCGAGGCCTTCAAGTTTCAAGTTCTGCTTTCCCGGTGAGTACCACTATGGGGAATGTATCAAGTTTCAAGACGGGCTCATTTTAGATGAGAACGGTCAAGACGGGTCCATTGTGAAAGGTGGAAACGGTCAAGACGGGTCCACGGTTAAACGTGGGCCCGGTAAAGACGTGTCTCATTTCTGAGACCGGTATGGTTGTACTGTATTCCAGTGCACAAAACTGTTTTTCAAGTACATGTTTAACTCTCTGTAATGGTATCTGTTTTAGTGTTTCAATGTTATGTTGTTTTAGTGTGAATGATTGTTGATTGTTACAGTCTATTTTTTGTGTATTGTTTTCAAAATTACGTCAGATAGGGACCAGGAAAGGTATACTAGAAGAGTCAGTTAACATCCCGCCAAGAGATACACCTGGTCATGATATGTATAAAAGAAGTCAAGACCCTCTCAGAAAGACGCTATTGAGTTATGGCGCAAAGAGTCACATAGGAGATCAGAGAAAGAATACAACAAAGTAGAGAGAAATAAACTAGCAGAGGAAAAAGCCAAAGAAAAAGAATCACGTCCTCTCAGAAGAACTAGCTAGAGTTAGAGTTAGAGCTATAAGTTTACTGTGGAGTTCCTTGTAAATAGCGCCTTGTAAATATGCCTTGTGAATAGCGTGTCATTTTTGTGACATGTTGAGTTTCTTGTAAATATGGCTTGTGAATAGTGCCATGTGGTTATGTTTTGTGCAGAGCTTGTTATCATTACGTTAGTCAGGAGAGAGCTGGATCTCTTTCAAGTACTTGGAGAAAATGTTTTGAAGATGTGCGTACGTGTTATGTGATAACGTGGAGAAATGAGTTCATGACTTTCCCATGTACTGCAGTCATTGAGGAAAGATTGTGCTTCAGCTGCCAAAGAGTTAATATCTTGTACTGAGAAGGCAGTATTTGTTTTAACATGCTGTTTAACAAAGTGTTGAGGGATTTTGGCGTTTTTTGGTGTTTGCGGGGGGCGTGTTTTTGAGCGGAAATTCGTACCCGTTCCAGTGGAGGGATTTGGTTGCTTTTTGGTGAGGATTTAGGGAATAGCTTGGAATACTGTGATGCAAAATTTGAAAAGGATCTGAGCTGTGGAAGTGGTGGAAAAAGCATGTTTTGTGTGGAGCTGCGATTTGCCATGTTATCCAATGGGCGTATTTCTGAAAATTGAGATAAAGGTTTCCTTGACTTTTCATTCTGGGTCTGCCTATGTGCTTTGTCAGTTTGCAGATTGAATGGTAAAATCTTGCATGGAGAGTAAAGAAGTGTATTTGTAAAGGGTTTGCCTTGGAACACTTGATTTATTGTGTTTAACTCAGAGGTCGGTAGTTGTAAATAAACCAGTCTTATTGAGATAAGGGTTTTTACACGGAGAGTGCTTTAATGTTTTTCACGGTTGAGAAGAAATTATAGAATAGACCCATTAGAGAATGTGCTATTAATTAGTGTACTGCAAGCGTGTGTTTTTTTAAATAGGAATGTTTCTACAGAATATTTTTCCCAATGCAAGCTGCCCTTTAGAATAGCGTTGTGACAGTTAATAGACTCAAGTAGAAAACATGGGTTTTTATATTTATTTTGTTTGAAAAATTATGAATCTGGCCCTTTGAATAGGTAGAATAGAAGAGCTTGCACACTTAATTAGGAATAGTGGCTATTTGTAAATTAATGAACGTGGCCCTTTTTGATAGCTATAATACATTACCATCTTAATGCATTGCTATGTGTCCCCTACATTAGTTAAATTTGCATTTAGTTTCAAGGCTCACCTATGTACTTTGACAGGCTGCTGATAGAAAGGTAATATCTTGCACGGTGAAAGCAGTGTTCATTTAACATGCTGCCTGATTTATGTCCACCAGCCTGTGAAAATAGGATTTATTATGTCTGATTCAGAGGTCAGTTAGGCTACAATGCTTACACAGATGGTTTCAGATAAACATTTAGTGGAGACACTTCAATTGATGTATGCAGAGAACAGTCCCAACCCAACAGTCCATGATAATTCGTTTTTTCTCCCAACTGCAAAATGCATAGCCTTGTGTGCAGAAGCACATTGTCCCATATTTGTGTGTTAATTTGCATGCTAAACAAATGCCCATGTTTCAAATGTCTTGCCTTCTAGCTGAATTAGTTAGACAAAAGTGTTTATTAGAAAGTGGAGCTTTTAAGTAGCAGTACAGGATTATTTTAAAGTACTAGCATGTCACTTAGTTACAGAAAATATGTCCTTATTAAATTGGCTTCAGTGAAATTAGAGAATGTTGGTTTAGCTCCCTGGCCTGGGTACAGATATGTTTTGAATTACAGAGAATGTGTTTTTCGACCTTGAAGGTCCTGGCTTCCAGTATATGTTTATGTAAAGGGAGGGTTTTTCCCTCTTGCCGTGCCTGTCTTGTTATTATTGGCCATACTCCAATTCTTTTCCGCGGACGAGACCGAGCTCTGTCTTCAGTAACTTGGCAGCTGTTCTCAGCTCTCAGAGCCTCCGTGATGAGCCACAGAGAAATGTTTATGTAAAGGGAGGGCTACTGCTCCGACTTACACTAGCTTCCTTCGAATGTGGAGGGAGGAGGCTTGCAGCTCACTCTTTAAGAAACTTGGCAGACGTTTGGCTCTTTCAATGAGCTCAGCGTTGGCAGCGACCCAATTTTAGAGAAGCAGGAACGAGTGAGAGGCTTGTCTCCTATTTGTTATGTTTGACACTGAGCCAGCTCCTGGCTCTGAGGGGAGGGGCAGGTGAGCAAGGAGTGAGTTCGTAGCGAAGTTACCTCCCCAGCCCCTCTGACTTTTGTACAAAAAAATTGTTCTTCCTTACAGTCAACACTAAAAGCTTCATTGACTTCAGATAAATTCACGCTTGCAAATGAATAAGTTTTTCCTTCAGTAGTGTAAACAGCATAATTGGCAGGAGTTTTGCTCTTGCAATGTGTTAAGCATCTGGCAGTCATTCAATTTTAGGTCACAGTGAAGCCCGGCTTGGAGTTGATTCAAAACTCCGAGCGCGGACATCTTTCAAAAGGGAGGGGCTGTTTCTCACAGAGGTGAGGAGTAGCGAGGTTCCAGCCTTCTGTCTATGCTGGGATAATTTGGATTTTATTCAAATACATTTAGAGAACATGTTGTAGGTAGTATGGTCATACTATTCCCAAGATTTAGAGTAGGATTTTTGTTTTTTTTTGTAAACTATAGAGCTTTTTGGAAAGAGGTTTCCCCAAAATAAAATTTGTGCTTTTGAATTGAAAATTCATTTTTATTTGTATATTTATTTCTATATAATTTATTTTTGCTAGATTGATGACAGTGAGCCCTAGCATTTACAGTCAGACACTAAAGAAAGGCTAGACAGTATTCACATGCCTGCCAACACAGGACTGATACAGTACGAAGACGACATCCTGGTTACAGCACGATCAGACACAGAATGCGAGAATGCATCACTGACTTGCAATTCTGTGAAAAGGAAGTGGTGTCACACTTGCTTTCCAAGGAGGGTGGTCAGCTGTAGACAGCTAACACAAGATCACATACAGGTCATTACTAACCTTTAACAGCCCAAGACACAAAAGGAAGTACGTGCCTTTATTGGCCTCACTTCTTACTGTAGGCAATGGATTCCCCAGTATGCGTATCTAGCCAACCACTCATACAGTTAACTACACAGGAGGCAGCCACTCTGACTGTACTCCCTAGGACACAAGAACACACCTTGGCATTTGAGGAATTAAAAAGAGCATTATATCACGCGCCATATTTTTATTTATTTTTACATTTGACTGTAGCGAGACTGACAGGTTATGAACTGACATTATTTCAGCCACACATAGAGATCAGACGTTGTAACATTCTGAATCCTGCAAGAAAAAATAGACACACTGTCAGCACAAGCAGCAGAGCTCATCGCTCTGACACAAGCCTGCATAAGAGCTAAGCACTTGAAAGTAAACATTTATACAGACTCACAATATGCCTATGGCGTAGTTCATGATTTTGGGGTCCTATGGAGGGAGAGAGGTTTTTTGACCTCTCATGGTGCCAAGATTCAGCACGGCCAGCTTATCCAAGCCCTGTTAGAGGCCATACATTTACCTACAGCCATTTCTATCCAGAAGTGCAAAGCTCACACCAAAGTTACAGACATCATTTCCCAGAGTAATGACCTGGCAGACCGAACAGCTAAACTTACAGCACAGACACCAACAGACACGACAAGGACAGAGGTACCATTACTGACATAAAGTATGACAGTCAGGGATCCCACACAAGATGTACTCGACATACAGACACATGCCACAACAGATGAGATAAAGAATTGGACTGAACAAGGAGGGGTCCAGACTAACCAAGGTTGGATGACTAAGGGAAAAGCACATGGTTTCTTTCAGATTCTATGGTACAAGTAATCATAAGCACGACACATAGTCCCGCACACTTAGGAGAGAAGGCAATGTTAGACAGTTTACAGAACATTTGGTTTAACAAGCACATGCGTGCAGCAGCGAAACAAAGTGCGAACATGTATGATCTGTTGCCAGTTCAATCCAGGTAAAGGCATTCCGGTGGAACAAGGCGGATTTCATCCTCCTGACCACCCTTTTGAGGTTCTCCAGATGGATTATATCCAAATGAACAGATGTAGAGGTTACAAATATGTCTTGGTAATTGTGTGTGCACTATCTAGATGGACAGAAGCATATCCAGTTCCAGATTATACTGCTGTGACAACAGCCAGACAATTAGTGCGCGAGTACTTCCCTAGGTATGGATTACCGCGTGTGATCTATTCAGATAACGGTCAGCCATTCTCTTCTGAATTAATGAAACAAGTGTCTCTTCTGTTAGGATATACTTGGAAATTCCATTGTGTACGACACCCAGAAGCAGCAGGCCTTGTAGAAAGACATAATCAGACAATTAAGACAAAAGTTGCTGAGATCTGTACAGAAAAAGGCGTGGATTGGATGGTGGCCTTGCCGGTTGCCCTCTTTTACATGCGTATGGTAGCTCATTCCAGAACAGGCCTATCTCCTTATGAAGTAGTTTTCGGTAGACCGCCAAATATGTGAGGTACGCCTATGCCAAAGAAAATACCTGATGTTGACAGTAACATGCTGACAGGTTACCTGGCTTCCTTGATTTCTGCACTACTCTCTTGTTGTTCACAGGTTGCTGCTGCCTTCCCTGACAACACCCAGGTCAAGGAACACGCCATTGTCCCCGAGAATTTTGTATGCATCCGGAATTTTGATCGTTCAAGTCCCCTTGAGCCACGTTGGAAGACGCCGAAGTTGGTGGAAGGACGTAAAGGCCGAACTCACCTTCATCACTACAAAAGATACTTTGGACTATTTGGAACTTTGGAACTTTTATAAAGAACACTGACCTTTGCTAGAAAAGACTCCACAGCAGGAGTATAGGTTTAAGTTGCGATCTAGTAAGTCAGACGTAGTTTAATTGTTTAAGCCCACCCGGTGGTGAATCGGTTAGACTTGATTTCTGACATGTATAAGATCACATATGAGAATAGCAAGAAGAGAGATAAGAAGGAAAAATACTGCAAGATATTACGCAGTAGATGTATAGTTACTTTGATCATTCTTTTTATTCTGTGCATTGTTATAATTGGTGTCAGTTTAATGCTACATGTTTTCTTTCCCATTTCCTCACATATACATTCTTCCAGTAACAGTACCATAGAGCATACATTTAGTGACCTGCCACCTCATGAACTGTCATATCGACTTGCACTACGTAACAATACATTTATTCGAATGTTACACCATTCTCACAGACCAGCAATGCAACTGATTGCTGGGTATGTGGCCAACTGCCCCCTTACCAGAAAACGAAGGGAGTTCTGCCATTCTATCCTTTACCGTTCTCACACAATGGTTCATGTGGAGCATGGTTTGCTCTAATGACCTCAATAGATAGAAGGTACATAGCTTATCCAGGTGGCTGGATATATGGAAACCTGAATGAAGTAATGAATGAAGCATGCTTTCCAGACAAAGACGGATTCCCCCAAAGGAAGGGAACCGATTTAGAGAATGAAGAGTACGAACAGGGAAATGCATCTGTTAATTTTATAATGTTAAATGTTCAGCCCAAGCAAAATACAGGTCCACCGTTTATATCAGTCCTACCAGCAAAAGGTGATTTATGTGTTAGTAAGAAAGGCTCAGTACTTATGGGACACAGCGAGTGTAAAACTGTGATAGAGTTTGACGATAAAGGACTTTCTTCTTTCAAAACATCACGCCATACCTATTTCATTTGCGGTCAGACAGCCTATGTACATCTGCCCTTAGACTGGGGTGGGACTTGTTATATAGCATTCTTATTGCCATCTGTTTTTCTGGCCCCATCCAATTATCATAGAGATTCACAACTAGAACATGTTAGACAAAAGAGAGAGACAGATTCTGCAGGGATTGATCAGACTGAAACAGCTTGGGAGCAATATACAGAATTCAACAAAGGTTTCTTTTTCTTCGTTGGCCCCGTCCAAAATAGTAAGCTGATACGCAAATTAACAAGAACCCTGGAAGCAGTAGTGAATGTGACTGCATCTGCCCTGGCGAACTTAGCCCAGGAGCAATCTGCTATGAGACTTGTCGTTTTACAAAATCGCCTCGTTCTTGACGTCATCTTGGCGGATAGGGGCGGAGCTTGTAGAGTCATCCGATCTAGTTGTTGCATTTTCATCCCAGATAATGCACCATCTGTGTACGAAGCAATAACAAGACTCCACAAAATTGCTCATGTCATACATCAAGACCCAGGCACATGGACTTGGTCCAGTTGGTTTCTGGGGTGTAATATCGGCATGGGGATGGAAAGTGCTGACCTTCCTAGGAATGATCCTACTTATGATATTTGGTTGCTGTCTCTGTTTGCAGTGCGGCCCGGCGATTTGCGGCCTGTGTGCCACTGCCTGTGTTCCCCATCCACGTAAACAAAGAGTTAAAGATGAACAAATGATTCTGTATGATGAACTATACGGTCTCATGAATATAGATGTATCCTGAAGGGTTAAGTAGGGGACAAGGAGGGAATGAGGAAAATGAAATTTTGCCTGACCAGGATGCCCCCTACGTATACCCTATGTTACATGTGTGTGCATGTCATCCATGCATATTTCCTTGTAGTGGCCTGAATCACTAGGCCTCTGCATTCATGTCCTGCATTAAGGTGCCTGTCATCAAGTTTCCCAAAAGTTAAGCTAACATGAAGGCCCATGTATTTTACGTTGTGCAATTTTAAATAAATATCGTACTGAACCCTTTTTGTGGTTCAGATTGAACCACCAGTCCCTGAATTAATGTTTTCATGACTCCTGACACATTGAAAGCCGCAAGAAGCCCAGTAAGGCCTGCCAAGACAGTATTATGAATAACAGTTATCTGTTTGCTTTACAGAATCACATTTCAGTCTGGTGAAGAAGGTACACAGAACCCATCTGCATAGATAGGGCCCAGCCATTCTGTCTCTGTTTAAGTGGATTACAGTGCTTGCATCCATAGAAAGCTCATGCAACGAACGAATAAATATGCCCTTTCTGTCATTTAGTGACGAGCAACCTTTGCTTCAGATAATACATCCCCTGACTCAAGATATCAGTTAGTACTAGATGTGCTGGTCGCCCTGACACAAGAGATCTCTCTTCTAGACTGAAAGTCAGCTCTCCTCCCAGTTACACGTCAATTGCACGTCATGCTCATGTTGCACACAAGTAGGACAAAGTTCGAGCTGGTCATGCAAACTCCTCCTCTAAGTACCCACCCACCTATGACACCTACCTATCACCTACCTATGACTCATCGAAGTACACACCCTCATGTACGCCCACATGCTCTTATCTCTTTCTTTCTTGCTCTGCCTGGAGCGCTCCGCCCTATGTACAAGGAGTAAAATGTATATATTCTGTTCATTGTTATTAAATGTTAGAAGACTCTTCCTGAACCTCAGTGGTGATGGAACATATTCTCCCTTTGACTCGAGTTATTGGAATAAAGCCCATTTAACTTGGACACCACGGATCCTGTCTCTCATTTGATGCATGATACTTTGTTAATGCCTAGAAATTCTGCCAGGGTAATATTTTATTTACCACAGAACAGTCCAGCCCGAACTGGCAAGCCATGTCTTTCATGGATCGGAAACAAGCATCCTGGGACCGGTTTCGGATTCATAATCCTCATCAGCCAGGCTATCTTGAATCCAGTGGCCAAGTGAGCAAGGGACTCACGTCTGAGCATACCCTGCCACACTTAGGGCGAACAAAGCAATACAAAAGGGGATGATGGACGGAGCGTTTGAGCAAATCAAACACTCACCCCCAGTCAACTGATCTGGGTTTAATCCATCACCATTCTTTAGCCCACTCAGCCACCCCATTTCAGACATGGCTATATGCAAATCAGTCTGACCCTGTGCCTCATGGGAACAGTCCAGCCCGAACTGCCAAGCCATGTCTTCTATGGACTGGAAAAAAGCATCCTGGGACCGGTTTCAGATTTATAATCCTCATCAGCCAGGCTATCTTGAATCCAGTGGCCAAGTGAGCAAGGGACTCACGTCTGAGCATATCCTGCCACACTTAGGGCGAACAAAGCGATACAAAAGGGGATGATAGGCGGAGCGTTTGAGCAAATCAAACACTCACCCCCAGTCAACTGATCTGGGTTTAATCCATCACCATTCTTTAGCTCACTCGTCCACCCCAGTTCAGACATGGCTATATGCAAATCAGTCTGACCCTGTGCCTCATGGGAACAGTCCAGCCTGAACTGCCAAGCTATGTCTTCCCTAGATCGGAAACAAGCATCCTGGGACCGGTTTCGGATTCATAATCCTCATCAGCCAGGCTATCTTGAATCCAGTGGCCAAGTGAGCAAGGGACTCACGTCTGAGCATACCCTGCCACACTTAGGGCGAACAAAGTGATACAAAAGGGGATGATGGACGGAGCGTTTGAGCAAATCAAACACTCACCCCCAGTCAACTGATCTGGGTTTAATCCATCACCATTCTTTAGCTCACTCGGCCACCCCAGTTCAGACATGGCTATATGCAAATCAGTCTGACCCTGTGCCTCATGGGAACAGTCCAGCCTGAACTGCCAAGCCATCTCTTCCCTAGACCGGAAACAAGCATCCTGGGACCGGTTTCGGATTCATAATCCTCATCAGCCAGGCTATCTTGAATCCAGTGGCCAAGTGAGCAAGGGACTCACGTCTGAGCATACCCTGCCACACTTAGGGCGAACAAAGCGATACAAAAGGGGATGATGAACGGAGCGTTTGAGCAAATCAAACACCCACCCCCAGTCAACTGATCTGGGTTTAATCCATCACCATTCTTTAGCTCACTCGGCCACCCTAGTTCAGACATGGCTACATGCAAATCAGTCTGACCCTGTGCCTCATGGGAACAGTAGAGCCTGAACTGCCAAGCCATGTCTTCCCTAGACCGGAACCAAGCATCCAGGGACCGGTTTTGGATTCATAATCCTCATCAGCCATTCTATCTTGATTCCAGTGGCCAAGTGAGCAAGGGACTCACGTCTGAGCATACCCTGCCACACTTAGGGCGAACAAAGCGATACAAAAGGGGATGATGGACGGAGTGTTTGAGCAAATCAAACACTCCCCCCCAGTCAACTGATCTGGGTTTAATCCATCACCATTCTTTAGCTCACTTGGCCACCCCAGTTCAGACATGGCTATATGCAAATCAGTCTGACCCTGTGCCTCATGGGAACAGTCCAGCCTGAACTGCCAAGCCATGTCTTCCCTAGACCGGAAACAAGCATCCTGGGACCGGTTTCAGATTCATAATCCTCATCAGCCAGGCTATCTTGAATCCAGTGGCCAAGTGAGCAAGGGACTCACGTCTGAGCATACCCTGCCACACTTAGGGCGAACAAAGCGATACAAAAGGGGATGATGGACGGAGCGTTTGAGCAAATCAAACACTCACCCCCAGTCAACTGATCTGGGTTTAATCCATCACCATTCTTTAGCTCACTCGGCCACCCCAGTTCAGACATGGCTATATTCAAATCAGTCTGACCCTGTGCCTCATGGGAACAGTCCAGCCTGAACTGCCAAGCCATGTCTTCCCTAGACCGGAAACAAGCATCCTGGGACCGGTTTCGGATTCATAATCCTCATCAGCCAGGCTATCTTGAATCCAGTGGCCAAGTGAGCAAGGGACTCACGTCTGAGCATACCCTGCCACACTTAGGGCGAACAAAGCGATACAAAAGGGGATGATGAACGGAGCGTTTGAGCAAATCAAACACCCACCCCCAGTCAACTGATCTGGGTTTAATCCATCACCATTCTTTAGCTCACTCGGCCATCCCAGTTTAGACATGGCTATATGCAAATCAGTCTGACCCTGTGCCTCATGGGAACAGTAGAGCCTGAACTGCCAAGCCATGTCTTCCCTAGACCGGAACCAAGCACCCAGGGACCGGTTTTGGATTCATAATCCTCATCAGCCAGGCTATCTTGAATCCAGTGGCCAAGTGAGCAAGGGACTCACGTCTGAGCATACCCTGTCACACTTAGGGCGAACAAAGCGATACAAAAGGGGATGATGGACGGAGCGTTTGAGCAAATCAAACACTCCCCCCCAGTCAACTGATCTGGGTTTAATCCATCACCATTCTTTAGCTCACTTGGCCACCCCAGTTCAGACATGGCTATATGCAAATCAGTCTGACCCTGTGCCTCATGGGAACAGTCCAGCCTGAACTGCCAAGCCATGTCTTCCCTAGACCGGAAACAAGCATCCTGGGACCGGTTTCCGATTCATAATCCTCATCAGCCAGGCTATCTTGAATCCAGTGGCCAAGTGAGCAAGGGACTCACGTCTGAGCATACCCTGCCACACTTAGGGCGAACAAAGCGATACAAAAGGGGATGATGGACGGAGCGTTTGAGCAAATCAAACTCTCACCCCCAGTCAACTGATCTGGGTTTAATCCATCACCATTCTTTAGCTCACTCGGCCACCCCAGTTCAGACACGGCTATATGCAAATCAGTCTGACCCTGTGCCTCATGGGAACAGTCCAGCCTGAACTGCCAAGCCATGTCTTCCGTGACAGAACCACTGTTTTGTTTAGTTTAAGTAATTGTTACGAGAGGCAAGCCTTAATTTATCCCACGCCTCTTCTCTTTATTATTATTTCCTTTTTTCTTTAGATGTTTTATATATGGCCCTAAGAGTTTTGATTCACTCATTATTCCTAAGCTTCATTTTCAGGGATTTACGAAGATTAGCCAAATCGTCAGAACAGTTCTTATCAAACCATCGAGTTGGGAGCTGATTTGTTGCTGGTTCTGTGTGTGATAATTGTAACTTAATGTTTTCTAAAATCTTAATAAATACTTGGGCTACCTGATCACTACTTACCGTAGGCTCTAGACACATCATGACCTCATTGTAATTAGTAGATATGGTATTTGTGAAAAAAAGTCTCATCATCTCTTTTATCCCATCTTAATGATTATTTTAAAACCATTTATTTTTGCCAGGATTGGATGTGGGATCATAGTACCACACATTTGTATTGTAGGATCTTTCCATGGTAGCTTTGTTGAAATTTTGGCATAGTCACTGAACTCTATCATCTTGATCTTTACCTAATTGGAAATAGGCAGAAAGTTGGCAGTGGTTATTATAAAATCAATTGTTCAGGTAAGTTGAGCTCTATGGAAGGTGGGGATAGGTTGTGTACGATTTAACTCTCCCTGGCTCCTAATTTCTAACTGCCTGATTATTTGAAGATTATTTAATGCATTTCCTTATGTTAAGTGAGTGAAGTGATCAGCTGCATCATCATTATTATCAGTTACCCCGCATGTCCAGGAACCAATTATCCGACAGCTATTAATGTTAAAATCACCAACCCAGATAAGGTAGACAGGTTTTGGGTGGTAAAAAATAAAATCCTCCAAGATCCTTTCTAGGTCCATTACGACTAAAATAGGACTGTCAAAATTATTTTTATAAAAGTTTATTATCATTAAGTCAAGATTAGCCTTATATTTTACCACCAAAATGTGGAAATAAGGCTAATTATTTATAAAGGTCACCACTTTAAGCGTGGTTGTATTCGCTATACAAGTTAGTAGTCCTCCCAAAGCTCTCCCTTTGCTCGATGGAAGTGCATGGGTCTGGAAAGAACGATACCCATTTATATAAATTGGGTCCACCCTCCATGTTTCTTGGAGACATATGTTCTGATAATTTAACATTTCTTTCAGCCACTCATTGTTATGTTTTTTAATGTTTTTCATTAATATACCCTGCTATATTCCATAATAGTGGAGTGTAATTAGGAATAGTCATAGCCCCTGAGTTACCTCTATGATCAACACAACTGAGGGAGGACGAGGATGGCATTTCTGTTTGAGAGCCCGCTAAGGAAAAATTCATATTTCTAGGTATAATTCCTCTATGCGCCCTCAGCTTTGTGCTGTCGGCTGACCAACTAAAAATCCACAGTCAGTCGCAGCCATATTTTCTAAGGCCAAAAATCTATTTGAAATGGGGATATCCAGTCTCTCCCTCATAATTGGCCAATTCCTTCCAGGGATCCCCTCAAAATGTGGACTTAGGATACTATATCTTTGCATGTGCAATTGCTTATAGAACAAACCCAGAGGTATAGTGTGTATCTGAGTACTCCTTGACGGGGCGGAGGGTAGTTGAGATCGAAGATTTTCTACAACCAATGGATTATCAAAATTTACTACAATGCAATTACCCTCAATGTATTTCAATGATGGGCCTACCCAAGCTATTCTTCTGGCCATAATTATGTGATCATGTAAGGGGTAGCTCATACCAGCAAATTTCTTTAACCAATGCCTAGCTTTGTCCATAAGCTGGGCTGTCGATTCTTGTTGGTCTACTCTGAGAACTGGTACATTTACCATAACTACAATAAATGGGCCGGCGGCTGGCGGGAGGTTCAAAAATTGGGAGTTGTTAGGTCTTACCTGCAAACTTGCCCTTTTGTATTGATTCCAAGTCAAGTCAAACAAGCTTTATTCGGATCATACAAAATGTCCACAAAAGCATACTATACAAAATAATCTAAAATCCATTTATAGTTAATAAAAAACAAGCGCATCAAAGTTAAAAACATCAGAGAACATCAATTCATCACTTAATTTGAATGGGCACAAAACTAGACAGTTGAGCTTACTTTACTTCATAATTCAGTCTTTCTAGATGAACAAGTTTGGTCCTTTGTTTCATTGCCATCATTATATAACAGATAACTGCGTTACATACTGAAATATTATCCAGATGTCAATGGTAATTAAAAGCAATTTCACAGGAAAACAGGCTATTAGTTTTAAAAATTGGACTGAGATACGTTTTTCAATATTATGTATAAAACCTACAAAACAATAAAAAGTGAAGGGTGCTTTGTTTGGACCTGCCATCACACGGACAATTCGGCATAATGGCGCACCACTTACCCCTTTTAGGAAATGCAAATAAAAAGTGTAGTGTGCACAATCTTAATCTGGTTAGGTAAAATCTATGTTGTACATTTGTAATAAAAATAAAATATGGTTGTAAACCCGTTCCCACAGGACCCTCAAGGTAAGAGATAACTGATTTCTTAGAATCAGATGCCTCTTTTCTGCGGACGGCCCTTACGTTTAGAAAACTCTTTTTTAATCCCGCCTTACTAATATATTGCATATCTCCTGAGGCAAAATCATTTACGTTTAAATTGCAATCCTCTAGAAGACTAGCAATATAATCTAGCCAGGGAATTCTTTTACAACCATCTTGGGACATGCAATCTAAAATGATATCCCTCGTAAAATGAGTTTCATCCCTAACCCAGATACGATGCCACAATTTTAAAGCAGCCACACAAATTAGATAGTTTATATACGGAGTTCCTGTTTCCCTGTGCAGAATATTCGACAATGTGGCACCAGGGACAGCTAGCAAGCGTCTTAGAAAGTTATGTTCAAGGACCCGTAGTGGAGAAGTCTCAATCTGACCTAATAGAGCCCCCCCATAACAACACCCTGTAATACACTTTGTCCGTACAATTTAAGAATCTCTCGGACAGGTTTATTCCCAATCTTTTAGGAGAATCTAAAAATAGCCTCTACGATTTTCACAAATGTCATCTTAATATGCTTATTCCAATTCCCCTTACTATTAATTGTATTGATTCATTGAACTGCCATTTTCATACAGTCTATTATCTCTACCCCCGTCTGCAGCCCACTACAGTTAACATTTATAGCCAGTGGTGCTTCAATTAAATTTGAAATCCGGTATTGACCCTAGGAGTAGACCTGGGATAGGAGCCAAGTTTAATCCTCTTTGCCCACTAAGCCCCTTATGAGGATCATGTGTATTGGCCACAGATGTTCTGGAGAGTGTTACATACATTTGGCATATATCCACCCCCGCTCCCTCATAAGTTACTTTACTATTCAATAACTCCTTCATCATGTTCTCTATAGCGTTTAAGCGCAGCATAATTAGTTGTAATAACAATGATAGTTTATCTCCTAAATCGTCCCAGTTCAAACTAGGGTTCAGGGTCTTCAGTCCTTGTGTGTGCTCTGTACAGTCTGACGCGGGGTTCATAGATGAAGCCTTTCTAGATCTTTTAGGTCTATTAGTCATGCCTTCTTTAGGGGCATCTCTTTTTGTCTTCACAATGGATAATTTACCCGGCAATGTTATTACATCAGGGGTAGAATGTGACAAGGCTACTAGGTCTGTGTTGATAGTATTAGAAGCCATTATTGGGGTTTCGGTAACTGCCAGTACATTATCCATCTCCAAAGAGGCCTTGATCAGGCTATTGACCCCTTTCAGTGATAGTCTGCTTTCAGTCGAAGCAATCTCATTGATTATGACTGATGCCACTTTCACCAGAAAGGAGTCTAGCATCGATATCATGCCCACCTCAAGACCCGGTGGATTTACCTTTTTCTTTCCCATTACAGTCCTGTTGGCTTGGAATGTACTGAAGAGATCCAAACAATAGAAACGGGCCCAGCCTCCTTCGGGCTCTGATGGGCATTGATGTGCCCGCCCTTGACCCGGGTGCGTCACGTATGTGTCCCGCGGGAAGGGGCTGCATCACGCTATTTGAGCGCGTTCAAGAAACTGGGAGAATCACAGGATTTGAAGTCCCCAGCTGTGTGGCAACAGGCAGGCATGTCTCACTCGCCCACCAGCAGGATTCAGGCTCCTTAGCGGCTATACCTGCCACACCTGCTGTGGGGCTGTGTCACCCTATTTGAGCATATTCAAGCAATGAGGAGGAGCACAGGATTTGAAGTCCCCAACGGTGCAGCAACAGGTAGGCACGGCTTACTCCTCCACCAGCAGGTTTCAGACTTGTTGGCGGCTACACCGGCAGCGGGGCTGCGTTGCGCTATTTGAGCTCATTCAAGCAACCAGGTGGAGCACAGTATTTGAATTCCCCAATGGTGCGGCAACAGGCAGACACAGCTCACTTCCCCACCAGCAGGATTCAGGCTCCTTAGCGGCTACACCTGCTGCGGGGCTGCATCACACTATTTGAGCGCATTCAAGCAACCAGGAGGAGCACAGGATTTGAATTCCCTAGCGGTGCGGCAACAGGCAGGTCTGGCTCACTCCCCCACCAGCAGGATTCAGGCTCATTGGCGGATCAATGTTAAAAAACATGCAGAATGACAGTCTGACCTTTAATTAAGTTGAAAGCAAAGGAGCACAATAACAATGAGAACCTCTCCACAGATCTTTCTATCTGTGACTTGGGAGACAGAGAGTGATAATCTAACATCTAAAGTGGGGCTTCATCTATTGCGGGGCTCCTGTGGGGGTGTGCAGCTCCATTGGCCTCAGAAATTAGAATAATGTTCATGCTCCTCATGCACTTTCTAGTAAATTATACAAATTAGTGCCCCAATGCTCTATGGTGTATTAACTGAGGGCATACATTTTCCGTTCAAGCCAGCTTCACCTTTCCATATTTCCTCTTTGTGTTTTTTCATTTGTTTAACTTTAAGGTGCCAACTGCAGCTGACATGGGCCTCGTGTAGGTGTCCTCACGTCTCTGGACATCCACACAGTTTTTACCATTGGACTTTGCAGCTCCAAAGTTGCGCAGTCTTATTCTTCCCCACTGGCCTTGGTTTTTGCCCTGGAAGCCAAGTAGGGAAGAATCAGAGCTTCCACTAAGCGGGGTAGAGTACTGGGAAACACCTGAGTGGGCCCCTCTTCCTGCAGGGCCTCTCTGCATGGGCTCCTTGGGCCAGCCACTTTATCGATGCTGAGCTCCAAATCAGAGGTAACAGTATCACTGGGGGCATTTCAGTGTTGGAATGGCTTTGTGATTCGCCTGTGCATTGGCACTTATTTAGAATGAAGAACGTTGACAATGGTGAGAGCACTCATAACCCCCTGATGTCCTCGGGGTACTACCCTGGGAGACAAAAGTCCAACAGCGCCTTAGAATTACAAATCAGGAGTCATTTGCAGATAACAATTCACCAGCCCACTGGTTCATCCTCCTCCAATGTACTTTCTAGTTCTTTGAGTTCTTCCATGGTTCACACATTTAAAAGTGGAGGAGGAGAGTTCTAGAAGTCGGGCATTTCTGCCCAATCCAAAAAGGCCACATCATCCTTTCATCTATTGTCCTTCCTCCTCACTCTATGCTGGAATTTTCCTATGATAAGGACATCAAGCTCTTTTCAGTACAGCTTTTCCTGAGCTTTTAACTCTACACATAATTGACACAGTAAACTAGTGGTTTCCCTCTAAACCTTCAAAGCACCCTCCTGTTGTGACTGGAGCCAGGGTTTTGCTTGTGGCATTGTCCTCCCGGTGTAAATGGCATACGCTGGCTTGTAAATATTCGTAGGTTAATTAGCTCATTCAGATTCCACCTCCTCCTCGCTTCCTCTTCAGTGAGTAAGCTAATCCCCTCCAAACGTGCCTATTTGTCTGCAAGAGGCATTGCTCTACCTGCTGGTCGGCAGAGTAATTAACTTGGTCTAAGTAGTTCCAATCCTGGATCTCATCAGAGATAGGTATTCTAGATGAAGAAAATACTGTAAGAACCAAAGTATGAATAAGTGCAGGTATGATTAAATTAAATAAATACGTGCAACAAAGGTTTACACGAAAGCACTACAGACTCTCGTACTACTAACAAAAAACTAGGATGTTTCTTTTTGGATGACAAATTAAATTATAAGGCCTTCACACGCCATAACCGATTTAGTCAGTGATCCCTCTATAATAGGCTTTCTGTTCACAGATACCAAGCTTAGTTACAAAGTACTCCCACTTGGTCAGCCCACACACATGCTTATGTACAACCATCATGGAGCTTCTTACCTCACCTGCATGGCACAGTAGAGGTCCAGAAACAGCAAGGTGGTCCAAAGTCAAACATTCTTGGAGGTGGGGTTAACCAAATCAGAACTCACGCTCTCATGGGCTCCTTACACTGATATGCTTTGTGGAAAAGTTTCTAATTTTGATATTTAATTATATTCCCGCTGGAGAGCGAGATCACTTATTAGATATCGAATTTTCAGTGTTTACATTTCAATATTTTCTGAAGTGCTGTGACAGTATTTTACTGTACTTCTCAGTTGCTCAAAGTGCATGTGCCATTAGACTGTCATGCTGGAGAACAGAACATAGAGCCCCAGAACCCTGCTTTCAGGTGAAGAGTGTTCCTTAAAAAGGAAAATGACCCCCAGTGTTCTAACTTCAAGTCACTGCTGACTTTTTCTGCCTCATTCATAATATTAGTAAAACAATATCCAATACCGCCAAGGCTCTTATTACCATTTCAAAGGCATGTCCAAACTTTGGACCTTCGTGTGAGTGGCGATACAAATACACCTCATTTCACTTATGGATGACAGCTAATGCAGAGCATGGTCACGTCATTAGTTTTGCCCTTCAGTTCGTGTTTCCTATTCCATGTCATGAGCATGGTAGTGGCAAGTGAAACATTATTGTTTGCTGCAAAGAGTGGGGATACTAATAATCGAACCATTTTGAGGGTGACTCCAGAGTCGGTAGCATTTAGCTTGATCAAGCCTATTCTAATAGCCAGTGAAGGTTCTAAATATAAGTTATGAAGGGCACTGCTGGAAATGGAGGGTTTGGGGATCTATTAAGAATGAGGCCTGGTTATTGAAATTAGTGTTGTATTTTGACACTGAGGGCATACCTTAACTTTTGAATTTACTGTTCGCAAAACTCAGGGGTTTTTATTGATTATTTAATTCGAAAATGTGTTGCTACCCCAGTAATGTCTTTAAAATGCTGTCTGTGTTCTCATGTATGAGGTGTTGATGGCTGGATAGGGAACCTTATGATTGTATAGTCGTCCACAACTAGTTTCATGTCAATGAGTTTTAGGTTTTGGATTGTAAACTAGAGAGCTCTTCCAGTGACGTGTTCTAAGGGAATATGTAAATATATCAATCATGGGGGGCGTGGCTGACTGCCTAAGATGGCGGTCGTGCTCCGATAGAGCTCCGGACCTCTTGGGGGGGGGGGGGAATAGCTGATCCTGTGCCGTTACATTGCCTGCTGCCGGACCGGAGCATAGGTACCAGATTTCTGGAACCCCCCAGACCTGAAAAATCTCCAACTCGATCTTGTAGCTGGTATACTACTGGAGCTGCAGCCTGTGGCCGCCCTGCCGCGGACCGCGTGCAGGGTCTGGGCCCGCGACGAGGCGCGATCCCGCTCGCTGGTCGGGCAGATGTGGCTGCCCCAGCCCGATACGTACCCTAGCCTGGCACAACAGGTCCTCCCTGGCTCGGACCTTTGCTGTCCCGCCTGCTCATCGGTTGCCACCGGGGAGCGACTGCACCTCGAGGGAGAGACACCGGAGTGCGGTGAGATACGACCCTGCTCGGGTCGCTGTCCTGGAGTGGCACGTGAGGATGAGTCTCGCAGGCAATGCGCATCGGACGGGTTGAAAGTGCCCCTGCCGTCCCTGGGAGCTATGCCGCGGAGGGGGTCCTGCCTGAGGCCCACCTGCTGCTGAGTGTGAACAGAGACCGGGGCCTGCATTGCGTCCAAGCCCATGCCTGATACGCTCTGCGGCGCGGGCTCATCACTAGGCCTGCATACCATTGCGGCCCCCTTTACCTCTCTCTACTGGGGATCCTCTCCCTCGCCCTCTGACCACTGCGGGCCCACCAGTGCTCCCCCTCATCGCCGGAGCACTGCTGCACTGCGGGGGCCTTGCTCTGGGGACGCGGCCGACCACGCGGCTTGGACACGACGCCGCCTCTGGAGTCTGCGGCTGGGTGAGGGTGCTGCATGCCAGCAGTGGAGTGGCGATGGAGCGGAACGTTGTGGGGTATAAAGGCAGGGTGCGCTTCTTCCCTGGCGCTTTGGCCCTGTGCTTGCTGGAGGAAACCGCACATTCATAGAGACCCATACTCTCCAGTGGATTGGATTGATACGGCCGTCTACTACAGGCCTTGAGTGTGAGTCTGAGCCTTGTTGTGGGGGTCTGGACTGGGGTGGTTCTCTTCTTCCCCCCCCACAGTATACAGTGCCTATGTACAGGCTGCATTTCCTGTTTGTGCCCCCCGCCAACTGGTCCTGCATTTCCAGTACGGACTACATCTGCCAGAGGGAGCCGAGTGGGATCTACCTACGGGTTGTACCTCAGGACACTTATAGAGCCACGCACCCGGGATGGCCTCAACTTCTTATGGTACGCCACAAATTATCCCTCTTCGAACATCAGGACCCGCCTGGATGAGTGCAGTGTAGAACCGACTCCATCACTACTGGGGGCGTTTGGACAGTTTGGTGGTGGTGTGGATGAGACGACCCTACGGGCTACCGGACAGAAGGGGGTCCTGGAGCAGTTTCCCTCTCTTTGGGGTTTGCCTTCTCCTGAGATTGCTGGATCTCCACTGTGGCGCTCGCCCTTGCCTTCATGAGGTGGGAATCGAAGTTGTGAGTGTACCACGGCCCAGGACGTCGCGGACACTCCTCCTGGTATCCACTGAAACAAGCTTAGATTGAACTTGGCACAGAAATGGTACGAGGTCGCTAGAGGACCAACAAGGGAATGAACCCCTTCCACGCGGATCCGCCCCCACTAGTCGCCCCCCCACACCAAGAACGGCTCCCATGGATCATACAGATGGTACGCCTGATAAATTGGACCTTATACTTCAGGAGATCCAGGACTCTAGGACAGCGCTTGAGCTGCAGATAGGGTCTCTTACCACTGGGCTGACGCTACTCAGGGCAGACCATGGCACACTAGCCGACATAGTTAAGGAGCACGGCCAATCTATTGCGGACCTCTCCCCCACGGTCGCGGACCACTCCTCCAGTATCAAGGAGCTACAACAACAGATGACGCAACTTATGGACCAAGTGGAAGATGCGGAGGGCAGGAATAGATGCAATGATGTACGTGTTATTGGTCTGCCGGAACGCAGCGAGGGGAATAGAGCAGCGGAATTTATGGAACAATGGTTCAGAGACCATATCGCTCCTGAGGGCCTCTCCCCATACTTCTGCATTGAAAGAGCCCACACGATCCCGACAGGTCAGCCCAGGCCCGGCGCAACACCCCACCCCCGATAGTTAGAATCCTGAACTATAGGGACCGCCATACGCTACTACAGAAGGCAAGGGAAAAGTTGCTCATCCAATTTGAGAATCATCTTATATCACTGTACCCCGACTACACTGTCTTAGTGCAGAGGCAGAGATTGTCTTATCAGGCTGTAAAGAGGAAACTTCAGAACGCACAACTCAAATACGCTTTGCTATATCCCGGCTAAAAGTTATCCAAGATAAAGACTCACTTCTTTGAAAGCCCGGAGGATGCCGAAGAGTGGATCGAAGTCATGTGTATTGGATCTAGCCAACTCAGCCACTCGGACCATTCTTCACAGGGATCCGGTGTCCTTCCGAAACGGACCTGTCCTCGATCTCAGACCTCTAACAGGAATGGTGGGGGCACTTGCCCCTCACGAGAACAACAGCGTCATGATCAGGAAGGAGCCCTTGTCGTCGCTGGTGCTTTCCGCGAAGACCCCAATAAACTCCACACAGATTCGGAGGATAGCACGCTACGTTCGGACTCTGAACATAGCATAACTCCCTTCCCCTGGATCACGCCACGAGCAGCTGACGATTTAATCGATGCCTGATCGGGGATGGGGAGGTACTTGGATTCTGAGAGCTACCATACAGGGATGACATGCGGACAAGATGGACTCCAGGCCTTGGAGCCAGACGTATCTTTTTTCTACCTTATCAATATGAGTCTTGTGCTTGTTATTAATCTGCTTTGTAATGATTGTTAACGTGAATGGCCTAAATGTTTGGTACAACGATGTAGATTCTGGAGCCTTGTCGAATATGTATTAGGTTAAACACTTATGGGGCTCCGTAATTATACTATCCGCACCCGTCCGTTCACGGACATTTGGATGAGTAGGACTATGTCTGGGGCCAGCCACCCCTTATTGGCGTATGCACCGTTATTTGTTATGTATTGCTTGTATGACATTGTTGGGTACAGCGCAGTTTGGGCGCTGCGCCAAGCCCTGTTGATATTTTTGGGGATGGGTACTTCTGGTCGGTTGTGATACATCGCCCCACATGGGAGGGAACCGCGCACTACATACAGGAATATGTTGAGAGCAGTTAGTACGGTAGGGTCTTATACTCTACTTACTTGGAATGTACGGGGACTGGGGGCAATCCATAAACGACATTGAGTTCATGCTTATCTCCTTTGACATAAGGCACAGATTGCATTCCTCCAGGAATCCCATTTGACCGAGTCTGAGATAAATAAAATGCGCAAAAAATGGAGGGGGCAGATTTACTCTACTAATTACTCTGCCTTTGCTAGAGGTGCAACGATCTGGGTGCCACACGGGGTCCCCTTCTTAGGGCTAGAGCGCAGGGTTGATGACCAGGGTCGGTATATTCTGGTGAAAGGTACGCTAGATGGCTCCTTGGGGGTCCTTGGCAATTTTGAACAAGAGCGTTTTCTACACCGCACTAGTGGACTGGGGCGGTGTCCCTTGGGTGATGGGTGGGGACTGGAACGCTATATTAGATACTACCCTAGATAGATCACACTCAACCTTCAAGGGCACGAGCGTTCGCAAATTGACTGAACAATTCCTAACCTGGGTTGCGGGATGGTCACTCACTGATACATGGCGATGTCTCTACCCTACCCACAAGGAATACTCATATAACTCCTCAGTACACAGTTTCCATACCAGGATCGATAGATTCCTCAGTTCTAGGTCCATCACCACCCAGGCTCAACACTACACATACTTGGCTAAAACCTTCTCCGACCACAGCCCATTACAGCTCGTACTCGGCTGGGGTAGGGTACCTACCCCTGTGCCCACCTGGAGGCTCCATCCACAGCTGTTAGAGGATGCCCCTTTCGCAAAACCCTGTCTGACACAATCACTAACTACTTAGCCGAAAATTGGAACACAGCCTCTTCTAATTTAATTGAATGGGACGCTCTGAAGGTGGTGGTTAGAGGGGCATCGATCGGGCATTTGGTGGGGGCCAGGCAAGAAATACACCAACGCTTAAAAGATATAGAGCAACACCAGGATGTACTTGAACGGGAGGCTGTGTCGGATCCAAACAGATGGGAGGGGCTACAAGCCGCACATATAGACCATGCGGATGTTTTAGGGACACTGCGGACTATGGATCATCGTGCATTCCTTCGCCTAAAACACACAGAAGCTGATAGGTCAGGTGCACTACTGGCCCGTATAGTGAGGGATAGGCCGCTTCTGCCGACTATAACTAGTATCCGTACACCTGCAGGACCCATGGTTAACACGCAAAGTGAAATCAACAATACCTTTTATGAACACCTTGAGGAGCTTTATGCTCTGCCTGATCCAGTAGATGACAACTCTATCGAGGAGTTTTTGCAAGATCTCCCCCTCCCGGTAATCTCCGATGAGATGCGTAGGGTCATAGATGGCCCAATAACCCAACAGGAAATACGAGCCGCAATTAAAGGTATGAATTGCAACAAAGCGCCCGGCCTTGACGGACTCCCGGTTGAGTTCTACCACACATTATCAGAGACCATGGTCCCAACACTGGAATCTATGTACAAGGTTGCTTTTGAAGCAGGTCACTTTCCAACTTCCACCTTGCAAGCGCTGGTTACGTCAATACCCAAACCAGGACGGGATAACACTGAGTTGGCTAATTATAGACCCCTTTTCCTACTGGCCACGGAGTACAACATTTTAAGTAAAGCCCTGGCCAATCGCATACAACCCTTTCTCAATACACTCATACACCAGAACCAATGCGGGTTCCTGCCGAATCGAAGCACTTCCCTAAACACCTGACGATTACACTATGTAATGACGGCCACACCCCCCACATACCGGTTAGCGGGTTGCATAGATTTAGATCTTAGACAAGTCTTTGATTCTTTCTCCTGGGAATTTATGTTTGCGACGCTACAATGGTTTGGATTTCCGGGTACATACCTGAAATGGGTGCGATTTTCATATACACTCCCCACAGCCCGAGCACGCACTGGCCGGTACATATCAGACCAATACACTATTCACAGGGGTACACGGCAGGGATGCCCGCTGTCTCCACTGCTGTTGGTGCTGGCACTAGAACCCCTAACCATAGCTTTGCGAGGCTCAGCGAACCAGCTTGGCATTTCTGCTGGGAGTGACTACATACTCTTGGTCTACGCTGATGACATACTTCTGTTCCTGCGAGATCTGAAAGCGGATAATCCCCCGCTACTTGATATATTTGCTACTTTTGCACGCCTGTCCGGTCTGGCTATAAACCCTGGGAAGTTGACAGCCTTTTTCTTCCGGGAAATACCATACCCCCTTACCTTACAGTTTGGCGATTATACCTTGCCAGTGGCCCCTGACACCTTTAAATACCTAGGTATCCATGTCTATGGGTGGCAGGGGGATCAGATTGACGGCAATATAATGTGAGCTATCACGGCAATTCGGGCCAGTGTAG
This sequence comes from Lissotriton helveticus, assembly GCF_964261635.1. Taxonomy (NCBI): domain Eukaryota; kingdom Metazoa; phylum Chordata; class Amphibia; order Caudata; family Salamandridae; genus Lissotriton; species Lissotriton helveticus. The sequence goes on from NC_136059.1 coordinate 1,461,395,363, forward strand.
CCTTCGGGACCTCTCTGCCATTGTTGGTAATGGGGAGAATCGCCATATCGAAAATGGTGATGTTACCCCGTCTTTTATAATATTTCGTGAACCTGCCTGTGATCCTCCCACAGTCCATCTTTACTACATTGAATACTATACTGGTAAATCTCATCCGGGGCACTGGCCGCAGACGAATAGGCCTGCGGAAGCTGCAATTGGGGACCCAGAGTGGCGGCCTGGTTGTCCCTGACTTTAGGAGCTATTACTATGCCAGTCAACTCCAATGGCTTTCCATTTGGACGGCGGGGAGGAATCTACAGGAGATTGGGTTCACACCTGAAAGGCTAGATCGGGGCGAACTACATTTCCTATTATTACCGAAAGCCAAGATTCTCAGAGATAGCCCCCCACTATTAACAACAGCATTACACTGCTGGAAAAAAGCACTGTCGTACACTTCTACAGCAATCCCTTACGCTCCTAACATCCCCATCCTGGGGCTCCCCACACCACAAGGTAGACTCACAATGGCAAGGATACAGGACTGGGCTGATAGCGGAGTGGAGGAGGTCGGGGCGTTCTTCGGGGATGGAGACCTACTTGATCATGACTCCTTTGTGCAGGCTATGGGCGCACCCCCCATCTGTACTTCCTGCATGCAGGAGTAACACATTACATTAAGAACACATGGGCCCCGCAACGGACTGAACCCACTCAACATAACCTGGTATAACTCCTATACTATATGGGACATGGGGGGCACTTGGTTCGGTGGCTGTATACTGGTGTCCCAGCGCATGCAGCGATCACACTCGTCCCCCTGAGGGCGAAATGGTCTGAGGATGCAGAGATTGAACTCACTGATAAGGCCTGGAAATGTATGTTAGAACACCCCAAGAAGGTATTGCGCAATGCGAAACTAAAGTTCATACAATCGATGATCCTCCATAGATCATACCTTATGCCTAAGAGACTCCACTGCATGTTTCCGGACTTCTCGCATTGCTGCCCCTGTTGTAAAAGAGATGAGGCAGACTTTCTGCATGTGTTATGGTCTTGTCCCTGTCTTCAAGCCTTTTGGATAGGGATGTGTCACACACTGAACACAATCACGCAGTTACCGGTCCCAACTCAATCAATCAATCAATACATTTATAGCGTGCGCTGCTCACCCGTGAGGGTCTCAAGGCTCTGAAGGGTAGGGGTGTCGTTTACTGCTCGAATAGCCAAGTCTTGAGGTGCTTCCTGAAGGTGAGATGGTCCTGGGTCAGTCGAAGGTATGCGGGGAGGGAGTTCCATGTCTTGGCAGCCAGATAGGAGAACGATCTTCCTCCGGTTTTGGTTTTGCCGATCCGTGGGACGATGGCGAGGGCGAGGCCGGCGGAGCGGAGCTGGCGGGTGGGAGTGTAGAACGAGAGGCGGTTGTTGAGGTATTCGGGGCCCATGTCGTGGAGCGCTTTGTGTGCGTGGGTGAGGAGCCTGAACGTGATCCTCTTGCTGACGGGGAGCAAGTGCAGGTTTCTCAGGTGGGGAGTTATGTGGCTGTGGCGAGGGATGTTGAGGATGAGTCGTGCAGAGGCGTTCTGTATTCGCTGCAGTCATTTCTGGTGTTTGGCTGTGGTTCCTGGGTACAGGGCGTTCCTGTAGTCCAGTCGGCTGGTGACGAGGGCCTGGGTGAAGGTCTTTCTGGTTTCGGTGGGGATCCACCGGAAGATCTTTCGGAGCATGCGCACGGTGTTGAAACATGAAGAGGAGAGGGCGTTGATTTGTTTGGTCATCGTGAGGGAGGAGTCCAGGATGAATCCCAGGTTGCGTGCGTGGTCTGTGGGTGTAGGTGCGGTGCCCAGCACTGTGGGCCACCAGGAGTTGTCCCAGGCGGATGGGTATTGTCCGAGGATGAGGACCTCCGTTTTGTCTGAGTTCAGTTTCAGACGGCTGAGCTTCATCCATTCTGCGACGTCCTTCATTCCTTCCTGGAGGTTGGTTTTGGTGGTGGCTGGGTCTTTGGTGAGGGAGAGTATCAGCTGGGTGTCATTGAGGTTGTGTTCGCGTGCCATGGCGGCGAGGGGGCTCATGTAGATATTGAAGAGGGTTGGTCTGAGCGAGGAGACTTGGGGTATGCCGCAGATGATCTTGGTGGCTGTGGAGCGGAAGGGGGGAGGCGGACTCTCTGGGTTCTGTTGGAGAGGAGCGAGGTGATCCAGTCCAGGGCTTTTCCATGGATTCCAGTGTTGTGTAGGTGGGTTATTAGGGTGCGGTGGCAGACGGTGTCGAAGGCGGCCGAGAGGTCTAGGAGGATGAGAGCGTTTGTTTCCCCGTTGTCCATCCGGGTTCTGATGTCATCGGTGGCTGCGATGAGAGCGGTCTCGGTGCTGTGGTTGGCCCGAAATCCAGATTGGGATGGGTCGAGTGCGATGTTTGCTTCGAGGAATGCAGTCAGTTGTTTGTTGACGGTCTTCTCGATGACTTTAGCCGGGAAGGGAAGGAGAAAGATGGGGCGGAAGTTCTTGAGGTCTTTTGGGTCAGCTATGCGTTTCTTTAGAAGGGCGTTGATCTCTGCGTGCTTCCAGCTTTACTGGAAGGTGGCTGATGCGACGGAGTTGTTAATATTGTTTCGGAGGTGGGGTGCGATGATGGCGTCTGCTTTGTTGAAGATGTGGTGAGGGCATGCGTCCGAGGGAGAGCCAGAGTGGATGGAGTTCATGACGTGGGTGATGTCTTCAGTGCTGACGGGGGTCCAGGCGCTGAGGGTGGTGGGAGTGATTGTTGGTTCGGTGGCTGGAGGCGGGGTCTGGGTGCTGAAGCTGTTGTGTATGTCTGCGATCTTGCGGTAGAAGAATGTAGCGAGGGAGTTGCAGAGGTCTTGCGACGGTGCGATGTCGTTGTTGCTGGGGTTGGAGAGCTCCTTAACGATGTTGAAGTGTTCTTTGCTGTTGTTGGTGTTGTTGTCCAGCCGCTCTTTGAACGATGTCCTTTTGGTGGTGCGGATCAGCTGGTGGTGTTCGCGGGCGGCGTTCTTGAGGGCTGTCATATTTTCTGTCGTCCGTTCGTGGCGTCAGGCTTTTTTGAAGGTTCGACAGGATTTCTTTGAGTTTTTGAGGGCGTTTGTTAACGATGTGGTTTTCCTGTTGCTGGTCTTTCCTGGGGGGTTCTTGAGAGGAGCGAGGTCGTCGGAGCAGTTGGTGATCCACTGTGCAAGGTTCTGGGCTGCGTTGTTGGTGTCTGGGGTGTCGGCTGGTGGGTTCTGGCTCAGCGATGTGGTTAGCTGGTCTGTGGTGACTTTGCTCCAGCATCTGCGGGGGATCTGTTGCTTGTGGTGTTGGGAAGTGGTCTTCTTGAAGGTCAAATGGATGCAGCTGTGGTCAGTCCAGTGTAATCCGGTGGAGTGACTGAAGGAGACGTGGTTGCTGGCGGAGAAGATGGGGTCGAGCGTGTGGCCGGCGTAGTGGTTGGGGGTGTTCACCAGTTGCTTGAGTGCGAGGTTGTCAAGGTTGTCGAGCAGGGTGGTGGTGTTGTTGTCGTTCTTGTTCTCCAAGTGGAAGTTCAGGTCCCCTAGGAGGATGTATTCAGGTGAGACTAGGGCGTGTGGGCTAATGAAGTCGGCGATAGTTTCGCTGAATTGTGTGCGTGGTCCCGGGGGTCTGTAGATGAGGGTTCCTCTGATTGTGGTTTTGGGGTTGGTGTGGATCTAGAAGTGTAGGTGTTCGGCGTAGGAGAGTGTGTCTTCGGCGTTTGTCATGACGTTGATGGTGTTCCTGTAGATGATGGCGATTCCGCCTGCCTTGCAGTGCCTTATTGGTCTTCGTAAGCGCTCAGGAGTACAGAAGGTACGGCTAAAATTCCTAGACCTGGCTCTTATACTGGCGGTACGAGCTCTAACCATGAGGTGGAAATCCCCCAGGTGTCCCACGATATCCCTTTGGCAGGCTGACTTGCTCCAGTGGGGAAGCGCGGAGGGCTTTGCTCTTCGTAGGAAAGAAGAGAGAGGGTTGAGGACACAGCCTATCTCAATGGAGTGGGAGGCTATGCTAATTGAACTGAAATCGATGGACTTAGTACCCACACTAGATGCCCCGACACCATAGCACTATTTATCACCGGGCTGTTCCTAAATCTCGGACTCTGTGATCTGGATCAGCACTTTATGTTCCTAGGAAGCTAAAACCTGTGGGGTGTACTGTGATTATAATGATTCCTGTTGATTATTTTTTACTGAGAGAGCGGGACTGACCAGAGGAGGAGTGCGAGGGTTAGGGAGGGGGGAGTTGAAGTTACACAGGTTTTCGTTGTTCGCTAAAAATGTACATGACTTTGTGTTGGATACTTCTTATACTGTGCCCTTTCAATTTATACTGACAACAAGATTATTTGAGCTCTTGATTATTGGACTTATAATTTGCATAGACCTGATTTACGCAGAATATATTTACGTCATATGCAATGTAACTGTTATAAAAGAAAAAAGACTGCCTCAGTATAATTTTATTATGATAACGAAGTCAGCAATAAATTCTGTTATAAAAAAAAAAAAAAAACAATCATCATAAATTCCGCCCTCGATTATTTTTTTTACAGACAAGCAGGGCGTGGACGGCAAAGCAGGGACATGTCCGAGCTACAGATGTCGATGTCTGGTGCAGGTATTCTGGGTGATGCTCAGCCTTCATATTCAGACGTCTTCACACAGGAACAAAATGCGGAAGATATTATGGGAGGATCGATGCCAGCGATCGGTAGCTCTCAAGTAAGTTGTACAAGTGGGGCTATTTGTCGAGACAAAAGTTTGGAGATGTCTTTAAGATTTCACTCTGAATTATGAAGCAAAACAACGAATCAGTGTTGACTAAAGTATTCAATCCGTTATAAATACCGTTTATTTCTGAATCAAAATTTTGACTTAAAGGAATCAGATGAATGTTGCGAATTGAGCAGAGTAGAGCACCTTGCAGAGGAAAAACATTCCCTTGTTTCTGAGCCAACATTTTGATTTTAGCCAGGCTAGTAGCAATGTGCGTAACACCAATGACATAATGCCCCCTCACCATCGCAAAATATGGCGTAACATGCAAATAAATAAAACATAACCCAAAAAAGTGTAGACCTCAACATTAAAAATAGAGCAAAGTGCACATTAAAGTTTTTGAAGGTTTTGTTTTATTAACACTCAGCACTTTACAAAATTTCATTTGCTTTCCAATCAATACTATTACTCTAAAGCTACTAATACAAACACCCAAAAAAAGATCACGTTCAACTTTTAATACCCTAATTTTTTTCACATAATATATATCTTATTACGCAATTTGCAAAAGTGACTGTGTTGTTATCATTGACTTTGCAGTTTTCATTGACAAGGCATTTTTTGAATGCTAAAACTTTGGCACCAGTTGATAAATCTGCAGCAAACATTGCTAACTGACCATATAGGTGGGCACGTTTTTGGCATGTCAGGTTTCATGCAGATCTGTCCAGAGAATTGGACATTTAAGGGGGTAGGGCCTTAAAATGTGCATTTTCCATTTTAAAACCCTTATGAAACGTTTCTTGCAGCTACCTCAAGAACAGCAGAACACATTATTCTAAACTTGGCATGAAAGTAAACTTACTCTGATAGATTTTCTAGATTATCTAGATCATTGCCCCAAATTCGGCTTTCTAGACCCCCTGGCACTAATATCCTAGTCAATCAATCAATCAATAAATCAAGTAAACTTTATTTGGTTTCACAGGGGATAACCATAAAAGTTACAAACACACAAATACATACAAATCATATTTTTTTAAAAGTACAGGTTAAAAATAAAATAATTTACACAGCCTCCCATGTGATCTATATTCACAAAGTGCAATGTGCCGTAAAAAACATCACTCCTTTGAGGATTTAACCCTATAATGTAGTCTGAGCCTTCACAACTTAAAATAAAATCCCAATGATGCATACGTTAACTATACATTCAAACAATCCCTGGTTTTCACAGTGGATTTTAGATATCCCACAATGAAGGGTAAACAGTCCTGTTTCAGCAACTGCAAGTACAAAAGGGTGCCCAAGCCTGAATAAAATCCATCTTCTTTAAAATCGGAACTAAAAAGTGCCTTTGAAGAATTACATAAAACTTACATGTAAACATAAAATGCAGCAAATCCTGTGGAGACTGACCGTCACAGCCACAGGGTGCTAGCACATGGCCTCTACTGCATCCTTTGGGCCTTGCTAACAGGAGGTGAAAATGGTTATTCCGAAACCTAATTAGTAAAAACCTCTTGTGTGTAGATAGGGGCCCCATAAGACAAGGCTCCGTCAACTGAGTTGTTTTAAGCATTAAAAACGTGCGTACACTTAACTTCTGCAACTCTTGTTCGTCCCTATCCAATTTTCTTTGGGTTACAAAGGCTTCCCTAATTGATTCCACATCTTTCTTCACAATGGTTTCAGGCTTAAAAAATAAATCAACACGCCCTATCCCTTCAAGGCTACTTTTAATATAATTTGACCAGGGAATTCGGGTTGCATTATCGAGTGACATACATTCTCGTAATATCAGATGGTTAAGAGTTAGTTCCTCATTCAACCAACAATTCAATCAAAACACGAGAGGGCGTAAGGCCAAGGTATCACTTATTAAAGGAACCCCCAACTCCTTGTGAGCCACTAAATTGGATAGACCACGCGGACACTCAGCAGGCGCTTCAAGAAATTATTCTTTTATCACCTGAAGAGAATCCACAGCCACATGTCCCCAAATTTCACTTCCATAGCTAGCTGCTGCCACGCTCTTGGCTTGATAAACTTTTAGCATGGATCCAACTGGTTTCCTCCCTACTTTTGATGCAAAGTTAAAAATGTCTGCATTCACCCGAGTCAGGTCTCCCCTTTTCCTCACAATTAGTGACCCCCACTTTAACTGTTCGTCCATGAGAACCCTTAAATATAAGAAAACATTAGTATGGGGGATTTTGGCCGGACCAACAGTAAATTGAAAGCTTTTTTTTAAATGTTGCCCCACTTGCATTATATAAGATTTTGCAATATTTATTGCCAGGTTCCAGTCCAACATAAATTTAGAAAATGCCTTTAATAAAATTTGCAGACCTAGGGCCAGATGTAGGTAAATATTTTTTACCGATTCTAAAATACCGAATTTTACCGATTCGGTATTTTAGAAATAGAAAATGGTATGTAGGAAAAAAATCGGTAAAAATTACCGAATCGGTAAAATTCGGAATCTCTGATTCGGTATTTACCTAATCGGTAAATACCGATTCGGTAATTCCCATTCATTCCTATGGGCCTGGATGCCCATAGGAATGAATGGGAATTATCAAATCGGTATTTACCGATTCAGTATTTACCGATTCGGTAAATACCGAATCGGAGATACGAAAATGAAGCAATTGAGCTAACAACCAATCACGTGACCCCACCCCACCCCTCAACCAAGCAACAGAGGAACTAACCAATCCTGTGCATCCACCCCACCCCACAACCAGGAAGTGGCCACACCCATGCAGGCGCAGACTAACTGAACATCCAGGAGAGCTGTGAGCAACTGACTGGCTGTTCTGAGCTGAGCAGTGCAGAAGTGCAGGATGGATTCACAAGACTCCCAGAGGGAAGGTGCTGACAGGAAAAGAAAACTGAAGTTCAGCACAGGTGAACTGCAGGTGTTGGTGGAGGAGGTGGTAAAACACCACACCCAGCTGTCTGAAAGACAGTCTCTGCAGGTAGCAGAGGCTGTGAAGAGGAATACCTGGCTGGGTATTCAGGCTAAGGTGAAGACCATAGGGGTGACAACAAGAGAAGTGGATGACCTAAAGAAAAGATGGTATGATCTGCGGATCATCACGAAGAAGAAGTTGGCCAATGTTACAGGTGGAGGAAGGAACAGGGCACCTGCCCTTACGGATCTGGAACAGCTAGTGGAGTCCACCCTGGAGCCAGAGAGCATATTTGGGATTGGTGATGCTGACAGCTCAGACCGAGCTGCATCAAAAAAAGGTAAGTGACATGTCCATAATTCCCCCCCCCCCTTGCCTGTCTCCCTCCCCCAATGTGGCTGTGTGTTTCACACTCCAGTACAGGCTTTTGCATCCACCAGCAGTGCATCATGGGAGTGGTAGTCATTTCAACATACATCAGTCCAGTCATCATGAAAGAATGTCAGGCATGCCACACACTACATTGAGAGGCAGTTGAGGACCATGAAATTGTGTGACTGGATTGTGATTTAATATAGAAATACACGGTGAAAGCCCCCACTAAGCCAATGTACATATCTGTCCACAGGAGAGTCATCGCGCAAGACTGTGCAGGAGAGGGAGAAGAGGGCACCCCAAAGGGAGAGGAGTGAGGATGGATCCAGGAGTGCAGGGCCCAGCACTGTAACACCTCCAGCACCCAGTACACATGCAGCTGCCACACCAGAGGCAGGCCCCATACAACATCCATCATCGCCTCTGCTCTATGACTCTCCACAGCAGGACCCACAAACACATTCTCCATCAGCAGCCTCAGAGGTGTCGGAAGTCTTCAGGCCCAGGAGGCATGATGTTCCCCCGCTACAAATGCTTCAAACCTCCTCTGATGAGGAAAGTGAGGGGGAGAATCAAAATGAGCCAATGGAGGCAAACATTACTGGTCTTCCGTCCACTCCTCTATCTGTGCACAGAGGCACAAGACGCCGTAGGGTCCGGGAGGAAAGCACAAGTGGCCATGGTGACGGGGTCTTCTGTGGGCTGGAGTCCACAATGGTCAAGGTGCAGTGCCTGCACGCAAAAGCAATTACTGCAGTACAAAGACAAATGCGCCACCTGAACAGTAACATGGAAAACAAGAACCGGGGAATCTCCTCAATGGCGGATAGCATGAGGGACATGGCAGATGGGGTGAGGGACATGTCCCAGTGCGTGATGTCACTTTGTGACGATCTGCATGAGACCGCACACAGAAGCACAGGGAAAGGCAGTGCATGCAACATCAGACAAAGGCCATGAACAGTCTTGCAACAGCAACTTCCCTGTTATGTTGCTGTTCTGTTGCAATGCAGGAGGGGCTGTGCACTGCTGTACAGATCTTATGGGGTGGGAAGAGTTACAACAGCGATGGAAGTGCTGCTGAAAAACTAGTCAGCCAACGCAGGAGATGAAGGTGTAGGGGACACTGATGACACCACTAGCAGGAGCAGCACCCCTATACAGGACATTAGGAGGAGCAGCAGACGACAAACTACAGGCCCTGGCTCAACAGCCAATGTACAACCCAACCAAAGGCATCCCGCAATGTTGTGCGTGGGCGCAGACAGTAATGCTGCCCACACTCCAGAGGACATGTTATGGTGAGGTAACCCGTGTCCGCCTACTTAGGCTAGCTACACTTTGGAGTAGAAAGATGTGTCTTTTGACATTTACCGTAGTGCCCATTAAACTACGTCTTTCACATTGAACCCCTGGCTGTCTCTTTACTTACTTAAAAGTAGTTGCATGTGATCTCTGCCCGTCTGTGTCTACCATCTGTTGGTGTTGCAACTCCTGCTGTGTTGGGTTCAGGCAGTGCATGTTCATCATCATGGTCCTCATATTCGCTCAATTCCACCTCGGTGCCCTTCTTAGTAGCAAGGTTGTGCAACATTGCACAAGTTGCAATCATCTTACAGCAGATGATTGGTGAGTACTGCCGTGCCCCAGCACTTTTGTGGAGGCAGCGGAACCTACTTTTTAACAGCCCAAAGGTCCGCTCCACAATGTTCCTAGTAGATTTGTGTGCCACGTTGTATTGTCTCTGGCTGGGGGTTGAAGGTTTGAGGTAGGGTGTCAGGATGAAAGAGCGGACGGCATATGCACTATCCCCTATTTGTAAATGAGAAAGCCATTACTCACGTGCACACATACACATACATCTGCAATATGTATCAAGGGAGTGTCACACAGTGTTTTACCTAGCAGGTATCCTTCGCCAAATTCCCCCGCTGTGAGGAGTGTGTAGATCCCACTGTTCTGGAAGATGTAGGAGTTGTGGGTACTTCCTGGGAACTTAGCCAATATGTCTGTGATAATGTACTTGGCATCACACATTACCTGTACATTGATTGTGTGGGTTGACTTCCTGTTTCTGTAAATGTACTCTGTGGCAGCAGGTGGTCATATTGGGATGTGGGTGCCATCGATACAGCCGATGACATGTGGGAAATGTGCAATTTGATAAAAGTCGGTCCTGAGCAGTTTGGCGTGAGTTTCAGGGGAGCTGATGTAATGATGCATTCTCTGCATCATGGCCTCTAGGAACTTGCGGAAGAAACAGGACAGGCAGCTCTGGGACACCCCACCTACCGCAGCAATCACACTCTGGTAACTCCCAGAAGCAAGCAGGTGTAGGCTACACAGCATCTGCACATGGGGTGGGATGGCGTGCGCCCTTGGGGTTTGGTGCTCCAAAAGTGGGTGCAGGTCCCTGATCAAGTCCAGGATGGTATTGGGGTGTAGCCTGTACCTTTGCAGTATCTCTGGCTCAGTTAGTTGAAATAGCGTTATCCTCTGCCTGTAGACCTGCTCCCCCTTTCTCCAGACCCTCTCTCCTGCTGCCTGTAGCCGTAGCCGCCTTGCTATCACATAGAATGCCGCCCTTCTGGTCACATTGTTGCATTTTGGGCCCTTTTTTGTAGCCTGCATCTGGTTACCACCTGCTTTCAATACATGGTAAATACCGACTATTAAATACCGAATTTCATGAAATTCAGTATTTTAGAAGTTACCTACATCTCAAAACTCATTTTTTTGCATTTCTTATTTACAGAGTCGGTAAAATTACCGATTCAGTGAAATTACCGATTCAGTAATTTTACAGAATTGGTAAAATTACTGATTCAGTAAAATTACCAACTGGTTTTTACCGAATCGGTATTTTTTGTGTCCCTACATCTCAATATCCAAATACTGGTCGGTAACGCCCGAAAATCTGTATTTTTGGCCGTTACCGACCGGTATTTGGCTTCCTACATCTGGCCCCTAATTCGGTCCTTTGATAAAAGGACAGCATTGTCTGCATTAAGTAAAACTTGTATGCCACACCTCCCTACACATGGGAAATCTACCCCCGGGGCTCTCAATACACTATCAAGCTCGTTAATATAGAAATGAAACAAAAATGGAGCCACACTGCATCCTTACCGTACTCCCCTCTTAATTTCCAGGACCCTAGTGACCCTGAGATCCTTAGAGACCCTAACATTGGCTGTAGTTGACTTGTGCAATTCCTCTAAAAAGTTAACAACACTGTTGTCCACCCCCATTACCCACATAGACTGCCACAATTTGACCCTGTTGACACCGTCAAAAGCAGACGTCAAGTCCATGAAGGCAAGATAGACAGTACCAGGGCGGGCGACTGTGTATTTGCTCAGTAGCATGGATAGATTAAAGCATTGGGCAACCGTTGATCTACCCGGATGGAATCCAAACTGAACATCCGTCATCATCTTATGCTCCTCTGCCCAAATGAAAAATCTCTCAAGGAGAATACGATCTACAACCTCGACCACAGAGTCGAGGAGGGAGATAGGCCTATAACAGTGGGTACTATTCTTTTCACCCTTCTTAAAAACAGAAACTATAGTGGAAGTGGCCCAAAACTGGGGGCAACCACTCTTTGCGGCTGCATTAAACACCGCCACCAATACCGGTGCCCAAAAGGAGGGAACAGACTTAAACAAGTCCGGGTGAATGCCATCTGTGCCCGGCGCTTTGTAGGAGGATAGCCCTGCAATGCCAACTTCAACCTCACCTTGTTCAAAAGTCATTACAGAGGCATTTGTAACCCGCCCTCCTAAAATAGGGCAAGGGTGATCCATTGGACTATCACACATTGATTTAAAATGGGACACCCATTCCTCCTCAGTGATATGCGCATCTAGAGCCCCCCCATTTCCTGTGTAAAAAAAGGGCTGTTTGCAATATTCCAAAACCTGGAGCTATTCCTGAGGGTACTTTAATCAATCAACTCCCTCCAAGCCTCCTCTTTCAAAGCACCCTTCCGTCTAGCCAGTGATAATGTATATTCTTTTCGGCGTGTACAGACTAAGGTTTGATTTCTTGGTTTAAAGGCCAGAGCTTCCCTCAAATTCTTCGCAGCCCGGGAACAAGAAGTATTGAACCATCTAGGGTCAGGACTAGCCATTCTTCCTGCTGGAATGAATTATAAGCGATAGAGTCATAGGCACCAAAAACCTCACCTGGGGAAGAATCTGCCGAGGTACACAGTGCTCGCTCCTGAGCACAGGAGTCTCAACTGCCTGGTAAAATTTATCGGGAGATCTGGGACCATTTCAGATGACGTTTGCTGTCCGTAGGTCTAAGTAATCGCCTGACTGCTGTTTCACAAATACGTGCTGACAATGGGCCCCTCATGGAAACACAATCAGGATTATGGTCACTATATTCACTCTCAACAATATTAAATCCACAAAATGATTGTAAGGAGGACGAGATTAAAATAAAGTCTATAAATGACCCCCTGTCTCTCCCTTTAAAGGTTGAACCAGGGAATGCGATCTGCAGGGCGGTCAAGGACATACTGGACATCATGTCATATTCATATAACAAGTTATTCAACAGTTACCCGTGGGCAAGATGTTCAAAATGAAACTCCTTCATTCACGAACAGCCTATTTCAGATATACAAAATGACATAGGGTTACCACAAGGATGGATATTAAAATCACCAAAAACCATGAGGTTATGTCAAATAGATCCAAAGGTCTGTCTAATAAATGTGCCCAGGATGGTGATATTACAAGCACCAGGAAGATCTGCCACGGATGAGACCCCAGCTGGTATCTCCCTTTTTTACTATTAATGCCAATATTCCTGGACATGAGGATGGTACAACCCGGATCTGACAGTCAACAGCCAAGGATATATAGGTAACTAAACCACCCTTAGCTCTTCCACTTGCCACATGAACAGCTGAAATAAAGCAAGCCTTATAACACTCCAGGAATAGATCACAACCCACCAACCATGTTTCTTGGAAGCTGATCACATGAAATTGCCTCACAAATTGCAGCCAAATTGAATTGTTAAACTTATTTGCTAACCCTGCAATATTCCAGGACAAGAATGTATTAGTTGTTACACCTCGGCTTTCGACAAGTACCTCTAATGGAGACTGCTTCAATGCATCAAGCTCATTATCATGGGACGTACTATTCCATAATCAATCATACTCCTCCAGCGCTGTTAGTGGAAAGAATCTGTTTTTTAATTCCACCGAAGGACAAACTTCATGCGATCCATGTGTTTCAGATTGTAAATGGGCCAAAGGAATTAGCTATTGTGCGTATGGTATTCTAAATTACCACCCATCTCGGGGATCTTCCATAAGGGCATTGGAGAGCTTTTCCCTTGGTAAATCGGGTTTGTGAAAAAAAAAACAATGGGAGGGCCCTGATAATGGATCCTGGTTTAGGGTGACGATTATCCCTGAACAAAATCCTGCCTGCAATATGGGGGTTATCAAAATTAACAATTACGCAATTACCCGTGCCTGTTTTTTTGCGAGCTCGCAATCTAGCTAACCTTGCCATGATGATGTTTTTAGCCACACAAGCACCCAAGGCAGTGTTTTGTGTGAGCCAATGAGTTATATTATTTTTCAACTGCCCAAAGTCCTCATTGGTGCCCCTGGGGAGAGATGGAACACTCCCCAAAACTAGTACATAAGGAGTGGACTCACGTGGTCGATCTATTACTGGAAGTCTTTTTAGCACCCCACTTATCTCCAACATCCCAACACTGGGGCGGTGGCTAGAACCTGGGCCGTTCCCAATTATAGGGATGACTCTTCTCAGCCCCACTGCTGGACTCATGTTCCCCGGCCCCACCTGTATTACAGGCTGCGTTAGTGAAGAGGTCAAAGGCTGATTTAGTGGATTCCGCTGGTTGATCCGTAACTCGGGGGCCTGACAAGAATCTAGCCTGGGATAACACTAGCGGATTCTATTGGAGGTGCCGCCACCGCAGCATTACATGATGTTAAGCGGTCCTCAATTCGAGACAGCCTATCAAAAATAGGGCTCAGTTTTAGCTCTAACATTTTAGACAATACTGACTGAAATGCTAATAGTGCCCCAGGGAAATCCAGAGTAGGGGGGATGGTAGGAGAGACTGGGTCAGATACAGGGGTTTTAGGAACCAGGTTGGGTTTCGCTTTCTTCGCTTTACCTGCGTTAGCTTGAATTTTTCTATTGGTTCCAATACCCTGCCACGGGGCCCCACTCAATACCGGGGTTTCACCTAGACTTAAATAGGCTGAGGGAAGTAACAATGCATTAGTAACCAAACAAGTATCATTTACCTGTTTATCTGTAGCATCTGTAAAATCACCACCCTTCCTATTGCACATTCCAACCACGGGAGAGAGTGCCACTGGTACTAAAGTTTGGGTTAAGTTGGCAGGTGATGTATTAAAAGGCCTCGAGCAGCTCTGTAAGTTCGAAAAAGGCAGAGGGCTATTGGTCCGTCCTGCTAGTTCATTTGTGCCACCATCCTTAGGCATACAAGATTCCATAGGGGGAAGATATGGAGGGATGCTAAGAGACCCCGAGAGGCGCCTATTCACCATCTCGATCTCCTTGTCCAGTACAGAGGCAACCCTTTGTAGAAAAGAGTCATAGTAGAGGCTGAAGAGAAATAACCGTCTTCCTCTTCACCAAGGCAGTGGCAGTACCAGAAGTTGATGTCATAGCTTTGCGCCTAGTCATGAATAAACTAAAAAAAGAACCAGGTGTAGCAACAGGGTTTTTAAAGGCAAGGCGAGGGGGCGTGGTCTGGCCAGCGATGAGATAGGACGTCTCTCCGGGAAACTCCGGTCCCAAGCCAACATTAGCGGCTATTATAGCAGAGCCGGGGTGCTCATCGGGACCCCCCACAAGTGGATGCTGTCTGTGGAGGCCAGGGACATCTCCTGAGTGACAGACGTCTGCCCGGTGGCGCTTCCCCGCGTGGGGGACAGAGAGAGCAGTTGGAGGCCCAGAGCCGCGGGCCGCCATTTTGGAGTTTCTGCCTTGGCTACCCGGGTGGGGACTTACCGGACCCTGGGGCGCCCTGCAGTTTGCGATTGCGGAGCAGGGTTGTGTCCAGCAGTGATAAGGTGGCAGCAGCGACAATCGGGCTGGTGACTTCCGGAGGATCCAGAAGGCAGCGGAGCCTACGCCGTCCTTCCTGCGCCTGCTGGGGCCTTGGCGGAGCCCGTCGGAGACCTGTGGAGCGGAGCGGCTGCATGGTGGTGGCCTGATTGCGGCTTGCGGAGATGACGCCCTGGAGCTGGCCCTGAGAAGAGGTGAGCGGCCCCTGCTCGACGGTGTCCGGAGGTGGCTGTGGTTGGAGGCTTGGGGCCTGAGCTGGCGCTACTGGAGGCGCATTGCTGGGCCTTGCACAGAGAGACATCAGCGGCGGGCCCCCCAGTCACAGGGATTGCGGGCCCTTTCCTCCACAGTCTTTGGCCCTTGTGGTGGCGCTCTGAGAAGACCCCAGATGAGCACTGGGGCCAGCCGTGCATCCCGCCCGCCATTTTGTAGCTTCCTGTTGGGCGGCCCGGGGCGCGGAACTCTGCTAGTGGCAGCCCCCCAGAACCTGTGCTGCATCGGAGGGCCCTGCCCTCAGCCTCTGCATCGCTTGGGAGGCCTGGATCACCCCTCTGTGTGAGAGAAGCCCACCATTAGAGATAACGCCGGCCATTTTGTAACCCGGGGGTGGGCAATGCTGGCTCTGGGATGTCTCGCGCCCTACCCCGCCGGTCCTCCCGAGCGGAGGGTAAATTGCCATTGCCCATAGCGGCCTACGAGCAGACAGCTGGGAACGGCTTGTGAGGGGTACAGCGAGTCCGACGCACCCCCCCCCTTATCCTGAATATCTCTAGCGGACATATGGCGACAGTTTGACCATCACTGTGGGGACACAGAGAGAGGATCTTCCTGCTGCAGCACTGGGTGGCCTGCCCTGACCCACCAACACTGAGGCCCCCTGCACATTGCTGTTTGAGAGACTCGAGGGGCACCTGAGAGGCCTCCCCTGGGTGCACTGTGTTGTGGGACTGTGGGGCGCGCCACGAGACCGAGCAGAGGACTGGTGCACTCGGACTGAAGCTCGGTGAGGCCTTGCTGCTCAAGGGGGGAGTGGACTCTAAAGCTGCGCCTCGTGGGTCTCGAGAGGTGCTGGAGAGATGCTACAGCTGAGGAGGGCTACAGGAAGGGAGGCGGGGAGGCTGGTGCACCCCTCATCTTGCATTGGCGCCTTGGGGGGACCCCCTGCATAGACTCTCCTGCTCTGTAGAGACTGACTACCCTGCGACAAGTATTTTGTGTATTCTGCGTACAGGGGGGCATCTTCTTTGTCTTGGCGTCGCTAAATAGGGTTCGGTGGGGTCCGAACTGGGGAGATGTAGCTGAGAGGCCTGCTGTATTGATCGGGCCGTCCGGACCCACATGGCCTCCTGATCCCCATGTCTATTTGTTGAGGGGTGTTGTGTAGATCGTATGCGCCCCGCCTTGCAGTCTTGGGTCCTCCTCCGTGGACCGTTTGTGGTTAGTGCCCTTGGAAGGTAGATTCGCCACTGTTGGCAGCTGTGTCACCCCTGCACAAGCCCAACATGGGGAGGGGAGAGGCAAAGAGAGATCCTCCGCGCCTGAGCACTGCTACCCTACATACTGTTCTGTTGATAGAGCGCGCGAGGCCACCCGACCAATAATTTTCGCCGTTTCCGGCTTCAGGGCCCATATACTTTCAAATCACCATATACATCGACCAGGTGACTTCACGAGCTCTACCAATTTGTGTGTGTGTTCCCTACTATTATTTCTGAGTGCACCCGACTTACCATCCACCGATGCGGGTACCTAATGACCACAATGAATCAGGGAGCTAGCTGTAAAAGGAAAGGCAGCAAAATACAAACCCAACCAATAACATTCAAAATACTGTTTTGAAATGACCACGGACAACGGTAAGTTTTAAAATGTTTATCTAAAGTTCATTTGCTTCATTCATAAGGTACATCAATATAAGGCAATCAATAACCAAGATAACGTAAATGAGGTAACTGTAAAGAAATAACGACAGAGTAATCATTGAAATACTGATATAAAATGTAACGAGAAGATACTATGCTATTCAATAATATTTAAGCATGGGCGGACTATGTAGGTATAACTACAGGAGGGCCTATAAAGAGTAACACGCTTCACTTAAGGTGAACGGGCCTTTAAACAATCTAGGCAATGAGGTTCTAGACCATATCAGAAAATGACAAACTGCAATGCAAAATATAATTTCTAACAAGTGAGAAGACATAGGACCAAACTTATGGAAAAATGCAAATGACTTTAAAAGACATGGAAAAATAACATATGCAATGGTAAATTTTATTGAAGCAAAAGTTAGAAATTCAGAAGGTGCAAGATTTAAGAGGTTCAGAGCAATATTTACCTAGAAAGGTGTGGAAACCAAACCCTGGCCACGGGTCAGTTAAGGACAGGAAACCCTCAAGGAAGGATACCCCTCAAAGGACAGCAGGTGCAGAATGGACACCCCGGATAGGACAGGATACCCTCGGATTAGGAATCAGGACAGGACCTCAGGACAGGACAGCAAACCCTCAGGACAGGACCGCTCAGGACAGGACCGGAACCCACAGTTCGGAAGCAACGCCTGCGCTCCACCCGCTCTGCAGTTATCGATCAAGACCCTGATTGGGTCAGCGAACTCCCAGCAAAGTGCTTCGCCAGCACTTTAAGGTTCAGTAGAACCTTAGTCTATGGTCAAATTCGGACAGAGTGCTCCGCAGCGCTCTGTATCTTCAGTCACCTATTGAGTACGATGGGTCAGTGACAGGTCAGCTAAACCAGACAAGTCGGACGGTTCCCTAGGTGAACCCAGGGTAGATATACAGTTTGGGGACAGTGTACCACCCCCCAATGTTGCAAAGTGTCAGAATCCCTCAATTTCGATTGGTCCTAAGGTAGGATTTGGGTAACACACCAATCACAATTCAACATTTCAAGCCTGTATTTGCATGTTTGGGCACCGCCTAGTAAGATTAGGGTTCCCATGAGAAGCTACACGACAAGCAGCAATACAATATTACATTGTAACATATAAGGAGCCACATTCGCTGTTCTCGCAGGGCAGAGGTGACTTTCTCAGGAGCATCTCGCCCATCGCTGCCAACTGGCTATGTTCCATCAGTCAAGGTCTACTGTGCTGCCAAAGTTGCGCAGGCGCAGAAGGGACCTCCAATATGGCTCTCCTTTCACTCAGACCCCCATTCCCCGCGGTACATGAAAAGTAAGCGAAAACAAATTAATACATAATAATGTCATCATGAAAACACATCACAGGGTTTGTACTTTCTACTTATCATTATAAAATATACTTATGCAGTTTAAATGTTAGCTACATTGATACAGACACAAGAGCAGTGGCACGAGCAGTACCACATGATGGGCACAGCTATGGATTACGCATGCGCATAAATTTCCCTCCACTTCTGCAGACGCGTCAGGACACGTGAGTGTGGCTGACGCATGCGCAGTAACTAAAATACAAGCGGCGGCCATTTTAAAGTACACGGGTTAAATGTATTAGAAATACACGTAGGCAAGCTTCGCAATCTTTGCCTAAACAAAATAAACGTTAGTAAAACATACGTTTTGTTACCTTATTACACATAAATGAGGTTCTTGACTTCGGCAAGCCGCAAAATATGCGAAGCTTTGCTTCATCAATCCCCTCTTTGATGATATTTACTATCATCACAAAAAATGGAACCAGATGCCAACTTTCTTTCACACTTTATATAGCTCTATCTCTTCCAGCAATCGTTCTAACTTTTCTCTCTCAGTTTTAGTAGGGTGAGAAGTCTTCACCTTTTTGTATATCTGATCATTCACTTCCTCCAATTCAATCTCATCCACACTCCGTTTCAACCCTCTTGCATTTACCTCGTGCTTCTTGGTGTGCTTACGGCATTTACAACAAATGAAAATGAGAAATATAATAAGACCTATAATACCAATTGGCATCAGTATCTTGAACAATAAGCTTTTGCCTACGCTAGCAAGCCAATGACCTACATTGGAGAGACCATCTACCAGTCTCTTCCAGGCACTATCAACCTCAAGTGGTTTGAGTTCCTTTGTCAAATTAGTAATGTTTTTCACATATCTTTTGATCTGTACACTTTTATCCGGAATATAAGTGCAACAATGTTGCGCCTTCAACATCCGGCAGACTCCGCCCTCTTTCGCTAATAAGGTGTCAAGAGCAAGTCGATTCTGCAAAACCATTGATCTGATCGCAACCATTTCGGTATTGACCAGCAAAAATCCATGAGCTGTTTCAGTAGACAGCACATCCACTATAGTAGACAATTTGCAAATTCTGTGAGTGTTCAGAACCACTCCCACTCCAGGTATCAGTGCACTGAAAATACTACCCATAATTTCACCTATACTTTCTCTTTTACTACGCACTAAGCCATTAGTATCTTCATTGCTTCCAGCTTTTCCATTCACATGGTATATTTTCGGGAAGACAATGCCAAAATAGCAGCTTCCATACCAGTGATCAGGCAATTTGAAATAAGCCTTGTCCCCACAAATATAATAAATTCCAGGAAACACAGGCTCTGACCCATTTTTGAAACCCCAACCTCCAATTACCTTGTAATTATGTTCGCATTCACTGGAACCAATGAAAACATTATTATAATAGCTAGTCTTCTCTCGATGAAGACATAGCTTGCCTTTCTTTTCAAAATCCAGCAACAGAGCAGGTCCCGCCCCACCATTTGAGGTGCCTTCCATGTTCTCTGCCCACTTTGGCTTTTTCTGACTTTCGTCATTAGCCTTCTTTTGTATTTTAATTCTTCTTTTCTCTGCCATGTTCAGGAACATCTTTTCCTGTTCACGCAAAGAACAAGTCAAGTTATCTCTGTGTGCCTCAGCTATGTCAATGTTACCTATAGTCAAGAAGTAGTCTCCCATATATCTTATGGTGTCGCTTTTGGTATGTACAGGGTTCAAGTTCCCACGTATAGGAAGTTCAGAAAAGATTACGTCATTATTAGAGTAATAGTACTGTAACGGTCCTCTTTTGTAAAATAAACTAGCTAAAATGCTACAGGAGATTCCATATGTCAATGGCAAGTGATGGTATGTCACGCCTTCAGCCACAGAAGTAGGTAGCTTCATGCAGACATAGCAATCTTCAATTTCCATAGTCTCTACATAGTGTATTAACAAGTTTGCAAAAACATTTAAGTGTGTCCTGTTCTTAATTCCATGATAATGTAGTCCTCCCTCATCTGATGCTTCTAAGTCTCGTTTTGTTTGTCTCAGTGCTCTCTCATGTCTTGCTACACTCTGTGTTGTCAACTCCTCACTGTCTGTATTTACAATTTCAGTAGGGACAATGTTAGTATCTTTACTTACAGTGAAGGGTATAAAGATTGTTAGTCCTATCCAAATTACTATCAGTACTACTATACTACATATACACACCTTGCAGCACGTTTTGCAACGACTGCAACTAGGTCTACCATTCACAGTTGAATCAGACATTTCGGCTCAGAAGAAGTTTCTCGACCCCTCTTTGTGTCTTTACACAGCTAGCTTACTTTGTGCAAATTCACGGTGGTTCGTCTTCTTCTTCAGCAGAGTACTCAGGGACGGGCTCTCTGTCGCTCACGTCAGTTATATCAAGATCTTCAAGTTCTTCCAAAACGAGTGTCCATTCAGGAGACTTGTACTTCTTGTTTTGTCTTTTTATTCGTTCACTCCTTCTTTTGGAAGAATTTTCTTCTTGCTCTGCTATCCGCGCACTTCTCCTTGCTTCTGCACGTTTTTCTTCCACCGTCTTTATCCTTAGCCTTAGTCTCTTTACGAACCTAGGCTCAAGGTTGTTTCTTTTCTTTAGTCTCTTAGTGGGTACTTGGACTTCACCTTCTTCTCTTATCCTCTTGTTCTCTTTCGCTTGTGGCACTTCTGTTTCACTTTCTTCTTCTTCTTCCCCTATCTCACTAGTTCCAGGGCTAGCATCTAGTTCTTCTTCCTGGTTACTAATCTGGCCCTGTTCAGGAATATTTTGTTTTTGGCTTTCGATTGTCTCTGTTTCTGTTTCTGTTTCTGTTTCCTGAACCCGTTCTTCTAACCCTATCTGATCCTGTTCAAGCACTTCGATCTCTTGATTTTCTTCTGCTCGAACTATCACTCTATGTCTAAGCTGTCCCTTATCCACATCAGGAGTTAGCGGTGGTGTATCGAACACCTGTTCTGTCCCTGTCTGACCTTCTCCTTCCTCAGTTTTGATGTGAATCTCAGGCGGCTGAGGTTCTTCGCCTGTGCCTTGCTTTTCCTGACTAATCCACTCTCTACCTTCACAAAGTCGCTCTCTTGTTCGGATGGGATCTTCGGTCAGATCAATCATCGGTATCCATTCTTCTGGCCATATGCTTGGCAGCTCGTCATCAGCTACTCCTGGCTCAGCTTCCTGGACCTCTTCAGCAGGCTGGATTCTTGGCAGTTCGTAGTCAACTACTCCTGGGCCAACGTCTGCTGTTCCTGCAGCCTGACTGGTGCTGGGCTGCTCGTTGTCAGCTGCTTCTGGTCTGGCTCCTGCAGAGTCCTCTGCTGGATGCCCTTCTTCTTCAAATTCTTTGTCTGGTAATACCTTCTGGGTGTGGCCAGCGTGGATCCACTGGGGAATACCTGCGACCTTCACTGCAGTGGTTGTTACCAGGATTACTTGGCGTTTCTTTCCCCACCTTGGTGCCAGACAGCTTGATCGGGTGTGCTTCTTTATTTTGACCCAGTCTCCTGGAACCAAGCTGTGGAGAGGAGTCATTGGATTGAGGATGCCGTCGTCTCCAATCTGGCGAGAGATAGAACGCACTTGGTCACCCAATCTTCTGCAGTATTCAAGCACCAAATCATCAGTAATACTCAACAGTTTGCTTCCTGGCACCCATGCTTGTCTCATCACTCTTCCCATAATGATTTCATGGGGACTTAGGCCTGTCTTGCGGTCAGGAACACTTCTCAGTCCCATCAGGACCAGGGGCAGGGCCTTTACCCAGGTCATGCCAGTTGCATCAGTCAGCTTTGCTAGTCTGTTTTTGATAGTTCCATTTACTTGTTCCACTATTCCAGAAGCCTCTGGATGATATGCACAGTGAAGTTTCTGCCTTATTCCAAAGGCCTTACAGAGTTCAGCCAGTATTTCATTCTGAAAATGTCCACCCTTATCTGATTCAATAATGAACGGCACCCCGAATCTAGGTATCAGTTCTTTTAGTAAACACTTCGCTACGGTCAGTGCGTCACTTTGGGGAGTAGGGTAAGCTTCTACCCATTTTGAGAATACGCAAACAATGACAAGGACATATCGTTTCCCTTCACAACGGGGCATGGTGATGAAATCAATCTGTATCTTTACAAAGGGACCCCCGGATCTCCCAATTTTGCTCAGTTCAACCATTGTCCTTTTGCCTGGGTTCATCTGTTGACATGACAGGCACCTCTGGCAGAGGGACTCTGCTACTTTCCTGAACTTCTTACTGTACCAAGTCTGTTGAAATACCAGAATCATGGCATCCCTACCAATGTGTGATCCTTCGTGTATTAATCTTGCCATTGTGCCAAGCAAGTGTCGGGGTAACACAGGCATACCAGTTGGGCCCAAAATTACACCATCCACACGTCTCGGTCTACACCCATCCTCCTTCCATTTCTCTCTTTCTTGCCAAGGAGCCGACTCCTGCCACTCTCTCACTTCATCCCAAGTAGGCACTTCTTCAAACACTTGAAGTTGGCAGCTGGCTCCGATCCCCCCTCGTTTAGGATTAACGATATAGTGATCTCTGGCGCACCATTGGGCCACTCGATCAGCATAATCGTTTCCCAGTGATACTTTGTCCATGCTCTTCTTATGAGCACCGCATTTTACCACTGCCAGTTCCTTGGGTAACTGGATGGCCTCTAAAAGGTCATGAACAACTTTTGCATTCCGAATGGGAGTACCTGAGGAAGTCAGGAATTCCCTCTGTAGCCACAATTGGCCAAAGTCATGCACAACTCCATAACAGTACTGACTGTCAGTATACACTGTTATGCGTAGGTTCTTCCCAATTTTGCAAGCTTTTATCATAGCAATCAATTCGGCTACTTGTGCAGACTTGATGTTATATAGGTAACCTGCTTCTTCAATTTTTGTTAAAGAGACTACTGCATAAGCAGCACTCAGGCCTCCTAGTTCATGTCCTAGACAGGAACCATCTACAAACAGCTCTTTATCATGCTCAGGCAATGGCGTTTCTTTTATGTCTGGGCGTGGTTTGGTGCTGAACTCTGTCAGATCAATGCAATCATGTTCATCATCATCCCCACCTTCCATTTCCAGGGAGTCGGGGAGTAAAGTGGCAGGGTTCAGAATACCGCACCTAACAATGCTTACATTTGCTGCACCCACAAGAATCCTCTCGTATTTAGTCAGCCGACTAGGGGTGAGATACTGCGTTTTAGTTCTGGTCAATAGAATTACCACTCCATGTGAAACATACACAGTCACAGGATGTCCCATGACTATGGACTCACTCTGTTCCAAACTTGCACAGGTAGCAGCTACTGCTTTCAGACAGCCTGGTAACCCAGCAGCTACTGGGTCCAGGGTGGCAGAGAAATAGGCCACAGGCCTTCTGGTCGTGCCATGTTCTTGAGTCAGGACTGACAATGCGCAATTATCGCGAGTGTCACAGAATAGGGCAAACTCTTTGGAATAATCTGGCATTCCCAGCGCAGGCGCTGTACACAGACAGTTTTTCAGTCTTGTGAAAGCCATTAGGCTTTCATCGTCCCATTCTACAATGTCTGGCATTCCTCTCGTGGTCATTTTTATCAAAGGCCTGGCTAAGACTGCAAATCCCAGAATCCACTGCCTGCAGTATCCTAGTACACCCAGGAACATTCTGACGTCTTTTTGAGTACGGGGCAACTGCATCTTTTGAATTATTCTCACTCTTTCTGATGTGACTTTTCTGACACCCTTTTCTATCAGGTGTCCCAGATATTTCACTGATTTTGCACAGAACTGTAGTTTGTCAGGGGCCACTTTATGCCCTTTCTCACACAGATGATTTAGGAGGGCAATGGTGTCAACTACACAGTCCCTATGACTTTTAGACGCCAGTAGAAGGTCGTCTATGTATTGCACTAAGACAGAGTTCCCAGGTAAGATCAAAGTCTCTAGACATTTTTTCAAGATCTGATTAAAGATAGAAGGGCTCTCTGTATACCCCTGAGGGACCCGGTTCCAGCAATACACGTGACCTTCGAAGGCAAACGAGAAAAGAAATTTGCTGTCGGGGTGCAGGGGTATCGAAAAGAATGCATGACACAAATCAATCACAGTGAACCACTCAGCATCCCAAGGAATCTGGTACAATATCACTGCTGGGTTCGGGACAATAGGGCAGCAAGGAACTACAATTTTGTTTACCTTTCTCAGGTCTTGCACTACCCTATACTTGCCACTAGGCTTCTTGATGCCCATAATCGGTGAGTTGCATGGGCTGCTCATCACTTCCTGTATGATGTTTCCTTCTAATAATTTTTGTATTTCCAGAGTGACACCTGCTTTCACTTCAGCATTCATTCGATAGGGCTTAGTGTTAGGATATACTGCATTGTCCTTGATGGCTATCTGTATGGGGTCCACATCTTTCATTAATCCCACATCTTTTCCAGTGAAATCCCACACCTCTGGCTTTACCGCTTCCTGGAGTTCTTGGGGCAAATCCTGCAGGGTCAATCTTTTAATTTCTGAGTCAGGTCTAAGTAACAATAGTTTATAAATGCCATCTTCATCCGGGGTCTGTATTTCAACACCTTTTGGTGTGCAAAAGATGGTACAGTTCATTTTGCACAGCAAATCACGACCCAGTAGATTCACTGGACTGGTGTCACAGACGACAAACCTATGCATTTGTTTAAAATTTCCAATTGAAATCTCCATTGGTTCGGTAACAGGAGTACTAATCAATTGATTAGATACACCCACTACTTGGATATTTTCTCCCGAGAGGGGTAGGTTTGGAACGTCCACTGTTCTTACAGTAGAACGGGTAGCGCGAGTGTCCAACAGAAAGGTGACATCATTTCCGTCAACCTTTCCTTCAATGTATGGTCCAGACTGGTCCACCGGCAAGGAAGCGCCAAGTACGCACTCCTCGTCCTCCCCTCTCAGGCCCCGTCAGTACTGTTCATTACAAAGGAAGGTATCATTTAGCAGATACTGCGAAGTTGCTGTATTTCTGTTCTCACCGCTTTCCCAAACTTCTATCTCCTCACCCTCTCCCTGTTTTCCCCTGTATACCTGCTTGGGTGCTCGAGGCACCTGAACTGTTTTTACCTGGGGTTGAGTCTTTCTTGGTCTTTCTTTCTGCGTCTGTGGAGTTAAATCAGGTGTTTTGGGGTTATCATCTGTCAATTGGGGACACTCGTTTCGCCAGTGTCCAATTTCACCGCACTGATGGCAGGGAAATTTCTTCATAGCCTCTTCCCTGCTAAATTTGGGCCGGGGCTTTCCTCCACCCCCAGGACTTTTGTTCTCAGCATTTTTAACCATGTTACTCAATTGTTTTTCCTGCTGTTCTGCGAGCTTTACTTGAGCCCACATCACTTTTTCCTTAAGGGCCTTTTTCTTTTCTGCCATCTCGTCCTCGCAGTACTTAGCGTACCGTAGGACCTCATCCATTTTCTTTGTATGCCAACAGATTTTATTATCTTTTATCCACTGACAAATTTCAGGTCTTAAACCATTTACAAACCTGTAAATAAAGTGCGTCATGTCCTTCAAATCGATGTTATCAATACCACTGTATGTTTTAAATACCTGCAATAACCTCTCATAGAAGGAGTGCACTGTCTCGTCCCTTTCCTGTGTTGTTCTATCTATTTTTGTCCAATCAGTTTCTTTTGCGGGCACCTTTTCTTTCAAATGCTGAATTACCTGCTCATATTTTCGCATGACATCCTTTGATGGCTCCCCTGTTTCCTTATTTCTTGGGTACTCTTCAGTAGGCCAGTCTATGGCTATTTTACACTGGGTCCATAAATCTACCGGAACCACAATGTCGAAAAACCCATCCAGGTCTTTCCACAGACATTTCTGTACCTTCACGAACCTTTCCACCTGCCTGTACCAGTCTACTGGTTTCTCTCGTAATTTTGGAAAATCGTTCGTAAAGGACACAATATCCTGTCTAGACCAGGGGACATGCACATATTTCCCTCCAGGTACTTCGCGCATGGGGCATAACTGCTCAGGTTTCTCTACCTCCCTTAAAGCAAATTCAGGAGTCACTTGTCGGGAGCGAGCCTCTTCCCTCTTTTTCGCCCACCTGCTTCTCCAGCTTTCCACATCTCCCCATTTCTGCAGTACCCCCAATAATTCTTTAATCTGCAACTTTTTTCCCGCCACATTCAGGTGCTCTATATCTTTGTCTGAGAAGTCTGCTCTGTACGGTTTCTGTAAGGGCTTGGATTTCGAGATATCTACCCCCATACTAGCTGCGGTTTCGGTCAGTTTTTCGTGGAGCACTCTGGTGTTCCTTGTAAAGCTTTTACATATAAACGACAATTCTTCTTCAGAGTAGGTATTCAATCGATCCAACCCCACATTTCCTGCCATTAATTCTTCTATTTCTACCCTCAGCTTGTAGAGGTCTAAAGGTTTCGTTTGCGGAGTCTGTTTCTCTAATTCACGACTCCAACTCTCGATTTCATCCGGAGTTACCAGAGAGACATTCCTAGTGCCTGTTGCTGACTCTAATTTAATTTCTTTCGCATTAAAAGGGTTATGCCTCTGCTGCATTCCCTTTCCGGTCGGTTTGTTTGGCAAGTCCAAGAACGCAACTTCAGACTCGCACTCACTGGACTGATCATCTATGATTATCGGTTCCTGTCTCGGGGGTGCCATGACTGGGGTCATAACTGGAGTAATCGGATTTCCCTGACCATTTCCGTATAACGGGACCACTGGTCCAATAGTTACTGGAATAGTCAATGCCTCAGGACTGGTATTTAACTGGGAGATTTTCTGAATTATTTCTGTCCTTTGTCTAGCTAGGGCCTCTTGCTCCTTTTCCACTAGTATCCTTCTTAAAGTCGTGTCATGTAATATCTGTGGGGTCAATGGAGGAGTAAAACTCGGGGCAGTAGGATGCGTTTCACTTGGTCCCCCACCATAATTTGGTTTCGGGAATAAAGTTCCAGTGTTAAAGGACCTGCGTTCTTCCTCATATGGAGGTTGAACAAAAGGCAGTCCTGAATTCGATGGTTTCTCTTCGTTTTCATACAAGGGTCTGGGAAAGAAAACTTTCGTACGTGAATATTTTTCTTCCTGGCTTGCGGGCACTTTGGGATATATATCCCTTGTTTCCGCCGGTTCGGGTTTCTCAAAATAGGGCAATACTTGACCACCCCCTCCCAGTCCTAGGGATCTGTCTTCTTCCTTGAGGAAGTGGCGTCGGGGAGCATCTCCTACATTGGAAGATCGGGTTCCCTCGTTATAAGGTGGCGGACTTCTGGTACAGATGTCATCTATCAATTCATCATCTGACTCCCCAGGGGCCCCCCAATGCTTACACTTTTCGGTACTTTTCTCACCCGCTGCAGGGTTATGACATGCCGGCATCATGGGAAACAGACCCTCAACAATCATGCTCTGCCTCCACTGTTTCATCCTTTTATCCCTGGACTCCTGTTTCAGCCTGGGGTACCACTTGGTCAAACCCTTGTCCATTCGGGGTCTTTCTCTTTCAAAAGCCTCAATCTCCCATTCCTCTAATGCCTCATACTGCGTTAGTCTCGGTCTGGGATGCAGTTCATTCATCCGAGTTCTTAAATTAAATAAGATCCTACCATTGAAAGTACCATCTAACGGAAAAGCCAATACTCCGTCATCTTTTGTGTACTTCACCCAATTCTCCAACCACACACAGGTATTGTACCCTCGGTCAAACATCATGAATGAGGCAGGAGTATTGGGTGGTGGGACAAGAACACCTTCTCTAGATTTAATCGGTTTGTCCGTTTTAAAATAATTTTTCACCTTACTTACAAGGGACATTTTTCTCTTGGTTCCGTACATAATATCGTATCTATTAGTCTTCCACTGATCCCTTTCAAACCCTAGGTGCCTTGGATCAGGTCGAGTTCCTGTAGTCTGCGAGTGCCACATACGACTTCTACGCTAAACTTTGTTTACAAACTACCTCCAATCAGAACGCGCTTCAGAAATCCGTGCGACCAATGGGTGCGTGACTCTGAATAATCTCCGCCAATGGGTGCGCGGCCCCTTCGTGAGACAGTTCCCATGCTCTGGCGCTCACCCCTCCTTTACAATCTCAGCTCCGCTACCCGCCCGCTGCTTCTACCAATCCCAGCGCGGCACAGAGTGACGTCAGAGGCGCTTCGCGACTGACTCCCTCCCTTCACAAGGTAACGGAAACTTTCTTTCTTTTAAAGTGCTCAGTGCTTGGTTATTTTACAACAAATACACATTCGCCACAGTGCTCAAGTGTCTAGACAGAGAAAGAATTATTTTACTGCAAGTAAACTACTTCCATTTACTTTTCACTCGCTGCGGGTAGATCTCTTCCGCCTACCCTTCACTCTAGCATCGGTGAACCTGTTATTCCCCTAAACTCATCCACTTCTTTCCGGGATATATTCCGAGTTTAAGGTTTCCCAGCGGACCCCTCTGCTTTCACGCTAGCTCCGAGGAACCTGCTACTCTTCCGATGTGACCCTTATTAGGTTACGCCACTATGGGAATTTTGCCAATGAACCCCGTTACTGACATTTATTCACACATGTATTCAGAAAACCCTAGTTAGTGCTTCCCGGTTATCTAAACCTGCACCTAACTTTCCTCGAGCCTGTGACCTCAGGACAATGGATTCTATTCACCACTTGCCCTTTCAATTCCCCGGGGAGTTCGGACAACATAGAACTAAACGGTTAACAAATGCATGGATTAATACATATAACAATATAAGAACAAGAATAATAACAATACAGCAATTCATGAATTGTTTTACAAGATATTATTCGTGTGTATTCACAAGAGATTGATCAGGTCTCTTTAGAACAGCCGCTCTTCTAGCAGCATCAATATACTAGCAGCTTCCGACTTGACTAGACCAACTAGTCCCTGCCTTACTCTCAACTAGTCCCTAACCATCCTCTGGCTACCAATAAAACTGATAGAGCGCGCGAGGCCACCCGACCAATAATTTTCGCCGTTTCCGGCTTCAGGGCCCATATACTTTCAAATCACCATATACATCGACCAGGTGACTTCACGAGCTCTACCAATTTGTGTGTGTGTTCCCTACTATTATTTCTGAGTGCACCCGACTTACCATCCACCGATGCGGGTACCTAATGACCACAATGAATCAGGGAGCTAGCTGTAAAAGGAAAGGCAGCAAAATACAAACCCAACCAATAACATTCCAAATACTGTTTTGAAATGACCACGGACAACGGGAAGTTTTAAAATGTTTATCTAAAGTTCATTTGCTTCATTCATAAGGTACATCAATATAAGGCAATCAATAACCAAGATAACGTAAATGAGGTAACTGTAAAGAAATAACGATAGAGTAATCATTGAAATACTGATATAAAATGTAACGAGAAGATACTATGCTATTCAATAATATTTAAGCATGGGCGGACTATGTAGGTATAACTACAGGAGGGCCTATAAAGAGTAACACGCTTCACTTAAGGTGAACGGGCCTTTAAACAATCTAGGCAATGAGGTTCTAGACCATATCAGAAAATGACAAACTGCAATGCAAAATATAATTTCTAACAAGTGAGAAGACATAGGACCAAACTTATGGAAAAATGCAAATGACTTTAAAAGACATGGAAAAATAACATATGCAATGGTAAATTTTATTGAAGCAAAAGTTAGAAATTCAGAAGGTGCAAGATTTAAGAGGTTCAGAGCAATATTTACCTAGAAAGGTGTGGAAACCAAACCCTGGCCACGGGTCAGTTAAGGACAGGAAACCCTCAAGGAAGGATACCCCTCAAAGGACAGCAGGTGCAGAATGGACACCCCGGATAGGACAGGATACCCTCGGATTAGGAATCAGGACAGGACCTCAGGACAGGACAGCAAACCCTCAGGACAGGACCGCTCAGGACAGGACCGGAACCCACAGTTCGGAAGCAACGCCTGCGCTCCACCCGCTCTGCAGTTATCGATCAAGACCCTGATTGGGTCAGCGAACTCCCAGCAAAGTGCTTCGCCAGCACTTTAAGGTTTAGTAGAACCTTAGTCTATGGTCAAATTCGGACAGAGTGCTCCGCAGCGCTCTGTATCTTCAGTCACCTATTGAGTACGATGGGTCAGTGACAGGTCAGCTAAACCAGACAAGTCGGACGGTTCCCTAGGTGAACCCAGGGTAGATATACAGTTTGGGGACAGTGTACCACCCCCCAATGTTGCAAAGTGTCCGAATCCCTCAATTTCGATTGGTCCTAAGGTAGGATTTGGGTAACACACCAATCACAATTCAACATTTCAAGCCTGTATTTGCATGTTTGGGCACCGCCTAGTAAGATTGGGGTTCCCATGAGAAGCTACACGACAAGCAGCAATACAATATTACATTGTAACATATAAGGAGCCACATTCGCTGTTCTCGCAGGGCAGAGGTGACTTTCTCAGGAGCATCTCGCCCATCGCTGCCAACTGGCTATGTTCCATCAGTCAAGGTCTACTGTGCTGCCAAAGTTGCGCAGGCGCAGAAGGGACCTCCAATATGGCTCTCCTTTCACTCAGACCCCCATTCCCCGCGGTACATGAAAAGTAAGCGAAAACAAATTAATACATAATAATGTCATCATGAAAACACATCACAGGGTTTGTACTTTCTACTTATCATTATAAAATATACTTATGCAGTTTAAATGTTAGCTACATTGATACAGACACAAGAGCAGTGGCACGAGCAGTACCACATGATGGGCACAGCTATGGATTACGCATGCGCATAAATTTCCCTCCACTTCTGCAGACGCGTCAGGACACGTGAGTGTGGCTGACGCATGCGCAGTAACTAAAATACAAGCGGCGGCCATTTTAAAGTACACGGGTTAAATGTATTAGAAATACACGTAGGCAAGCTTCGCAATCTTTGCCTAAACAAAATAAACGTTAGTAAAACATACGTTTTGTTACCTTATTACACATAAACGAGGTTCTTGACTTCGGCAAGCCGCAAAATATGCGAAGCTTTGCTTCATCACTGTGACTGAGATTTTGGACCACACCTAACGAACGGCGCCCCGTTGAGGAGCCCCCCTAACTGCCTGGTGCTAGGCGAGTGGTGGCTGCATTCTCTGACTGCCTTCGGGCCGCTCCAGGGCTGGTCATGACGCGCTCCAGAGGGGGTAAGGTGGACCCGGCCGCGGCCCCCAGGGACAACTCAGTCGTGGTGATGTGGGGTAAGGCGGGGGCGTCGATGACCCCTGAAGGCTCTTCCCAGGCGGCGGGGGACTGGATGCCGGTCACTCAGGCGTTTATGACCTCTTTTATGACAGAGCTCAAGATGGAGATTGGCTCCCTCAGGTCCGAGGTGCACACCTGCGTGAAGGAGCTCCGGGAGGAAGTCACAGACTTGGGAGACCGGGTGAATGGGCTGGAGAAAATGATGGATGCCCACACGGAAGACCAGGAGCAGCTATGGCAACGCCTGGCGGTTTTGGAGGAGCAGAATATTGAGCTGCAAGTCAAACAAGAGGACTTGGAGAACAGAAGCCGCAGGAACAATCTCTGCATCCGGGGTGTTCCCATCGAAGAAAAAGGGGAGGACATTCTAACGTATGTGGCGCAGCTCCTCCGTGAGGTATGGGGTGATAAGAAAGCCTCTCCGCCGACTCTGGAGCGGGCGCATCGAGTATCTGGGTCCTCGGGAAGATCAGGCCTCCTTCCGGACATTCTGACGCTGGTCCATTTCTTTACTGAGAAGGAGGCCATCTGGAGGGTGGCTCGCGACAAACCAGATCTCCGATACCAGGGGCAAAAGATACAGATATTTCAGGACCTGGCCCCAAATACGCTGAAGCGACGACGAGCCTTCAAGCCGGTAACAGAGAAACTAAGAACCCTGGGCATTTCTTACCAATGGGGCCACCCTTTTGCCCTAATTTTCCAGTGGGAGAGCAGGCGAGGAGTAATTCGGACCTTCACAGAAGCACCGCAGCTCCTTCATGTACCAACATCGCCACCGGCAAGCCCATCCAGCCCACGAAGACAGGAGCGGATACCAGCCAAACCGACTTGGACTACTGTCCAGCGTCAGTGTCGCACACCCCCGCTATATGAGCGGTCGTCCTCCCAGGCCAAGCAGGACATCATTGCACACATTAAATCCCTAGAAGGAGACAGGGAGGAATCTCTCTCACGCCCTTTGACGCCATGATCAGAAGAATGGCCCTCACCTGAACAATAGATTGCCCGCCTCCTCAGCGGGTTCCTCTCACCTTGGCGGGTGGTACTCTGCAGCATGTCTCACCGTGTGCCCCGGCTCCTGATTGGGAGGGTGGGGGCGACGGGAGTTCCCTACTGGTAGAGCTACGAGGCTACTGTGGATCCAGCCCGGACTGTCCCTAAGGGAGTGAGCATCCAAACCCTCGGGTGTAGGATGCCCTGTACATGGGCCAGAGAAGTGAGGCCCCGTTGGCCGTTATGGTTATACTATGTTTTGTGGTAGACTCTGCAGCTTTTTCTACTATTGCTCTTTTCTCTCCCTTCTTGTATCATGCTGGCTTTCTTCCTTCTTTCGCTTCTTCCTCTTTTCTCTCTTCTCTGCCTCTCCGCACTTTGCTTTCCATTGCTTTTGCCCTTTTTCGCTTTCCTTTCCTCAGTGTGCGTAGGGTTGAGGAAGATGCGACAACGACATTCGGGGTGGAGTGGGGTGGGGGACATATCCTGCGGGGCTGCGCTGCGTACGGGCGGGAGGGAAAAGGCATGGGTGGATTTTGACTGGCTTATAATATGACAGCTAACATACCCAGTCCCTTAAAGGTATTAACGCTAAACATCAAGGGCCTGAACTCTCCTAAAATGCGGCGCCAGCCGTGGCGATATCTCCTGCAACAGAACCCAGACATCATATTTTTGCAGGAAACCCACCTCTTGCAGGCTGATACTAGACGTATGGCTCACGCCAGATATCCCCTTCAGTTTTGAGCGGCAGCAGACTCTAAGACAGCAGGTGTAGCAATACTGTGCAGGGCTGGCATCAGGCGGGGGGGTTGGCCCCTTCAGGAGTGGGGATGGGCGCTTTCTTAGAGTGAGTGTGGCGATTGGACGGCGCACCTTCACTCTATGTAATGTGTATGCACCCAACCAGATGCAGGATCGGTTTCTCCAGTCACTCCTGACAGATCATATCCTGCGGAGAGATCCCCTTTCTGATCCTAGGAGGGGATTTTAATCTAGTTTGGGACCCGATAGTGGACCGTAGTGATGCTGTGTTCAGTGGCGCCGGGGCCGTGTCTTCCGCATTGCGTACTCAAATAACGGAGCTGGGACTCTTCGACGCATGGCGCTATCACTTGAGGGATTACTCGTTTTATTCCCACTCCCATTGCTCGTACTCCCGGATTGATTACTTATTTGTCTTTAATGCCCTGCTGTGCGATATGTTGGGAGCCTCCATGTCTGATATTTCGCTCGCAGACCATGGGCATGTCGAGTTGCTCTTTCAGGACCCAGCCGCTTCCTCTACTCGCGAATCAAAGTGGCGCTTACCACCGGGTATCCATCGAGACCCGGCAGATGCAGATAGCATTAGAGCTGCCATTGACTCCTACTTCGCTGCCAACGATCACCCGGAGACACCCTTTCCTGTGGTGTGGGACGCCTTTAAGGCAACCATGAGAGGCCATATAACCACTTTTTCGATTTCCAGGGCGCGTGAGGCTCGGGCCTTAGCGGATAGACTGGCAAAAGACATAAAATTGGAGGAGCGAAGAGATCAGGGTGGCCCCTCGCTGACATCTAGAAGGCGCCTTGCCAACCTTAGAGGGCAACTACGACTTCTGCGCACTAATAAAGCGGAAACATCGCTACTGGCCCAAAAGCAGAAGTACTACGAGGGGGGGACAAGGTGGGCAAGTTTCTGGTGGGAAAATTACGGCTGTGTGCAGCTAAGGCTCATATAACTATGGTTGAGCGCCCTGACGGGACGAAAGTCACCTTAGAGGGTGATAAGTGTGAGGCGTTCCAGACATATTATTCAGTGCTATACCAGAGGGAGCCGCCGGCTCTGGAGGTGGTAGTGGACATTCTAAATAATTACACGGGGCAACGCTACACCCGCAGTATGCTGCAGCCTTGGAAGGCCCTATCACTCAAGAGGAGGTGTTGCAGCCATGGGGGACCTTCCCCTTGGGAAGACTCCGGGACCGGATGGTCTGTCCCTATCTTTCTATTGCATGTTCCAGTCCCAGCATTGGCCGCATCTTCTTAGGCTGTATAACTCCTTTACAGATACCGAGAGGCCGTCCCAAGATATGGGTATGGCGGAGATAGCATTGATTTTAAAGCCAGGGAAGGACCCCACGCAGTTCGCGTTGTATCGCCCCATTGCTTTGCTAAATACTGACCTCAAAATTTACACTAAACTCTTGGTGAAGCATCTGGACCCCTATATGCCGAGCCTGGTGGATCCAGATCGGGTTGGCTTTATCCGCAACTGGCAGGGGGCGGATAACGTGCGCAAAATAGCGCACTTCGTGGGTAAGGCGCGCCACTGGGAGATTCCGGCTTGTCTTCTTTCGTTGGATGCGGAGAAGGCGTTCGATCACGTGGATTGGACCTTCCTGCGGGCGGTTTTAAGTAAAATTGGATTGGGCCAGAAGATGATTACCTGGATTATGGCGCCATATCTTGCTCCTCAGGCTCGGATTCGGATCAATGCCGGCTCACGAAGTGGTTCACCATTTATAGGGGTACCAGACAGGGGTGCCCCCTTTCACCTCTGTTATTTGTCCTCGTGGTGGAACCACTGGCAGAGATGATCCGCCAGGCGCCCGATATACATGGCATCCAACTGGGGGGATGTGAACATAAGGTGGCGTTGTTTGCGGATGATCCTATACTCTCCTTAACGCACCCCCGGGAGTCCCTCCCGGCCCTCCATACGGCGCTGTGCCTTTTTGAACGTGACTCTGGCTTCAAAATTAATCATAGTAAGTCCTGGGACCTTAACTTGAACATCCCACAGGAAGAGATCTCCCTCCTGGAGAGCCTAGTCCCATACCAATGGGCTGCCCACTCCATTCGCTACCTCGGCCTCCAAGTGACTCCCTCTCTTGACACATGGACGCAAGCTAATTGGCGAGACTGCCGCAGGTCAGTGCTTGAAGATTTGAGGCGGTGGCGGCCACTGCTGCTGTTGTGGCTGGGCCGACTCAACGCCATCAAAATGCCGGTCCTTCCCAAAATCTTATATCTTTTCCAATGCCTACCCACCTCCATTCCGTTACATTGCATACGCAGCCTCCAGCGCGACCTTACAAACTTTATCTGGGGTGGTAAGAGACCCCGGTTCTCGCAGAAGATCTTGACGGCGCCCAGGGATAGGGGGGACTGAGGTGTCCTAATCTAGTAGACTATTATTGGGCAGCGCATCTTAGGCACGTGGTGGAGTGGGTGGTCCCACAGAGTGAGAAGGGATGGCTACACATGGACCGAGCTGTGACGGGGCGAACTATTTGGGACCTTGCCTGGCACCACCGGGTGGCCCACTCTAAGAGCGCCTATGTTGCGATACCCACTAAAACGGTCCTAGACATTTGGGATAAAGTCGCCGTTCGCAGAGCCCTCACGACCTTCCCCTCGCCACACACTCCGATAGAGGGGAATCCGCCCTTCCCACCGGCATATCACACACGGGCCTTTGTTAAATGGTCGCAATGGGACTGCCGGGTTATAACGGACCTGTTTGAGGGGGGAGTGCTTAAATCCTTTCCTCACTGCAGGGAAGAGTTCGAGTCCCGGCGACGGCAGGGTTACAATATGCCCAGCTGAAGCACTGGATGTCTACGGAGGGCATGTATCAGGCAACTATGCGGGACTTCACTCCCTTCGAGCGCTTGGCCCGGCATCCCATCGGGTCAAAGGGGCTTATATCCCGAATCTATCAGATCCTGCAACATCCAGTTACCGCCCTCTCACCCCTATCAGCTTCGATAGCAGGAAATTTTAGACGCGGATATTTCGCATGTGCAGTGGAGCAGGCTGTGGCGGGATATCCCCAAGGTGTACTGTAGCATACCGCAGCGGGAAAGCGCTTATAAGCTCATGACTCAGTGGTACTACACGCCCCAACGCCTTCATAGGATGTTCCCTTCGTCCTCCCCCTTGTGCTGGAGATGCCGATCTGCGACTGGGGACTTCATTCACATCTGGTGGGGCTGCCCGTTGTTGACTATACTCTGGAAGGAGGTCCTCAGCCACATCAGGGGGGTGCTGGGGTACCCTTTGCCTGATGATCCTAGTGCGGTCCTGCTGGGCATCAAGCCTGCTGGCCTGAAGGCGCTTACCAGGAGTGATTGGATTTTGGCGCTTCAAATGTTAGGAGCAACCAAACAGAACATTGCTCTGTATTGGAAAAAACCCAAGACTCCTCCAATCGCTGCCTGGTTTGTGCGCTTATGGCATGTTGCCACAATGGAGCTCTTCACAGCGCAACTGCAGGCACGTGATACACGCTATAAGGCTGTTTGGCAACCTTTAATTAAATACCTATGCAGGGTAGAACATGCTCGTCATATGCCCACCAAACTGAGAACGCTGCGCCTTTTCACAGAAGCCGTTATTCCCTCGAACCCAACTAGATCAATGCCCTAGCCGCTCTCCTGCGCTGCAATGCCACCATGGTCATCAAGGGAATGGCCCTCAGGCCCTCATACCCTGCTCTCTCACCCCCAGCGCGCACTGCTTTCATTCTCTATGTACTGTCTCTCCTCTTCTCCTCCTTTCATCTCCTATCGTCTATCCTTCTCTTCTATCTTCTTCGCTGCTCTGCGGGTTCTGAGCCCTGTTGGGTTGAATGTTGACTCTGGGCGCATTGCCCGTCTGTTGCAAGGGAGGACACTAGGGGCCTTCCTCCATGTGGGACCAGACTATGACATCATATGTATCACAGAACGCGGCCGGCCCCTTGTGGGTTGTAGGCGTAACGCTGTGTAACATCTCGCCTTCTATATAGAGTACTAGCAAATTGCATGTAATATTTAAATACGTGGCCGGCCCTGGATAGGGTTGTAGGCTTAACGCTGTGTACTTCTGGTCCTTAGACCGAGTGTCTCAGGCCACCTCACTTTATCAAGTGATCCAAACGTGTTAAACAACAGTGTCACTGATGTAAACTTCCAGGCCGGACAACCCCTAAGAAAAAACAAGCAAACTCATCACGGCTCGATGAGTATGGGGTTCCGTGGGATAGCGTCCTCCGCCCCCAAATATAGATCACAGAGAGGGGGCCCGGCCCAGCCTCGTACAGTCACGGACGGGCAAAGACGGATCCGCTCTTGGTCCGTGCTTTGTCCGAGCGAGTCGACAGCTGTGCAGAAACAATTCATGGGAGCCTGGGAGAGTGAGTCTCGTAGCCTGGCTCTAACCTCAGTTCTGTAGAAGCATGTCTCGCGCAGTGGTGATCCTCCCTCAGCTATATCCGCCGAAGATGGTGAGTGTCATCAGCTGCGCAGAAACGATGCAGGGGAACCTGGGAGAGTGAGACCCGTAGCTTGGCTCCAACCCCGGTTCTGTAGAAACGCATCCCCCAAGAACCTAGTCAATGTTAGACCCGAGACAGGGAGCCGGTTGGACTAGTACCACCCCACTGAGCAATAATTGGTGAGATATGTTTCAGGTTTTGATCACTCCAATGAACCATCATAGGGATAGCTAGTGGAAATCAAACCCTCTTTCAATATGGAAGGCACACTCATGAAAACCACAATAGATATATTTTAAAGATGTACTTTAAAATGAAAATCCTATCCTAATGTACACTATATGAATTGTAGCTACAAAACAATACACAAAATGATATCCGAAGTGTTTACCAAACAGCAACATATACTCAAACTTACTAGCAGTATAATTTAGAGTAATCCCAGCCTCATTTCTTGGTTTACAAAATGTTAGCACCAAAAAGAAAGTCTAATTTGAGTTTCAGTGATGGTTCACCTTTGCTCACCTGTTTGAACAATACAGCTTTATGTTCTATATATTAGCATAATTTGATATTCTCCTCCGTGTTGGCAGGTTGTTCGCATCCAGCAAATGTAGGCGATGCAATTTTGCGTGACCTGTCTTGTCTCAGTTGCCTGGCTCAAAGTTTCTCTCAAACATTCATGCACAGTGCTGTGCGTAGTTTGAAAACATTATTTGGTAATTGTTGAATCTTTCAGGATACATAATTAGCAGAAAGCAGCCTGGTGCCCTTTTGTGTATTTTTATTCTGTTAGACTGTGTCCATTGAACAGTGATAATAAACTAGAAACATAGTTATCAGGTTTATATGAAATTATGAGTTTGGATCTAAAAGTAAACCATACTAAATAAATCCTTTATAATGACTTGTGGCCCAACAAAAAGAAAAAAGAAAATTATTGATTGGATGAGTAAAGTTTGGGTATAACAAATACTTTTAATTATTTAGCCATTTTATTAAATTCTTCCTTGACATGGTAAACCATGATTAAGCTAAGAAATCAACATTTTATTAAAACAAATGGCGCAGTGTTTAGATTGCGCATACATCGCGACAGAAACCAGTTAATTAACTAATTACAATTTATAAAAGTAAGTGTTCTCCGGTGAGTATATATGGGCCAGTATCTGGGGCTACTTTTAAATTCAGAAATCCTTCAACGTAAAGAAAATGGTTTATATGCAGATTATTTTCAATCTGAACAAGTACAGCCTAGATTATAGGCCAT
The DNA here is from genome assembly GCF_964261635.1 of Lissotriton helveticus. Taxonomy (NCBI): domain Eukaryota; kingdom Metazoa; phylum Chordata; class Amphibia; order Caudata; family Salamandridae; genus Lissotriton; species Lissotriton helveticus. Next base: position 1,461,434,434 of record NC_136059.1, read on the forward strand.
GAGGAAATAAGCAATGCATAGATAGAGGATATGAACAGGCCAGAACCACTGATTCTGTGGATAAATTCCTTGGCCAAGCCGGACCCGGGCCTGGTCAGAGCTTTTTGGGCAGACTGTTAATCATTGGATATTGTGCATCACATCCTATGTTTTGCATATGTTAAAAGAATGTTTTATCTTGTGGGAGCCATACATCGCGACAGAAACCAGTTAATTAATTAATTACAATTTATAAAAGTAAGTGTTCTCCGGTGAGTATATATGGGCCAGTATCTGGGGCTACTTTTAAATTCAGAAATCCTTCAACGTAAAGAAAATGGTTTATATGCAGATTATTTTCAATCTGAACAAGCACAGCCTAGATTATAGGCCATGAGGAAATAAGCAATGCATAGATAGAGGATGTGAACAGGCCAGAACCACTGATTCTGTGGATAAATTCCTTGGCCAAGCCGGACCCGGGCCTGGTCAGGGCTTTTTGGGCAGACTGCTAGTCATTGGATATTGTGCATCACATCCTATGTTTTGCATATGTTAAAAGAATGTTTTGTCTTGTGGGAGCCCCAGATATGTATGACGACTCCATGTCAATCAAAATGAGCTGTAAAGATTAAATCACATTGCTCTTTTCAGAATACTGCAATGTGAAAAAGTTTGAAACGGGCATCATCTTTGTCTAGTGTTCTTGACTATTCAGGTACAGATTAGTATCTTTCTTTTATAATGCGTCCTAGACAACATTTTTATCTAACTCGTTTTAGGCTAAACACTGTGCACTTTATAATTGCTTTTCCCATGCGGGGGACATTCTTTAAGATATTGCCACTGTACCCATGCATTGGTGTATCCAGGCGAAGCGTGACACTTTATGCTTTTTTGCACAGTTGTTTCTGTTCTTCGTTGCTTATTTTTACTCACAAATATACAAGAGAGTAAAATAAGTTCACATAAACCAGTTGTGATAAGCTTACAGAAATTAGACACATCAAACCTGTTTTGCTGTTATAACTTTTTTTTTAAATAGCAATTACTATTAAGAAAAGATATGAATCAGGTGTGTGCCCTTTATAAGCTAGTTCCGAATTTAAAAAAAACCTTTTTATACTATATCTTTTTTCTATATCATTATATGTAAGTTTTAATGGTATGTGTTGTGATGCCTTGCTCTTTTATGGCTGTTTTATGGCCGAATAAAGATATATAGAACTGAACTCAGTTTCAGTGATGGTTTACATCTGCTTACCTGTTTGAACGATGCAGCTTTATGTTCGGTATAATAGCAGAATTTGATATTCCCATCTGTTTTGGCAGATGGGCTGAAAACCTCAGCACATGATGGCCGAATGCCTCCTGTTAGCATCCAACAAATGTAGGTGACCCTTTCATCACAACTCATTAACAATTATTAACAACGAAATAGTTAATTTAGATTAAATACTGTCAATATACTTGAGCAGACTTGATTACCATGATGTAGAGAAATATGACATCAGATAAAAGTTCATTCAATATGAATCTCTTTCATTCACATGTAAATGATTAACATGTGTAACCTAAAAGGGGGATACCTAGAAGAGAAAAGCATAGTAATCATAATAACTCAGAAGAGTGCCTTTTCTTATTTTATACAAATTTTCTATTTTGGTCAATAGGAAGAGGCACATTACTGTGAGGCATTAGTAATAAAACACTTCACAGCCGTTTGCGGATGCTTACATCGAACACTGGTGTAGTATTGTCCGGTGGCATGCAAGTAAAGTACAATATATGAATAAGTTCTCCCTAGGATTACTATCTTCTATCTGGCTCAAGGCCAATAGTCACCAACAACCATTTGCATTTGGTATATATGTACGTAGAGGGTTCCAGATGTTTCTGTGGCATGAAGCACTGCGGGATTATGGATGCATACACCTATAAATGTGCATAATAATTAGATAAACCTTAAAGCCACTTCTCAAACTAATGAGGTCTCCTTCTCCCCCAAGTCATAGCAACTCTTCAATTGCTTCACAGCATAACCTCTGCAGCTAGTTTCCTGTGTGATATGGGGGGGTTTCACACAACCTAAAAGTGCCCCAAAACTAATTTAGCTCCAGGCTATTTTCTGTCATTATATTTACTGCCTCAAATACACCAATTGGCACTGATTGGATGACAGCCCCAGCCCAGGTACATAAACCTCACATCCAGTGCAGTACACCACCAGCAGCTCAAGCTTCCAGGCATGGTGACTGTACCATCTCAACTACTATGTGATCTATGAATTCGATAATGTATTAGCCTATCCCTCTCATTTGTAGAGACCTCTTTCATCTGGTATTTTTGAGAACAATGGTCCTTAAGTGAACTATACAAAGAACAGATAACATCTAGACCTTGATGGGTACTATAGACTTTCAATGTCCAGCCGGACAAAGAATTTTATTAAGCAATATAATGAAGAAAATGTATACATAAGAAGCGACACATGTAATGAACGGGACACAATCCTGCATCCAACATGGGGAAAAAATTACAGAAAAAACATACAATGCAAACAACATAAATGTTTTTTCAGGCAACAAAAAGAGCTCTGGTTGCTTGGTGTGGTCATAGAGTCAAGCTAGCTACCATCAACAGTTACCACAACTTCTATGGAATTCTAACAGAAGTGGTACTGATTTTTGTCGACGACTTTTCGATCCCAAGTTCTCCGAATACAGGGATCATCATCAGGACTATGTAAATGAAGTGCCTGGTGCATGACACAATGCCTCATGGGACCAAAATTGGTAACGGAGGCTGCAATAGGTAAACAACTGATGCTGATGCTGATGCTTGGGTTGTGGGTCTAAAACCTTTGGCGCAATGCTGTACTCGGTAATGACATCGAGTTTCTACTTCATTAGTTAATGGTAGTGGTTCTAGGAGCATGTGCCTGAGATGTCAACTTGCTCCATGTGGCTAAATCAGCCTTACACGGGATCGCGTTTGGTTCACTCGCACGGTGGCAGGAACTGTCCACTCTTTCATCTGGCCCACTGTTCTTGTATCCCAAATCGTCTGTCCATTTATTCTTATTCTGTCTGTGCTCCAGTCTTATATTGTTTAATATTGCATTACCCATGGTTGCGATCAGCCTGGAAGGGCAAGGACTAATTGAAATCAAGGTAAGAAAATTCCACTTTATGAGGGGAGAAGCTCATCATTACTACGGTGCAGCTTATGTAGTATCAATGCATCCAGGGAGGTGGACCCTTTCCCACTTAACATTTCCGGGAATGTCTTAAAGATTTTATTTGTAAATAAATCCCGCAACTACATATCTGCTTGCTCCAGAGTTATTTATATAGAGAGCCATCCGGGCTCTACCAAACAATGTTGCTACTGTAGCACTCCTCAGGGTGGGCCCACCCAGAGAAGATAAATACAAGTGCAAAAGACTCCTCGGAGTCTTTGCTCACACTGGCATTCCGAGTGTGTGTGTGTTTGTTCGGGGACCCGGGGTAGGCCACATTCACCTGTGGGCTCACCATCCCCTCTTACTCGCCAGTACACCTGCCTTAGTCCGCTTCGCCTGTCATGTCGGGCTCCCACCCAGCCTGTGAGACACGCGGTGAGACGCCCAGCAGCCGCCGCTCTCCAGCTCCTTTTCGCAGAGGTGGATCCCTGCCTCCTGCGATGACCACATCATCGCTCGGCCCCTGCTGTGATTGCCGGAGGCTCCCTCATTGCCTGGAGGCCTGGTGCCATGGTTCTTGCACCCTCCGGTTCCTGCTCGGTGGGCAATGGCCCTGCCCCTATTTCAGAGATGCATCAGGCCGTGAAAGGCCTGTAACGTGTAGCCAAAGATAGTCATGTCCATTTTAAAGGTGAGCGCGCTGTGCCTCACCAGCCCCCCCACCCTTTTGAAGGCACATGTCGAACACGACAAACAAAAAAAAGAAGAGCACATTACAGTGAAAAAAACAACAATTAAAAGTGGCCTATGAACATTTACAGAACAGGGACAGTCAGCTTGTCAGCTACATACCTAACAGCCACATGAGGGTTGGACACTAGAGGGCCCTCATCATCACAGTGGCGATCACCAACGCAATTGCTACCTCTCTGGATGAAGTTACAAGGGCACCCACACAGTAATCTTGCTGGGAAGGGGAGCACCTAGGAATGCCATCACACGAAAGAAAGGCAGCAAGACCCCACCAGAAAGACAGCCACCATGAATGCAGCACCACAAGCAGGCAAACATGGCCCACAAGCAGGTGCAGCTGCGCCACCACTGCACCACAGCCACGCTGCAGTGACCACGATCCTACCATCCAGTGAGCTCACCAACTATCAACGGCAGCAACCCGCTGGAAGTTTTGGATAGGGAATCTCAACTACTACTTTAAGGGCAGGAGAGAGACAAATGGGGAAGTTAAGCAATAGCTGCTCATGCACTATGTGGACGGAGAATTGTACGACCTCTTTGAAACCCTCCCTGGCACGACACTTTGACCCCCAAATTAACCCAGATTTCGAGCGCTTCAACCTACAACAGGCCAAACCATCAGAGACAGAATCAGTCGACATGTTCTATGCCTGCCTGAGACGACTGGCGAGCATGGGCATATTCCCAAACAAGAGGGAGTCCCAAATCATCCAAGGGTGCTAGGTGGTGTTACTACGGCGGCTGATTCTTCGCCAACCTGGGATGTCACTGGACGACATCCTCATACTGGCCAGGTCCCACAAACTTTCAAACTCCTGAGTGGATGAAATGGAGGCTGCTCTCATCAGGAATGCTGCCACATCCCACTCTCCCGATCGTCCAAGTCAAAGAAGAAAGAGTCGAGGCCATTCACAGGAGCCCGAACCTAGTCAGAACTAAGTATGGGCGAAATCTGGGAATTCGCGGTCCACGAAATCGTGCGAAAGCGAATTCGCGATCCGCAGATTTTGCAGATTCGTGCGAAATTGCGGATTGTTGTTTTTTTGAGTGTTCGCGGGGCTTTTTGCGTGTTCGCTGGGCTTTTTGCGTGTTCACGGGCCGCTTGCACGGCGAAGTTACCCATGCGGTCGTGTATGGACACAGCACCCTCTGGTTCACCACTGCCACCCTCTGGTTCAGCACTGTCACCCTCTGGTTCCCCACTGCCACTCTCTGGTTCACCACTGCCACCCTCTGGGTCATCACTGACACCCTCTGGTTCATCACAGCACCCTCTGGTTCACCACTGCCACCCTCTGGGTCACCCCTGCCACCCTCTGGTTCAGCACTGTCACCCTCGGGTTCAGCACTGTCACCCTCTGGTTCACCACTGTCACCCTCTGGTTCACCCCTGTCACCCTCTGGTTCACCCCTGCCACCCTCCGGTTCACCACTGCCACTCTCTGGTTCACCACCGCCACCCTCTGGTTCATCACTGCCACCCTCTGGTTCATCACAGCACCCTCTGGTTCACCACTGCCACCCTCTGGTTCATCACTGCCACCCTCTGGTTCATCACTGCCACCCTCTGGTTCATCACTGCCACCCTCTGGTTCATCACAGCACCCTCTGGTTCATCACAGCACCCTCTGGTTCACCACTGATACCCTCAGGTTCAGCAATTACCACTGCCACCCTCTGGTTCATCACATCACCCTCTGGTTCACCCCTGCTGCCACCCTCTGGTTCAGCACTCACCACTGCCACCCTCTGGTTCATCACAGCACCCTCTGGTTCACCACTGTCACCCTCTGGTTTAACACTACCACCCTCTTGTTCACCACTGCCACCCTCTGGTTCATCACTGCCACCCTCTGGTTCATTACTGCCACCCTCTGGTTTGCCACTGCCACCCTCTGGTTTGCCACTGCCACCCTCTGGATCATCACTGTCCCCCTCTGGTTCATCACAGCACCCTCTGGTTCACCAGTGCCACCCTCTGGTTCATCACTGCCACTCTCTGGTTCATCACTGCCACCCTCTGGTTCATCACTGCCACCCTCTGGTTCATCACAGCACCCTCTGGTTCATCACAGCACCCTCTGGTTCACCACTGACACCCTCAGGTTCAGCACTCACCACTGCCACCCTCTGGTTCATCACTGTCACCCTCTGGTTCACCACTACCACCCTCTTGTTCATCACTGCCACCCTCTGGTTCATTACTGCCACCCTCTGGTTCATTACTGCCACACTCTGGTTCACCACTGCCACCCTCTGGATCATCACTGTCCCCCTCTGGTTCATCACAGCACACTTTGGTTCACCAGTGCCACCCTCTGGTTCATCACTGCCACCCTCTGGTTCATCACTGCCACCCTCTGGTTCACCACTGCCACCCTCTGGTTCATCACTGCCACCCTTTGGTTAATCACTGCCACCCTCTGGTTCATTACTTCCACCCTCTGGTTCGCCACTGCCACCCTCAGGATCATCACTGCCACCCTGTGGTTCATCACTGCCAACCTCTGGTTTGCCACTGCCACCCTCTCGATCATCACTGTCCCCCTCTGGTTCACCAGTGCCACCCTCTGGTTCATCACTGCCACCCTCTGGTTCACCACTGCCACCCTCTGGTTCATCAGTGCCACCCTCTGGTTCACCACTGCCACTCTCTGGTTTGCCACTGCCACCCTATGGATCATCACTGCCCCCCTCTGGTTCATCACAGCACCCTCTGGCTCACCAGTGCCACCCTCTGGTTCATCACTGCCACCCTCTTGTTCACCACTGTAGATTATGGGGGGAAAGCACACCTGCCCAGCCTCAACTGAGATGAATTAATTTGGGGCTGGTTAATGTATCACTGAATTTGTGCTTCAAGTCTGGCACCTGCTTCCTTAGCAGTAAGTGCTTCCTGTTGCAGTTATTTTTTTTACAGGAGCATTGTGCCATACTTGTAACTATTCTCTGACCCTGCTTTGAGGGTCAGAGCAGGGTCAGAGAATAGTTGCAAGTAGGCAACTGAACTCTGGAGGGGCCCCTCCGGAAGCACTACAGGGAATGCTTACAAATTAGCTTGAACTTTTGCACCTGCTAAGTGCTTTCTGTTGTGCAAAATTCATTTTTCTGCAATTTCGCGAGATTAGCGGGGCACGAAATTGAACTCGCAATCCGCAAATTAGTGCGAATTTGCGGGTTGTGGTTTTTTTGCGTGTTCGTGGGGATTTTGCGTCTTCGCGGGCCGCTTGCAGCGCAACGACCGCGAAGTTACCCATGCGGTCGTACATGGGCGCGGCCATCTTGTGCGCGTTGCGTATTTCCGGTTCCGGGTGCTAGCTGCGTGCTCGCGTTGTGCGTGTGGCGCGTTTACGGGTTCGCGGGTGTTTTTGCGTGCTCGCACGGGAAATATCGCGCGAACTTACCCAAGCGGTCCTCTACGGGCGCGGCTATCTTGTTTTTCATTCATTGCTATGGTTTTTGGGCATACTACCTTTCTATCCATCTTACATCTTTGAAAATCCTATGTTTTTCTGAACTTTTTTTTGCTTTTTTTTGCTTAATATCTATCTCTACAATTTCCTACATCTATATATATTTTTTTTTAACTTTTTGTTACTTTATTACCTACTTTATTTCTTTCGCTCTCTCTCTTATTTTTTTCACACCTATTCTTCTTTCCTTCTTCTTGTGCACAGGACCATGGCTAAGGGAGCGGACAAGGGCAAAGGGAAGGGCCCAGCACCCCGTACCTGGCTCACTTGTGGGCATTTGAGGGGGGAGGAAGTCCAGGCCAGTGAGATCTTCTCTGCAGTGGAGGTGGCCTCCTTGATTGTTTTTGTTCAAGTCCAACTCCCTAAGACTGTGGCAGCAGGTGGACGGATTGCTTCCAGTTACGGCCTCCGGGAGCGTCGCCAGCTGTGGGAGAAGGTGTGCCGGCGCATGTGTAAGAGTCTGGGGTCCAGCGCACCTACCAGCAAGTGACGCACCGGTGGAGTGACATCCTGGACCGGGAGCATGACATGCTCGACCTGCTAGGATGGGAGATCCCTGGCCTTGATAAGTAGCTATTTAATAACTACTTTTTTTCCTTCTGCTCTGTTATATTGCTAATCTATTTTTTTCCTGAAGAGTACGAATGCTGCTGATTCGATTACATTGCAGGTAAATTAATGTATAAGTAGCTTCTGTCATTGCAGGTGCTCGCCTGGTTTTTGGCGTTGCTACTATGCTTACTTGTTTGCAACTTTTTAGTCATTTGAGAGCATTACTGCGTAATGCTAGAGATAGTAGACTCAAGTCTAGTCCTTCTTTGTACTCCTGCTGCTGCCACTTTGAAGATATAGTGGTGGATTGATACGTTGAGTATATTATTTATTACTTGTTATAGGACATTTGTTAGTGGTCTGCAATCATGATGACGGACTGTGTCTGTCACGCGACGTCTCGTGCTGCTGAGTGATGGCAGTCGTAGTAGAACCTTTTTGTTGTTGATGTAGTTAGTGAATTACATACCTTTCCTATTAGACGGTCTGCGAATCCTGCAATACTGTACTACTATTGTTAATTTGTTTCCCCGACATAATTTTAGATTGTGTTCAAAGAAATCAAATATTTCCAAAAAAACAATCATCCAAGTTGTGTTTCTTCATTTCATGATCACCAGCAACTCCCAGGGGCAAGGCGCCGGTGGCGACTGAGACTCCGGTGGCAGAAGGTGGACAGGATCAGTCCCTTGCAGGCTCTTCTGCTGGCCCCAGTAAGTTGTTCTATTCTTATATTAATACTTATACTTCCCTAACTTTTACAGCTCCTATTCATTACAAACTGTTTCCTAATAATTCTATGTTTTACAAAATAGTCTTTGATCTTCTTCTAATGTAGACTACTTTCTACATTCTTATCCTGCCTCTACCATCACTCTCTGTGCTACTACTATTTACGATTATGAGTCGGTCTGTGTAGGTAGCTAAGCTTGCCCATTCGGCAAACGGTATGAAACAAAACTCTGATACAGGAATAGCTCCAGGCACTGAGTGCAGTCCTCTGGGTTGCCCTTGCTGTCTATTCCAGTCTTCTTAATGTAAGTGCTTTGACAATTTCCAACAACAAAATGTCATTTTTTACACCAAGTAAAAGGTAGCAGTTGCCTTTTTGATTTGAGAGGAGCACATCCCATACTGCTAGTGTTTCAGTGACTATTCTGCACACAAAGAAGTATGGACAAGATAAATAGGACATAGTTGATGATAGGTGCAGTTCGACTTTCGACATACCTCAGTCCGAACAGACGTTGAACCCCCAATCCCCTGACCGACTATCTAGTGTGTCTGACCAATGATTTTACGACCCAGAAGAACAGAAGAAGACTACCGCTGAGTCCCGGCCTATCTGAGTCACTGAAAGAAACATGACTGCCAAGTGCAGTAGTTCAAACCTTTCCGCTCACTCACTCGTGAACAAAAACCACACAGTGTTTGTTAGTTTTAAAGTTTTATTTTCAATTAAGAAATGAAAACGTTATTTCTTTATTTTTAATAGCGTAGTATTCTGAGCGAGCAATGGTGATAGATGAAGATGACGTTAAAGTTCAAACAACATTCCCATGATTGAAATTAGTATGACTCAAACTTAATATTAGTTAACAGACACATGAAATTATTAGAATAACTGTGCGGGAGCCCTCACCTTCTTTAAAGTACCTAAAGTACTACTGGTGATGACTTACTAGTAGTTGGTGAATCGTCTAGCAGAAGGGCAATGGAATCTTCTTTCTGTAATGAGAAAAATGGTGCACGTTAAGCAAGCTTTCATCAGTTGTAATAGGAAGAAGTGTAGCATTTAATGGAATAAGCATATAAAAGGTTAACACCCTCCCCAAAACCGTTTCTTTTTTTCAATCCCAGTAATAAAAAATGTGTTATGTAACATTTTCTTCCATTACGAGACAAAATAGGGGGTTGTGTATGGCATCTGAAAATATGACATGTTTTTCCTAGACGTCACAGCATCTGATGCGGCACAGATGACCACCAGTGCCAGGGCCAGCAGTGCGGAGGGGTCCACTCTGGATGCGGCGGAGCCAACAGGAGGAGCTGGGGCGAAGAATCAGCGGCGGCGGATGGTGGTAAGTTATTATACTCCTTACTTATTGAAATTTTTTTGAGTAGGCTCGCTAAGGAGTGTATGATGTACTGTACAGTAGTACACAGTACACTAGTATAAGTAACCTGTACTGTTAAGAACATTTACTAATTTAGAACTACTTTTCGGGCTATCACGGAGAAGACATTCAACCTTGACTTCTAATAGCATTAGCGGCGGTACTTCTCTGGTAACCAATGACCCCCTCTATTTCACTTCAACTCAGCTGGCAAATTTTTATTGTGAAGCCAAGTCATATCAGATGTAGTTTAGGGATGTGAAGAACGAAAAGTTAAAGAAGGGTGATACGAAGGACTAGCGAGTCTTAATATTTATGACTGTAAAGAATGGTTTTGTTGAATGCAATTCAACATAAGAAGAGGGCGGTTTCCAAAATATAATGAAAAGGGTGTTAGTTGGTTGTTGACAAAAAGAAATTTTGGTACATTTGAGACATTAAGAAGAATCATAGACTTACTTTGGAAGCCTGGATGTTATCTTCTTTATCCTCCTTGTCGATAGCAGAGGTGTATGATGTAGTAGAGCAGATGCTGAGTGGCAGTGCCACCCCTATAGAAAAGTAAGACATTCCTATCCCCACCTGCATGTTCTGCTTAAAGTACTGCGAGTCTGCATCATCATGGCCTGTGTCTGTATTTCTTGGGTGAGAGCTGAGTGAGCTGCCATTATGGCGGCTACCACAAGTTCACGTACCAGTAATTTCTTTTGCAAAACAAGAGAAAAAAATAAAAAAGGCCTTTATTTAGTACTCTCTGACTATGTATGTAGTAGTGAGTCCACCCATAGTGCTGCTAGTGGAATTCCTGAAACTCAAAGTAATGTCACAGGCTTACAAAGACGGCGGAAAGATACATGCCAAAATGTTACACTGTGTTTACTACTTGTTGGTGTTACTGAGTGTCAACTTTCCGTTGAATTATTTTGACTTTATGTTAAAGACTATTGGCTACAGTATTTTTCTTTCTTTCTTCATAGATGCTACTCCCAAAAAGCTAACCCGCAAGGAGATGGCTGTCCGTGCCAGGGCCCGTAAGCTGGAGGCTATTTATGCCGAGTATCGGCGGTTGTGGGCTCGAGAGCATGAGGAGACATCAACCTCTACATCCTCCTCCACTGCCCCCGGGTCCACCAGCCAGAAGCCTCCAGCCAAACGGAGCCGTGGCCTGACAGGTTCCCGCTGCCGCCGCACAGCAGCAACAAAATCAGCGGCCCCCCCAGATCCTGGATGGTTCGTGTGCGCCGGCTACGTAGAAGAGTGGACTACCTGGAGCGGTTGGCCGAAAAACATCAGCGCCAGCTCCGGGACCTCCGCAAAGAGCAGCGGGACATGCAGCAACAGCTAGCCAAACTACGCCACCGGAGAAAGTGACTGTCCCTTGCCCCTTTTTCAAAGACTGTTGGGGGGTGGGAATTGGGTGTTTGGGAAAGGGGACTTTTGGACTTTTTGACATTGGTTGGGTTAGGGAGGGGCGTGAGTTCGGGTAATTTATTTTATTGTTGTACTGAAAACAACACAAATATATATTTCTTAATTATTTTTCGTACAAAAACACAGTATACGTGTTCATATATTATTTTGTGTGGGGGTTGGCGGTGGTTACTGGACGTTTGTTTTCTTCAAACTTACCAGCATGAATGAAAGATCTAGTCCTGAAATGTACCAAAATGCAAGTAACCAAGTTAGTAAATTTAGTAACCCTACTACTGTACTTTACTAGTAGTACTGTAGTGTAGTTCCTATCATCCCAATAGGCTCTGCGCATTGGAATAATACCTACAGCAGTAAAGGCCTAGGCCAGACGTTAACTAGGTCTACTACTGTCGATACTAGACTTAAAGTTTTGGGTTTTGCCAGCTAGCTCAGAGTTCACTAGAAACTTTCTCGAATGTTCAGGAAGGACTTAACTTCCCTGATTAGACAAGAAGGGATTTAGTTTCTGACAACCATAGAACATGACAACTTTGCTCTCCCCTAATCAAGAGTATATCTCGAGAGTCGTGTGAACAAAAGGCAATTTATTTTACTCAGTCAGTACGTGCATTCTTAGTCTCATCAGATTGTAGAGAAAAGGAAGAGACGGGCGTGTTCAATAAAAAGGTGTTATTTATTGATCAGTCTCTTTTCTCATACAAGAGAAATGGATCGATATTATTGCAATACTTATAGCTAAGTAAAGTGCATACATTAAAAGCAATAGTATAAAATAATACTGTAAAAACATTGATATGGTTTCTAAGCCATAAGATGTTTTAAAATGAATAAAATATATTACATACACATATACATTTGACTAAACGTACTCAACTGGTGTTTCTAAATACGCCTACCCCGTGTACCTGACCTAAGCCTAATACGTGGGCGGGAATAGAAAGTTACAGTTTAAGTTAAGTTTGTTTTTGCCAAGTAAATAACTAAAGAATTCTCTGTGAGGGGTTATTCAGTTCTGTACCTGGAATCTAGGTTGAATGAGGGATGGTATCTCTCTCTCTGGTCTCGATATTCCAGGCTGCCTGCGAGGGCTACCCGGAAGCGCCGGTGCTGGATCTCTCGGCAGGAGAAATCAGCGCGTCTCGTTCTCAGCGCGTCAGGTAGGCGGGGCTGTGCCAGCGGGGTCTGCTCTGCTCTGGGCTTCGGCAAGTATGGCTGCTCCGTCTCGTCACCACCGCGTGTGTTTGCATAGGGCAATATCGGTAATATTTATACCTTTAAGGTGCCGAGATTGACGTAAGGATGGACATAGATACGTCAATAAGGATGTCATACGACTTGCTCGTTAGCACATTCTTTTGCTGAAGTTCTCGGTGAAATCAAAACAATGGCCGCAGGGTTTTGCCCAGGTTGTCATAGGTTTGATTTGTTATGAGAACTACGTATGCCTTATCAGGGGCTGGAGGAATATCGCTTGTCTAATTAGATCGCAAGCGTTATGACCTAATCAGATAACACGTTCCTGTGCCGTAGTGTGACTGCGTCAGATAACGGTATCTGCATCATGGGGGTTTTCTGCCTCATGGGCTGACTGTTAGTTAACTTGTTGGTTTGTTTAACCAGAATAGGGTCAGGAATAGGGGGATCGATTCAGAACCTATAGGAATACATCACACCCACTCCACGCTAACTATGGTCATATTTACTAATCTATGCATAGTAAAACATAGTACAACATACTATAGAGTATTGTGTATACCTTACCACCCCAAAATACATAAATGCATTTTGAAATTTTCAAATATACTGAAAAGTTGCAATCATATGTATTGTATGCACTCAAGCTGTATAATAATGCTAAGGTAATCACGCATTTGTATACATTATTGCTTATTTGGTATATGAGAATATACACATGAAATGGCTCTTAATACAGAAAAAAGTTCGAGACCATTCCATCACAGAATAAAATATTTAAAATATTTATGAACATACCAGCGGGCAGCTAATGTCTATAAGCTATGTCTATAAGCTATCTAAAATTTAGAAACCTTAGTTCTTTAAGAATAGTTCTTACTTTAAGCAGAAGATAGTGTCCCGAAAAATATGAAAAAATATTTTGGGGCTGCTGAAAAATTGCTGTCCGTGAACTGGAGGGAAAATTGTTCATGTGACTTTATTTTTAAAGTTGAAGGCCGAATTCAGGGAACGCCGTGTGCGAGCTTGTTCAAAAGTCTCTATTTCTGCTCTGGTGAGAACATCATATCATTTAGGCTTTCGAAAAAACTGTCAACAGCTTCCTGGGAAAGTTCCACTAACTCGGAAATAGGTGCGCATGATTGTTTCCATTGACATTCTGATTTGCATTGCTGACAGAAGGTCGTACCTGATCGATGCTGCTTTCATCTTGAACTTCACTACCCATCAATCGTAGTGGTGAAGCTTCCACGAATGCCGTCATCAGGATTGGTAGCCTTTGAGGGCAGCACAAAGCATGAACCTTGATCGGGCTCAACAATGTTTCTGCATCCATTGGCGCATCCGATTGTAGCGTCAGACAGGTGTCTAACACGCATTCTTCTCCGCATAGCAGACACCTTAATACAGGTAAAACACATCTTTGCCACATTGGTCGAAATGATAGAAACCAAGTCATGTTCAGGTCTCTAAGCCGGGAGAGTCCCAGGATTTTTGATATCCGGTCCCGGTATCCAATGGCTAGGATTGTTTCTTCCCTTGTCGCAAGAGTTTTGTCTGTGACATGGGTTGCCATACCGAAAAATAAGGACCAAGAATAGGATTCCTGCAATTAGTCCCAAGATCAGGGGAAGTCCGCCAAAAATCGAATGGACGAAATCTGGAAAAATACCCAGTATGGCCTTGAATGGTGTTAATGCCATCGAAAATACTGTCTTAAATACCTTTGAGACCCCATTGGTATCAGAAATATTTAAGATTTCGTTTAGTATTTCTGCGAAATGTATGGGGGAATTAGTTGATAACAATGAATGTATCTCTGCAGTCGTCCTTGCGACTTGTAGATCATACGTTTCTTTTGATGACGTGAGCCTTGTAGGCGTCTGAAGAAGCACTGTTTTCATTCTGCTTAAAGTATCTATTCGAATAGAAGTAATTTTCAAATTGGGCCATGCCCTTGCCTCCCTGTCTGGAAAGGAGCTGGGGATCAATGAGTGTCCACAGCACTTGACCTTCGCAGTCGTAGTTACTAGATAAGGAGTCCCGGGCATAAGACTACAACATCTGCGGTCTACAATTAGAATGTAACTCCCATTATAGAGTCTTTGAAAGAATGGTTCTATTTCTGTTGCAGGTGCGCCTTGCTGGTGACATGAATGGTTGTATGAATTCCCTTCACAGGCTCCATGCAAACTAATTCCGTTACACAGAAGCGTGCCGCTTAGTGACATCGCACAATTATTGCCACTAAGAAACACTTTCTGTCCTTTATTACTGACACATGCATGTGAATAGGGCAGGTTCCATGATGTTTTAATGTACCCCTTTCCCAATTTCTCGTACATGCCAGCCTGTATATATTTTTGGCAGTATTGAAACCTGAAGGTTGAGATTGGAATATTTATTATCCCATGTATTATCCATTCACTGACAGGTCGTTCTGACATTGTCACTGGTAATCTTTCGAGTTTTTCAATGCTCAAGATTGTATAATCAGCACCCTTTTGTGCCATACTGATTTGTTATCAGTAAGGTTAAAGATTTGGAATAGTGACGTTGTGTTGATTAAACGCCAAGGCACATAGCCTGAACGCAGATTTTGTAACGTCCAGCCAAGCGGTACAATAGAGCGCAATTGTGACTGACCGTGTTGTAATAACAGTAAGTCTTGCGACAATATGTCGATTGCTGAAGACACAATGCTGTCCAAAGAAAAAATTCTGGAGGACAGAGTCATTAACCCATTGTCCACTACAGAAAGTGATTTTTCCAAAATAATACGGTCAATTTCCCGTATTCTCTCTGCTGTTTCAATTTGAGTAACCTTCCAGGCCTCATTGTATGCTGCATATACAGAGGCTGCTATGAAACGTTTTTGACGCTGTTTGCACGGTCCCATAATGAAATCACGCAAGTCAGCACCATCAGTAAGTAAAGTTAGGTGTTGTTTAATTTCTGCCAGTGTGGAAGTTTGTAGCCATTGAAGGCATAATTTGCCCACACTGTAGGTGGTTATTATCCCTGGGTGATGTCTTTGGGGATATCTAAGGTCTGGCCTGGTCATTTTGAACCCCTGTGTTTTGTTCAGGAATCTATCTTGACAGTTATTTGTATCTGTGGGCCAGATCAACCACTGTTTCCAATCAGGATGTGTTCTGTTTTGGTTTAATACATAATTTACGTCTATCTCTTCATCTGTAGAGCTATTGCTGAACATTGTTGGCTTTGGAATAGACGGTTTATTTAAGTCTTTGATTTTGGCTAGGCCAAGACAGGTGGATTGTTGAACAGTGTCATTTAAAAATATCATTTGTTCTGGGATCATGCAGGCTCTAAACATAGATTCTATACCCTGTACTTGCCATTCTTTTGTACCCCAAACACTTTTCAATTCAACATTCTTGTCCCAATAATCAAAACCAAAAGTATTCATTTTTTCAAAGAATGAGTCTGAATATATCAATTTTGTGTTGGTTATCATGGTCTTTGTCCCTGTCTTGTTTGACAATTTAAAATAGAATGCTTCAGCATTACTTGTGTTAAAACCTGAAAAGTATGAATATTTGTCATAGAAGGTCCTTGAGCTTCCTTTTGGAGGGGTTGCACAATGTTCCCATTGATTATAATTTAAAACATTTCTAGGTTGTGCAGATCTATGTAAAAAATGGTTACCATAGTGGTTATAACAGTACATACTATCATAATTTGTAGAACCCTGCAAATAATCATGTTTGGTAAATTTAGCAGACATTACTAAGTCAGACATCATATTATTAATGCTTTCGAAGTCCCAATCATCAGCAAATGAGCTTGGTTTTGCAAAGTCACTCAATGAGATCTTAATTTGGTGTGGATATTTCAGGATTTCGACCGGACCATAAATTTCATAGTCAGTGTTGTCCCAGGCTACCCCACCAGGTATCGGATTGGCTGTGAAGTTGACTGAAGAAAGTTCTCTTTTCTCGATGTGTGAAGATGTGTGTGGTTTGAGGATCAAGTTGATTTTCTGACTTGCTGTGTCCATTTTTGCATATTTTCCCTCAATGAAGCGTCCCAAAGTTAGTATCATGATGAGCCAAAGTATGAGGATAAATGCACCAAAACCCACCCAAAATTCAATCCATGGAGAAATCAGATATGTTTCTTTCAATTGTTTCAAAAGTTCTTTAGCTTTATCTTTAAAGGTTTTTGATGATGGCTGTGTCTTTGATTCACTGAACCCTTCAGAGGAATCATCGAAGTTTATGAAGTAGCCGGATGCAGTTCTGTCAATTGTTCCAATTGGTTCAGGATTTCTGTTTCTTGCATTTTCACTTGGTACTTCATTATAGATTGGTCTCTCTGCTAAATGTTTTTATTTGGGTTTTCAGAGGTCTGAGTTCTATTGCATTGTTGCATAGTCCTTGTTGTTTTTCTGTAGGCGTTTCGAATGTGATGAGCCTCTTCGTTAAGACCTCTGTACTGGTAGCAAACCTTGGTGTTCTGCTACTTATTGGGAGTCCACTTGGCCTACTGTTTGTTATCGGCCACATGTTGTGGTTTTACCAGGTCGATGGATACAACTCTGTTCTCCTTTTTTCCAGCAAGTGGCGGTAGTACAACTGATCTTGTCCCGTTGACAGACATGACAGGAACTGCTTTTCTGTAAGAAGGCCCAAATTCCTTCTTTACCGCGATCTTTTCCCTGACTAGATCCCCGACTTTTGGAATCCAGACAGGTCTTGCTGGGACAGGTGGTGGTTCTTCAGTGGTTGTTGGCTGTTGTTTCAATTTTATGTTGCTCAGGTCTTTTCTTGTTTTGTATAAGTCCTGCAAAATAGCCAAACGTTCTTTGATATCAAAGCTTTTTTCTTTCACCACTGAAGTCTGACTATCAATGTCAGAGATCAACATCCTAGTTCCAAATAATAATTTGTACGCACTGAATCCCTTCAGAGAATTTCTTGGCAAGTTATTTAGACTACGTTGGACACTTATTAGATGTTTGACCCACCCAGCTCCCGAACCTAATATCCTTTCCGTTATAGATTGCTTTATGCCTTGGTTTTTTCTTTACACCATCCCGTATCCCTCAGGAAGGAAGTGAGAAGATTCCCGCTGTGCTATGCTCATTTGGCCATGTTTCCCATCAGGCTGGAGGGCTAGAGTGAAAACAATGGTCAAACGTAGCATGCTCTTAGCGTATATGCCATTTAGACTCGCAAATCTTTGTATAACAGTCCAGACGTCAGCCGAGTGCTGGTGATCTACATTATAATTGTAAACTAGCCTGTATATGTTAATCGCAAGCCTTCTTTTTTACTCTTGATCTTTTCTGGAGTAAACCGACGAGGTATTAAACTGTTTCTCTCCCCACTGCGATCTCTGTTGCAGTTTGGGCAGTTTTTTACAAACATGGTGTGACGCAGGCTCATGCCTGGCCACCAGTACCGTGATTGTAATTCTTCCAGAGAATTTTTTAGTGTTAGGTGTCTGAGACCCTCGCCCATATGTGCGTCAGCGATTAACAAGTTTCTCCTGTCCATGTTTGGAATCACCCTATCCCCCACTCCAGGGATTCGAGCAAAAAGGACGGAGTTTGCATCGATTATGTATGTATAATTGAGTGGGTAGTTGATCGGTAACGCTGAGCAGTCGCCTTTTGATGACGTTTTCACTGCCAGTACTGTTTCACCGTCAATGTATTTTAATGTACGCTTTTTTCGAACTACGGGAGCCGATTTAGTGGCTGCCGCTGTGGCTGTCTCAGCCAATGAATTCCCTGCAACGTGAACGCCATCACGCTGATGACTCAGTGAGTGTGTCACGTGAGTCTTTGGTAGCTCTTTTTGTAAAAGAGCTATTTGTTCCCAGAGCAGTTTCTGCTTTATTGGTGCATCTGTGTCATCTTTGTAGTCGTTTTGAATCCATGTCTGCAAATCATTGTTATATGATTTGACGCAGTAATAGGAATCTGACACTATAAGTGTCGGGAATTCGTGATCCGCATTATCTAGCGCCATTTTCAATTCTAGTATTTCAGTTTGTTGTTCTGAATTAGTTTCTACTGAGTGTGTTTTTGTTAATAGAGGTTTTAGTTTACCTCCGCGCCACACTTCTTTTGTAATCCCACATGTGGGGTTGTATGCCTGTTCTCCCCAAACGGGGGGTTGAGCATGTCCGTCTGTATAAATTACACAGGCGTAATGTCGTAAAGGCAGAATGTCGATTGGCAGAGGGAATGTTCTTTCATATTCTAGATTTTTTAATTCTTCTAGTTCTGGATCAAAGTAATAGTATACTTTGTCCGTTGTGATTGAATTCACCCATTGTATCCATTCCGGATTCAATGTTGTTGTTGGTAAATTACACGGTGTTGTTAGTGCCTCAAAGGCTGATTCAGCTGTTCTGACTGTGATATGTCTACCGTCAGCTTGATCTTTTTCTCTAGCTATTGCGGTTTGAACTGCATGAACAATTTTTTCTTTGTTGCTTAAATTTTGTTTAGCTTCTGTGTACAAGTGTGATTTGAATGCAATTGGTACCTTTTCTCCCTCATTAGAGGTCAGGTATGTGAATCCGCATCTCCCTGGGATGACTCGAATCACAAGATTGCGTGTGTTATCACGTGTTTCTAATTTTGTTTTAATTAGCATGTCTGTTTGTAGGGATCTCAAAATTTCTGTGTGTATTTGAGTCCAATTGGATCTTTTAAAATCGGGTTTTATCAGATCATAAAGGGGTTTGACCCTTTCTGCGTAATTTGCAATGTATGTTCTTACGAAATTTAGGAAGCCTAGGATTGACTGTAAGTTTTTTAGTGTTCTCGGTGCTTGGAGTACGGCACATTTCTCTAGGAAATTGTCAGCCAGGCTTTTGCCTTCGCTTGATAATTCATATCCTAAGAACAGGACTGTCAGATGGGCAATTCTGGATTTTTTAAAGTTGAATTTGTAACCCTCTGCTGCGAACCCAAGTATTATGGTGTTCACTCTTTTCAAGTGAGTCTCCAAGTCATCATCTGTTAAGTATATGTCATCGACATAAGATAATGCTTCATCATCATATATTTGTAGTAATTCTGTTACTCTCGCTGAGAATACTCCCAGGCTGTTCTTGTACCCCTGGGCTAACCGACAGAATTGTTTTTGAGTGCCATTTATTGAGAATGCAGTTAAATATCTGCTCTCTGGTGCTATGTTTTGACAAAAGAATCCATTAGAGATGTCTAATGTTGTTTTGTATTTTTTGCGCACTATGTTATTCATTAGTGCAGCACTATGTGAGTTTTGCACTGCAAAGGTTTTGCAACATGTGTTAAGGTGTCGGTAATTCAAAACTAGACGGTATGAATTGTCTGGTTTGGAGACCGGAAACAAAGGGTTGTTCAATTGTGAGGTGCAAGTTTCAATCACCCCCTGGTATTCTAGCTGATCTAGTATTTCATTTACCTGTTTGTTAGCTTCTTGCTTAATTGGGTACTGCCTTTGTGCAGTTGGTTGTGATTTTAACTGGATTTTGTGAGGAGGGGAGTCCTCATCCCATCCCGCGTGATTTTTATATAAAGCAGGAGCTAGAGCCACTGCCCACTTTCTAGCAAGTGTGTACTTTTTATGAATAGGAATTTGATTTGAGAAGGCAGGCATAATTATTTCTTCGCCATGAGGGCACTCCCTGACAAACTCTGGTGGCCAGTCTTTTTCAGCTAGAAGGATATCATAGCCCTTGGACAGATTATCCCAAAATAGTCCCCTTATTTTTCTAGTCTTATCCCCCTCTATACGCAATGTTATTTCGTATATTTTGTGAGGTTTGCTAACTCTGGTGTCCGCAGTTTCCACTTGAAGATATTCATTCGTGTCCACTGTCTCCAGATGATTCATAAGGACTTTGCGAGCTATGCTCACTTCTGCTGCGCTGTCTAGCATTGTCTGAGCCCATTCTCCGTTTTTCAGTTGTGTCCTCAGAATTCTCGGCATTGTTAACTATTTTAATGCTGGCTACCTTCTTTTTTGGAAATTGTAATTTCTTTTTTAGCTGAGCAGGTTCCTTGTCTTTGGACTTGGCGTGCTCTTCTCTTTGTTCTGATCGTCCTCTTCTTTCCGATTTCTGCGAGGAAGTCTGAAAAGATTGAGAGGGACGTGTATCAATGTCTTGATATCTATCAGGCTTTTTTATATTATCCCTATTCCTAAGGTTATATCTTTTCCCAGAGGGGTCACTCTGAGGTGACCTGTGTCTTTGGTTCGGAGATTTTTCTCTTCGCCTAGGAGACCTTCCTCTGGACTGGAATTTCTTTTCTTTAGGATTGGATTGTTTGTTTCCATCCCAGTTCTTTTTTGGTGATGTAGAATTATTATTAAAAAATATTTTTTCAGGACTTTCAATTAGTTGCAGTTTTACTGGTATTCCACCTAAACTATCTCTACCTAGTTCCTCATAGGATTTTTCTATGATTCTGGCAATTTCAGCTGGTTGGTCTGCTATATCTGTCTCTTTTAACCTCTGGCGGATCGCCACGTTTGCTGCTTCACCTTTTATGTTGGCTAATAATATAGCTGAGACCTGCTTGAAGTCTTTCAGTAATTTCATACCAAGAGTTAAAGCGGGTTCTGGACCATATTCATCTTGAATTTGTTTTAGCACATCTGGTATTACCGAAATGGATGGAACACCGTGCGTTTTTGTGTAGATGGAAGCAAAGACTGTACCCCAAGTGTCACAGTCCTCAATGTGTGGTGCGATTCCCATTGGAAGAAAGATAGTCAGAATCCTGTGCTTTTCTAGCGGGGTGGTGTCTGGAAACACCGCCTCTATTTGGGTGATTTTCTGCGCTAGCCAGAATGGTATTTGTTCCCGTTTAGCCGGTACTTTACCTAGGCAGGACTGGATGTTCTGTGGTGTAATTTTATTTGTGTTCCCCTGGTGAGGGGTCAGCTGTGGGAGTTTAATCGCTGGCTGAATTGTTGAAGTCCGCATCACATACTGGACTAATTGTCTATGTATTTTTATTAATTGTTTTAGCTGTGTTAGCAAGTTAGCTGCAGACATCCCGTCGATGTCTGGATGTGGTGTGTATCCGGCTAGGACCGGCCACGTTGCTCCTGGTCTACCTAAAGGACCGAGCCTGGTGATGTGATTATTATGTTTTAGGGCGCCATCAAATAAGAGCAAATGCTCTTGAAATTTGAGTGGTACTTCCACCTCCTCGAAAGGAGTGTAATTTTCAGGAGGTTCCTCTATTTTGTAATAGTGGAAGTACTTTGTTACAGGATTTGCTGCTGGAAAATTTATCCATGAATAGTATACCTCTGTCTGCCGATATTCGTGTGCCTCAATTACGAATATGACTGTACCACCTCTAGGTGTCAGTCCATTTTCTATAAGTTTTAAGGTTATAGATTTCCTTTTGATGACCGGGATGAGTATTATATCCGGGTCTGCGTCTTGCATGGTAGCATCAGCTGCCGCAAGTTCAGTTGCTAATCTAACTGCCTCTCTTTCTTCATCACTGTCTCCCATTTTACTGACAGGATGGTTATTTTTTTGTTTGTTTGCAGATCAGGTTTCTTATGGAAACAAAGATTAGATGCACAATATTTTGGAACAGTATATCCTTCAACGTTGACTTATACCAAGAACCATACATAGGAGTTCCCTCCTGCGAGGTCTGGCGGATATAACCTTTCACCCACTCCAGACGTCTTTGGAGTATTATGGGAAAAGGGGTCTGAGTGAGAAAGCACGACTGAGTTGCTCTAAATGTCTTACGTTAGTTTTATCGCCCTTTCCAAACGCGTTGGGCGCCATGTAGTGTAGTTCCTATCATCCCAATAGGCTCTGCGCATTGGAATAATACCTACAGCAGTAAAGGCCTAGGCCAGACGTTAACTAGGTCTACTACTGTCGATACTAGACTTAAAGTTTTGGGTTTTGCCAGCTAGCTCAGAGTTCACTAGAAACGTTCTCGAATGTTCAGGAAGGACTTAACTTCCCTGATTAGACAAGAAGGGATTTAGTTTCTGACAACCATAGAACATGACAACTTTGCTCTCCCCTAATCAAGAGTATATCTCGAGAGTCGTGTGAACAAAAGGCAATTTATTTTACTCAGTCAGTACGTGCATTCTTAGTCTCATCAGATTGTAGAGAAAAGGAAGAGACGGGCGTGTTCAATAAAAAGGTGTTATTTATTGATCAGTCTCTTTTCTCATACAAGAGAAATGGATCGATATTATTGCAATACTTATAGCTAAGTAAAGTGCATACATTAAAAGCAATAGTATAAAATAATACTGTAAAAACATTGATATGGTTTCTAAGCCATAAGATGTTTTAAAATGAATAAAATATATTACATACACATATACATTTGACTAAACGTACTCAACTGGTGTTTCTAAATACGTCTACCCCGTGTACCTGACCTAAGCCTAATACGTGGGCGGGAATAGAAAGTTACAGTTTAAGTTAAGTTTGTTTTTGACAAGTAAATAACTAAAGAATTCTCTGTGAGGGGTTATTCAGTTCTGTACCTGGAATCTAGGTTGAATGAGGGATGGTATCTCTCTCTCTGGTCTCGATATTCCAGGCTGCCTGCGAGGGCTACCCGGAAGCGCCGGTGCTGGATCTCTCGGCAGGAGAAATCAGCGCGTCTCGTTCTCAGCGCGTCAGGAAGGCGGGGCTGTGCCAGCGGGGTCTGCTCTGCTCTGGGCTTCGGCAAGTATGGCTGCTCCGTCTCGTCACCACCGCGTGTGTTTGCATAGGGCAATATCGGTAATATTTATACCTTTAAGGTGCCGAGATTGACGTAAGGATGGACATAGATACGTCAATAAGGATGTCATACGACTTGCTCGTTAGCACATTCTTTTGCTGAAGTTCTCGGTGAAATCAAAACAATGGCCGCAGGGTTTTGCCCAGGTTGTCATAGGTTTGATTTGTTATGAGAACTCCGTATGCCTTATCAGGGGCTGGAGGAATATCGCTTGTCTAATTAGATCGCAAGCGTTATGACCTAATCAGATAACACGTTCCTGTGCCGTAGTGTGACTGCGTCAGATAACGGTATCTGCATCATGGGGGTTTTCTGCCTCACGGGCTGACTGTTAGTTAACTTGTTGGTTTGTTTAACCGGAATAGTGTCAGGAATAGGGGGATCGATTCAGAACCTATAGGAATACATCACAGTACTGTCAGTCTCTGCTCTCCTCCTAACTTAGTCCTCCTAGCCCATTATTCTACTACCTCTCCAATATGCTTATCTTACCTGTGATTTGTGTTTGAGAAGCGGGGTAGCTCCAGGGCTGGCTGCATTGCAAATGATGATTAAGGTTGGTTGTTGACTTGAATCCTCGACGGATGCAATATCATTGTTGTGCTGGTAGCAGTAGTGGTACACACTGGCAGTATCACCATATGAAAAAAAAGGAAATTAAACATTGAGTGGCCTGAGCGTAGCATTAGAAACAGTACAATAGATAGTACGGTACAGCAACAACACCCACAACAGCAAGGAACTTTTCAGCATCGTCAAAGAGCTCTCCAACCCCAGTGCCAGAAACAACAACATCACTCCCTCACAAGACCTCTGCGACTCACTCGCCTCCTTCTTCCACCGCAAGATTGCAGACATACACAACAGCTTCAGCGCACCGCCCACGCACCCATCCACCGAACCAACGCCCCCCACCACCACCCTTCGCAACTGGACCCCGGTCAGCACCGAAGACACCACCCGCACGATGAACACCATCCACTCCGGATCCCCAACCGACCCCTGTCCCCACCATGTCTTCAACAAGGCCAACTCCATCATTGTACCCCAACTCCGAGACATCATCAACATCTCTTTCGCCACCGCCACCTTCCCGGAGAGCTGGAAGCATGCCGAGCTCAGCGCCCTCCTGAAGAAACCGACAGCGGACCCACTAACCTCAAGAACTTTCGCCCCATCTCGCTCCTCCCTTTTCTGGCCAAAGTCATCGAGAATACCGTCAACAAACAGCTCACCGCCTTCCTCGAGACGAACGGATCCCTCGACCCCTCACAGTCCAGTTTCCGAGCCAACCACAGCACCGGCACCGCCCTCATCGCAGCCAACAACGACATCAGATCCCTGCTCGACAACGGGGAAATAGCTGCCCTCATCCTCCTGGACCTCTCTGCGGCGTTCGACACTGTCTGCCACCGCACCCTAATACAGCGCCTCAGCAACATCGGAATCCAAGAGAAGGCACTGGAGTGGATCATCTCGTTCCTCGCCGGAAGAACCCAGAGAGTCCGCCTCCCCCCGTTCAAATCCGCGGCCACCGAAGTCATCTGCGGCGTACCACAAGGATCCTCTCTCAGCCCCACCCTCTTCAATGTCCACATGAGCCCCCTCGCAGCCATCGCACACCAACACAACCTGAACATCATCTCCTACGCCGACGACACCCAGCTGATCCTCTCCCTCACCAAAGACCCCGCCACCGCCAGAGCCAACCTCCAGGAAGGAATGAAAGACGTCGCAGAGTGGATGAAGACCAGCCGCCTGAAACTGAACTCAGACAAGATGGAAGTCCTCATCCTGGGATCTTCCCCCCCCGCCTGGGACGACTCCTGGTGGCCCCCCGCCCTGGGCTCCACCCCCAAGCCAACGGATCACGCACGAAACCTGAGCTTCATCCTGGACTCCTCCATCTTGATGACCAGACAAGTCAACGCCGTCTCGTCATCCTGCTTCAACACCCTGCGCCTGCTCCGTAAGATCTTCCGATGGATCCCCACCGAAACCAGGAAGACGGTCACCCAGGCACTGGTCACCAGCCGACTGGAGTACAGGAACACCCTCTACGCAGGAACCACTGCCAAACTGCAGAAAAGACTCCAGCGCATACAGAACGCCTCCGCATGACTCATCCTGGACATCCCCCGCCACAACCACATCTCCGACCACCTGAGAGACCTGCACTGGCTCCCCGTCAGCAAGAGAATCATGTTCAGACTCCTCACCCACGCACACAAGGCTCTCCATGACCTGGGCCCCAAGTACCTCAACAACCGCCTCACCTTCTACATGCCCATCTGCCAGCTGCGATCGTCCAGCCTCGCCCTCGCCACCGTACCACGTATTCGCCACTGCTGGAGGAAGATCCTTCTCCTTCCTGGCGGCCAAGACATGGAACTTCCTCCCCATCCACCTACAGCTGACCCAGGACCACCTCTCCTTCAGGAAGCAACTCACCTTTTCGAGCAGTAGCGGACCCCTCCCCCCCAGCGCCTTGAGACCTTCTGGGTGAGTAGCGCGCTATATAAATTTGCCTGATTGATTGATTGATAGAACAGTGCCCTAAATTGTAGCCTAAGCAGGGCCAACGTAAGGTAAGCATTAAGCATTTGATTGTTCACGTCGTGTAGGAGGAGGATGTTCTTATCAAACCACGATGGCGCACATGAACTTCTGGTTGCTTTTACCTTATCCTCCCCAGCAAGTGTGTGAAATTTATTGTTGTTGTCAGTCACACCTCAATGAAATATTACACAGCCCGGGGGAAGAGGGTTAGGGTTTGAAAATTGGATGGGAATGGGGGTTTTTGGGAAAGTTTGGTAGAGAGGAAAAAAAACACAGCATGGACAGTCAAACAACAAATGAAGAGAAACAAATCTTTGGATTTGAAGATATTGATAAATCTTTAAAGGGACATAAAGGAAGTGCACCACTGCATGCCAGAAGTTGTTTACTAAATAGATAGTTAGGTTACTGAAAAGTAGTACTACTACTTACTGCAACTTACTAGTAACTACAAAGAAACAAATTGACAGTACAGGGCTGCAGTCATTACGCAATTTCACTTGCCTCTCTGCCCTCAGAGAGAATAAACACGTAGAACATTAAATTAGTGTTAAACATAGCAAAGACGTATCAAATAGCTGGAGGGTTGAATTTGAAGCAGAGATCAAACAAACGCACAGAGTCACACTCGTAGAAGTAAGTTCAAGTTCACAAGAATATAATTTAAAAGATAAAGACAATTTTGGATACTGTTACTGTTTTTTGTAGTTGTCCCGTTGAATTTGTGAAGTTGATGCATCCAGCCAATCCTCTTATTCGCAGTACTCCTTCATTCCATTGGACGCTCCGTCGATCAATCTTGGTGTCCAGGCACACTGTCCACTGCCTGCCTGATGCGGATTTGCGGATCGCTAATTGTAAGCCTGAGTAGTACATCGATGGCACAGGGTAAAAGCCTGCCTGTAATTGATGATGGAAAAAGACAATAGTAAGTGATAAATACACCTCGGAGATAAAAATATATAAGGCACGCTCTGTAGTGCAAAAATTATACTTTCACTTTCAGAGATGACAATCCCCAAAATCTAGAACACCCCACATTACCCTCCCATAAACGTGCAGAATACTGCTGCTACCTCACAGAGGCCCAATTTCAAATCGTGCCAAAACGCACTCAGAAAGTATGCCCAAAACCCCCCTTTCCCACCATGGATTTTCTTCAAACCACTTGCAATCAAAATTAGACATTCCAACAAGTGTTCCAAGACCCCACCCAGTCGTAAAAATCTAGAACACCCCCAAACACATGCAATACAATACTGCTAACCCTAACGAGCCCTAAGTTAAGAATAGTGCCAAACGCTTTCTTTAACTAGGCCAAATCCCCCCTTTCCCACCATGGATTTTCTTCAAACCACTTGCAACCAAAATTACACATTCCCACGAGTGCTCTAAGACCCCAGAACCCAGTTGCAAAAATCTAGAACACCCCCAAACACATGCAATACTGCTGCTAACTAACCCTGGGCGTCCGAATCGGCTACGCCCACGGAGTAGGCGTAGTGTTGCCTTCTACGCATTTTGCGTAGACAGCGTAGCCGGCAACACTACGCCCACTCCGTGTGCGTAGCCAAGTCGGCCACCACCCGCCTCCCTCCCGCCCTCCCCTGCATACATTATTTAAGCAACTAACCTTAATAAAACAAATTTAAAGCACTTACCGTGTCCGGTGTTCGCCCTTCTTGGAATAGCGTCCCTTCCTGGATACCAATGCGAATGCGCGGCCGCCCGCGCATGCGCATTGGTATCCAGGACGACGCTATTTTCAAGAGGGAGCCACGGACGAGCCCCGGACACGGTAAGTGCTTTAAAATTGTTTTATTAAGGTTAGTTGCTTAAATAACGTATGTAGGGGAGAGCGGGAGGGAGGTGCGTAGTGGGGCTATGCGGAGTGCGGGAGTGGGCGTAGCTTCTCGCCCACTCCGCGTAGCTCCGCGGAGCCCCACTACGCCCACTACGCCCAGGGTTACTGCTAACCCTAACGAGCCCTAAGTTAAAAAAAGTGCCAAAACGCTTTATACCATGGATTTTCTCCAAACCACTTTTATCCGGTTTTGGACCTTCCCAGCAATGCCCCAAGACCCGCCAACCCACCCGCAAAAAAGCAGAACACCCTTAAACAGGCAAAAAGCAAAAATACTCATACTTAGAATATTTTCGGCCTTCTTTCAATTCTGTCCAAACGCGCTGTGCAGCTAGGTCATACCTCCACTTTTCCACCATGGATTTCCTGCAAAACAAATGCAATCAAAATTAGACTGTGCCAGCAGTGCTCCCAGACCCCAAAACCCACCCCCAAACACCATGAACCCCCAAGCAGCCCCCCAAAAACAGGCAAGTGAGCAAAAACAGAAACAAAATTTCACCTTGGATTTTGTCCAAACCACTTGATTCCGATATTAGACCTTCCCAGCAATGCCCCAAGACCTGCCAACCCACCCGCAAAAAAGTAGAAGACCCCCAAACAGGCAAAAAGCAAAAATACAAAAACGGGCACCTAGAAATATTTAGGCCTCATTCCAAAATCACTCTGTGTGCGCTCTGCAGCTAGGCCCTAGCTCACCTTTGCCACCATGGATTTTCTTGAAACCACTTGCAATCAAAACTACCCATACCCAGCGTTGCTACAAGACCCCCAACCCACCCCCAAACACCAGGAACCCCCCCAAACAGTACCCCAAAAACAGGCAAGTGAGCAAAAATGGAAAACCTTTTTCACCATGGATTTAGTCCAAACCACTTTTATCCGGTATTAGACCTTCCCAGCAGTGCCCCCAGACCCGTCAACCCAGGCGAAAAAAAGTAGAAGACCCCCAAACAGGCAAAAAGCAAAACCAGAAAAACTCACACTTAGAAATATTTAGGCCTCATTCCAAAATCCCTCCAAGCGCGCTCTGCAGCTAGGCCATAACTCCCCTTTTCCACCATGGATTTCCTGAAAAACAAATGCAATCAAAATTAGACAGTGCCAGCAGTGCTCCCAGCCCCTCCGACACAGCACTGCAAATCTAGAACACCCCCAAAGAAACCCCCAAAAACCTGCAATACTGGTATATTCAAAACATGGCAAATTGCGCTGTTCACAAAAAACAAACAGCAATTGGTTTCAACAGAGACAGACAGCCATTGCTGTCCACTGCATGCCATCTTCTCATTATTCATTACCTGTTCTACTTTTTGTCCGCATCTTCCTCGGAAAGTGAGGGCCCACCGGGCAGCCTCTCCTGTAAATTTCAGAAGTAAGTCTGTCAACAATCAGCAAGCATGTAGTCAGTCAGTTATTTCAGTCCCACTTGAGGGGACTCGTCTACGAAGACAAAGTTTATTTTTTCTCCATAATCCATCCATCTGCCTTAAGGGAAATGGATAGGGGGAGTCTGGAGGAGGAGGATAGAGAAGCATGATTGAGTTGTGAACTTGTGAACATCAGGAATGCAGACTGCGGCACCTTCAAATCAATAAGGAAAATAAGATGAAGACAGTGCTGAGGATGGACTTATTGTGATTAGGTGATTAGAGTTTTGTTGTGGTAAAAGTTGCAAAACAAAGAAAGACACACAGGAATAAAAGTGAATAAGTACGGAAAGAAAGGAAGTAATTTTCAGGCCTCGGTGTCAGGGAAGTAGAGCTCGTCCTCACAGTCTATGAATTGAGACGGGAGTAGGTCTGGTGACAGAGAAGAACTTCCGTTGGCATCACCTAAGTCGGTGTCCTCTTCTTCCTGCATGCATTCACGTATTTTGCAATCGGGTGGTATGAAGTGCTGATTCATCTTGATTATTGTTAACCTCTCCACATTTTTGGGTAAAAGGCGGGTCCTTTTTGAAGTAACAATGGCACCAGCAGCACTGAAAACACGTTCAGAAGACACACTTGCGAGTGGGCAGAGTGGGCAAGACAAATAATTTAGAGCCAGGTTGGTGATCAGTCGCCATACAGAGCTTTTCCTATACCAATATACCAATGGGTTCTTATTATGACAGACCTCTGTTCGGTCATCAAGATAGGCCTGCACCAACGACTCAAGGTTTTCCAGGGTTGATCCACTTGGCGTAACATCTGCAAACTTTGCAGCAGTGGACCGAGCAAACCCGTAATGAGTTAGCCAATCCCCTTCCAACAATATTTTTGGGCGGCCTGGTGCAGGTGAGGATGATGATACGGTTGCTGGTGTCGTTAACGGCTGTGAGGGAAAGTGACTTCCTTCGGCCACGGATTGAGAAGTGGAGCTTGACGCCGGATGGCCTGCTGATTCAGTTGTACTTGTGCTGCCTCCTTGAAGGTTCTGCCGCTCTTTTTTGAACCGAGTGGCTGACACAGCTAGCCAATGTTTGTACTTTGAAACATCTGCTTCATCAAAAGGAATGAATGCTTTGCTAGTCTCTGCCTTTTTGTACCGTGGATCCAGAATAGTGGCACAATGTAATGTTGTTCTGTATGTATGTTTGTAAGCCTTTCATTGAGAGGTAGTAGGCGCCTTAATAACTACTCCGCCAAATCATATGCTTCTCGCTTTTCACCATCATCTCTGAACGTTGAAGACACGTCCTTCAGTTGGTGCTCTAGCATGCGCAACAATGGGATAGCTTTGCTCAAAGAACAGTCCTCCCTGCTGACTTCATGCGTGAAGAGCTCAAAAGGACGGAGCATGTCTGTCAGGCTTGCAATTAGCTTCCATTTCTCCAACTCTAGCCTCATCTCTTTGTGAGTAGAACCCAGTTTATAGACATACTCACTTATTACCTCCCACTGCTCAGACAGACGCTCAAGCATGTAAAAGGTTGAGTTCCAACGTGTTGCCACCTCCTGGATGAGTCCTTTGACTGGCAGTCTACGTTCATGTTGAATGGTCCTCAGCTCTTTCCGGGCCTTAAAAGAATGGCTGAAATGTGTGCAGATTCTTCGGCAGGTGGTCAGTAACTTGTTGACTGTGTTTTAATTTTTCAAGAAATCTTGCACCACGATGTTAATACTGTGCGCCAAACACGGCACTCTGAAATAGCCACCTTGCTGCATGGCCTTAACTATATTACTGCCATTATCTGTGGAAACATAACCAACTATGCGATTTCTTAGATGCAGCCATTCAGAGGCCTTCCTATCAAACTGCTCCAAAAGGTTAGGTGCAGTGTGAGATTTCTGCATGGCAAACATGCCTACTGTTGCATGTTTGCGAGTAGCTTGAAAAACTTCCTCCGTGTCAACACGTGCTTGTTGTTTTAACTGTTGTTCGACCCCTGCAAAAGAGACCCAGTGTGCAGTGATGCACATGTAATCAAGGGCTTGGCAACTGGTCCACATGTCTGTTGTCATGTGGATAGTGTGAACAGCACTCTTCAGAATAGCTGCGCCAATCACCTCCAGCACATCTTGATGTAGTGCTAGAACAGCAACCCTGGCAAAATAGGACCGGCTAGGAACCTTCCATTTAGGGCAGACTGTTGCCACCAATTCACGAAAACCCACCCCTTCCACGAAAGAGAAAGGGAGAAGGTCCAGCGCTAGCATTTTAGCCAGCTTTGCGTTATACAGATGTACCGTTGGGTGGTTGCATTCAAATGGCGTATCCGACCAAAACATGCTGCAAATGGTGGGCTGGAACGTTTTACGTGATGATGATGATGATGCAGACTTCAAACCAGTTAGGCTCATTGATTTAGTTTTTTGCATTGGTGTCTGTCCCAGACTCTTAGTGTGCCTCATACATGTTGCAGGGGTAGAGGGTGTGGGCGCTACCACTGCAGTGCTGCTGCCAGGAGTACTGGGTGTACCAGAAAAAATGTCGGTCGGTTCTTGACTTCCCTCCTGCACAATCAGCCCCTCGTCAGCATAAGATGCAATGTCAATGGATACATTTGGATCAGTTCTACTTTGGTTTTCCCGGATCTTCCTTAGGTACGCGTCCCACCGGATAATGTGGTGTTTTTGGAGATGACCTCTCTGGCCTCCGGTACCATAGTTGGTACCAAGCTTACCCCGACTAACTGATACTTTACAAATCGAACAAATGACCATGTTTTCCGCCTTTTGGCTAACAGTAAAGAAGTCCTGAACTGGGGACTGGAAATGTCTGCTGGTGGTGGAGGTGCTACTTTGACTTGCAATGCCAGATGAAGTGGAGGATGGGCGTGGATGAATTTGTTTCTGTTGTTCACTTACAGCACCACTACTTGAGGTAATCGAGGTCGAGCTGGATGGAGGTCCCTGCCGGCCCTTCTGATGAGAAAATATGGAAGCTGTAGGTCGTCTTGGTGTTGTAGTTAACTGCGTTGGTGGTGGTACTAGTGCCACACCACCCACATCCCGCTCAGCATCCATTCGGGCTAGGGTGAAAATGTTTGTCTGCTGCATGCCCGCTGTGGCTGGAGTGACGTCTGTGATGACTGGGTCATCGTCAGACTGTTCATCAGCAGCAGAAGACACCACTTCTTGTTCATCGTCATCAACCATAAGTCGAAGCCTTGCGGGAACCTTCCTTTTAGGCTTAGCTACCTTTGTCGGCTCATGGCGTGCCTCACTGTCAGACTGCATTGCTGGGTTCCAATTACGATCAAGGTCATCAGAATGAAGGGGGCTTGAAGAAGAACTTGTAGTAGTAGAAGTAGCACCCCTCCTTGACCTTTTTCTTGCTGGGGATCTGGAAGACAATGGATCATCCTCAGGAGGAGTGGCTTCCTCGGATGATACCTCCACTTGAATATCAATTTCCTGATGTGCCCCTACTTCTGGAGGAACAAGCGTTGTAGGCAGTTGTGCCGCTCCATGAACCTCTAGTTGCACCTCTCCATGCACCTCTACATGCGCCTCTCCTTGTGCATGTACTTGCGCCTCTCCTTGCCCATGTACTAGCGCCTCTCCTTGCCCATGTACTTGCGCCTCTCCTTGTCCATGTACTTGCGCCTCTCCTTGTGCATGTACTTGCGCCTCTCCTTGCCCATGTACTTGCGCCTCTCCTTGCCCATGTACTTGCGCCTCTCCTTGCTCATGTACTTGCGCCTCTCCTTGCCCATGTACTTGCGCTTGTACTAGTTGCACTTGTGGTTGTCGTTGCGGCTGTGGTTGTTGAACACTCGACAGCTGAGTTACACCCAGCGTTGATTGGATGGTACTTTCTTGTGATGAGCCAACATCACTGGTCGATGGTGATTGAACAACCAAAGTGGCTGCCTTTGCGGCACTCATGGGCTTGGGCCTAACTTTGTGTGGTGGCACTGAGCCCAATGAAGCGGAGGTGCTGCTTCCAGCTTGGTCCCCGGCGGACACCGCTGCTGCTGCAGGCGTAGTTTTTTTTTTCCCCAAAAAGGTGTCGGTGGGCACACCAGTCTCCTTGGTAGGTGGTGTCACTTGCTTCTTCTGCTCCTTCGTACTGGCAGTGGCACTGGCAACTTTTTTTGCTGATGCGCTACGGCCACCTTTCTTTGGGGCCATCTTCTTCAGATGTCAACTCAGAACAGCAGGCCGCAGTTGCACGAGTTGCAGAGTTGTCTTGTCTGTGGCCACACGTGACGTCACTTAAACACCCCAAAAAGTCGTAAAACACACAAAAATCACACCAATCCAATGCCATCCATGCCCTCAATGATGTTTACATTCAAGACACCCCACAGAAAGACTTGGTCCATGCACCACTGAGTACCCCTGGGCATAATGGATGAAAGCAAGGCAAAATGGGTGCAGGCCTGAGCACACTGCCTGCCTTCAAAATGGCCCCTTGACCCCCACCACATGGCCAGGCCCTGCCTGTAAAAGGCCCTCAAAATGGCCCCCACCCACATGGCCAGGCCCCAAAAACAGCCCCAAAAATCAAAAAAGCACATTAAAATCACCATAATCCAATGCCATCCATGCCCTCAATGATGTTAACATTCAAGACACCCCACAGAAAGACTTGGTCCATGCACCACTGAGTACCCCTGGGCATAATGGATGAAAGCAAGGCAAACTGGGTGCAGGCCTGAGCACAATGCCTCCCTTCAAAATGGCCTCTTGACCCCCACCACATGGCCAGGCCCTGCCTGTACCAGCCCTCAAAATGGCCCCCACCCACATGGCCAGGCCCCAACAACACCCCAAAAAATCGAAAAACACATATAAATCACCACAATCCAATGGCATCCTTGCCCTCAATGATGTTTACATTCAAATTCAAGACACCCCACAGAAAGACTTGGTCCATGCACCACTGGGCATAATGGATGAAAGCAAGGCAAAATGGGTGCAGGCCTGAGCACACTGCCTGCCTTCAAAATGGCCCCTTGACCCCCACCACATGGCCAGGCCCTGCCTGTACCAGGGCTCAAAATGGCCCCCACCCACATGGCCAGGCCCCAACAACACCCCAAAAAAATTGAAAAACACATAAAAATCACCACAATCCAATGCCATCCATGCCCTCAATGATGTTTACATTCAAGACACCCCACAGAAAGACTTGGTCCATGCACCACTGAGTACCCCTGGGCATAATGGATGAAAGCAAGGCAAAATTGGTGCAGGCCTGAGCACACTGCCTGCCTTCAAAATGGCCCCTTGACCCCCACCACATGGCCAGGCCCTGCCTGTACCAGCCCTCAAAATGAACCCCACCCACATGGCCAGGCCCCAACAACACCCCAAAAAATCGAAAAACATAAAAATCACCACAATCCAATGCCATCCATACTCTCAATGATGTTTACATTCAAGACACCCCATAGAAAGACTTGGTACATGCACCACTGAGTACCCCTGGGCATAATGGATGAAAGCAAGGCAAAATGGGTGGAGGCCTGAGCACACTGCCTGCATTCAAAATGGCCCCTTGACCCCCACCACATGGCCAGGCCCTGCCTGTACCAGCCCTCAAAATGGCCCCCACCCACATGGCCAGGCCCCAACAGCACCCCAAAAAATCGGAAAAACACATAAAAATCACCACAATCCAATGCCATCCTTGCCCTCAATGATGTTTACATTCAAGACACCCCACAGAAAGACTTGGTCCATGCACCACTGAGTACCCCTGGTCATAAAGGATGAAAGCAAGGCAAAATGGGTGCAGGCCTGAGCACACTGCCTGGCTTCAAAATGAGCCATTGACCCTCAGCCAAATGGCCAGGCCCTGACTGGACCAGCACTCAAAATGGCCCCCACCCACATGGCCAGGCCCCAACAGCACCCCCAAAACTCGAAAAACACACAGAAATCACCACAATCCAAGGCCATCCATGCCCTCAATGATGTTTAAATTCAAGACACCCCACAGAAATACTTGGTCCATGCACCACTCACTACCCCTGGGCCTACTGGCTAGTGAGGCTTTACAGGCACCCCAATATTAAAAAAAAAATCAACATATAACAGTGAGCTAAAATTCCATGACATAATTGAGAATTAAGTAAAAAAAATAACAGAAACAGTTGTATCATGCACCCATGACTAACCCTGGGCCTACTGGATACTGTGGCTACCCACCACAATATATATTTTGTTAAAGTTGTGAAAAAAGTTTTAGAACTGGAGTTGCCTCAACTGCAATGCCCCAAACAAACAACACCAACTTACTTGTAAAATCTCAAGTCCAAAAGTGATCCAAACTCCAAAGTCCAAAATGTCCTCAAATACAAATATCCAGCAGCAGCCACAAAAAGTAATCCTTCCAGCTCCAAAGCCAAATGAAAAGAGACCAGGACATGGACAAAGCACTGGGAGGAGCCTGCTGGACAGGAACAGGAAGTTGGAGACTCTGGGGCACTTCCTTCCTCCCACCCCACCCCAAAAAATGGACTCCTGCACCAAAAAGTGCAGCCAAATGTCAATCTGAGGAGTTATTCTGATCAAAATCATCATTTTCACAAGGTTTATGCTTCCTGCGGTGGATTTCTTGTGCAGAATTGCAATTTTTGCAATTTCGGGAACGCGAGCTGTTCAAATCTCCCGCCGGAACTTAGCTGCGCGCAGCTTCTACGTGTTTGGCATTGTTTACTCCCGCAATGGGTGATGGCGGGCCTTTATGACGTACTCGCGTTGTCAAACTCTCGCTGTGCAAGATGGCAAGCCGCGATAACGTAATTGCGTCCGAAAAACTCTTGCGCGATCACGCAGCAAGATCGAAAATGGCGCAGCACATGCAAAACCGGGAGAAAAACAACTCGGCAGGCTCAGAGTCAACGCCGTGTGCGCGATATTGCATTTTTCAAGCGCGAACAAGCAAAATAATTCGTAGCTTGCGAATTTGCGGAATGTTGGGCAAATTTGCGCGATTTGCGGATCGCGAAATCGTCAAAAATCCGCAAATTCGCCTGCGAAATGGATTTTACGCCCATGCTTAGTCAGAACTGCCACAAAAACACCGATAGGTGGACTGTGTAGAAACTGTAGGGCAGAACACCCAATGACAGGCCCCTGCTATGCGAGAGGAAAAGTCTGCTCCTGGTGCGGAAAACAGAATCACTCCACCAGGGTATGCAGGAGAGCGGAAAGACTCAGGACACTTTTGCCAGGCTGGGGGGCGCTAGGTGGCACACAAGCAAGATGACTGCACTAGTGTGAGGCTCCTGCAGCTCGGTCCACTAACCCAACAATTTATCCTGCCCAGGAGGTCCTAGAAAGAAAACCACTTTGTCGGGTTGATGGACACGATCTGCTGAACTGGCGCTGTGTTTGCGGAACCTCCTGAATGCTGCTGCCTGTTGTAGAGGCACCTCCAAAGGTACACCGCTGGTGCTGACTGGCACGCCTAGATCCCTTACAGGCGGAGCAAGTTACATGAGCACCGTGGCGCCCATGTACAGTCAGGGCTAAGCGTCTAATGTGGCCTTGACTTGCGGTGCTGCGAAGAGGAAAGAGTGAGTGTGCATCAGTTCAGACCTTGTGAGCACCCGACACCTCCTGCACTCACTCATACTGAGGACTGGTGATCCGTGGAGGCTTTCTGTCCACTGCTGCACTTTCCATCCTGCGACTGGGGCAAACTGTGGGCTGCCGGCGCACGACGCTAGCTAATTAAAGTGCACAGACACGTCCCCCTTGCTACCCACAGGGCTTGATTGAAATATCCTCTGCTCAGCACATTGGAACGATAAGGCTTCCACACGTGGACCCTCCACTATGGCACTCAACGAGATACGACTGGACCGCACCACCGTTGCTTAAACGTCATGCCTCACAGACATCGCGCACTCCTGTGCACTGAGCTTCATTGGGTCGGAGACCTGCACTAACTGGGATGCTCCAGTGATCCCCAGGCCTTCCCTCTGAGGAGAATAGCTACGTAGCTGAATGGGCCACTTGGGGACACTACATTTTAATACGGCCTCCTTACTACTCCTGAGACCTTCTCAGTGTGTCACTGTGCAGCCCAACTAACGTTATCAGGAGAGACCACGCATGCCTTCCTTGCATGCTGTAAGTGTGAGAATGCAGAGTTGCTGCAGCACGACCGCACCCCTGCAAAGGCTGCCTTCAGCTCAGAGTGTGTTGAGCACGGAGTGAACAGAGTTGCCTTGGCTTCATATATGACAGACTGCATGCGTGATTGTACACCCTGCACCAGAGGAGGATAACAGTGGTCTCTTCCACACTTGAGTGTCCTGCAATTGGGAGTAGGCGGACGCCACCGGCAATATCTGAGACATTGTCTCTAGAGGCCCGTCTGAAAGCCCACTGGGGTGGCACTCACCTTTCACATTTAACACACGAAGATAGCAAACTACTGACTTCAGTATAGTTGCTACCAAATTCGAATAAGACCCACAAAATGGGAAAGGCAGATCGAAACAAACCCAGCTGAGATTTGAGGCCAAAAAAGGAACCCGCGCGCAACAGGAAGATCCTGATGATGTTGGTGAAGAACAAACACAGGGGCCGATGCAGCTGCGAGATGAAGACATGAAAGCACTCCTCCTTGCAGTAAGGCAAAGACTCGCCTCAATCGAAAGGATAATGATTGCCATGAAAACTCATACGACGCCATTGTCCATAAGTTGGATAACCATGACGAGCAAATGCAAAAACAAATGATGCAGATGGACACACTACTCAAAATCCTTGCTGCCACAAATGAAGAACTTGAGGCACCCAGCAGACTAAACAATATGTGTGTTCTTGGGATACTGGAGATCACCAGTACCGGTCGGATGGAGTAGTTCATTGAAAGACTGTTACGTGAACCCATTGGCATTGAAGCTTTATCCTCTCAATTCATAGTGGAAAGGGAGCACCGCTCCCTGGGACCCAAACCGCCGCCAGGAAGCACACCGCGTCCCATCATCGGGAGGCTACTCAATTATCTCGACCACGATGTGGTGCTCAAAACAGCACGTGCAAATAGACCCCTCACGTTTGAGGGAACTGCATTTACCCTCTATCCAGACTTCACGGCCACTGTCCAGGAAGAGCAACAGAAATTCATACCTGCCAAGCACAAACTTCGCCAGGCACAAATTGATTATGCACTCTTATATCCGGCTCGACTGCGGGTGATGCATCAAGGCAAGCAATATTTTTTCACCAATACGCAGCAAGTAGACAACTTCTTGAAATGCAACAAACGGCCTTATGATTCCCACTCTGCACAGGGACTCTCACATCAATCCTCTTCCCTGGTCACAGAATAGCACAAACTTCATCTCTACCTTTAAATGCCTTGCTGGACTAGTGCGACATTGTACCTCCTGCTCCCCTTTCGACGGTAGAATCCATCTCCTGCTTTATGCTCGGGACAGCAGAACATTGATACATAGGCCCAGCAGGTGGCAGCGCTAGAGCATCAAGATCAGATAAGTGCCCTCCTGGGGATGTATGACACTTAGCACCGAGCACCCCTGCCCTGAGAAGTTTGTTTTCCCCAATACCCTGCAACTCGGAGGGGAGGGTATAAATGTACAGGAATTTATATAGCGCAAATCACCAAGCGGTTTCTAAGCGCTTGCTTAGGGAACCCGTCCTGGTATTCCCCTGTGAGATAACCCCGGCAGGGTATCCGCAAGGTGAAAGCCAGGCATCCCGCCGCGAGGGGCCGTTGTGGAGATTAAGCAAGCTATTGCCCAGAGTCGCAGAGTGTGAACCCGTGAATCAAGTAGGCACCGGAGCGAGAATTGTCGAGTCCATGGACATTTTAGGACTCAAGACCCCGCCGAGCCGGGAATTGAACCCTGGTCCCGGGCTGCCTTCTGCTTCCAGGTCTGCCTCCTCTAACCAGTGAGCCACACTTCTCCACTATAACCGTGCATGTACCTAGAAGTCCCCCCAAGGTCAATCCCCTTTACTGCAGATTAAAATGCAGATTCTTTCTGTTCCTTTGGGTTATGTGGGTGGGGAAGGAATTGTTTGTTTTGGCATGATTGGGATGCTACAGTGGGTGGGGACGGGAATGGGTTTGTTAATGGGACGAAACGTGACAGAGATGGGACACGGAAGGCATCTTTATTGCATGTACTTTACCAACTTTGCAGATATAGATCACACACTACTTCAAATTTTTTAAATGACCAGTGTGGAAACTAACCAGAACTTATACTTTCTTACAAGGAAGGTCAGAGGATTAGGCAATCCACGCATGCGTAGACAGGTACTGGCATACCTGGACCGTCACCATGTCCAGGTCACACTGCAAGAGACTCACTTGAACACCTGTCATAATATTTAATTTGCTTGTAAATGGGCAGATTTTTTTCCTCCTATTCTTCCTATTCCTCATACTCTAGAGGAACAGCCATACTTATAAAAAAGCACACTCCATTCACCCCTGCTGGCACATTGCAGGGTCAACAAGGGCACTGGAAAATTCACAGAGGGAGTTCCTTGATGCTTTGAATTGGCTATTATGCATATGAAATCTGGTAAAGCCCCGGGGTTAGACGGGCTCAGTATACATTTTTATAAAGCATATATTGATCAATTAGCCCCCATCCTGAAAACTGTTTATGCGGATGCTCAAACGAATGGTATGCTCCCACCTTCGATGAGAGAGGTACTCATTACCTCCTTATTCAAGATGGGAAAGCATGCGGACCAATGCGACTCTTACAGGCCGCTGTCCCTCATCAACAATTATGCTAAGATTCTGGCTACGATTCTGACCAATCCCCTCACTTCTGTGGCCACGCAGTTCCCATTGGATTATCCATTAGAGTGGTAGAACACAGAAGTGAAATATCTAGGTATTCGCATCACCATGGATAGGGAGGAACTAATTTGCCTTAATTATGGCCACATTACGAGTTGCGTTATACGCTGAGTCTCTTTGCCGCTTTCTATGGCAGGACGCACCTCACTAATCAAAATGGTGGTTCTCCTGCAGCTGATATACTCATTTATGAACATTCCGTACTATTCGGGCATACATTTTTTCACTGCATTACGCTCAGAAATGATCAGATTAACATGGGGGCAAGCAGCCACAACTACAATGGGACTTGATTACCAGACCTTACATACAGGTGGGTTTGATGTCCCGAACCTTGAACTATACTACATATGCGGCCAGGCTCAACATGCTTACTATTGGTTTCATCTGCCCAGATACATGTCACAGGTAGCTGTGGAGCAGTGTCTCACAGATCCCCTCCCCCTGGCGAGTGCAATATATACAGTATCCCCCTGCCTCAGGACAAAGACTCTACAATGGTCACATGCACAGTGACTGCCTGGAGGGGTATCATGAAGTTACTGCAGACCCCAATGCTTTACTCTCCACTACTCCCACTGCTCTATCACCCCCGTACGCAACTACGTCAGGATACTGGGTTTAGGAAAGTCATGGCTAAGACGAACATTACATGCTGGGGAGACCTGTATCACAATGGGAAATTCAGCACCTTAGAGCAAATATTTCAAAACAACGCGTCCTCGCCGCTGGACATGTTTCTATATGTGAGACTCAGGCAAGGCGTGCAGGACAACCCCCCTGCATACCCACTAGAGCCTCCGACATCACCTCCTCTAAACATGATGCTCCAGGCCACCTCTTCGGCACACGCTGTTTCGATGCTATACCATGCGATACATATTCAATAGGTGCTAGACCAATGCCCCGCTTGCACAAATTAGGACACGGTGCTAGGTTATGAGTTGTCAGTTAAACAATGGATGCATTACTGCCTACAGACCGAGCAGGTGTCAGCAGGTAGCAGATTGCGTATTACGCATTTTAAACTTATACATTCGTTATATTACATGCCAGTCGCAATGTACAAATACAAACTGTGAGACACCGATAGATGTGGCATGGCAGGTGCCGACTTTCACTTTGTGCAAGTGTACATGAATATTGGCGTCAGATCTTTGAAGCTCTAGAGCAGATGACGGTATTGACTGTGGTACAGTCTCCACTACTAGCATTGTTGGGATATACTGAATTCAATCACAAGCCATATCGTAGATATATTGTTTTAGCACTATTGATGGCCAAATGCCGAATTGCATGTAGATGTGGACAAGGGAGGGCTCCGAAATTCAAGTACTGGATCACTTATTTAATATACTGTCAAGAGCAAATGAATAACTATGCTGAATTGCTCCCCATGGCTTCACTTCCTAAAGATATATATGGGATCCCTTGAAAACCTACCTACTATCTCATCCTGTAGATACAACGGTTGACAATTGGGACACTGGGCTGTTAAAGCCATACAATTTAAGGGCACAAACACTATGCATGTAGTGTACATTCCATGCTACTTGCCAGGCTACACCACACTGAGTTAACAGCTGAGTCATGAATGGATTTTGCTCTGATAACCTGTTGTAAGCTTAGATTTCTGCTGTATGTAGTAATTTGTAACGGGGATGCCTATCAACGGCTAATATGTAATGCACGTTCCACCCTATCACTCTTCTTCTGTCATATGTACATGAATGAATGTTAGAAAAGTACTGATTAACACTGCATTGTACATGACACCTTTGTAACAGATGCTCATAATTCCAGAAAGTGTATAAATGCGTCTGTAAGTATTGTAAACCTTATGCTTGTTACAGCTCATGAAAATCAATAAACACATTTTCTTTTTAAAATAAAACTTTTGCCAGGCAACGTGGTTCCACACCCAATATCAGGCAACTAACAATGGACGACCGTATCACTTAAGGGGATGACACAACACCTGGGTCCGAGTTTAACTCGGAGGAAGACGACAATGACATGTTCATAATCTCCTTCGCAAGCTGTGCAGACCGACGACAGCGACCCCCTCACATGTGCGCCGTCCAAGTGGCCATCTCTACAGTGCAAGCACTCATCGACACTGGGGAATCTGGAATGTATGAAATTGGAGCAATTTGAAAGCATCACACCATGCCCCCCTCTCTCCCGTGAATGCAAAGATATACACCAACAGAGGGACCCATCCGCTCTCCCTGAGGGGGGGGTGATAGAAGTAGACGTGGCCAGCGACAAGCACAAGGGCAGTGTTCCACGTGGTGGAAAGAAAGAAAAACACCCTCCTCAGCTGCTACCCGGCAAGGGACCTTGGCTTGGTTTTCTTTGTCAATCAGGTGCATGACTCCCATTCTGACGCCATTCTACGGGAGTTCCTGCAGCTTTTAGAGGGCCTGGGAAAACTCAAAGGCAATTAGTTCAAATTTCACATTGACTCATCGATCAAGCCAACAGCACTGAGACATAGGAGAGTGCCCTTCCATCTATGTCTGCAAATGCCACATATTGTGGCCAGTTCATACCGGACCTAGCCTCCCTATCAGCGCCACTATGAGCCCTCACATGCAGCCGGGCAGCCTGGGAGTGGACCCTGAAAGCAAATACAGCATTCCAGGCCATCAAGACTGCCCTGATCGATAAAACAGTCATGGCGTATTTTTACCCTGGGAGACGCACCAAGCTGGTTGGCCTAGGAGAGGTTCTCCTCCAAGAGAGCAAGGGAAAAGAGATGTGCCTCGCGTACTCCAGCCAGGCACTATCAGAGACAGAGAGGAGATATGCTCAGATGGAGAGGGTGGTGAAGGACTACAAGCCACTGATCCCTCTATATTCGCCAGGACATCTAGACTGCCCCCCCAAGGATAGAATGGTGGGTGGTCAAACTTCAAGCATACCGGTTCAAGGTCATATTTTGCCCTGGTGCCAACAATCCGGCTGACTACCTGTTGCACCCTCC
Organism: Lissotriton helveticus; assembly: GCF_964261635.1. Taxonomy (NCBI): domain Eukaryota; kingdom Metazoa; phylum Chordata; class Amphibia; order Caudata; family Salamandridae; genus Lissotriton; species Lissotriton helveticus. Next base: position 1,461,477,534 of record NC_136059.1, read on the forward strand.
CACAGCGACAGACGTGCGACAGCCACGGATGGATGACGTGTTCATTGAAGCACTCATCAGGATGGTGACACAAGAAGCGTGCCCCAAGGCATTGATACTTGAAGAAATCAGAGCGGCACCAACACTGGACGAAAACTTGACACAACTCAAGGAAGCCCTACTCGACAAAGGATGGCAGCACTTCTTGGATGGGGCATACTCACTGAATGCGGAGGTCGACCATGCGAGGCAGCAAATATGGAGAGTCCGCAATGAAATGAGCAAGGGCGAACATGAAATCGTACTGTGTGGGCATGCCTTCATAGTCCCCAGCAGGCTACAATGCCAGGTTGTTGACTTGGCACACATTAGACACCAAGGAATGGCGACAACAAAGGCATGGCTCTGCAGCAAGGCTGGGTTACCTGATATGGACGCCGCGTCGAGAAAAAGGTCCAGGAATGTCATTCATGCACAATCACTGAAGGTTACCCAGCTCTGGCTCCAATCATCCCAGAGAAGCTCTGTGAAACACTGTAGTCTAAAGTGAGTGTCAACTTCATGAGCTTCCATGATAGCATCACCCTGGTTCTAATGGACTCACACTCTAAGTTTCCCATTGTGCAAATGCTCTTATCGGATGTATGACGTTACAACGCATGCTTTTACCACGCATGCTAGTACAACACGGTTTTTACTACGCATACCATTACAACGCATAGCGCTTTGGGGTGCTGGATAGTGAATAGTTTAATTTACTATTCCAACTCCAGTCCCCGTGGACACTAGGGAAGGTGTTGGATAGTAAATTAAATCTATTCCCTATCCTAGAGCGCCCCACAGCGCAATGCGTTGTAATGGTTTTCGTTGTATAACGAATGAATGAATGAAGTGGGATTTACACATGCGCGACTTAGCCCCATGGGCGTCAAGGCGCCTAACACCAAACTAGCTGAGACACCAAATGGGTAGAGCTTACTGATACGCATTAGCAAAGCACCAAGTTTTCAGAGCCTTCCTGAAAAGATCCAGTGAGGGTTGAGATTTGATCTCGAGGGGAAGTGAGTTCCATAATTGGGGTGCCAAGATGGAAAAGGCCTTACTTCCCCATCTAACCTTCCTGGAGCGCGGAACTACCAGTTGATTTAGCTCTAGGGAGCGTAGGCATTTACTCGGAACATATCGAGTAATCCGGGATCCAAGCGCATCAGTTGGGCCGGCCATAAGGGCACGATATGTAAGGCAGAGGAGTTTAAAGGATACTCTCGAGATGATGGGGAGCCAATGAAGGCTCTTCCTTGCCATGGTCGCTGAGGACAACCAGGGCAAGGCCAAAACAAATCGTGCTGCCGCATTCTGTACGACCTGCAAGCGCTGTAGAAAGCCCTTGTTGGCTCCGGCATACAGTGAGTTACAATAATCAAGCCTTGAGCCAACAAGAGCGATCACAACCTGCTTGCGTGCCTGCGGGGAGAGATAATGAAGGATTCTTTTCAGAGTCCTAATGACACTCCAGCAGGTGGCCACAGTTTTATTGACCTGGGCTTCCATAGATAGCCAAGTGTCAAAAATGACCCCTAGATTCCTGGCAGATTGCGTGGGAGTGGGGCAGTTGCCTAAAGATGAAGGCCACCATTCACCTGACCACATGTCCTGGTCCTTGCCAAAGACCAGGACCTCTGTTTTGTCACCGTTCAACCTTAGAGAGTTGAAAATCATCCACTCTGCAACAAGTTGCATGCAGGACCTAAAGTTGGAAGCGGTGACACTCACAGAGTGGGTCAGGGACACCATAATCTGCGTGTCATCAGCGTACGACACTACCTCCATCCCCTGAGATCTTACTAGTCTAGCAAGGGGGGCCACGTAGATATTAAACAGGGTCGGACTCAATGCCGACCCCTGTGGCACCCCGCATTGCAAAGACTTAGCAGGGGAGAGGAGATCGCCAAGCATCACACGCGTAACCTGCGTTGTAATAGCACTGCGTGGTAAAAGTTGCGTTGTAAAGGATGTTTCCCCTCTTATCTACTGGCTTCCCACAGGTCTAAGCTGTCCTTGACAGGACCTTTGCACTACTGGGCCTCCCAGACAAAAACAAATCGGACAACGAGCCCTCATTGAAAGGCCATAAATCTGGCGCAAAAGGCCATTCGGCACCGAAAAACTCACTCTGCAATGGCCCCAGGCAAATGGCGAGGTTGAACACTTTATGAAGACATTAAACAGAGCGTTGTGGATTGGAGTGGAGAGAGGAGAGGAGGCAGAAAGTTTGCTCCAGGGGTTCCTGGATGCATATTCTCAGACACCTCACAGCACCACCCATTGCTCACCAGCGCATCTACTCTTCAAGCATGCCCCACGGGACAGCACCCTGACAGACCCTGCTTGGCGCCCCACCAAAAGGGATACTGCCATTGTGCAAGCCCGAAGAGAAACTACCAATCCGAAGGCAAGCGTCGCCTGAGGTGCCGCAACACCATCCCTGCATGTGGGCGAATACGAGGTGGTGAAGGACAGGCACCTCAGGAGGAAATTCCGGATACCCTATGAGCCTGAGGTGTGGAGAGTCATCGACATCTGAGGGACCATGGTCTCTGCTCAGAGGGGCACGCGAACCATGACCAGAAACATATCTCGGCTCAAGAAGGTGCCCGAGGTCCGCCCCAGTCAAGCCGGGCCATTGACTCAGAGACAGAAACAGACTCATTGGGCGACTATACACCACTTCCTGTCACACCCAAAGAAAGTCATGAGGACTGGCGGAGCAACTCCCGATGTGGGTTCACCATGCCAGAACATCCAGAGCATGCCTTTGACCTACATCCCAGCCAAAGTAGGGTATAACTCCAGCTCCCGGAGCCAGAAGTATTGTCTCCGGCCGACACCTGCACCCAGCCAATGGCTCAGAGACTTTATGTGTGCACTACCTTGATCATGATGTTAATGTCTCTGGTAGTCGCTAAAGAAAAGGAGGGATATAGAGAGCCATCTTGGCTCTCCCAAACAATGTTGCCACTGTAGTACTCTTCAGGGCGGGCTCACCCCGACAAGATAAATAAACAGTCAGAAGACCCCTCTGGCATTCTAAGTGTGTAAGCGTCTATTCAGGGACCCGGGGTAGGTCACATTCACCTACGGGCTCACCCACTACAATTTATTCACCTCTGGTTCATTAGTGATCTCCATATGGTGATTGTAAAATCAAAGACATCTGCGAGGTATACACTCCATCTGCTTTGCACAATGCAACCAACCCTTATTGACCTGGGCATCACTGCTAGATTTCACTGTGAGGATCTCTCTGTTTGGCCTTTGTGCCCTGTGCATCAGAACAGAGTTCAAAAGGATAGGGTCCACCATCCACCATACCCTTTTCGAGATTATAGTGTGGGGAGCGTGCCTAATGTTGTGAAAGCAGCAATACACAGATTTCCCTTAGGAGATAATGTGATTTCAATTTCAAAATTTGGAGCAGAATACCCTTCATCCTTGTAAAGTAAATGTATCTTGCCGCATCATTTCTACGATGTCTATCTGCCCAGGCGAACTTTATCGGAAGTAATTTTAATTTCTCCAAAAATGCCTAGTTTAGAGGGACAGTGGCACTCTGCTAGAGCTTAAGTACATTGGTTTACATGGCAAACAAAGTTCCGTGTAAGTGCGTTATTGATTTTGGCCCTCTTGTTTTCAAATCTAGAAGTGGATTCTAGATGAGGATCCAATGCAAAGCGGAGTAAAAGGTAAACTCCTTAGCTACTGAATATCGTATTCGCCAAAGGCTCAATATGTCATACTGCCACATTATGTCCATAAGCGTTTCTCTTGCCTTAACCTGTTTTCTAGCCCACTGCCTGTGCTAGCTAGCTCTGTGAACACTGTGAGGTTATAATTACAAGGGCGCACACTGTGACATGACAGTCGAGAAAAAACAGGAAGTTGGCGGTGAAATATGTGTTAATAAATGGTTTATTTTGAAGCTTTACATAGCGCAAACTCAGTATCAGAGCAGTTGTTTCACTGATTGACACATCCATTTGTAGGCACGGGGAGATTAAGTGATTTGGCCAGATGCACAGGATGTTTGAGCCTCACACCAGACTCGAACCTGGTTCCCTACCTGCGAAATTGACAGCTCTGGCATTTAAGCCACATCCTCTCCCAATGTGGAAAGCTGAACAATTAGGTTCATAGCTCTAAAATGGGATTTTTTTAAAATCGAAATCGCAACTCCCCTGGAATATTTAGAGAAGGATGAAAAAAGTATCTGAAAGAAACAGTGTTAGTTATAGTTTCCTTTCCTAAGAATTACCCCAGGCGTCATACTGGATCTGGAGAATTTTCGTCAGCAGTACGCCCCAGGGTCGAAAGGTGGCGTTGATCGACTCCGCGTTCGTCAATTGCGTCGTGGTAGCCAGGATGACGTCACAGTAGCTACTTATGCGCCACCCTCGTGCTCTAACATCCGTTCTTTCCTATTCCCCACCGCAAGTGCAGATCCGGAGAGCAGTACCTCCAGTCAATTTTTGACTGACTTTTTCTTGACTTCGTTTTTTTAGTCCATCGACTCCTGGTGCATGAGGGATGCCCGGCTTCAAGTCTTGTGGTTCCTGTAGCCAACTGATGTTGGTGACATATCCGCATGGCATGTGCCTCTTCTGCATGGAGCCCGACCACGACCCCAAGTCATTCTCCAACTGCCTGGACCATGAATATGAAGTATTTGCGGGAGCGTTCCTGAAAGCTTCTCGAGGCCCGGCAGTTGGCCTGAGTTTTTGAGGTCCCAGTTGCGTAGGAGGTCGGGGACAGGTCGCTGAGCCATTATCACTCTCTGTCCAAGTCTTTGCACTCGGGGTCATGTAAGTCGAAGCACAAGAAGAAGTCGAAGAAGCATCATCGCTCTTCGACTTCTTCCTGTCCAGGATGTGGGTGGTGGCCCTCCCATGGCACCGCATGCGGGGCCTGAAGGGCCAACTCCGGGCCTCTCTCCCTACCCGGGACCCAGAGCAACCCCTGCCCAGCTTCGTTAATTTTATGAAGAAGTGCATGCCATCTCTGGGCAGCCCAACCCCACTGGTGCGCCTTAGGGCCCCACAAACGTGGCTGGGGGCCCTGGGCCTTCGACACCCGCGGCTCTGGCACCACAGGGTCCCCATGGATCCAGGCCTGGATCCGGATCAGCGCCGGTCGACCTTGTTATGCCACCCCGTCGCCGATTCCACAGGCACCATGGCCACAACCAGCGTTAGCTGTGTCACCAGCCGACATCAACCCTGGCCTCCACCTCGAGGTAGACACGGGGCCGGACCGGCATCGACCGGTACTTTTTTGCCCCTGTTGTACCGTGGCTCTTTGAGACCAGATTGGCAGCCAGAGGAGAGTGAGGAGGGCTTGGAGGGGTCTGGAGACCCTTTAACAGACCAGTTAGGGTATGAACAGGACTGGAGAGAGGAACTGGGGGAAGCCAGTGGTTTGGATACCTCACTAGGCCTTGGCATGTTGTCTCCTCCTACCGTTGCTACATGTAGGGAGTGTTGTATGCAATGGTGTTGCGAGTCCTGACAGAGGAGCTTTAACTGACAGCGAGCTCTTTGGAGCCCCTGCTGCAGTTTAATGAACCCCTGACAGACATCCTTTTGGGCACCTGCTCCAGGCCCAACATAGGGGCTCCTTTGGATAGGTTGATTGCCTGACACCACCACCCGGACCCGGGCAATCCCACTTTCCTCTCCCAACATCCCCTGACAGCCTGGTGGTCCAAGCCTCCACCTCCAAAGGTGCATTCCCTAACGTTCCACCAGATAGGGAATCCAAAAAACGGGACCATCTTGGGAAGAAGATGTTTTCTTCCTCCAGCTTGGGACTGCGGTCAGTGAACACTGCACGTCTGTTGGGCCATTACACCCACTCAGTGTCAGATATGGTTGCACAATTGCTGTCTCAGTGCCCAGAGGAGGCCTGTGCCATACTCTCCAGAGCAATTGCTGATAGGAGGGATGCTGCAAAGTTTACCATCCACTGTGGGCTGGATACCGCCGACTCACTAGGCATGACGTTTTCCATTTCAGTATCCCTTCGATGGTACGCCTGGTTGAAATCGTCTGGTTTCTCAGGGGATGTCCAATACACTCTTATGGCCGTCACCTATTCGGCGACAAGGCAGACAATGTGCTGGAGAGCTTTAAGGACTCTCGGGCTATGGCCATATTGTTGGACCTCTCCACCACCCTGCGAAGTCTGCCTGTCCTCCTTCCGCCCAGAGCCACAGGCTGGTGCAACCACCGCCGTAGTTATGGGGGCCAGTGGGCGGGCCAGTACACCACAGCCCCCTTGCAGCAGCCTCCAAATCTTCCTAGTCCAAACTTTCAGGGCCACCAAACGCCAGTGGGCGTCAGGATCATCAGCTCTGACACTGGCGCACCATCACATCGTACTCCCTCCTCTTTGAGACTACCCCTCCTGCCATGCCACCTCAGTACCATCGCACGTCGAAGGATCATCTGGCCTTTTCTAACAGGAAGTTTTGGCACTCTTGGCCAAGGGAGACATCGAGCGAGTTCCTGTTTCAAAAGTAGGTTGTGGTTGCTATTTCCACTACTTTCTTGTGCCCAGGAAGGTCAAAGGCCTGCATCCTATCTTGGATCAGGAGAAGTTCAAAATGTTGATGCTAGCTCTGGTCCTAACTTTTTCTAGACCCTGGAAACTGGATGGTAGTGTTGAACTTGCAGGATGCTTATTTCCACATCCCTGTCCTGCCGGCCCTACGGTGTTACCTGCCGTTCACGGTAGGCCATGAGCACTTTCAGTTTACCGTGCTCACCTGTGGCCTTAACAGCGCCCCTCGGGTGTTCACGAAAGTGATGGCGGTGGTCGCAGCTCATCTGCTCAGATCAGGGGATCTAGTCTTCCCCTATCTCGATGACTGGTTGTTGAAGGCAGGCGCACCCCAGGCTGTTGTCTCCCACCTCCAGACTATGGCCGACCTCCTGCATTCGCTGGGGTTCTCTGTCAACGTGCCGAAGTCACACCTGACTCCCACTCAGAAGCTCAATTTCATTGTGGCGGATCTGGACATGAGACAGTTTTGGGTCTATCCTCCCGAACAGTGAGTGCGGGATATTCGGGCTATGATTCTGATCTTTCAACCTCTATCCCGGGTTTCGGTCAGGTCTGCCCTGAGGCTACTGTGGCCTCAAGGCCTCCTGCATCCTGCTAGTGAATCATGACAGGTGGCATATGAGGGCTCTGCAGTGGGACCTGAAGTTCCTGTGGGCGCAGCATCAGGGAATCTGTCCGATTATGCCCTGATCTCGGAGGGCAGTGCACAACACTTGCAGTGATGGCTAACGAACCGGGATTGGGTCAACTGCAGATCCCTTTCCCTTCCCCAACCAGTGTTCACAGTGGTGATGGATGCATCACTGCTGGGATGGGGCGGCTACATGGGAGAGGTGGAGATCAGAGGCCTCTGGTCTCCGGCAGAGTTCGGGCTCCCCCTCAACCTTCTGGAGCTTCAGGTGATCTGTCTTGCACTAAAGGCATGCCTTTCCTCTGTCAGGAGAAGAGTAGTGCAGGTGTTCAACTAAATCTGGCTCACCTCTGGATCCATGCCCACCTAAAATTTTTCATTTATTACCATAAGTTTTTGCGCCTCCTTTAGCCTCTATCTTTAATAAAATGTTTGTTTCTGGTATCTTCCCTACTAACTGGAAATTAGCTTCAGTTCTTCCCCTCCTGAAAAAGGCAAATCTCGATGCGGCAGATCCTAGAAATTACCGCCCTATCTCAAGACTTACCTGCAAAGATGGTTGAAAAATCCATGAATGTTGTCCTAACGGACCACATTGAGAAACATTATTTTCTGGATACCACTCAGTTTGGTTTTAGAAAGCATCACAGCACTGAGTTGGCATTGATCACATCGTCTGAATTGATCAGGAAGACAGTGGATACAGGAGGTAGTGTAGCACTTTTGCTGCTTGACCTCTCGGCCGCTTTTGATACTGTGAATCATCAAAAGTTGCTGGAAGTTCTAGATAGGATTGACATTAGGGGAAAAGCTTTTGCCTTGCTCAAGTCCTTCTTATCAGACCGGGAACAATTTGTGGCTGTATCAGATTTTAAGTCACCCAATTTCACATTGCCCTGTGGAGTACCGCAGGGTTCTTCATTGAGCCCAACCCTTTTAAATATTTATGTTGCTCCATGTTCAAGGCTGATCCGTTCTCAGGGCTTCTCGGCTATTTCTTATGCCGATGATTGTGGTTTCCATGACAGGTTCACCATCTGATACAGCATACAGTTCCATGCATGTCTCCCCCAAGTTGCGAACTGGATGGCAGCAAACTGTCTGAAATTAAACTCTGGTAAGATCAAAGTTCTTCTTTTTGGTAGCCATGAGAGTTTTTGGTCTCCTGCACTATGGCTTCCAGAGTTGGGCTTTTTACCAAACCCACTGAATAAGGTAAAGAACTTAGATGTCCCGTTTGATTCTATGCTTTCATTTGAAGGTCATGTGAACCAAGTTACGTTGACATCCTTCTACACCTTAAAATTACTCAGAAGGATCCTTCCTGTTATCCCGGCCAACTTACGGATATTAGTGGTTTCTGCTCTTGTTCTGTCTAAGGCCGACTACTGCAATGGTCTTTTTATCAATCTTCGGAAGAGATGCCTGACCAAGTTTCAGATTGTGCACAACGCAGCAGCACGTTTGCTGCTGAATGTTCCTAAACACAAATCTGTCTCTACGTCGCTTAACGAGCTACATTGGTTGCCGGTAAAGAGGTGGATTGAATTTAACAATCTTTGCATAGCTTTTAAAGCTGTTCACAACATAGGACCTGTCTTCCTGAAACAAAATCTGCAGCCTTATATTCCAACCCGTCATCTCCACTCAGCCTATGCTCAAAACTTGGTAGTTCCCAGGTTAAAAAAATCTTCCAGGGGCGGAAGAAGTTTCCTGATCAGCACTACCCGTCTCTGGAACTCACTTCCGTTAAGGCTAAAAGAAGAGACTTATCTGTTTGGCTTTCAGAAAGTCATTAAAAAGGTGGCTCTTTAATCTTTGATGTGGTGTTGTCTGTTTTCTACTTATTTGTCTGAGGAGCTAGTGCCTTAACACCCTTGGGTGAATGTTTTTGCGCTTTCTAAATTTCTTTTTCATTTCATTAATTTCATTTCATTTCATTTTTATTTAATTTCAAGGACGAAAAAAGGTGGGGTCGTGGACCGTATGTCAGGAGGCTTTCCGTCTCTAGACATGGCTGGAACATCAGGGCATTTCCCTGGTGACTTGGCAGGATCGCTGAATGCCAGGGCGGACGAACACAGCCGCAGGGGCATGATGGTCATGATTGGCGTCTTCACTCTGAGGTGGCGGACGGTCTCTTTCAGCAGTGGGGAGATCCTTGGTTAGATCTATTTGGTACTAAAGAGAACGCGCAATGTCAGCAATTCTGCGTATTGGAATTTTCAAGACGGCACTCCCTAGGCAACGCTCTTCGTTGTGAGTAAAGTTGCGGGCTTCTATACGCCTATACAACTTCTGCCCAGAGTGCTGAAGAATATCAAGGGCAACCGGGCCCAAGTAATCCTTGTGGCTCCGGATTGGGCATGAAGAGTCTGGTATCCTGAGCTATTGCTCATGGCCATTGATCCTCCGATCCGACTGCCTCTTTAGGAGGATCTTCTGTCAGAGCAGCAGGGGACGGTCCTCCACTCAAACCTGTCCAGCCTCACCGCCTTGCGTGGATATTGAGCAGCAACAGTTGACAGCTTTCGACCTTCCTCCTGAAGTCTGCGATATTATTTTAGCATCCTGGCGTCCCTCCACTAAAACGGTATACGCCTGCAGATAGAAAAAAATTGCGGCATGGTTCACAGCAAAGGCTGTGGATCCCTTTTCTGCCCCTCTTTCTGAAGTACTGTTGTTCCTTATTTCTTTAGCCCAGCAGGGCTCTGCTCTGGGCACTCTCAAAGGCTATCTATCTGCCATTTCAGCCTTCCTTAGGCTTCCTTATCAGACTTCTCTTTTCAAGTTCCCTGTTATAAATCTCTTCCTTAAAGGAATTTCTCATCTTTTTCCTCCTGTTCCCTTCGTATGCCTCAGTGGGACTTGAACTTAGTTCTTACATACCTTATGTGCACTCCCTTTGAGCCACTACATACTTGTCCTCTCAGGCTTCTAACTTTGAAAACTGCCTTTCTGGTGGCTATCACTGCGCGCAAAGTGAGTGAGCTACAAGCTCTTTCTTCCAAGCCTCCCTTCCTGGCTGTTCATCCAGACAAGGTTGTCCTCAGAACTAGACCTTACTTTCTTCCCAAGGTGGGTACTTCTTTACGCAATGGCCAAACCATCACTTTGCCCACCTTCTTTCTGCCTCTGCATCCTTCAAATGAGGAAGAGAGGCTCCATCGTCTGGATCCAAAAGGTGCGCTTTCCTTCTACTTGGATCGCACCAAACAATTACGGGTGGATGACCAGCTCTTTGTTGCTTGCGTTGGCACTAAGAAAGGTCAGGCCGTGCACAGACTATCTCCAGGTGGGTCGTTCTGTGCATCAAAGCCTGCTATTCTTTGTCAAGGAAGGAGCCTCCAGTGGGACTCGCTCCCATTCCACCAGGGCGACGGCAGCTACCACTGCAATGGGATGAGGTAGCCCCCTTAATGGCACATGTCAGGCAGCCACGGGGGCATCGCTACACACGTTTACCAAACACTACTGCCTGGACAGCCAAGTCCGGAGAGATGGATTCTTTGGCCGTTCTGTTCTCCACAACTTCCTGTTGTGAACTTTGTTCGCAGATTCACCTCCGGGGTTAATATTGCTGGGGTATCTATTCTAAGGTAAGGAATCTATAACTAACCTTCTTTCAGATGAACAAGTTACTAACCTTTGTTAACGATATATCTGTAAGAAACAGAGGCTAGTTATAGATTCTTTACCATCCCACCCATCCTCCCTGTTCTGCGAACTGACTTCTAGGGCGGTAGGGGGGACGGTGGCAGAGTCTCCCCGACCCGCTTTGCGTCCAGTAAGCATTTTGTGAGCAGTAGCCAGCCATACGAGTCTTGTTTGATGTGTTATTGGGAATATAGAATTTTTGAAGCCTGATCAAATTTTAAAAAGTAGCTAAGTTCTTGATTTTAAAGAATATTGTTGTCCTGATTTTACTGTGTTGACTGTCTGTTCTGCACATTGAACATCTTTTGGTGTTACAGTTGTAACCGAGGGACCCACACTCACCTGGGGAAGCCAGTGCTCGATCACACTGCCTGCCCGCCCCGTTCCGACTCGGTAACCAGTACCGTTAAGCGGAGGGCGGGACAGGAAGAGCCAGGGAATTCGAACCTCACGAGCGGTTAGCGCTCTAGCCCTCAGATAGGAAGGGCTATTTAACCCTCTCGTCGCAACGAGGGCGCAGCGGTCGCGCGCAGGAGAGCGCCTAAGGACGCGCCTAAGACAAGCCAAAGAGAAGCCCGTCTGCGCCCGTCCGCCACCGGACGGGGCCAGGGGCTATGGCTTCAACATCTTTGTCTAACCATGAAGGGCACCCTTCGAAAGGGGTGAGTTATTCTCCTAGAGCTCTTTTAGCTCTATAGGTAGCCCCTTTGGCTGGCTGTGTAAGAGAGGAGGGTCTTCCCCCAGAGGGACCGTTTTCATGTTGTAACTGCAGGTTCCAAGCTCAGTATAAATATGATGGTATAGATCCATATCGAAATATGCCTACAAAAATGGTATCTCATAGACAATTGGGGTGGAAAAACTTACTTTGTAATATACGATCATTGCCCAAACATCATACCTAGGTCTGGGATCTTATCTCAACTTATCAACCGGATCTCTGTTTTCTTACAGAAACGTGGCTCAAACCCCACTCAGTCCCTGCCATTACTCTTGGGATCCCTGCAGGATATAAAATAGCGAGATTAGATCGCCCCATCAAGGTAGGAGGTGGTATTGCTATAGTACACAGGAGTAGTATAGCTCTTTCCGTCTTAGATCAGTATTGCACCTGTGATCTAGAGATGATGATTTTTAAAATTGGTACCTCAGAAAAGAACAGCTGGAAAGGGGCTTTAGTATATCGGCCTCCTGGTCCTTGTACAACATTCTCGATCTCCTTGATGGAGGCATTGGCCCTTCATGTCAGTACTGGTAGAGATTTTTTACTATTAGGAGATTTTAATATTCATAGTGAGTTGAAGGATAGTGTGGAAACCCAATCCCTCTTGACGGATCTCTCGTTGATCGGTCTTATACAGCATAATATTGGTCCTACTCATCAGGCTGGTCACACTTTAGATCTAGTTATTTCTAACTCTCCTGCGATCGTGTGTCATACACCGAAGCAGGTTAACTAAACTGATCATTTTATTTTAGAATTCACCATGCCTAACCCTTGTAAACCTTTTAATAACTCACTACCTTTACCAGAGAAGAGGAGACAATGGCATAAGGTGTCTCACGAGACTTTTAAGGAGGCTTTCGTTTCACCAAATATTATGCCCACTGAGAAAATTAAGATAGCACTTTGTAAATATGAGTCAGCCATTCAAATAGCTGTGGAACACATTGCCCCTATGAAATCCTACAAACCCCGACCAGCCCAGAAGCAGGAAGTCTGGTTCTCAGATCAGTTACGAGCCCTCAAACGTGCAACCAGAAAACTAGAAAGGGTCTGGAGATCCTCACACCAGGAAACAGACAGAATATGCTACTACGCAGCATTAAGCTCCTATCATAAAGCCATTAGAGCAGCCCAGAAGAATTTTGTCAAACTAGCTGCCTGTGAAAGTATAGATATGCCGTCTCAACAATTATGTGACAACATCTCATGCTTTTTTACAGAGAAGATAGACAGAATCTATGGAAAAATCACAGATTCTAATCTCTCTACCGGTCAGTCTAAAGCCCCACCTCATGCTACAGAAGGGGCCAGGATTGACATACTCTCTAGGTTCCCAGACATCCCCTTGAAGGAGGTGGAGGACCTGGTGAACCGAATAAAAAGCGGATGTCCATTAGATCAGATTCCAGCCAGAATTATGCCAGTGGTTGGCAAGGTGCTCGGTCCTAAGATCCAGGGCCTTGTCAACCTCTCGCTTGCTGAAGGCTGTGTCCCGCGCGAGTGGAAAAAGGCATTAGTGAAACCTATACGGCAGAACACCTCCATTCCATGGACGGACCTATCCAATCTTAGGCCCATATCCCTGCTCCCTTTTCTGAGTAAGATCATGGAGAAGCATGTGAATAAACACCTTTCAAATTTCATCGAACAAACCGGAAGCCTAGACCACTCTCAATCTGGCTTTAGGCCAAATCACAGCATTGAATCGGCCTTGCTGTCGGTAATGGATGATCTTCGCATGTACCAGGACAAGTGTTTTTCGGTTGTCCTGGTACTGTTAGACCTATCGGCAGCGTTCGATACGATATCGCATAACATCTTGACCAGACGTCTTGCAGAGATTGGACTAGAGGATAGGGCACTGGCCTGGCTGAAGAGCTTTCTGTCCGAGCGCACTCAATGTGTTAACATGGGTGAGTTTCGGTCAGCAGAAGTTAAGATCACCAAGGGGGTACCACAGGGCCCAACTCTTTTTAATATCTATGTGGCCCCCCTGGCAAAAATTATGAGAGCCTTCGGCATCATCCCAGTGTCCTACGCTGATGACACCCAGCTCCTCTTCCCGTTCGGAGGTCAAACAATCTTTTTCCGAAGGTATGAAGGCGGTTTCTCAATGGATGTGATCGAACCTACTGCAGTGCAACGTGGGCAAGACGGAGGTTATGCTGTTTGGAGAGGCTAAACTGCAATGGGCCCCAGACTGGTGGCCGTTAGACCTTGGCCCAGTTCCTGAACCAAAACAGGTAGTAAAGAACCTTAGGGTCCGCCTGGACCATGAGCTATCTTTGAAACAACACGGGAATACCATTTTGGGATCCTGTTTCCATGTGATAGGACTCATACGTAAAGTATTTGCGCTACTTCCAGATTCTACATGAAAAACTCTGGTGCAGGCTTTAGTGCTTAGTCGGCTCGACTATTGCAATGGACTGCTGGCATCCGCAAATGAAGATGTCTTGGATAAACTTCAAGTAATACAAAACACTGCTGCCAGACTGGTTCTGAATGCCCCCGCCAGGTCTCCCTCTAAACCGCTCTTAGAAAATTTGCACTGGCTGTCAGTCCGGCAGAGAGTCAAATTCAAGATCTGCTGTGTAGTTCACAAAAGCGTTTATGGACCGGGACCCCTCTATCTGGCTGGGAAATTTGTCCCATATGTTCCTGTCCGTACTCTCAGGTCTAGTGACCAGCTGCTCCTGCGAGTTCCTAGGATTAGAAAGGCGAGACAGGGTGGCAAAGCTCTATCAGTGGTTGGGCCTGTACTGTGGAACAAGCTCCCATTTCTGCTGAGGCAATGTCCAGATCATCTGATCTTTAGGAAAAAGTTGAAAACTTTTTTATTTAAAATGTGACATGGCTCCTAAATCTTATATCTTTTCACTAGCTCTCCTTCCTCATTACTGGCTACTTCTTCCTCCCTTGCTACTGGTGTTTCTTTTGGCGCAGAGATACTCCTCCGTGAGTGGATTCTAGCGCGATACAAGCCCATAAATAAATAAGGACTTTCTTTCAGGGCCCTAGTTTTGTGCATCAGTGTCTCTGCGCTTCTGGCATGGAAAGTTGTGTACAGAACTGATGTCAGCACACGAGGGCAGCGTCTAAGTAGCTACCGCAACGTCATCCCGGCAACCACAACACCAATGACGAACGTGGTGTCGACCGACGCCACCTTTCGAAGAGCAGGGGTACTGCTGATGAAAATTCTCCGGATCCAGGCTGACACCTGAGGGCCATTCTAGGGTAAGGAATCTATAACTAACCTATGTTTCTTACAGATATATCGTTGCTGAAGGTAAGTAACTTGTTCATTTGCCCTCTGAGGAGAAAAAAAGCAACCGGATTGTGTCGATAGTGAGTGCAAACATAGCCACCTGTGACTCGGTCAAGATGGAGTCCGTGATCATGATGTATTAAAAGGATGATTGATGGCATGATTCATTAACAGGCCACCTACTGAAACATTCCAGCTTGCATCCTGTTATAGGGGAGCTCGTTCTACTGCACGTTGTACCACCATCTTCTTTATTGAGTTTGTGTGTCAGGGGGCAATCTCAGGCCCCCTGAGCACGTAGAAAGTCAGGAGAGATATTGTTGGAAAGGGGCGAATCTTCCCTATCCAATGGTACCCCTCCCTAGTGGATCCCTGCTTGGTGATCCACCCACCAGGCACCAGGGAAGGGGGGCCGCCCCTTGGGCAAGGGCCTTTTCGTCCCCCATATTATTTTGGGCAACATGTAGTCTTTCATGGCAGATGGGGCAGTAGCCCCCAATCTGCCCCCTCAGGGGGGCAAAAAGCCCACTAGATACCAGGGATTATTGTTTATATTTTATTTAGGGGTGGAGGCTGCCCAATATGGGCATCCAATGCCCCCATCCCGGCCATAAAAACAGTCTTTCTGCCCCCCTGGGTGGCATATGGGGGCAGTAGCCCCCAATCTGCCACCCTGGGGGCAGAAATCCCACTAGATACCAAGAATTTTTAAAATAATTTTTTACAATTAGGGGTGGGGGTTGCCCAATATGGGCATGTTAATGCCCACAACCCTCCCTCCACAAAATTCCAGTCTTTCTGCCCCCCATGGGGACAGAAGCCTACTAGACACCAGGGATTTTTTCTTATTGATGTTGGGTCGGGCCTGCCCAAAAAGGGCTTGGCAATGCCCCCACACCCCTCCCCACATAAATGTCAGTCTTTCTGCCCCACCTGGGGGGCAGAAAGCCCACTATAAAAGAGGGATTTAAAAAAAAAATTATATTGTGTGCATGCTGCCCAAAAAGGGCATGCCAATTCCACCACCCCCACAGAGAAATGTCAGTCTTTCTGCCCCCCAGGGGTTAGACAGAGCAGTAGCCCCCAATCTGCCAGAAAGCCCACTAGACACAAGAATTGTTGTATTAACTTTGGGGCGGCTTCCCAAAAGGGCATGGCAATGCCCCCAGCCCCCCCACAGAAATGTCCATCTTCCTGCCCCCCTCGGGGGCAGAAAGCCCACTAGAAACCAGGGATTTTTTTTATTGATGTTGGGGTGGGGGCTGCCCAAAAAGGGCATGACAATGCCCCCATCCCCTCCAGAGAAATGTCAGTTTTTCTGCCGCCCAGGGGGCAGACGGGGGCGGTAGCATCCAATCTGCCCCCCAGGGGGGGCAGAAAGTCCACTAGAAACCAGGGATTTAAAAAATAATAATGTGGAGGTCGGGGCTGCCTGGAATGGACATGATAATGCCCCCACCCCAAAAACAATTACTACAGTCTTTCTGCCCCTCCCTGGAGGCATATTGGGGCAATAGCCCCTTATCTTCCCCCCGGGGAGGGGGCGCAGAAAGCCCACTAGGCCTCAGGATTTGTTTTTTTTATTCAGGGTTGAGGTCGGCTCACAATGGGCATGCCAATGCCCACATCTCCCCAGAAAAGCCACAGTCTTTCTGCCCCTCGGGGGGCAGAGTGGGCAGTGGCCCTTGATCTGCCCCGGGTGGGGGGCAAAAAGCCAAATAGGCGCCAGTTTTATAGGTGTGGTGGTAAGGGCTGCCCAGAATGGGCATACCAATGCCCCCACCACCAAAAAAATAGCCACAGTTCTACTTCACCCACCCAAACGATTGAGGTACCATTTTTATTGGGGGACCGGGGGAAACTCTGGGTGGTAGGAAATTTGTGGATCCACGCAGATTCCAAATCTTTCCCACACGGAAATTTGAGAAAGAAGGGATTTTTTCATCTAAATTTGAGGTTTGCAGGGGATTCTCGGTAGGGAAATGCTGCTGGACCCATGCAAGCCATACCTTGCTGGACTCCTGTTGGAACCGGAGGTCTCTGGTTGGCACAGGTATGCACTTGTGACAAGCAGGGACCCTCACTTCCAGTCAGGGCAAGGGAACTACTCCTTCGAATAACCCCTGCTCACCCTCTAGGTAGTGTGGCGCGAGCAGACAAGGCTAATCCTCAGGGCGATAGTAAGTTAAGCATTTATGATCACACACAGCAAACCCACTGACCCACCACAAATGGACACCAGTCGGACGGTTGTATCAAAAATACGTATACTTTATATAAAAGATATGTTCAAGCAGAATTATTACAAGATCAAATAACATTTACGATTGGAGGCCACCAGATTACAATAGGCAAGATTAGTCTTTGAATTTTCGTTGTTCGGCAAGGTACGATGACAGGGAAATAAGAACGTTACGGACCCTGGATCCGATGTGAACTCGAGACGGAGATCAAGTGTACCTTGCTCGTGGAAGTCCGAGGCGTTTCAGGTGTGGCTTGGTGAGGGCGGACTCAGGACGAGGCCAGCGGTTCTCCAGAGGATCTCTCCGGCTCGGGCTCCCCTCGAGGTGCGAGGTGGAGGAGCAGGACTGTGGAGGGTTGTGGCGATCCGGGGTCGATGCAGCTCACGGGGCAAAGAGCCGTTCAGGCCTGCGGGACGTACTATTTCTTAGCACGCCGGGTCGTATTCGTGGATCTGTGAGGGGCATCACGTTCTATGGCAGACGGGTGCAACACCAGGCTTCCGGTACCACGGTACGGGGAGGCCTTTCTTGAGGTGCGACACGGGTCTTGGAATGCAGGAGGGCAAAGCGAGACAGTCGGGTACGTTACGACGTACGGACCGTCCGAGGCTATGGAATGCGCTCCGTGCAGATTCCGGCTGAAGAAGATGAGAGGTGCACAACGCGCTCCATTAGTGGCAAGGTGACAGGAGAGCGGGCGGCCCGGCACTGAAGCGGAGAGCGACTCAGGGATGAGCGGGGCTCTCTACGGCGGGGCAACCAGGATCCCAGCTGTCACACCCTGCTAGGGGGCGAAGGCACCGGAGTCACAACTCTGGCGAGGGAATAAGAACTAAGGCCCAACAGCAGACGGGCAAAAGCAGATAGAACCCAATGGTCCTGGGGTTCCGTTCAGGGGGCAAGCTCTCGAGCAAGCCCTTGGAGATCGTTTCAGGCACAAGTCTACAAGTCCTCTCGCGTCTTTTCCTCTCCGTTCTCAGCAAGGCAACACTGCAGGCCAGTCTTACAGGATACAGACTGGTGTCCGTTCTTCAGCTTCTCTTGGTCCTTCTAGTCAGGCAGAGGTTCATCGTGGTCAAAACTGGATCTGATTTGTAAGGAGCGGAGCTCCTATATTTATACTGCTTTTCTTTTGTCTTTGCAGGCCAGGGGGCCTGAGCCTAGTTCAACCCGGTTTTGGAGTATTCTGTTTACAGGAAGCAGCTGTCTTCTTTCAGAGTGCAGGGCAGGGGCATCAGGCGCTCCGCAGGAGGTGGAGCCAGCATTGTGGTGGTGGAGCACAACCCTACTCAGAGTCAAGGACTACTCCGCCCACCCATCCTGGTGTAAGCACCCTATTCACCACCTGGGGGCCCAGACTGTCCCCGGGAATCTCACAGCCCTGTCACTGACACAAACCAGACAACAGATACACATCCTGGCAGAGGCGGGCTAAATAGTTAGGCGAGCAAAGGCTAACTTCTAAAAGTAGCATTTGCAAACACTACTAAAAGAAGTATTTTATTATTCTGAGTTCAGGCATACTAAACTCGACGTGCTACCGTGTTCCCTGAGCCTGCCGGTGCTATAGCGTGTAATAGTTCCGACAGCTCATCTGGCCTAAAAGAACCGGTAGCCCTTCCATAGTGAAGAACGAAAAGGGCGGTATTTCACTACGAGGACATGCCACACTCTAGGCTTGTCCTACCTTCCGCTTCAATGCACCCTGCCCGTAGGCCTACTATAGGGGCGGCTGATATGAAGGTTAGGGAAGGTTCAGGGGCTGGCAAGTGTGGGCACTTGAGCAGTCAGCGTGACAGTACGTGACTGTACGCGGGGTCTGCAATGGCAGACCCGAGACACATCTTATGGGGCCGCTTCTGTGGGTGGCGCAACCAGCACTGCAGGCCCAATAGCAGCATTTGTATCTACAAGCCCCGGCACCCCTTGTGCCCTTTACTGGGGACTGACAGTAAACCAAATAAGCCAATTGTGGAAATCAATTACATATACACTTTACATTGGGAGCACTTGCACTGCATCACGGATTGGCCGTGGCGCAGTGCCCTGAGCATAGAACACTAGCTAAACATCTGAGGCACATCAGCAAAAAATTGGAAGGGAGACTCACGCCAAGGTGCCAGGTCTAACACGTGTCCCCTCCAGCTGAAATGTGGGGAGAACTACCCTTGCCCAGGGAGTTCCTCATCACTAAGGCGGAAAAACCTTGACAGACCGTCAGCATTGGCGTGGTCTATGTCAGGGCGGTGTTCCACCGTAAAGTTCATACTCTGTAGAGAAATGGACCACCTCAACAGTTTCGGGTTCTCACCCCTCATTTGCATCAAGCATCTGAGGGGCCTGTGGTCTGTCTGAACTCGGAAGTGAGACCCAAACAAGTAGGGTCTTAGCTTCTTCAGGGCCCAGACCACAGCAAAAGCATCTCGCTCAATCGCACGCCACCTCTGTTCGCGTGGAAGTAACCTCCGACTGATGAAGGCCACAGGGTGATCCCAGCCCTCCTCAGTCGTCTGTGAAAGGACAGCCCCTATCCCATGGTCTGAAGGGTCTGTCTGCACTAAGAACTCTATGGAGAAATCGGGAGCCAGGAGCACGGGCGCCGTGCACATGGCCGTCTTCAGGGTGTAGAATGCTACCTGACAGGCGTCAGTCCAGATCACTTTCCGGGGCTGCTTCTTCAAAGTCAGCTCTGTCAAGGGGGCAATGATGGTGCCGTATCCCTTGACGAACCACCTGTAGTACCCGGTGAGTCCGAGGAAGGCCCTCACCTCCGTTTGGGTCTTGGGGGCTTCCCACGCCAGGATGGTCTGAACTTTGGGTTGAAGGGGCGCCACCTGGCCGCTCCCAACTTGGTGTCCCAAATACACCACCGAACCCTGTCTGATCTGGCACTTGCTTGCCTTGATCGTGAGGCCTGCCTTGCGCAGAGCCGCCAACACTTCCCACAGGTGTCGCAAGTGTTCTTCCCACGTACCGCTGAACACTGCGATGTCGTCCAGGTAGGCGGCACTGAACGCGTCCAGTCCAACCAACACCCGGTTGACCAACCTCTGGAAGGTGGCAGGGGCGTTCTTCATCCCGAAGGGCATGACCCGGAATTGGTAATGCCCATCTGGGGTTGAAAACGCTGACCTCTCTTTGACCCCGTCAGTTAAGGCGATCTGCCAGTACCCAGACGTTAAGTCGAACGTACTGAGATACCGTGCAGCCCCCAACCGATCGATGAGCTCATCAGCTCTCGGGATGTGGTGCGCGTCAGTCTTCGTGACTGAATTGAGTCCTCGATAGTCCACACAGAACCGTAGTTCGGGTGTGGCTCCCGGCGTCGCAGCCTTCGGGACCAAGACCAGGGGGCTGGCCCAAGGACTGCTGGAGGACTCAATCACCCCAAGAGCAAACATCTTCGAGACTTCCTCTTTTATGCAGGCTCGTACCCTGTCAGTCAAACGGTAGGCCTTGTGCTTTACCGGCAAACTGTCTCCCTTGTCCACATCATGGACGCACCAATCTGTGATACCCGGAACCAGGGAGAACAAGTCAGAGAATTGCCCCAGCAGTTGGCGGCAATCACTCTGCTGCTCAGGGGTCAGGGAGGGTGAGAGGTTAACTCCATCCACTGACCCGTCTCGCTCGGAGGCCACCAAGAGGTCCGGAAGAGGCTCGGTCTCCTCCTCCATTCCGTCATCAGTTGCCAACAGCATGCCCACTTCGGACCTCTCTAAGTGGGGCTTAAGGCGGTTAACATGTAGGACACTCAAAAGGTTCCTGGGAGTTTGCAAGTTCACCAGGTAGGTGACAGGACTCTTGTGCTCCACAACCTCGAATGGACCCGTCCACTTATCCTGAAGTGCACAGGGCTCCACCGGGGCCAAGACCCACACCTTTTGTCCAGGTTGAAGCTCCACCAGAGTGGCATTCTGGTCGTACCACCGCCTCATCTCTTCCTGGCTGGCTTCCAGGTTTGCCTCAGCAAGTTGCCTGAATCGCCTGGTCTGGTTTCGGAAGGCCAGCATGTAGCTATATACATTCTGGGGAGGTTTCCTGGGAGATTGCTCCCAGCCTTCCCTAACCAGACTCAGAGGTCCTCGGACCGGGTGACCGTACAGAAGCTCGAAGGGACTGAACCCGAGCGACTTCTGCGGCACCTCTCGGTACGCAAACAGTAGGCATGGCAAGAGGACTTCCCACTTACGCCTCATTGGTCCTTCTAGGCCCATGATCATGCCTTTCAAGGTTCGGTTGAACCTTTCAACCAAACCGTTTCCTTGGGGATGGTAAGGGGTGGTGAACTTGTACGTTACACCACACTCTTGCCAAAGGGACTTCATATATTTCGATATGAAATTGGTGCCCCTGTCAGACACCACCTCTAGAGGGAATCCCACTCGTGAGAAAATTCCCATCAGTGCTCGTCCCACCACGGGGGCCGTTACTGTTCTCAGAGGGATGGCTTCAGGGCACCGGGTGGCATGGTCCACCAAGACCAGGATGAACCTGTTGCCCATGGCTGTCTTGGGGTCCAGAGGCCCCACAATGTCAATTCCCACTCGCTGGAATGGGGTACTGACGACGGGGAAGAGTTGGAGGGGAGCCTTGTTCTTCACTCCGCACTTACCACTAGCCTGACAAGTCTGGCAAGTTCGACAGTGAGCATCTGAGCTCCGGTGCATCTGTGGCCAGTAAAAGTGGGTGACACGCCAGTCATAGGTCTTGTCCATCCCCAGATGTCCTGCTAATGGCACATCGTGAGCGAAACCCAGTAGGAAGGCTCTAAACTTCTGGGGTACCACCAGCACACGGGCTGACCAAGGTTCAGCAGCCTTAGGCTCTGAATACAGGAGATTGTTCTCCCAGTAGACCAAGTGTTTTCCGGACTGAACGCCATTGGTCTGGTCTGCAGCCTGCTGCCGCATACCCACGAGAGAAGGGCACTCTCTCTGCTCCTTGCAGAATTCCTCCCTGGATGGACCCCCTTCTTGCTGCCAATGGGTCAGCTCAGGCAGATCTCCCAGTTCGGCGATCTGTTCCCTGGTAGGCTCCAGGTCATCCCCCTCGGGGTCTGCTTCCTCCTGGGCCGTGGGAACTTCAAGAGCCAGCTGTCCATGCCCCCTGCACCTCCTCTCTAAGGCCGGTTCTTGGGCCTCTCCCTCAGGCTCCAAGACTTCTTCAACACCCCTACTGGCTAACATGGACCGCGTGGACACGCACGCCCAGTCGGGTAGACCCACCATCCGCAGATGAGTCGTTTTCTCCACCTTTTCCCAAGGTGAGTTCTCCAAATCGTTCCCTAGCAGACAATCTACAGGCATGGAGGTCCTCACAGCGACTTGCAGAGTACCAGAGACCCCCCCCACTCAAAGGGAACCTGAGCCATCGGACACTGGCTCTCAGAATTGTCAGCATTGAGAACCCTACAGTAGGCGTGCGGTACTACCTGCTCCTGAGACACCAGGTGCTGCCCCACTGCAGTCACACTGGCTCCTGTATGTCGAAGAGCCTCCGCCTTCTTACCGTTGATGGTCACTACCTGCCCATATTTTTTAGTGTTATTGGGTAGGAAGTTCTCTGGGACCATCTCACTGTCTCCTAGCGAGACTAGGGTCATCTGAACGGGATCCCCACCCATGTGGACGGCTACTTCCTCCCCAAAATTAACATTAGCTAGTTGCCGGGGCGGAGCACCAGTGGGTGCGGGTTTTGCAAACAAGCGACACTTAGGGTCAGAGGCAACGTGACCCAGGTCGCCACACCTAAAACAGGTGATGGGCCCTCTTTGAACAGGTTTACCTGTCGGGGCCCCGGTTGATTTCTGGGGTGGAGGAGGCTGAGAACCTTTCCCTTGGTTCCCTTGGGGATTACTTTGAGGGCCTTTGTGGAACCCTTTCTGTTTTCCCCTGTCCCCCCACTCTTCTGCTGGGGACCCTGCCCACCTTTGGCTGAGTCTCCCACTGGACCTTTGTGGACCCTGGTGCTGAGCCAGCGGTCCGCTTCCTCAGCAAGCTTCCTCGGGTTGGACAGCTTGCTATCGATCAGGTGCTGGCGTAACTCAGGAAAACAGTTATCAGACAAGTGCTCCCATGCCATTAAATCAAGCAGCCCTTGAAAATCAGTTACTTTACTGCCCTTCACCCAACCAACCAGTGCTCTTCAGAAAAAGGTCACATACTCCACATACGTACCCCCCTGAATCTTCACACACTTCCTAAACCGCTGTCGGTACATTTCAGGAGTTAGCCCAAATCGATTCATCAGGGCATCTTTCATGTGTGGGTAGGAGTTGAACTCTTCAGAAGGAAGATCTAGCAGGGTATCCCGCCCCTCGGTCAGGAACCGTCCCCACAACCCCGCTCCCCAATCTCTCTCAGGGACCCGGTGGGAGGGCATGGCTACCTCGTAGGCCCGGAACCACTGCCCTATGTCATCCCCCTTAAAATACTCCTTAACCACATCCTTCGGTACGTAGACCCTTGACTCTACCTGGGCTGGCGTTGGCTGCCACCAGGAGCTGCGTCCAAGCTCTTTGCTTTCAGCTCCAATTCTTTCAGTCGTATCTCATGTTCCAGCTGAAGCCTCTTTTCCTCCATTGCCATCTGTCCTTTCAATCTGGCCATCTCCACTTCATGCGCTCTGGTTGCGGCCCTGTCCGCCAGCTCTTCTGACGACGGGCCTCCCGGCACTTCGATAAGGCTATCTGGTGGATCCACTGCCACCCGATTTTCTGGCTCTCTCGACTCTTTCCAGGCTCTCAGTGCCTTGATGATCTGCATTCTCGTTTTGCAGCCCGCCTGGGAGACTTGGAACTTTATGCAGAGGTCTTTCAATTGACCGGCTTTGCATTTCTCAAGCCCTTCCCAGTCAACTTCGTCGATTCCAGAGATAACAGAAAGTGCTCTCGCGGGGAGTGAACCAGGCATGGTTTGGAGATTGGAGATCTCTCGGCAAGAACGTAATCTGTGGCTCGTTATTTGGTCTGCTCTCAATACATGGTGGTCAGTAATTTACTGTACATAAATCATAAATGCAAATCCGAAATCCTCACCGCTGGTACCAATGTTGGAACCGGAGTTCTCTGGTTGGCACAGGTATGCACTTGTGACAAGCAGGGACCCTCACTTCCAGTCAGGGCAAGGGAACTACTCCTTTGAATAACCCCTTCTCACCCTCTAGGTAGTGTGGCGCAAGCAGACAAGGCTAATCCTCAGGGCGATAGTAAGTTAAGCATTTATGATCACACACAGAAAACCCACAGACCCACCACAAATGGACACCAGTCGTACGGTTGTATAAAAAATATGTATACTTTATATAAAAGTTATGTTCAAGCAGAATTATTACAAGATCAAATAACGTTTACGATTGGAGGCCACCAGATTACAATAGGCAAGATTAGTCTTTGAATGTTCATTGTTCGGCAAGGTAGGATGACACGGAAATAAGAACGTTGCGGACCCTGGATCCGATGTGAACTCGAGACGGAGTTCAAGTGTACCTTGCTCGTGGAAGTCCGAGGCGTTTCAGGCGCGGCTTGGTGAGGGCGGACTCAGGACGAGGCCAACGGTTCTCCAGAGGATCTCTTCGGCTCGGGCTCCCCTCGAGGTGCGAGGTGGAGGAGCAGGACTGTGGAGGGTTGTGGCGATCCGGGGTCGATGCAGCTAACGGGGCGAGGTGGCGTTCAGGCCTGTGGAACGTACTACTTCTTAGCACGCCGGGTCGTACTCGTGGATCTGTGAGGGGCGTCACGTTCTATGGCAGACAGGTGCAACACCAGGCTTCCGGTACCACGGTACGGGGAGGCCTTTCTTGAGGTGCGGCACGGGTCTTGGTATGCATGAGGGCACAGCGAGACAGTCGGGTACGTTACGACGTACGGACCGTCCGAGGCTATGGAATGCGCTCCGTGCAGATTCCGGCTGAAGAAGATGAGAGGTGCACAACGCGCTCCATTAGCGGCGAGGTGACAGGAGAGCGGGCGGCCCGGCACTGAAGCGGAGAGCGACTCAGGGATGAGCGGGGCTCTCTACTGCAGGGCGACCAGGCTCCGAGCTGTCACGACCTGGGAGGGGGCGAAGGCACCCGAGTCACAACTCTGGCGAGGGAATAAGAACTAAGGCCCAACAGCAGACGGGCACAAGCAGATAGAACCCAATGGTCCTGGGGTTCCGTTCAGGGGGCAAGCTCTCGATCAAGCCCTTGGAGATCGTTTCAGGCACAAGTCTAAAAAGTCCTCTCTGGTCTTTTCCTCTCCGTTCTCAGCAAGGCACCACTGCAGGCCAGTCTTACAGGATACAGACTGGTTTCCGTCCTTCAGCTTCTCTTGGTCCTTCTAGTCAGGCAGAGGTTCGTCGTGGTCAAAACTGGATCTGATTTGTAAGGAGCGGAGCTCCTATATTTATACTGCATTTCTTTTGTCTTTGCAGGCCAGGGGGCCTGAGCCTAGTTCAACCCGGTTTTGGAGTACTCTGTTTACAGGAAGCGGCTGTCTTCTTTCAGAGTGCAGGGCAGGGGCATCAGACGCTTCGCAGGAGGTGGAGCCAGCATTGTGGTGGTGGAGCACAACCCTACTCAGAGTCAAGGACTACTCCGCCCACCCATCCTGGTGTAAGCATACTATTCACAACCTGGGGGCCCAGACTGTCCCCGGGAATCTCCCAGCCCTGTCACTCACACAAACCAGACAACAGATACACATCCTGGCAGAGGCGGGCTAAATAGTTAGGCGAGCAAAGGCTAACTTTCTAAAAGTGATACAAAAGGGGCTAATGGACGGAGCGTTTGAGCAAATGAAACACTCACCCCCAGTCAACTGATCTGGGTTTAATCCATCACCATTCTTTAGCTCACTCGGCCACCCCACTTTAGACATGGCTATATGCAAATCAGTCTGACCCTGTGCCTCATGGGAACAGTCCAGCCTGAACTGTCAAGCCATATCTTCCCTAGACCGGAAACAAGCATCCTGGGACCGGTTTCGGATTCATAATCCCCATCAGCCAGGCTATCTTGAATCCAGTGGCCAAGTGAGCAAGGGACTCACGTCTGAGCATACCCTGCCACACTTAGGGCGAACAAAGCGATACAAAAGGGGATGATGGACGGAGAGTTTGAGCAAATCAAACACTCACCCCCAGTCAACTGATCTGGGTTTAATCCATCACCATTCTTTAGCTCACTCGGCCACCCCAGTTCAGACATGGCTATATGCAAATCAGTCTGACCCTGTGCCTCATGGGAACAGTCCAGCCTGAACTGCCAAGCCATGTCTTCCCTAGACCGGAAACAAGCATCCTGGGACCGGTTTCGGATTCATAATCCTCATCAGCCAGGCTATCTTGAATCCAGTGGCCAAGTGAGCAAGGGACTCACGTCTGAGCATACCATGCCACACTTAGGGCGAACAAAGCGATACAAAAGGGGATGATGGACGGAGCGTTTGAGCAAATCAAACACTCACCCCCAGTCAACTGATCTGGGTTTAATCCATCACCATTCTTTAGCTCACTCGGCCACCCCAGTTCATACATGGCTATATGCAAATCAGTCTGACCCTGTGCCTCATGGGAACAGTCTAGCCAGAACTGCCAAGCCATGTCTTCCCTAGACCGGAAACAAGCAACCTGGGACCGGTTTTGGATTAATAATCCTCATCAGCCAGGCTATCTTAAATCTAGTAGCCAAGTGAGCAAGGGACTCACGTCTGAGCATACCCTGCCACACTTAGGGCGAACGAAGCGATACAAAAGGGGATGATGGACGGAGCGTTTGAGCAAATCAAACACTCACCCCCAGTCAACTGATCTGGGTTTAATCCATCACCATTCTTTAGCTCACTCGGCCACCCCAGTTCAGACATGGCTATATGCAAATCAGTCTGACCCTGTGCCTCATGGGAACAGTCCAGCCTGAACTGCCAAGCCATGTCTTCCCTAGACGGGAAACAAGCATCCTGGGACCGGTTTCGGATTCATAATCCTCATCAGCCATGCTATCTTGAATCCAGTGGTCAAGTGAGCAAGGGACTCACGTCTGAGCATACCCTGCCACACTTAGGGCGAACAAAGCGATACAAAAGGGGAAGATGGACGGAGCGTTTGAGCAAATCAAACACTCACCCCCAGTCAACTGATCTGGGTTTAATCCATCACCATTCTCTAGCTCACTCGGCCATCCCAGTTCAGACATGGCTATATGCAAATCAGTCTGACCCTGTGCTTCATGGGAACAGTCCAGCCTGAACTGCCAAGCCATGTCTTCCCTAGACCGTAAACAAGCTTCCTGGGACCGGTTTCGGATTCATAGTCCTCATCAGCCAGGCTATCTTGAATCCAGTGGCCAAGTGAGCAAGGGACTCACGTCTGAGCATACCCTGCCACACTTAGGGCGAACAAAGCGATACAAAAGGGGATGATGGACGGAGCGTTTGAGCAAATCAAACACTCACCCCCAGTCAACTGATCTGGGTTTAATCCATCACCATTCTTTAGCTCCCTCGGCCACCCCAG
Organism: Lissotriton helveticus; assembly: GCF_964261635.1. NCBI lineage: Eukaryota > Metazoa > Chordata > Amphibia > Caudata > Salamandridae > Lissotriton > Lissotriton helveticus. Next base: position 1,461,505,159 of record NC_136059.1, read on the forward strand.
TTCACCGACTGGGTGTGAGTGTTTGATTGGTTCAGATGCTCCGTCCATCACCACCCCCTTTTGTACCGCTTTGGCCGCCATAAGTGTGGCAGGGTATGCTCAGGCGTGAGTCCCTTGCTCACTTTGCCACTGGATTCAAGCAAGCTGGGCTGAAGACAGCTGGAATGCCGGAAACCGGTCCTCAGAAGCTTGTTTCCGGTCCAGGGAAGGCATGGCTTGGCAGTTCGGGCTGGACTGTTCCCATGAGGCACAAGGTCAGACTGATTTGCATGTAGCCATGTCTGAACTGGGGTGGCAGAGTGGACTAAAGAACGGTGATGGATCAAACCCAGATCTTTTGACTGGGTGTGAGTGTTTGATTGGTTCAGATGCTCCGTCCATCACCACCCCCTTTTGTACCGCTTTGGCAGCCATTAGTGTGGCAGGGTATGCTCAGACTTGAGTCCCTTGCTCACTTTGCCACTGGATTCAAGCAAGCCGGGCTGAAGACGGCTGGAATGCCGGAAACCGGTCCTCGGAAGCTTGTTTCCGGTCCAGGGAAGGCATGGCTTGGCAGTTCGGGCTGGACTGTTCCCATGAGGCACAGGGTCAGACTGATTTGCATGTAGTCATGTCTGAACTGGGGTGGAAGAGTGGGCTAAAGAACGGTGATGGATCAAACCCAGATCTTTTGACTGGGTGTGAGTGTTTGATTGGTTCAGATGCTCCGTCCATCACCACCCCCTTTTTCACCGCTTTGGCCGCCATAAGTGTGGCAGGGTATGCTCAGACGTGAGTCCCTTGCTCACTTTGCCACTGGATACAAGCAAGCCGGGCTGAAGACGGCTGGAATGCCGGAAACCCGTCCTCGGAAGATTGTTTCCGGTCCAGGGAAGGCATGGCTTGGCAGTTCAGGCTGGACTGTTCCCATGAGGCACAGGGTCAGACTGATTTGCATGTAGCCATGTCTGAACTGGGGTGGCAGAGTGGGCTAAAGAACGGTGATGGATCAAACCCAGATCTTTTGACTGGGTGTGAGTGTTTGATTGGTTCAGATGCTCCGTCCATCACCACCCCCTTTTGTACCGCTTTGGCCGCCATAAGTGTGGCAGGGTATGCTCAGACGTGAGTCCCTTGCTCACTTTGCCACTGGATTCAAGCAAGCCGGGCTGAAGACGGCTGGAATGCCGGAAACCGGTCCTCGGAAGCTTGTTTCCGGTCCAGGGAAGGCATGGCTTGGCAGTTCGGGCTGGACTGTTCCCATGAGGCACAGGGTCAGACTGATTTGCATGTAGTCATGTCTGAACTGGGGTGGCAGAGTGGGCTAAAGAACGGTGATGGATCAAACCCAGATCTTTTGACTGGGTGTGAGTGTTTGATTGGTTCAGATGCTCCGTCCATCACCACCCCCTTTTTCACCGCTTTGGCCGCCATAAGTGTGGCAGGGTATGCTCAGACGTGAGTCCCTTGCTCACTTTGCCACTGGATACAAGCAAGCCGGGCTGAAGACGGCTGGAATGCCGGAAACCCGTCCTCGGAAGCTTGTTTCCGGTCCAGGGAAGGCATGGCTTGGCAGTTCAGGCTGGACTGTTCCCATGAGGCACAGGGTCAGACTGATTTGCATGTAGCCATGTCTGAACTGGGGTGGCAGAGTGGGCTAAAGAACGGTGATGGATCAAACCCAGATCTTTTGACTGGGTGTGAGTGTTTGATTGGTTCAGATGCTCAGTCCATCACCACCTTCTTTTGTACCGCTTTGGCCGCCATAAGTGTGGCAGGGTATGCTCAAGCGTGAGTCCCTTGCTCACTTTGCCACTGGATTCAAGCAAGCCGGGCTGAAGACGGCTGGAATGCCGGAAACCGGTCCTCGGAAGCTTGTTTCCGGTCCAGGGAAGGCATGGCTTGGGAGTTCGGGCTGGACTGTTCCCATGAGGCACAGGGTCAGACTGATTTGCATGTAGCCATGTCTGAACTGGGGTGGCTGAGTGGGCTAAAGAACGGTGATGGATCAAACCCAGATCTTTTGACCGGGTGTGAGTGTTTGATTGGTTCAGATGCTCCGTCCATCACCACCCCCTTTTGTACCGCTTTGGCCGCCATAAGTGTGGCAGGGTATGCTCAGACGTGAGTCCCTTGCTCACTTTGCCACTGGATTCAAGCAAGCCGGGCTGAAGTCGACTGGAATGCCGGAAACCGGTCCTCGGAATCTTGTTTCCGGTCCAGGGAAGGCATGGCTTGGCAGTTCGGGCTGGACTGTTCCCATGAGGCACAGGGTCAGACTGATTTGCATGTAGCCATGTCTGAACTGGGGTGGCAGAGTGGACTAAAGAACAGTGATGGATCAAACCCAGATCTTTTGACTGGGTGTGAGTGTTTGATTGGTTCAGATGCTCCGTCCATCACCACCCCCTTTTGTACCAACTTTCTAAAAGTAGCATTTGCAAACACAGGTTATTAAAATAAACCTTACTAAGGGAAGTATTTTATTATTCTGAGTTCAGGCATACTAAATTCGACGTGCTACCGTGTTCCCTGAGCCTGCCGGTGCTATAGCGTGTAATAGTTCCGACAGCTCATCTGGCCTAAAAAAACAGTTAGCCCTTCCATAGCGAAGAATGAAAAGGGCGGTAATTCACTACGAGGACATGCCACACTCTAGGCTTGTCCTACCTTCCGCTTCAATGCACCCTGCCCGTAGGCCTACTATAGGGGTGGCTGATATAAAGGTTAGGAAAGGTTCAGGGGCTGGCAAGTGTGGGCACTTGCACAGGCAGCGTGACAGTACGGGACTGTACGCGGAGTCTGCAATGGCAGACCCAAAACACATCTTACGGAGCCGCTTCTGTGGGTGGCGCAAGCCCCGGCACCCCTCGTGCCCTTTACTTGGGACTGATAGTAAACCAAATAAGCCAATTGTGGAAATCAATTACATATACACTTTACATTGGCAGCACTTGCACTGCGGCACGGATTGGCCGTGGCGCAGTGCCCTGAGCATAGAACACCAGCAAAACATCTGAGGCACTTTAGCAAAAAAGTGGAAGGGAGACTCACGCCAAGGTGCCAGGTCTAACAACTCCCCAGGGTGTCTAGTTTTCAGAAAAATGTGGTTTTGGTAGGTTTCCCTAGATGGCCGCCGAGCTTGGGGCCAACAACTCATGGGACCCCCCCTTGCAAAACCAGGTTGTTTTGTGATAGGGAATTTTGATGTCGCCTCAATAGAATTTCCTGTTGCAGGTACTTGCCCCACCCACACAAGTGAGGTACCATTTTTCTCTGAAGAATTTGGGGAATGCGTCCTTGGTGCAATTTTGTGGATCTACACAGATTTCAGAACTTTCCACCACAGAAATGTGAGGAAAATGTGTTTTTTGGGACAAAGTTTAAGGTTTGCAAGGGATTCTGGATAACAGAACCTGGTGAGAGCCAGACAAGTCACCCCATCCTGGATTCCCCTGGGTGTATAACTTAAAAGACATTATAGGTTTGCTAGGTTTCCCTAGGTGCCGGCAGAGTTAGGGTTCTAAATCAACAGCTAGGCACTTTGCAAAAAAAGGGTCAGTTTTCACTGTGAAAATGTGTGGTGTCCATGTTGCGTTTTGGGCCGTTTCCTGTGATGGGCATTAGGCCTACCCACACAAGTGAGGTACCACTTTTCTAGTAAGACTTTGGGGAATGCGGGCTTGGTGGAATTTTGTGGATCCACGCAGATTCCACAACTTTCCACCACAGAAATTTGAGGAAAATGTGTTTTTTTCACAATTTTTAGGTTTGCAAGGGATTCTGGGTGACAGAACCTGGTTAGAGCCAGTAAAGTCACCCCATACTGGATTCCCCTGAGTGTTTAGCTTTTAAAAATGTATAGGTTTGCTAGGTTTACCTAGGTGTCGGCAGAGCTAGGGTTAAAAAACTATGGCCAGGCACTTTGCAACAAAAGGGTCATGTTTCACTGTGAAATTGTGGTGTGTCCATGTTGCGTTTTGCGCCATTTCCTGTCGCGGGCACTAGACCTTCCCACACAAGTGAGGTACCATTTTTTTTGGAAGACTTTGGGAAATGCGGGGAGGGTGGAAATTTGTGGATCCATGCAGATTCCAGAACTTTCCACCACAGAAAGGTGAGGAAAATTTGTTTTTTTGGACAATATTTTAGGTCTGCAAGGGATTCTGGTTAACAGAACCTGGTGAGAGGCAGTCAAGTCATCCCATCCTGGATTCCCCTGGGTGTCCAGTTTTTAAAAATGTATAGGTTTGCTAGGTTTTCCTAGGTGCCTGCAGAGTAAGGGTTAAAAGACTACAGCCAGGCACTTTGCAAAAAAAGTGTCATTTTTCACAGTGAGATTGTGGTGTGTCCACGTTTCATTTTGCACCATTTCCTGTCATTGGACAGTAGGCCTACCCATACAAGTGAGGTACATTTTTCTTGGAAGACTTTGGGGAACGTGGGGTGGGTGGAAATATGTGGATCCACACAGATTTCAGAACTTTCCACACAGAAATATGATGAAACTGTGTTTGTTTGGACAATTCTTTAGGTTTGCTAGGGATTTTGAGTAACAGAACCAGGTGAGAGCCAGTCAAGTCACACCATCCTGAATTCCCCTGCGTGTCTAGTTTTGAAAAATGTATAGGTTTTCTTGGTTTCCATAGGTGGTGGCAGAGCTGGGGTTCAAAAAGTACAGCTAGGTACCTTGCAAAAAATGGATAATTTTTCATTGTGAAAATGTGGTGTGTTCACGTTGTGAGCCATTTCCTATCGTGGGAATTAGTCCTACCCACACAAGTTAGATACCATTTTTATCGGGAGACTTATGGTAATTTAAGTTTGTGGAGCAACTGTGATTACCTATTGATTTTCGATACATTTGAGCATACCAAATGAAAGACAATGTGTAAAAAAGAAGTCCTTTTGAAAAATGAACGATATTTCTCATGCTAGTATGGGTATTCCCAATTTCGGAAATGTGCAAATATTTACTGTTTCTAAACTTTATATTTTGTCCCCATTTCATAAATACATAGGTGTCTTTCATACCGATTTTTCCATGTATACATTTTCCCAGAATAATTGCTATTTACCCGGTACATAATAAAAAACCATTGCAAGTCGCTGCTCAGTTTTTGGCTCTGGATTCGTCGGGTTCTTGGTGAACCTACAAGTCCTATATATCCCCACAACGAGTAAGATTCAGCAGATGTACGGTACATTTCTTTCAAAGAGCTGTCATGATTAGAAGAAGTTACAGGTGAAAACGTTGACACACATGGCTGTTTTTGTCAACTCATTTTCAATTTTTCCTTTAACTGTTAGTTTCTATATAGAAACCTTGAAGGATATACACAAATGACCTCTTGATGAATTCAGAATTGTATCTACTTTTTAAAAACGTATAGCTTTCCAGGATCCATTATTGCTTTCATACCCATTTCTACCATTAACTGGAAGGAGCTTGAAAGCACAAACATTTTAAAAATAGGCTATGTCCCAGAAAAATGCCAAAACAGTGTAAGGCATTTTGGTTTTCTGACTAAAGTCTGTTATTCCCTAAAATCTGGAAAATTGTGATTTCAGCCTCACAAACTCTTTTTTGATACCATTTGCAGGTGAAAAAACAGACGCTTTCATTTGCATAATTTTTTCCCCCAAAAAAACAAAATGTTGCTGTATTTTGGCTAATTTATAGATCGAAACAACAACTTACAGTGGAGGGTCAGAGGGAAATGTTTAACGACCAACCAGGTGAATACCCCCAGTAGAACTACATAAATAACAAAAAGCCTGAAGGTCGAGTATAGCTGAGATACTTAAACTAACACTGGACAAATTGCACATCAAAGATTTTGATACATCAGTTATCAAAAGTCGGACTGGCTTTCAACAAAAGCTGTTTGAGTCCTATCAGCCCACCCAAATGGCGGAGCCTCATCATGTAGGACCCCCAAAACTAGGTCTGTGTGCGAAAGCCCATATGTATTTTGGCTTCGTATCACTAGGCCATAGTCTGGTCACCGCAATTGTTCTTACAGATGGTGGAGCTGATGAGTGCAGTGCAAAAAAATTGAATAAAGTGAGGTGTATTAAAATGACTGTCAAGGCAAACAAAGAACTTTATTAGTGTTCACCTAAACGTCAGACTAAAAAATAGTGAGAGGACAGTGTGACAAAATCACTGTCTGAATTGCTTGGTAAAAATTATATATAGGGCCAACATGTTTCTGCCGTAAGGTGGATGTTCACCGGCATTCATCAGGGCCAAGCTCTTATATATGCTACTGCAATTAACACTATATACACAAACAATAGAAAATCTAACAGACCATTATCAAGAAACAGATGAGCGGTCATTGGGACCATCCTACCATATCCTCTTGAGTGGCACACAGCGTTAACTCGCACAGTCTCTGAGTCAGGACCTTATAATAATACTCAGCCATTGAGTCCCACTTAGATCCTGACAATAACTATCCTTTCTCTTTATGCTGCTTTGAAGCAGCGATTCAGACGCAGGATCGCGTCAATACTGCATTCACACGCATGTGTGAGAGTGAAGTGTCTGGAGCCACCGCATATTAAAGATCCAAGCATGCGCGACTGCCGAGGCTCTGAATCTGCGCATGCGCGGTCACATTTGACTAGCGTGACACAGGCGCGCATGCGTGGATGAGCGACTCGCCTACCAGCTGAAGACGATTACGTCTGGGGGCCTTAGTATTTAACCGCGTCCCCGCCTGACCGTCGGTGCCTCCCTTTCGGCTCGAGATCACGCCGTGAGGTACCGACGGACAGGTAAGAGGGCAGCGCATGGGCTGAGGAGGGCGGACTGGGGCCTCAGATACCTTTGCGCCAAACTTTCTGGTTAAACTCTGTTAGTAACAGTTCAGGTTCTATACACAGAGCAACATTTGAATCTATGGGCGAGGTGGTTAGCTGTATGTAACATGCTTGAGCGTAGCTGCACCTCGAGAGCGTTATACAAGGACTTAAGTACATCTATTGTTCGCTTTACATGGCTTTGTTTACCTGATTTTACACTGTAACTAAGTTCTTATCAAGGGGGAACCCTTTCCTTTGGTTATATTTTCCAACCTTTCAACCATGAGTTGAGCTACCAACCCAGCCAAACCACTGTGCTGTAGGGTAGTTCCCACTCTCATTAGAATTGCCCTCCCCAACAGTTATTACTATATTGGAGGTACATACCTATGTCCATCACCAGCAATGCCACTCAGCTGGTTGATGAGAGACAAATCTGCGATATCCATCAATACGCAGTCACAAGCTAGGCTATGCTAGAGGATGGTTTTTAAGTTTGGTCATTGAGCGCTTCCATCTGGGTCCCAGGGGTATAGTTACCATGATGGGCAGTTCAGAAAACTACTGGGTTTATAAACTGTTAAGTAGTCACACTGTGTGGCAGTTATCTAATGTTGGAACTGTCCTTGCTTACACGTTTAGAGCGGGGCCTCATTTTTCCGAGCAGTTGCCGGGTGAGGTGAGGCTATCTTCCCACGCAGAGCTGGGTAAGTGTTTTATAAAGTTGTTAAAATGACACACAGATTATCTGTTGGCGACTTAATATAGCGCACATTTCAAGAGGCCATCATTATTGGTGATTGGCTTAGTTGAGTTTTGTTTGATTATCACTGGTTTTGCACATAAAGCACTCCTTATTAAGTGCGCACCTTAGGTTTATTAAACTTCTTATTTTAAACTAGGAGTATTCTGATGAACGAAGTACATGGTTTTTTTTTTGTAATTTTTTACAGTGAAGATCTATTCTAACGTCTGTGCTACTCAAGAGGATATGGTAGGATGGTCCCAATGACCGCTCATCTGTTTCTTGATAATGGTCTGTTAGTTTTTCTATTGTTTCTTATCAAGCACGTTTGATAGTGTTAATTGCAGTAGCATATATAAGAGCTTGGCCCTGATGAATGCCGGTGAACATCCACCCTACGGCAGAAACATGTTGGCCCTATATATAATTTTTACCAAGCAATTCAGACAGTGATTTTGTCACACTGTCCTCTCACTATTTTTTAGTCTGACGTCTAGGTGAACACTAATAAAGTTCTTTGTTTGCCTTGACAGTCATTTTAATACACCTCACTTTATTCAATTTTTTTGCACTGCACTCATCAGCTCCACCATCTGTAAGAACAATTGCGGTGACCAGACTATGGCCTAGTGATACGAAGCCAAAATACATCTGGGCTTTCGCACACAGACCTAGTTTTGGGGGTCCTACATGATGAGGCTCCGCCATTTGGGTGGGCTGATAGGACTCAAACAGCTTTTGTTGAAAGCCAGTCCGACTTTTGATAACTGATGTATCAAAATCTTTAATTTATAGATCCCCTTCAGGGGAATCCACAAACCTTGGATACCTCTAGAATCTTCATGATGTTGAGAAAACAGGGTGCAAATTTGGCATGGATACCTTATGTGGTCAAAAAGTTACAGGTGCCTAAGTGAGAACTACCCCAAATAGCCAAAAAATGGCTTAGCACGTGGTGTGTGGGGGGGGAGGCCTAGCAGCGAAGGGGTTAAGACTCTACAAATCTTACCATTGCTATCAGGTGCTAAAGGGCTTATGCTCTCTCCTTTGAACATCCAAAATTGGGTTACACCCAATTAGCACATTTAATTTACTTCTAAATCCCAAGTAAAGTGTTACTATGTGCAACCGGGCCTGTAACGTAAATGTTACTAGTGGGCCTGCAGCACTCATTGTGCCACCCACTTAAGTAGAGCTTATTAGCAATGTGCTACGCCTGTAATTGCAGCCTGTGTGTGCAATTTTTAACTGCCTTTTCCATTTGTCAAATGAAACCCTTGTCAGGTCTAAACCTTTCTTTTTAGTACATTTAAGTCACCCCTAAGCTAGGCCCAAAACAGCCCATGGTGCAGAGTGCACTGTATTTAAAAAGCTGGACATTTACTTTTAGGTTTTACGTGTCTTGGTAGTGAAAAACTTTCAACTTCATTTTGCACTATTGCAAGGGTATACCTTTTCCATTGGATGTCATTTAGATGATTTATAATATCATTCTGGGAGAAGATCACAAGACGTATGCACACTCCAATAGGTAAAGAAATCACACATACACCCAAGTTGGGGCTGCTCAATGTATGAGGTGCCACAGATCTCACCAGCACTGAGCAACAATGGACCCCTTTGGGTTTACATTAGCTTAGAGAACAATAGCCATGAGATGGGGAGTGGGGTGTTCACCACAATGAGAAATTTGGTGAACAAAATGGACAAATGTATGGTAGCAGAAAGGAGGTCTTTAAAATCAGGGGATGCCCTAAAAAAGTGGGATAAGAAATGGGGGAAATGGAACACACACAGAGGAGAGATCTGCATCTCCCCGTCCTCTGAACTAATGGAAGAACACAAAACCAGAAATGGACATGGCTGGAACGTTCAATGAAAATGTTGACCTTGACGGGTTATTGCTTAAATGTGAAATGGAATGCATGTTAATTGGAAAGACAATTCGACATGTACTATATTGTGTTTGAAATCAATAAAAAGATTTATTTAAAAAAAAAGTGTGCAGGCACCACGTATAAAACAAGACCCTCAGACTCACTCTTCAGTACACTGCTGGACCTGTGAATACCAAAGAAAAGAGACACCCTGATGTCCTTCTGCTTGAGGCCTGTCCTGCTTGCTAAGAAGGAAGACTGGACCTGCACCCTTCATCCCAGGTTGAAGTGACTTCACAGATCAGCTGACTGACCTCCTGTTCCGAGCTGCAGGGACACAACAAACTCCAGAGGCCTCCCTGCAACTGCCAACCTGACTAGCTGCAACTGGACCTACCTGGACCTGCAAATGGATTTGCCTAAGTCCTTCTGGTCTCTGCTGGAGTGAGTTTTTGATCCCCAAGAGGTGCCTCCCAGATCCTGGCTTCTCGACATGGCAACAATTGAGCGCCATCTCAAAGAATAGAGGAAATCCTGAAGGTTTGAGCTCTTCACAATCCCGAATGGGCCCATTTCCATTAGGAACTTGTTGACTGCGCCAATCACCTACACGAAGTTCTGGTGAACCAGACTCTTCATGCAACAGTGAACGCTAGTGACAACCAGCAGCGCAAGATCTACACTCCGCACTATAGAATCGACTGTCCATTGTGACTGCCAATGGGAAGCTCCAGTAACAATTGCATGTGATGATAGACAGCTTCTTTGAGCTACAGTGACGACCGTCAGCGACGCCCGGCCTGCTCCTCATGGTCTACTCCAAAACGAACGGACAGTTTGTGTTGGACTTTAGAAGTTATCTCTTTCAGCAAGACTATCCTGGTACCTGTAGGACAGTCAAAATCTGTGTACCTACATATCACTGCCAATGCCCTTAGACACTGATGTTGGGGTTTGGATAGTATTTTAAGAAGGCATGGTCGAAATTTAAACTACACTGGTGTCATTTTCAAGATTTTTGTGTAAGAAGCGTTTTTGTGTAATTATCTTTTATAGTAAAAAACAATACAGTGAATGGCATATTTTACTGTAAATGCAAGTGAAAACGGAATGCACTTGACTGCTGTTTGTGATACTTTTGTTTAAATGTGTTCTTGTACCAATAAATTGAATTGCACGGTAGGTGGTCAAATCTAACCACTGCCTTGGAATCAAGGGACGCAGGTATATTCGGGTCATTAGTCAACACAGGCTCGGGGGAACCAAAATCTGCAATAGAACCCAACATCGATGCTTCAGTGTGGGAATCTCACTTTAAAGCTTTATATTCTGATGAACTGGCGGCGCATAACATGGCCGGCCTTGTACTTTTAAATGCTCAGCATGAGCCTCTAGAGTTCACCCTGGATGAGGTGTCTCACGCGATAGGGAAACTTGTGGTGGGCAAGGCTCCGGGACTTGATAAACTCCCTGGGGACCTATTCAGGCATGAACCTGGGATATGGGCCCCTTACCTGCTTATTCTTTTCAACACAATTCTAAGAGGTATGGAGGTTCCCTGTACTTGGCTGGGAGCAGAGATAGTCCCAATTGATAGGAAGGGTTCTCCTCTGCTCCCAGCCAACTACAGGCCAATTAGCCTCATTGATGTCCCTCAAAAATGTTTCGCCCGGCTTGTCCTGGACCACCTTTTGTTATGGATGGAGGAACACGAAGTCCTAAGTCCTTTTCAGGTGGGGTTCAGGAGGAACACATCCACCATGGACCAGATCTTTCGCCTGATTCTCCTGTATTGGAAAACGGCAAAGATCGAGGGTGGCAGCCTCTACACGGTGTTTGTGGACCTCCGGTCCGCGTTTGATCTAGTGCCACGGGGGAAACTGTGGGGAGTTCTCCAGGACTTGGGTGTACCGTCCCAAATATTGAATGTGCTGATGAGGCTACATGAGGGGAATTTCGCCCAGGTCAGATGTGGGAGGAATGGGGCATTGTCATCTTGGTTCCCAGTTGATAGAGGGGTGAGACAGGGCTGTGTTTTGGCACCGACCCTGTTTTGCTTCTACGTCAACGGTGTAATCTCACATCTGGACAATGCCCCCAATAGCGACGCCCCAAGGTTGACAGGCAGGAGGGTCCCGGCGATTATGTTCGCCGATGATACCCTCCTGCTTTCCAAGTCCCCTATGGGGATACAACGGATACTGAATGGATTTGCGGAGTTCTGTCGATGTCGTGGTCTTGAGATAAATGCCGCCAAAACGAAATTTATGATATTTAATCCTCCGGCATCCACAGAACCAAATCCGACTCTGGGACATGTGAGGTTGGAAAGGGTCACGACACTCCAATATCTTGGGGTAACACTGCATGAAAATCTTTCCTGGGGACCTCAAATAGTAAAATCCCGATTGAAATTGTCACAGCTGGTGGGTGGTATTTTTAAGGTTTCAAATACATCAACACTTAACCCAGTGAGCCCAGCTCTGGAGATTTATAAGACCCAAGCCAGGGCCGCAGCTCTCCACGGCGGAGAGCTGTGGGGACACTCTTGCGGCTCAGATATTGCCAAGCTAGAAACAAAATTTATCAGACGGTTGTTGACACTTCCTCAAAGTACCCCGCTCCTCCCCCTAAGGCTAGATTTGGGACTTACACCCATAGAAGACGAATTAGCACTAAAGCCGCTCAGGTTTTGGCATAGGCTATGGGCAACCACGGATCTGCTACATTATAGGCAAGAGTTGAAGCAGGTATTGAGCCTTAATAGTGCTGGTAAAATTCCCTGGCTGGCATTTGTAAAGCATGAACTTTTGAGTTTAGGTTTGCTTGATATGTGGGACAACCCGGAAAGGGGTTGTCTCGAGCTATCGCGTAAGTCCCTCGCCAGGATTTTTAAGGACAAAAAATTGAACTCTGTTGTCTGTGCCTCTAATGCTGGTACCTTGATTGATTCTTTTCTAGCCTTTAAAAATTCTTATATGTTTGAGGATTTTATGGATGTTGTTTTCCCAATTTTAGCAAGGAAACTCTTTATTCAGTGGAGATACGGCACCCTACCACTTAAAGCATTCACAAGTAAATGGTAAGGCCATGATAACAAGTCCTGTCCAGGATGTAGCTGTGATGTAGAGGATGAACTTCATGCGCTTTTCTTTTGTCCCGCTTACAGCAAATCCAGGAAGTACTGGCTGGTACCACTCTGCAGAAACTTAGGTTTTAAAAATTGTTTATATGCTTTTAGAATCCTAAAGACTAACACATCAAGGTTTAACGTTTTTGCACTCTCCAAGTATTTGTTAGCCATGTGGACTTAACAGCGCACATTTATTGACATTCAATGTTAAAGTTTTAAATAACTTGAATCTCATATTTTACTGCAAATACGGTTAATATGTGCATAATGAATTCTATGATGTCTATGCAATGGATTTTGTAATTATCTCCTATTTATAATGTTTTTATCTATGCTCTTTTATGACCTCGATGGTTGAAATAAATACATTTTGAATTGAATTGAATTGAATTGCATGCATTTCGCAATAACATCGCAAAAAATGACAAGTTTGCATTTTGGTTAATTACTCTTATTTGTTTCTATAATTTTGCAAACCTTTTGTGTAATTTTTCAAAAACAGTATGGGTATAAATTAATAGAAGAAACACAGAAGTGATTATAATTTACAAACGTTCCCAGTTGGAGTGCAAAGTGGGGACATTGTTCTCTTTTAGGATAACGCAATCCTTTTGTGTGAAAAATTACTCCTTGGATCAGTGGGTGGTACCCACCTGCACTCAACAACGTTACCTGAAAATACACAGTGCAAAGTCTTTGAATACTTCAAAGGAGTGCGACAATTTCTACTTTCCATTAGTCAAGGAAGACAGAATATCCTATCTATAAGGGTCACTTAAGAACATTATCTGTTTCAAGCAAAAGTATGTGCACTCAAAATGGAATCACTAAAATCAGGCACCATGATAGGATCAACTGTTGCAGGGATAAAATACATCTCTTAACTAAGCTCCAAGAATAGAGATATATACACAGGAATAAGATTTCCAGACGTACCCAAATGCAAAAATGTGTATGAAAGGTTACGTGAATTTTCTTGCTCCAAAGATGAGAGAAAACTTTAATAGGGGACTGTTTATAAATAAAGTATACAGGACTCCATGTTTTGGTTTGTTTGCAAAGGGAAATTAGGCGATTTAGAGCGGTGGTCGAGTAGTTAGGTCTCCGGAATGTCCATTCTATTTCGTAAGTTTCAATTGTCTTCAATTAAGAACCAATATATTTTCTCATTAATTATCCACTTTATGTTGTCTTTGTTGTGGCTGTGTGCTTAGTAGTGTGTGGTTAGCTTGTATTTGTTTATTTGCACTAGATGTTGTTAGTGTTCCATGATAAGTGTTTTTACTTTGCAGTTAGTTATACTATCTATACTAATACTATACTGTATATATCACTTTTTCACTGTTGCACACTGTTCTAAATGTAGTTAGATTGTTCTCTCCATGACCTGGCAGACCCCTCATGTGTCACAGTATGTGGCCTCTCACAGGTGGTAAATCCCAAAGAACATCTTGATTTGTTTTTTTACTTTCAACTGGGGTGTTGCGTGCAGCAATATGTTGTTTACATTTCTGTTCCTCTTGAAAGCAAAAATAAATTTCCCCACCTGATAAGCACCGGTATTCATAATAAGACGTGTCTTGCCGATAATTTTCTTTACTCTATTTAATAGCTAAAACATTAGGTAGTGAAAAACATAAGATGCCTTATGGGTTCTTTGGAGTGAGTTCCAAGGAGATAAACTGCTATCATTCTGGATTCTTTTCCTCGCCCTCTGAATTAATAAGAGGGCCTCACATCACAACTATTTTTTTGTTAAGTTATCTGCTTGTTCCTTGAATACTTAGATGTCTGAATAGATCCTTTTCAACTTCAAGAAGTGCCCCACTGGTAAATTATCTTTGTTATCTTTGATTGCGGCTATTGAAAGTGAGTAGCAAATTTCTATGTGGGTTTTTTGTAGATTTCTGTAGGAAGTTGTGTTGTGTTGTGAGTTGTGTTAGGCACATTGTAGCAAAACAGGGGCCACAGGTTGTGCTGACCTGGTCTTTCTTGGATAAAGTCGGACCCAGTATGATGCACAGATTGGTTGTCACCTGTTTTAGGGCAGCCCATTAAAAACAAGAAATCAAGTAATGTCAGGCTAGACTTGCTGGAGGTACTGGTAAATCCAATACGAGGATTTACAGTATTAGCTTATTTTGTATACACTGTCATTCTGTTCATATCACCAGTTCAGATAATGAAAACAACATTAGTGTACCTCTTCCAAAATTTGATGTTGGGAGAAATATGGGTTGGTATTGTTGCATATATACTGTTTCGCAAAGCTGTGCCTGTAGAGATTTGCCATAGTAGATGCACATGTGCTCCTCTAGACGTTCCTTCTATTTGACAATGTATTGTATCTTCACAACTAAGGACATTCTCTTTCATGAAGACAGTTGCACATTTAATTACAAAGGAGATTGGAGTGTTTAAGTTCCAATCACTTTTGCACAACAGTTCTTTGATGGTCCGTAATGTTGTCTTGTGGTGTACTGGTATAAAAGGCTTGCACATCCAATTTGAGCAGGGAATTTGTGGTAGAGTCACAGGACAAACCCTCAGAATAACATTCCAAATCTTTTTTGTATTAAAGCTATGATGGCAACCAATGGACAAGACACCAAAGGAAAATAAATGCTGATTTATGAATGTGGTTCTATAGTGAACCTTGTGCTAGACACAACATTTGGTTGCTCTCTCCTTGTATTTAATTCACCCTCCTTGTAAGTGGGGATGCAATGAACTGTTCCTGCAGAGACGTTAGTAGCTTGCTGCCCAAACTGACAGCTAAGTTCATTCCTGCCGCATTTTGCCTGGCTGCAGGTATTTGGTGTAAAGGATAACACCCATTGTAACTGAGGTCCATCCCTTGTCATTCCTTCTGCCCTGTCTATCTCGACATTTATAGCGCTAACCGAGTTCACAAGGTAACAATCTATTGTAGTACCCGGTGTCTCATTGACACTATTTGCTCCCTCTGGTAATTTACGTTTCGACATGGTTATCTATAAATCAGCAATACACAATTAGCCCGATCCACTGAGTATACCAGAATCCAGGCCTAATGCTATGTTAAATTAAAGCACAGGGCTCGATAATGTAGTACAGAATCGGGTTACCGAGTGGGTATACTAAACGCCTAAAAAATTAAACATATATAAAAAAAGCTTATTGATCATCTAATTTCCACAAACATAAAAAAATTTAAAACGCTGGAAAAATCCGAAAAGCCAGTTACAAATGTTTTACTGTGCATATGTTTGGCTTCTTACTCACAAGCCCCAAATAGTCTTCGTTTACCGGACCAAAAGGGATGGCCCAGCCCAGCCTCCTCCGCCCCCCGACGGCCACAGACGGCCCGCCCTTTGCCCGGGCTTAGCCCGGCGCCCGCACGCGCACGTCCCGCACTGTGAGAAAGGCCTGTTGGTTATGTATCCCCCAGTATCAAGGAGGAGGGGCTGGAAGTCCACCGGTCGTCCTGCAGCCTCCTGGGGCGTGGAGACCTTGTTGTGGTGGCCTCCGCTGGCTCCTGACAGCAGCGCCGATACGAAGCGTCTTTACTAAGGAACTGTTCCTGCAGAGACATTAGTAGCTTGCTGCCCAAACTGAGAACTAAGTACATTCCTGCAGAATTTTGCCTGGCTGCAGGTATTCGGTGTAAAGGATAACACCAATTGTAACTGAGGTCCATCCCTTGTCATTCCTTGTCCTTGCCCTCATACTCTTCCTAAAAAAGGGCACTCTTTGCATTGGTGGAGGCGAAGATATAGACGTTTGTGTAGGTAACTGCTGAAGCAAAAAAAGTGTGGTGGAGAGTGGACTAATTGAAGACAGTTCTAACTTTCATCACAGCTGCTCTATTCATCTACACCACATGATAAGTTTTGAGGTGTCTTTGCCTTGGTGCTCTCTTAAAGTCTGTGTCAGGTTTTGTTGTTGTGCAATATTCATTCATGATTAAGGCTCCCAGCTTTCAGTTTTTACAGATAATTACAAACAGAAAACAAAGTGTTTCCTTACTGTATTTATCTTATCTAGTCATCTTAAATTTTTATTAGCTGTACTGTGATTTTAAGATTTTGGTTGTTAATTAGCATTGCGTTTGGCTGTATTGATAATTAATGTTCGCCGATTCTGCTTACTGCAATCTTTTTTCCTGTTTAAGATTAGCAGCACATATTTTTTCTACAACCAAGGTCTTTAATTTAATTCGGTCTTTCGTGGTTAAATGCAGACTGAAGCCACTGATAATGAATCAGTCAGGCCCCTTTCCTACCCCCTTGGATGGAACTTTGAGTGACTGAGGAACAAAAAGACTTAGGAACATTTTCAAATTACAATTACAGTGCGGCCCATTAGGTCACACAGTAAAACTCAGAGTCAATAAATACGATTAAATATAGTTGTATTTCTAATTCATAGCCAAAGTAATCTAGATCAGTCTCCGGAACAGAAATGTAAGATTACCAGCAGAAATCTGAATCGCCACAAAACGTTTATCCTCAAGAACAGAAAGCAAATGAGGAATTCTGCAGCCACAGTACAAAGTATAAGAAATACTGTTTGTGGGTAAGATTGAAAGCTTTGGTCCTCTTGCCTATGATGCATGAGGAATTATATTTCTCCTTAACTAAACAATGCTAATGAATGCTAAATGAAACACTAATTAGAGCCAATAAAGTAGAACGTTGTCAGCATAGCAGAACTTCTGTAGAAGTTTTCCAAGGAAAGAGTATCGCTAAGCATAAAGCCACACAACAAGAGTTGCACATCGAGGTCTTGACCTCTCCTAGCTTTAAAGGAAACTGAACAAAGCTAAAGTGTGTTGCCTTGTTATACCAAGAGCAAGAAGCATCTAGGATCTCATCTCAAAAGGCCACATTAGTGTCCACCTTCAAATGATTATTTTTGGCAGCCACACTCTTAATTCTCTTCTTTGATCCACATATTCAGAACAACCTTGGATTCCACCCATCTCCCCATCCTGCACAGACAATAGTCTTCCCTTTGCACGTTAGACTTATTGTCCTCATCAAAAGAACTACCTTCGAGCTTCCCTATCTTGTTCACACAGTTTGCCTTTCTCTATTCATTAGATCATGCCATTGCACTTACAGAGGAAAGAAAAACATTGCTCCAAAAAAAAACATTCAACTTGAAGGTTAAATGTTGCAAAATTTAAACGCTTATGGGTTTTGGTCAATTTTAGTATATTAAGCGTTTCAATACACGCCGTAACTACGTAATTACAGATATATAGACATTCACATTATAATTACAAAGTATAATTCTTATAGATACATTTCAAATTACATAAGGAATGCAAAATATTATTTAAATGAGTAAGTGAATACATGAAGATTAACAAAGTTATCAAACCACACGTACAGATGTATATGAAAACTGCAATTCATTATTACTGCAAGGAAAACGTTTATAAACACACATATACAATTGTCAAGGTTGCACAGTTAAAGCACTTTCTAACTTGCTTCAAGTGCATTTAAGGTCATTATTCATATTAAGTCACATGAATACATGAGGCCATAAGTAAACATAGATATGACCTAATCAATCATAAAAGGGTGGAGGCAAAATTACGCTGCTCCAGTCCCTCCAGTTGCTCTTCTGATGGTGAATCAAACCATCATCGATAACATTCTGATCTTATCAGATGAACCACCTATAACCTTTTCTTCTTAAGCATGTTTCGTCTTGAATCCTCCAGACGCTTTGTCGTCATTACTGCTCTAACTGTCCTCTAGCTCTACATTTGAATTGGAATATTAGACCTATTATACATAGGGCAAATAACAAAAGAGTCTTCAAAATAGCTCTCAGCATTTCACTTCCCAGTTATCCAAACAACTTGCCTACAGCAAACAATCCATTCCTGTGACGTCCCACACCCCGGTTGCTACCAACTCTTTCAAATCTTTTGTCAACCCAGATATATTCTGAATATACTTCTCCAAATCCTGATTTTCATAAGGAATGACAGTACAGCATTGCTGAACTTTGAGCTTTCTACAGATTCCACACTCTGGTCTAATGCAAGTCAGCTTTGTAAAACCATACACCTTATCTCAATTATCTCATTATTTACAAGCAATAAAGAATTTGCAGTACTAGTAACTAACGTATCCACTCTATTTATAGACAGCTTTCTAATCTTCTCATCATTCACAATCACACCTACAGTATTATAGAAAACTAACTGGACCTACTTGACCCAACAACTACAGACTGTTTCCAAACGGGCCTTTCCTGGGCAAACAAATAGAAAGAGCTGCACTCGTTCAGATATCACTGTGATAGAGCGCGCAGGTCACCCAACTATAATTTTTACCATTTGCACATTTAGGCCCATAAATTCAATACACCATATTTATTAAGCGGGTAACCTTACACTCTACTATCAGTAACCCAGTTCATTCCTATTTATGTCCAATGTACCAGACTTACCAATCCACGATACGGGTACCTATGATCACAATGGATCAGGGAGCTAGCTGTAAAAGATAAGCAGTCACAAAATATACTAACATTTATTATATTTGCACTCATATAATAACCACAGACTCAGGAAGTTTTAAAACATTTATCTAGATTTCATCAGATTCAGAAAGCACAAGGTTCACAGCAAGTAAACTGTCAATAACTAAGATTATAAAGAGCACATATCCATATAGGAAGTAAATAAGACCAACCATTTATAAGTCTAAAGGGAAAGTAAGAACAGGGAACATGCTAACAAGGATTGTCAGACCTTAGTCTCAGTATGATTTCTAAAGGACGGGAGAAAAGGAACATACTATGAAATCACAGTTGAGTATTCCACAGAATTAAAGGAATTTGAATTACTATGTGGCTATAGGGAAGGTAAAAATGGAACACGCTATATACTTCAGATGTACCCACATTAAATCAACTAAAGGAATGGGTAAAGAAAAGGAACATCTATATTTCATGAACTGTATGTAAGAATGTACTAATAGGATGGGTAAAAATGGAACATGCTAATATAATGACTATAATGTAGGACTTTATCATTTGTCAGTAAAAAGGAGGGTAAGAGAAGGAATCAATGTGCAAGTACGATTTTTTTAAAAGCAAAGAAATAGAGAATGCGAAATGGGTTCCCTCAGATTTATATTTACCTAGATCGGTGTGGAGACCAACCCTGGCCACGGGTCAGTTAAGGACAGGAGAACCCCAAGAAAGGACAGTCGCCAGTAGGCCAGCAGGTGCAGAATTGACACCCAGGACAGGAAAACCAGATTTGGATCAGGACAGGACCACCAAGGTAAGACAAGCACCCGCAGTTCAGTTGCAACGCCTGCGCTACACCCTCTCTGCAGTTATCAGTCAAAACCCCGATTGGGTTCTCGAATTCCCCAGCAAAGTGCTCCGCCAGCACTTAAGATTTCAAAAACCCCGATTGGGTCTCTGGAAATTTCGGACAGAATGCTCCGCAGCACCTCTCTTTCTGGATCAGCTATTGAGTGCGTTGGGTCAGTGACAGGTCAGTTATTCGGGCAAGTCGGACAATTTCTCTAGCTAAACCTAGGCTAGTTATACTGTTTTCGGATCAGTGTACCACCCCCCAAATGTTGCAAGTGTAAGAATCCCCAATTTCGATTGGTCCACAGGAGGGACAGGTCAACACACCAACCAGGATTTGACTTTCTCAAGCCCCAATTTACATCTTTTTGGACCGCCTATTGAATTTGGGGTTCCCATGACATGTGCTTTACACACAACAATGAAGAATACAATTTTCATATACAATTGTTACAAATGCAGTACAGTTCAGCTTCGTCTTGCTGGGTCACAGGTCGGTTCCCAAGAGCATCTTGGCTGTGGCAGCCAGCTGGCTGGGTTCCACTGGTACAAGGTTTTCTTCCCTCTGCCAGGGTGACATGCACAGTAGGGACTTCTAAGATGGAGTAGCAAGCACCTCCCAGGCCCAAAAGATTTGATACATGAAAAGTAAATGAAAACAAATTAGAACACAGAAATGAATGATTACACTGTATACCAGGAATCCCTATGTGACTCCCATTACTTTATAATAACTATAGCCTTAGGATTAGTGCAAAGACAAACAGCATGGCAAAAGCTGCAGTGCAAGCTTCAGCATGTGAGAACATAAAGCAGCCATCTTATTGCTAATGCGCAAGTGCGAAAAGTTCCCACCAGAACTGCGAGTACGTCACATCACATGGGTATGACCGACGCATGCGCAGAAGAAATTCCCGCTAAGCAGCGGCCATTTTAGAGGCAAACGTATTACGGTTAGTAAACACATAAGCAAGCGTCACTGGGACACCCCGTGTAATGTAAAATGTGCAGTATTAGTAACACAAATAGGTTGATTATATTTTATTAACATTATTTGAGGTTCTTGATACAAGCAAGTCGCTCTACGTGCGAATCCTTGCTCCATCAACTGTCTCAATTCATTGAAAGTAACTCCATATTTTCTGACTTCCTAACAGGATTCCATCCACGAAGAGTCACAGAACCTGCCCTCATTGCCATCTGGGATGGCCTTAAGTATGCAGTAGACTGGAACGGGGTTGCTGCACTAATTCTCTTGGACCTCTCAGCCGCTTTTGATACAGTTGACCACTAACCCTGTAATACAAAGAGTCTGCAAAGCAGGCATAGAAGGGACTGCTCTAGACTTGATCACATCTTACCGTCAAAACAGAACAAATGTTGTCCATTCTCCCCCTTTCTTATCCAAACTGTACTTCACAAAAGCAGGGGTCCCTCCAGGCTCTATCATCTCACCTATGTGTTTCAAGATCTACATGAAATAATTACCGGCAATGATCAATGAATTTCACCTCACATACTATAACTATGCAGATGACACACAAATACTCCTTAAAATGGAAAACCCCAAAGACATTGGGAAGTCACACATTTGCAGGTGCCTCAGAGCCATTGATTAGTGGATGGCATGGAGCCATTTCAAATTGAATGCTCCCAAACAGAAATACTCACATGTCGCGATTGGAAAATTTATGACCCAGTCACGGCCTGGAAAATATGACCCACTCGATGCCTGGCCTGACAATTTAGGAACACCTTCTATGGTATCTAAGGAAGTAAGAAACCTTGCAATTACCATGGACTCCAAGCTATCAATGAATGCCCATGTAGGCAGAATAGCAAGATCAAGTATCCTTACTCCTCAAATTCCCACCATACAAGATTACAAACCAGAGGTGGCACTATGGAACTCATTACTAGCACACATAAGATCCACGGATAACTATCTTATCTTTAGAATACTACTCAAGAGTTGGCTCTTCCCTATATAACCACCATACTCAAACATACATTTACAGCATACCCCTGTGTATATAAGCATGTACATTGATTATATATATGTATCTAGATATGTGTATTCCTTTGTATAAATGTATATAGTAACTATGTTTATAAAAATAAGCTATTGTTTAGGTGTTCTTAACAAATGTACATATTACTTATGGTTATAATATTCTATGCTTAACATGTATATATGTCACTGCATAGTTTTCATATAAGTTACTTGAATAAGACGTTTATGGTTCTCCGTGTATTTATCTGTCACAATATGTACATTTTATCATAATTATTTTCTATAATTGCTTCATTATAAAATTATTGAAAGAAAAGTATAGCAAAATAAAAGAAACAAATAAATTAGCTATAAGCATAGCAAGTTTTGAAAGTCTGACTTTAATAAATATAACTTAAATCTTGATATATTATCTCCCTTATACACGTACACCTTCCATGTACTTATGCATCTATATATTTATTACTTTACTCCTACTGTAACAAAAAAATGTTCAATATATACTCTACCTCTAATCTATGAATCATCGCAACCCCCATTCTACTACTATGACCTTCAAAATAACTCTTTCTAGAGCCTTCCCTCCTATATCCTCTCCTTTCTCATTCCAAACCTCCTCCTACTGCTATGATCTCCAAATAAACACTTTCTAGACTTTTCCTCTTCTAACCGTCAATTATCTTTTCAATCCAACTAACAGACTCACATGTCCACCGCTCAAATTAATTCATATTTCACCACAAATCCGTTTTTGGGTTCTGGAGTAGCATGCTAGTCACTGAAAAGCACTTTGACGCCTCGCCAGGAGTAGTAGGCAGTATATTAATATAATTACAATTACAGACGGGATTATGCCACCAAAAATATCTCCTACCACTTCTGCTGCACTAACATCCCATTTTGTTCTCTGTTTCTTTTCCCACACAAGATCAAAATAATGTTCCACATGATAGATATTCGGGAAAACGATACCAAAATAGCATGTACCATTCCCCCCATGAGGCAATTGCGAATAAGTTGTTTGGCCACAGATGAAACACACTCCAGGAATCACAAGATCCTCTCCTTCTAATTAAAGATCATTCTTTCCTCTTGCCTCAAAAACATGTTCACAATCACTCTGTCCCAGAAATAACAAATCTGTAGAACTCTGATCAACGTTTATACAAAGCTTTCCTTTATGTTGTCAATCTAAGGTTAAAGAGGGCCTATTTTCCTTCAACTGATGTTTTATTTCTTCACTAATCCACCTGGGACGTCTCAAGGGCTGTATCCGTTCCAGATTTAGACTTCAGTGCTCTCCTTCTTACTATATTAAACACCAACACCAAGTTCAAATGAGAGGCACCAAGATTAGGAACAAATTCTTTGTGAATATTCTTTCTTCCCTGCAAAGTCTAATTAATGTTTCTAATGAAAAAAGGTTCAAGTTCACTAACAATCAGTTCCACAATAAAGTGTTTCAGTTCATCAACTAACAAAGCAAACTCATGTGCTTTTAGGAAACAAAACTCTGCCTCATACAGAATAATATGTCTCAAGGCACTTAATTTCACTCTCAAAGAAAATTCAAACATAGGATCAAACTTAAGATCAAGTTCCCAAAGTTTCAGTTGAATTTTCACAATGATTTCAGAACTCCCAGGACTCATTCTCTCTGTCATTTGCAAGGAAATAAGTCCATTCAGGGGATGATTACCTCCAACAGGACACTCCTGCTCGCTTTGACCTTCTAAGTGTGTTCCCCTCTTCTTGTCCTTCACTCACATCAGAATTCTCTGTATGGATGACAGTGAGATTCCCATCTCTCTGCTGGATCAGTCTCCCCCTCATCTGCAATCTCTCCCAACATTCACTTGCAGGCTCTTGTGATACTACAGCACTAGGCACTTTGTCAGAGTCCGAATCTGGCTCAGTCACAACCACAGAACTACCCTCTTCTTCAGCTGCGCCTACCAACTCTCCAGGACCCCACTCAGGCCGAACAAGTGCTGTTTTAAGTTCTTGTTGGTCCCCAACAGCTTGACTAACCTGCTCCTGTGGTCTCTTGACCACCACTGGTGCTTCTGGGAGAGGTGCTGTTATATCATCAAGTGACACAGAACTTGGCAAGTATAGGCAGCATGCATCCAGTTAGAGAGATCTCAGCACTTCACAGCAGATGTGGTGACTAGGATAGCCTGGTATGTCCCACGGGAGACATCATTTATAATTTGCATGCGATACATCGTATGCCATTACAACACAGTTGTTACAAGGACTGCGTTGTTAAATCGCATTTGATTACATTGCAAGTCGTTACAATAACTTGCTGTAGGGGGCAGAAGATGTTAGATTTACAATCCAACACCTTCCCAGCTGTTGCACAAACTGGAGTAGGAATAGTAAATTATACTATTCCTAAGTCCAACGCGCCCCCTACAGAAAGTCATTGTAATGACTTGCGATATAATAGTATGGGATGTAACAATGCAGTCGTAACGAACACGTTCTAATGGCATGCGATGTATCGCATGTGAACTAACGTCATATATTCACGTCCCAAGCCAACGGGCCTCCTGACAACTCTTCCTTTTTTAAAAATATTTATTGCAATGTAAACAGACTACACAGCTGTGTGCCTACAACCCTAAGGCCGGCAGCGTGCGCAATGTTTCACTATATGCATATCACACAGCCATCAGGCCGACATCCCTGGGGCTAGGCAGCGTTTGATAATTGAGATGAACGTTGATATTCCACTGTACATCGTAATGCTGTGAGTGTACTTCCACATTGTACTAGAACTTGTATTAACCCATTAAACCCCATGAATCCCCCTTACCTCCCTCCCTCCCGTTATATCCTGTCATGCCAGTACCATCCTTAAAAGCATCTCTGATCAACATTTGTGCAATTACCATACATCTGCCCAGTCTCTTTACCAAATTTTTGCCATGTCCCGTTATTTGATATCCCATCGCAGTCAACTCTACATCAATCCTCTGGTTGTAGCGACCCCTTCCTCCTTCCCAAATGTTATATTCACAGTTTAGTAATCGTTTTCGAGGTCCGCACCTCCTGAACACAGCCAGCTCACAAATGGCCCCCAGGTATCCACTGGTCTATACCAGTTAGGCATCAGTTCCCAATAATTTGTCAATTGGTCCCTGCAATATGTTGCTGCATTTAACCATCCAGCTACTGTAGGAGGACACCACTTCGTCCAATGCATAACGACCTGACGTTTTGCCAACAACAGCAGCATGGCTGCTAGTTTACGCGAACCCTTCGGGATCTCATGCACAAATCCCAGCAGCGGTACCAGTGGAGTTATGTGTATGGGATTTTCGACTATTTCTTCAATGTGTCTACCGATTTCAATCCAGTATTGTGCTATGGGTCTACAATACCAGGCCAAATGTATAAATGTTGCGTCTGGTGCCCCGCACCTCTAATTCCTTGTATCTTGTTGTAGGCCCATGCGATATAATTGGAGTGGTGTACGATATATTCTATGTAAAAAATTTAAATGTATCAGCCGCAGCCTATAGTTTGGTGATAGATGTCCTAGCTGTGAGCAGAAGAGCCATTGCTTGTCAGTTATCGTGGTGTCGGTTTCGCCCTCCCATTGTGCTTTTGGAGAGCTAGTGATGATAGGCAAGACAACTTGCATCGCTCTATAGATACGTGTTATCAGTTTACGGGGAGACGGATTTGACAAAATATCTTCCAAAGCCGCCAAAGTGGGGGGGTCCTTTTGGGAAATCTACATACCCAGCCATGCTTGCCGTTCTCAGTTGATAATATAACAACAAAGCTGATGCCGAAGGTGCCTGTTTCTTGCACATTTGTTGGGGGGGAAAGAAACATGTTATTTGAGTAAAAGATCGCTGCCTTTTGTGAGATCGTGTGCCTGCGCCCTCTGTGTAGTGGCCTTGTCTGTCAAAGGTGCCAGTAGAGGATTGCTCCCCAACGGCATAGACGGAGCATATAATGCACTGTGTCCCGGCCTCTTTGCTATACTCCTCAACGCCCAACGTGTTGTTTCCACCGTGTCAATTTCTATATTGGGCCGTTTGTAGGGGTGGTATAGCGATGTGTTTGGTGGAGTAGGTGCAACTCTGTCTATTTCTATCGCTACGTGTGGTTGATAAGGTGTGGGGTGGTGCCAGAAGTGGAGATATTGTGCCTGTGCACTGAATGCATAGAGTTCAAAGTCCGGCACTCCTAGTCCACCCTGATCGAAAGGTAGCGTTAACAAGTGCCAAGAGATCCGGGGTTGCCTACCCGCCCGCACCAGCTCAAAGATACTTGAGCAGAGACGTCTAAAAAAGTGAGTGTTCAGTGGCATTGGTATGTTCACGAACAAGTAGAGGAGTTTGGGGAGTATCACCATTTTTGTGATGGCTATTCTGCCCGTAAGGGACAGTGGAAGTTTTTTCCATCCTTGGATCTTGCTGTCAATCCAGTCCATGACTTTCCCATAATTGGCTAGCCATATTTCCTGCACGTTTCTGCTTAAGCAGATACCCAGGTAGGGTATTTCGCCCGACGCCCACTTGATAGGGAATTCGGTTTCACATTGGTTAGTGCCGTCAGTGAGCGGTAACATTGTAGATTTGAGCCAGTTAATTTGTATCCCAGATAAACCACCAAATCTAACCATTTCCCTTATTATTACGTCAAAGTTGTCTCTAGGGTTCACTAGATATACCGTCATGTCGTCTGCATACATTGATATCAGTAATCCCCTGGAAGTAAATTCTATGCTTAGGTGTGTGTGATGTTGACGGGGTTCAGTTGCGATAGCAAACAGTAGTGGCAACAGCGGACACCCCTGCCTTGTCCATCTCGTAATGTCTAACAGTTCTGACAAATTCCCGTTAACCTTCACTCGTGCTGTCAGCGCATTGTATATCAACGTTATCTGTTTAATGAACATTCGGCTCAGTCCTAATTTGGGTAGGAGGGTGAAAAGGTACTTCCACTCCAAAGAATCAAATGCCTTCGTGGCGTCCAACAGGGCGGCTGCTGCTTGAACATCAGGGGCCAGGTAATGTAACAGTCCAAATATTGTTCTTAGGTTGTGGGCAGTTGACCGACCCGGAATGAACCCGGATTGGTCAGGCAGTGCGATTTGCGGTTGCATCGGTTGTAGTCTGTTCGCAATCAAGTTTTGCGTAGATCTTAGCATCTAGATTGATTAACGATAGTAGACAGCACGAATCTGGCATAGAGGGGTCCTTATCAGGTTTTAATAGTGTAATAATAGTGGCTTCTCTAAGAGTGGGGGGCAGGATTTCCGTTTCCATTGCCTCTAAATACACCTTCAGTAAATAAGGAGCTAAGATATCAACATATTCCTTGTAAAAGGCTGCTGTTAGACCATCTGCACCTGGGGATTTGTCTGCCGGTATTCCACCGATCACCTGTTTCACATCTGCCACCATGATCGGCACGTCCATGTATTCTCGGGCCCCCCTATTGTACCATGCTAGGGCTATCGTATCTAAGTATTCATCTATAACTGACAGTGCTGGTTTTGAATGGGACGTGTATAGTTGTTGATAAAATTGGGTCATTGTTTGAAATACATCACTCGGTGTTCTGACTGTTTCACCAGTCTCTGTGCGAAGTTCAGTTATGTCATTTGCCCCCCTCAGTGTTCTAAGCAGTGCAGCCAATGTTTTCCCAGCTCTACCCCCCTCCCCTTTTCTCGTAATTCTTACCGGAATACTTGATCCTGTAGTGCACCAGTCGGAAACCGCCAACTGAATGGCTGGCGAAATTGCAGTGGAATCTGTAACGTTAGCAGGGTGGGGGTAAGTAGTGGGTGGCATCTGTCACCCACACCTGCATATCCCTAGACACTACCCAATAATCCAGCCTCAACCATGCATTTCGGTGATGTGTCATGCAGGAACCTTCCCTGACTGTCGGTTTTTGTAACCTCCAGGGGTCCACCAGTCCAAGATCTTCTATAATCCCTATCAGCATTTTGGCGGCTCTTGGATTGTGTTCGCGGGGTGCTCCCTGCCTATCTAGTGAGGGCGACAGCACAACATTAAAATCACCTCCCCACAGGACCACCACATCATACAATGCCTGGACTTTCTGCTGTATAGTTTGAAAAAATGTGGGATTATCTGTGTTCAGAATGTAAGTGTTTACGGGGGTATTGTAGAGTGTGCCTTTTAATAATATGTACCTCCCTTCCCTATCTATTAGTGTGTGGTGTGTTTTCCATTGTAGCCCCCTGCGAATCAGGATTGCTACTCCCCTGGAGTAATTTGAGAACCCTGCTTCCACCACCTCCCCCCATCTAGAATGTTTGAGTGTATTAGTCGCTGCAGTTGTCATATGAGTTCTCCTGCAATAAGCAGATATCTATCGAGTGTCGCAGGAGATAAGAGTGGACTAGCCTGGTCTTTCTACGATCATTCAAGCCTCTCACATTCCAGGAAAGGTATTTAAGTGTTGTCATGAGAATTGCTCAGGTCGTATGTATGCAAGGACGGCGGTCGTCAACCACTAGGTAAATACCATGACTGAGATGTGCGCTAAGGAGACAATATCCTACGAATCAAAGCTTTGTGCTGAGTCGCCCCCAGTGAGTGAACAGTTGTGTTGGAAGCAGTTCTGTGACTTGCGTAATTGCACATGACATGACGATATTAATAATAAAACTTCCCTTCTTCCCCCCTCCCACACCAACCCCCCAATCAGGTTGTGTTTTACCCTCCCAAACCCTCCATAACAGCAAACAAATGGTGCACAGTAGTGAACCCATGGGAATCATCCCGGTGGGGTACGTGAGTCTGCCAGCAAAACTTCCCTGTACTTGTGACAGGGTGGCCGGGAGCTGAACACACAGCCCTGATCCAACCAGCTATTATCTTTCTTACAACCTTAGTCAATCTTACAAGCTGGCCACTTGGCAATGTTACAATCCTCTACCATAAACAGTAGGCCTACCATGCAAACTCCCATTTGAGAACAGCAAGCCATAGCAACACGATAGTTAGCATGTGGTACTTATCTGTGTCTCCATCATGTGGGCGTCCTTTCATCAGTTATTGTCACTGAGAGTGCGTTTAGTCTGCGAGTTGCTAGTCGCTACATTTTGTTTGTTGTCCTTATCCAGTTGTTTAGCGTACGATAGCGCTGCCTTAGCGTCTGTAAAAAACGTAGCTTTTCCTGTTCCTTGCACTCTCAATTTAGCTGGATATATCAAGGAATAATTGGTGCCCAGTTGTTGAAAGATTTTTTTTGCAGGAATGAATTCCCTCCGGGCCGCCTGGACCTGGAGCGTGAAGTCTGGGTATAGCGCAATGTTACTTTAAAAAAAATCTTTTAGTCCTCATCACGCAAAGTTTCAAGAAATAGAGTGTTGCAGCAAAAGTAACCACTTAAAGAGAGCTTTTCTTGTTGGTCTGTACCTTCCATGGCCCTTCCCCGGCACTTGGATCATTCCATATCCTACGTGGGGGTATCCTAACGGCTTTTTAAGCATCTCTTCCGCGGCTTGCCTACTCATTTCATAGGTGGAAACTCTGTAACCAACACCCAAAACTATTACTGCGCCTAATCATTGGACTTTAAAAGGTCGCCGAATCATGATTTGTTACCATTTCTCTGCCCAGTACTGTTCCCAGTTATTCCAAAATTCCAATATTTTGCTATGTGGCTCAGCTCTATCAATTAGATTTATTCTAATGACTGAATTCAACCATTTTTCTACTGTAGCGGGGAGGGAATTAACCCACTTTATACAGATCTCACGTCTGGCAGCTAAAACCACCAGAAATAATAGGTTCCTTTGTCTTTTGTTAAGACTAGGTCCCCCACTATCGTCTAATTTCACCCCAAATAATATCAATTGGGCGCTTACCTGTATTTCTTGATGGAGGACATCAGAAAGGATCTTACCTACACTCTCCCAATAGGTCTGGAGGTGTGGGCACTGCCAAAACATGCGGATGTCATCAACTCTCTCATCACCGCATTTAGATCAACTCCTTACTCTCCCTTTGTTTTTCGACAACATCTTGGGTGTCCAGTATGCTCTGTGCAGAGTAAATAAAAAGTTGTTTTTCAAAGTTGCGGATTTGATAACATCCCCACATGCAGCTGCAGATACTTGCCATAATGTTGATACATCCTACGACGGCAGCGCCTTCCCCCATATCTCGTTAGGTAAAGTAAATTCCTCTCGTCCTTCATCGATAAGCGCCCAGTACCAATAGGCTACTTCTTTCTTCTCAAATGTCCCTGGGAGCTTCGCCTCTAATTCTGAATTTCCCGTCCCATCTTTTCCTAGGGATATAGCCCAGCTTATTAACTGATAGTATATAAATTTAGACAAACTCACCTACAGTCTCCCAATAGGTCTGGAGGTGCGGGCACTGCCAAAACATGCGGATGTCATCAACTCTCTCATCACCGCATTTAGATCAACTCCTTACTCTCCCTTTGTTTTTCGACAACATCTTGGGTGTCCAGTATGCTCTGTGCAGAGTAATTAAAAAGTTGTTTTTCAAAGTTGCGGATTTGATAACATCCCCACATGCAGCTGCAGATACTTGCCATAATGTTGATACATCCTACGATGGCAGCGCCTTCCCCCATATCTCGTTAGGTAAAGTAAATTCCTCTCGTCCTTCATCGATAAGCGCCCAGTACCAATAGGCTACTTCTTTCTTCTCAAATGTCCCTGGGAGCTTCGCCTCTAATTCTGAATTTCCCATCCCATCTTTTCCTAGGGATCTAGCCCAGCTTATTAACTGATAGTATATAAATTTAGACAAACTCACCTACACTCTCCCAATAGGTCTGGAGGTGCGGGCACTGCCAAAACATGCGGATGTCATCAACTCTCTCATCACCGCATTTAGATCAACTCCTTACTCTCCCTTTGTTTTTCGACAACATCTTGGGTGTCCAGTATGCTCTGTGCAGAGTAAATAAAAAGTTGTTTTTCAAAGTTGCGGATTGGATAACATCCCCACATGCAGCTGCAGATACTTGCCATAATGTTGATACATCCTACGACGGCAGCGCCTTCCCCCATATCTCGTTAGGTAAAGTAAATTCCTCTCGTCCTTCATCGATAAGCGCCCAGTACAAATAGGCTACTTCTTTCTTCTCAAATGTCCCTGGGAGCTTCGCCTCTAATTCTGAATTTCCCGTCCCATCTTTTCCTAGGGATCTAGCCCAGCTTATTAACTGATAGTATATAAATTTAGACAAACCCCCGTTTGATAGATCTACAAGTCTATCCCAGTCGACAAGATTAGGTCTAATTAATATTTGTCCCCATTCCACTATTCCGTTTTCTCTCAGTGGGACGGATAGTGCATCCTTTAAACATTCAGGCATACCAGGCGAATCCCAAATGGGGGCGTGGTGTCAATAGTAGGGAATCTTCCACAGACGTCTTATCTGAACCCACTCATAAGATTCTAATTTAATCTTCTTGAAGAATTTCCTATGGTCGAATTTATATAGAAAATGATCTCCTTCTGAACCTGTCATTGCTTGCATAAAAAATGGAAAAGTTAAATTTTTTAAAAAGTACTCTAATGTTCTTAAAGTGGAACGCCCTGGAGTATTGGAATATGTCTGGGCTGGATATCCCTCCATGTTCCTGTTTCCTTCTTAGCTTCTTCCATGAGATTCTATTTCTAGTTCCCTTGGAGGTCCAAATAAAGATGTTGATTTTACATTTCATTTTAGCACTCAAATCTTTTTAAAACTCTAATGGTATCGAGTTAAACAAGTATGTGAATTTGGGCTAGATCATCATCTTGACCAGGTTAGAGCGACCTATAAATGATAAAGGGAGACATCTCCAAGCATTGAGCAGTTTTTGGCCTCAGATTGGATTTTATTAAAGTTTATTTGAGCAATCTTCTTAATCTCCCACACAATTAGGATCCCTAAGTATCGTATTTGGAGTTTCTCCAAGAGATCATTACTCTGTGTGTTCCAGCATATTATCTCAGTCTTTTGTTGATTGATTTGGTGACCTGATAGATTTCCAAACTGCTGTAGTGTTGCTATTATTTCAGGGAGTGAACCTATTAAGTTATTCGTATATATCATTAAATCGTCCGCATAGAGCGTGACTTTTTTTTCCAATTCCTACAGCTGAAAGGAAGTATAGATGGATTAGATCTTAAAGCACAGGACAGGGGCTCAATGTAAAGGTTAAACAATATAGGAGATAACGGGCTCCCCTGTCTAGTACCTCTTTCTATGTGTATTCTTTCCGTCAGGGACCCGTTAACACAAATGAAGTTGGGGAGCTTTATATAGCTCTTACTGCTCTTGTGAAATTGTTGCCTAAATTATAAGCCTCCAATGTATTATGTAAGAAACTCCAATTAACCCTATCAAAAGCCTTGGCGGCATCAAAAGTAACAACCGATAGGGGGAGATTTTCCTCATTCGCTAAATCTATAGTTCCTACTAATTCATGCGTGAGTTCCTGAATCTGTTTACCCTTTATGAATCCTTTCTGGTCTGTGTGAATTAGTTGTCGTGCCCACTTTCCCAATCTCTTTGCTAACAACTGCGTAAAGATCTTGAAGTCTCAGTTTAACATAGAGATAGGCCAGTAGGATTCACAGTGTTTAGGATCTTTCCCTGCTTTTAATATGATACAGATAGTAGCCTTGCTCCATGATTTAGGAGGTACTTGTCCTCTTATAAAAATATCATTAAACAATTTTGTGAGTTCTGGTGCCAGTACTCCTCTCAGTACCCTATAAATCTCAGCGGGCCCAGCAGCCTTAGCGCTTTTAGAACTATCTCGTTGACTTTAAATTCAGTAAATTCTGCATTTAATTCTTCTCTTTGTTCTTCTAACAGAGTTTCTTTAACCTATTGGCTGAGATATTCTTGGGTTAAGGCCTCGCTGTTCTTCGTATCATCTTTATACAGCTCTGAGAAGAAATCAAAGAAGGCTTTCTTAATATCTGCTTCTTCAATAAGCGGCCGACTATTATTCACCTCTTGGATGCTTGGCATCTTATTCCTATTTAGGTCAATCTTTGTTTTCCAAGCTAAAAGCTTGCCACACCTCTCCCCATATTGATAATGAGCCAGTTTACTGTCCTCCTTTTTCTTCTTCATTTGAGTATATAATATGTTTAATAGATTATTTTTTGCCTTAATTAGTTCCCTTCTAGATGTTTCCACCTTTTCAGCTGATGTTTCCTCACTGACATTCCTTTCCAATCTGTGGATTTCACCCTCTAAATTCTCTATTTCCTTCTTATTTAGTTTTTCTATAGGCCGTTTAGCTGATCATCTTACACCCTAAGTACCACATTATAGGCCTCCCATCTAACCTAACTGGAGGTCTGTTCCAAATTTAAGTGGAAATATGATGTAGTTTCCTCCCTAAGAACCTCTGATATGTTATCGTCTAGAAGTAATACCTTATCTAGAGCCCACCTTGACTGGAACTGGTGGTCATGAAACTCAATCTCCAATAATGTTTTTGGGAAAAGAGAACGGTGGTATAGTTGATAGGTCTGTAGGCGCTAATGGGATATCCACTGATGATTATTTATGTAACCGGCACTATTTATTGACGGTGCTAAAGGGTAGAGGAGAACCACCTGCCTCCCTAAACCTCTGATTGGAAAACCAACAGAACAGAACACAATTCAGGTACCCTAGCACACGAAATAATTCAATACAATCTTATTCAGACAGAAGTAAAACACAAAACAATTGATGGATCTTATTCTTTCTTTTCTTCTTGTTTAATCAGACATCCCGAAGTTCGGGTTCCATGTTTTTCAAGCCAAGCCAACACGTGTTTCGTCGCTTCTTGTACACATAAGAACATGCGACTTGTTCATGGCTAGGTTAAAACATATGTGATACATTGTCAGGATTTCAACTAATTCATAGGAATTTAATGCACAAAATTGTGAGTCATTGCTGAGAAATGTGCGCCCCAGCAGCAAAACACCCAGTGTCGTCCTTAGTTTGTCCCAAAAAAGTAAACTTTGCATTGCCTTCAGGACATATTAGAAATACATGCAGTGCAACATTACAGGCTGTCATAGTTACAAACATCAGCATCCAAGATGTGATCTTGAGAAGTTTGTCTGTTATGTGTCCAAGCATAAGCAGTATATGTGATTATTCCTATACTGAAGAGCACCAGTGAGTCACACATTGGTGGAATACTAAATCCAAGAGTGTAAAACCGAACCTTAAACTCCCTAAATCATTTAAATCACCAGAGGTTATGTGACAGAGCTTTGTGTCACTCAAAATGCAGCAAAGGCCAAAAACAGACACTGACCTGTATGTGTGGTCATTAGTATATTTCTGTAAAATTCCAAGGAAAACAAAATTATATTGGTCTTAATTCAACAAACCATAGGTAGGCAATTTATTGCTCATATGTTGAAGATCAATACTCAAACTGTTAAAAGCAGCACAATTACCTTTCATGCGGTGATAATTCCAAGCCACATGGTCCCGTGGCGTGAGTCAAGGAAATCCCCGAAGGGTGCGGCAACAATATTCAAAGGCCAAAAGCCAGGAGTCCAAAATCTAAATGCAAAATCGAATGCCCAGTTATATTGACAAAGTTACATGAAAATCCCACTAAATCTATTTACAGCGTAATTTAAAGCGTAAACTCGAAACCATCCAAAATGGTGGTTGTAAGGGCAATGGAGTACCCCACACATACGTGTGCATACAAGACTTATGAGCTGCTTAGTGACGGTTCTCTTAAACTCCTTGCTGCTCCGTGAATAAACAAACAGGCAAGACGGACGTAATGTCAGTCTTGTATACCAACCCTAATTAAAAGGAAATGTTCCTAGATCAAAAGGCATTCACAGATTAAATGTACTGCCTAGAAGTCACAAGCGCCATAAAACCGGTTAAATGTACTGCCTAGAGGGGCATGCGCCGTTAATAACATAATATTTCAGTAAAAAAACTCACCCTGGTCTTATATGCGTCGAGAAAAGGTGTCCCCTAATCATTAGGCCTCGCAGTGACCAACGGTTAAATAGAATCGGTAAGCCCGTGAAGCTCATTCTCCTTACCTTTAAATAATTCGACAGACGCCTAATTTGCGTACTCTGCCATTCACGCTGGGTGCTCGAGTGCAAGTATCCGAGAGACGCCATGGTAGCAAATATGCAGTCCAGTGCCCCCGAGGTGCTCATTTCCCCAAGAAATATTGCATCTCGTGGTCAATATTCATCCCCAGTTCAGTCACTCGTAATTTGAGTATCCAAGTTGCTTCAGTTTTATGTAATTGTAATTCCCTGTTGCCCCCCCTTTGGGGGTTTGATGATATGGTAAATTCTGCGATTTATAATTGGATTAGTAAAATTAGTAAAGGAGCATGATTGATTTTAGGGTTTATCTTCCCTTTGGTGATTTTCATCAGACCAAGAAAATCGCATTGTGGCGTAATTATAGGATTTTGTTCTTTAAATTGTGAGGTAGAATTTGACATTAATGAGTTTATCATTATTACTTTACTTTGGATGCCCTTTCCGATGTCTAAAATGAATCAAACACCACTTATTTTGGTGTTTTATGCCCTATTTCATACGTATTATACTTTTCCAAGATGGCGCCCGCAATAGACATACACGTCATCGCGCATACATTGTCATGTGTTTCCTCCAGGGCGACTTCATATTTGCTACCATGGCGTCTCTCGGGGATACTCGCACTCGAGCACCCGGCGTGTATGGCAGAGTATGCAAATTAGGCATCTGTCGAGTTATTTAAAGGTAAGGAGAATGGGCTTCACGGGCTTACCGATTCTGTTTAACCATTTGACAGTGCGAGGCCTAATGATTAGGAGACACCTTTTCTCGACGCATATAAGACCAGGGTGAGTTTTTTACTGAAATATTATGTTATTAACGGTGCTTTTATGGCGCTGGTGACTTCGAGGCAGTACATTTAATCTGTGACTGCCTTTTGATCTAGGAACATTTCCTTTTAATTAGGTTTGGTATACAAGACTGACATTACGTCCGTCTTAACTGTTTGTTTATTCACGGAGCAGCAAGGAGTTTAAGCGAACCGTCACTAAGCAGCTCATAAGTCTTGTGTGAACACGTATGTGTGGGGTACTCCGTTTCCCTTACAACCACCATTTTGGATGGTTTCGAGTTTACTCTTTAAATTACGCTGTAAATAGAGTTAGTGGGATTTTCATGTAACTTGGTCAATTAAACTGGGCATTCGATTTTGCATTTAGATTTTGGACTCCTGGCTTTTGGCCTTTGAATATTGTTGCCGCACCCTACGGGATTTCCTTGACTCCCGCCCCGGGACCATGTGGCTTGGAATTATCGCCGCATGAAAGGTAATTGTCCTGCTTTTAACAGTTTGAGTATTGACCTCCAACATATGAGCAATAAAGTGCCTGCCCATGGTTTGAGTATTAAGACCAATATAATTTTGTTTTCCTTTAAATTTTACAGAAATATACTAATGACCGTACGTACAGGTCAGTGTATGTTTTTGGCCTTTGCAGAATTTTGAGCGACACAAAGCTCTGTCACATAACCTCTGGTGGTTTAAATGATTTAGGGAGTTTAAGGTTCGGTTTTGCACTCTTGGATTTTGTATTCCACCAATGTGTGACTCACTGGTGCTCTTCAGTATAGGAATAATCACATATACTGCTTATGCTTGGACACATAACAGACAAACTTCTCACGAGCACATCTTGGATGCTGACGTTTGTAACTATGACACCCTGTAATGTTGCACTGCATGTATTTCTAATATGTCCTGAAGGCAATGCAAAGTTTACTTTTTTTGGACAAACTAAGGACGACACTGGGTGTTTTGCCGCTGGGGCGCACATTTGTCAGCAATGACTCACAATTTTGTGCATTAAATTCTTATGAATTAGTTGAATCCTGACAATGTATCACATATGTTTTAACCTAGCAGTGAACAAGTCGCATGTTCTTATGTGTACAAGAAGCGACAAAACACATGTTGGCTTGGCTTGGAAAACATGGACCCCAAATTTCGGGATGTCTGATTAAACAAGAAGAAAAGAAAGAGTAAGTAATTAGCTTTATTTCGATATAGTTCATATCATAAAAGCAATACATATACATTAAAAACAATAAAAGCCAATGCATGAGTAATAACATACAATTCATACAGAAAATTACATAAGAAGTTGCATAAAAACAATCTAAAATATATATCAGACAAGGTACAGACGCCTGTTTAAACAAGAAGAAAAGAAAGAATAAGATCCATCAATTGTTTTGTGTTTTACTTCTGTTTGAATAAGATTGTATTGAATTATTTTGTGTGCTAGGGTACCTGAATTGTCAATCTCCAATAATACTGCGAAGTGATCTGATAGGTGTTCGGTAGATGTCTGACCTTTTTTACTTCCCATAATATTGAATTGTCAATTAAAAATGAGTGAATTCTAGAGGAATGTCCCAGTTTTTTGTTTTTAAGAGTAAACAAGTGGATTATTTTTTCACCCTTACCTCTCCATACGTCTATTAAACCTAGGTCCTCTAGGTAAGTCTTAGTTAATTTCAAGACTTACGCACTGAAAGAATGAATTCTAAAAAAGGCGATAAGTGCGGGATTCCGAATAGGATCGGACATGTCAAAGACAACACAAGACCGCCAATGGCAGTTAGGTCAATACATGCAGGTACAATCCTTGGGTGCAAATGTTCAAATGAAATTCCCAGCAACTGAGGATCATGTGGGATAACCATATGTACAATTTGAACGATCCGCTGGAGGTAGAGCCACTGTTAGGCACGATAAAGGCGCACAAAGTTTGAATGTAAAATGTAAAATGCCCATAGGGTAGGGATCTTGAATAAGCAGGACAGACCTGCCAATGAATAAAGGGAGGGTTCTCCATGGGAGGGGTGAGTCTGGGGTTGGGTGGGGGGGGCACAGGTTCTGTATAAAATATGGCACATATGGTGTGGGAGCATTATGGAGGGAAAAAACTAAAAAAAATCCTGGTCCGAATCACGCAAGTTAAAGGAAAAAGCAAACTTACTATTTTAAATGATGGGAATTAAATTTCTTTCATGGAATGTGAATGGCTTGAGAGTCAGAGAAAGAAGGCAAAGGATTCTGGACTACCTTAAATATAAAGACTGGGACATAATACTCCTTCAAGAAACCCATCTCTTGAAATCCGAATGGGAGGATATAATGAAAACCCAACGCTGGGTAGATTTTTATATTTGTACCGAACAAACATGCTTTGTTAAGGGGTTAATCATTATATTTAAAAAATCAGCAAAAGAAACTGTGGATTCTTACAAAACTGATATAAAAGGGGGATGAGCTGTTGGAAACATCCGCATAGGTGGTAGATAATTAGTGATTGCAGGGTATTATGGACCTTATGTCGATGACCCCTCAGCTCTACAGGCACTTTATGCACACCTTCTAGATACGTTGGGCCCATTATCCTTGGTGGTGATTTTAGCATATTGCTTGACCCCGCACTAGATAGGAGTCCTCCAAAAAAATACCCACTCTGCCTAAAATGAAGATATGGCTGTAGCACAATGTTATTATCTTTATATTGTATATCTGAAAGAGACACGTTAGTATTAGATTCCTTACCTTAGAATATCCCCAGGCGTCAGACTGGATTCGGAAACTTTTGCGTAGCTGTACCCTTGCGCGTCGTAGGCGTCGTCTGCGGCTCCGCGTCCGTCGTCGGCCTTGTGGGCGCCGTGATGACGTCGTCGGAGTACTTAGATGCAGCCTCCGCGTGCTGACGTCAGTTCTTTTTTCCACGCCAGCAAGCGCAGATCTGGAAAAAGCAGTAACCCTTAGTCCATTTTTGACTAACTTTTTGGATAATTTTTGATCATTTCGCAAAGTCTACGACTCCGATCGGTGCCGTAGGGATGCCTGGCTTTAAGCACTGCGAGGATTGCGACCGCACGATGTCGGTCACGGATCCTCACCACCTGTGTCTAACTTGTCTAGGCGTCGACCACGACGACAAGGCCTGCTCTGACTGCCAGGCCCTCTCTTCGAAAGCCAGGCGGGAGCGGTCCCGCAGGCGACTCGAACTCCGGCAGTCGGTCCCGCGCTGCGAGAGGTCTCGGTCCCACGGGAGGTCGAGGGACAGGTCGCGGGCTCGGAGCCACCACAGTTCCGAGAGTAGGCCGCACTCCTCCGGGTCGAAGTCGTCGTCCGGTAAGAAGCACAAGAAGTCCAAGAGGCGTCATCGCTCTTCGGACTCCCGCCGACGCTCGCGCGATGAGGCCGGGGGTTCGGGTGACACCACCCACGCGGCTCCGTCAGAGTCGTGGGCACCGCGTCCAGCTCCACACCCTACGGTCCCTGGGCTTGACGCAACGCCGGAGGAGATCGAGCGCTTCCACATGGCCATGAGGAAACTCTCTCCTCCAGCGGACCCGTCTGGGGCCTCTAGCGGGTCGGCGGCTTCGGCCCCGATGCCGTCGGGTGCTTCGGCCCTGACCCCGCCAACGCCTTCGGGCCCGGCGCCGCAGGGCCCCACAATCCCGACGCCGCCGGTGCCTTCAGGCCCGGCGCCGCAGGGTCCAGCGGTCCTGGCGCTGCCGGCGCCTTCGGGCCCGGCACCGCGGGACCCCCCTAGACCTTCTTCGGGATCTGGATCATCGCCGGTGGACCTTACGACCTCCCTGGCGTCGGACCATCAGGTGTCGCCTCCGGCGCCGTCCTCCCGCGGCGCCGTCCCCGATACCTTCTTCGTTCCTGTTCCGACGTCGGGACGGCCCCGATGGGCGCCGCTCCAGACGTCGTTTGGAGAGTTTCACTTTTATGAACAGGCCCCATTGATTGGAAACCCTGAGTATCAGGAGATGGGTGATGAAGGGGATTGGGAGGGGTCTGAGGACCCTCTGACCCGAGAGTGTCAGTCTCATGAGGACTGGGCAGGAGACCTTGGGGAGGCCAGTGGTCTGGACACCTCTCCAGACACTGGTTTTGTCTCCCCTCCTACCGTGGCTTCGGAGGAGGGGGCAACCTACAGTGTGGTGTTGAGGGCTGCCAAGGCCTTGGGCCTTGAGCTCCCCGTCGCGGCCGTGAGGACTAACCTCCTCACTGAGGTCCTTAATCCGCAGTCAAGCTCGGCCGAGCCTCTGCTGCCCTTTAATGAGGCCTTGACCGACGTTCTTCTGGGCACTTGGTCCAAGCCCTCTACGGGTTTGCCCGTAGATAGGAACGTGGCCAGAAGCCACTGCCCAGCCCCGGGTGACCCTTGTTTCCTGTCCACCCATCCCACCCCCGATAGCCTGGTCATCCAGGCCTCCAATTCCCAGACCGCATTCCCGTCGGCGCCGCCGGACAGGGAATCCAAGAGGTACGAGCAGTACGGTAAAAAGATCTTCTTGTCCCTTAGTCTGGGTCTGCGGTCTTCCAGTACCGCATGCCTCTTGGGCCCCTACACCCACTCTCTGTGGGATAGGGCTGCGGAAGTGCTGCCAGAGTGTCCGTTGGAGGTACGGGCCAGACTCAGCCAAGCCCTTGTGGAGGGCCGGGATGCAGCCAAATATTCTATCTGGTGTGGGCTGGATACAACCGACTCACTAGGTAGAGCGATGGCAACGACGGTGGCGGTCAGACACCACGCCTGGTTGAGGTCTGCCAACTTTTCGGCCGATGTCCAAAACACTCTGATGGACATGCCGTTTGATGGCCGTCGCCTCTTTGGCGACAAGGCAGACCATGCGCTTGAGCGCTTTAAAGACTCCAGGGCTACGGTCAAGTCCTTGGGCCTCTCGGCCCCGCGCCAGCAATCGGCTGCTTTTCACTCTTTTCGTGGCCACGGAAGGGGTGTACCCGCACGTGCTGCCAGCCACGCTCCGCAAGGTAATACCCAATGCGGTGGCGGCTGTGGGAACCGCCGTCCCGGCTGTCGGGGACAACGGCGAGGTCAGTCCACACCTTCCCCCACAGCATCCACCTCAAAACCCTCCTAGTCCGTGCTTTCAGGCCCATGTGACGCCAGTGGGGGGCAGGGTTCGCCATCACCACCTCCACTGGCGCACTGTCACTTCGGACAGGTGGGTGCTGCAAATCGTCCGAAGGGGCTACTTCCTCCCCTTCGAGGCGACTCCTCCAGCCATGCCACCGCAGAAGCACCGTGTATCGGGGGATCATTTGCGACTTCTGCAGGAGGAAGTTACGGCCCTCTTGGCCAAGGGGGCCATCGAGCACGTTCCTGGGCCAGAAGTAGGATGTGGTTGCTACTCCCACTTCTTTCTGGTACCCAAGAAGGGCAAGGGGGGCCTACGCCCTATCTTGGACCTAAGGAACGTCAACGGCTTCCTCCGGAAGGAGAAGTTCAAAATGCTGACACTGGCTAAGGTCCTAGCTGCCCTGGACCCAGGAGACTGGATGGTAGCGTTAGACTTGCAGGACGCTTATTTCCACATCCCCGTCCTGCCGGCCCACCGGTGCTACCTGCGGTTCACGGTTGGCCACAAGCACTTTCAGTATACCGTGCTCCCCTTCGGCCTTACCAGCGCCCCACGGGTGTTCACAAAGGTGATGGCGGTGGTCGCAGCTCACCTGGGCAGGTAAGGGGTTTCAGTCTTCCCCTACCTCGACGACTGGTTGTTGAAGGGGGGCTCGCCCCAGACAGTCGTCAGCCACCTCCAGACTAGGGCAGATATCCTGCACCGGCTGGGGTTCTGCATCAATGTGCTGAATTCACACCTGTGCCCCTCTCAGAAGCTCCTTTTCATCGGAGCGGTTCTCGACTCGGTGCGGTTTCGGGTTTATCCACCCGAACAGCGGGTCCGGGATATTCAGGTTCGGATTCCCATCTTTCAGCCGTTATCCCGGGTCTCGGTCAGGTTGACGCTGCGGCTTCTGGGGTGATGGCCTCCTGCATCCTACTGGTGCATCACGCCAGGTGGCGGATGCGGGCTCTGCAGTGGGACCTGAAGTTTCAGTGGGCCCAGCATCAGGGCAACCTGTCCGACCACGTCCTGATCTCGGAGGGCACTGCGAGATAGCTGCAGTGGTGGCTCACGGACCGCAATTGGGTCAGCGACAGATCCCTCTCCCTTCCCCAACCGGAGCACGTAGTTGTGACGGACGCGTCCCTCCAGGGCTGGGGAGGCCACATGGGAGAGGCGGAGATCAGAGGCCTCTGGTCTCCGGCGGAGGCCCAGCTCCACATCAACCTGTTAGAGTTACGGGCGATTTGTCTAGCACTGAAGGCATTCCTCCCCTCTGGCAATGGCTGGAACGCCAGGGCGTGACCCTGGTGGCTCAACACCTGGCAGGTTCTCTGAAGGCCATGGCGGACAAGCTCAGCCGTTGGTGCATGATGGATCACGAATGGCGTCTGAACTCGGACGTGGCGCAAGGCCTCTTTCAGCAATGGGGGGAGCCTTGGTTAGATCTATTCGCCAACGAAGAGAACGCGCAATGTCATCAGTTCTGCGCGTTGGAATTTCCAAGGCAGCACTCGCTCGGAGACGCTTTTTGTCGCGAGTGGAGTTGCGGTCTATTGTACACCTTTCCGCCTATACCACTTCTGCCCAGAGTGCTGAAGAAGATCAAGCGCGACCGGGCCCAAGTCATCCTTGTGGCTCCGGACTGGGCAAGAAGGTACTGGTATCCAGAGCTACTCAGTATGTCAGTCGATCCCCCGGTTCGTCTGCCTCTTCAGGAGGACCTTCTGTCACAGCAGCAGGGGACGGTCCTCCACCCGAACCTGTCCAGTCTCCACCTCC
The DNA here is from genome assembly GCF_964261635.1 of Lissotriton helveticus. NCBI lineage: Eukaryota > Metazoa > Chordata > Amphibia > Caudata > Salamandridae > Lissotriton > Lissotriton helveticus. Next base: position 1,461,547,799 of record NC_136059.1, read on the forward strand.
ATGCTTGGAGATTGAACGGCGACAGTTGAGGCCATTTGACTTGCCTCCTGAAGTCTGTAACGTCATTCTGGCAGCCAGGCGTCCCTCCACAAAGTCAGTATACGCCTGCAGGTGGAACAGATTTGTGGCATGGTGCACAGCAAAGGCTGTGGATCCTCTTGCTGCCCCTCTCTCTGAGGTTCTTCTCTTCCATCTTTCTCTTGCCCAGCAGGGCTCTGCTCTGGGCACTATCAAGGGCTACCTTTCTGCCCTTTCAGCCTTTCTGAGGCTGCCTGATCATCCTTCTTTGTTCAAGTCCCCTATTGTAAATAGATTTCTAAAAGGCATCACACACGCATTTCCTCCAGTTCCGTTTGTGATGCCTCAGTGGGACTTGAACCTGGTTCTTACGTTTCTGATGTGCGCTCCTTTTGAGCCACTTCACAACTGTCCTCTCCACCTTCTTACTCTAAAGACTGCTTTCCTGGTTGCCATCACCTCTGCCAGGAGAGTGAGTGAGCTCCAGGCCCTTTCTTGTACTCCACCTTTCCTTTCTGTCCATCCGGACAAAGTGGTGTTGCGTACTAAGCCATCTTTCCTACCAAAGGTTGTCACGGCCTTCCACATCGGGCAGTCTATTACCTTGCAAACCTTCTTCCCGCCACCGCATCCCTCTAAAGAGGAAGAGCGGCTCCACCGTCTGGACCCAAAACGTGCGCTCTCATTCTATTTGGATCGCACACGCCAGTTCCGGGTGGATGACCAACTCTTTGTTGGTTACATGGGCGCTAAGAAGGGGAAGGTGGTACACAAGAGGACCATCTCCCGGTGGATCATCTTGTGTATCCAGGCATGCTACTCCTTGGCTAGAAAGGAGCCCCCTGTTGTATTGCGGGCTCATTCCACCCGAGCCACGGCGACTACAACTGCCCTGGGCCGGGGTGTGCCCTTACAGGATATCTGTCAGGCAGCTACGTGGGCATCGCTGCACACGTTTGCAAGACACTACTGCCTGGACAGTAAAGTCCGGAGGGATGGCTTCTTTGGCCGTTCCGTCCTCCAGGACTTTCTGGTGTGATTATTGGTTCGCAGACCCACCACCCAGGTAGGTATTGCTGGGGTATCTATTCTAAGGTAAGGAATCTAATACTAACGTGTCTCTTTCAGATGCACAAGTTACTACTTATGTAACGATATATCTGTAAGAGACATTAGTTAGTATGTTATGTTATGTTATGTTAACTGTAATTTCTTAAGCGCACAGCTGCTCCAGCTAAGGGGCGTCCCGGCGCTATATCTGAAAAGGTAACATAACCAACAAGACCAACAGAGACATAATTAATAAGGCAGAGGGAAAAGATACGTTTTAACCGCTTTCCTAAAAGCAAAGAGGGTTTCCAAAGAGCGAATGTGGGCAGGGAGGGCATTCCACAGTCTGGCGGCCATCACCATGAACGAGCGGCCACCTAATCTGCATTTTTGGAACCGTGGGACGAGTGCCAAATTTTGACCAGCAGAGCGAAGGTTTCGCGAAGGAGTGTACAAAATCAAAAGATGTTGAAGGATGGCAGGAGTATCAGTTTTCAAAATTTTGAACGCGAAACAAAGACTCTTAAACTCTATACGTCTGATTACAGGTAACCAATGCAGTTTGCAGATTGTAGTGCGGGCAGAACAGAATCGCGGCAAGCCTACCAAGGCTCGCGCTGCCGCATTCTGTACCCGTTGGAGTCGCTGGACTTCCGCCTGGTTGGCGCCCAAAAGTAATGAGCTAGCGTAATCTAGTCTGGATAATACTGTAGTGTAGTTCCTATTATCCCAATAGGCTCTGCGCATTGGAATAATACCTTCAATAGTATAGGCCTAGACCAGACGTTAACTAGGTCTTCTATTGTCGATATTAGACTTAAAGTTTTGGGTTTGCCAGCTAGCTCAGAGTTCACTAGAAACTTTCTCGAATAGGCAAGGAGGAGTTGAACCTCCCTGGATAGACAAGAAGGGATTTAGTTTCTGACAACCATAGAACATGACAACTTTGCTCTCCCCTAATCAAGAGTGTATCTCTAGAGTCGTGTGAAAACAAAAGACGACTTATTTTACTCAGTCAGTACGTGCATTCTTAGTCTCACCAGATTGTAGAGAAAAGGAAGAGACGGGCGTGTTCAATAAAAGATGGTATTTATTGATCAGTCTCTTTTCTCATACAAGAGAAATGGATCGATATTATTGCAATACTTATGGTTAAGTAAAGTGCATACATTAAAAGCAGAAGTATAAAATAATACTGTAAAAACATTGATATGGTTTCTAAGCCATATGATGGGTTAAAATGAATAAAATAGATACATACACATATACATTTGACTAATCGTACTCAACTGGTGTTTCTGACTACGCCTACCCCAGATGTACCTGACCTAAGCCTAATACGTGGGCGGGAATAGAAAGTAGCAGTTTAAGTTACGTTTATTTTGCCAAGTGACTGACTCAAGAATTCTCTGCAAGGGGTTATTCAGTTCTGTACCTGGAGTCTAGGATGAATGAGGGATGGTATCTCTCGTCTCTGGTCTCGATATTCCAGGCTGCCTGCGAGGGCTACCCGGAAGCGCCGGAGCTGGATTTCTCGGCAGGAGAAAGCAGCGTCTCGTTCTCAGCGCGTCAGGAAGGCGGGGCTGCGCCAGCGGGGTCTGCTCTGCTCTGGGCTTCGGCAAGTCTGGCTGCTCCGATCTCGTCACCACCGCGTGTGTTTGCATAGGGCAATATCGGTAATATTTATACCTTTAAGGTGCCGAGATTGACGTAAGGATGGACATAGATACGTCAATAAGGATGTCATACGACCTGGTCGTTAGCACATTCTTTTGCTGAAGTTCTCGGTGAAATCAAAACAATGGCCGCAGGGTTTTTCCCAGGTTGTCATAGGTTTGATTTGTTTTGAGAACTCCGTATGCCTTATCAGGGGCTGGAGGAATATCGCTTGTCTAATTAGATGGCAAGCGTTATGACCTAATCAGATAACACGTTCCTGTGCCGTAGTGTGGCTTAATCAGATAACGGTTCCTGCATCATGGGGGTTTTCTGCCTCATGGGATGGCTGCTAGTTAACTTGTTAACCAGAATAGGGTCAGGAATAGGGGGATCGATACAGAACCTATAGGAATACATCACACCCACTCCACGCTAACTATGGACATATTTACGAATCTATGCATAGTAAAACATACTGTAGAGTATCGTGTATACCTTACCACCCCAAAATACGTAAATGCATTTTGAAATTATCAAATATACAGAAAAAACAGTCACATGTAATATATGCACTCAAGCTGTAGAATAATGCTAAAGTAATCACGCATATCTATACATTATCACTAATTTGTATATGAGAATTTACACATGAAATGGCTCTTAATACAGAAAAAAAGTTTCGAGACCATTCCATCACAGAATAAAATACTTATGAACATACCAGCGGGCAGCTAATGTCTATAAACTATCTAAAATTAGAAGTTTTAGTTCTCTAAGAATAGTTCTTACTTTAAGCAGAAGATAAGTGTCCCGAAAAATATGTAAAAATATTTTGGGGCTGCTGAAAAAATCGCTGTCCGTGAACTGGAAGGAAAATTGTTCATGGTATTTTGCTATTCTAGTTGAAGGCCAAATTCAGGGAACGCCGTGTGCGAGCTTGCTCAAAAGTCTCTATTTCTGCTCTGGTGAGAACATCATATCATTTAGACTGTCGAAAAAGCTGTCAACAGCTTCCTGGGAGAGTTCCACTAACTCGGAAAAGGATGTAACCATGCATTCGTGCGCATGATTGTTTCCATTGACGTTTTGATTAGTATTGCTGACAGAAGGTCGTACGTGATCAATGCTGCTTTCATCTTAAACTTCACTACCCCTCAATCGTAGTGGTGAAGCTTCCACGAATGCCGTCATCAGGATTGGTAGCCGTTGAGGGCAGCACAAAGCATGAGCCTTTATTGGACTCAACAATGTTTCTGCATCCATTGGCGCATCTGATTGTAGCGTCAGACAGGTGTCTAACACGCATTCTTCTCCGCATAGCAAGCACCTTAATACAGGTAAAACACATCGTTGCCACATTGGTCGAAATGAAAGAAACCAAGTCATGTTCAGATCTCTAAGCCGGGATAGTCCCAGGATTTTTGATATCCGGTCCCGGTATCCAATGGCTAGGATTGTTTCTTCCCTTGTCGCAGGTGTTTTGTCTGTGACATGCTTTGCCATAACGAAATATAAGGACTAAGAATAGTATTCCTGCAATTAGTCCCAAAATGAGGGGAAGTCCGCCAAAAATCGAATGGACGAAATCTGGAAAAATACCCAGTATGGCTTTGAATGGTGTTAATGCCATCGAAAATACTGTCTTAAATACTTTTGAGACTCCACTGGTATCAGAAATATTTAAGATTTCATTCAGGATTTCTGCGAAATGTATGGGGGAATTAGTTGATAACAATGAGTGAATCTCTGCAGTCGTCCTTGCGACTAGGAGATCATACGTTTCTTTTGATGACGTGAGCCTGGTCGGCGTCTGAAGAAGCACTGTTTTCATTCTGCTTAAAGTATCTATTCGAATAGAAGTCATTTTCAAGTTGGGCCATGCCCTTGCCTCCCTGTCTGGAAGGGAGCTGGGGAACAATAAGCGTCCACAGCACTTGACCTTCGCAGTCGTAGTTACGAGATAAGGAGTCCCGGGCATAAGACTACAACATCTGCGGTCCACAATTAGAACGTAACTCCCATTATAGAGTCTTTGAAAGAATGGTTCTATCTCTGTTGCAGGTGCGCCTAGCTGGTGACATGAAAGGTTATTTGAGTTCCCTTCACAGGCTCCATGCAAACTAATTCCATTACACAGAAGTGTACCGCTCAGTGACATCGCACAATTATTGCCACTAAGAAACACTTTCTGTCCTTTATTACTGACACATGCATGTGAATAGGGCAAGTTCCATGTTGTTTTAATGTACCCTTTTCCCAATTTTTCGTACATGCCAGCCTGTATATATTTTTGGCAGTATTGAAACCTGAAGGTTGATATTGGAATATTAATTATCCCATGTATTATCCATTCACTGACAGGTCGTTCTGACATTGTCACTGGTAATCTCTCGAGTTTCTCAATGCTCAGGATTGTATAATCAGCACCCTTTTGTGCCATACTGATTTGTTTATCAGTGAGGTTAAAGATATTGAATAGTGACGTTGTGTTGATTAAACGCCAAGGCACATAGCCTGAACGCAGGTTTTGTAACGTCCAGCCAAGCTGTACAATAGAACGCAATTGGGACTGACCGTGTTGTAACAACAGTAAGTCTTGCGATAATATGTCGATTGCTGAAGACACAATGCTGTCCAGAGAAAAAATTCTGGAGGACAGAGTCATTAACCCATTGTCCACTACAGAAAGTGATTTTTCCAAATTAATACAGTCAATTTCCCGTATACTTTCTGCTGTCTCAATTTGAGTCACCTTCCAGGCCTCGTTGTATGCTGCATATACAGAGGCTGCTATGAAACGTTTCTGACGCTGTTTGCGCGGTCCCATAATGAAATCACGCAAGTCAGCACCATCAGTAAGTAAAGTTAGGTGTTGCTTAATTTCTGCCAGTGTGGAAGTTTGTAGCCACTGAAGGCATAATTTGCCCACACTGTAGGTGGTTATTATCCCTGGGTGTTGTCTTTGGGATATCTAGGGTCTGGCCTGGTCATTTTGAACCCCTGTGTTTTGTTCAGGAATCTGTCTTGACAGTTATTAGTATCTGTGGGCCAGATCAACCACTTTTTCCAATCAGGATGTGTTCTGTTTTGGTTTAATACATAATTTACGTCTATCTCTTCATCTGTAGAGCTATTGCTGTTCATTGTTGGTTTTGGAATAGACGGTTTATTTAAGTCTTTGATTTTGGCTAGGCCAAGACTGTTAGTTTGTTGAACAGTGTCATTTAAAAATATAATTTGTTCTGGGATCATGCAGGCTCTAAACAAAGATTCTATACCTTGTACTTGCCATTCTTTTGTACCCCAAACACTTTTTACTTCAACATTTTTGTCCCAATAATCAAAACCAAAAGTATTCATTTGTTCAAAGAATGAGTCTGAATATATCAATTTCGTGTTTGTTATCATGGTCTTTGTCCCTGTCTTATTTGACAATTTGAAATAAAATGTTTCAGCATTACTTGTGTTAAAACCTGAAAAGTATGAATATTTGTCATAAACGGTTCTTGAGCTTCCTTTTGGAGGGGTTGCACAATGTTCCCATTGATTATAATTTAAAACATTTCTAGGTTGTGCAGATCTATGTAGAAAATGGTTACCATAGTGGTTATAACAGTACATACTATCATAATTTGTCGAACCCTGCAAATAATCATGTTTGGTAAATTTAGCAGACATCACTAAGTCAGACATCATATTATTTATACTTTCAAAGTCCCAATCATCAGCAAATGAGCTTGGTTTTACAAAGTCACTCAACGAGATCTTAATTTGGTGTGGATATTTCAGGATTTCAACCGGACCATAAATTTCGTAGTCAGTGTTGTCCCATGCTACCCCACCCGGTATAGGATTGGCTGTGAAGTTGACTGAAGAAAGTTCTATTTTCTCGACGTGTGAAGATGTGTGTGGTTTGAGGATCAAGTTGATTTTCTGACTTGCTGTGTCCATTTTAGCATATTTTCCCTCAATGAAGCGTCCCAAAGTTAGTACCATGATGAGCCAAAGTATGAGGATAAATGCACCAAAACCCACCCAAAATTCAATCCATGGAGAAATCAGATATGTTTCTTTCAGTTGTTTCAAAAGTACTTTAACTTTATCTTTAATGATTTTTGTTGATGGCTGTGTTTTTGATTCAGTGAAGCCTTCAGAGGAATCATCGAAGTTTATGAAGTAGCCGGATGCAGTTCTGTCAATTGTTCCAATTGCTTCAGGATTACTGTTTCTTGCATAGTCGTTTGTTACTTCATTATAGATTGGTGTGTCTCTGCTAAATGTTTTTATTTGGGTTTTCAGAGGTCTAAGTTCCATTGCATTTTTGCATACTCCTTGTTGTAGTTCTGTAGGCGTTTCGAATGTGATTAGCCTCTTAGATTGAACCTCTGTGTTTGTAGCAAATCTTGGTGTTCTACTACTTATCGGGAGTCCACTTGGCCTACTATTTGTTATCGGCCACATGATTGTGGTTTTACCAGGTCGATGGATACAACTCGGTTCTCCTTTTTACCAGCAAGCGGCGGTAGTACAACTGATCTTGTCCCGTTGATGGACAAGACAGGAACTGCTTTTCTGTAAGAAGGCCCAAATTCCTTCTTTACCGCGATCTTTTCTCTGACTAGATCCCCGACTTTTGGAATCCAGACAGGTCTTGCTGGGACAGGTGGTGGTTCTTCAGTGGTTGTTGGCTGCTGTTTCAACTTTATGTTGCTCAGGTCTTTTCTTGTTTCGTTTAAGTCCTGCAAAATAGCCAAACGATCTTTGATATCAAAGCTTTTTTCCTTCACCACTGAAGTCTGACTGTCGAGGTCTAAGACTAACATCCTAGTTCCAAACAATAATTCGTACGGACTGAATCCCTTCAGAGAATTTCTTGGCAGGTTATTTAGACTACGTTGGACACTTATTAGATGTTTGACCCACCCAGCTCCCGAACCTAATACCTTTGCCGTTATAGATTGCTTTATGTCACGTTTTTTTCTTTCAACAATTCCGTTCCCCTCAGGGTGAAATGGACAAGAGTACCGCAATGTAACGCCCATGCTGACCCTGGCCTCCTTATAAGCTCTAGAGCTAAAGGCAGGACCATGGTCCGAATGCAGCATGCCAATTGCGTATGTGCCGATAAAGACTCGCAAATCTTTTATAACAGTTCTGGCGTCAGCCGTTCGCTGGGGCCACATCCATATGAATCTCGTGCATGAGTCCACTGCAACCAAGATATATTTATAGTTACCATCCCTTTGTAAGGGACCACAGTGGTCTAGGTAAACACAGGCTAATGGTTTATCCGAGATTAGAAGGGGCGTCTGCGCTGGACGTCTCACCGTTGATACTTTCATTCTTTGACATATTTCACATTCTAAAACATAGTTCCTTGTTTGTCTTCTCATTTGTGGCCACCAGTATCTCTGTTTTAATAATGATACTGTGGCTGAGACGCCAGCATGTATAGAAGCAAGCCCTTCGTGTGCCGCTATTATCAGTCCTAACCTATGTTCCATGTTTGGAATTGCCCTATCCCCCACTCCAGGGATTCGAGCAAAAGGAATATTGTTTGCATCAGTTATGTATAAGTATTTTACTGGAAAGCCTTTCGGGAGTGTTTCTATTGAATCCTTTTCTGTAGCGCTGACAGCCTGTAATATTTCGCTGTCTATTTTTGTTTTTGACCGTGTGATGGCAGCTACGGAAGCCGTTAGCACAGCTGCCTTCGCGGCCTCATCAGCCAATGAATTCCCTGCAACGTGATCACGTTGATGACTCAGCGTATGTATCACGTGAGTCTTTGGTAGTTCTTTTTGTAATAGAACTACTTGTTCCCAGAGCATCTTATGCTTGATTGTGCCTCCTTTTGCATCCTTAAAGCCATTCTGAAGCCAGATCTGCAAGTATTCATTGTAAGACTGAACGCAGTAATACGAATCGCACACTATGAGTGTGGGGAATTCTCGATCGGTATTTTCAAGCGCCATCTTAAACGCCAGTAGTTCAGCTCGCTGAGCTGTACAATCTCCTAGAGATTGTGTCTTAGTGATAGCTGGTTTGAATTTTCCTTCGTGCCAGCGACCTTTAACAATCGCGCACGCAGCACTGTAAGCTTGTTTACCCCCTACTGCGGGTTGTGCTGATCCGTCTGTATATATTATACAGCCGTAATGTTCTAGAGGCAGAATTTCGGTCGGCGGAGGACATTCAAATTCATATTGGAGAAATTCTTGTGTTTTTAAGTTAGGATCAAATTCGTATGCCACGTCTGTTGCAGCAAGAGAATTAGCCCATTGTATCCATCTCGGATGGAGCGCTTTAGCATTTGGAATGCTTGCTTTTGTTACAGCCTCTAGGGCTGGTATCGGTGTCACGATTATTATTCGTTTTCCTTGTGCCAGGGCTCGTTCTTTTGCTATAGCTGTCTGTGTTGCAGTAAGAATTTTTTCAGTTGGGCTAAATTTCATTTCAGCCTTAGTGTACAAGTGTGATTTGAATGCAATTGGTACCTTTTCTCCCTCATTAGAGGTCAGGTATGTGAATCCGCATCTTCCTGGGATGACTCGAATCACTAGATTGCGTGTGTTATCACGTGTTTCTAATTTTGTTTTAATTAACATGTCTGTTTGTAAGGATCTCAAAATTTCTGTGTGTATTTGAGTCCAATTGGTTCTTTTAAAATCTGGTTTTATTAGATCATAAAGGGGTTTGACCCTTTCTGCGTAATTTGCAATGTATGTTCTTCCGAAATTTAGGAAGCCTAGAATTGACTGTAGGTTTTTTAGTGTTCTAGGTGCTTGGAGTACGGCACATTTCTCTAGGAAATTGTCAGCCAGGCTTTTGCCTTCACTTGATAATTTGTATCCTAAGAACAGGACTGTTAGATGGGCAATTCTAGATTTTTTAAAGTTGAATTTGTAACCCTCTGCTGCGAACCCAAGTATTATGGTGTTCACTCTCTTCAAGTGAGTATCCAAGTCATCATCTGTTAGGTATATGTCGTCGACATAAGATAATGCCTCGTCATCATATGTTTGTAGTAATTCTGTTACTCTCGCTGAGAATACCCCTGGGCTATTCTTGTACCCCTGGGCTAACCGACAGAATTGTTTTTGAGTGCCATTTATTGAGAACGCAGACAAATATCTGCTCTCTGGTGCTATGTTTTGACAAAAGAATCCATTAGAGATGTCTAATGTTGTTTTGTATTTTTTGCGCACTATGTTATTCATTAGTGCAGCACTATGCGAGTTTTGCACTGTAAATGTTTTGCAACATGAGTTAAGGTGTCGGTAATCCAAAACTAGACGATATGAATTGTCTGGTTTGGAGACCGGAAACAAAGGGTTGTTCATTTGTGAGGTGCAAGTTTCAATCACCCCCTGGTATTCTAGTTGATCTAGGATTTCTTTTACCTGTTTTTTAGCTTCTTGCTTAATTGGGTACTGTCTTTGTGCAGTAGGTTGTGATTTTAACTGGATTTTGTGAGGAGGAGAGTCCTCATCCCATCCTACATGATTTCTATATAAAGCAGGAGCTTGAGCTACTGCCCACTTTCTGGCAAGTGTGTATTTTTTATGAATTGGGATATGATTTGAGAAGGCAGGCATAATTATTTCTTTGCCATGAGGGCACTCCCTGACAAACTCTGGTGGCCAGTCTTTTTCAGCTAGAAGGATGTCATAGCCCTTGGAGAGATTATCCCAAAATAGTCCCCTTATTTTTCTAGTCTTATCCCCTTCTATACGTAAAGTTATTTCATATATTTTGTGAGGTTTGCTAACTCTGGTGTCTGCAGTTTCCACTTGAAGATATTCATTCGTGTCCACTGTCTCCAGAAGATTCATAAGGACTTTGCGAGCTATGCTCACTTCTGCTGCGCTGTCTAGCATTGTCTGAGCCCATTCTCCGTTTTTCAGTTGTGTCCTCAGTATTCTCGGCATTGTTAACTACCTTGATACTGGCTACCTTCTTTTTTGGAAGTTGTAGTTTCTTTTTTAAATGAGCAGATTCCTTGTCTTTGGACTTGGCGTGCTCTTCTCTTTGTTCTGATCGTCCTCTTCTTTCCGATTACTGCGAGGAAGTCTGAAAAGATTGAGAGGGACGTGTATCAATGTCTTGATATCTATCAGGCTTCTTTATATTATCCCTATTTCTAAGGTTATATCTTTTCCCAGAGGGGTCACTTTGGGGTGACCTGTGTCTTTGGTTCAGAGATTTTTCTCTCCGCAGAGGAGACCTTCCTCTGGACTGGAATTTCTTTTCTTTAGGATTGGATTGTTTGTTTCCATCCCAGCTCTTTTTTTGTGATGTTGAATTATTATTAAAAAATATTTTTCCAGGACTTTCAATCAGTTGTGGTTTTACTGGTATTCCGCCTAAACTATCTCTACCTAGTTCCTCATAGGATTTTTCTATAATTCTGGCAATTTCAGCTGGTTGGTCTGCTATATCTGTCTCCTTTAACCTCTGGCGGATCGCCACGTTTGCTGCTTCTCCCTTTACGTTGGCTAATAATATAGCCGAGACCTGCTTGAAGTCTTTTAGTAATTTCATACCAAGAGTTAAAGCGGGTTCTGGACCGTATTCGTCTTGAATTTGTTTTAGCACATCTGGTATTACCGAAATGGATGGAACACCGTGCATTTTTGTGTAGATGGAAGCAAAGACTGTACCCCAAGTGTCACAGTCCTCCACGTGTGGTGCGATTCCCATTGGAAGACAGATAGTCAGAATCCTGTGTTTTTCTAATGGGGTGGTGTCTGGAAACACCGCCTCTATTTGGGTGATTTTTTGTGCTAACCAGAATGGTATTTGTTCCCGTTTAGCTGGTACTTTACCTAGGCAGGATTGTATGTTCTGTGGTGTAATTTTATTTGTGTTCCCCTGATGAGGGGTCAGCAGTGGAATTTTAATTGCTGGTTGAATTGTTGAAGTCCGCATCACATATTGGACTAATTGTCTATGTAATTTTATTAATTGTTTTAGCTGTGTTAAAAGCTCTGCTGCAGACATCCCATCGATGTCTGGATGTGGTGTGTATCCGGCTAGGACCGGCCACGTTGCTCCTGGTCTACCTAATGGACCGAGCCTGGTGATGTGATTATTATGTTTTAGGGCGCCATTAAATAAGAGCAGATGCTCTTGAAATTTAAGTGGTACTTCCACCTCCTCGAAAGGAGTGTACTCATTAGGAGGTTCCTCTGTTTTGTAATAGTGGAAGACCTTTGTTACAGCATTTGCTGCTGGAAAGTGTATCCATGAATAGAATACCTCTGTCTGCCGATATTCGTGTGCCTCAATTACGAATATGACTGTGCCACCTCTAGGTGTCAGTCCATTTTCTATAAGTTTTAAAGTTATAGATTTTCTTATGTTGACCGCGATGAGTATTATATACGGGTCAGCGTCTTGCAGTGCATTATCAGCTGCTGCGAGTTCAGTTACTATTCTAACTGCCTCTCTTTCTCCTTCAGTGTCTGACATTGTACTGTCCAGAAGGTTATTTAGTTTGTTTTGCAGATCAGGTTCTTATGGAAACAAAGATTAGATGCACAATATTTTGGAACAGTGTATCCTTCAACGTTGACTAAACCAAGGACCATACATAGGAGTTTCCTCCTGCGAGGTCTGGCGGATATTACCTTTCACCCACTCCAGACGTCTTTGGAGTATTATGGGAAAAAAGGGGTCTGAGTGAAAAAGCACGACTGAGTTACTCTAAATGTCTTACGTTAGTTTTATCGCCTATCCAAACGCGTTGGGCGCCATGTAGTGTAGTTCCTATTATCCCAATAGGCTCTGCGCATTGGAATAATACCTTCAATAGTATAGGCCTAGACCAGACGTTAACTAGGTCTTCTATTGTCGATATTAGACTTAAAGTTTTGGGTTTGCCAGCTAGCTCAGAGTTCACTAGAAACTTTCTCGAATAGGCAAGGAGGAGTTGAACCTCCCTGGATAGACAAGAAGGGATTTAGTTTCTGACAACCATAGAACATGACAACTTTGCTCTCCCCTAATCAAGAGTGTATCTCTAGAGTCGTGTGAAAACAAAAGACGACTTATTTTACTCAGTCAGTACGTGCATTCTTAGTCTCACCAGATTGTAGAGAAAAGGAAGAGACGGGCGTGTTCAATAAAAGATGGTATTTATTGATCAGTCTCTTTTCTCATACAAGAGAAATGGATCGATATTATTGCAATACTTATGGTTCAGTAAAGTGCATACATTAAAAGCAGAAGTATAAAATAATACTGTAAAAACATTGATATGGTTTCTAAGCCATATGATGGGTTAAAATGAATAAAATAGATACATACACATATACATTTGACTAATCGTACTCAACTGGTGTTTCTGACTACGCCTACCCCAGATGTACCTGACCTAAGCCTAATACGTGGGCGGGAATAGAAAGTAGCAGTTTAAGTTAAGTTTGTTTTGCCAAGTGACTGACTCAAGAATTCTCTGCAAGGGGTTATTCAGTTCTGTACCTGGAGTCTAGGATGAATGAGGGATGGTATCTCTCGTCTCTGGTCTCGATATTCCAGGCTGACTGCGAGGGCTACCCGGAAGCGCCGGAGCTGGATTTCTCGGCAGGAGAAAGCAGCGTCTCGTTCTCAGCGCGTCAGGAAGGCGGGGCTGCGCCAGCGGGGTCTGCTCTGCTCTGGGCTTCGGCAAGTCTGGCTGCTCCGATCTCGTCACCACCGCGTGTGTTTGCATAGGGCAATATCGGTAATATTTATACCTTTAAGGTGCCGAGATTGACGTAAGGATGGACATAGATACGTCAATAAGGATGTCATACGACCTGGTCGTTAGCACATTCTTTTGCTAAAGTTCTCGGTGAAATCAAAACAATGGCCGCAGGGTTTTTCCCAGGTTGTCATAGGTTTGATTTGTTTTGAGAACTCCGTATGCCTTATCAGGGGCTGGAGGAATATCGCTTGTCTAATTAGATGGCAAGCGTTATGACCTAATCAGATAACACGTTCCTGTGCCGTAGTGTGGCTTAATCAGATAACGGTTCCTGCATCATGGGGGTTTTCTGCCTCATGGGATGGCTGCTAGTTAACTTGTTAACCAGAATAGGGTCAGGAATAGGGGGATCGATACAGAACCTATAGGAATACATCACAATACGCTCGCTTGAATCACCATCTGGCGAGTCGGGGCATCGTAAAATTTAAGGATGGGCCTTAAACCTCGCAAAATGCCAAAGCACATAGATGCCACCTTCTTAGTGTGACACGCGAAGGTCAGTTTAGAGTCCAGCCAGACGCCAAGATTTTTTAGTTCAGAGATCAGTTTAGGGGGCGGTCCCAGCTCCTTAGGCCACCAGTTGTCACCCCACAGATCAGGATGTTTTCCCAATACCATCACCTCAGTTTTGAGGGCGTTGAGCTGTAAATAGTTGAGCGTCAGCCAACTAGCAACAGCCCTCAAACCAGCCTCAAAGTTCGATGCCAGCTGGTTAGAATCCCCATTGAGGGCCACCGCCAACTGGGTATCATCGGCGTAAGATACCATTGTGAGACCCCAGCTCTTCGCAACTTCCGCCAACGGTTGGACGTAAAGATTGAAGAGCGTGGGGCTCAACGCCGAACCCTGCGGGACTCCTTGGGTGATGGCATGGGACTTAGATCTGAATGGTGGCGCTACCACCTGAAAGGATCTATCCGAGAGAAACGAGCGGAACCAGTCCAGCGCCCTGCCTGAAATGCCAGCCTCACCTAGCCTACGGATGAGAATGGTGTGGGATACAGTGTCAAAAGCGGCACTAAGGTCCAAAAGGACCAGTGCCGCCGTTTGACCTGCGTCCAGTACAGAGCGGAGGTGCTCTACCATATAAAGGAGCGCCGTCTCTGTACTATGTTCAGGCCTAAAACCATTCTGTGTTGGATCGAGTAGGTGTGCAGAGGCCAGATGTTTTGTTAAGATGTTATTAACATGGGCCTCTGTGATCTTTGCTACCCACGGGAGAAGGGAGATGGGTCGATAGCTCTCCGACTTCAACGGGTCCAATCCTGGTTTCTTAATGATGGGCATGACACAGGCAGCCTTCCAACTGGGTGGAACTAACCCGGTGGTGAGGGACTGCTCCACCAGATGGCGAATAGGAGGAAGGCAAAGGGACGCCGAGTCCAAAAACTGGGCCGGCCTCAAAGGGTGTCGTCAGGAGAACCTGATTTAACCTTGGCCGCTAGGAGGGTAAACTCCTGTTCCGATGGTGTGGGAAAAGTGGCCAAACACTGAGAGGTACGCGGTGTCAAGGTCGTACTATCAGGGTCTGCTTTGGGGAAAGAGCGATAGATGGCATTTACTTTTTCCACAAAGAAACTGGCTAACGACTCACAGTGGGCCAGGGAGCATATCTCAGTGACAGGAAATCTATTCACTGCAAGCTCCTTCAGGACTTTAAAGACCAGTTTAGATGGATTGGAACTCGCCTGGAATTCCCGAGCATAGTAATCAGCTCGAGCCTGGCAGACAGCTCTATGGTATGCCTTTAGCTTAGCCAAATAGCATACTTTAAGGCCTTTGTCATAGTTCTTCCTCCAAGCTCTTTCAGCTTGTCGGCAGGTAGTTTTAACACACTTGAGTGCCTCAGAATACCAAGGGCTAGGCTGGGAAGATCGTATTTTAAACCAGCTGGCCGGTATCAGTGCATCAAGCGCCTTAATAATCCAGGCGCAGAATGTTTTATACCCCGTAGCTATGTCATCCGTATGAACCAGGGGCGTAGTGATCAAAAGACGATGGAACTCTTCCAACTTGAGCTTTTTCCAGGGATGCCTGAAAGATGTTTTATCTTGCTTCCCATAGGACGTACCACCGATGAGATGACAAGCTCAATGAGGTGATGATCACTCCATCCCATGGGTCTAGGGGGCGAGACCTCGGCCAATTGGAGGTTAGTAAAAACCGGGTCTAAAATATGGCCACCCTCATGGTCGGATGACAAATCAATTGGGATAGCTGCACTGCTTCGAGATCATCCAGCAAACCTCTAACCGCTGGAATCTCCGTGGCATCCAAGTGTATGTTGAGATCGCCGACGATGGTAAAATTAGAGGAGGACAGGGAGAGAGAGCTTACCAGCTCGGGAAGGGCCTTCCTAAAAGCACAATCACTCCCAGGGGGGCGGTATATCAAAAGACCTGACAGAGTATGGTTCTGACTAATGCCAATAGAAAAATGGGCACATTCTGCAGCCGCCAAGTCCATAGGTTTCCAGGTACAGGTAAAGCAGGTTTTGAAGGCCACCGCAATACCTCCACCTCTCCCCTTACGGTTTAGAGTGTGGATAGCATAGCCCGGAGGAAGAGCCAGGTTAACACTGGCCGTGTCCTCATCACTTAGCCAGGTCTCCGTCATGAAGAAAACATCAGGGCCTTCTAAGGAGATAAGATCGTAAATATCTTGATGATGCTTCGACAGTGATCTGACATTGTGGTGCCAAAGTTTTATGGCACTTAAAGGCAGAGGTTCCTTCCTCCGGTGTAGCCGTACCTGGCTAGGTGGCATCCTCGGCGCCGGTAGTTCCCACCATCCACATGAACAAATGCCAGGGCCACACAGGGGATGTTGAGCCGCGCACGAACAAGGGGGCATACTGCGTCTTATCAGGCGTAAAGCCTGGCTAGAGTATTGATGATCCATACTACAACCCGATAGAGTCCGACCACGTCTCACGCGTCCTTAGCGCGGACGGGCGCAGACGGGCAGGACTCTGGCACGACTCCGGCCACGCGAGGACACGCCCGCTGCGCTATCCCGCTGCGCTAAGGGAGGAGCTTTAAATAGGCGTTCACACGCAGGCTCATGCGCACTAACGCGCTGGCGGATGGAAGCGCCTCACCCCACTCACCCCACTCCAAGATGGCGGCCAGAGAAAGGCTCCTACCCCAGGATCGAACCCGCCAAACCGGCGGTGCGGGTGCCAATTTATCGTGCGAGTAAGAGGGCAAATTTAAAAACAGGTTGAGGAACCCAAAATGAACAAAATATTAAACAAGTAAGTTTTTAAAATATCAATTTACAGCATGCGCGCAAAAGCGCTATCGCAGCGATCAGCTACCTAATCAGGGGGAGAATGTCCACAGGGACTCGCCCTAAATAGGCGTTCACACGCAGGCTCATGCGCACTAATGCGCTGGCGGATGGAAGCGCCTCACCCCACTCACCCCACTCCAAGATGGCGGCCAGAGAAAGGCTCCTACCCCAGGATCGAACCCGCCAAACCGGCGGTGCGGGGGCCAATTTATCGTGCGAGTAAGAGGGCAAATTTAAAAACAGGTTGAGGAACCCAAAATGAACAAAATATTAAACAAGTACGTTTTTAAAATATCAATTTACAGCATGCGCGCAAAAGCGCTATAGCAACGATCAGCGATCAGCTACCTAATCAGGGGGAGAATGTCCACAGGGACTCGCCCTAAATAGGCGTTCACACGCAGGCTCATGCGCACTAACGCGCTGGCGGATGGAAGCGCCTCACCCCACTCCAAGATGGCGGCCAGAGAAAGGCTCCTACCCCAGGATCGAACCCGCCAAACCGGCGGTGCGGGGGCCAATTTATCGTGCGAGTAAGAGGGCAAATTTAAAAACAGGTTGAGGAACCCAAAATGAACAAAATATTAAACAAGTAAGTTTTTAAAATATCAATTTACAGCATGCACGCAAAAGCGCTATCGCAGCGATCAGCGATCAGCTACCTAATCAGGGGGAGAATGTCCACAGGGACTCGCCCTAAATAGGCGTTCACACGCAGGCTCATGCGCACTAACGCGCTGGCGGATGGAAGCGCCTCACCCCACTCACCCCACTCCAAGATGGCGGCCAGAGAAAGGCTCCTACCCCAGGATCGAACCCGCCAAACCGGCGGTGCGGGGGCCAATTTATCGTGCGAGTAAGAGGGCAAATTTAAAAACAGGTTGAGGAACCCAAAATGAACAAAATATTAAACAAGTAAGTTTTTAAAATATCAATTTACAGCATGCGCGCAAAAGCGCTATCGCAGCGATCAGCGATCAGCTACCTAATCAGGGGGAGAATGTCCACAGGGACTCGCCCTAAAATAGGCGTTCACACGCAGGCTCATGCGCACTAACGCGCTGGCGGATGGAAGCGCCTCACCCCACTCACCCCACTCCAAGATGGCGGCCAGAGAAAGGCTCCTACCCCAGGATCGAACCCGCCAAACCGGCGGTGCGGGGGCCAATTTATCGTGCGAGTAAGAGGGCAAATTTAAAAACAGGTTGAGGAACCCAAAATGAACAAAATATTAAACAAGTAAGTTTTTAAAATACCAATTTACAGCATGCGCGCAAAAGCGCTATCGCAGCGATCAGCGATCAGCTACCTAATTAGATTCCTTACCGACCCACACATCCTACCCATCTGCGAACCGATATCTAGGGTTAGGGTTAATCCCCTTTCAAGGCCCTAGTTTCAATGGCACCAGTGTTGGTTTTTAACATGGCTCTGCGTTTCTGGAGCGGAAAAGCTGTGTCTAAGAACTGACGTCAGCACGCAGAGGCGGCGTCTAAGTACTCCGACGACGTCATCACGGCGCCCACGACGCCAACGACGGACGCGGAGCCGCAGATGACGCCTACCGACGCGCAAGGGTTCTACTACGCAAAAGTTTCCGGATCCAGTCTGACACCTGGGGATATTCTAAGGTAAGGAATCTAATACTAACTAATGTCTCTTACAGATATATCGTTACACAAGTAGTAACTTGTGCTTCGCCTCTTATCTTTATATTGTATTTCGCCTCTTTCCCTGGCCATTCTCAATATAGTGTCCCGATCTCTGTAGTTCAGAACACGTGCCAATATAGGTCGCGCTGGTGCACCAGGTCTAGGCCATGGTCCCAGCGCCCGTTCGATAAGAAACATTTCTGACAGGTCCTGACCAAAGAGATCTGTCATCAGTGTGACAATATATTTTTCAATCTTTTGGATATCAGTCGTTTCTGCAATTCCTGTAATGCGTATGTTATTACACCTCGACCTGACTTCCAAATCTTCATTCTTCTGTTGTATTGCATACAATACGCCGTCCAAGCTGCATAGTTTCTTGTCCATTTCAGTCTGTCTCCGGTGTCTGTAACTCCGGTTTCCAGAACGCTCAACCGTCCCTCCTATTTATCCATTCTTTGCATTATTCTATCCATTCTCTCAGCCAATGAGTCCATCTTGGTATCCAAGCCCTGTAGGCTGGATTTTAGATCTTTGAACATTTCCTGTATATCTTCAGCTGGCGGTTGGCTCATTGCATTATCCTCAGATTGCTCCTGGTGGCTAGCATCAGCGTTTGCCCCTTTCGCAGTTTTTTTCAAAGATAAGCCGTGGCTGCCTGGTGTCCGGCTTTCCCATTTTATCCTCCACGCCTCTCCGTATCCGTGCCCCTGTTATGGTGACCTTGGACCGCGACTCGGCATAGGCGGCGTATTTTTAAAAGGACTAAGGTAAGAGCGTGCTGTCGGTGAAAAAAGTTGCTAGTCGCCATTTCCTGCTTGTCCTTTGCAGATTTTTCCGCCTGGTGCTTTACGCCCAGAGAGCCTGTAGTGCTACTGTCTGCAGTGTGTCCTGTTGGGTGTGGACTCCCACTGCTATAGAGATAAACTGCTCCCCAGTGCATCTCACATGTTATTATGCCTCACTGTGGCACTGGGCGCTATAGCTCTTGCCCCCTTCTCTATGTGGGCCGCGGTTCTCTTCCTTCAGACTGTGCCCTGCATCTTGCAATGCCACTTATTCACCTTGTCTGATGATGTCAATCTCATCTATGGTGGCTTATTGTTTCTGTGGGGGGAAAAGTCACATATTGCTCTCACGGTTCCTCAGTGTGGCATTGCCTCTTAATTTTGCCTCGTTAATGCCGATTGATGTTAAGCCAACCACCTTACGACCGCACAGAACTGCACCTCCTCAGCCTTAGCGGAGGTCTTGTCACGAAGCAATGTCCCCCAGCATCCTTTCACTAGCTAAGCAGGCTCTGCATCAATACGTGGCTCAGGCACCCCTCTGTTGCAGGCTAACCTGATTTTGCTGTTCCGGTCAGTGGGTTTGATCGTATGTCCTCAACAGCCACGCCACCGCCTCTACGATAGTTTTCTAGGCGGCTCAAGATGGCGGTTCCGCACCCACGTAGCTATTCTTGATCCCGGCTGATCGTCTGGGGCTCTGGCATCCACATACCTCTTCCTGCGCCTCAGATACCGCCCTCGTAGAAAGCCCAGTCTCCCTTCGCCTTCGTCCGCGCTCCCAGCCTCACGATCGGCGGCTATAGCGGCAACACAGCAGTCTCGCAGGCGGGCTCCGAGCGGGAGTACAGATCTCCATACCTTGCTCAAGCTCTCCTTCGGCTCTCGATTGGTCTCGGATCCCCGTCTTGGTAACGGTGAGTGCTACTGGAGCAGCCCCTACACTGTCTTTCTTAAGTGGAACCTCCACAGGGTTACCGGCCTCCGGGGTTCTCACCTCTGTTTCTGTGGCTGCCGACAAATTTAGGTCCCGGCGTCCCTCATGGATTCCACATCACTCATATAGCTCACCACCGATTGCTGGCCTGTTCTTGCTGCATTTTCTCACGATTGAATCTCGGCATTATGCGCTATTATGTGGATTTAAGTTCAAAGTAGAGCGGAGCCGCTCTACTTTGTGACCATTTTGTTGCTCGTCCAAGTCACGCCCCCCTGTCAGACAACTCTTCATTAAGTACTTCTTTAGCAGGACACAGTCACTAGAGCTAAGGTCATGGCACTTCTCCTGGTGAAGCGGGCGGTAGCAGTTTCAACCTGATGAGACACAGAATGCACCATATCAACCAGTCCTTTGCAGTATCAGATCATCAGTAATGTTCACAAGTGCATTTGCTGGCACTGCTGTCAACCTCATTGCTCTATCCATGATGATTTCATGGGGAGACAATCCAGTCCTATGATTAGGTATGCTGCGAAGACTCATCAACACAAGTGACAATGTATCAGGCAATTTCAGAGAGATAGAAGCTCACATTTTGGCAAGCCTAGATTTCAAAATTCCATTGACCTGGTCCACTAGACCCACTAGACCCAAAGCCTCAGGTCTGTGTCTACAATATAATCTTTGTTCAGGTTGCAAAGCAGCGCACAGCATCCTCAAGAATTCGTTGTTGAAGTGCGTGCCCTGGTCAGATTCCAAAGAAGTAGAGAAACCAAATCTCTGTATTAACTTCCTCAGCAATAATTTTGCTACTGTGAGACTGTCATTTCTTTGTGTGGGCTATGCCTCAAACCATCTTGAAAAAATACACTGATCATCACATACCTCAATGTATTACACAAAGGTATTTCAATGAAACCCAGCTGCTTCTGGTTGATAGGACTACCTGACCTTCCTATGTGACTCATTGTGTCTCCAGTCCTTTTCCCCACATCATTCTGTTGACACACAAAACATCTCTGACACAAAGCTTCAGCCATTAAACTAAACTATGGATTAAACCAGGTTTGCCGAAACAACCTGATCATCTCATCTCCACCTTCATCAGTGGGACCATGATTATGCCTAGCCATTGGGGGTAAAGAATCATAGGCAAAAAAAACAACCCACCAAAACCCAAATTTCCTACGCATGTCTCTTGCCACAACCTGCCTTGACGCAGCTCTACTGTTCTGCCTCTGACACTTCCTCTTGCAACTTCTTGACTTCTTCCCAAGTATCAGCTGCTACCAAAAGGTTGTAGTTGGTTGTGTCTGTTTCCTCATTTGTGCATTCACCATTAAAAGTAAAAGTATTGTAAGCACGGTATCTGGCAACCTCATCGGCATATCTGTTGTCAATTGTCACATAATCATCACCTTTACAATGTTCCACACACTTAACAATGCCAACTTGTGCAGGCATCTGCAGTGCTTCACTGAATTTTTGGACTTGCTCCTAATTTCAAATGGTTGAGTCTGAGGATGTCATAAACCCTCTCTGGGACCATAACTGTCCGAAATCGTGAACAAAACCAAAGCTGTAAAGACTTTTTGTGAAAATGGTCACTCTGCTGGTCTGAGACAAGAGCAATCAATTCAGCCACGTGTGCGGAAAACACTTCTTGGAGCCACAAAGCTTCTAGTACTCCTGAAACTCTACAAAGTACATAAACTGCTTGCAAATTTACCTCATGGTCTCATGAGCATGATCCATCCACAAATAATGTAAAATAAGATTCAGGCAGTGTATATCAGGTTTCAGCTTGGTCCACAGTACAGTAAGATCAAGACAGTCATGCTCCACTTCATTTTCATCATCGTCACTTTGAGGGTGTGGTTACAGAGTTGCAAGATTTAAAACACAACACTTCTTCAGTGTAACATTTCAGCCACCAGTATGATCTGTTCATACCTGCTCAGGCTGCTGTTTGTCAAATGCTGTGTGTGAGTATGTGCAATAGTATTTCTACAGAATGAGGCACGTACACCATTAAAGCATGACCCATGATAATGCCTTCACAATTCTCAATGCTGACACCTGCAACCACCACTGTTTTAAGATATCTGGGCAGAGCCATCACTTCTGGATCTAAAGTAGCTGAGAAATAGGCAACTGACCTACAGGCATTTCCATGTGTCTGTGTAAGCACTGAGAGAATGTAGCCCTCTCTCTCATGGTAGTAAAGTAAAAATGCTTTGTTACAATCAGGCACTCCTAGCACCTGGACACGGCAGAGAGTTTCTCTCATTCCTAGGAAGGCAAATAAACATTCATTGTCCCAAGGCACGAATCCAACACAGAAACCAACATTAAGGTAGCACTTGGTCTCAACCTCCGGAGAGGAGTACATAGGTATGTGTGCACTATTTGAAAAATCGTTCCCTGGGCACTTTCAGAATGTTTGTAGTGTTCCCATCAGAAAACCAACCTGTACCGCCCCACATCATTTGGGAAAGACATCATCAGACACACTGGAAATGGCCCAGTGTGCGATAAGGCACAACAGTGCTCAAGTTGTTCTCTATATCCAAATGTATGTTTTGTCACTGAATAGGTATCAGGAGGTTTCTAACAAGCAGTGCTAAATGTTGAAATAAACAAATTATATCAAAATGTGGTGGTGCCAATAAAATAGGATAAAGGGAGGAAAAATGTTTAATAAAGACCTTCCTTTCCCACTATTAAAAACAGTGAAAAGAGGTAGTGTTAACAAATAACTACCTTGACAGTTATTATGGTCATGGTCGACATGTTTCTGCAGCTTTACCTTGGGCCCAGAGGTCACCTACTGCTTCATCAGGACCTTCTTATTCTACTGCTTGTTTATGTGAAAATAACATAGGGGAAAGTGTAAAGAATATCACCTTAGATTCTCCTGGATGTCGAATTCCCGGATTTCATAAGGTGACACATACACCAATATGCAATAAAGAAAAAGAAAAAGCACATTTAGCTGATTTGTCACATCTAGCCAAAGTGGTACAAAGCTCTACATAGTAGCTATTGCTAAAAGTAATTAAAGTAATTAAAACATTCACATATCACATTCTTGCATAGCGAATCATATGAGAGCAGAATAACCTCTAGTAAGATACACTCACCCAGTGTTAAGGAGAATATCGCCCCACCTCACCCGGCATTAGCGCAGGTATGACGGAGCCCCGCTCTGTGTGAACAAAGAAACAAAGGCAGAAAGAAAGGGTCAGAGGAGGCACTATAAGGCAGGGACAACCACTGTTTCCTTTTAAAATTATTCTCAAGCAGTCTCAGGGGAGTTTATCGATTCTGCTGTTATGACACGATCTTAGATTCAAGATTGTATTTATGACGCGCTTATATCCTAAGCGCGTTGAAGGACCATCGTTATACTTCAGGCTTGATTTCTTTAGAGCAAAAAACGGTTCGTGATGCCCTTTCAAATCGAGTCCTGCGGTAAAACAAGCGACCCGGAGGTTCACTTGTAGTTTAGCGTGTGTCTCTTCAATCCGACCGCGCTGACCCTGAACCAAAGTACTGACTGATTCACGCGGATCACTCACCGGCCCGTCGGTACTCCAGACGTCCTTCTGGGCTGTCTGTGGGAGGTACCGAGCGGGCAGGTTTGCTGGTATTTACGAACTTCTGTTTGTTTCCAGAGCGTTAGGCGCGGCGCCCTGACGTCATTGCGCGGCGCCCTACGCTCATGGGAAATGTAGTTTACATGTTGTATAGTGCAGCAGAACACCATAAGACAGCGTGAGTTATTAACATCTGATCTAGGTCTTGCTGTGCGCTACTCTCAAAGTGCAAGAGCAACAAGTTATTAAGAGAAAAGTAATTCTTTGTGTGACCTTCCATGGTCTCAATAGAGAACACAGAAGCCAGCGCTCAGGTGGCAGCGCGTTATGCAATAGCTTATGGGAATTGTAGTTCTTACATTTACAAGATCTATACACAGTCTCAATTCCATAAATTAAATTTACATGACCCTAACGTGTTAGTCATTCTTTGATCTCAATCACCTAAACACGTGGTCTATGCAAATGTCTGCGTCTAGCACATATCGAAGGTACTATCTTATTGGAGAAGAAATATGAACTTCCAAACGGCTTTATAATGACATCCAAGGAATGTCTTCATTCAGTCCTTGTTTGTCCGTCTGAAGCTTATGTACCCATTTTTGTTCACGCCTAAATAGGAACCTCTTCGTATCAATGATGTGTGTGGGTATCAGAGGTTGCTCTAGCACTGTCCAGTGCAGATCAGTAGGCGTATGCTTTGCTAGTAAGAAATGGTTTGTAAGTCTCGTTGACTGTCTCAAACACCGAATGGAACTTTTATGTTCAGTGATGCGTGTCTTAACCTTTCGGGTTGTCATGCCCACATATCTTTTTTGACACGGGCATGTGATAAGATAGACTAGATTGGAGCTGTTACAATTGGTGAATCTGCGCTGTTTCCACGGACGATCAGTGCCAATATCTATTGTATGTGATCTGGTGGTATTGGGACACACTGCGCAGTTCCCACAAGGATGATGTCCGGTGGCCGCCGGCATGTCCCATAGAGTGCCCAATGCTCTTGGTAAGTCATTCTTAGGCCGGGTGTGGACTAGTTTGTCCTTCAAATTTTGCCCCCTCTTGAACGCGAACAGAGGAACTTGAATGCAATCTGTTCCCGTGTTCAGAATACTCCAATGTTTTTTCACTATTCGTTGAATGCGATTAGACTGTGTAGTGAATGTACTCACAAAAGTCACACGTTCTTGTTTAGGTTTAGATGGTAAGATCTCCAATAGCCCCTCGCGATTATTATTTGAGGCTCGCTTTTTAGATCTGCGAACTAGGTGTTTCGGGTATTCTTTTTGCAGGAGATCTAGTTCTAGGCCTCCTGCATGATGTTCAAAACTGTTCTTTGTGGAGCAATTCCTCTGAATCCGCAAGAATTGCCCATAGGGCAAATTATCCCTGAGGGCCTTAGGGTGACAGCTATTGTAATTCAATAGCGAATTCCGCGCCATTGGTTTGCGATAAAGTTCAGACGCCAAACCTGTGGACGTGGAGGTTATGAGCAGATCCAGAAAGGCCAAGTGTGTCCTATTGTGTTCTATGGTGAACTTCAGGAACTGATTCCTTCCATTCAACCATTCATGAAAAACAGCGAGTTCTGCTTCGCTCCCCCTCCATATCACTAGGATATCATCTATATAACGCTTCTACAGACGTACATTGTCTGTGAAAGGATTGGTCTCAGAGAAGATGTGATCTGTTTCAAACCTATGGACATATAGATTCGCTAGGGACGGGGCAAAAATACTGCCCATACTGGTCCCACTCACTTGTAAAAAGAGGGAGTCTTCATACTGAAAAAAGTTCTCAGTCATCGCTAGGTTAGCCAAAGTCATTATCAATCTTACTGGAGTAATAGAGTCCAGTTGTCTCTCTATTAGAAGTGCCTCAACCACCTCTAGTGTTTCTACCTGGGGGATCGAGGTGTAAAGACTCTCTACGTCAAATGACACCAAGATGTCTGTCCTTCTATCATATTCAATGTCCGGAAGGAGTCTCAGTACATCTTTGGTGTCTTTGAGGTACGTTGGCATTTCGCTCACCATTGGTTTAAGAAAGACATCAACGAATGTTGATAGGGGTTCTAATAGCGAGCCGATCCCTGAGATAATAGGGCGGCCCGGGGGTGGTCGTTGCGGTTTGTGTATTTTTGGTAAATGGTAGAAATAGGGAACTCTGGGATTCACCGTGCACAGAAATTGCCCTTCCTTGGCTGTTATCCAACCCTCACTAAGGGCTTCTTCCACAATTTGCCTTATTTCTCTAGTGAGTCTCTCAGTGGGGTCTATTGATAGTTTACGGTATGCTCTCGTGTTATTAAGTTGGCGGAGGCACTCTGTCCGATAGGCATCTGAGTCAAGCAACACAATCGCCCCGCCTTTATCCGCCGGTTTAATAACCACGGATTGATTGTTGGACAAGTTTGTGATTGCCTCTTGTTCCCTTCTCGAGAGATTGTGGAAAGGTCTATGCTCTTCGAGGAAAAGTTTTTTCAAATCCGCATCCACCGCTTCTTCAAAAGTAAGAACCTTTGCTGGGAGACCTATAGTGGTAGGATTGAAAGTAGAAGGTCTTTTGAGACCTGTGTTCACCACTCTAGTTGTTATCTCTCCAGGAGCTTGTTGCTTATGGGCAAACAAATAGTGTAGTCTAATCTTTCTATAGAGTTTTCCCATTTCTATCTGGGTGACAAAAGGGTCACTCCTATTGGTGGAAACAAATCCAAGGCCTTTATTCAGTACCTGTTCTTAAATCTCAGTGAGCTGGTACGAACTGAGATTGATCTCAGATGCCTATCGGACAGAGTGCCTCCGCCAACTTAATAACACAAGAGCATACCGTAAACTATCAATAGACCCCACTGAGAGACTCACTAGAGAAATAAGGCAAATTGTGGAAGAAGCCCTTAGTGAGGGTTGGATAACAGCCAAGGAAGGGCAATTTCTGTGCACGGTGAATCCCAGAGTTCCCTATTTCTACCATTTACCAAAAATACACAAACCGCAACGACCACCCCCGGGCCGCCCTATTATCTCAGGGATCGGCTCGCTATTAGAACCCCTATCAACATTCGTTGATGTCTTTCTTAAACCAATGGTGAGCGAAATGCCAACGTACCTCAAAGACACCAAAGATGTACTGAGACTCCTTCCGGACATTGAATATGATAGAAGGACAGACATCTTGGTGTCATTTGACGTAGAGAGTCTTTACACCTCGATCCCCCAGGTAGAAACACTAGAGGTGGTTGAGGCACTTCTAATAGAGAGACAACTGGACTCTATTACTCCAGTAAGATTGATAATGACTTTGGCTAACCTAGCGATGACTGAGAACTTTTTTCAGTATGAAGACTCCCTCTTTTTACAAGTGAGTGGGACCAGTATGGGCAGTATTTTTGCCCCGTCCCTAGCGAATCTATATGTCCATAGGTTGGAAACAGATCACATCTTCTCTGAGACCAATCCTTTCACAGACAATGTACGTCTGTGGAAGCGTTATATAGATGATATCCTAGTGATATGAAGGGGGAGCGAAGCAGAACTCGCTGTTTTTCATGAATGGTTGAATGGAAGGAATCAGTTCCTGAAGTTCACCATAGAACACAATAGGACACACTTGGCCTTTCTGGATCTGCTCATAACCTCCACGTCCACAGGTTTGGCGTCTGAACTTTATCGCAAACCAATGGCGCGGAATTCGCTATTGAATTACAATAGCTGTCACCCTAAGGCCCTCAGGGATAATTTGCCCTATGGGCAATTCTTGCGGATTCAGAGGAATTGCTCCACAAAGAACAGTTTTGAACATCATGCAGGAGGCCTAGAACTAGATCACCTGCAAAAAGAATACCCGAAACACCTAGTTCGCAGATCTAAAAAGCGAGCCTCAAATAATAATCGCAAGGGGCTATTGGAGATCTTACCATCTAAACCTAAACAAGAACGTGTGACTTTTGTGAGTACATTCACTACACAGTCTAATCGCATTCAACGAATAGTGAAAAAACATTGGAGTATTCTGAACACGGGAACAGATTGCATTCAAGTTCCTCTGTTCGCGTTCAAGAGGGGGCAAAATTTGAAGGACAAACTAGTCCACACCCGGCCTAAGAATGACTTACCAAGAGCATTGGGCACTCTATGGGACATGCCGGCGGCCACCGGACATCATCCTTGTGGGAACTGCGCAGTGTGTCCCAATACCACCAGATCACATACAATAGATATTGGCACTGATCGTCCGTGGGAACAGCGCAGATTCACCAATTGTAACAGCTCCAATCTAGTCTATCTTATCACATGCCCGTGTCAAAAAAGATATGTGGGCATGACAACCCGAAAGGTTAAGACACGCATCACTGAACATAAAAGTTCCATTCGGTGTACGAGACAGTCAACGAGACTTACAAACCATTTCTTACTAGCAAAGCATACGCCTACTGATCTGCACTGGACAGTGCTAGAGCAACCTCTGATACCCACACACATCATTGATACGAAGAGGTTCCTATTTAGGCGTGAACAAAAATGGGTACATAAGCTTCAGACGGACAAACAAGGACTGAATGAAGACATTCCTTGGATGTCATTATAAAGCCGTTTGGAAGTTCATATTTCTTCTCCAATAAGATAGTACCTTCGATATGTGCTAGACGCAGACATTTGCATAGACCACGTGTTTAGGTGATTGAGATCAAAGAATGACTAACACGTTAGGGTCATGTAAATTTAATTTTATGGAATTGAGACTGTGTATAGATCTTGTAAATGCAAGAACTACAATTCCCATAAGCTATTGCATAACGCGCTGCCACCTGAGCGCTGGCTTCTGTGTTCTCTATTGAGACCATGGAAGGTCACACAAAGAATTACTTTTCTCTTAATAACTTGTTGCTCTTGCACTTTGAGAGTAGCGCACAGCAAGACCTAGATCAGATGTTAATAACTCACGCTGTCTTATGGTGTTCTGCTGCACTATACAACATGTAAACTACATTTCCCATGAGCGTAGGGCGCTGCGCAATGACGTCAGGGCGCCGCGCCTAACGCTCTGGAAACAAACAGAAGTTTGTAAATACCAGCAAACCTGCCCGCTCGGTACCTCCCACAGACAGCCCAGAAGGACGTCTGGAGTACCGACGGGCAGGTGAGTGATCCGTGCGAATCAGTCAGTACTTTGGTTCAGGGTCAGCGCGGTCGGATTGAAGAGACACTCGCTAAACTACAAGTGAACCTCCGGGTCGCTTGTTTTACCGCAGGACTCGATTTGAAAGGGCATCACGAACCGTTTTTCGCTCTAAAGAAATCGAGCCTGAAGTATAATGATGGTCCTTCAACGCGCTTAGGATATAAGCGCGTCATAAATACAATCTTGAATCTAAGATCGTGTCATAACAGCAGAATCGATAAACTCCCCTGAGACTGCTTGAGAATAATTTTAAAAGGAAACAGTGGTTGTCCCTGCCTTATAGTGCCTCCTCTGACCCTTTCTTTCTGCCTTTGTTTATTTGTTCACACAGAGCGGGGCTCCGTCATACCTGCGCTAATGCCGGGTGAGGTGGGGCGATATTCTCCTTAACACTGGGTGAGTGTATCTTACTAGAGGTTATTCTGCTCTCATATGATTCGCTATGCGAGAATGTGATATGTGAATGTTTTAATTACTTTAATTACTTTTAGCAATAGCTACTATGTAGAGCTTTGTACCACTTTGGCTAGATGTGACAAATCAGCTAAATGTGCTTTTTCTTTTTCTTTATTGCATATTGGTGTGTGTGTCACCTTATGAAATCCGGGAATTCGACATCCAGGAGAATCTAAGGTGATATTCTTTACACTTTCCCCTATGTTATTTTCACATAAACAAGCAGTAGAATAAGAAGGTCCTGATGAAGCAGTAGGTGACCTCTGGGCCCAAGGTAAAGCTGCAGAAACATGTCGACCATGACCATAATAACTGTCAAGGTAGTTATTTGTTAACACTACCTCTTTTCACTGTTTTTAATATTGGGAAAGGAAGGTCTTTATTAAACTTTTTTCCTCCCTTTACCCCATTTTATTGGCACCACCACATTTTGATATAATTTGTTTATTTCAACATTTAGCACTGCTTGTTAGAAACCTCCTGATACCTATTCAGTGACAAAACATACATTTGGATATAGAGAACAACTTGAGCACTGTTGTGCCTTATCGCACACTGGGCCATTTCCAGTGTGTCTGATGATGTCTTTCCCAAATGATGTGGGGCGGTACAGGTTGGTTTTCTGATGGGAACACTACAAACATTCTGAAAGTGCCCAGGGAACGATTTTTCAAATAGTGCACACATACCTATGTACTCCTCTCCGGAGGTTGAGACCAAGTGCTACCTTAATGTTGGTTTCTGTAAGTTAAGAGGGTTGTAGCATTGTGGTCGTTAATATTCCCTCAGACCCCCCTTCGAGTTAGTATTACGAATCCAACACATCCTTGTTGGGGAAAGTGGGTTTCCACTGATGACAATAGACCTCCATTCCCAAGAACATTCTGACCTCTTTCTGAGATGTTGACAGTTTCATTTGTAAAATCTTCAAGATTCTCTCTTGAGACACCTTGCTCAATATGATGACCAAAATACAAGACTTCTTCCAAACAATACTGCATCTTACCGTGGGACATTGAATGTCCATTCCCAGCCAAGTGGTTTAACAATGCAATCATGTCAGTCTTGCACGCTTCATAAGTATTTAACATAACCAATAGATCATCAATATACTGTACCGGGACAGAGTTACAAGGCACAGCCAGATTATCCAAATTCTTTTTAAGCATCCGGTTAAAAATGGAGGGGTTCTCTATATACACTTGTGGAACACAGCACCATGCCAAAACACAATTGCTGAGCCTAAACACAAGAATACACTGTCTGTCCTCATGCAAGGGTATGGAGAAGGCCTGGCACAAATCGATAGCAGAAAACCACTCAGCCTTGCATGGAATCTGAAACAATATCACAGCAGGATTCAGTACCACGGGACAACAGGGAATCACAATGTTATTAATCTTGCAAAGGTCCTGCACTGTGCGATACTTAACCGCTAGGCATCGGCAGGCTTATAAGGTGTGAGTTTTATGGACCCCCCACCCCCCCATAATCTCTTTCATTTTACCTTGTTTGAATCATTGACTCAAATACAGTAGTTATTGACGCTATAATTTTGGCGGTTAAATTATGCTGCGGTGTTCTGGTATAATCGGCAATTGGTTTTATCTGTGTATGGACAAGCTGAACTCCTTTAATGAGTCCAATGTACTTTCCCTAAATATCCCAATCCTCCATTTTCATAGTAACTCTAAGATCTAAAAATAAATCCTCTTCTGCCATCATGGGGGGGGAATGCAACAGCTTGGGTTTGAGTGACCACTTTGAAAGCACATCCTCATCATAGGTCTGAAACTCCATGCCTCTCGGTGAGCAGCCAATCACAAGATCTCATCAACTGACTTATTGGTGAACATCTTTAATGATATGTTCGGTCAGGCTATTAACCGAAGATGTGGAAAATAGCCTCCATTTTGCAATTACTTAAAAAGACCAACTTGAGTCCTTTGGATCCTAATAAATCATCTGCAAATATCACTCCTCCTATTCCCAGCCAAGATTGATGAGAAGATGCTCAATAAATAAATTGTCTCGTTTATCGAATCTGATCACCACCTGGACCATTCACAGTTTGGCTTCAGGTGTGAACATAGCTCCTAGTCAGCCTTGATAGTTGCTTCAGATGAGCTGAGAGCCACCTTAGGCATTAGAAGTAATGCAGCCTTGATCCTTTTGGCTCTTTTAGCCGCATTTGATAGGGCAATTGTGTCATATTGGTTGATGGTTTCCATTTCCTAGGCATCAGGGGAACTGCACTGGCCCTTCTAAAGTCTTTTCTATCCTAGAGTGAACAATTTGTGGCTTTGGATTGTTTCTCTTCCAGTTCTTTCACTTTGCAGACTGGGGTACCTCAGGCCCCATCTTTGAGCCCTACCCTTTCTGATCTGTGTGTTACCCATTTGGCCAGACTCATCACAACATTTGAGTTTTCTGTTGTGAGCTACGCAGATGACACCCAGATCGTAGTCTCAGTATTCGGGAATCCTGAGGTCTCGGCAAGGAGATTCCATAGTTGCACACCCGAAATTGGTAATTGGATGTCCAATAATTGTTTAAAATTGGCCTTCAGTAAAATTGAAGTGCTCCTGCTCTGCAAAAGTACCTCTTTTTGGTCTCCAACCTGGTGGGTACAGGAATTAGGAATCTTACCAACACCGGTATCTAAAGTAAAAAACGTAAGGATTGTGCTCGATGACAACCTATCATTTGAACAGCAAATCAATGCTGTGTGCTTCTCCTCCTTCTTTGTCTTAAAGATTTTGAGGAAAGTCTTTCCATTTATTCTGTACGTTTTGCAGAAGTTGGTTGTCACCATCCGTGTGCTCTCGCAATTTCTTATACCTCAAAGTGCAGTAAAGACTGGAAGTCCTGCAGAATGTGGTTGTGCTCAAATTATTTGGGATTCCCAAGTATTGATCAGCATCGCAAGCCTTATTCCAACTTATTGGCTACCCATTCAAAAGCGCATTGATTTCAAAGCACTATGCATTGCTTTCAAAGCTTTGAATGGCTAAAGGTCCGAACTACCTAAAATGGAAGTTTACTTGGTACCAATCATCTACAACTCGGTGATTCTCCTTTTCCTATAATGTTATTATTCCTGAATTCAAAACAGCCCACTGGGGTGGCAGTAGCTGTGTACACTGCGCGGGAAAGCAATGGAATTACCCACCACTATAATTCAAGAAATGCTCAGGCCATCTTTCATTTAGAAAAGCCCTGTATACATGGCTTTTTAAGCAGAAGTTTTTTTTCTTCTTTCTGCTAGGTGTTTAACAAATCCTCTGTTTCTCTTTATTTTCATTCGTTGATGGCAACGCCAAGACGCCTTTGGGCAGTACACGCAATGCAGCACAGCACCCAAAGAGGCTGTGCTGCGTTGCATGTCAGGGAGGGCTTCAGAGGTATGGCTCTCTCTTCCCCTTTTCCTAGCACCCACATTGATTTCAGCTCCGAGCACCACCCACACACTTTAGCACCATAGCGCTAGGGTGTGTATGTGAGTCTAGCATAGGTTTTGTTAAGGAAGGGTATTCTTCCTGTAGAATATACCATGCCTAGACCAGTTTAAAAGCTTTTCGGCTTTGTATGTGTGCTGCACAGTGCAGCATGCATGCAAGAAGGAAAAAGTAAGGAGAATAAAAAGATTCCTCCTGTTGGCACCTCCTTTGAAGTGGGGTTAACCTTTGGTGCTAAACTCTGTCTACAATTCTTGATAGAAAGGGGTTTGCATCAAAAGGCATGGGTGGTTGCATGGGAAGGCCCATGTACCACACATATAAAGCCCCCTTGGTGCTAAGTATAACAAAGAAGTACTTTGAGCTGGTTTGGCCTACTTTTAAGGTGCTTACCAGTGCAAAAAAAACTTTTCGCTGAAAAGTAAATTCCCCCAAATACATTTTTACCTGATTAGCATCCCATTTGTGATGCTGACCCAGTGCTAAATGTTTGAAAATCTACCCCTAAATGTCCCATATCCTTGGGATCCAACGCTTCCATTTCACTATACTGTTTGAATGCTTGCAACAATCTCTCATAATATGCATACATTGTCCCTTAAGGCTTCTGGGTCGTTCGATCAATCTTGACCCAGTTAATAACGTGGGGCTATAATATACAATCAGGGGTCATCACCTGATTGTATTTTCTCATCACAATAGGTGATGGACCATTAGTCAAAGGAAGCCTCACTGGCTCTTTCTCAGGCAATTCTGTAACTATCTTACATGCTATCCGCAAATCACTTTGAAACCCTAATATCAAATAAAGTATTCGAATTAGTCAACAAAGCCTTCAAACTTTTCACAAAGCTATCAACTTGTTTGAACCATTCTACAGGTTTCTCTCTAAACCTAGGAAAATCCTTAATGCATGATCACTTCTATTCCAAGGTACATGAACTTAACCGCCACTAACTACTACTCTTAAAAGTAAAATTGTGGAAGGAGGCGGTTCCCCCATTGAACTTTTTGGGACTTTTCTTTTTCAAACATTTAACTTCCCATTTATCCAGTGCACCCCAAATCCAAATACATTGAATTAGCCCCAAAATGGCATTTTCAACCCTGATATTCTCATGTTTTCTAAATCGTGGTTAGAAAAGCAAACACCATGATTTTTCTCTAAAGCTTTAGTCCTTTCTAAATCTTCTTCATATTTCTGAGGTATTTCAGATAATTTATCATGAGCTTGTGCAAAATATATTCAATTTTTAATAATTTTTTTTTAAAAATCCCGTAATGGAAATTACGTAATACATTACAATCTTTCTATATGTATACACAATTGGGAACTCTATTTGTGTGCAATCATAAAAAAAAATATTAAAAAAGTGTCAATTTAGTCTCAATTTTGTCTCCGACGCGCGTTTCGGCGTACAACACGCCTTCTTCAGGAATAGCCACAATATACTCTGTAAGTTAATAAAATACATAATTTAAAATCACAGAATTGTTACATAATTTCATCAAATTCTCAATCTTTAAAAAACTTAACATATCTAAATACAGTCTTATTCAGAGAATGCAGATTCCATATGTACATGTATATAACTATAATTATGTGCTTCTCATAAATGCATACTATAAATACAATAATGTCTGGCTACTCATATCTAAAAAACAACAACGTTAATAAATCCAGGGACCTAGGATACAGCTGGTAGGTAAATCGTCCTTTCTAATGAGGTCAACCAATGGCAGAACCTATTTATGTTTATTGTCATTTTATTGTATTTCACTTCTGTGTTGGATATTAGTAGTTATAAAAACGAAAGTTTGATTAATGAACCTGTGCACTGTTATATATAGATCTAGATATAACATGGTTAACTTACTGTTATTAGGACACAAAATTAGGTATTTAATTGATAGCTTCTTACTTTTTTGTGTAAGGATATTGATCTATGATAAAGAGAGGTTCCTTTTTAAGAATAACTGTTACATCTAAATAGCTAAATGACATTCTTTATAAGTTGAGACATTTACCTAAATTCTATTTTTAGAAGTTATAAGGATGTCCTTAATTGCAGTTCTGGAACCAACACGGTAAGTGGCCAAAACGCTCCTTCTCAGGATGTATACAATTGATAACCTGAGATAAGAGAAATCAGTGAAGGCTTTATGAAGTTTTCCCTAGTTTTCCTTCTTAAGTATACCTCGTTATCTAGTTCCATCTGATTTACCTTCTGTCTTGTAGGAGGTAACTGAAAATGTCAGGCGACCTTCGGCATTTTCTTAAAAATTTTTAGGTCGTGCCTTTAAGAAACAAAGAAACCTCTAATTATAAAAGGTATTCTAACTGTGAAACATGCCGCAAAAGTTGTCGAAATGTTTTATATATACCTGATGATGTCTATTCAGAAGCCTGAAAATGCTGTGTGAAAGATGGAGATTAATGGAGTTAAAAGGGGATGAACAACGTCTTCTTGATGGCATGGAATGATCTTTACTATGCGGACTTATGTAGTGATCCAATCTGAAAATTAATAGTGTTCCAGAAAGAATTCTGTGTTGGAAACTTTTGCCTTTTCCAATAACTCCAGTAGGTGAATGCGGCCCTCCTCATACTCAGCTTCTCTCTGGAGCTCTTTCACCTCTGTGACTACTGGCAGCAGTTGGCCCTGCTCATCTTTTACAATGGGTCATAATGCAATTATTGAAGTCTCCATGTCATCTAAGCAGTCTGAGAATTTCTTGCGAACAGCATGCAACAGCGACGCCTCCACTGCCACAGTGTTGATTTTTTGTTTCTAGGGTGGCTTTAGTGTCATAAATGGCTCGGAGAATCTTTTTAAACTGGCTTATGTCTTTCTCCAGGGTTGTTTTTTCATAGATCAGCAGTCCCTTCACCGGTGGGATCTCAAGCATGGGCATTGTATCCTGAGGGATACCGGAAAGCACCTTTGCCAGCCTGGATTTCACCCTCACAACCTGGGCATAGGTTCCTGAGGCCGGTGTGGTGCCTCAGTAGCCATATCTTCACCTGGTTCACCTGGAAAGGGAGAACATGGGTATGCCAAGCTCAGTTTGTCTCTTGGGATATCTCTTCCTGGGTTTGAGCCGCAGCAGTGCCTTGGAGGGGGTTGTTAGAGTTCCCTCTCAAATTTGTGTGTGGGCAGCACTAGCCCCGCAACAAGTAGGCCAGGTCAGACAGCGACCCCCATCTGTGATGCAAACGCTCTGGGACTATGCATTGGAGCACCCCAGGCACTGGGCGGCTGTTCGACGTAAGTCATTCTCCCCGGGCTGTTGTGGTGAATGTGCCTGCTTCGGTATCACACTCTCCTCATAGGTCGTTCGATGGGTAGGCGGTCTCAGCTCAGGCCTCCATTCCCCTCGTTATTATGGCGCCCAGGGAATGAGCATGGTATTTGTGGTGTTTTTTTAGGCGGTGACTCTCAGAGGATCCCAGCCCATTACCTTGCTCACTCCAAGGAGCGAGCAAGGTGTCATCAGTGATGTCATTTGAGATGTCATCAGTGATGTCACTGACCATGTCATGAATGATGTAATATGTGACATCATCAGCAGTGGATTGCGGGTGCGCGAAATATAGTTAGTACCACTAACTATATAGGAGCAATTTCATTGGTTTTGTATGAGTGAAATGTCCAGCTAACTATAACACCCCTAAAACTTATAGTTTTTTGAGTGAATTTCAAAGGTTTTTTAAATGCTAATTCCTAACTATATAAGGCCAGAAACCTATGGTTTTTTTCAGTGAATTTCAAAGGTTTTTTAAATGCTAATTCCTAACTATATAACGCCTGAAACCTATGGTGTTTTCAGTGAATTTCAATGGTTTTTTAAATGCTAATTCGTAACTATATCAGGCCTGAAACCTATGTTTTTTTCATTTAGATTCAAAGGTTTTTTAAATGCTAATTTCTGACTATAACGTGTGTTAAACCTATGTTTTTTTCAGTGAATTTCAAAGATTTTTAAATGCTAAATCTTAACTATGACGTGTGTGAAAGCTATGATTTTCTAGTGAATTTTCAATATTTTTAAAATGCTTATTTGTAAATCATTATTTAAGTATAAATGTATTTTTCACACAAACTGCCTTTGTATATTGTAATACATTGACTGTCATATGTAATATGCAATAGCACATATATTTTTCATGATTTGCATAAAGTTGATCAGTATACTCTACATCTTCAATCCACATGTAAACAGTCACATTTTTTTTTTGTGTGTTTCTCAAACGTGCGCGCACCGTGTGCGCACCTCGCGATTTTTAAAATAAAAAAAACAAAACTTTTTGTTTTGCCTATCGGGGTTCTTCAGGGACACCCTGAGAAGGCCTAGGGGGTCAGGGAGTCTCTTCCTTGCCTCCTTTTCACGTTTAGAAACTTTTATAAAAATTGGGTAAAACGCCATTTTGATGCGACGTGCGCGCACGTCAAGTCATGTGACTCGAAAACAACACTTTTCATTGGTTAATAGTAGTTGCCCCAGTATTGGAACTTTCATAGATTCCCATGCTTTTGTATCATTCCCCGTCGTCGGAATGGGAGTCTCGGTAATAACAAAATACCATACTAGTAGGTACAAAAGAGAGAAAAGGCAAAGGCCTCATTCCCTTTTGTAGCATATCAGCCTCTTTTTGTAAAAGAGACCAAACATTAGGCATCAGCCAATCAGAAGAGCCTCACCCCTGGAACCCTCCTGAAGGAATCTCAGAGCCTCAGATTTTCTACCGCACGTTGTGCTAGGGAGTCTCCATTGAGCTCTGCTCTATTTTCAACTCTTTCAAGTAGATTTCTACAGTTTTTTCTTCAGGATTTCTTCAGTTCTACTTCAGAAGTCTTTCCTTTTCATCAGGATGTCTGAAGTTGAGAAAAAGAAGGTTCTTTTCAAGCCCTGTTCCACCTGTGGGAAGAAGAGGCTGTTTGTGGAGGACAAACACAAGGATTGCATTTACTGCCTTTATCCAGATCACAAGGCAGAAGACTGCAAAATTTGCCGCACTCTCTCCACCAAGACCTTGAGAGATCATGCTGGAAGACTGCTTACATGGCTACAGAGGCAGAAGGAGAGGAAGCATGGAGTTTCCAGTGATGAGGAGGAATCGTCTTCTTTTACTTCCTCAAAAAGGTCAGTGAAAAGGGGTAGAGGTTCCCCATCTTCCTCTGTTGAGCGCCCCTCAAAGGCTTCAAAAAAGACCCCCAGAGAGTCTGATAGCTGGGGTTCAGGAAGCTCTCCCCAC
This sequence comes from Lissotriton helveticus, assembly GCF_964261635.1. Taxonomy (NCBI): domain Eukaryota; kingdom Metazoa; phylum Chordata; class Amphibia; order Caudata; family Salamandridae; genus Lissotriton; species Lissotriton helveticus. Next base: position 1,461,585,904 of record NC_136059.1, read on the forward strand.
CGCAGTGGGAAGGATAAGGCAGATCTGGTTTCGCCTCCTAAGGGTGAGAAGACAGACCCAGCCTTCAAGAAACCCTCCTCACATTCTTCAGAGTGGAGTTCTAAGTCCTCTACGGCGAAGACATCGTCGACGGTGGCTCCGTCGACGAAGAAAACGAAAGCCAAACTTCAATTGGTCCCGTCGACGGGCTCGTCGGCAGGAGAATCGTCGACGAAAGCTTCGTCGTCGTCGTCGATGAAGGTAGCGCCGACGGCAGCGTCGACGAGAGGTACGACGACGACATCGTCGACGAAGATGTCGTAGACGGCTTCATTAACGTCGTCGACGAAGAAACCATCATCGTCGACGGCAGTGACGACGATGGCGTCGTCGACGGTATCGACGACGGTGGTGTCGTCGACGAGTGCATCGACGACGACAACAATTTCTACAACGTCGGCGGGCTCGTCAACGGCGGTGTCGACGACGACGACATCTGTGATTCCAATATCGTCGACGAGAATATCTCCGGCGTCGACGGAACCATCAACGATACTGGCTACGGAGCGATGAGTGACGATTTCTTTAACGAGGATCACTCCGGAAATGACATCCCCGGGAAAGGTGGCCACTTTACCGCCAACTTTGTTGTTGGATCAAGAAGAATCTGAGGAAGACGGACAGGATGCTTATGACTATGCCAGTAGCCCGTCTCAGCTCCTAATCAAGAGTCAAGAGACTGATTCGGATGGGGCATATGACCAGGGAGAAGGAGAATATCACCAAGTGGCCCATTCTAGGGGCTGTGTGCCACAGGACATGGTTTTGGTACCTACAACATTCCTGCATGACCTCCACAAGATGCTGCAGGACTATAAGTCGAAAGCGGAAAGACCAACACCACATAGGTCTGCTCCTTCGACACCAGTCAGAAACCCTTCATCTGTAGTCCCTTTGGTGCTTCCGGCACGGACGCCGCCTCAACCTCAGCGTCCGACTCCTCAGGCTCCGTCAGAGCCAGCCGATGACCCATAAGGGGATGATGTTGAGGAATCATCTGATGGTAACGGATCATGATAGGGATGAATATGATGACTACATCATCCCAGACCAAGCTTCACCTCATCAGGACTTGGTAGATTCACCTCCTGCTGACATCGGCAGTTTTCACCAGCTGATGGAACGGGCAGCTATAAGATTTAAGCTGGCAATGCCCGTGGAAACCACGGAATGTTTCTTATATGACTTCAAAGAAACACACCGCAAAAACAACAAGATCGATTCCAATTGTGGATCATTTGTGGGATGAAGGTTTGAAGGCGATGAAAAACCCAGCGACCGTGGTCCCTGTGCTACCGCGTCTGGATAAAAAGTATAAAGCACCAGATGATGGACCGGCAGCGCTGACGGGCCATCCAAAACCTGACTCTGTCATCTCACAGGCAGCACAGAGGAAATCGCGGAACCCTTCTGCTCCATTAGCGGCCCCTCCTGATAAGGATGGGCGACGACTGGATAACACGGGCAAACGGTTTTCATCGATGGCTAGTCTACTAATACGTGCCTCCAATGCTTTGGCGATATTAGGACGATATGATCGCCAATTATGGTGCGATGTAGCCCCATATCTGGAACTCCTTCCACCAGAGTCACGGGTAGAAGCGAAGAAGGCTTTACAGGAGGGTGAGCCGGTCTCCATGGAAATTATAGACTGTGCCATGGACATCGCGACAACGTCCTTTCGGACGTTAGCAGGAGCGGCAGTGTTAAGACGCCAAGGGTGGCTGAAGGCGACTTGGTTTAGACCGGAAATTCAGAACAAGGTCCTTGATCTGCCCTTCGATGGCAAAGCTCTATTTGGGAAATTAATAGACGATACTCTGCAAGAGATCAAAAAAGACACGGAAACAGCCAGGTCTCTAGGTACCCTCCAGTATCGCAAATCTCCTTTCAGAGGTTCGAGAGGCAGAGGAGGTGGTTATAGAGGTTCATACCAACAACAACAACAACGCTATTCTTCGAACAGCTCTGGATACCAGCAGAATCGTCAGTCATTCCAGCAAAGGCAAGGCCAATCTTCGGGTTATTCGAGGCCTTACGATAAGGGCAAGCAGGCTGCCCGTGGACGGGACACGTCCAAGCGCCAATAGCGGCCTCCTGGCTCTGCCTACTGTTCCCTCCTCCAAGAAATCTCCAGTTGGAGGCAGGGTGTCAAAATTCCTTCAAAATTGGTCCAAAATAACATCGGACCGTTGGGTGATCAACATCATAAGGCGAGGACATACTTTGGAATTTATGGAAGTCCCTCCACCCAGGCCCCCGGCAGCCGTTCCATCAAAACATCTGCGTCTCCTAAGGCTCGAGGTACAACACATGCTCCGCAAAGGGGCAATAGAGCCGGTCCCCTCCAATCAACAGGGCCAAGGTTTCTATTGCAGGTTCCTCCTGGTGAGAAAGACGCTGGAGAAATGGCGCCCCATCTTAGACCTCAGGGAGCTAAATACCTATCTCGTCTCCCTATCCTTCCGGATGGTATCCCTACAGGATATATTGAAGATGATCAGCCCGGGGGATTTCATGGCCACGCTCGATCTAGAGGACGCGTACTTCTATGTCCCGATTCACCCAGCACACAGAAGGTTCCTACGCTTCACAGTAGCCAAGAGCCATTTTCAGTTCAGGGTTCTGCCGTTCGGACTTCGGTCCGCCCCAAGGATTTTCACGAAGGTGCTGGCACCGGTGGCGGCATTTCTGCGAAGGAGCCACTTCCAGGTCTTCCCTTATCTGGACGATTGGTTACTGAAGGCCCCGTCCAGAAGGTTAGCGCAGGACGCTGTGCAGGCTTGCACCAATCTGTTCCAGAATCTGGGGCTCACTTTGAACAGAGAAAAATCCACGCTGATGCCCTCAAGAAGAGCACGGTTCCTAGGAGCAGTGTTAGATTCAAAGCTCTCGAGGGCGTTTCCTACTCAAGAGAGGGTAGAGAAACTGCAACGATTAGCACGAAACCTTCGGGTAAAAAGGTGTCTTTCTGTACGCAGTTACAAGTCGCTGCTAGGGGTGATGTCATCATGTATCCCCTTAATTCCACACTGCAGACTTCGCATGCGTCCCCTGCAGGAACAACTGGACCTCCAATGGAAACAAGTGCACGGATCGTTCGACGACAAGGTGGTTGTCACTCGGGAGATGAAGGAGGCAGTGATTTGGTGGTCACATCAAGACAATTTGTGCCAAGGTCTATCCTTTGCAAGCATACCATCGCCTCAAATACTAACGACGGATGCGTCATTGGAGGGATGGGGTGCAGTGATGCAGGACCTGCAGGTCAGCGGCCATTGGTCTCCTTGCGAGCAAAGACTGCATATCAATCTATTGGAGCTGAGAGCGATCAGGCTAGCTCTTCAAGCTTTTCTTCCGCGGCTCCAGGGTTCACAAGTGCTCATCAGAACGGACAACACCACAGCTATGCATTATGTGAACAAGGAGGGAGGAACGAGATCACTCCTCCTGTCGCGGGAAGCTCAACAGATATGGGAATGGTCAATTCTTCAGAGAATTTCACTAAAGGCGGAGCACTTACCAGGAGTGCTGAACGAAAGCGCCGATAGACTGAGCAGATTATCCTCAGTCAGTCACGAGTGGGAACTAAAACAGCAGGTTCTGGATCTACTATTTCAGACATGGGGCACACCGGATGTGGACCTGTTTGCAACCCCAACCAACAAGAAGTGCGGGTCATACGCCAGCAGGTTCCACCATCAAGGCTCATTGGGCAATGCCCTGTCGTTAGCCTGGACAGGGCAGTTTCTCTATGCGTTTCCGCCAATTCCCCTGATTCCACGCCTCATCAGGAAGATGAAAACAGAACCATGCAAAATGATCCTGATAGCTCCAGCATGGCAGCGACAATTTTGGTACACGGAACTATATCTGCAGTTGCTAGTCCCTCCATTGCGGCTGGAGGAGTTTCCGGATCTTCTGACCATGTCCGGAGGACAGGTTTGGCATCCAGATCCAAGATCATTACACCTGACTGCATGGCTCCTGACCAGCGAGAATTCATGAATGTCCCTCTTTCTAAGGAGATCAAGGACATCCTTTCCCAGGCAAGAGCACCTTCAACAAACAAGACGTACAGATTAAAATGGAAAAGGTTTTGCATTTGGTGTGAGAAGGAAAAGGTTGATCCTTTTACGTCAAAACCTCATCAGATCTTGCCTTACCTACTCTCGCTAGCAAAGTCTAATCTGACCCATTCTTTGATCAAGGTCCATTTGGCGGCACTATCCAGATTCAGGAGAGCTGACTCTGGTCCTTCATTGTGGTCTTCAAGAATTGTCAAGCAATTCCTCAAAGGCCTGTTCAGGGTCTATCCACCAGTGAGGCCTCCTCCTCCAACTTGGCATTTGAACTTGGTCCTGACTCAACTGATGAAGAAACCATTTGAGCCAATTCACCGCTCAGACCTGAAATATTTGTCATGGAAATTAGCCCTACTTTTAGCCCTGACATCGGCTAGGCGAGTGGGAGAGTTGCAGGCCCTTACTATCCAGGAGCCGTTTTTACGGTTCAAGAAGAACACAGTCATCTTGCGGACGAACCCAAGATTCATTCCTAAAGTTCCTACAGACTTTCACTTGAACGAACCAGTGATTCTAAAGACATCTTTTCCAAACCCAGTCACTCCAGCGGAGAAGTCACTGCACACTCTGGATTTACAACAATGTCTTAAATTCTACTTGGACTGGACCAAGGAATTTAGAAAGACTACGCAATTGTTCATCGCCTTTGGTGGTCCATGCAAATGTCTCCCTCTGTCCAAACAGGGGATCTCCAGATTGATTTCAAGTGCTATTCTGCATTGCCACAACATAGCAGGAAAACCTCTGGTGGGCAGGATACGTGCTTACTCAACGAGATCAGTGGCATCCTCAACGGCCCTCTTCGCGGGGGTGCCTATAAAAGACATTTGCAGGGCTGCTACCTGGAGCAGCGTACACACTTTCACTAAGCATTACTGCTTAGAGTCATTGCAGCAGGATGATGCAGCAGTGGGCCAGGCTGTCCTGAGGAACCTCTTCCAGTGATTGGTGAGCTTTCCTTTCTATCCCACCTTCCAGTGGTAACACATTTTGTGATTTCTTTTGTGATGATTTACAGTACTTATTTACAAAATGTGTTTATGATGGTTTACTGCTTGCTATTCTGATACAAAAGCATGGGAATCTATGAAAGTTCCAATACTGGGGCAAGAAAACAAGTTACTTACCTGTAACTTTGGTTCCCCAGTATTGGTAACTTTCATAGATTCCCATGCGCCCACCCACCTCCCCGGGGAAAGCTCAGCCTTCAGCAAGTAGGGTGTCTAGCACACAACGGCTACGAAAATCTGAGGCTCTCAGATTCCTTCAGGAAGGTTCCAGGGGTGAGGCTCTTCTGATTGGCTGATGCCTAATGTTTGGTCTCTTTTACAAAAAGAGGCTGATATGCTACAAAAGGGAATGAGGCCTAGGCCTTTTCTCTCCTTTGTACCTACTACTATGGTATTTTGTTATTACCGAGACTCCCATTCCGACAACGGGGAATGATACAAAAGCATGGGAATCTATGAAAGTTACCAATACTGGGGAACCAAAGTTACAGGTAAGTAACTTGTTTTCTTTCTGTTCTAGAATCTTCAAAAACCCCACCCACTTCCCTCACTATCTGTTTCACTCTCTTGGGAGAAGGAGCCTTTTCAGCTCTCCAGAAAAATTTCTTAATAATGGCACAAAGACAAGATTCCTCTTCAGAATCAGATGACCTTGAACATCAGATTCCACCAGCTGTGGCCAGCACATCGACAGCACCACCATGTGCATCACCATCCACCTCACAATTGGCTATGAGGCCATTCCTGAGTTCTGTGCACATGAGATGCAACATGTGCAATAAAATAATTGTCTACGGGGAGCAGAGCCTAAATCTGGTTGAACGTAGAATTCGAGACCACCAATACTCCCAGAGGAGATGATTTATTTTTTATTTTTTATTTACTTTGTTCCTGTTGAACAGTTTTGCCGATCCAGTTTCCTGTTACTGTTTGAAAAAATATATATATATATAAAACTTTTAAAAAAGAAAAAAATATATAAAACAACAAAAGAAAAAAAAAGAGTTATTTTCAGAACTTACTCACTTCTCCAAAAAGAGCTGTATTTCTTACACACTGTGTCATTCATTTTTTGAATGAATGTGTAGTGTATACATAAATGACTGAAATGACTGAGTGAAGGGGAGGAAGGGACTGAGGGAATGAGTGAGTATGGTGAGTGAGGAAAGGGGAGTCAAAGAGTGACTTAAATAAGGGGACTAAGGGTAGGGGAATGAGTTAAGGGGAGTGAAAAAGTAAGGGAAGGTCAGTAAGGAAAAGAGAGTGAGGGAGGCGGAGTGAGAGAAGTGGAGCGGGGGTGGAGACAGGGAAGGGGAGTAAGGGACGGAGAGGGGGGAAATAGTGTTGTGTTTCTATCTAGGACCCTAATTCGATATTCCCGATGTATGCCCTTATATGGTTATAACAAATAATATCCTTATAAAGGCATAAGAATCATATCCATATTTAGTAATAGCCAATGCAGTCCAAATATGGCAAGGCTTCTCCCCTAGACTCCTAGAAAGTACAACGCGTTCTTTAAACAAACCAAGCCTCCAGCAGCCCGGGAATTCCCCCAGCTCTTGTTTTGATTTGCACACGAACTCCTAGAGTCCAGAAAGAACTGTTAGTTCTTAGTGACGTCTTATGTCCAACCTTACGTCAAACCCGGCACCTTCCAGGTATAAATATACCAAAGTTGCCTTAAGCAAACACACGGTGGTTTGGAGCAGAACGGCAAGCCCAGCTGATGCGAGAGCCGAAGGAAGCCGACCGTCCCTTTTGACGCACTGAGAGAGACGCTGTCTTTTACTCCAGCCGAGAAAATCCAGCTCCAGTGTTTCCAGTAACCCTTGCAAGTTGCTGGGAGATCGAGTCCTGAGAGAGAGATACAAGACCTCCTACATTCTATTACCAAGGTCAGAGTATACTGACTAAACCCTTAAGAGAATTCTTGATTCAGATTCTTGGCAAAACACCAACTTAACTTAAACTGCAACTTACTTACTCCTTCCCAGGTATTAGGCCTAGGCCAGGTACACCGGGGTAGGCGTATCTTAGAAGCACCAGTTGAGTACGTTCGTCAATATTTTTATGTGTGTATATATTTTATCCATTTTAAAGTATCATATGGCTAAGAAACCATATCAATGCTTTTACAGTATTATTTTATAATACTCCTTTTACTGTACGCACTTTACTTCATGATAAGTATTGCAATTGTGGCAATTAATTTCTCTTGCATGACTGCTCAATAAATAACACCTTTTATTGAAAACGCCCATCTCTCTATTTCTCTGCACTCTGGTGAAACTAAGTATGCACGATTGACTGAGTGAAATAACCGTCTATTGTTTTCACACGACTCTCCAGATATACTCTTTATTCTGAAGGAGCAAAGTTGTCATGTTTATGCGGTTGTCAGAAACTAATCCCTTCTTGTCTAAATCTGGAGAGTTAACTCTTTCCTGAACATTCGAGAAAGTTTCTAGTGACCTCTGAGCTAGCTGGCAAAACTAATTAAGTCTAATATAGTCAGTAGAGACCTAGATGACCTCAGTCCTACGTCTACACTGCTGTTTATATTATTCCAATGCGCAGAGCCTATTGGGAATATAGGAACTACACTACAATAGAGTGAAGGTAAGAGAAGTGGAGTGATGGTGAGGGAAGGGGTATGAGGATGATAAAAGGGAGATAAGTGAAAGTGAGAAGTGGGGAGTGAGGGAGAGAGAAATTGAGTGAGGGAATGGAGGGACTTAGGAAAGCGTACTGAGGGAATGGGATTGAGGATTTAAATGAGTAAAGAAGAGGAAAGGGAGAGTGAGGGAAAGAGAGCGGAAAAGACAAGAGGGGTGAGATAGAGACAGGAGGAAATGTAGTGGGGGAAGGGGAGTGACGGTGAATGAAGGGCAGTGACAGTTAGAGAAAGGGTATGAGGGTGAGGGAAGGAGAATGAGGGAGAAAGAGAAGGAGAGCAAGTGAGTGAGAGGGAGTGAGGCGGTTAGACTGAGTGACACAGAAGAAGAGAGGGAGAGAAAAATGGAGTGAAGGGGAGTGGGGGACTAAACGAATGGGAGTTAGCAAAAGTGAATGAGGAAAGCGAGGTAAGGGAAGAGGATTGACGGATGCAGTGAGGGAAAGAGAGTAAGGGGGAGTGAGAGAATAGAAGCAGGTGAAAGAGAATAGGAGTGAATGTAGTTATAATATATATTTCATAATACAAAAGAAAATAGGAGTGAAGGAAACAGAAAGAGATAGAGAGGAAGGGTGAGGAAGTGAGAAAGAGAGAGAGAGAGTGAGAGAGAAAGAGAGGGAGAGCAAGTGACTTACAGGAAATGAAGTGATTAGACTGAGTGAGACAAAGGGAGAGAGGGAGAGAGAAATGAACTGAAAGAAGTGAGAGACTAAAAGAATAAAAATAAGCAAAAGAGGTTGAGGAAAGGGGAATAAGGGAAGGGGATTGACAGATGGAATGAGCGAAAGAAAATGAGGGAAAGCTAGGAAATGGGAGCAGGAGAAAGAGAATGACAGTGATGCACAGAGAGGAAAACATGAAATGGGAGAACACAACTCAGATTGAGTGAAGAGCAGTGACAGTGAGAGAAGGGATATAAGTGTGAGGGGAGGTGAGAGATTGAAAAATAAACATTTTAAGAGAAAAAAAAGAAGTAAGTGAAAGACAAGTATTTATGTAAAGAGAGAAAAGAAAAAGAAAAAAATGAAGAGAGAGGGAGAAAGTGAAAGAGACAAACAGAATGAGACTGAGGGAGTGCGAAAGAATAAAACAGTTATAGTGACTAAGACAGACGAAGAGATTTAGACATGGATGGAGGAATGGGGAGTGAAGGAGGGAATAAAGGAAGGGGAGTGAGCAAAAGGGAGTGAAGGAGTGAAAAAAGTGGAGTGACTGAAGGTCAGTGAGGGATGATGTATTTGAAAGAGAGTAAGGGGGGAGTGAGAAGAGATTGAGCAAAACAGCAACACAAGGTAATGATTGAGGAAGATAGGAAAGAGAAGTGAGAGACAGACAGTGGAAAGAGAGAGTTATACAAGGTCAGTTATGGTGAGGGAAGAGTACTTTTGGTGAGAAAAGGAGTGTAGAGGTGAATGAAGGGCAGTAATCACAAGGAGAAAAGTTGAGTAACATGAGTAAAGGAAGGTTAGTAAGAGAGAGATAAAAGAATGGGAAAGGCACAAAGAAAAGTAAGAGAGTGATGAAAAAGTATTTTTTGTTTGTCAAAATTACCTTGAAAATAATGACAACTTTATAGTATATTTTAAAAAAAATACTTCTGTGGAAGAAAAGAAAAATTTTTGTTATAATATATATTTCGTAATAGAAAAAAAGTAGAAGTGAAGGAAACAGAAACTGAAAGAGAGGAAGGGTGAGGGAGAGAGAAAAAGAGAGAGAGTGAGAGAGAAAGAGAGGGAGAGCAAGTGACTTACAGGAAATGAAGTGATTAGACTGAGTGAGACAAAGTGAGAGAGGGAGAGAGAAATGAAGTGAAAGATGTGAGAGACTAAAGGAATGGGAGTTAGCAAAAGTAAATGAGGAAAGAGGAGTAAGGGAAAGGGACTGACATATGGAGTGAGGGAAAGAGAGTGAAAGAAGTGCAGAGAGTGAAAGAGAGTGAGGGATGATGAGTAAGGGGAGAGTGAGAAGAGACTCATCAATACAGCAAGAAAGGGTAGTGATGGAGGAAGATAGGAAAGAGAAGTGAGGGACAGAGAGGGGAAAGAGGGAGTTGGATAAGGTACTTCAGGGTGAAGGAAGAGTACTGATGGTGAGAGAAGGAATGTAAAGGTGAATGTAGAGGAGTAAAGAGAATGATGGAAGGGGACTAAGATAAAGAAAAGGAAGGTGAGTAAGAGAGAGTGAAGAAAGGAAATAAGAGAAAAATAAATAATTGAGTGATGAAAAGATATTTATGACAAGTTATATAGTATCTGTGGAAGACAAGAAAAAATTGAGTATAATCTATATTTCACAATACAACATAAAATAGGAGTGAAGGAAACAGAAAGTGAAAGAAAGGAAGGGTGAGGGAGAGAGAGAGAGGGAGAGAGCGACAGAGAAAGAGAGGGAGAACAAATGACTGACAGGAAATGAATAGGTTAGACTGAGTGAGACAAAGGGAGTGAGGGAGAGAGAAATGGAGTGAAAGGAGTGAGACACTAAAGGAATTAGAGTAAAGAAAAAAAGATTGAGGAAACGGAAAAAAGGGAAGTGGATTGACGAATGGAGTGAGCGAAAGAGATTGAAGGGGAGTGAGGGAATGGGAGCAGGATAAAAGGAATTAGAGTGATGCAGAGAGAGGAGAACATGAAGTGGTGGAAAAGAACTAAGATTAAATGAAGCACAGTGTCAGTGAGGGAAGGGATATAAGGGTGAGGGAAGAGATATGATGGAAAAAAACATATTAAGAGAAGGGAAAAAGAAGTAAGTGATAGAGAAGGATTTATGGTAACAGAGAAAAAAATAAAAGGAAGACTGGTATAGAAAGAGGGAGACAGTAAAAGAGACAAACAGATGGAGATTGAGGGACTGTGAGGGACTAAGTCAGTTATAGTGACTTAGACAGAGGAATAGACTTAAAAACGGATGGAGGAAAGGGAAATGAGGGAGGAAAAAAAGGAGAAAGAGAGTTAGCAAAAGGAGTGAGGAAGTGAAAGGAGTGGAATAAGTGAAGGTGACTGAGGGATGGTGTGAATGTAAGAGGGCAATACAGCAAGACAAGGGTAGTAATAGAGGAAGATAGAAAAGAGAAGTGAGGGACAGACAGAGGAAAGTATTTTCTTTGTCGTACTTACCTTATAAATATAATATCTGTGAAAGACAAGAAAGAATCGAGTTATAATCTATATTTCATAATACAAAATATTTTGTACAATATGTTATATATTTTATTTTGCTTTTCTCAGAATATATTGAATTTCACTAAAACAGTGAGTTCAATACTACTCATCATACGACAGCGGGCAAAAAAAAAAAACACAATCAAAAAGATTGTGTTTAAAAAACCCATACAACATTTCAATAAATATTGTAAATATTTGAAAAAAACATATCTTAAATGTTTTCTTTCAATCAGCAATTTCTTACATAAGTACCCAATATCAACAACAACATTATTACTTCTTATTTATACTCTCTAAATAAAGTTGTGTACAACCATATGTGAACAACATTTACCCGAGATAGTCACTTTTTCTTTCAAATACCTTTCCTCATGGCCAAATAGTATGTGTGACATCCTTAGTTTGGAATTTACTTAATAGTACTCTTTTCCGTCCATTTCCCAACCTTCGGAATCAAAAGCACCAATATCTTTTGTACCATCCAACAATGGTTAACAACATTTAACTGAGATAGTCATTTTTTGTTTCAAATACCTTTCCTCATGGCCAAATATTATGTGTGAAATCTATAGTTTGGAAGATACTTAATAGTACTCTTATCTGTCTGTTTCCCAACCATCTGAATAAAAAGCACACAACATCTTTTGTACCATCCAACAATGGTTATCCCTGTTTTATTTTTTCAACTTGATCACTCTCACTCACAAAGTTATTCTTAACAGCAGACTAACCTTTCTTAACAGGACTAAACTGCCTACATCAATTATTTCCCCTAAAATTTGGGTTTTAAAAACACTAGGTAAGAATTTGGAAAGTCAAAAGACAAACGTTGTTTGAAAGTCAATTGAGTATCATTACATTGTGTCCAGCCTTTTGGAGATTTTAAATAAGCTGTGTAATGTCCTGATGTTGTAGGAGGACCATCATGGAAAACAATAGCAACAGTTACAAAAGTTCTTCCTGAAATTGATAGTTGAGAAGCCACAACATTTTTAATAAAAGTTGTCAATTTTGTTCCATCAGGTCTACATCGTTGGAGCAATAAAATTACATACTGTCCATATCTTCGTATAAATAATGTTGATAACATTTGTGAGTTGCATTGGGTACAGAGCATGTTTTGATTTGCTTCTCTAACTAGATTATTAAAAGACACTGATTTGCAGTCTGGTAACATTAAATATATAAATCTTTCAGTGTCTATTTCAGTACTGCTTGAAAATGGACAGTTGTCACAGTCATGTTGCCATTTATAAGAAAGACCAAAAAGATTTTCAATGTCTACACCTTCATCTTGCAATATAACAAGTATGTACATTACAAATTCCTGACAATCTTGCTGAATATTCTGTGAAAATTGATTTACACCAGAACATATGTCTAAAACATTTCGAATATCAGAGACACTTTCTATTTTACTTTTATCACTGCTACATTTCTCAAAGACATAATTAAAAAAACAACAAAATCTTTGGTCCCGATTTTCAACAATCTGTTCTTGTAAACTTTCAAGAAAAAAAACAACATTAACCACTACATTAGCATAGCAGTTGACACCAGAATTGTTTTCAAACTGAAATCCAACAACCTCTTCAATAGTATCCTTTTTCTTTTTGCTTACAATTACACGTTCATCTAGTTTTCTTCTTTTCTCTACAACCTCACTACATATTTTCTCATATCTTCTTTTTCGACGTACCACAGGCTTTTCAAATAAAGGATATTGAGGTAAATTTGGAGCATATTCTCTTCTTAACCTATTATACTCTTTCACACAATTTTGATCTGCACTAATATTTGTTTCATCAAAATCAATCAAGTATAATCCAGATAAAGTTCTGACTCGAGATAAAGCAACATATGCCATACCCTCTTTGAAAACAGTGCTTCCAATATTCACCAAAGCACTATCTACACTCAAACCGTGCGATTTATGAATAGTCACCGCATATGCCAAACAAACAGGAAACTGTTTTTGGCAGACATATAAATCTTTTACTAGCGAAAATCGAGTCGAACAACAACTCAATTGTTGTACTTCTTCAATATCATCAAATTTGATTTGCAAAAATTCAATGTCATCTCTATTTGGGAAATTCACAAAACCAACAACATGTCCCATTGCTCCATTTACTAAACCTCTTACCACATGTAAATTACGTCGTAAAATTATCCGACAATTTAAACATACATATAGATTCTTTTCTAAAACAGCTGTTTTAGAAATTGATTTGTCTAAAGAATCCAATTTTGACTTTAACTTTTCTGACAAAATAATCGTAGCTCCTTCATGCTCTATTCTATCAATAGCTTCCAATTTTATAATTTCATTTTCTAACTTCAACATTTTTTCATTGACAATTGCACATTCTTGCAGAGTTGGCATTAAGCATATCACTGATTTATTTTCAGCAATTTTTCTATATATATTCTCTGCACCAACATTTTCCTTTGGAAACAAATTTGAAAGTAATCGTGCCTGTAAAGCTTCTTTGCCATGTTCACTCACTTTTCCAATTCTTATATCTTCAAGAATACTTTTATAATCAGCATCCTTTGCCTGTCGCATATTTTGAGTTAGTTCTGTATATTTGAAAAATAACCATATATTAACATTTCCAATGCTTCCCAGGTACTTTCTGGTATCTTCATGTGTAACAGTTTTAAACACTGGATGTCCTTTCACAGGAGTTAGCTGTAGTAGATCTCCAAAAACGATGATATGTTTGCCTCCAAATAACACATCATACTCTGTTTTAAGAATTTGTTGCATTCTTAAATGCACAAAAGCAAGCATTACATTTGATACCATGCTTACCTCATCAATAATGAGAAGTTTAATTTTTTTCAGGACTCTGGAAACTTCACAACAAGCTTCTCCAGATAGCTTGTGGTATTCTAATTTATGTTCGTGCTCTACTGGCAGCATCAATAAACGATGTAAAGTAATCCCTTTAATGTTATGTGCTGCCAACCCAGTTGGAGCGGTAACAACACAAGAGAGTGACGATTCAGTTCTTTTCTGTAGATAAGTTGTAATTACTTTAATTAGAAAACTTTTTCCAGCTCCTGCTTCTCCACTCACGTACAGTCGGACAGGTTTAAATGACGTACATGAGCACACTTTTTTCTCATGACATAAACCATGCTCAATCTGCTCTGTCACTTCATCGTATATTTGTTTTTGCTCAACATTTAGTTGTTTTTCCAATTCTTCTAAGTTTATTACATCCTCCTGAGCTTGTTCCATTGCTCTTTCCACCTCATCCATGGCAGTGGCTGCTTCATTTTGGATAAATGGTCCTCCTAGTGGATCCTGACTCAACGAAGCAGAACTTTGACTGTCTTGAGAACTGTCTCTAGCAATCTCTGCTGCAATTGTAGCTTCTTGCTGTATTTCCTCGTTCAACATTTGGAGATAATTAGTAAAAACAGGACATTCTATAGTATTTTTGATTGCGTTGAATGAATCTTCATAACTGAGAAAATCTCCAAGTAGTTCTTCTTCTGTATGCCATGGCTTAAAGAGTTGCAAAAGAGCTAAATAGTAAAATTCCCTTTTGGCAGGTGTTTCGCAACTCAGTTTTGATGATTATTCAAATGTCTTCTTCTTTGTTTCAACAGACATCCTTCAGATCCAATCACAGCATATACTCCTTTATTGATATCTTCTGTAATGTTCTTCTTAAAAGTATAGCTTTGCAGTACTTCATAGAGACAAACATTCTCAAGATGATTACTTCTATTTGGATAGTATGTATCCAACATATTTGACTTCAAAATATCTGTACTGTTTGGTTCTCTCTCTGATAAATACTCAATTTCTTGTACAAATTTCAAAACTCGGTTTCGTGTTCTTGCAAGACCTAAACTCACCCAAATGATTGTTCTAGATTTGGCTTATAGACTTGCAGATGATAAGCAATCTGAACATTCATATGCTCTGATTTCTCGAAGAGAAAACATCTTCAAACTGTAGCTGTACAATTTCTTGTTTAGGCTCTTTTCATGAGAAATTTCTTCCCACATTTCCTTTAGTTCTGTCAGATTTCGTAATGAAAGCAGTTACATATCGAGCCACAGCAATGGAGTTGTCTGCAACATATTGAATATCCATGTTTGCATTCCACATGGACAAAATGACTGGGTTATAGTCATTTATATACTTTGACTCTTCATTTGTTCTTAAGTTATAGGTATTTTTCGGGGATTTTCGTTTCACAATATGTCGCAAAGATGACATAAAATTGTTCACTCTTCCTTTTGATGTTACTGGTCGTGGGAATCCAAAACGACATTTTGTGTAGAACTTGTCCTTTGATTTGTACTTTTGATGACAGTATTTTCCACAACGATGGGTTTGAAACCGCAAGACTTGATGTTTTAAATTCTTTTGATCTGTGTTTTTAGGAACAGCACATGTAGAATACTGTTCAATAAAACTCATCACTTTGTCATCTGAATCTGTTCCAAATTTGGGGGCATCTTTGATCCATAGCAGCATATGTATGTGAGGAGCACCTCTTGCTTAATACTCCTTTCTCCAAAAGAAATCCAGAACCTCTCTAAGAGGAGGATTTTTTTTGTTTGTGATAAAAGACATCATAGCTTCAAATATATGATTAAAATACCTGCATACATTAACTGGATCCAAAGAGCACAATTCTCCAGGTGCCTTGTATTCTATATTTTCTATGTTTGCATTTGCCTCTCGAAGAAATTGAAGTAAATCTTCCCAAGCATACTCAGCACAGCTTAGAGTAAGGAACCATGTAGGAGTTCCTAAGTTTCTTAGCATACATTTCAATTCCCCATGACGATGGTACCAATACTCGTTAGTACCACGCTGACATGCCATGAGATTAATTAGCTGAGATTCCAAAACAGTGTCTTTCTGTTGGACTTTATTCATAAAGTCCCTTGCCGAAACATTCTGCAGATGTACTCCACTTTGTAGTATGTGGTTCACTGCATAAGAAAGTCCAGACAAGTCACTCTCAAACAGAAGGTGAAACAAATATGGAATACATTGACGAAACCTTGGATCTTCTGCATATAATCTTGATGTCCGGTATTCAGATGCTGGTATCTGCACAGGTCGGTTATCATATCGTCCACCTTGACCTGTTGGAAATAACTGAGGAAAACAACGAGCTTCCAAGCTTTCGTCCCATACACTAATGGGACTTCCTTTTGCTTCTTTCATTTGGAATAACTCAATAGCATTCCCCATTACTTCTTTGGAATGCAGTGCATGAACACTAAAATGTTCATAAATGTGGTCACTTCTGGACATATCCACTTTTTCAATTTGTCCAGCTGACAAATTACTGTCTTCTTCTACAGTTGTTTCCTCTTCTCCTACATGTACATTTTTGTAGTATTGATTGTTTTTTACCAAATACAACGTTGCCTTTTTGACTTTCCTAACATCCACTAATTCTTGCCAGATTTTCTTACTCTTTGTAGGAATGCCATTAACTAGAATAACTAGAGGTTCCTCTTCCACATTTTCAACACCAATTGTTTCAATATTTTGCTTTAAATCTAGAGGCAAATATACAACTCTTCCCTTTAATCCTCTCTCTAAATGAGAAGTAGTCAATTTCCCTGTCTTAGGCTCCATACGAACAATAGCCTGAAATGGATGCACACATTGAATCAGAATAGACTCATAAGTATTTAAATCCATCAGTTCAGAAGGAATATTTACCAACTCAAGATTATTATGTACAGCTCTAGCTGGCATTTTGTTTTCATTTAATTTATTATAACAATATTTACAAATACGTTGATCAGAACCCAAATCCAAACAATCCTCTACCAACAAATAAATTGCAAATTCCTTTCACTCATTATTGTTCTCCTTTTCACTTTTTAAATATAGATCAACCTTCCTGGTCTGGTTTTTATAATGAATTAGTCTACAACAAATACAAGAAAAGTTTGGCCTTTCACCTGAAATGACCTTAAACTTTGTAATTTCTTGGTCAAAATTTTCTGTACTAAAAATCTGTACAATTTCATCCACATTTCCTTCTATTACTGTAGCAGTTTATTCACTGTCTTCTTTTTCACAAAAGTAACTAACCTCAATTTCTTCACAAATGTTCTTTACATCTAATACAGATCCACGCAAAAGAGCACTGTTTAACTGTTTTAGCTTAAGTGCAGGACTTTTTGCATAATACAACCTTCTCACTAATTTCCTCACTTCAGTATGATGCACTGCTAACATCCTAAATTGGTGAAAAACACTCTGGCATACTATTTTAGAAAGACAAGCCAGAGAATGCCCTTGCAAACCCGTTTTTTCTCCTCTCAGTCTGCAAGGATCTAATTCTTGCAACATCTTAATCTTTTGTTTAAGACTTTTCTTAGTATACTTACGTAAGAAATTGCAAAAAAAATCAATTGAATCCTGTTGTACACTATAAATACTACTACAATTCCAAGTGTACACTGGAGTCTTAGGACATCTCCCTAAAACTTCATCAGCTAACACCTCTTCTGCACTTCTTGGAACAATTTTCTCTTTTTGAACCGGACAACCATCCTTTAGCTCATATTCTTGATCACTGGTGTCAACTGCATGCAACAAATCATTAGTCTGAAAGTAAGTCTCTTCATTAAAAAATGGCTCAGAACTTGAACAATGCTTCCATTCTCCAGAAAAAAACATTGCAAAAATTAGTTCTATTAATTAGTCTTTTCCACTTACTTTTCGCTTTCAAAAGATTAATTGCCTTGTCTAGTGTACGAATTCTATTGATTACTAAAATAAATAACTTCTTTTTAATTTCAAAAGCATGATCAACAATACTTTCTATTTTTTTTTTGCTTATAAAAAGCTGTTTTCCTTTTAGAAGTCTTTACATTTTTTAATAAATTTAATACAACTCTGTTATAAAACATTCTCTTCCGAATTTGAAGAAACTGATTTTTGCGTCTATTACTATAGACATTTTCATTGTCACACACTTTTCCAACATTCTTCTTTTTTAACTGCTGTTTCTTTGTTCTTACAGATACTTTTTTTAACTTTTCCACATTGTCTACACTTTTTTTTCTTTCAGTTAATTTCCTTATAAAATCCTTTGTTGTCTAACCAGAAGCATTCTTTTTTTTCTCTGTACAATGTTGTTTAGAGAAATCTTGTAATTGTGTTTTCTTGGAAATGTAAGCCTGTTTATATGTTCTTCTTTTGGCATCCTTTGTAGGCATGTTGGATTTTCTTTCTGTAGATAACAATCTATTGTAAAGAAAAAAAACATGTTATAGACCACGATTAACATACTGCATAGCAATTATAACAACTATATGATGTAAACACTGGTTCACTTCATAAATAAGTTTAAGGTATAGCAACAGCAACAGGAAATCATGCAGTGAGTGTTGTTTCTGACTTTATGGTAGTGCAGTGGTATAGCAACATTATAGGGAAATTTGCTGAGAATGGTATTTCAGGGTTTAGAACAGTGCAGTGGTGTTTAGGCAGTGTAGGGGGTCATGGTGGGATTCATATTTCTGACTTTACAGTAATACAGTTGTGTGTACGCAGTGTATGGTGTCAAGCAAGGTCTACGAGTAAAAAGCACTGCATGTCCTAAAGTCTAATTCACTCCATGAGTACATGTATTCCCATGCCTTAAAACACATACACTGAGCAAGTGATTCTGACACAGTATTTAAAAAAACACACTCACTTGCATTCTAAATGAAAAAAATAGAAATATACCTTGAAATTCAATTAATTGATTACTACATGTTACAGAAAGAGTCCAAACTTTCATCAAAGAAAACTCAATTTTCTTCATTAATATCCTCTCCAAAATGTTCATTTAAGTCTTCTATTACTTCATATGAGATGTCAAATTTTGCAGCAACGTTCTCCTGATCCAGATCTATTTGAGCAATATGATAATTTTGCTGCACCTTGCAAAAAATATAAACACTTAAATATATAATTTTCAATAATAGATAATAAAAAACTACCTTTATCAATTTCATAAGTACATGTATTCCCTATGTAAATTATTCTGCCACATTCCTCTGAAATGAAAACTGAATCACACTGTGATCTTAGACACATAACACTATCCCTTCCTATTCAGTAAAATGATTACTACAATGAAAGTGAGTCTTGCTGGGAATATTCTTCCAGGGTTTACAACACTGCAGTTATGTTGCAAGAGTTTAGAATATTTTTCTAGGAATGGAGTTTCAGGGTTTAGGACAATGACGTGAACTTAAAGCAGTGTAGTGAGTCAAGGTGGGACTTAGAATGTACAAATGAAATTCACTGAAATGATTACTACCTGCTACAGACAAAGTTGCTTTTGCATTTCAACAGCACACCAAGCATCTAAATTGCACAGCATAAACACAATTTGAAAATTAAGAGGCCCGAAACACATACTGCATAGGACTTTCTACAACTACATCACCTCTGTGTCTATGCTTGAACTATTTCACCCTCTCTCTGCACCATCTTTTCTCTGACTGCACCATCTCTCTCTCTGCCTACAGCCCTCCACCATCTATCCTCTGTATGTACCATGTCTGTGTCTGCTTGCACTATCTGTGTCTCTGCTTGAACCATCTCACCATCTCTCTGCACCATTGTTTCTGTGACTGCACCATCTGCCCCCTGCCTGCAGCCCTATACCATCTATCCTCTGATTGTACCATGTCTGTGTCTGCTTGCACTATCTGTGTCTCTGCTTGAACCTTCTCACCCCTCTCTGCACCATCTTTTCTGTGACTGCAACATCTGTCCCTCTGCCTGCAGCCCTACACCATCTATCCTCTGTGTGTACCATGTCTGTGTCTGCTTGCACTATCTGTCCCTCTGCCTACAGCCCTCCACCATCTATCCTCTGTGTGTACCATGTCTGTGTCTGCTTGCACTATCTGTACCTCTGCCTACAGCCCTCCACCATCTACCCTCTGTGTGTACCATGTCTGTGTCTGCTTACACTATCTGTGTCTCTGCTTGAACCATCTCACCCTCTCTCTGTACCATCTTTTCTTTGACTGCACCATCTGTCCCTCTGCCTGCAGCCCTACACCATCTATCCTCTGTGTGTACCATGTCTGTGTCTGCTTGCACTATCTGTGTCTCTGCTTGAACCATTTGACCCTCTCTCTGCACCATCTTTTCCAATTTACAGCACTATTTCTATACCAGCATTTAATCAAAACATGAGACACAATATCAAAATAAAGAGTACCCTATAAGCAGAGATATTCAAACTGTAAGGAGACACTCATGACATTATAGAAAAATGTGCAAATATATTTCTTTAATTTACACAGACACTCAGTGTGATCCTAGTCAAAAAATTTTAAAACCATACATTTCACCAAAACACATATACCACAGTAAATCGTTTAAGACACGGAACACAACCCATGTAAATTATCACTACATTACAATGCAGAAACCTAACTCATTTCCAAAATACATTTCCAATATGCACCATTAGTTTTTTGCCCGCATTACATCCAAACATGAGACACAATACAGGAAGAAAGAGGCCCAATATGCCTGTAAATCTGCCCACAGTGTATACAGCACTCTATCTATATTAAATGGGTCATTGGCAACAGGAGGTCTAATAAAGCAGAGAATGTTATTAAGAAAGCAGAGGAGGGTGTATAAAATGAAAGTGGAACATTAGGAGACAGTAAAAACAACCACAACAGAGGGAACACAAGAAACTATTTTTAAAAAATAACAATCTCAAAAAAGACAAGAAAATATAAGGAAAGAGTGGAAATTTCAGAAAACAAAGGACAGTATAAGCAGAGAGAGGTAGACTGTGAGGAGAGACAGGGGAGATTATAGAAAAAGGTGCAAATTTCATTCTTTAATATACACAGACACTCAGTGTGATCCTGGACAAAAAGTTTAAAACCAAACTTTTTACCAAAACACATTTACCACACGAAAAAGTTTAAGAGACAGAACACAACCTATCTATTTCAGAACTACAATACAGTGCGGAAACCGGAGTCATTTTCAAAATACATTTCAAATTTGCAGAATTACTTTTTTGCCAGCATTACATCCAAACATGAGACGCAATATCAGAAGAAAGAACACAGTTTAAGCAGAGAGAGGCACACTGTGAAGAGAGACCGGGCAGATTATAGAAAAAGTGCAAATATAATTCTATAATTTACACAGACACTCAGTGTGATCTTGGACAAAAAGTTTAAAACCATACATTTTACCAAAACACATTTAC